>NC_086287.1:12060605-13536875 GCF_963924245.1 Chroicocephalus ridibundus
AATCTTTTCATGTATTACTTTTTCAATGAGAGTGTTTTATAAAGGCACAATTAATGTAAAATGAGGCCTATGAGGCAATTAACGATGACTTCAAAAGTAAGATTTAAGGGATAATTTACTTTTTAAAATTGAGAGCAGCTAATTATGTTAAAGCCTTTTATTTCCTTTTAAAAAGTATTTTAGATTGTGGGGGTGTGTTTTTGTAGGTTGCTTACAGTTTCACATTAAGATTATCAGCTTCATTACGGAAAAAAACTATTCTTGCACACAAATAGATAGTTTACCTAAAATTATGATGGGCTTGTATGAGGATGAGAAGTAGAATAGTCTTCAAAAACCTCACAGAGTTTCAGTAAAATATATGAAGGAATTTAAAAAAAAAAATAAATCTCTCTTCAGTCTCTGATTTCTCTGCGCATACTGTTCTGAGCTATGACTGTAGGCAGTCACCTCTTGAAACTAAGTTCCGCCCTGATTTCCCACTCTGCAGGGCTACATGCCAATGGCATGATTCTCTTTTCCAACCCATTCAGCATCTAGAAGCAGGGAGTAAACCATAATCATAGCTTCAGTAAACAGTGTATTTTCTTTCTCTCTTGTCCACCTATATTCTGATTTTTCTAATCCTGAGTTTATGTGACACAGGCCAGAATTCTGCGTTTAATTCTACTGTTTGGGTAGACTTCTGCTGTGAGACGAAGCTGTTTGGGACCAGTGGAATAAGCAAAGCTGTGCACAGTTTCTTGCTGAATTTGGGGAAAGTTAGCTAAATCCATCAGTACTTATTGTCACTACTGCGATTATTTAGTGAAGATTATGACCTAATCTTCAGTGGAGATACGACCTAAATAAAGATTAACGTGTTTAATTCAGTGTGTATAGTTTCTGGTTTTACAGAGACAGATACCCAAATGTACATGACAATCCAAAAACTTTCAGGGTGCCATTCAAAACCTACTGATTGCTTCTGGAAATGTGAACATTGATTTCAGTGACCTTTGTGTCTGACCATTCTCACTGTCCTTTCTTCAGTCACCTGTCGAGACAGCAAAGTAAAAATGCAGACCCAAAATGATCACAAACTTAGCTAGCTCGTGGTATTGAATAAAAATATTTTATTCATACTTGCCTGTACAGCATCAACCTCATTATTGGCTATCAGTAAATAATTAATAGTAATGACAAAGGCTAACAAGATTCACAAATATTGCATTAAATTGTTCCCCAAAATGTATTTTAAAGATATTGGTGACTATTTTTTTGTATCCACTGTAGTAGTTAATTCACACTGACTATTTTTTTTATCTTCAGGGCATCTTTAACGATTTCTTCAAATTTTGTCATTCACAGACTTCACAGAAGCCAGAAATTACTTCCGCCTTTTGAGAAATCACTTAATTATTAAAAAGTTTTGTTTGCAGATGAAATGAAGTGATGGTTTCAAACAAGGTCACATCAGTTCTCGGAGAAACTGCGTGATCTGTGTAAATTTAATGAATGCAGTACATGCTAATAAACTGCTTAGCATCACGTAGGGTTTATTTTTTTATTAGATTAAGCTTCCACAACATGAAAAGAACACTCAGTGATTAAAGAGATAAAAAGAAACACTTTTAATGAAGATGTCTTGTATCATTTTATAATGAAGTATAAATTAAATATTTGAGAGAGGGATCAGCTTCAGAATTGTAATTGTTTTGATTAAATATGCAAATTCAAATATGTTTAAATGCAATTGAAAAGGTTTTACTCAAGGATGCATACATAAAAATAAAACTAAATAGAAATGGAGACCCTTTGTCTAGTGAAACAGATTTTCCAGATGTGCACGGAATATGCCTTAAAAAGAGTTATGACCAGGTTGATTTAGACGTTTCTAAGGATGTGTGTCACCCGTCTCTGCTGCACACTGAAGGCTGTGCAAATGCTGTCACTACTGCCGTCGCTTTGGTGGGACCGAGAGGGATGACAGCACAGCAGTATTAGGGCTGACGCCTTTGCAAAATGCTTAAGGAAGCCATTTGGCACGTTACTGCTGCCTCACTTGTGCCGTCCCACTGGGCTGCCCAGTACTTCCATCCTTTACTCCTTTACCAGAGTGGAAGTTGCAGCTGATCTGTGTTGCCACCATCCATGTTCTCTCTGCAGTTTTACGTGTTCCCTGCTTTGCTGGCGCTTCCAATGGGAAGCACGTGTTTTCTGTTTGCTCTGTGGGGCTACTTCAACCTTGGTGAACATAAATTCACACCCACGTAGGGCCACAATTACAGCTTTCATGTAAATGTACCTTCAGTAAATTAGTGGTAAGAAGTGATTAAAACTTGAACAAATTCTCAACATAAGTCCTAACAACTTAAGATGTAAAAGGGACATTCCCCCCACTCCTCCCCCCTCCTCCCCCCAACTTGATTGGCTGTATTCATTTAATGTTCCTACCATCTCCCACTTGTTTTGCTTACTTGAGGTCATAGGCTTCACTGACTTTAGTCTTTCACCTTTTAACTGGTACAAGTTGCCTTGGACACTGCTACTGTCCCTTTACACCTTTAATTTTTTAAAGGAATTTTACTAACTTTTGCTAGTGATGAAGGAACCCTTCAAGAGGAGGAAGCCCTCTAAGCCCTGCTTGGGACTATACCAAATATATGAACCTCCTCAGGAAATTCAAGAATAAAGAGCCCTTTCTAAGGTACTCTTGGAAAGGAGCATGAAAACACAGTGAAGTGGATTCTGAGAGCTCTTTGGAAGGGAAACTCCAGTTGGTCTTTTTCTAAAAGACTGTTTGTTTGAAGTGAATCAGCAGGACCAGAACCTCAAGAAATTCCTCCAAAGAAAAGCAAACTTTTTGCCTTGCTGGGACTACAGCAACCATGAGAAGTGCTCCCAAAGATACGCAGTCTCTCACACTTGAAAACTTTCTAAGGCCTTAAGGCAAAGCCTGAGACCCATTTTGCAGTTGATGCTTTTACAGAATGAAGCGTGAGTTGCTATTTATTGTATCACAATGATGGAAGCATATGGAGTATATGTATGTTTAGGGATTTAGCAGGAAATTGAGACTGTTGCTAGCAATTTCCACCTCTTGGTATCTTGGGTAAAACATCTTCACGGGCAACAGGAAAAGCTGCTGCATTTCCTTTTAACCATAGTTCAGGAAATTCATCAGGTTTCTTCCTTGCAATTTGTACAAGTGGGTTTGTCATTATTACTGATTGCAGTAATGCTTAGAGATATAATGTCTTATTTCAAACCATTCCATGTGGTTAAAAAAAGTCTTTGAAGATCTTTTATCTTTAGAGTTCCTACTAAAGTCATGGCTGATAATTTGGAAAAGCTTCACTGATTTTAAACCTTTGTATTTATTTATAGCCATCACATAAAATAACAGTGCTGGAGAACTAGAAAGGTGCTATTCACTATGGATGAAGCCTGAATAAAGATTCCTAGTGACAGCAAAAAAAGAGCTGTGAAATTCACAGGGGAAACATGTGAAGACGTGAGGAATTGACCCCTCAATTGCTATTCCTATTTCTCAACTATAAAGACAATCTCTTGTCTACAGGAATTTTATTAGATGAAGAACAAACTGCTCTAAAAGGCTTTGCAATTTCCCTCTGAGTTGAGTCTTCAAGAAAATATATTTCTTAGTATTAAAATATTAATTAAAAAAATCTAAAAATTGTCTTTGACCAAAAGGTGTTGGTTCAGAGTAATTAATGAGTCTCTCCTGTGCACTTCTGGTGTGAGATTTATATCTTCATAGATGTCTTGAAAAACCATCCAGCCATGCACAATGGCTCCAACGCAATGGTTGGAGTACCAGGGGTTTGTTTGCATGAGTAAAGGAGATGGGGGGAACTAGGAGCGGTCAGATTCACATGGACAGTTTGTCTGAGAAGGAAAGAAAGAAAAAATGGATGGGTGTTTTTGACTGAGCTGCAAGAAATTCCCTTATTTAAATACAGTCAGGGAAGAATATTAAAAAAAGCTAACGCTTTCTGTAGCAGTCAGTTAATGATGTTATACTGTTTAGTATTCATGTATCCTGTTCACTACAGTGTTCAATATTTAGTGTATGACTAGCAAAGCCCTTCATTCCTTGTCTGGAGATTTTGCACATCGTTTTGGGGAGTTGGGAATCCAGAGTCCTTTGAGACTCCAGGAGAGTTTCATGCCCATTTGAAAATCCCACTTTAATGCCTACCTACATTTTCTTTCTGTGCAACTGGCCTCTCCCTAAGTGCGATCAAACGTTTGGAGAAAAGAGCTTTCTCACCGTACTGTAATCCCACTGGCGAAGAACGCTTGCGGGAGGGAAAGGTACTGTGGCTTGTCCTAGATGTGACCAGCTGAGCAAGTCAGGATTGGGCTTTCTGCGCTTATAAAGAATTGCGTCTGCTTTCACTCTGCGAGTGCTCTGCAAGGCTTTGTGGCCTGCAGCTTAGGGCAGTGCTGCTTCTGCAGCGCTGTAACTGCAAGCTCTGCACACGCTGTAACTTATGCTTCCCCTGTCTTCAGATCACGTGTGTTTCTCGTGTCTTCCTCTTTAAAAAGTCATTAATTAAAGGACTTTTATTCATCTTGATATATGAAAACTACTAGCGTGTATCTCTAGTCCAGTTTTGGTGTATGCTTATCACATTTTCAGGGATTGCAGGAGATTTTTGTTTAGAAATAATAGGATTTGGTTTTGAAGCTGTTTAATGCAACCTGCCTGTTCTGTCAGCACCTATGCTGACAACTCCCTCTTAGCATTAAGTTTTTAAGTGAATCCGTGGTTCTTGTAGAGTAATTAATTAGTCTTTGGAAATAGAACAAAGACTGTCAGTGTCTGAGAGAAAGGAGTGGCCACCAGATTTGATTAATTGATGTTTATTCAGATAGTGGGTAATTGTTATTTACAGACTGTATTAAAGACTTTGTCATCTCAGGATGTGTTTTGAAAACACATATGACTTCATTATAAAGTCAAATTAGATTTCACTGATTACTGAATCAGTATTAAAATTATAGATGAGTCCGCTCTTCAGATTTTCAGATCCTAGAAATTTACTTGGAAATTCAGTTCATTATAGACTGTGGATTTTTGGCTCACATTTTTTTGTGAATTGTTGTCAAGATGGCATTCAGACCTAACTCTGAAAATCCCACAAAAGATTTGGTGTTCACATGTTAGACTTGGATTGAGGCCTACCCTAGTTAAAATGAGCAAAGGCTAGGCAGAGCAGGCAGCGCATGCGGGTGTGTGAATTGTCTTGTCCTAGGCTAAGTTATGACCCTCTCTATATCTTCCTTGTCTTTTATGACACTAACTTAAACAGTGTACCGTGAGTAACTCTGAAACCATTTACAGCTGGATGTCGATGCCGTACTGAGAAATGGCTTGGACTGAAAGCAGGCATTGCGTGAACAAAGCCTGATGATACTTCACATTTAATCTTTATTAGGAAATGTAGCTGAACCATTTAGAATTAAATGTTTGACAAACCGTTATTTTTGTTAGATTGTTAAGCTGGATTTCCCACTTTATATGATATTTAGAAAGATAGGACACAAATGTTGTTTCCAGATTATTTATTCTTGTGCCAGATCAACTGCCCATTTATTTTTAAATATTTGTGATCATCTCAGTTTTGCCCTGATGTTGGTAATGGTTATGTTTATTTACTCTTGCGGTTTTCCGAGTTCTGGACACAAAGACATGCTGAAGTCTTTTCAGCTCCCTTCTCGACTGTACAGGTTCATGGGATAGCTCATCTTCCAGAGAGCTCTGAAAACCAAGGCTCTATCTCTTCTCCCAGCATATGCTGAATGCAATTAGGCACCAGTTCAGAAAAGGCTTTGTAAACATTCTGAATCCATGCCACATTTTCTGGTCTCAGGAGCTGCCAAATGCCTAAATGCTGTATTCAAGCCAGATGTCTAAATATATAAAATGAATGACTGAACAAAGTGCCTCCTTAGTAGAGCATATGCCTATAGGATGGACAAACCTGAGGGGTCTGAGGTCAGCTCCAGAACATGATGTTCTGCCAGCCCACATCCCCGGCCACTAGGAGGGAGATCAAAATATACTCTCTCCTGGATGAGCTGTATGAGGAAGGAGCACGCTCGCTCTCATTTTTTGCTGTCTTGGTATTGGTTAGCAAGCCTCAGGAATCTCTGCTAGCAGTATCATAAGGCAAACTTTGTCACTTCTCAGTGAGTACATCTGCCTCTGGGACACTGAGGTACTTGTTCAGCAGGATCAAATGGTTTGAGTACATCTGGGTTTTCACCTGAGCAGCATCCACTCAGCCATTATGAATGGACTGCCTTGACCTTGTTAGGAAGTTTACATAATACAAGACACACAGTAAAAGGACCCGTATGTAGAATAATTTAAGTACTTCACTGACTGTTAAGGCTGCCAAGATGGTTTTCTCTCTTGTTGAAAGCAGAAAGAGAGAAAATCAGAAATGGATGCAATACTTACGATTAACATTATGGACGTTCCCAGCTGCGGTAGTGGGCAAAACTGAAACACACTTGAGCAGGTACAGTAACCTACATTATAAATGAATTATAATCTGTAAGAATAGTGTGTGTTGAAATTGTTCATAGAACATTTTCACCATGCAGTCTTAGTCTTTCTAATTCCTTCTCAAAAGAAATAAACTTGATCCTTCCTGAGCTACGTTTGAAGCAAAGCATAAGATGCATTTATATTCCCGGTCTTCCTAGAACCTGAAACCTTAGTGATCTTAAAAAGTGGATTAGCTTAGTTTCCCTTTTACGTAAGGCTGGCTAGTTCAAGATTCTGAATAGTGCGTGTATGCATTGAGATGGACTGTGCACAATCTTCGAGAAATGCCTGCAAGGCATTAAAACTTGAACCCAGACGTGATTGTTTTGGATGCCCTATAAATAATTCTATTAATAATCTTGAGAATAGCTAAATTGATCCAGGAAGATTGCAAAGAGAGGCTACTGGTAATGTAATAATTCTGTAGTAAAGTTACGTAGTAGTAATAATTCATGGTAAGTCAAGGTAATAACTCTCTCCTCTCGCAACTGTCTAAAAAACCCCTCCGTATAGTCAAATAAGTCTCAAGTAGTTATTCTCCTTTGTAACAATGACAAGCATAGAAATAAAACAATTTCAGTGTATTTACTAAAGGACAGCAGTGGTGTAGGGAGCTCTCACTAGCAGAATAATCTTTTTTCGTCCTAGGTATGGCAATGTGGAGGAAGTGTTGAGGTTCTGCCCTGCTCCAGGATTGCCCACATTGAAAGAGCACATAAACCATACACAGAAGATTTAACTGCTCATGTCCGGAGAAACGCACTAAGGGTGGCTGAAGTCTGGATGGATGAATTTAAGAGCCATGTCTATATGGCGTGGAACATACCCCAGGAGGTGAGTCACAAAGACCAGTGTTTGCAAGCTTTGGCCTTAGATGCTTTTGGGTTTCGTTCCCTGAATATTGATTTTTCTGCTAGGATTTTGTTATTTCTATACACATGTGTATGTATTTATCTCCTACGTATAGGCATAAGGTATGCCTATACATACACGCTTATATATAAAAATATATATTGCCTTATTCTAGAATAATTTCTTTGTCTTCAGGTTCCTTAAAAATTAATTTCTTGTCAAGTTCATCATCCTCACTGATGATTCTTCATGGAGATTTTAATCTAGTAGTTGCAGAAATGTGGAAAAAAGAAGCATCAAATCTATATTACATATCTTATTTTGAATTTAAGTGTCTTATTTACCATCACAGAGAGCTATAATTCCACCAGATTTGTGAGGGGATTTCTGCCAGAGGGCAAGGGGTGTTGACATCTATCAGTTCAAGTGTGGGTGTGTCACTCTTGAGTAAATTCACATCAGAGTAAGGGTGGCTGTCATGACATATCGCAGAATCTAGCTGCAACTCCCTTTTGGCGTTCTTGTTCAGATTTCTTTTCCATAGATGAGCAGTGGTTGGTCCATTGTGTTGAAAAGGTAATGTCAAATGGCTAACCTGAGAATTCAGTTTGATATCGGATTTTAGTTGTTCTTCTGTAGTCAATGGTTTTTAAGCTATGAACTGTTAAGAGCTATAGGGCTCTGATAAAAGGCGACTGTACCTATTCTGGAAAATACTCAGGATCCATGTACAATAGGTTGTTTCCACCTAGGGGTTGAAAACTGTGGCCGTAGTTGAATTTCAGTTTTGACTTACAGTGTGCAGTTCTCATCATGACAGCAAAGGCAAATATTTAAGACTTAATAAATGGATTTTGGCGATTTATTTTTTCTTTACTAAAATCTCTGTACAATCTCTCTTGAGTGATTTTGCAGCTGTTCAGATAAACTGGTTTTGGTGTGATTTCTGGTTCAAGAAATAAAATGCTGTACTTATCCTCCTTTAGTTTAATATGGAAAAAAGGTTAGAAACCAAAACCCAGCTAGATACATGAATGCTGATGTTAATTCAGCTGCTTTCAATAGTTTTCTTGGCGAAGTGGGGAAAACATTGTCCTGTTTTCAGGTTGCAGAATTAGCCACATAATACACCATGAAAGCACCAAGAAAAAAAAAATCCTTTATGATCTGGTAGAGGGAGAAGACCTTTCTGGAAGGTAGTCCCATGTTCACAGAATGCAGTCTACCCTTTAAGTGTCCCTGTATTGAGTAATCACACGGAAGTGCATACAAGAATAAAGACATTTCTGGAAGATAAGGTTACTTATTTTACATCAAAACAATTTAAAATGAATTTTATTTGAGATTAACCTGATAGATTTAAATTTTAGTTTTTATTTTTTATTGTTAGTTATTTTCCTGAAGACTGGTTGATCTTCATTGATTCAATCCTTTGACGTGCAAACATAGCATTAAGACAGAATTTAGAAATTCCTTTTGCTAACCAGGATATACAGTATTATACTCGTATTTGTATAATATTCATACAGATATGATGGTGGTGGTGCTTAATCTTGTGCAAAGTTGAGATTTGAATGCAATTTGGAAATAAATTCATGGAGAATACAAAGAGAAGTTGTTGTTATTATTACTTGTTAAATGGAAATTTAACAAGTAATAATAACAGTCTTGACTGTGCCGATAGGTCAGAAAAAAATAAGCCTGTTATAATAAATTTTGAAACTCATTTATTAAGCAAAGGAAACAAATATATTTTATTAAACAAAGGAAAAATATATGTAGTGCGTGGATTCGACTGATTTCTTCAGGTCACAAAGTGCATCAAGGTGTTTGCACGGTAGATCTTGTACTGAAAACTGATTCTGTTCACAGTTTTGAAGAGGAATAACAAGTTTTCTTACTACTTCAATCTCCAGTCATTTTCCCACCACAAATATACTAATCATTGCACTGAACTGCTCGAATAAATTGCAATGCAGATTATATTCTCTCTTCATCTTCACAAAGGCTACCGCTGTCAAACCGTAGTGCAGACTTAAACGCTGGAAATGGCAAGCGCTAAATCAGATTTTAATAGCGGTAGCCTCTTCTGCAATGTAATGAGATGCCTCTGTTGTAGGGAGAAATCTATCACTCTGTGTGTGTACGGAACCTGTAGCACAAAGAACCTTCATTTGTATTTCGCACCACTGTAGGAAATCAAATAAACACACACATGCCCACATACTTATTTAAAACATACTGGGAGACAGCTTAGTTTTCACAGTTGTCACACACCTATAAAGCCTGAATCTGCTCATTACCTAGTAATTGCTGCAGGCTGTTCAGGGACAGTGTGGCACCTTTGTGACCATCAGAAGGTTTTTCTGTCAGATGGGGTCTGTGACTTACAGCTGGGTACATTCAAGTGTTGTTCACCCAGCAAGTGGAAAATAGGGAAGAACTTAGCAGAGTGTTGGGGCTCTGTTTTTTTCTGACAGCCTGGCATGTGCTCCAGTTTCCCAAATCAGTTGTGTTATTTGAAGCTGTTCTAAGCGTCTTTGGGTTCATTGTGCAAGGCCTGGTGGCAAGAATCAGGGGAAGAGCTCCAAAGCACTGGGACTTTGTTTTCCTTTCCCGTGATAAACTTTCTGAGTACTGAAGTGATTCGAGAGCAGTGGGAAACAAGTACGTGTTTAAGGAAAGCTTCTGGCCTTTTAAGGGAAAGAGGAAAATACAGTATGAAATTATGCTCCCAAACACTGTAATTGAATCAGTCAGTGTAAAGAAAACTTTCATTATTAGTGGGAGTCCTCTTTTATACATCAAAAGATTAGGAGCAATGCAGTCTCTGGTTGGTATAGAAACATCAGTAGAAAGAGGGAGTATTCAGTGTAAAGGAGCAACCTAAAAAAATAACATAAAGCTTGTGGGTGGGACACTTGCAATAGAGACTTCCAGTAGGCAGGGGGCAAAGAGATGGTGGGTGAGAAAGGCTGGGGATGGATTAAGTCAAATTTAGATATCAGACTGGATGGCAGTATCTCTGTTTCATCTTTGCTTACCTCAACATTAAATTAAAGGTGAAATACCAAAGAGGGACAATTTTCAAATCAATCCTAGGTTCAGCTTAGGCAAAAAGATGGCGAGACATCATTGTGGGAGACATGCAGAGAGGCCAGACAGATAGCAAAAGGCCAAATTCTGTTGCACAAGTGGATAACTGCAGGAGTAATTCTCTATCTGGAAGCTGATGAAATAGCGCACTGGTAACGGACGGTGTAGGTAATAGAAATGTGTTCAGTTATAACAGTCGTGATTTTCCATGAAATATGTTATTCCAAACTGTTAACCACAGGACCTGTTTTTTCCGTGGAGGAATTCCAGATCTCTGAGAATCCCCATAGTCAGATGTTTCCAAAGGTTTTAGTCTTTGAGAGCTAATAATAATAAAAAAGAGTTAGACTCATTTGTCGGCATGCTGTGACTTCCCTCTTGGGATCTCCGTGGGTGGCTCTGAGGTACTGAGGGCTTCAAATGGGGATCTCAGATACCATGGTGATTTCTGCATCCAAACTACTTAGAGAAATAGATTCAGAAAAAGCAATTAAAACCCGAAGGAGAGATTTTTCAAGTCCCAGAAGCAAGAACTGTGCTCTTCATGTGTCCTCCCCTATGTTTTGGGGTTTGTTTATTTTCTTTTTTTTCCTCCCATCTTATTCTCAGCTTTGGGGAACACACAGAGTTGTTGCTGGTGATAAAGCCAGTGTGCTACTTGTGAGCTGTTTTCCTTCTCCATCTGCATGGGAGGATGTGATTACTGAGGCCCTGGATGCTCTTTCTTACCTTAGACAATTAATTATGAGGGAAAAAGCATTGGTGACTGCCGGCTTTCATGGAAAGGAGTTGGGATGCACTGGACCAATTTAGTACCTGATCCCAGGAAGCCTTGTTAGTGCTGGAAGTTGAGCGTTGGCATCCTCCTTTTCCTTCACACAAGTGGCAGATACACTGGAAAGTGCAGATAGAGCGGTGCATGAGCAGGCGTTTCCGCGGGATCAGTTGGTTGTCTTACAGCACCCCACAGCACATTCCTTTATCTAGTCACTTCCTAGAAAAGTCAGGCAAAAATGATTGGTTAAGGAGTAGTTCCACATGAAGTTCTATGATGTAGGGCTTGAGGGGAGGGGAGTCATCATTTTTAATGATTAACTTGAGTTATGCCTTAGTTTCCTACTTTTTAGTATACTTCGCTAATCTGTAAGTCAATTTTACTTTAATTAGAAAATTCTTCCATAATAAAATATACTTGTTCCAGGTTAACGTTAATTCAGTGCTTTGGGTTGTAAGAAGCAGTCATTGCTTCAGCAGGTCAGAAAGCTACATACTTATAAAGATACCTTTTTGATGTGTAACTTAAGAAAATTCAATACTTCCAATGTTATTTTTAAATCATATCTGGTGTCAGACAAAATCTTTGGGGTGTTTAAGGCCCAGTAAGGGCTGTTGTTTTAAGTAGATAGATTGTAGGATTTCCCTGTGAAAATGTATTTATCCCGCATTTTGTTCTGAGGCAGTAGTGGTAGTGCACAGTGTGGAGCAAAATGTCTCATTTTACTTCCTGTCAAATAGCAGCCATGGATTTGCACTTAGATCCTTCTCTAAAAATTTCCACTGTGTGATTTTAGTGTGATAAATTATTGATTTTTTTATATACAGGGACTTTATGAAACTAACACTTTATGATCTGCTCTTATGATAAGTAGAAACTAGGTTAGCCAGAAATGTAAAGGAGAATAAAAATTAGGGGAGAGAATATTCTGCAATTGCTTTTAACAAAAATAGCAACTTTTCTTTTTACGTTACAAGAGCAATTTAATAAGTGCTATTTCAGAAAGGTGAGCAGAGCTTCTGTTCTTTGCAGTGAAGCAGTAAACCCAGGCTTCAGAAATGGCCAGAAAGTGTCATATACTAGTGATTAGGCCACAGTGGGATGCCGGCAACAAGGTTGTTTCTAGGGCAACTTCCTACTTACTGCCAATTACTTTTGGATTTGGAAAGTGCCAGGAAATTAGAGAACAACAGTGATATTCATTGGAAGCTAGATCTAAACCCCACTGCAGTCAATAGGAGCAGTTCCATTGACCAAAGCAGACTTTGAAAGAGACCCCGCCACGGTGACCTGTATCATATTTAATTGGGGCATTTATGGAGTGTTTGTGGGTGACAGGCTCACTCTGCAACCCAAAGCTGGTGTTTATCATAGGTCATAGTCATCTTTGCAATGAGGGAGCCCCTGGATGATCAGTTTACACGGGAGTGTATCACTGATGTCTTTTCTGCTTTTTCTGTCCTTTGTTTTATGTGCAGGACTCCGGAATTGATATTGGTGATATTTCTGAGAGGAAGGCCTTGAGGAAAAAGCTCCAGTGCAAGACCTTTAGGTGGTATCTTGTCAGCGTGTATCCAGAAATGAGAATGTATTCAGATACTGTCGCCTATGGAGTGGTAAGGATCTGTTTGCATTTCCCATTCTAAAAAGGTGGGGGAGAAACGTGTATAGTGGAAATAATTCATGAAAACTCTGAGTAGAAGAACCAGATAAACTTGAAGTCACTAGTTAAATAATTTGTTAGACTGGTTAGTTGACAGAGACGGCTGCTCTGCTGTAGTTTTTGCTGAGGTATTCTGAATGGTATTTTCCTCCATGATTGTTTTGGTTTTGTTTGTTCCATGGGTTGCGTTTCACTCAGAGATACTCAAGGCATGATTTTTTAGACACGTTGGAGCTGTCAGTTGGAAGGTTTGCGGCAGCAGGTGAATTAACAAAACAGGCTCAGTATTTGAACTGCAAGCTTCTTAATACTGTAGCCAGATCTTAATTTAGAACCTCAAATGCCTGTATTTTAGGATCATCATTATCATTACTTGTGTAGTACCCTTGTCTATGTTGAAATTACACTTGAGTTGTACCGTGCTAATTAAAGCAGAGACAATTCTTGCCCCTAGAAAAGCAGCAATCTAAAAAGAGAGGGCAGGTGTGCATGACATGGAAGATAAGCATAGCAGGTTAATATGGGGCCATAATAAGCAAGTAGAGCTAGGACATCCTTTTTATATTCTCTGTCCAGTGTCATATTCACAAAAATGGATTCCTTTGAATTAAAGTTGCCCTTTTGCATACAAGTCCCAATTAGGAAACGTAACACTTAAGAGCAGATCATACGAGTGAAAGATTTGGTTTGAGACATTCCTCCTCAAACAGAAATCTGAGTTGTGTGGTTTGCCAGTACAGCTCTGAGAAGACCCTTAAGGGTGCCGTAGAGCAGCTGCTCTGTTTTGGCAAATGCAGTTCCATGACCCCTTTGATGATCAGTTAAAATTATCGTGCTGATTTTTCATACAATCAAAAACAGAAGAAAAACACTTCCAACAAAGGTTTCAGTCGTTGTTAAATGCATGAGATCATGGTTACCTTCCGAAATAGTTCAGAACAATGCCAAAATCACACCTGTGTGCAGGGAGCCTCTCCCATAGACTGGGTGGAATGGCCCTCAGCAATGCCGTGATCTAATCAGGAGCGGAGTTCCCTGGGGAGAAGGAGGCGTAGCAGCTAACAGGTGCAGGGTTCTGCTTGTAGGTACCTCTGGCTAAAAAGTCTTTGCGTGCAGGTAGAAGTGACACCAGATAAAAAAGGAAGACAGTGGAATAGCTAAGGTACTTGTTGTGTAGTCTGAGGGTTAACTCCGTATCAGGTAAGTCAAAATGAAAATCGGTGAACAAGCACCCTATGATTTTATATTCTGCTGAGACTTTTTCGTCAGCCTTTGAAGGTTCCTTGCTGGCAAGATACAAAAAAAAAAAAAAAAGAATCTACAGAAATACTGAACTCACTGGTCAGCAGAACATGCATATTTAGGTACTGCATAATAATGCAGGCGATGCAGTCTTTTGTCTGCAGTGTGAGGGCAGGCTCATCAGCTAAGAAAGATGTGAGGATTAGTCCTTGTTTCATTATTTGTACTATCACAACAGAAGTAGTGGACAGGTATGGCAACCTATCTATACAGGCAAAGGGGGAGTGTTTTATGAAATACACAGCTTACTGGTTTATAAATACAGTTGTATGAAACAAAAAGATGAAGTGCCCCAGTCTTTTTAGTAAAAGAATTGTTTGTATCTCTAATCTTCCATCATGTCTGCTTTCCTGTTCGCTTGCTTGTCTTGTAATGGAGAAAGGTGTGATATTTCAAAGCAAGTGAGCTGCTTGCTGATTCTCTAAGTGCTTCCATTCATCAACTGTCTTCATTTTTTTGTAGAAAAAAAGATATATTGCTACTATAGCATTACCATTAATTAAAAAAAATACTGAGTAATTATGAAAGTTATCTGAATAGGGGTGAGGGTTAGATATAGGCATCTACAGTGTCAGCACCCATATTTATTTCTTGAATTCTAAATTTCCTTCTGTTCCGTGAGAGTTAGGAAAATAGTTGTATCATTCACGTCTAGTTTATGCTGTGGCATATAGCTAGGGTTAGGGTTGGTGGCAGAGTAAAGAGTTGGGAACCAAATTTCTTTCTGAAGTACGCTTAAAGTTAGGAAAAAGTGATGTTGGTGGGCCAGAAGCTGATGTATTTAGTGCAGGGACTGTCTCCCTGATTTCAGCTTGATGTTTGAGATAATTTTGCAAATTCGAAATTTCAGTAGTCTATTTTTATCTCTGTATGCTGCAACACTTCAAGTTTGAAAGGGAGCAAATGGCAGCATTGACTAATTATTTCCGTTTTTCAGAGTAAGGATTAGTGACCTGGTTATATTTTGGGTTGTAATTAAGTCTTGGTAGTCTAAAACTGCATTACTCAAGTTAATTGTTGGTCGCCACAAAGCCACTAGATTTTGGAAAGAGAAGGTTCCTAAGAGCCTGGGCCTCAGATTTTGAAACAGCGTGATTAGTTAACAGGCCAGTGGCTTTTTTGTTTTTCTGTTCTCTGTAGGGATCATTTCTCTACAGATATTCTAAATTATTTTTAGAGTTGTGATTGGGATAAGAGCTTGAGAAATTAAATCTGAAGAGCTCTTTTTTGTTTGTTTTCAAGGTTCATAAGAAGAGGACTGGTGTTAAAAGGAATATACCATTCTGTCTCTTTTTCTGTAGCGCCTGATCACCAGACAGTTGCTATTAGGGTTAATGTCAGGGTTTTTTTAGAGCTTGGGACTCTGAAGTTCTCTGTATGTGTTTTACTGCTGGGTCAGCCCTCCCAGCTAAGTCACATGCTGATGTTGATCAAGACAGACTTTTTTGCTTGCTTTATAATGGGGATTGTTGTGGAAAAGGTTATAACATTAGGGCTAGGACAAGCATTAGAATTTGAGTTTGTGGAAGAGGTTTTGAAAAGCCGAAGGAAATGATGAATCCAGGCATGAATTAATAAGGCTGATATTTATCTTGGTTTGGATAGAGAGTGCTGCCTAATGTCTGATTATGATTAGAGTCATGGTCGTCGTTACGTTTATGGCTAAGAAATACAAAGCTTTGAGAGAGGAAACTTTATTTAAATCTCAAGGCTTGAAGCTAAGAATAAGGCCAGTATTGATACCTAATGCATATTTTCCCTTTAATGTTAAGATTTGTCCTGTCTGTTATTGAATTTAGAGTTAGGTTTGGAGTTGAAAATCTTGTAGAGATGAGTTCATGGTTTTGATTTTATTCACTGCCTGACTTCAGTCTCTGGGTTGTCCACACTTCTTACATACTGGCGCACTTCTAGACTTCCTTTCTAAGCATATCAATTTGTTTTCCTCAAAGGAGGCTTCTGTACACAGCTGACAGGACTGATCAGTTAATCACACATGTTTGCAAACCACATCGCCTCTTCATCCCCTCTATCCGACAATTCTCTCGTGTTCTCTGAACTGATCTTACACCGCTGAACACCTTTATACATGCCCATGGGTATGCAATCCACATCTTTGGCCTCACACTCTAAAAAGACCTTCCAGCTATCTGTGCTCGTTAATTTAGCTCTTCACTTTCAGAAAATCCTGTCTCAGTGTTGCACAGGTCATATATAGGGCTTTGTGATGAACAGGGCCAAGAACTTTGCAGTCGGTTCATAGTTAGGTTGCTGGGCATGGGTTAGCTCAGAATAGTGCAAAGAAGAGCTAGTGCATACCAATTGGCCAGAAGTCTCTGAAGTGTCAGCAGAAAGGATTTTTTTGAATTATTTCCAGAAATCAGAAGACTCTCCTGAGGTGATTCTGAAAAGCTGTTTAATTACAGGGCTTTCTCCTATGCTTGAAACTCCATCCATAAAGCTCAGCTAGCTGCCCTGGTAGAAAATTGTCTTTTGTATATAGTGTGTACCAGAGACTCACTAGACTTAATATTTTAAAAATTTATATCAAAAATTACTTGTATCTCTGAAGGCTTTTTGGAATGTACCCTCCTTGAAACATTGTGCAACATTATTGAAATCAGTAGTGTTAGATTACCTACAAGGAAGAATTTAGTCCAGGTGTTTCTCTTCAGTATCTTCACTGCAACAAGTATCTTTAACTTTGCATATTTCCTTGCTCAGCTATGTATGATTTTTTTGCGAAGAAAAGAAAGTAATCACACCATCTTTTTCTCAGGGAAGACTTGCTTGATTTCTTTTTCTTTTTCTTTATTTTAGCTGCAGAATTCCCTGAAAAGTGATTTGTGCCTTGATCAAGGGCCAGACACGGAGAATATCCCAATCATGTATATCTGCCATGGAATGACACCACAGGTTAGTCTGTCTAATGATCTCTGGTATTGCAGCTGCTCTTCGTAGACTGTGTAGGAGGAACCATTTTGTACCTGCTATTGTTTTCCTGCAACAATACCTCCATAAGCTGGTTAGTAGCTCTTCTGTAGAAACCTAGAACGTTATTTCTGCCATAAATTGTGAATCACTGGTATATTAGCACTTTGACAGTGAAGTTTGTTTATTCGTTTTGAAAGAATTTAAGGAATACAGGAGTCAGCACTGACCCAGATTTCTTGATAAAAGCTTTCATTTCTGATCTTTAGCTGTGCATGTCATATAAATGAAACAATGCATTTTAAAACATTTTACATACATACATATGTATACTCACAGTTTATTTATACATTATCTGAAGCAACATCTTTTTTACTTGATATACTGTCTCATTTTCACAAATCTGCAATGTACCTTCACACCATACAGCTGTGTCAAATTCCAAACCCTGTTCTTGTGAAAGCCCTTCTTCTAAAGCTCCTTTTTTTCTTTCTGTGCTGTTGTCCTGTTACTCTAGTGTGTGCCAAAGACTCAAATTACCCAAACCTTTCTATTTTCTTACACAACAGCTGGATTTTTTAACTTGGCAAACAAGAAGGTTAAGACATTTTATCTCCCCAGGTGGCTAAGTGTATGGGCGTAGGTGAAAGTGTTTCTAAGCAAATCTTGATAGTAAAAATAATGTTACATGCTCTAGAACGTGTTTGTCAAAGACAAATGTGAAGATTATCTTACTCTAAAAAGTAACATAAGCAAAAGTGAGACGTAAAGGAAATGGATGTATTTGTGGGAGTGATTGGAGAAACTGAAAATCCCTCCAGTTTGAATCATCTTTTTCTCTGGCTACTTTTTCAATTTGCTTTCTCAAAAGGACCCTACTATGCTCCACTTAAGTTAACGGAATGTGGTTTTACCCATGGAATTGTCAGTTACGTGATTTGACTATACAGCAAGTGAATCCTCCTGATAACTCAGAAATAAACATAGAGCAACGAGGTAGTCTTGTCCTCTGTGCCTGGATCTCATAGTGAACTGGAAGCCTGAGCCTGGTGAAGTGCAGATAAGATTCTGTACTTCCTTCCCAAGTGACACATGCTGCAACTGTGTTCTGTGCCGGCTTCCTTCGCTGAGGGCCTTTAATATTGATCACTAGTGGCATCATGCTTGAGTAAATTATGAATGATGAAGACAAAAATATCTGAAAATCCCATCCATCAGACTGGCTCACTGCATGGGCTGTGGCTTGTCTGTCACATAATTATGTGGTAACCACTGTTTGCCTCCAGGAGGTTTTTAAGCTAATCCTCAGTCTTCACTGAGGAACTGTGTAATTCACCTGTGAGCCAGAGCCATTATTCTTCATCTTCTGGGAGGGCACCATAACTCTCTTCTGGCACATCATCTGTGATAGCACCACACTAAAGGCATGGTTGTAAATTCCAATTAGAAATTTTAATTATAGTTAAGAAACTAACAACAATAAGAAAAGTCACTTTAATTAGCACAGTTGAATATTCACCAGATCAAGAACTACCTTTGTATATCAGCTGAAGTTCTGTATAAGCGAGATAGCAGCAAATAAATGACAGAGGGAAAAGAGCCAAGGGAAACTTTCATTGACAAGATTCTGCTCCTTTTATAATTACAGTGTTGTGTCTCCTTCCCATTCCTATGTATTTAATTTTATAACTAACGATGTTAAAAACAACCCCCAAAAGGCCCATACAAGTAAGATCCCAGTAGCGAGCAAGAACTTTCTTTAAAAGAGGAGTGGACTTTCTCTGTGTTAGGGATTATGCTATTGAGAGGGAAAGCACCAACAAACATTACTCGGCATACTTCTTCGAGATCTTCATTGCACATCCGGCTTCTCTTGCTTAAGCAGACTGCAGCCATGTACAGTCCCACTAGGATATTGGAAATATTTGAATAAATACTCCTTTTAATCTTATTGAACTTGCCAGTAACCACAAAAGATATTGGTGAGATGCTAATTTTATTCTAGCAGTGGTGAAATGCTGTATGAAGGGGGTTATTTTGCCCACGTGGCAGTCCTTGTCGAAATAGTCAAAAAGATTAGTCCCCTGATTCAGGACTGCATGTGTGCCCGAGGGTTTTGGTGATGCCATTCTTAGCTCCGGTGCAAAGTTTTACTGCTGCAGCTACACCTTCTACAGTTTTAGAGCTGCCACCGTGGGGGGCTTTGCACAATTGCATCTAGATGTGTATTAATATATCTGGCTGCCAGGAACCATTCCCTCATACGCAGTTTAAGTTGCTGTTCTTAGTTGCTGCTATGGCCTGTCTTCTAAATCGGGTAGTTTCCCTTTTTTTTTTCCCCACTAATCTCCTTCAGATGTTTTGGGGTTTTCATCTTTTTACATGGGAAATGGCTTAGATGAAGTGTGTGACATCAAATAATAGTTTCAGAATTGTCCATACGGCTACTGTTTCCTTTTAGCATATTTTATACAAGACGGAAATCACTGCAGTCAACAGAAAGGAAACTGCATACCTGACGTTAAAAATCCATGCTCCATTTTTTGCAGACGATATCAAGAACATCGTGTGTAGCTTCACAATTGCCCCTTTCACGCAACAAAGCTGTAGAAAATTACAAGGAAATATCCTCAAATATTGCAAAGAAATGATCAGAAATAATTTTCCCTGCAGTGCCTGAGTTTCATTTTAAGTAGACATCAGAATGAGTGATGGTAAGATTTCTGTGATCAGATTCCCCAACCTTTCAGCAATATACTCCGTATGTCTACTGTAACTAACATTAGCATATTCATAGTTCATTTCTGCAAGTATCTTAGAGTGCTTTATACCTGTGTTTATTTTGTAGTACTGTTCTACAAGTACAGAAACTGATGCAAATCTTGGTTGTAGTAAGATGGAATGGAAAATCAGAACATAATCCGTCTGTTTCCTCAGTCCTCTGGTATTACTAATGAGAAGGAGTTTCTCACAGCAGGGTATTTGGCTTGGCCTGAAAAGGCAAAGGGTACTCGAAAAATTAGAGTCCACTGTTAGGTATGTTTTGTTCCCTCCTTCTGTCTTCAGAGAGTCCTTCCCAGGGTAGCTGTATTTTGTTCTGGTCCCCAGAAGCCTGGACACGTCAGGAGTTACGATACCATCCACTGACTAGTGCAACTTGCATGTTCAACCAGTGAAAATAACCAAATGCCTGGCGATCTTGCAGTTGAAGGGAAGAATTGCTATTACTTTATCTTTAGGAAGAACGATTTCATTACAAAATGTTGCCCAGGTAATTACAGATTTTGTTGAGAACTTCTTTGTCTTTCTAAGTGGTAGCATCTGAATGGCATAACTTTTCTAAGTTGCTCATCCTCCCCCTACTCTGCTGCTGGAGTGTATTGCTTCTGAAGCATCACGTCCTTCCATTTCTGCCTTTGGTCACTATCTGTCCAAACCCAACGCTGCCGTTACTACCCCCATCTGTACAGCAACACGCAGCATCTTGGCATAACTCCCCAGACCTGGTCAGCACGAATGTCACTATCACACCTGAGCATCTATTACTTCTGGTAGCCACCCTGGGTACTGGGCAGCTATTACACGTGCATGAAGTAAGGCCATGAGGTGGTTTTGGTACCTTTGGTGTGCTGGTGGTCAACCGTTTGGAAGGCGCTTTTAGTGTATGTCTCAGCCTGTCATATCAAGCCTCTTCTGCTGTGCAGTGCTGCTGCTGCTTAGAACAGCTGAACGGAACTGACTTCTGCAACTATTAAAATAGCTCACATAGTAGATAGAACATGGTAAAACAGTTAACAGTCATTAAAATAGTTTCCTACTACATTGTTCAGTGGTGGTAGAAATCACATTGCTTTAGTTGCATGAGAACAGCTCAGAGGCAAAGCACAACAGCCCCCAGTTGTTCTTGGCCAAAGAGACTACACTGGAGGCTTCTGGGGGTGTGAGGAAGCAGCACCCTTTCAGTGTGAAAACAGAGGGAAATGGGAAAATTGGGAGGTGAGGTAGACTGGCAGTAAGCTAGAGAAATGGAAAGAAGGGAGGAGAGAAGAATAGTATTGTCAGAACAGTACAAAACATAAAGTTCATGGGAGGTTGTGCAGTTTTTGCTGGTTTGGGTTTTTTTTAAGTGGTTCGTGCAGAAAAAAATGAAGTATTGTTTTAATTCTTGAACTTGTTGAAGCAAAGCTACAATTCAGTTATATTCTTAGGCTTTAAAAGGTCCATCTCCAGCAGTGTCCCCATATTCAGTGGAAAAGATGGCTGCTTGTGGCTGCAGTGAGTACATGCCCCCAGCCTGATTGCGTTCTCTTCTTAATTCTGGGTGGTGTTGAAGACTGCGGTTCAGTCAGGCCTGTAATCTTGAAGGCAGGCTGGTGACAGTCTGTCACTTGCATGAAAACTACTCCTGAGTGATAATTTGGAAGATTCTTTGTTGAGAATGAAACACCACATTATTAGAGACTTTACAACTATTGTATAATAAACAAGTACCATCAGTCAATTTTAAGTATGGATTTACCTTGAAAAGTGCTTGTGATTGAGGGGATAATGGGCAGTTCTGTGTTCCCTTGTTCAATAGCTTCCGGCTCATATATTTCTCAATTTATAAGCAGTTAAACCATGAAGCTCATCCAGGGGTGTGAAAGTCAATAAAAAACAGTTAGATTTTGCAGAATTCAAGTTGAAGACCAGGGTGAGAAGACTAGATTGGGAGCATTACTAGAAAATAAATGCAGGTGAGAAGCGACACCCGTTCATATCCTTTCATATTCTTGCAAGAGATTGCAGAACTGACCCTCCGAAACCGATGACTACAGCCCTGTCTGGTGTGAATTACTGCACCTCTGCTGACGGCAATGAGAGGAAGTCGTGCCAACAAGCAGAGCTGTGCCAGTTTACACTGTGTGAGACTCTGACCCGAAAGCTTCATCTTGTATTCTAAGCACAGTGTGTGCAGTACGGGAAACAGCACTTACAAGAACTCCCATGAAGTTCTAAAAACTCTGTATGATTCACGAGTGCTGATTTTTAAATGTTATTTATCTATATTTCCATAAAAACTACTTTTTCTTCAAAGTAAGTTGTTGGCATGGTGGTTTTTCATACACAGATATTTGTTAATTTGTAAACAAGAACATATGTGAGTAAAAATAGCTATCACTGAAGGCATTTATATTCCAGTAAAAAAGTACAGGGTTGATCACAAACACTGTATAGTTATCAGTCCAACTTCCAAAAACTAGGAGAGGGAACAATTCAGAGATGTTCAGCAAAAAATTATCAAAAGAATTAAAATAGATTTGCGACTAATTTAAAAAAATGAAAGAAAAATAAATTTGTCAGTTTATTTTAAATGAATAATTTAGACATCTCTAGAGCAAAGTTAGTTTGATCTTCAGGCTGTTGAGATATTACAAATATAATTATCTGAAAACTGAGTTTTAAGAGAGCCTAAATTTGAGTAAGTCTGTTCCAATATTAAAAATTTTCTTTCGATTCCTCCACCTAATGAAATTCACATTGTATTAGACAATCCTCAATGCCAGGAAGGCTGGGAGAAGAACCATGTGCTTTGTCAGGAGGAGTGTGAAGGGAATTTCCAAGCAAGAAAGAGTAGCCCCCTTAGGAGTGGCTTTCTGTGCATGTGAAGTATGCTGACCAAGAAGCGTTATATACCATTTTATAAGGAGAAATTAATAGATAACGTGTGATTGTGTCCTTTACTACAGGTTAGGCTTTCCTTGACACCTTTCTGTTTGCTTTTAAAAAATATAAATCATGCAAATACTGAATATTGTGCTGCCAACAGAGTGCCACTATATTGCTGTCCTGTAAAGTTTTAGATAAAGGAGTTTCTGAAGCTCAGGAACAGCGTATAGCTGTAACAACTCAGATCCTGAGCCTGGCTTATGGATGAATACGTATTCTTTTTCTCCTACAGCTGAAAACTAAACTTACAGTGAAATTGTAATTATTTTAGGCCAAAAATAGTGTTCTAGGAAGCTACTATGAAATACATACATTTCAGAAAACCAGAGTTCTTTTGTTATTTAGAAGTAGGACCCTGTTCTTAAGCGTGTGTGTAAAACACAGTAAGCATTGCAAACCAAGGCTCTGTGCAAGGCAATAGTTAGACAGAAGGCTCCACATCCAGCAGCCGCTTCAGTGGTTCTCGGGGAATAAGGAAGAACAGAACAAAACCTGCTGATGTGGATCAATGATTGACCCTTCAAACTTGAAAAATCACTGCCCTGACGATGAGATGTCTACAATAAACATTGTCAGGGAGTCTTTTCTAAGCAATAAAAAGAAGCACAGCAGCTGTTTTAACAGCTGTCACTCACATGCAAACTTAGGGTTGATGTTCATGCTTGTCTTCAAGGTAAACGTTAGACACATTCAACGTCTGTCTGTAACAGTCTGATCTGACATCTGCCCTGTGTGGTACCATTTCTTTCTAAGGACCTGCTGAGGCATTGGTCAGAATTTAGCAATTACCTGGTTTATGATAATTATTTTATGTGTGCAGACACATACAGAGTGCTGTACGGAAAATGACCTGTACAAAACATTCAATTGCATCTTGGTCCATATGCTTTGCAGTGAAAAAGTCTCGGGGTGTGGTAGAGAGGGCAGCCATTCCTCTCTTTGTACAGCCACAGCAAGTGCGACGTTATTCATACAAAGTGAAGCGGCTGCATCCAGAGTTGCGGCTTCGCTGGTTGGCCCGATTCTCGCAGAAGAGCGGACATCACCCAGTCCCTGGCGCTGGTGAGCAGTTCCGACTGTGCGGGGTGCTGCGCTGGGCCCTGCCTGGTTTGTGGTGTGGCTGCTGAGATTCTGTCAGCGCTGCAGCCTTTCTCCTCGCAGCCTTTCTCTGCAGACGCTGCAGACCAGCATCCCTGCAGAGGGGTCTGTGCTTCTCCTCGCCTCCTGCCGGAGCCCGCCTCTGACAGAGCCCAGAGTCAGGCTCATCGTTTCTAGTTTTGGTACAAATTTTTTTAACGAACCATTTGCTACAATTATATTATTTCTGTACTTGCTGTGGTTTGATTCAAGAGGCTTTCTGTTGCCACAGATCATATGGCCAGTTACCCAGTATTCTGTATTGCTTACCTCATTCAGATTCAGTATCTATTGCCGGGTAGGAGAGATTCTCTTAAACTGAAGACAGTTGTTCATTCCCAGGTGAAGATCAGTGGTGTTGAATTATTAGCTTGTAAACTACAAGTATGTATCTGATCCCTTGGTCCATTGTCTGAGCATAAACTAGGGAGTGATTTGTAGAATGTTTTTCAGCTGACCGTAGGTCTTTATGATTGTAGGACCAGAGACGACAATGTCTCTTCATTTTATGGAAGTATCAGACACCATGAACTACATTCTCCGTTCACAGGGTTTAAAGACACTTGAATTCAAAAGAATGAGCACAAGAGGTCCTCCTTTGGGTTTCAGACCTAGGATAGAACAGGCCTTTTGCGTGTTCCATTTCACTGATTAAAAACAAAAGCAATGAAAAAAAGCTGTAGAACTACATTATTCTGGATCAGAGGAAGTATCTTCTACATCCCCAAAATAACTGAATGGATATTGCTGCTTATTTGTTTTTGTGTTTGAAACTATGTAGTGTAAAAAACATTGTGTATGCCTGCGAGAATTGAAAGAACTGATCGCTTGGAATTGAAACTCCAACCATAGTGAAATGAAATAGTTGAAAAGCTATCATTTTTTTCCGAAGAGTAACATTGATTTGCTCATTTAGGAGCATACAGCATTTATGTGCTCTTGGAGAAGTGGTTCTGTTTTGAAGAAATTTTTTCTTTGTTTCAATAGGATGGCCTAGGATTAAAAGACTTACAAATGCCTTAGATGCTTTTGAAATCTATATTCTCACCTAGTGTACAGGATCACAGCTGAAGGTGAGCGTGAATAATGAAAAAGGAAAATATTACTATAGAACTATAAGCTGAAATCTTGACATTCAGGGTCCAGGACCTAAACTGCAGTTAAAAAGCAAGAATTCAAAAATTAATTCAATTCTTTTGAGTGCTGTGAATATTTAGGACCAGAAGGAAGAACATTAAGAACTTGAATTACTTGAAAACTTGGAGCCAAAGCGGCTCTAAGGCAATAAAGGTCTTTTTTAATTAATAGTGGCTAATCAATAAACATTTTCTTGACTGAGAAAGGGCTGCTTGTTTTATGCAGGTAGATGCAGCAGAAGAGTCAAAGGTAATTTGGCCAGTGCCACCAATGACTGCTGTGTTTGAAAAACCAAACCACAAAATACAAAGGAATGAATAAAAGCAGTTGTCTGCAATACGCCATTATCTGTTCAATCATCCGTTCTTCTAAATAAAATGGAAATGCTAATCCTGGAGAATGGATAAAGGTTCTTATAAGATAGCTGTACTATTTAATATTTTGCAGTAGAGATACTGGTGCAATTTTACATACATTACAAGATGTGCTGAAAAGATACAGAAGCATGAGTTGACCTTTAATGGGAGGAAAGATTGCAAATGCTGATCACAAGCTATGTCAGAAGGGTACTCAGAAAGTGCTATCAAAGACACACAGTTAGAAAGCTTTTGCCTAGTAAAGCAGAATTTCCATAGAGATAATAGAAACTTCAACTGGCAAAAATTCTGATGTCATTTACCTAGACTTGATAAACTCAGCTTTCATCACATTACTGCAGAAAAGAATAATGCATCACCTCAGCAAAAAATAGTAGTAAGCAAACTTGTGGAGGGCATGGAGAAGTACACTGGGGACCACAGAGAGAGCTTGTGCACAGGAACAACAGGATTAATAACACCTCTGTTCTCCTCTGTTGTATCGTACAGCTGACAGAGCTGGGGGTTTTCAGTTTGCTGGGGTTTTTTGTTTTGTTTTGTTTGAAGAAAAATTCATTAGTTGATACCACTGTACATTATAGAAGGTTCTTCCCATAATTTTTTTAATAATTTATGAAGTATTTCCACTTTGTGTTTTGTGTATCATGTTATCATTACCTTGCATGTTTTCCACATTGCTTTAATTTTTCTACTTGCCTCTCGGCCCTTGGCTTATCCTCTTCATCTTGAATTCTGTTGCCTTTCTATATGACTAAATGCTGCTTTGGCATCACTATAGTCTGTCTTGGTTATCTCGTCTGCTGTTGATATGTCTGTTATTGATAAAGGAGGAGAGAGACTTACATCTGCTGTCTCTATAGTTCGACTGGAAACTATTCAGCATTTTATTAAATAGGTGAGGCAGATGCAGGAGAAGAGGGTAAGTGGAATATCAAAGGAGTTGGGTTTCAGGCTATTTGAAGTTAACATCTTCTTTTGATTTCTTCGCATTTTATAGCATTCAAATCGTGGTTACTCAGCTTGTGATGGTCACTGTAAGAACTTTCCTCCCTAGTTCACATTTTTAAGGCAATTGCCCCAAATATCTGTAGTAAAAAAACTGCATTGAAAATGTTAACTGAAACAAACTGTTGTGAGCGAGTGCAGTGCCTAAGAATTTAAAATTATCAGAGCATTTCAAGCTCTCATGTAGTGTTTTAATTTAGAAGAGATTAGAGTTGTTAGCTTGAATATTATACAATAGTTCAAAACTGATCCCATCTGGGAAATAAAAATGCACATACATTTCCAGGCATTTTTTTGTTGTGTTAGAGTATGTAATTTTTGGTATGGATAGTTTTGGCTGAAAGGATTTCAACAAGTTAAAACATCAAAATATTTGGAAACGTGAAGGTGAAATATTGCTGTGCTTCTAGATGATAAGCCTGGCACTGGATTTTGGATTCAGATTCTGTGCTTTTCCCATTGAACACTAAGCCGATTAGACGTAAGACTGCCTTTCAGACTTGGTTCAGTTCAGGGGTGTAGGCTTACCGTAGTCTATTACATACACCCAGTGAGCTGGTGCCAAAGGGCTTTGGAGCTAAGACCCCCAAGATATACTGGCTGTTGTGTTTTTGAAGCTACTGCTGACTTTTGCAATGGTTGGCTGGTACCCTGATCTTGGAGCCTGAAGTTGTTCCACTCAGAAATCTCACTCAAGCACTTTGAAAATGAGCACTACTTGTATGGAGTGATGAGTGTTGTTCCCTCACCGTGGGTACTAGACCCTCTGAAAGCAATAAAGGGATACCACAGAGGGACCAAATATCTTCAGAAAGGAATATGGCTTCTAGCTCTATTCACTGGCATGAGACCATCAGCTGTGTTGTACCACCAAGGCTGCAAACACCTGGTGATCTCTTCAGCAGAGAAGTGCTGGCCTTGGGACAGCCCATCCGTGCTGCGCTGCGTGGTGCTGGCACCTGGCGGGGTCCTGCAGAGCACCCAGCTTTGGGCGTCTGTTAGCAGGCTGTAGGTGCGGTACGCTCTGGCTTCCCTGGGGTGGAGCTGGCTTTACTCCACCGAGAGGTGGCTTTTGATGTCCGGACAGAACAACTCCTCTTAGGTCTTGTTTGTGCTAGAGCATTGTTGTCAACAGCAAAGCAGTTGAGAACTGCTAGAAGCCATACGTCCTGTCCACACGTGAAAGTGGTAGCTGTCTCTGGCCTCGGACGTGATGTGACTGGTGAAAAGTGTGCTCCATCTTATTCAGTTATATAATCATTTCAGCGGCACTTCACAAGCGTCCATGTATTTTATTTTTTTTTCTCATAAGAAAAATGTATTAAGTGGCTATTCTGAGGCCACAGAGTCACAGTACCCTGATATTCCATATGCTACCTTAGTGTTGAGTTGAAATATTTTTTAAAACTGAAGTTAACTTCCCATTTTCTATTAACAGTCTTTCTCTGCCAGGTAGAATAGGTGTAAAAATGTCCATAGTTCAGTCGATTTTAATCTCAAAAATATCTAGTACAATCAGAAAAGAAGGACAGGGCTTTCCTTTGCTAAGTTGAAAATGTTTTTTAATTAATGCTTTTGGAGAAATAAAACAGCTGTGTTGGGTACCTGCAGTGTCTCATAATCTAATACTATTTGAGCATTTCACATTTAGTAAGTGCATTAATTCGAAATAGATCAGAGTTGCATAGTATGTAGCAATTACCAGAGTTATCCATATTTTAAAGGTGTCTTCTCATTGCAAATTGGCATTTCAATCAGCAGTTTTTAAAACCAGTCGTCACTTACAATATAAATTCAGCATAAAACCAACATAGTTATTAGAACACATGTATAGCACTTGAAGATTGATGTTGTAGTAATTGTCGGATGGTTGTCAATTTAAACATTCTTTTGATTGATGTTATACTATCATCTCATCTGTTACTTCATCAGAGTTAAAGTTCTGAAGGTCAGATTTTTGTTTCTCCAATTCTTGAGAGTATGTGATTAACTGTTAGAGAAGGTAGTTAATACAGTAGATGGAAGATTCACTTTATAATTTCTTTAGTTTTATTGATAATTTTATTATGTCATGCCATTAATTGAAGTCATCCACTGGCTCATTTAGAATTCATGGACCAAACTCAGTCCCCATGAAAGCGTATTTAACTCCCTCTGTAAGCCATATTACTTTCACAGCGTTCATTTAAATTCTGATCAGCAATTCTGTTTCAGCTTAGTTTCTCGCTGCTATTGTTCACCACTTGCAGAGTAGGGTTATTTGCAGAAATGTTTATAGAATGATTGTGTCCACAGTGTGTTTTCTCTGAACAAGGGATTTTTTTAACTCTTGCTCATTAACCATCATTTGTCCAATCAGGAAGCAGAGAAAATATCAGAAATTATTTGTTCATATAAAATCTTGATTGAATATTTATGAGTAACTCTGAAAAAAAAAAAATTGCATTGATTTATAAGGCAAGAAAAGAGCTATGTTTGTCAGATAATGTATTTGAAATCAGCAATCAAACTAGCTCTTAGCAAGAGTTGATTCAATCTAAACCTAGTTATATTTACAGAGTAGAGGTATTTTCCCCAAAAGAAAATATGGGATACTAGAGACTTTAATTTGGCATTGTTTCAAGAACCAATGGGTAGAAATAAAAGCCAGTTGGATGCAAATTAGGAATACAGTGTATATACCTGTGAGAGCAGATGAATAGCTGTCATAAGAAGCAGTGACAGCAACAACTGGTCATCAAAGCTGACACTATTCTGGAAACTATAACTTCATGCAGTACAAGTTATTGGACTTAGAGGTAAGCAGGTGGAAGTATATAGCCCGTGGCATATGGAAGATCAAAGTAAAAAAAACTAATGGTCCTCTTTGGCTCTTAAATCTACTAACGTGCCAACTAAGTGGCAATCACAGCTAATACTTCTTTGAATTTTGATTCAATTTAGAATGTACAGAAATGACACCAAATGTTAAAGAACAGTGATATACCTTTAAAGAAATTGGTAATTTTTGTAACATAAAGAAACTTATAGCTTTTAAAAAAGTTGCTTAAAAGTTTCTTTAATTATTTGCCTTCCTGTTTCTTTTTGGTTTGGGTTTTGTTGTGTTTTTTTTTCTTTCTTTTAAAGTGTGATTAAACAAATTCAACAGGGATAGCTCTGCTATGCCAAGCCTATCTGCTCAGCTGGCTGTCCATAAAGGCTTAGAGCAATCAAGTGAAAAAGCTGATGAATACATTTAAGTCATTCAGATGTTACTACAATATTAACTTTGTATTTGTTTAGCAGGGAACTGCACGTACAGTGAACATTGGAGCTTTGTTGCTCTTGCTGTGTTAAAGATGTAGTGATTTATTCAGCATCCATATTCCATTCAGCGTTTATTTTTAGTGCTTTCAAACTCTGAAATTAGCCTTAACATTGTGAGGTTTACATTGACTGACGCACTAATGGCATCAATTTTGGAAGGAAAAAATAGCAGTACCGCTTATGAACTCACAAGTTTTGTTAAAATAACATGAAGTTTAAATAAAAAACTGGAGACAACAGAGACAGGTTACCACATTAAACCTGGAATTTCTATAGATCATGCTGCTTTGCGTTTAGAATAGAGGTCTGTCACCAAAGGGTAGGGACAGGACTCAGGATGTGAGGAGGAGATCATGCCGATGATGGTAAGTCAGAGCTTTGAATGTCAACTCGATTTTGGGTTTTAGTCAACTCCTCTATTTTATATTAACGCATAACCAAATCCTTATATTTTTCATTTGTCCTCAAATGTGTTCAAATGAGGAAATCCCCCATTGTTCAAATAGAAATTACTAAAACCCACTGCATTAGCGTAGTAGGTTGTGATAAAAAGGTTTCCTTTGTTAATGTGCCTGCACATTAACGTATATGAAAAGGCGTGCTTAGCAGCAGTTGTGCCTGCCTGAAGTTCAAATCTTACAAAATGGAAGAACTTTTTATCCAGGTTTGTGAACTAAAAGCTGGAAAGCTAGATCAATGATGTGAACACATCGCTTTCACTTCTCTGATGTGAAAACGGATGGGTCTGCATGGACTCAGATTTTTTTCTGCCCTGTCTTCAAAACATTTTTCTTCCCCTCAGTGACTACAAGCACAAAATTATAATAAATCTCTACAGTCAGATCTGAACGGGTCAGATTGCGCTCGACACCATATCGGGATCAGGTACATTATTCTGGTTCAGTGTCTCAGATGAGGATGTAGCCTGTCACCTCAGCTTTCCCATTCATTCATCTCCCAAGTTGTTCTTTGAATGTTGCAGGAATAAAATTTTCTGGTACCTGCTTTTAAGGCCGATGTGGTTTGGTTCACATGGAAAGGGCTCTGTTAGTTTGAAGCAGACCATGAGATTTCATTCGGAATTTCCAAGAAGTTGGTAGCGAAATTTTTAACTCTTCAGGTTTCTTTCCTACTGTGAGTCTGGCAAGTAGAAGTCACGGAGTGAGTTGTACTAGAGATTCTCTGACAAATTGCTCTCCTGTGATTCTGGTTATCAGGATAACAACAGCGCTTTTGGAAAGGAGCATGCCGAAGGAAATAGCCTGTAGTTAGCTGTAGTTCTGTCCTGCAGATGCGTACCAAGGAAGGATCTGGAACAGCAGTTTGTTGACTGAAAATCCAACATTTTACTCCAGTCTGGTTTTGTTTGGGGGAAAAGCTAAGTATAATTAATGTGGCTTTGAATTAAATTTAGCTCTGGAAATGCTCTTTTGTGGTTTTGCTACACTTAATTTATGTCACAGACCAACATAATTTCACTCAGTGAAATAGGTTTCCCCATGTAGTAGTCTCATTGCAAGCAGAGGTTCAGTGTAGGAGAAATCTCCCTTTTCCCTGAAGCAGCGTGAGGCCAGCAGGGCTCTACCACAGGACGGTAAGGTGTCCAAAACCCACGGCAGGAGACTGCAGAGCCCGTGATCTCCGGTCACCTGCTCCACTGGGGTACTGCCACCCCTGCGCTCCTAGGGAGGATCTGGTCCTAGAGGGGCCATGTGGGGACCCAGATTTGTGCTTTGGGGAGAATCAGCTGTGCAAAATAGCACAAAACACTTAAGTAGTTTATTGTACAATGTAATAACCCTTAGTCTTTTTGTTCATACGCAAATTAGGAGGCTGCTAACAGCAGTAACTGTTGTTGTTTTAGAACAATCAAAAGGATGTTGTAAAATTATTTTACTTAAAAGAGCCCTGAAAGAAGTTTTTTATTTATGTTGCAAATATTCAGTGACTTATGAGTGACTGATGTGCCTAGTTTTTGTATGTATTCTAAACAGCAAGGCAGAAGGCTTTTTTTCTTTAGGTCTGTGTCCTGCAGATATGTTAGAGGATAATCTACTTCAGATAATAAAATAAAGGCTCCTAAGACAGGCAGAAAATGCAGGGGAAAATCTGTGACATAATCTGCCTTCCGTGATGAAAGCAGCTTAGCCTCACAGCCTAGTGATACCTCGGCAGCCCGGAGCTTAGCATAGCTATTTTAGCTATTCACTGTTGTACTTGAAGGTCATTTAAACAACCTGGGTTTAGAGTTGCTGGTTTTACTGTGCTGCCTCACCCACCTGATGAGCTGTTACTCAGAAAAGCTGAGTCTCTTCTACTTGGCCTGTGGGTACCTGTAAGGCCTAACTAATTTATATGTGAGCCTTCACAGTATGATGGAAGGCCCCAGAAATCAAGCCCTAATGAATGAAAACGGGGGGGAGGTATCGTACTGTTTGCACACTTAGGCAACGTGCCTTTGCATATCACAGTATTTACTGTTCCATTTCTTGCCAAGGTTTACAGCCTGACTTGTGCAAGGGGCGCAATACGAAGTTGGCAGTGTTCTTTGTCATAGACGAAATGAAGCTTACTCGGTCAAGCACAGTAAGGCTTCCCACACAGCTGGGACAGTTGAATTGGCATTAATGAAAGCAATTTTCTGCTTTTTAAACAGCTTTATTTATTTATTTATTTGTTGCTAGTCTAGACAGTCTTTTTAAGACTGAAGTGTTCATGGTAAAAAATCTTTGCTAATGCTACTTCTAATGTCCCTCCTCATTTCCATCTTTCCTTTTAAAAATGTCATTAGCACTAGAAGTACATTCAGGGATGAAAATGTATCAGGTGATACTTTTCTTTGCCCTTTTCCTGGGGACCAGAAGAGCAGAAGAAAGGAGGAATCTCTGGGATGTGAGCACAGTATTCCAGCCTGAGACACGTTTTGATTTTCTTTGTAGAGCTTTGTGAACTTTGCAATTTATTCATGAACACAGGCAGGATCAAAGCTGCGGTTTTTGCATGAGGTCATAGTATACAGACTCCTCATTTAAATTCCAGATGCTGACTTTTTTCTCTGAGTGTCATTTGCTGTCGCCCTGCAAACAGCGGAGCCACTACTTCACAACATTTGGTGGGCAGGAAAAGTGCCATTTCTATTAAGGTACATTTATTTCTCCATTTGCTTTGGAAGGCTTAAAAACGTTTCAGGAAAGAAATTTTGGTTTAGGATACAATTGGGTTGGATAAAATTTCATGAGCTTCTGACAGTCTCTACAGAGAGACCAACAATAAAGATTGAAACAAATCAGTTGAAGTGATAGACTTTGTCACTTGAAATACACCCTCTACAGCTAAGGGAAAATGAATTTACTTTTTGTAGGCTATTGTATTTAAGGATTTGCTTTGATTTTGATGCTGCCCATTTAAAATATCAGAAATTCTTTTCCTCAGCTCAATGGGCTTAACTTTGTTTAAGAGGGGAAATACTACCGAACGTGCCAGGGTGGGAACGCTGAGTAACTTCCCTTCGTTCTCCACGGGACTGAGAGGTGCACCAGTCTGCACCTTTCACCCCTATCCACTCAATAACCACACCAAAGTCCCTCACCTACTAAAGCAAGTAGCACAAACTTAAAGTGAAATGTAAGTGACGCTTTGACCTTTTATAAGAAGAGAAACGCTCAACTATGGATGACAGAAATGGCCAACAAAAAATGGTAGAGGTGCTCTCTGCTCTTTGTTTTCTCTGGTGGCTATCAGTCAGTCATGTCTGCATCATCAGTACTCTAACTCACTCATCCTCCATTAGTATACTGTTGTGAAGTTGGCTGTTAAGTCACATAAGTCATTTGAAGAAAAGGAAATCACAGCATAGACATCAGATGTCTGAAAATTTATTCATATTATCAGAAGTGCCACTGGTTCTTTCAAATACTAAATGTATGGCTGCTAAGCCTGGCAGAGATTTCATTTGTTATAGAGTAGTTTAATAAAATAATGCTACTGAGCATGAAAGTTGGCCGTATGTAGTATTTGCCTGTTCTGTAATTATAGACTGTATATGACATGAAAACCTGAGGCAAAACCTCAGCAAACTTTAATAGTCTCTGGGTTTTACTCTGAAAAAAGACTAATTCTAACCTGGGAAAGGACTACAGAAGCATCCACTGGGTAGCTCAAGTGACAGAGCTTGGTAAGAGAACCACTTACCACTGAAATTGCAACACTAAGCGTTCTGTATATGGAAATGCACAATATACCTGCAAGTAATAAGCCTTCAAGATGGAGTTCTCAGATGGCAGTATGTCACAATCTCAGCTGTACAATTCCCGAAGCCACGTGAGACTAAAACCTGAAGAAAATTGCCTAGGGTAGTGCCATGCATCTGTGCCGAGTTTCTCTTGCACTTCTGTCTTTAAACAAAGTAAAATTCTTTTCCTTGTTTTGGTGTTTATTTTGAGGTCCTCTGCTGCACTGCAGAGGTTTTTCTAACTAGTCACTGTACTCCAAAGAGCTAGTGCTGCTCTCCTCATGGATCACCACATTGCGTTCCTAACTAATTCACGAGTTTAATAATACGCATAATAAGACTTTTACAGTATAATTATTATACACCAAGCACCGAGAGGTTAGGAAGTCAAGTGGGAGGTTAGAACTGCTGCTGCGGGAAACACTGCTAATAGGCCTAGGCGAAACCTTCAGAGCTTCCCTTTTGTCACTGGTGCCAGAGAGTCATGACAGACTGTGGGATGTCCTAGGCTATTACTTCAACTTTAATTTGCATATTAATTTCAGCGTGTTTAGTCCATTGTAATTTAAGTCTCTAAGTGGATTTTTTATAGCTTGGCTTCAGCCACTCTGCTAGCCTAGACTAAATCTAACGGCAGGTAGCCCATCTTCCCATAAAACCTGGGGGGATTTAAAAAATCTCGGTATGAAGCACCTTTCACTGTTTTACATTCAGTGAGTCCTACCGGATCTTTAGCGTCCAGCGTCACCTCAGTCTCGACAAGATGTTCCACCCGTGTTCTGACTGCAGCCTTTGTAGAGTCAAATCAGCGTATGTTTTCATTTAGGACAGTGTATTGATGCTTCTTGTTGTATATCATCTATAAACTGTATCACATGCAAAGAAAGAGGGGGAAAGACTCCCTTGGATCCTGACAGTTCATCTGATTTCGGTGGAATTACATCAGACTTATTTTAGGTTTGCTGTGAATGACTGAAGCCCCATTTTTCTTGCTATGGGATTTACTCCTTTGCGTGTTGTAGAAGCAGGACTACAGAATCACCACGTTTGCTGAGACTTTTTAAGACATTAAGAGCAGTTTGGTTTGCATTTCAGTTTGTTCTTCTCTCAAAGGTGCTTGCAAGAAGGTCGCTTTATAAACTTAAGTTTGACTGATGAACTCTTGTGAGTGTTTTGTTTTGCTGGGAAAAATAAGTATGTTCCTGCTGGTAGCGTAAACAAACAAAAGATAATCCGACTTTCACTAACCAGCTGAGGTTGAAATGTGCTGCCTTTTTATTTTCCCTTTCTGTACATAATGCCTCACTTTTAATGTCAGTATTTTATTGTCTTCAGCACCAAAATAACTAATTTTTGGACAATTTTTCCTGTAGTTTGCATATGTTGGTGTCAATGTGGTACCTCTGGAAACCTTAAATCAAATGTATGCATGATCCTAAGAAGAACGGGTGAGATCTGGCTCATCTAAAATTAGAAACAGGTTGTGATTGCTTTCAGTGGAGGCAGGAGAGGCAGTAGGCAGAGGGACTAAGTAATGTCTTTAAGGAGCTGGGAGTTCTTCTCAAAGGTGTCCATGTAACTACCTTACTTTGTCTCCTTCACAAAATGCCGGAAGTGCACAGCACTTGTGGAAGCCGAGAGGAATTAAGGACCTCTGTATCCGTAGTGATTGCTCACTACCATCCAGGATTAAAGACGACTGGACTTCATTTAAAAAAAAAAAAAAAAACTCCCAAACCCTTGAGATCAAGATGTTAGTAGAGTACCTTAATTAAGAAGGTGTGGCACTTGCTTGTAACTTGCCTGACTTGACTTATTAGTTGCAGACACAAAATTTTATCAAATTCAGTGCAGAAAATGGTAAAATAGTAGAAATAACACAATTTATTTTAACAAACATTCAGAAGGTTATACCACTAGGAAAAACACGTACATTTTTTCTGAGAAGTGGTGAGCTACCTGAATCATCCCTGGCACCATATTATTTTATCGTTAGGCTTATTATTGTAGTTGTGGGCATCCCAGTAATGACCCAGAAATCTATTATATTAAGTGCTCTACAGCCTCATAATAAAAAGTACGTCCTTGATTTGAAGAGCTAAATTCTACAAAGAGAATATTGGGAAGAGGAGATTGTGGCAGTGGGGAGAAGGGAATGCCGTGAGGTACTGACATAGCATTCTTGGGTAATGCTTTTGGTACATCAGCAAAATTATTGTTTGATAGATAAATATCTGATAATCTTTGAGACATCTGAGCAAGAGGGAAATGCCGTGGAACGTGCAGAGGAAGATAAGTCCCTTGGTAGATGCCAGCTGTACTTCTCCTAGCATCCAGGAATATTTCCTTGTAAAATGTGACCCATGAAGGTTAGCATCCTGATGTAATTAGGAGCTGGAAGATAACCTGTTTATACTTGCTAGGCTGATAAGTGAAAAGAGGAGGGGCTGAGAAGGGCTTTGAAAATAAAGAGAAACCGTTTATGCAGCATGTAAAACACAAGTGCGAGGATGTTGCCTTCCTGAAAGGCAACCTGAAAACCAAATTTTCAGAAGCATTCAGGATGGATTTGAAGAGGGCATGAGTGTTGGTATCAGTGAGGAAGCCAGCAAGGGTCAACTTTGAGTGGAAAAGGTGTATTTTAGAGATTCTGCAGGGGAAAAAAAAAAAGGCTGTATAACAAGATTTGATGACTTTGGAAGAGGTTCGAGATGAAGATGTGCGTTATAGAAATGCACGATTACCTGGATGTGACAGTAATGTGAAGCGCTTGGGTCTAGCTGTGAAAAGGTAAAAAGTCTGCTTTTAAACCTGTTGATGCTCAGCCACCAAAAGCTTATACACAGCTGGCAATGAAATAGCTCAGATTCTAATTTGGCCAGGAGGAGTCAACTCTGGTGTCAAGGATGGACCAGAGCATCAGCATATGGGGACAATGGCTGAGTTTGTTTGCAGGTGGGTATGTGTTGAAGGAGAAGAAAACAGGGTAAGACAGACGTGGGGTTCTGTAGGAATCCACAAAGAAAATCGTGAAGGGTAAAGAGGGATTTGTGGGAGAGGGGAAAAGGAAAATTCAGACAGGCAAAGTCACAGGAGCCATAAGACAGCATGCTTTTGAAAAAAAGGACAGTTGTCTCTGCCAGAATGGTTCTGATTTTTATTTTTTTACTGCCTTTTATTTTTTTGCCTTGGAAGAGTTGTAGACATCTTGTGTAGAGATAAGAGCAAAACCAAGAGAACCTTTAGGAAGTGAATCAAGTAAAATTTTAATTTATCCAGGTCTTGTTAATTCTGTAGTTACCAGCATTAGGAGAACTATGGAATTAAGTACTGAAAGCATATGTAAAAACAACGACTGACAGTTCCATTCAATTTAAAAAGTGGAGCTTAAGTAAGAGGATTTCTCTTTGCTTGTTTTAAATAAAACTAAAGCAGAATACCAAAGTAGGCAACAGCAGAATTAGATATTCCGCTGCAATATAGGTTCATGAATTTAAATTTAAAAGTTTGCCATTGAGTTCCTCTCTGTTTTCTATTAAAATAATACGATAACATTTTTGTGTCTTTAAGCCTGCATTTATAGCATCACACTATATTATTTAAAGTTTATGAGCACCTTGGCTTTATTGCTATCAAGTATTCTTGCTTTAGAATTCAAAAGTTAATTAGTGCACGGGCATGAAGAAGAGCAAGTAGGTCAGATCATCAGTATGCTGGTGGGTTAATTCAGTACATACAAATCTAAATACTGAAGTGAAATAGTGAGTAGTTTCCTTCTTACACACTTTACAATTTAAGTCTAAATTGTGGTGTTGGTCAGCCCATCAGTAAGACAGGTTTCATAGTGAATAGATCCTCAGCATGGATATGGTTACAATTGTTCTAAAGTTGTATCACCAGGCTGCGCCAGCTGAAAACCTACCTCAGAAAAATAACATGAATCTTGTAAGGGTTGACCTGTGGCACAGGGGTAACTTTCTGTAATTCTCAGCCTTATGCTTGTACTTCTTCAGCAGTACTTTTTTTAGGGCAGCATGGGACACAGTGATGCTGTTGATCGTGGCTACAGAACAACACAGCCCCCCCCCCCCCCCCCCCCCCCGTCCCTACAAGAATAGGAAATGGAAATACACTTGATTTTTATCTAGTGATGTTTTTGTTTGTGTTACTCATAATGAACGTGGATTCTGTTGAGTTTTCTTATCGGGGTTGGAAAGTTCTTTCGTTCAGATGTGTTTATGTAACAAGAACCGCTGGAATAAAAGTCAGGAACAATATAAATAGCCAAGTAACAGCAATGTTAGTGAAGTCTGGATTTACTGGAATCCACCAGACTGTGCTCTTTAGCTGGAGTTGTAGTCAAGTGTGAATCTGCCGTGAGACTTGGGACCTAATATGTTATTATATTACTCCTGACAATAAGTGACTTCATGGATTAATATGAAGAAAAATACGGTTCAAAGATGGAATAAAGTAGTGGTGAATCAGGTTTCTTATCCCTCATAGTTATTATGCCAAAAGCAGGGTAGCAAATAAATACTGCTGGTGGTGAGCATTAAGTTTGCTCATTATAAATGCAGAGTCATGTACCAGTCTCCAGCGTGATTTCACCTGGGAACACTGCCATAAGGATTACAAATGGCTTTCAGCCTGAAAATTGGTGTGTATTGCTTTAAACTTCCAGTGGGGAGTTGGCAATTTATCCTTCAGATAATCATCTTGTGTTAAGTTGAACATCTTACTGTAACTTTTTGCTACATGATAAACCAGCTCCTATGAATAATTTACCGCAACTGGCAACCCACTTGAGCTCCAAAGCCTTTATCAACTCTGGTGGCTTTTCAAAGCTTAATAATAAACTTGGAGCCAAAAATCTCATTGCGCTTAAAGTCAGTGGAATTTCAGTGTTAATTGCTATGGGAATCGCTATTTGACCTTTTAGGGCAAACCTCTTGTGAATAGAAACTCCATTACGTCATTGTGAGGACAAAGGCACGTATTTGTGTCCAGGTAAGCAGAGCTCATTGACCTTCCCTTGTACTCTGCAGCGTCACATTTTTTTTGGTGCAGGTTTTATTTCATGTAGTTGTTTGAAATATTTTCACTGGGAAAAAAAAGCTGTCTGAATTACCTGGGCCTTCACTGCTCTCATGGCAGATTTAGGATGTGTTCTGTGCTGCACCACTGCAACACAGCACGAGATGTGAGTATCCCACCAAAATTATCGTTCTAGCCCTCCAGGAAACCTGCCGTGGCAATCGAGTTGGTAATTTTGTAGAAAGACCAGTGACACCTTTCAGTTTGCCAGGCCCTGACTGCCTTGGCTGAGCTGTACCAGTGGTGTCTGTCCCAAGCTCTGGGCCCGTTCTGGCTGGCTGGGCTGAGCTCGCTGCCATCGTGTGGGAACTGAAGTACTAATGGGATTTTGTGAATTGTGCTTAGCATCGTTCCCCCCGTGTAAACAAAGGTACCAAATCTTGTCAGATGATCGCTAACACCAGGAAAGAAGTATCTGCTTGGTCCAATGGCAAATAAAGGGTGAAGCTGCTTGTGCTTTATTCTGGAGTTGACCTGAGTAGTAGTACTATATACAACTTTTGGTTTTATCGCTGTATTGTATTGTAAGTTTTCCTGATAGTCAAGCAAATTTTTGGGAAAAGTTAGGCTTAGAATATTAAATAGAAAAAACCAACATACAGCAAATGAGTTCATCTGAAATGCAGGTGGGAAAAATATTTAGGACACCAAGTTTTGTCTAATGTTTCGTAGTCATTACGAAGCTCTCAACTCCCACTCATTTGTGTCTTCATCTTTTATATGTCTTTTTAGGGCAAATAAATTTTGTTATTAAAAAAAATATTTGTTTAGAACAAATAGCAAATATGCCGTTACTAAATTTCACTTTTTCACCTTATGAAGATTTTTGTGAACCTTTTTTCTAGTTTTATTAATGCAATACCAGTCTCACTTTGTGTGTCTTATATTTTGTCTTAATGTGAATAATCAGATTATTAGGTGGAGCAAATGGGAAATGAAGCAATGGCCTTAGAAGGGACACCTCTAGGAAAATAAATTCAAGATAGCTAACGAATAATTGGTCCTTTAGTTGGAAGATGCAGTTTTATAAGCACAGGGAAATTTGCAGGCCAGGTTTCTCAGCAGCTCTGCAAAAAATTGGAAACAGTTCACCAAAAAAGCTCACCTTTTACTGTCCAGAGGAAGATTAGTTATGAAAGTAACGAGTTATGAGGCTGTTCTTTGAGAACACATGAGAGACTGAAACAGAAGCCTTGTGGCAGAGAACTATGTCAGGCTTTGAAGGGAACCGATAGGCTTTTCTTCAGGCCCAGGTATGAAGCTTTTGTTACTTTAATCATTTGCTTGCTGCAAATTGTTAGATTAATAACACCAGGTTTTGTTTTGAACAACTTCTTTTGGTATCACTTGAATCTGCTGTGAGCCCCAGGCTTCTGGAGGAAGTTTCGTGAGGACACTGAACACAGCTGGACCTGGAGTGAGGGCAGGGAAAGCAGGCAGCAAGTGGCAGCCTCCGGAACCAGCCTGTCAGCTTGCGCGAACGCACTCATCCACCCTTGACAAGCACCTGGTGGGAGCGTGGCTGAAGGAGATGTGGCAGTGCCTATGGCTCAGGCCCCGTGTTGACGCTGACACTTTGCAGATCACAAATCCTGCATACTTTTTAACAGAGTTTCTAGCTGACAGTAATGCTGAATCCTTGTAGTTTCACTTTTTGTGAAGATAAGTGCCTTTTGTTGAACCTAACTGATTTCCTGAACAAAGGTGCTCCCTTCCAGTTACCCAGGAGATATCGTTGTGCATCAATACTCTTATAGCGAAAGAAATAGATAGTAAAGTGCTGTGGACTAGAACAGACTCAGGAAACACAAGGAGGCTTATTTTGTTACAGAATATGGGAGCTGGGTTTTTTTCATCATGTGCTTTGGTACTAACATCCAGGCAGTATTTTTCCGGTGGAAATTCAGTAGCTCCTCCGGGACTATGTATATGATGGTGATTTAAAAATGTGTGGTTGTGTTTTGCGAAGGCTGTGTCTTCAATGGGAATGCAAAGGAACTTTGAAGGCTGTAAATCAGCATAGATTTGTCAAGCGTCTTGACTTCAGTGGAGCTAAGCAAATGTTTGGCTGTTGAGTCTCCAGTCCCTTGAAGAACGACTGCTGTGACATTTGCTGTTGTAACAGAAATGAAAGGTCCGAGTTCCCAGTAAAATTTTCAAAGTCACCCTAATGACTTAATAGTCCATATTCAATATTCAGTCATTTGGACTTCCAAGAAAGTACTAGAGTGATTGTTCAAAAATAACTTTTCTAAGTTACTGCAAGATTTCTCTCCTGTTGTGTTAGTTGATGATGATGTTGCAATATCGCAGGAACAAATGTACTGGTAAAATGTGTTTTGCCTGTATCTTCTGAAGGGTTGTAAACAAAAGTGCCTCAGTTGTCCATTTTGTGCTGAAGTGGAGTGCAAAACAGCTAGCGTACTTGTTGATGCTTGTTAAAAGCATCCTCTTGAAGAAGTACTGCTGTGGGCATTTATCTTATCTCATTAACAACTTCTTTAAATCACAAATGCAAACTAGTTTTTATAGGGCTACACATAAGGTGATAAAACATGAGTGTGGTTTTAATCTGCAAGTTTCTATTTTTGTATTTTACCTGCAGGTCAATTTAAAATATGATCAATAGAAAGTCATATATGTGCATACCTAACAAGTGTTATGAGATGGTAATTCATTTCATGCAACTCAGATGGTTAATCTCCTACTGCCCACTCCGGAACGGTAATTTGTGTACCATCTTTAAACTAAAAAAAAAAAAAAAACAAACCAACGACCAAACTACAAAAAAATTCATTCTGGGGTTGGGGGAAAGGAGCCAGGGACTGTCCATAGGTTTTAAGGAAACTTTTTTGACCACGTGCAACACAAACCATTACCTTGCTGTCTGCTAGCGTGCTGCTCAAGTAGACTTTGTAGAGGGTCTGTGCTTTTCATGTGATACGTCCATTAGGAAAACACCGTAGTCAAATCTACCAGGTTGTGCAATGTTTTCAATTCTGGAATAAGATATGGTATTATTGGATAAGATGCTATAATATTTATTATAATTAATATCGAGAATAATTAAATAATATCCATATTACTGGCTAAGCAAAGCACCGTCCTGGAAGAACGTAATTAGGACTAACTGCCACCTTACCACAGTCGGTTTCAGTTTGAACTTATTTTTACACGCTGCTTAAAAGCTGAAAGGTGCCTTTCCCAATACTAGGTGAGAATGCAGGATTTCACACCTCTTTTGCTAAACTGGTCCACAATGAAAAATGAAGTGATATTAGCAGGCAGGGTGAGCTCATTAAAGATAAGCAACAACCTGCTAATTATGTCTATTAAGCATAATTGCATTTGATTGTTCTATTTCTGCACAGTTTTGCCAACAAACAGAATTGGGTAATTCCCCCAGCCAGAGCCATCATTCTGCTTCTGCCCAGAAAGATGCTCACGCTGAACTATTGCTGATTTGACATTAAAAAAAAAGCTGGTGGAGTTGCAGTAGGAATTGTGATTGCTTTATCCAGGAAGATGAAAAGATTACCTGGAGCCTTCAGGCCACTCTGTGAAAGGCCGAGGAGACTGAGCTAATAAAAACAGCTCAGCCCTGAGGGTTTGCAGGTACACCACTTTTTTTTGCGCAAGCAGCCCTGTGCTAGAGCGTGCTCTTCTCAGTTCCAGCCAAGCCCGCTCATTTGTTTTCAGTGACTGATGTGTATCTTTCTTTAACAAAAAAATGCAACCCCCCCTTGATTTTCTTCTAACGTGTTTTCTGTGGTGACAATGTGCTGAAAAAATGGAAGTAACAAATCACTTCCTATTAGTAAAAAATACAAATAACTGACAATTTCGCTCTCATTTTTCTAGTAGTAATTTTAGGTAAGAAGCAAACAAGCTGCAAGAAAACGTTGATCTATAGGTCAATGTATCTTAACGATCCCCTTTAAAGATCATCTTGATCTTATTGCCTTGCTCTATCACTACCTCAGTCTCTCTCCAAAAAAGGCATCTGGAAAGATCTTAAATATATCTAAAATAGTTGCTGTTGGTCCTTCTACAAAGCACATTCTAAATGTTTATTGGTATTCTGAAGCATCAGTTTTGTTTGCAGGAACGTTAATTATCTAACTTACGGCTGGAGTCCATTGGGGTGGGGTTGTGTTAGTCTTTCCACAGTTCTTAGGGTTTACTTCAATCAGTAATAACCAGCCATTTAGGAAATGTGCTCTGCTGGGTCCTTTTATTTACCCTTCTCTTCTCCTGTAAGGCATGACTGAACTATTCGACTTTTCTCTATTCATACTCTTAAAACCTCGACTCACCTCAGTTCAGCCAGCTCAGATTTCTGTTACCGTTTCCGTGGGGTGAAAAAAATTAAATGGATGAAGGAGGTCAAACCTTTCATTAGTATACAACATTAATAGCAACTTCATAAACTTTTATGCAACTATGTCGTTTTACATCTGCTGTGGATCTGCCCTGGAAGTGTTCCAGGAGGGTCAGCAGAGGACGTTGTCTTGCGCAGAAATACCACCGTTTCTTTTGATCTGTATTTAATCTCTGCATTGACTGATTTTAGCATTCAAAGTTGGCTTTTTTACATGAAGCTCCCAAATCTCTCCTGAGTCCTGGTTTGTTCTCTTTCTCTGCTTTCTCTCCTATTTGCAATTAATATTTTATCAGAGTTTTCACAAATAAGAATATGCACATACAAAACAAGCTACAACATCACCAAGGAACAGATAGCAGGAGATAGTACTATCCACCTCCAGGAACAGAAAGGATTCCCAAATACACACAGCATAATTTCCAGCTCCCCTTTTGTTCCAGACACATAGAATGGATACAGTAAGGTGATGGGGACGTTAGTTTGGTGCTTCTGTCCAGCTCTTGTCTGTTGCAACTCTGATACCATTGAGTTGTCAAAGCTTTACACCTACCCTTACCAGATGAGACTCCTAAAGCATGATGTTGCTATTTCATCTTTCTCGTGGTCCTCTCAAGAAAAAGGTCTGATTTTAGCAAAATAAATTCTATTTGAGATTAGCAAACATACAATCCCGGCATAGTCCTGTCTTACCTTTCTGGGCTTATATGTAACCTGTTATCTTCTCTTCTTCCCCTTCTTTTTCTTTCTTCCAGAGAAACCTCACACTTATGTGTTTGTAGTCAAACAGAGTGGAAAGAATCTGTATAATATAATAGTCTCATGCCTTCAGTCATAAGTGTAATCACTGAGTGTACTCCTTTGCTACAAATCCAGCGCAGCCAGTGTCTGGTCCCTTTTTCCAGTCTCTTGTGTCTGTGCGTATTGACATACACAAAATAAAATGCGAACAAATGGCCTGAAACATGGCCATTCTGTTCTCTCTCTGGCTGTGTATCTGTCACCAACTGCTAATAACATTTTATTGTATATCCTGGATTCCAATTAGCTGCCTCAAAGTTGTTTGTAGAAGACCTTAATTTATCTTTCTGTCTGTCATATAGAAGATTGAGATCCTTCCTGCTGAACTGCTGTGCTGCTGTTTAGTTTCTTACCTCTCCAGCTAGGTGTCAGCCTCAGATGACAGCCTCAGCAGAGTTGATGGCAATGTTCAGACTACCCCCACGTCCTGCTAGAGGGTGTACATCTTGCTTTTTGAGGACCCACTGTGCGTGACCATAGCAAACAGAAGTGAAAAGGCACACGATGAAACAACAGTTTTGTTTGTGTATTTCCTATTAAGCAGTTAACCAACATTTACTTGTTGGTAACAGTTAACTGTTAACTTGGAACAACTTTTAAATAATTGTTGTGTTGCCTCCTGCGTGAAAGGAAATGATTTAAAAGCCACTACGGGGTCAGCCTACTGCTATTCAGCATATTTATCTTATTGGTAAAAGTGCTGCATCTGTCTAGAGGCCACAAATCTTGTTTGTGCTTCCTGTTGCAGAATGTTTATTACACAAGCAATCAGCAGCTCCATGTGGGTGTTCTGAGTCCCACTATCGACGATGATGACAACAGATGCCTGGTGGATGTGAACAGCAGGCCCAGGCTCATTGAATGCAATTATGCCAAAGCCAAGAGAATGAAGCTTTACTGGCAGTTTACTCAGGTAATCGTTACTCGGCAGACATTTCAGGAACTTCCAAAGCTCTGTTTCTGTATCCAAAGTGTGAGTAATCTGTTTACTAACAGAACAGAACTAGATTTATCCTTGCTTTCCTTGCACAGAGCCAGGAAGCTATGTTTACATTTGATCCCAATGTCATCTACCTCAGGAGGTTATTATAAAACTTGTATTATGTTTTCTGAGTTCACAATAAATTATTTGTTTCTAAGGTAGAGTACTGTTACAGAATTATCTCAATCAAAAAAAAAAGTTATTTTTAGTAGAGTGTAATGCAAAGTAACCTATTTAGGAACAAGAAACAGAAAAGGTCTTTTATTGTTCTTTTTTTTTGAAAGTAGCAACTCAGAGAAAGGGGGTGGTGGGTCACTGATGATACGGCCTCACAATGAGCTACTTTTGCAGTTACTTACTTAGAAAGACAAATACTTTTATGTGTGAGTGAGTGTAAGAGAGATATAAAAAGAAGCGCAAGTAAAGGTTGAGAAGTGATTTCACAGTGATGAGAATGCTGATAGGACACTGAGTCCAGGCCCGGTGTCCACACTTCATAACTGATTTAGAAATCAAGGCTTTAAAGAAGCCACAAAAGTTCTGGGGCTAGAAAACATGCTCTGTGATATAATGCTTATGGAAACCACTGTTCGCTTTAGCTAAGAGGAAGTGGCAGGGTGACTCAAAGCATATCAGTGTTTCCAGAGGGACACAGGTTATCTCCTGAAGACAAAACAGATTCCAATGGTTGGAAGCTGAAGATAGTTAAATTTGGTCTTTCAAAGGAAGGTAAGATTTTTCTAAGGTAAGAATTAAGACATTGGAAGTTTACCATGTCAGGTAGTGACATGTCGGTTACTTCTGATAAATAAAACAAATTACAATACTTTTTAAAACAAGTACCTGATTTAGCTTCTGGGAAAGATTTAATAACTAGTGCAAGTTTGACAGGTCACAGTTGCTCCTCTGCATTTTGAGTCTACAAATGTAGTTGTGTCCTCCAGCCCACAGGCTGAGGCTCGCCGTTAAGGTAATTTTATTATGGCATTTAATTTTTCTGTAACATCCATGTGGGTTTGCAAATACCTCTTCTGCCAACTCATTAGTTTCTTTCTTTAACTTCAACAGCCTTGATCAGTATATTTTAGGACATTAGTAATACAATTTATTTAGCATCTACATTAGTGCAGAGAGCATTTGAACAGTAATCAGTAAAGCATACTATTAACATAATTTGTATTTATACTTGAAAGTAAGATCTTTGTGTTTAAAGGGTAGCTCTCAAGCAGCAAACCTTAAATCCCTAACCTGGAAGGACATCTCAGCTTTTACTTTCAGTCCCCTCAAGGGCAGAGTTTTAATTATGTCTTCTCTCCAACTGTAACAATGGTATTGTCCTGAGGAGAGCCCTCACTGTGGCCATCTCTGCACTCGATTCTTAGTTCCGTTGTAACAGGTATAATCAAGGTATTTATTTAAATAGTATTTCAGTAACATTTTAATACTGGCCACCTATTCAGTGATTGCTCTGTATACCCCAGCCTGTTGGTGACAATTAATGGTTTCTACTCCAGAACATTGCTGCTATTTTGAAATACTGATTATGTTAGATGTGATTTGGGGGACAGCAGTAGAATGCACTGGTAATTTCACTATTAAAAGCTTCAAAAATAGTATTTAACTACTTTTGGTTTGTTTTCTGTCTGTTTCCATTCTGTGTTCCAAATACAAACTCCCAATGAAGGTGCAATGCTGTTAACCTAGACTCTATGGACTGTACTTAAGTCTTCTACAAAGAAACCCTGGAGAAGTGAAAGCTAATTAGTTGTTTCCTTATGATAAATTAAGAGACAAATGAAATAATAAAAAAAGGATTTTGTTAACACCCAATGCAATTAAAATGACATTATTTCTCACCATACAGCATGCTGCACAGGCCCTTGTAAGTTCTGTAAGGTGGAAGAAAGCTAATGAGAGTAATCAAGGCTTGCCAAGATCAACTGATCACCTGCATTTGAAATGCTCCCATTAGTCTGTTGAAAAGACGTTTTTTCTGTGAATACACTGGAAGCTGTCTATCTGAAAAGAGTCTTTTTTTATTGCATTATTAGTCTTGAAGTTTGTGAAATATTAATTAAAATGTAGATGCTGGCCATAGCTTTTTATAGCAGCTTCCTTTGGCTGCAAGTATGGTTTGACTCTCTGGATTCTCAAGCCGTTCGACAAGAATGTCTGATGATATAGGTAATTAAAAATATAGCAGTGCAAGTAGAGAATTGTCTCAGAAAGGGAATGGCATTAAGACTAACCAACCAGAGCAGGATAAACCAGTTGAACTAGATTTCCCGGAGCAGCACATAGATCAGTGTTTGCCCTGCATTACAGACATGTATCTTAAAATTTGAATGAGGAAACTTTCTCATTTTTTTGCAAAACACACTGTATTCTGAGAGGCACCATGATAGTCTGTGGTGGGATGTGGACTTCAGCCTGGTTGACAGAAGACTGTACAGCTCTTTAGAAACAGTATTCTTCAGATAACATTTTCCTCCTCCCTTACATTGTTGAAATGCCATGATGAGAGAAATCCTTATGACAAAAGTAGAAAATAGGGGTCATCCTCAGCTAATGGTCTCCTTGCTTCTGTAGATCTAGTACAGAATTACTTAATTCTAAATTTGCATCTTTGATTAGCAGTGTGTGTCTGCATACACATATATACACGTGTGTGTATATATATATTTATCAAAATTGATTTTTTTAAATTTTCCTTTTACTTTGATGTTAAAATTTTAAGTTATGTGGCTACCTTCAGTTGTAGGGAATTGGAGTCAGACACTCAGATGTCCACTGTGATCTGGTGGACAAAATAGTGGAGGGAGCCACCACCAGTCCCTCAAACTGTTTTCATTATCCATCGTGCTGGCTGACTGGACAGAGGCCTTGGGAGACTTTGTGGTATCTTTCTGTACAGGACAAAGTTGCGTTGGGCATTCAAAGCTTGTATGATGTGTTTGTATAATCAGGATCCATCTGAGCAAATTTTCATGCTCCACAGTTTTGTACAGCTGCCAAATGCAAGAGACCCAATAAAATGTAGGCTTCAGTGACATTCTTCCTTCCAAGGCTTCTTCAAGTGTTTATAACTGTAATTATGTCAAATTATGTAAATTAGTCCTGAAAAGACTCCCATCAACGGGGTAGCGTTCAAGAATTTTATTGTTCAGGTTGCTTGTCAAGTCTTCTCTAAGGGAAATGCTTGTTTTGGGAATACTTTTATGCTGAAAAGTCTTCTAGATGTTTGACAGTTCACCTAGTTCAGTCTGTCTCACCACTTTTTACTTTAATCAGAACAAAATTAGACCTTATAGCAAAATAGTAAGTGATCACCAGAAATTGCACAAGGCAGAGGGGATGGAATTTCAAGAATTACATGGTAGTAAAATGGTCACAATTTTACTAAAATATTAATTTAAACATGATATCAAGGAAGCTGCTCTGGCATCATGAACCATTATTAAAGCAAAAACTAACCACAGTTGCCACCAAGTTCCCCTTATTTAGTACTAAACGATTAATCCTGCGCACACCAGGCAAGGAGGAGGTGCACGTGCAGCGTGTTGGCAGCAGCAGTCTGCTCCCCAGGGTAACCCAGTGCTTGAGGGAAGCATCAGGCCAGCATCACACCCGTGTGGCAGTCACTCTCCAGGTGCCCAGTGAAGCTGCTCTCCCTGGGACTGCTGGAGTGATGCGTTACGTGTTCTGCTGGGTGACAGAGAAGGGGCTCAGAGGGGTGGGAGATGGAGGCCAGTGCATCTGGACAGATAACTCCTTGGGACGTCTTTCAGTAGAAACTGCTTATGGCCAAAACCATGCTCTTCTGAACTGACTATCTGATACTATTAAATTTGTTCTGTGTACTAAGAAATGGTACATTCTAAATGCTGCAGTCAGGTTTTTTGGAAGGGGGGTGTTTGTTGGTTTGTTTTTTTAAGAAGTTTTCTCTGTCTCCAGTCTGATTTTTCAGATTTATTGCTGTGACACAATGAGTACCCTACAAGTGAAATTCATCTCTATATACATCACCTGGGTGACAGCAGGCCATCCAGAAAGCACTCTTAAGACACTTTATGACTCCTTCAGCAGCATAACAAAGGCAAAAGGAGGAAGTTTTTCTGTAATTACTCTTTATCTTGAAGTGTCTTAATGTTTATATTTTGTCAGATAGGCATGTGACACTTTCTTATGCTTCTAACCAAACTAGTGACGCTGTCACTGTTTGCTGTTGTGAGAACCGTTACAGGTGAGGGCTCTTTGTAAAAAGAGGTATAAACAAGAGCATGAGGTTAGAGCTAAAAACCTAAGAGATTAATCCTTTTAAGGCTGTTCCGTGTTGAATTCTTTTCAGTACAGCAAGCTCTGTTAATTTTGGTAATTCAATTTCCGGTGTGGTTGCCATAGAGAGGTAAGAAGAGTGTGCATCTACAGGGATGGAGACTCATCGCAGACCTCATGGGAGGGAGAGGCTGTGCGGAGCCCCTGCTCAGCATTGGCCTGTGCCCACGTCCACCAGCAGTCACGTCTGCCTGCGATGCTAATGTTGCTTTTACACGTTACGGACAATTGTGATTCTAGTCAGTGCTGGAATTTTCCAGTTCAGAAGTGTTCAGAGGGGTGGTTTATGCTATCCTGAGAAGCTGTAAATGAAATTTGTTGCTGACAGCTGTAATTACCATATGTATAATTTCCCAAATACATAGTAAGAATTGCTTTGGAAGGAAAAGGAAGACAGACGAGAGCAAATTAACTACTCGGTTGTTACAGTATTCCACAGACAAACATGATGATTCAGATCTCATTTAAACAGTTATTAGATAATAGATAGATTAAATAGATATACTATGTAGCTATATAAAGAAAGAATAGACATTAAAATTACTCAAAGCATTTACATCTTGTTCCTCCTACAGATTTTGGCCTTCTCCAGACAGTCATTCTGAATTACTCTTACCTGTCTTTATCTTATGAAATGAAAGGATGTGCAGTACTACTGCTAGCTAGAACCATTACGCAAACCATATCCCAAACAAGTAAGGCAGTGCAGGGGCAGACTGCATGGTGGGATTAAACGGGGGGCCTGCGAAGCAAGCAGAGAATCTCTGTACTGATTTCATGTGCCCCCTTGCTGATCGTACACAGTGCAGAAGTGGAGGCTAACACCATTACACAGCAGACCGTTTCCTTCTAATGTCCACTCCTAGTTTTCAGCCCATACATTAGCCAAGGACATTGGAGTACAAGAGGGATTAATTTCAGTAGAGCTGTGTGACCACGGGAACATTTGTCCCCATGATCTTTTTCAGATTCTTCCATTATGAGAGCCACGGGGTAGAAAAACAGCATCATTACTTTATCAAGAATTTGAATTTATGCTGTACTTCTAGCCCCAAAGATGCACATACACTCAATATGTACGTGCAGTGTAAGACACGCGGTACTGCTATACTGCTGTGTAATTATGCAGTGCTATCTGCCTGGCAGCTCAGAACAGAAAGTGATTGCGATCCTGTTAAAAAAAATACAGATTTTGATCCTGCAGGAGAAATATAAAGAAAATCAGAACCTAATTATTCAATTAATTGAGCCAACAGACTGGGTTAAGCCCCATATTTTTAGTGAGGCTATCTGGTTTTTAAATAGCTGCTGTTGCCAAATGTTCCGTTTCAAACTCAACCACAAAAGAGCACTTCCACAAGCCCCAGGGGCCCCAGTGCAGGGTCGGTGCATGGGTCCAGTGCATCAGCAGCACTTTTTTCTATACTTAGCTACTCTTTGCCTGTCTTTGATCAAATATTACCCTAGCTTGCCTGTACTTAATATTTTAACTAACTGGATAACTGCAGAAGGTGTTAATAGCTGTAGGACAAGGAACTGGAACCATTGGTCTGCTTAGACATGAGAAAGTGATGGCTAATGTTTTAATTTTATTTTTGCTCTAGTAAATTTGTCCCTAATTCATGTGCAATGTAACCAATATTTTTGTCATATTAAACACTTTTTAAAAACAGGTGTATTAGAGTATTTGGGTTTTGGGCTTCTTGAGCTATGTCTTACTATAAGCCTACAAACTCTTTATTCCCATTTATGCGGAATGGAATTATTTAGAAATACAAAAATCTGTAAGCATTCGGCCTTTCTCCATTTTGGTTACTCGACTTCAACTTAACTATGAAAATGTATATGCAAAACACATGCAGAAAAAAATACTAAATACAACTATTACTAGATAATACTCTGTTTCAACAACGGTATTAAATTTTTTCGCAGTTATTGCTGCATCTTTAAGGTCCCTTCCAACTCTAACCATTCTATGATTCTATAAGTTTAGTCTTATATTTGGAGCAATTTTTTAATAGCAAGTTTTAATGTTTACAAATTAGGTGTAGAATTTGCCAGCTAGGAAGTTGGTGTGTGAACACAGCAGTAAAATGAGCTTTTAGTGGGTGCATTTCAAGTCTTTTCCAGCATATCACATTATGCAGTATTTACTCTCCTGAGGACTACATTTAAGCTCCAAAGACACTTGTGCTGAATTAATTTAGAAGGAAGTTAACATATACCCATGTTTTCCTTCAAAACAGATACCCTATTTGCATATTTTAGCATATAATTTTAAACACCAATTTATTTACAAAGAAATTATTTGTTCTAGTTCCACCTGATTTTTCCTAATTTCAGATGTCCAGATAGGCTCCATCCAAAAATCGCAGATGACAGCTGCTGCTGACAAGGTGCTGCACAGCTTTATAATGACAGACATGCAAAAGAACAGCCAATTCCAGAATGTTTTCTACAATTTGACTGATAACCAACACTTACCAAATGACGTGGCTGGGTTTCAGGAGATCGGAGCTCTGTTCTTGGTCCCTCATGTGCATCACTGGACCAATCACTTCTTGAGTTCCGCATTCCTCAGCTGCAAGATGGATGGAAGTATTTTTACCTTTAGCATACATCTTTTATTATTTCTAACTTCCCAGGCAAAACCAAAACTCTGTCCTGATCAAGTCAGTAGAAGTCACACCTTTAATTCCAATAGAGACAAGAACAATATGTATGTAAGCGAGGTTCGGCTACCGAGTAACACGCTACAATCCAAGATGCAAATACTCAAGAAAAACGTTCACTTGGAAGGCAATTAAATCAGGATGCAATAATGGTGTCTGTGAGAAGAAAAGAGGGTTAGTTATTTGGTGAGATGATTCAGGCCATCAAGTCTGGTATCCTGAACCTGACAGTAACAATACCCAGTATAACCAACAAAAAATAGATTATTTCCATTATTGTCTGAGTAAACTGTGCAAAGTTTGTGATGCAGCTGCAAGGACATTCCTTTCCCAATATCAATTATAATCAGCTAACAGATTTGTGTTATGAGGGAAAAAGCCATTTTTAATAGCTAGGTACTGTGACCAAAGTCCCAAAGAGCCCACCTTAAATTCCCATGTTAGAATATGCAGATCGATTGAAATACTAGTGCAAATTCATTTCTTAATTTTCTTCAGTTGACACTCAATTTATTTCTTGGTCTCTAGAGATTGGTTTAATCATAAGCATATAATGACAATGCAAGCAGTTCAGTTTCTGGGTTAAAATGAGTTAGGACGCCTTCATATTGAGCTCTCGGATTAGAAAACCCAGATTAATTGACTACACCACACACAACACAAAAGGAATAAAACTGTTATTCAGTATTTTTGTTTTCCAAAGGAGTTACATTTTAGTAAGATTCACTTCTCGCAAAGAAATAGGAATGTGTATTTTCTCTCATCCAAAACCAATAAATATAATGTAAAAATAATAAAATGTTAAGTTGTCTAGTGAAAACATCTTGTCTTTCCTAGGGAAAGTATAAAAATCTCAGGTTATCTAATTGTGCCAAAAGGAGTTTCTTGTTTTTCTGGCTGAAGATGAATAACTAGGTATTCCCTAAGCCAAGCTAAGGTTGGAAAACATAACGTGAACTTTTCTTCTTTACATTAGTTTTCTAGGTATGCTATTGTTAGAACAACATTTTCATCCATAAAGAGAAAAAGAATAAGACAGTAAGTGCTCTTAGGCATGATCTTCACGCTGTGCATGCTGTGAATGGATTTTCATTAGCAAACTAACATTGCATTTTGTGCACACTCAAAAGGGGGGGGGGGAGACACGTTAATGAGAGTTTTGCACAGACAAACAATGCAGAACAAGCCTTAGAAAGCACTATAAACAGAAGTGATGATAGCTTCAAAACCAAACAAAAGGGCAAAACCTAGGAATACACAATTTCCTGCATCACAGATCAGAAAATTAATTAACTAGATTAATTACCTCATCTAGAAGACTGCTTCAGGCAATGGTCAACGCTTCCTGTTTCGCAGAAACGAGCTCTATTCTGAGCCAGCAGTTCACCGTAACACCAGGAGGAGGATTCCCTTCTTGACCCCTAATGTGCTCTCTTCATGAAGACCAAGATTGGATTTGTCTGAATGATCATCTCTGCATGCCTATAAAAAGTTGTGTTATCAGCACTCTTAAAATTAACCCAGCCCACAAAAAACATCTGATGCCTGTGAATATGAGTTCGCAGCCATCAAACACTGATGCCTGCAACAATGAGTTCAACAGGTTTCCTAAACCCGCATAAATCACAGTAGTTGCTGCAAATTTGCAACCTCTAACAATCCTTTTTTCCTTAAAAAGTTAATCTACCAGTTTCACACTGGTATTCACAGGTATTCATACATCGGATGTATGAATCGGATTCATACATCACACATCGGATCACCGAAGTCCGATACCACTGTAAATTGTCATTTACATCCTACGCAAAGTGCTGGTTTTATTTCATTTTAGTATATTTTAGTATATTTTGTAATTCCCCATCATCTTAATATTCCATCCACTTCAAAGCATCTTTGTTGCCTTTCTCTGTCTTCTACTTTAGACATCTTGAAGCAAGCCTAGATCAAGGCAGATAAATCAAGCCTGACTTGTTTGCAGAAGTCATTTATATGTAATCTCAGAATGAAAGACAAAAAGGTAACTTTTCTAAGCTTTTCACAAACTCTATTTGTAAAACATGCAAATAAAGCCAATGTATCCAGCACTCCCCTCTTTTTCCTAGTTATACCGTAATATTGTTTCTCTACACAGCCAGCTACTGTATGGGACAACCCATGAAAAGAAAGATTGTATAAGAAAAAATGTTACCCTGCAGAAAACGTTGGTGCAGAGCATTAACTTTGGATTCATTCCTATAGGCCAGGTTTCACTCAAGACTCCAGAGATGTTCAGAAACAGAGGATTTACCTATATCTAACACTACGGCTAGTAGAAGCAGATATAAAATGTAGCTGTTGTTGTTAACTTATGTAGTGCAGAAACACATCTTAATTTCTAATTCAGAACTCTAGAGTATTGAAGTTAGAACACTAAATAGCCAGCGACTACTCAGCGTAGCGGGTTCTGCATTTACAGTTTTCTGAATGCTACCAAGTAGGACAGTAGGCAGTACGTGGCAAAAGGAGGATGCACGAGAGACACTTACAAGCAGCATCCCCTTTTAACAGAGGGGAAAAAAAATTTCAGAAAATGTCAACATGCATTTCTGGAGCTTACTCTTTTATGACTGTCGAAAAGACATTCCCTTTATTTCTGAATGAATTGTCCGTTCAACTTGTTACTCAGGACAGCAGCTGTAGTCAGGAAAGCGACGCGCATCATTATCAGCTGCATAGCACAAAGCTAATTTTTCCTTTTCTACAAAGGACTGATTAGGTAATCTTAGCTATCAGAAGATCAGCATAATGCATCATCATCTGGATTTGCTGCCAAAACAAAACCAAACAATATGTTCAGCTGTAGATTTTGTGTTTTGCCATAATCATCAGGGCTAGGTATGGATAAAAGATGCCCTTTTTAAACTACTTCCCACCCACCCCGTGCCAGAAACAGTGTTCAGTAATTAATTTAAAAAATCATATTGTATATCTAGAATATTTGTTTCTGCAGGTGTTTTTCTAATAATATGTCAGAAAGATTTCCTGGCCACTGCTGATTGATACAGTCATGATTTGTGTTTACTTTCTGAAAAAAACCCTAATGATCTTTCTAGTCTGGCTAATGTATTCTACTCCAAAGCCCACTTTAGTTTTCTTAGTTTTATCATCGTTTTCTCTAGCAAATTGTGTTTTCAGCTATCATATCCTGAATAGCTTCATTGTATTTCAGTGGAGGCTTAAATTTATTTCTTTGCAAGGTATTATTTCTTAATCTTGCTATTAACAATGGGCCTTTGTAATCCGATTTAAATCTGTGGTAAAATTTTCTATTTATGTGGAAAATACTATTGATAGATATAAATCTATACATTCCGCTTCTGATTTTTATGCTGTTTCTCTGTAGTTTGTTTTCTATTCCAATTACATCCTCTGTATGAAACTGCATTTCCTTTTGACACGTTTAATTGCTTTTATTTAAATATTTTCTTTAGCAATATTGTGTATTTCCACATCCTGAATATTTAACTATTACAACTTTAGAGGGCTGCGCTCAGAACCTAGACTGCTCCACAGTCACGTTGCCAATCTAGATTAAACGAAACAGAAAATGATCGCACAGTCCACTAGTTACTAAAACCTAGTTTGGACATACAGATAAGGCTGCATCATTTGATTTGTCACAGCTACAGTATTAAAAATTTGTTGCAGCAATATAAAAAATTAGCATTTATGATTACGTAAAATCTGAACACTCACTCAGAAGTCTCAGTAGTGGAATGAGATAAACTGTGACATAGACATTAAACAGTTGTAACTGTTGAATGATGCATCTAATTCCATTGTCAGATGATGCTTCATAGTACGTACTCACTGGGTACCAGTAAATGGATGTAAGACCAGAGCTCGGACGGCTGCCTGACAACAGAACCTGAGTTCAGGAGGAGAAACGAGGAGGATGAAAAAAAATTATTTTTTTTTTCCTTAAGAAATGGTTTGGCTGATCCCTGTTATAAGTCCATCTAAGTTCATGTTGTGCACAGCGCTTAGTTTTGGTTAGTATTGGAAAAATAAATTCACATTTTAAAAGTGTCTGGTAAAGATTCTCACTTGCCTATCTAACTGTAAATAGTGATCCTAATAGCTGACAGAAAACACCTTTTTAATATGTAACAATACTGTAGATAATATTTCATACAATAATAGCAGCAAAATGCACCTTATTTTCACAGTAGTCGTAACAAATACATTAGGAACAAAGTGCCTTTAAAGTAGAGCAACAGTTAATAATATACTTCACTGAGGAATACTTTAATTTAAATAGTTAAAATTAATTTTTGAAAGATGTGAACAACAAAGAGTATGCTGTAGAGCCTGCTTTACTTACAGAGCACCTGCTCGCCAAAGAGTTGGAAAATTTGTCATACTGCTTTAGAATTGAGAAGGAATTAATCAGTTACCTATATATACCGTTACACATACCTATATCCTTTATGCAATTATAAAGCAGAAATTCTAAACTCAAAACCATTATCCAATATTTCCAAGCAAAGGCAATACTGAAAATACATTAACTACTGTATGGGATAAATTATTCACTTTTTCCTGTGACCACTGCAGCAACATCCACACAGAAGTGACCACATAAAAGACAAAATGAATTGTAAAAATCAAATAATTTTTTTTTAGACTAAATTTGGTGTGCTAACAAGTCACTGAAAATTTACCCCAGTATTCTGGGGAAGTGAATGAGAAGATTGTGCATTCCGTTTGGAGTGGAGATTATCTGTGTTATATACACCTCAGCATAATTCTTTGATTCAAACGTATCAAAGCAATAGTGAAGATTAGAGTTTCTGCCTCAAAGGTAGAGTGAACACGTAAACATTTGAGGTCACTGACTGAGGTACAAATAGAAAATTATAGACTAGTGAATGCAGCAGTCTATATAGCATACATGATCCAAGATTGGATATACTTATTAACCTTGTAAGACTTTTTTCTGAAATAGCCATGATTAGGCAAGCTGATAGGACCATATTTTTTTTTCTTCTTCTTCTTTTAGGTAGAATAACATGAGCTTTAATGTGATGAGCAGAAACTAGGTTTAAACCCTGTAATGAAAGCGTATGCTTTATAGTAACGTGTTAAAAAGAGCTATCAGTCTGATTTTCAGTAATGCTGACAACCTCCAGCATTCATTTAGTAACCCTCATTTTCATAAGGGATCAAACCCTGTCTTCAGTTTTATGCCCAGAGCTTTTACTAGCTTCTGAGGCCCTGGTTCAGTTGAAAGCAACAACCTCACTTCCCCATTTTCCCTTTCTACATTCCTTTTTCTGCAGCTCACAGAACTCATCACACCTATCTAAACGACTGGAATGTCATGGATCATATCTAGCAGATGTGCCAAGTACAAACAATGACTAAATTGACCAAGTCAGTTAGATGCTGTAAATTACTTGTTCAGCTTTAATGATGCCACATACGCACATTAGAATCCTTCCTTTAAAACACCTAAACTACGTGAAGTAGCATCTCTGGTCTTTTCCTGATGAGTGCTTTTTTGTTCATATATCAAAACACAACCTTGGCAATCTAACTTCAAGTAACAAAGAACAGAAAACTACTTGGTTCTTGCTGAAGAGAATTCTTACTGAAGAAAATTAGAGACTAAATATAATGCTAAATGTCTATTAAATACAGCCAGAAATAAAAAAGATTTTACACTGCGACCAGTAAAATATCATCTGATTAAAAGGTCTATCATTCATCACAAAAGACATGTCACCCTAAGGTGACATTTTTGGCAAGAAAACCCATGAGTTCAGAAGTTTTTGGCTGGGTATATGCTTACGGAAACTTCTTAATGCATCTTTTGTCATGAAGTCAGAACATGCTTTGTTTAGCTGTGGGAGCATAACACAGTATATAAGCCCAGTTCTGCAGTAGCTATGGTATGGAGGGGCGGGACTTCCAGGTTACACGGTTTCTTTACAAAAAAATTGTATTTACCATCTCTGGTATTTCCAAAGCTGTACCAAAGCTTTGTCCTATTTGTAGCCCTCTGGACAGGAGGCCTTCTAGACATTAGAGAAGCTTTATGACAGCTTTCAACTAAGCCTGGTTCTGCAAGGACCAGTATTCCAGAGAGGACTCATCCCGGTTTATTGCCTGGTTTATTTACATTATTATGGCAATGGGGAGGTTTGGGAACCGTGTGTCTACCACCACCCAATAAACCAAAACAAAAACCATAGAACAGTTCAGCAAAGACTGTCTAACTGCTTTGCACAGCTTCTTAGCACTCCAGCTCTAACCTAGAATACGTAAGTATATAGTTGTAACGTGTCACGCTTTCTAAAAGCAAGTTGGTTTTTACGTACTACAGACTCGCATGGGAATGCCTCCCTGCCAACCATGTTCACCCATCCTTGTACTGCAGTGGTTTGTGGACACAATCAAATGGTATTCTTAGATGCCGTTATTATTGGATAAATTCTGCTTTAGTGAAAGACTTGAAAGGAAATCTCTTACACATGGCAGATAGGCAGAATGTACAATAATTCTGAAGGAAGTCAAAAGTATTGCTTTCCCCTGCGCGTGTTGTGGCACGTTCCAACAGCTATTGGTCATGGCAGGGTGCGTGACTTGAGATAGCGTTTACATTAAAAGTACGCTTATGAAACACTCCATAAGTTTTATGCGTGTCTAAGGAAACCAGCAGGAGTTGAGAGCATTTGTGCTTCTCACAGGCATTGCTTCAATTTGCATTGCAAACCCCATCAAGTTTTCAGTCAAAGTTGTTAGTGCTGTCACGTGCAGTCTATTTTTATAAAATAGTTGACCTGGATATTTATTTATCCTCCTGAGACTTCTGATGCCTTTGAGCTGCCTTCTCATCATCCACAATCTTAATCCTAATTCTGTTCAGGGCAGAATTCCTCTTTAACTTGTTTCAGCCTATAGAACTATATTTTATGTATCATGATTAAAGATTTTACCCTAGGCTATCAATTTTTTGCCTTTAAATTAGAAAGTAGAGGTCTTACCTAGGATGGGGAAAGCGAACCAGATAAACAACTTGCCTTTCACTTTGCCTGAAGCATAGTATTACTATAAACCATTTTGCTGAGCAAGCCGTAAACATGACTGTTTTATACGAGTTTTACTAAATGGTTATAAAAAAAAGAATTAACTGAAAGGACACCTTTGTCTGCGTTTGGCTTTAGGGTTCCAAATGCTAGCAATGACGACGGATTGCAGAAACCACTCAGGAATACTGCAATTTGGAGGCCAGGCCAGTCAGAGCAGCAAGATGTAGCGTTAGCTTTCCGTGCGTCAGTCCTGCTTGCTTGTTTTGCTTTCAGTGGAGTTACTCAGTTCATGCGCTTTAATGAGTTACGAGATGGCTAGTTCAGGCTTTGCAACATATAGTGGGTGCACTGTCATCACCCTAGAGATAACAGACCAGTACCACTATCACAGGCTGGCATTAGGCATAGGAAGGGGGGAAAAAATGAACACAATTACCTAGGCTAACAACAGGAAATTGTAAGTAAGCACTATACAAACCCTTCTGCTTGTACTTCAGAGCAGTTCTTTCATTTATATGCTTACTGAAAGGAACCAAAGCTGTGTAGACTGCAGCCTCTCTGAGGGATTAAGCCGTGGTTCTGTACAGACCTCACCTCTCCAAGCTGTTCTGTTTCTAACGGGACTTGAGTCTTCCCGTTTCTCTTTTGTGGGCAAAAAAAATCATGCTGCTAAAAGCATCCGTGCTCTCTACACCACTCCATTCACACATATTAGCCACTGCTTAACTTTGGTGTCTCTTTTATGTTCCAGACAGCAGCTCCAGTGTACTCAGCAGGATGATTTTCAGCAGCCACTGCAGAGTGCTTTGCTGCACATCAAAAAGAGCTTCCTCAGTTTTTTTATCTCCCGAGTCACTTGTTTCTATTAAATAGAAGCCGAATTTCACAGGGGGGCACATCAGGAGAAGAAAAGGAGGGAGGTGGGGGGAGTTGTGTGGTTCTTTGGTTGCTTGCTTGTTTTGTTTTTCCTTAGTTTACACTTTGGTTTTGTAGCTGTCTTTATTAAAGTATTTCGCATGAATACATTTACTGTAACACCTATGTAAATCACCTATGTGATTTAGAATAGAGAAAAAACATTGTCTCCACTGTGAACATCCTCCTTCCTCTACCCTGAAATCCACAATGGGAATAGATGGCATTTGGCCCATTCCAGCGAAAGAAACCCTTGACCATTGATACAAAGGGGAGTTAGGCGGACAGAAATTCCAACTCAGCACAGCAGTATTTAAGACTTAGTGCTGTGGCTTCTCTGCCTAACAGTGCGCTAAGCTAGGTGACTAGGCCCCATGCACCGTCCTTGGGGAGGAAAAATAGGCACCAAAGAACGGGATTCACCAAGTGCAGACAACAAACAAGGTGGTTGCCCCCGCCCAGCTGCTGAAGCTGTTGACCCTAAATATAAGGGCTCTTCAGCCGGTGTGCACGAGCTAGTCAACACGTTCTGTGGAGGTATTGGTCTTTATTTCAGTTCTGCAGATTCGGGTGCTAGGGATCTAAGACAGTCAGCACACCTCGTAGGAAACAGGTAGGGTCTTTTATATAAAAAGGTAATAAGGAAAAAAAAACACATTAAAATAGCTGATTGGTCACTTGCAGTTATATAACAAAAACTCGTTTGTGCAAGTCCTGATTTCTGTCTGGCTCGTTGTACTAAGGCGGTCTTACATTTATATATAAAATCTCCTAGAGGTGGGATTTTTAGTATTAAAGTTATCTAAGGTAACTAGAGGCTATACCTTCATCCTATCAGCTACTACTAGGTTACTGTTTAACTTTCTATTCTATTGGGGTTCCTATTGGAACAATGGCTAACTTCAAGATTGGATTATTTATGCTTTTGGGGGTTTTGTTTTAGGGACTTTCCATTCCCATTGCCATGGTTTCAGAACAGGCTGTCATAGTCACTCAATTTTGTGGATTTTTAGCTCTTTTGGACATGAAAGCCAGCTAGACCCGAGCATCCTAGCTCATCCTTCTTCATAAACATAAAAGCTGTTCTTAAGATGGACACCACAGAGTTCATTTCACAGAGTTTGGGCAAGAGGAGTTGTACTAGGATAATGCTTCTGATTTAGCTGTGGAGAGAATTAATTATGTTCCTTCACTTACGCTAATAAGATAGAAATGACAGGAGAGGTCTAAAAGTACTATACCCAGATTCATATCCCACGTACGAAAATCAGGCAAGTAATGGAGCTGAACAAGTCTCCCAGAGCTGGTTAGTTTTCTGACAAGACAGAAAGCGGGACAACATCTTCCTCCTGCTTCCTTAGCGCAAGGTCTGAGCTGAGAGAAGGACTGACTGATAAATGAAAGATACAGAACTGGTGAACTTGAATGACAGCAACACAAGCCTCTCCAGCATCAGTTGGAAGCTCAAGGAAGTTGACGTCGGGTTGGGTTTAGGCAGAAACACTTGTGATAAACTGTAATTCCCAATTTAAACACAGGGAGGTGACCCTGGGTGCCATGCAACACTAGGTCTATGCAGAGAAAACCCATAATCAACAGGTTTCATTAAGAGAGACCATATGTTTTGCTAAAAGGAAACAAAACAACTGTTTCTTTTGAGAAAATACCCATTACCTTAGAGTTTTATATCTGAAGAACCTAATTGAAAGCTCATTGAGTTCATTTGGAAAAAAAAGAAAAAAAAATCTTACCACAGTGAGCTTTAGAAGGCCAAAGTAACTTGGGGGGGGAGGGTAGTGGGGGTGCGTGTTTAGCATAAGGGAACAAATAGCATATAATGAAGCTTTGACTAATTTCCCATAGTAGTTTCTTCCGCTTTCTTGTATATCAAGCAGTTTTATTGCTTATAGATAGCTTAGAGTTTATGCTCCCATCAGACACCCAAATTTAACTACCGTTATTAATGAGTGTCAATAATAGTTACACAGCGGTGGGAAAATACAGTTCGCTCAGCATTTTGTTATGGAGGTATATTAAAATGCCTACTGTAAGCCTGTGTCTAGTAAATTAAGCAGTGAAAACTGTATCTAGACTGCATGTAGCCCTACCAAGGAGTATTATGGGAGCCTCATGTTTTGAATTTTGTGGATTATTCTAGAAAAACAGTCTCTTACCCAAACCCATATTTAAGACTTACACCTTTCAAACCTAATTCTGCATTTCATTAGCCAGTCCCAAAAAATGTTTTTAGAAGCCACTTCTCAGAGAAAGTACTTACTAACTATTAGTGGTAGGATAGGAGGAGAGGAGACCTCCCAGCCGCCTGTCGGAATGAAGCAGAAGCATGAGCTGCCCTTGCCTTCTCTGAAAAAAAATCAAACTCAGCATTTCTATGGGATTTATGCTAACATCCTGGTGATTATAATAGAAATTTCTCACAGTTAATGACTTCCTAATGCAAGGCGTAACACAGATGAGGTGGGGTTTTTGTATGGTATTGGGTGGTTGCATTTTGGGGTTGTTTTTTTTTATAGCAACTAATTTTTCCCCATCGTACAAATAAGTAATTTAAAGTGGCTGCTCTTTCCATACTTCATCTGTACTGATTTACACCCCATTCTTCGATTTGCGATTAAGCCACTGATTCTCTACTACACAAGTCCAAGATACTCTAGAGGAAGACAGACTATCAGACTTCTGTGCAAATTACTCTACTCTGTATAACTTGGAAGAAACTTCCCAGACACCGATGTGTACAAATTAACTATTATCTTTATTAGACAGGAGAGAGGGTTGAAAGAACCAAGTGAAACCAAAACTAAAGGGAAAAAGTAATTTGTCACCTACATGATGATTTAATTGTAATTTATTGTGTGATAGCCCCAGTGATTTAAGATTTGCTGCAACTCAACAGTAAAGATAGGACTTTAATATGGCAGTATTAAGCTGAGAATTGAACAGAGAGTCAACACTGAGGACTGGCAAGATAAGATTAGAAAAAACAGTTCATTTCAGAATTCAAAGAACAAAATTTTTTTGCTTTTTAGCCTACATGCAGGACACCCCTGGCCAAAGCACGGGTTCTCTTTTGCCTGCTTTTGACGTTTCAGAGGTGCAGCAGAGCCACTAAGCCAGGTAACGGAAGCAAAGAGGAAGGCTTTTGGCTCATGGTTAAAAAGCACGGCCAGAAACACAGCTCAATTCTAGAAACTCCATTTGCTGAAATGGTAACCAAGCAATTGAGGCTATTCTAAATTACATCAGAGATTAAAGCAGCCTGTGACAAAGGGAACCTTCACTCCAAAGCCAACCTAGTGCTTGTCTCTAACTGAAACATTTTTCACAGCAGCGGTGGACTTTAGTAGATGGACCTTGGAATGTGCTCTATATTATCACACAATAGCAATGCAACAAGTTCACAATGTTTAATCCAAACACTTTTTTTCCCCCCCCATCTTTAAAGGGAGGTCCAATCCAGAACCGAAAATCCAAGCGTTGCCTGGAATTGCAGGAAAACAATGAAAATGAATTTGGATTTCAACTCGTCCTTCAGAAATGCACTGGACAACGTTGGTCTATAACAAATGTCCTGAAAAGCTTGTCATCATAGCAGACTAAATTTTTTACCCATTTCTTTTGCTACTGTGTAGCAAATATTGCATTGTTGCCTGCTGTACTGTATTCCTCTCGCCCCCCACCCCCCCGGTTCCTTCTCTCCTCTTTTTTGTCCCTTTGATTTTATTTTGTGAGTGTGTGGAAGTTGGGTTTGTGGGCTGAAAATAAGACATTTTTATTTCACAATGATGTTTTCATGGCATTTATAGGGATGTTGAATGACAGGTGATGGGTAGGCTATCCTAAAATATTTTACAACTGTAAATAGGAAACAAATGGAGAATATTTATAACTCAAACTTTTATTGAATAAAAAAGTCCAAACACTATTACTGTCTCGCTGTCTCCATGGTAATCAGTTTGGAAGTTAAGTGGTGGTTTCATTGTTTTCAGTTTCATTAACCCAAGCCTGATCTTGGCAAGTAGCTGCTGAGAATCAGTATTCTCCAGACTTGTGGTAAAGAGTCCCGCCTGCACACTAGCAGCTACAGCAAGGGAGGATTTTTCTCCTTTCTCCCTGCTGTCTAGATCACTGTAGCTGCCAGTGTGCAAATATGGGGGTGGGGGGCACGGGGGTGAATAATACACTCCCCCATACTTTTCCTTACCAGTACCTACTAAGTAAAACCACAGAGAGAACCCCAGGGCTCAAGTGAGGCAGGGAGGAGAATTAATTAAAAAGAAGGTTAAAAAGCTCCAAGAGAAGGATGGCAGCTACTGGAAGAAAAATACAAAAAAAACCCCTCGACATTTCTCAATGGGTTGGGCTCCATTTCAATGACTGCACTGCACTTCCAATTGTCTGTAGTTCTTACAATTTTTTTATTTTTTTTTTTGAATACACTGTTCCCGGGGTACCACAGACTTGGATAAAAATGGCTCCATCCAAGAGCACAGCAAAAGTATGAATTCACTCTGCCTTTCTCTTTCAGTAGGTGTGAATGCAACACCATATCACTTCATCTCAGCTAAAACTGGGATGAGGAGAGAAAGAAACAAACAGTCTGATGAGATAAACCAGAACACTAGGATTACGGGCCGCTTTATTTCCAGCTGCTTTTATTTGTATGTAAATTCCCTCTTTTTTATTACTCTATTTGTTCTTTTTATTCTGTTGTTTGTTATCTTAAGTAACAGTCATAACCTCCTTTGGAGCTGGTTATGTGCCAAACTGTCTTACAGACTGGCTTCACATTCAGGACCACCTAACAGTATTGTTTCTCATGACTGTTTAATAAGTCACATAGCACATTAATTATATGTGTTCAGCCTTCTGCTGTATATAGTTACCATACATCTGCTTCTCAGAGAAGAAAATGCTGAGCTGACAACAGGGAAACGGTAACAGCCAATAAAGGCAGGCTTAACACCTGCACCATGAGCAACTTCAGAGGTCCCTCAGGCCTGTCTGAGTGAAAACACCCATCAAAATTAGAACCCTGAAAGAACATCAGTAACCTGAGTGTCAGGGTACCACAGCTGGACAAGATAAAGCAGCTTTAATTTCACCCTGTAGAGAGAACACGTTGCTACACACATGAGCCAATGCTCCCGCACACTGAAGCACGTGCAGTATCCAGATGTGAGAAGGCTCGGTACATGGCATGCAGAGCCATTTCACAAATTCCGAGCATTCCCAAATTCCGCCACTGACCAACTGGACTTATTTTCACAGGCATTCCGGACGAATGAGGAGGAAACTGCATGTTCAGACAGAGAAAAAGCACAGAACTTGTACAGAGTAGCATGAGAGAAACTAAGCTTCCTTTCAGCAAAGATACTGAGGCTTCAGTGGATGGAGTTGCAGCCATAAGAGAAGAAACAAGTAGTACGGATCACACCGGCCTCCTTGGATGCTCACAGGCCTGCTGCACTCTGAGCAGTTACTTTCTCGGGTGGGTTGGGGTTTTTTTTGATGAGCCCTAGAGGGAGATAATCTGGCAAAGACTTGACAAAAGTGAAAGGAAGGGGCTGGGCTCTGAACTGTCTCATTTCATACCAAAATGAATATCTAGCATTTGCTCAAAGACAACTAGTTACTCCTGATTACATTGCAGCAGTGTGCTCAAGTTCACTGCTAAGTGAAAAAAAAAAACCCCTCAAAATGAGCCGTGCAGTCTCGCCAAGCCATGTTTGGTGGTATCCAGCCATATGTTCCCGCTACACACCAGCTCTGATGCTGCTGCTGGTTCCCATGGGGCCTGCACTGAGGAACAGTTTTCTTCAGCTTCTCTAAAATAGAACATCATCATCAGGAATACCTCAACGGTAACTAAGGGTTTAAATATGATCACACTGCAATTCTAGTAACTACTGCAGAATTAGAAAAATAAACATTGAGAGGGGGGAAAAAAAAAACCCCACCATAAATCCAGACTTGAAACATTACTTTATACTACAACAATCCAGCTATATGTAAAACACATGCATTATAATATGCTTTTACCTTTGTTTTGTATCATGGAGTAAACATTTTTCTGTGTTAACTTACTGAAAAAGGGAAATGAGTTTAAATCTATAGCCAAGTCTACTAAAATGGTATAGTAGAAAGTATGAGCGTCTCTAAGCAGCACCATTGCTGTGCGCTTTCTGAGACCCTAAGGCCTCAGAACAGATTTTCTTTTACATGCTTCTTATCTTGGAAGAGAGAGAAAAACAGAGCAGAACAAGCATAATTGAAGGACATAGCCATCTTTTGCTAGACATGTGCTCACTTTTAGTCATGAACTGCCTCATTGCCACTTTCCTTTTTGGATACACGGGAATTATATGGATATAGCAGCAGCACTGTAAAATACGAGTAATCACCATACTAAGTGAAAAATAAAACTCATCTTCACTTCCTGGAACACTGTAGAATATTATTCAATCATCAGTTGCCTCAAAAACATTCCCAAATCTACCTTTGCAATAGTTGGGTTTTGTTTGGTTTGTTGTTATTGAGGTTTTTTAAATTGTTTTAAAGAGGGAAAGCTAGCACTTAAGGGCAAAGAAGTACATGGTTCCAGGAGCCACATACCTCCTCACCCAAGTATGGTCAGAGACGAAGATGACCAGAAAGATCCAGTCAGCTCCCTCTCCCTTCTTCTGCTGTAGAACTGCTCCAAATATATTTTGGTGAGGTTTTCTTGACAGTTTCAAGTAACCATAAGCCCTCTTCCTACTGTACTTCTTCAAATAATTATAGATTACATATATTTATTTTTCCTGTACTTCCTCAGCTATCATTGAGCCAAATTGTTCATACCAGGATATCATATACAGTGGTTTGTCACGCCTGTAGGAATTCCACTATGTGTCTTCTCATAACATCTGGGGGGGGGGGCAAAGCACCAGCAACAAGGAGAAAAGGAGCTGTGCTGACAACGTGACCACAACACGCAGAAAAGAACACCTTCACATCCTTGGGGAGTAGATTAGGGTCTGCCTTGTATCAGAGATCCCTAGGTATACTTCTGGAACTGGGCTGTACAGTCTTCAGAAGAGATCCAGGTTCCTACCTATTTGTTTTTACAAAGCTAGAGGCATTGAGGAGCACGGAGTACAGACCATACCTATTCATTCCCAGCTAGACCTCTGACCAGAGAATTCAAGAGTGCCCTCACCTGCCTGGTCTTTCCAGGCTTGCCAACATCTCTTGGGAGTAACTGTGCAGAACAGGACTTAGCATTGTCCTCTTTTGCTATGGGAGAGGCAACTATTTTTGGTTTTCTCTCTTTTGAAAGACCAAAATTTATCTGAGGCATTTAATCCACCAACATCAGGCCTGAGTTGTACTACCTTCTGTGTCTTTGCTAAAAAGAAGTTAATCAGTCAACACCCTTCACTGAGCCTTTTCTATATACGTTCATCAAGAGGCTGTTGCAAAATGATAACTAAAAGCAAGTAGCTGTCAGATGTCATGCTATCCTGGAGATACAAAGGGAAACTGAGATTTCAAGGTCACACATCAATATAATGCATCACATTTTCTTTTATACCCTAAGTTACGTATATATGTGTATGTGTGTATATATATAAATTTTTGTATAAAACATAAACATGCATGTACAAACTCACATACTGACTGTTTTACTGGCAACAAAAAACCACAACAACCAAACCCACGTTAACGTGCACTTCATCAATCCACAGTCTTAAAGACATGGAAACAAGACACCAAAAGGAAAGGTTTGGATCACAATTTTATCACTGTGCTATCCAGAATACCTTCAGCACTACTTCTGTTTTTAGCACAGACAAAAAAGCAGAACACAACTTCATCATATTTAAATTTTTGCTCAAATAACCGATAAAGGTTTTCCACAGGGTTAAGTCAAAATAACTTCTCAAAACCAGAATACAAAATAGCTGTGCTAATACAAAAGCTCAGGAGGCAATCATTAAGGCTTTTGAATAAGAATGTATTCTCTACTGAATTGCTGTAGTGTTTCTTAAATTCTCCCCACACACCCCCCCTTGCTTTTATCATGAAAATACTTAAAAGTGCAGAACATCATTCACAGCTGTATTCTGAAACAGCAAAGCAATGTATTTTTGTTTATTGACTAAAATTAGTTTAGCATTGTCAGGTGGAAGTGACGATTTTACCTGAATTCAGTCTTGTTATGCATAGTCTCAGAAGGGGATCTTTGTGACAAACCATCTGAAAACTTCTTGTAACACCACAGAAATATACTTTGCATCATAATATATTATTTCCGGTGAAGTAGCCTCATTTGAAGTGCATATATGATAGGACAGAATTTTCTATTAAAAGAATATATGTGTTTCCATCTTACAAAAACAACAAATATTTATTACTTGCAAAAGGCTAGAGGTAAATGCAATTTTCATTCAGCTTTCAAAAGGAAGAATAGAATAAGGAAACTGCGAACCACAGTTTAGAAGGTGACAACTGCTCAGATCTAAATGGAAGTATTAAGAGTTGTCATGGTTTCAGCTGGGATGGAGTTAACTTTCTTGCTAGCAGCTGGTGTAGGGCTATGTTTGGATTTAGGAAGAGAGTAGTGTTGATAGTGCACTGATCTTTTTAGTTGTTGCTAAGCAGTCAAGGCCTTTTCTGCTCCTCACACCACCCCACCAGTGAGTAGTCTGGGAGGGCAGAAGTTGGGAGGTGACACAGCTGGGACAGCTGACCCCAACTGACCAAAGGGATGTTCCATGCCATATGACGTCATGCTCAGTATATAAAGCTGGGGGAAGGAGGTGGGGACACATTCAGAAGGATGGCATTTTTCTTCCCAAGTAACTGTTACGCGTGATGGAGCCCTGCTTTCCTGGAGATGGCTGAACACCTGCCTGCCCATGAGAAGCAGTGAATGAATTCCTTGTTTTGCTTTGCTTGCGTGCGTGGCTTTTGCGTTACTTATTAAACTGTCTTTATCTCAACCCACGAGTTTTCTCACTTTTACTCTTCCAATTCTCTCCCCCATCCCAACTGGGGGAAGTGAGCAAGTGGCTGTGTGGTCCAAGTTGCTGGCTGGGGTTAAACCATGACTGAGTCCACCTTTAAACTCAGTGGGGGACACAACAAGCCAAACCAAACCCAAATCAGGAAATGAAATACCTGCATTTGAAGTGCCCATTTGTGACAGTGATTCTCACAACAGTTGGGAATGTTTTGCTGCAGATGACATTTCAATTCAAAGCAAATCACCAAAGGCTACATTCTTATCTCCAGCCTCTGTTAATAATGGTTTTCTTTGTATCATATTTTTTGTCATCTTACCATTATTTTATCATTTTCTATATTCTCCTAGACATTGTTCAGCTATATAGTGAAGAGCAAGTCTTCTATCACTTGAGTTCCAAATGCTCTGGAAAGGCTCACAATTAGAAAGAAGATATTAAAAATACGTCCCAAACTTCTGTCCCAAATATGTCTACAGATAGTCTTGAAAAACCAGTGACGAATGACAAATTGAAAGGTCCTGCTGCTTCCTACAGTCTGAAGATCACTGAGCAGTTCTTACTCAAATCCAGAGCCAAACATTAGCGTGAAAATACTGTGCAGCCTGCTGTGCCAATACCTGAGGTACCAGGCATGAATCCTCACCTAGTATAAGTTAGCACACATACACTGACTTTGAGGAACAGCACCAGGTCTGTATTACGAGGAATTGGCCTGGGTCCCCAAAGTACCCCTCAAGCAAGGCTCATGCTGAATTCAACAAATAACCCCTGTTTATACACGTGTTTAATGGTGTTCAGAACTCACACGTGCACTGTAAACCTATACAAAAAATGATACCAAACAAATTGGAGGCTGAGAACACCTTTCTAAACAGTTGAAAAGTACAAAACAAGCACTGCAGAGACAAGAATTAGAAGTTACCTACAGACAGCAACTCTCCAAAGCCGATTTTGTGCTCTAAGTGTTTATGCTGAACATACCTAATCAGATTTGGCAGCCATTTGGAGAGAGCTTTTTTTATTAAGAGATGAAGCAAGATCATCATCATGCTAGAGAAGTGAATCACCTGGATTTTTATTGTTCCTCGCACGCTTTGCTATTGAGCACATTTTACCTGGGTAGAGATCACACAAGAAAAAATCCAAACCACAAAACCATTATCAGTAGTAACTTCAAATTTCTGTCAGGTATCACTTTTCTAATGTGTCTTAGTTTCCTATTCTAAAAAAACAGAGTCCCAACTTCAACTGAATTACTTTGAAGCCACATTGGCTGGCTATATATTATATTCCTAATCCTTCTGCCTGCAGCTAAATGCAATGCATGCCACCTCCATTTTTCCAATCTGTGTATACATTGCCGAGGCATCTTATTGTTATGATTTCTGTGTATTTAGTAGTCAAAAAAGTTGAAGAAAAAGCTCTTATTCAAGATGACACTTCAGACTTAAAACAGTTCATATTTAAACCACTGTATTGTTCCATAGCATGACTTTGTCTACTTGGTCTCACAATCAATAACTGCTGTCAAGGATGGCAAATTGAAATAATTCTGCTTCTTAGAAGTGATGCTTTCAGGTATTAAATCCTTGACTGAAGTTTCCTAGGAGAGATTAAACCACATGGAGATTTCATCATCTGAAAAGATCTGAAAAGAACATTGTGTATCATGTATAAGCTTGCACAAGTCAAGGTTTACTGATGTAGTTTCATACAACCATGGAATGGTTTGGGTTGGAAGGGACCTTAAAGATCATCTGGCTCCAAGCCCCCTGCCATGGGCAGGGACACCTCCCACTAGACCAGGCTGCTCAAAGCCTCATCCAGCCTGGCCTTAAAAACTTCCAGGGATGGGGCTTCCACCACCTCTCTGGGCAACCTGTTCCAGTGTCTCACCACCGTCATGGTGAAGAACTTCTTCCTAACGTCCAGTCTGAATCGTCCCATCTCTAGTTTCAATCCATTCCCTCTAGTCCTACCATTACCTGACATCCTAAAAAGTCCCTCACCAGCTTTCTTGTAGGCCCCCTTAAGATACTGGTAGGCCACTATAAGGTCTCCTCAGAGCCTTCTTTTCTCCAGGCTGAACAACCCCAACTCCCTCAGTCTGTCCTCATAGGAGAGGTGCTCCAGCCCTCTGATCATCCTCGTGGCCCTTCTCTGGACACATTCCAGCACATCCATATCTTTCTTGTAGTAGGGGCTCCAGAATTGGACGCAGTACTCCAGGTGGGGTCTCACGAGAGTGGAGTAGAGGGGGAGAGCCACCTCCCTCGACCTGCTGGCCACGATTCTCCTGATGCAGCCCAGGATACGATTGGCTTTCTGGGCTGCTAGTGCACACTGATGGCTCATGTTGAGCCTCTCGTCTACCAGCACCCCCAAGTCCTTTTCTTCAGGGCTGCTCTCAAGCCAGTCACTGCCCAGCCTGTATCGGTACTTGGGATTGCCCCGACCCAGATGGAGGACCTTGCGCTTGGTCTTGTTGAACTTCATGAGGTTGGCATGGACCCACCTCTCCAGCCTGTCAAGGTCCCTCTGGATGGCGTCCCTTCCCTCCAGCGTGTCAGCCACCCCACACAGCTTGGTGTCGCTGGCAAACTTGCTGAGGGTACACTCTATGCCACTGTCCATGTCACTGACGAAGATGCCAAACAAGACCAGTCCCAGTACTGATCCTTGAGGGACTCCACTTGTCACTGGCCTCCACTTGGACATGGACCCATTGACAGCCACTCTTTGGGTGCAGCTGTCAAGCCAGTTCTTTATCCACTAAATTGTCGGTCCATCAAACCCATATTTTATCAGCTTGGAGACCAGGATGTCATGCGGGACAGTGTCAAAGGCTTTGCTCAGGTCCAGGTAAATGATGTCAGTTGCTCTCCCCTTGTCTGTTGATGTTGTGACCTTCTCATAGAAGGCCACCAGGTTTGTCAGGCATGATTTGTCCTTGGTGAAGCCGTGTTGATTTTACCCAATCACCTCTTTGTTATTCTTCTGTCTCAGCAGCGCCTCCAGGAGGATCTGCTCCATAATCTTACCAGGCACGGAGGTGAGACTGACTGGCCTATAGTTCCCTGGTTCATCCTTCTTTCCCTTTTTGAAAATGGGGATTATGTTTCCCCTTTTCCAGTCAGTGGGGACCTCACCAGACTGCCATGACTTCTGGAATATAATAGCGCTTTAGCAACCTCATATGCCAGTTCCTTCAGTACTCGTGGGTGTATCCCATCGGGTGCCATGGACTTGTTCACTTTCAGGTTCATCAGATGGTCACGAACCTGATCTTCACTTACAATGCCTGTCTCAGAAGCCTGTCTATTCACTTCGACTTTAGATTGTCTGCAGAAGTGATAATTTATTTTATGGAAAACATTCTCATGCCCTTTCATGAAAGATGTATATTATTAGATAATCAAATTAGCTAGAGAGCTGTCATCTTTTCTTGTATGTCAATTTCTGTGGGATCACTTGAAGAGTCACATGCTTACTAGGGGAACACGGTTATTAAAACCTCAATCTTGACTGTTAATTGAATTATGGCCTATTGATCCATACCTTTCTTTTACCTTAATACAATGTCTGGCATTGTTAAAAGAACTGTAGAATCTACAGACTATTAAAGTTACTATGTGAGTCAGAGGTGCAAGAAAACTGAATTTTCCAGCAGATTTGCTGACAAGTCACACCTCACACTTCCCCACAGAGCACTTTCCGATACATACATATCACCGAAAATTTTTAAAATTATCAACTGTGTCAGAGTTCAATAGTCTCTTATAATCATGGCCACTAATTTGCCTTTTTGATAGTGTGACTTCTAGAAGGAAGCTGCAGGAGTGTAATCTGTTAGCAATTCCCTCTGTTTCCAGGCTGGGACTTCACGAAGAGGGAATAGGACAGGGTATGGGGACACAGACTCAGGTTGCTCCATGGTGCAACTCCCAGGAATCCCTGGATGCAACTACAGTTTCCTCCTTGTGCAATTATATAGTGCTGCACATTTTGCTTTCCAATTTTCTTTATCAATTTATCTTTCCAGATCAAAGTAGGAACATGCTAGCCTTAATGTAATTAATTGTGTTCTGCCTCTTGCACTAAAGGAAGCTTGGTTTGTGATTAAGTTATTTTCATTTCAAATACTGAAGAACAAGAAAATTAAAGTCTGCTCAATATTATAGCCTATTCACAAAGCCAAACTTTACAGCTCAGAATGAGCTTTGTTTTTTTCCCCTCATTATGCCCATCATGTACATGAGCATTTTAAGTTGTCTAACTTCTTCAGTACATTACTTATGGGTTCTGTATATCTGTCCATAGTTATTCATTAAAGAGATGTTGTTACCATGGGATGAACAAGGACGTTTGCTTGCAGTCCAGAGCTCACTTTTGCCTTCTAAAACATTCAAGAAAATGGACTTCATGAGCATAATTTGTGAAAAATTTTGTATCTGGCTCCCAAACTGGGGTGTATTATCAGAGACCACTCTCTAGTTCTCTGATCCAACAGAAAACTTTAATAGCACACAGCATATGACAAAAGAAACACATAGGGAATGTTTTATCATTTTTATAAAAGTGGTACTAACATGATATATGTGTCTTTGAAGTGGTCTAGAACTTCTCATCTACCTAAAGACAGAATATAATACTTCAAAGTTAGTTTATTTCCTGACATAAAAGACAGCATAAGAACACGTATGATGAGACAGGCATGTGCTGATACTCATATAGCTGTTGAACCTCTGCAACTTATGCATTTTTGATCATTCTTCCAGTCATTAAGTGCTGAACTCCTGATGCTAAAGATAGAAATGCACCACAATGCAGATGCTGACCCTAGCTGTTTTTCCACGTTGTACCATGTGTCCAGTGTTTAACTCAGAAACAGCATCTGTATTACCCTTGCTTTTAAAAACTGAGCAGAAATCCCTCTCTCATGATATGTGCCAACAGTTGCCTGCAAAACAACAATGGTTTATATAACACCTTTCTGACCTCTGCAGGTGCTCTACTGTTACCGTAATAACAACCACGAAAGTAGAGTAAACCAAAGTTGAAAACTATAAAGGGGAAAAAAAAAAAAAAAAAAAAAAAAAAAATCGAGGAACAAAGCTTAGTCCAAGTCAAACCTAGAAGCCCAACAAGCACATACAAGTCTGCAGGTAAACTGCAGACGAACGTCCAAATGCAAACGTAATTTCACAACTGGAAGGTACTGCAATTGAGGGACTATCCACAGAGGCAATACAAACATTGCTGCAGAGTATTCTTAAATTACTCATTTAGAGTACGCAGGCAACAGTTTCTGTCCGACTCTTCTCAGATATTTGGATAGGACCTCTAGACACTCAGTAAACAACATACATCACACTTCCCTGGGCGCAGCACAGAGAGATTTCCCTACCAAGATTGACATGTGAAACCATCTGGCTGTACTTTCAGCCAGGCCTTCTGGGTACCGAGAGGTTTGGAAATAGTGTTCTGATTCTGTGTCTATCTGTGTGCAATCTGTCTGCATTTATGGGCAGCCCTTGCTTCCCTGTTCCCTCAGGACGGGGGGAGGTTAACTTAAAACACATTACCAGAATCCTCATCTTACTACTTGGCAACGGGGAGCATCTCGTTCTCCCATTCTATCAGTCACATGCAGATCAGCATTGTTGCCTCTCCCAAACAGTACAGTAGAAATACCAATAAAGATACTGCAATAGTTGCCATAACAACTGCTTTTAACTTCAATTGTAGTTAGGAATAAAATTTCTTTTTTGTCCACAGACTAACAATATCTTTAGTATTCCTAAGTAGACCTTTGTAAAGAGCTGAATTCTTTTGCAGCTGTTACTCTTGAGCATATATTTTAGATCTGCAAGAGTAAAAAGGGGATGGCCATTTGCTGTTCAAAAAAATAACAATTCTAATTAATACCTTAGGTCCTGTATATGGTTCTCCAACTTTCAGCCCACGTATATACAAGAATTTTTCAGCAAATGAAATTTGGCTCTACTGAAACAGAGATAACATCCCTCAGCTTGTTGGTAGGAAAACATTGCTTGTACTTCACGGGTTGCTTGAGACCATTTTTGTCTTCTACATAAGTAGGTCAGTAACAGCACAAAATGTTTTCCTTTATCTATTTATCCACCAGACTATAAAATGGGGGCAGTGGTTGAATTTTGCTTTATGTTGTTGTTTTTGAAGACTGCGTTTTTCAGGGATTCAGTTGTTCCCAATCCACTCTACACAATCAGGCAATCCTACCGCAGCTGCTGGTTTGGCCTGAAAACAGTTGCAACAGACCAGGAAGGGAGAATCACATACAATTACGCCTGCAGACACTCACTCCTCCTACTTAGAAAGGGTCAGAGAGAGGGATCTGAGAGGAGAAGCCGGTTTGTTGGCAAAAGGTGAGAGACACACAGGGGTAACAAATCTGTCCTCTGAAGTGTAAGGTCTTGCAGGAGAAACATGGAGTGACAGCTTCCTAGATCGCAAACCACAAAATGATTCACAGTTCTTAATGGTGGGAAGGATTCTCATTCAGTCTCACATCTTGCCTACCAGAGGCTGTGCCACACATAAGACAGGGTGCTGAGGGTGAAGCGTTAGGTCTAAGCAGTGGATACAAAGTGCATCGAATACGAAGTCCACTTTAAGGTGACTAAAAACTTCCAGTATGTGAGTATGCGTGTGGTGTAGAGAGGGGCTGCACACAAATTTTTGCAAAGTCTTGGAAGAATATAACATGCTTAATAGCTGGTCACTTAGAAAACTAGCTAGCACAGCCTTCTGGTTATTTATTATTTCATTTAGTGTTCCAAAGGCAATTATCTGTAATCATCTTGCAGAGTCTTTTTAGTGCTGCACTCTGTTTTACTCATAGCACCTTAGAAAATGAGTAATTCCATGTCCCTTAGAAACTGCAAGTGCCATAGCCACTAGCTATACACAGTGGGGATCCAGTTGGTTTTTCCAGCTGTTACTAGAAGTAGGTAACATCACAGTTCCGCAAATAACCATTCTGACAACTTGGTAATTCGAAGCTAGCCCTGCTCTCCTCACTCCCACAGGTGCTTGGACAACTTCACAACAGTGCCTTTTTTTTTTTTTAAATGTATTCTTTAAACTGGTAATTTAAACACAGCCTATGCATTTAAGTATGTCGTCTTCTGGGAGAAACTCCCCAACAAATTACCCCAAGGAATTGTTTCATGGGATGTATTATGTCTTATTGCTATATATATTTACATAGAGCAATTAGTAGCTGCTGTATACAGGAAAGCATTTGCAAATACATTTGAAGAGACAACAACACAATATGCATGAACTACTGTTTTCTACAAACCCCTTTTCCCAGTAGCCAATCTAATGGACACTGCTAATCTAATAAGAGGTTCCTTAGCTTGCTTATATTTACTCTGTATGCTGTCCAATGTGCACTGACAGGCTAGGTTACTTACGCCACTGCCTTCTGCATCAAAAGCACTTCATAAATGCTCTTCTGTGAGCTGTATCTACTAAACATCCAAATTATCTGCTTCTAAATATTCCTCTGTAGTGATACATCCAGACTAGTTAAGTCAACATCCCTAATTCCAGTTATATGCTATTGAATCAGAACACCACATTTTTGTAAATAAGCAATACACAAATAGTCATTCAGAGTTTTCCTACAGACAGATTGGGCAAGAACCTAGGATGGACATAAGGATTCAGTCTCTAATGATGTTATATAATTATGTCTGTAACGATGTTAAATGAGACTGCTATTTGAACTTAGCAATCATTTACCTTTTCAGAAATGATACCTTGTAATCGCTGACCATTTTGGTACAGCAGCAATTCCACAGAAACACAACTTAATTTTATATTATTATAATGAAGTATTTACACTTAGCATAGATTAAACAATCAAAAGGGCACATAGCAATGTTTCAACCCTGGAGTCAAGAGACTGGAGAAATAAAAAAAGAAAAGCTTTTTCTCTTTTTTTTTTTTTTTTTCCAAAATTCAGACTGTTGATAAACCGCTGCATTATATGACATTACATGGTTTAAAATATTTCTGGAGAAGTACTAAACGGGCCTCACAGTTTAAAAATAAATAAAAATCAAAGAACATCTGAATATCAAGCTTCATTGCTCTGAATTCCTTCTAAGACCTTGGCACATACAGCTACTCAAGCCTAAGCGAAATATTTTCTCATTGAGATTTTAATCACTATTGTCTATTGGCCAACTTTGCTTTACAGGCTTTCTGCAAAACCAAATGTAGAACACTTGCAGGTTTTGGTATGCGGAATTTGTCAGTCTACAAGGACTTGAAAGGAAATTTGTAAAGAAAAACTCAGTGAAAGTTTATGCTAAAACATTAGGAAAACAAAGTTTTGGAGTAGTTCAAAGGAAATAAAGTGCTTAATTCACTAAATAGTTGATTAAACACTGAATCCTGCCCTGACATAGGTTTTGCTTAGTACATGCTCATCTTTCTAAAAACAAAAAATGTCTCTACTGCATCTGTTTCCTTTTTCAAGCTTCAGCTTCACCAAAAATTTCTTAGGTACAGAATTACAGGATATAATTCCTGAAGATGTGACCAGATATGTTCTCCGAACCCTCATAAAGGTATAGTCACTACTCAAAAAATAGATGGAAATAGAAGCAATAGAAGAAAAATTAAAGCCACTGCTGCCACCATCATCTCTGCTAACCCACAGATGTTTGGTGAAGCACATTATCACAAGCCAAAGGTTTCAGGGGCCCTACTTTTTAAGAATACTGGCAGCATGTTCCTATCATCACCATGCCAAAACATCTGTTCATCAACACAATTGATATTCTGTGAATTACACTGCTAGCTAATTGATGCTATGGGGCCAGCAGGTGGAGCGCTGTGCTAAAGATGTGGAAAGTTCTCTGATCATCTTTTTTCAAAGTACAATTTTGGCCAGAAGAACAAAAATCCATGCTGAGGAAAGTTTTCCTCTTGGTTATGCTGCTGCTAATTTGGCCCCTTTGTATTAACTCCAAATGTTTTCAGTTCTGATCTGGACATCTTCTAAGGTATTTTGAACAACTGACCTCACAGTGTTTGTCAACCATCGTAATCAAATTTAGTCATGGTCAGCAGCCAGTCAACATTTGAATGGCTGCTATGTTGTGTGTTAAGATGCATGTTAAATGAATATTTAACAAATTCTTTTCCCCTCCAATTTCAATAAGACGTTTGGTGTGGTTTTCTTATCTGAACATCTTGAAACGAGAGTACCAGAATGCTTGACTTTGCAGTTTCTTTACCATACAGTGTGTAGCTGTCACATAAGAAGAACATGAAGAATAAAACAATGTCACTTCTAAGGCAAGTGTGGATCATATCCTCAGCACATGTCCAGTTCTCTGCCAAGCAACTTCAGAGAATAGAATAGGATACGTTAATTAATTAATAAAATTGATATTTGGAACAGAAAGCATCCTCATCATTCAAGATGAAGCACAGGCTGAAACATTTTCAAAAAAATCTCAATGATTTACAACAACTCTAATAAGCTCACTGACAGTGCCCCTCTCGTCTGAGGATTTCAAAGCTTTTTGCAGATTAAACGCCTTTGAGGTGCATCGTTAGTCTTCCCATTTGGCAGAGAAGTTAAGTAGTTTCCCCCAGGTCACATGCTATAGCAAATCACTACCACCAATCGCCAGGGGAAAATTTTCCAGAAGTAGAAATGGCTGTTAAGTCTCCAAATGCCATTTGTGCATCTGAATATCTTCACCATTAATACTCATCACCTACTTATACCAGTGCTTTAAAGTGCTGCCTAAGTAATTTATTAGTCTTTATAACATTCCCATGAAATAGGTAACTAATTTATCTCTACTGTACAACAAGTTAAAATGAGGCATAGAGAAGTACTTTGTCCAGACCATTCAGCAATCTATGAACTAATCCAGAGTAAGAAATGAGTAGACTATTATTTTTGAAGTGTATGTTCAGTTTACATCACCATAATATTTTAATATTCCCTCCAAATATATAGATACTGAGTTTCATCTACAAGCAGTAAACCAGAGTTTTAAGAAAAAACTTACCAGTTAACACATCTGACTGGGGAAATACAAGCATGCTCTATTATGCAGATAGAAACATAAGTAAAAAAAAAAAAAAAAAAAAAAAAAATCACACTTTGCTAGGATAAGAGACAGACAAGCTCATCCAAATATATTTCACTGGGAAAAAAAGTAAGTGAAGCAGTACAGAATGATTTTGTAATTCACTATTAATGGGAATTAGAATCAGACAGGAGCACAGCACTAAAATTTGTCAAGTTCCTCCCTGAGAGCATAGAAATACGTACCCTAAACTTGTAAGTGACTTTGAAAATAAACCCGGGGGAAAAAAAGCAATAGTTTCTCACTCCTGTCACATCGGGAGACAGCTGCAATTTTGCACCAATTTTTTTTTTTTTTTTTTTTTTGAGGGGGCAGCAGGCCTAGGAGTGGGGGATTAGAAAGAAGAAAGATACAAAGTTACATGGTTATCTATTTCTTGTATGGCACTTTTGATCTTTTTTTTTTTTCCTCTCTTAGAGCTAACACAATAGATTAAAGCTCTTACGATCAAATAAGAGGCGCATGGAAACTTGTGCTGGATTCTTATTGCAGACAGCTGGAAGCCTGTAAAGCCCGTGCACTCATCCGGTGCATTTACGGCACTGTAAGCCAGCGCTGCTTTGTCACAGAGCAACGGCATATAATGGACTGCACAGGCCTGTTGGGAAAGGGCTGCCAGTGGTATTTCACCAAGAAATCCAGAACTGGAGAGTTCTGGTACCTTCCAGAGATGACAAGTAGTGCATTCTTCATTGAATTGCCTCATCTCAGGGTGTTCAGTCTGAGGAGAAATGCTTCTAATATATATTATTGCAATAGCACTTTAGAACGCCCACTGCTCTCCAAATACATAAGAAGGCATCATCTTGCTCTGAAGAATTTACAGTTTGAAAGGCTGATAAAAGCAGAGGGAAAAAAAACCCATATACATAAAGAATGAAGGGCGCTGGCTGGGTCGTGCAGTCTCAGCTGTTCTTTGCAGGCAGGCAGGCATACACATACCCAGCCACAAACCATCCCTGCCCTTATATTTCTAAATAAGTGTTACCACTTGGGCAATGAAACAAAACCAGAAGAGTATATCCAGCCAATATGGTAACAAAGGCAGAAATGGCATACAAATCTTTGGGATGATGTTTCAGGTTTCAAAGAAAGCAAATTATGACCATAGTAGCCTGTCAAGACCTGTATCAAGAAGAAAACAGTAATGGTTCTACTGAACGCAGGCAGGACTAGCGGAGAATAAGCTGACAGCACCAGCCCGACAGAGTCTACTAGTATTTGTAATGCACGAGCCTTTATGCTGAGAAACCTAGACCCAAATACAAAGACCCTGCCCAGCATTAAACCAGGATGAGCAATTCAGGCACCTGCATGATCAAGAGGAAATGCTATTGCTCAGGGCAAGCCCTTTGAAAGAGTTATTTATATCTGCTGAAATAGGATGATAGGACAGAGAATGAAGTAAAGGCAACTTCGATTAAAAGTTCTCTGGTGTCAAGGGATATAAGGGAATAAAAAGATGAAAGACCAAGGAAGGAAATTCATTAGTTTCAGACCGTTTTTGTTGTTGCATTGTTGTTTTTTGGGGTTTTGTTTTGTTTAAAAGAATAAAAATTGATGAGATGTCACTGGTTCTAAAAACAAAAGATTCTGAATTCCCTCTGGTTAAATACATGCCTTCAAGTTCCTTTATGTATCAATATTCCACACTTGCCCCAAGAGTACCCCAGTTTGTGTTTCTGGCCCCAATTCATCTACTTGCACTTGTATTGGGCTCACAGGTCAGCTGAAGAATAGAACACCTAATTTGAAAAATGCTGGTCAAGAATGCACAAATAAATTGACAAAATATAAAGAAAAGGGAGGGGAGCTGGAGGCGAGTGAAGGGAAAGTGAAGCAGTGGAGCAACTATAGGAACACATCCATTATTTGTTCCAAGGAACATACTAGGCAGAAGGATGAGGTGCAGGATCACACAGAAAGCAGAGAAAGAGAGCTGAGGGTGTTGACCTGTGGGACAAGAACAAGGATCTGAGGGAGAGAACGGCTGGCCTGGGTACATGGAACATTATAAATGAGACTTTAAAATGCTGATAAGAAAATAATTAAGTAAAAAAATATAGTTCAAGGTCCAGTTTGTACTGCTTTGTATAGTTCTGAGAGCTGGAATAGATAACTTGGTGCTTCTCAAGTGAAACGAAATACCTGACTGATTTTTTTTGCCTGTACACAATCAGTGACACACAAAGACACAATAGGACTGAAGGGAAAAATAAAACACAAAGCAAAAGCATAACCTGAGTGCCACAGTTCGCTCATCCTTACTTTCCCATATGTATGGTTTCTTAATAAGTCACTATCAAAAAACCCAAATATACAGAATCTGAAAACCTGCTGGTCTATGATCTTACACGTTCTACTTTACTGTGTCATGAAGGCAGTCACTTGTTATCATCCTAAATAATAAAACATGCAGCGTGTATCAGGTACAACTAAGAAACATAATGTTCTGACACATAAATGTAGCATGGCATAATACAATATCCTAGGCACCAATAAATATCTGCTGAGATAAAAACATGAAACTACAATTTTCCTTAAATCATAACATATCATTAGGAGTCCAATGAGAACTAGTACAAACAACACAGTGATTTTTTTCTCATGGACTTTGCTTCCCTAGTTGTTTCAAATAACACTGATACAGTGCATAGGCTGAACTCTAATGAAAACCAGTTTTCATGCAGTTTAATTCCTGTAAGCTAAATGTTGCATCCCAGTACTAATAATTAGAAAATACAAAGCTAAAATGGGTTTCACTATTCTTTTTCATGTTTTCTGTTGTTGCCTACCCCAGGTAGTCAGAGAAACAGAGTTTACAAGTACTATGCATTCTCATTCATTATGCTGTTCTGCACAGCCACAAAACAGCTACAAGGGATTCAACAGTAAAATGGTACTGTCAGTCAGTTGTCTTCATGTTTTCTTTTGGAAAAAGTCTGCCCAGCCCTCCAAACCAGAAGTGGGTACCGTTAGAAGATAGAAGGGAGAGTATGGAGAAATAAAAAGAAAATTCAGTCAGGTCTCAAACTGCTCTAACATAGGCAAGAATGTTAATAGACTTTTGCCAAAACATTTTATTGCTTATACCCCACCATTAAAAAAAAAAACCAAACCCCAGAGTGTGCCTAGTGTGTCTTATTGCTACAGTAGCAGTATAGTTGACACCTTATACCAGAAGTAGGAGAAAATATCTCAGCAGAGTTTTTGCCAAAGACCATATATGACCTCAAACAATGTACATGGCTTACCTTACCCTCAGCTCCTACGTCTTAAAAAGAGAGATTAAAAAGATTTCCCTCATGGTCTTTGACAACTAATTGATTAAAATTCATATAGGTTAGTGGATGACTGATCATCACTATTTTGAACGCCTCCAGGGATTAAACAGGGGAACTTCAGAACAGAAGGCGAGTTTACTGATTGAATGTTTTCTATTGCTAGGATCCTTAATAAATCCATAATCCATGACCGAACCCTACACATCAGTGCAAACTGCAGTCCTTATGCTTTATTCAGGCTAGTAACTGCAGAAGAACATAAATAAGGCAGGGACAGAAAAGTTGATAGCGAATGTACAGAAAAATTGGTAGCAAATGTACACTGTCAGTCTGATTTTTTTTTTTTTTATTTATTGTTATGGCATGATGAAAATCTCCCTGTGGTATTACTTCTGTCTTGTGCTGTGTGTGCCATCTCCCAGGTAGCATGATCTTCCAGTTATCACCACTACTGGCTTCTTCAAAGTGTTCTTTTTATGTGTAGAAATACATATTCCCCTTTATCTGTAAAATCTAGTCTTCAAAGAATCATCGTTATCAGCACTTGCCAGTCTGACTCAATCTATTCAAACCCAAATTGGTCTGTCTGGATTTACAAGGAACTTTTGCAAAGAAATTATTTACTCTTGCTGCCCTCCACTGTTGAGGGAAATGGGAATCTCATTAACGATTAGAGCTATTGATCTTTGAACTGCACCTTTTCACAGCTCCTTGGACTCAGAAGATAAGCCAAGGGTTTTCTCCTCCCCTGAAAAACTCAAATTTTGTTACTCAATGCAATCCTAAAAAGGACAAGCGTCAACAACACGGACTTAACACAAACATACAAAGCATTACAAACCTCCAAAGAAAACAGTATTTATGACTTACAGATGTGACATGAGGGAATGCCCATGGGCAATGCAGAATAGAAGCTTGCTCAGCAAGCTCAGTGTGTTGGACCATGCCCATTGTCCCCATAACACAGTTCGTCCAAAAGGATTCCAAATTAAACAAAGGTGGGAGAGCAAGCCTCCTCTCCCAACTTTTGTATAATGAATAATTTGGCATTAGGCATCTCTTGTTTTGCTTAAGAATGGTAATTGCAGGAATGAAAGGAGATGGAACACAATCTGAAAATACATAGTCGAACTATAACTTTGAAGCAAAAAGAACACCCCAGTCTATTTAGGCAAACACACACTTGAAAGCGGAATGCAAGTTTTACTTAAATAATATCTCCTGTAGATGTACTTGCAGTAGCCATACATAAAGTCTTGACTTGCTGAGCTATATAAAACCAAATACAGTTACAGAGACTACATCAGCCATCAAACTCCTTGACTAAAAGGGATCAAAGATGAATTTCTCTGAACTACAGTGCAGTATATGGACAATGCATATGACTGTGGATAAAGATAAAGCTTGCCTGTACCTGACAAATTGCGTATTTCGCCCCCGCCTTGAAAAAAAAAACAAAAAACAAAAAACAAAAACAAACCCACAAACCAACCCAGAACACGTATACAAACAAAAATCTTAAAAGTGAATGCTCTGTTGTTATCCCAGCAGCAGTTTCCTACTTCTAGTCAGACCCTTTGAGGATATAAATCATGGACACCTGGTTTAACCTTCCATGCAAAAAAAGGGCAGAATGAAGGTTGAGAAACGGAGCACTTAAACCCCAGAAAATTACTAGTATTAAAATGTCTATTGGATACATCAGCTATGACACAGTGCAGAGAGATGTATACACTTTAAGGAAAGAGGGTTGACTAAAAAACTTTTGGCACAGGTATACCTTACCTACTTTACTTAATCCCAGATAGAGAATGCTTGTTCAAACTCACAGCCAGTCTGAGCACAGCCAGGTAATGTGAAAGTTGGGGCTTCAGTCTGAACACCTGACATACTCAAAAGTCTTTTCAAAATCCAAATCTAAAAACATTAACTTTGAGGCTTCAAGGAGAATCCATATGTTAGCCATATAGTTACTGAAAAATTGCCCAGTTGCTAAAGTACTCGACGTAAATCCTCTTGGCATAAAGTCATCTAAATACTCAAGCTTTTGCGTCTAAGAAATTGGGTGCACAAACAGAATCAGCTATGTATTCTCAAGATCTTCACCAAAGAACAGATCAGATAAAGTTTGTTAAATCAGAAAATCAAAAAATCTAGTTTGAAATTGGTCTTGAGGACCCAACTTTGAATGCTTAGTCCATCAACAGAAGTGACAAACACAATTCAGAATGAATATAAAACAGCTAAGTATTTTTCTAATAATCTCCATTTCATTATACTGACCAATGGCAAAACACACTAATATAATGTTTACATTGAAACTGGCTAAACAATTGCTGGAACACTTTGATCTTAAAATTTCACAAAATCACGGAATCATGGAATTTCAGAGTTGGAAGGGACCTCTAGAGATCATCTAGTCCAACTCCCCTGCTAAAGCAGGATTGCCTAGAGCACTTTACTCAGGACTGCATCCAGGCGGGTCTTGAAAGTCTCCAGAGAAGGGGACTCCACAACCTCCCCGGGCAGCCTGTTCCAGTGCTCTGTCACCCTCACCGTAAAGAAGTTTTTTCTCATATTTGATCAGAACTTCCTATGTTCCAGCTTGTGCCCATTACCCCTCATCCTGTTACTGGGAACCACTGAAAAGAGTCTGGCTCCATCCTCCTTAAACCGACCCTTTAGATACTTGTAAACATTAATAAGGTCTCCCCTCAGCCTTCTCCAGGCTAAAGAGTCCCAGCTCTCTCAGCCTTTCCTCATAAGGGAGATGCTGCAATCCCTTGGTCATCTTTGTTGCCCTATGCTGGACTCTCTCCAGTAGTTCCCTGTCTCTCTTGAACTGGGGAGCCCAGAACTGGACACAGTATTCCAGTTGTGGCCTCACCAGTGCAGAGTAGAGGGGCAGAATGACCTCCCTTGACCTGCTGACCACACTCTTCCCTATGCAGCTCAGAATTCCGTTGGCCTTCTTGGCGACAAGGGCGCATTGCTTGCTCATGGATAATTTACTGTCTACCAAGACCCCCAGATCCTTTTCTTCAGAACTGCTTTCCAGCAGGTCCGCCCCTAACCTATACTAGTGCCTGACATTCTTCCTCCCCAGGTGCAGGACCCTACACTTGTGCTTCTTCTCCGACCAGATCTCCAGCCTGTCCAGGTCATGCTGGATGGCAGCATGGCCTCTGGGGTGTCAGCCACCCCACCCAGTTTGGTATCATCAGTGAACTTGTTGAGGATACACTCTGTCCCCTCATCCAGGTCGTTGATGCATATGTTAAACAATACTGGTCCAAGTATTGACCCCTGGGGGACACCACTGGTCACAGGCCTCCAACTCAACCCTGCTCCATTAATCACAACCCTCTGAGTCCTGTCACATAGCCAGCTCTCAATTCAACTCACTGTCCCCTTGTCTAGTCCACACCTCCTCAGTTTCCTAAGGAGGATGTTATGAGAGACAGTGTCAAAAGTCTTGCTGAAGTCAAGGTAGATGACATCTGCTGCTCTGCCCTCATCCAGCCAAACAGTTATACCTTCATAGAAGGGTATACGATTGGTCAAGCATGATTTACCCTTGGTAAATCCATGTTGACCATTTCCAGATGTTTCTTTGAATGATTTATGTGCATAGACATCTCTTGCTAAATACAGTCCTGTCCTCTACAGTAGTCTTGAATAAAAATCAGAAAGGAGGAACCAGTTTGTTAATATGAAGTTTCCTGTCATTAGACAGGATTTCCTTCATCAGAAGTAACAGCCATTATTAATAAAGAATTGAAAGGTCCCCCTAGAGTCTTTACTGTAGTGAGCTTATTTGAGACATACTTATTTTTCAATACTTTCAATGGGTTTATATTCCATCCAGACATGACGAATGTGATAGGGAAGGTTTTAAAGTAAACTACAGCAATTTATTATTTGCATGTCTTAGAACTAATTGCCAAAAAGTGTTCCTTAGATTTACAGTAGTAAATGGTGAACCAGAGGATAAAATAAAAAGCGCACCGTCCCATTTTGGAGTAATTTGTCAAACATGATGCACTGAGAGGGGACCTGCAAAGAGAACTGTCAGAACTCCTTGGCCTTAATCCATATGCTCTAAATATTCCAGACTTACAAGTTGCCTTTAAAAGGAGAAAGGAGGAGGAAAACAAAAACAGTACTTTTCCTTCATGCCAAGATTTTGTCCTTATGTAGGTTCTAAACTGAAGACTAGGTGACAATAGATAATTAAGGTCCATACACTAGAAGCGTCCTAAATTAGGTAAATGGAATAAGAGAGAACCAAGTGTTTGAAAAACAAAGCCATGAAGAATTAATAACATAAGCTTTGGCCTGACCCAAATACCACCAACTTTGTCGTACCTGAACTGGCAAATCCTATTACAAGCTCAGCTTCAGCAGAACTGGTGTTGATTTCACATGTGTTTTACTTGAGGGGGCCACATATTCCTTCTTTCCACACTGTGGGAAAGCCTCTGCAATGCCTTCCAGAGCAGTCATCAAGCCTGGAAGACTTCACTGTGGGTGAAATTCACACTTACATAGAAAGTTCCTTGATATTACGAAGTCCAGGCAGCTTTTAAAGCCTTAGCCATCACCAGCTAAGGGGCAATAGGTACTCAGCAATTTCAAAAACAGACTTCTAACTTAGATTTCTCAAGTAAAGGGTAAATCACCCTGATTTTTAGGCTCTCATCTCATTTTTGTTTTGGTTTGCTTCTGAGTAAAATAAAGGTTACATTAAACGTATTTTTTTCCTCGATGACTTTATTTCAAGCAAGGTTAGTAAAGGAAAAGGTAATGTTTTCTTGACTAAGTGATACCACAGGCAAGAATGAATAAACCTTCAGACATGGGAGAACCTCACCAGGTTTGTTTGAGATATGCTTGAAAGGAGAGACAATAAGGAAGTGAAAAACATGAGAACAAAAGTGAAAAGAAGAGAGGAGTCATGAAAACAAGTTATAGTCCTTGCAGATGCAGGAAAAAAACCAACATTACTAGCTGATTCATCCTACCACAAACTAAGCTTGGTTCATTAACAGAGAAGAACTGAAGTCTGACATTCCAAGCAGTGAAGAGCAGAGCAATTCTCACATCAGAAATAGACTTCTGGACTCTCATGGAAGGAGGGAGAAAAGTGTTACACAGCAGAGAAGTTAGCTCACTGTTGGAGCTACTTTCAGCAGCTGATAGAGAATCAGCCCATTTCGCATTCTTTTCCAGAAAAGAATTCACTATATACACTTGCAAAGGGTAATTCATATTGTATGTCCTATTTTAGGCATTTTCCTTCCTCTCTGAAAAAAAGAGAATATCAAAAGGTGAATATTTTTCCCTTGCCATTTAGCAGAGCTTAAAGCAGAACTCTTCATCACAGGCTCTACAGGTTATCTTCCACTTCACCCAGGAATTCTAACATCATTATTACTATTGTTTGCAAAATTCCCATATCTCTTCTTTTCATCTAACTCCATGATCCTCTCTTGATTCATCTATAAATCAGATACTAAAAACTGCCTTTTATCCTTTGCAAAAATGGCTCACCTGCAAAGCTGTTTGAAGCCTCAGAATACAAAGATTCTGATTCACGCACTGATGTTCTGTGCCCTTAGTACAGAAGTAGGCCTTTCCCACATCAGCCTAATTTTCAACTTGCTATTTTAACATGTTCAAAACCCTGCAGCTGGACTAGTGACAGTTAGAATCAATGGATTAACCATAGGAAGATCTCATACCTCTGTTCTACAATATCATACCACCTTCTTAGCTCCTCAGATCAAATATGGCACCAGTTACCCACTTCCATCCATAATGGGACTCACAAGTTTCAAATACAGAGTAAACAATTATTCTGCACAGATATATACAAAATCAGGTTATCAATTGTTTTCTCTTTAGTTTTCAGATAAATAGCAGGTATAGTGCCATAAACTAACTTGACAGGATTCATCAATAACACCACTATTTCATATACACCGTACATAGCTTTTTTGTAGTTTTCCCCCTATAAATTAGCAATTTAAATGAATATATCAAATAGGACAGCCTTGGACTTCACTTAGATTTGTCTAGGGGAACATTAAGGAACACGGTATCTTTACAGCGGTGTATAGGTACTGCTGCTCCATAAACAGAATACAACTCCCCTCATCTTTGAAATGGCCTTTCTTTCAGGGAATTTATAAAAAAAAAAAATAACCAATTTAGAGTGTGCTCACTCCCAATCAAGTAAGAAGTTGTGGATATATCAGTATGCATAGGACTTAAGCACATGCTCTTGTGTACCTCACTGAAAGTTACATGGTGTATTTAAGCATGCATCAATTGGGGCCAAAGAATTACCTAGTCTTAAAACATTAGTTAATAATCTTTTATGCAGATAAAAAACCAGGGAAGCTACGCATAACTTAATCCCATGAAGCTACACATAGTTTAAGAAGAAAAAAATGATTATTTAATTGACCTGGTTCCAGAACCTGTCGGCAGCAGTCATAATCCAATGAATGTCAAAGTTGTAGGCTTTTAATCATATGTATCTGTTCTCATGATTGCACGTGTGCAGTAATTTAAGAGAAACCGCCTCTTCTGCCTATAACTCAAGACTATATTTCGTTGTGGCACAAGTGTTTCCAGAGAGTCTATTAAGTTATTATAAAAGGAAAAAAACCCTTTTCCACTGTGTACTGATCAACTGGAAAATTCTGTCTGCCCAAAATCCTACTGGCTATAGCAGAACTAGGATATCATCCTGGCATCCATTACCCTGGCTTATTGCATGCTAGTATGTCGTCTATGTCTACAGTCATCCTTTGAAATCAAATGCCACCAAATACACAGGTACTGAGCTTACCAAAAAAGTAGTAAGCAAAAGTGAGCAACCATGAGATATGCTGTGAAATCTGTGGTGCTGCAGCTCTGGGGTTGATGTTGCTGTAGAGACTATGATATCAGAGAATAATACTGTGGTGTACATTCAGGGGAGAAACCACAGGTAGATTAGATCCCCTAAAGGAGAGAGAGACAGATGATATGGCCCTCCCCATCTGAAAGCTTTCTAAATCATGACATTAGTTTTAAACATGATATAAAAAGCTATTCACTTGTATAAATTATCTGGCTTCTATATATTCAGATGAGATTTCCGAAGTACTTTTTTTTAGTTAATAATAAATATAAAAATAACAAATAATAAAATATTCTTATGAAAGTTTGATATTTCAAAGCTGAGAATAAAACAAAATTTTTCCTTCCACAGGAAATTATGACATCTGAAACATTAAGGGGAACCTAAAGAGTGGAAAGCTTTCAGGGTTTCTGTTCTGCCTTCTCCCCGCTTTAGCAACAGTTACTTGCATTCAAAGGTAATAGAGGATAGCTTGGGAAAGAAAAAGTAGATGCATGGGAAGGTAGCAAAGCCAAAAGAACACTTACTCATGCAGAAAAATTTGAAGGTAAGAAATGAATATTATTTTTCATGATACTGTCTCAATGTATAGGTGTGTATACATACATATATTTTTTCAGTGTGTATTTCCAAATGAGCTGGGGATGGAGGGGGTGGCAGGGGGAAGGTGGGAGAAGCGTGAAAGGCATTTAATCCTAAAACTTTGCTTATGTTAAGTTACAAGATGTCAAGGGCTTTTTACTGAAGTTTCTTTCACTGACATTCTTAATGTCTGCTTTTTAAATTTTAAAATGACGTGCCTTGTTTCTATTCATTCATCAGCCTGACCTTCCTAAAATGACCAAGCTGATATTGTGATTAATGAGCCAATTATTTTCATCTGAGACATGGAACAAAACAAATAGCCTATTCCTCTCCAATTTACTCTTTTAATAAATAGTTCTCCCCCCTCCTTTTTTTTTAAAGAGCAAAAACAACCAAAACAAAACACTGTGTTCATACCTGAAAGTTTATGATGGATTTCCTATGCAATTCATTCCATAAATTAATAGGATCTGAACAGGGCAGGCAAGAAATGTAGGCTTTTACTTGCCTTTGGTATTAAAGCAAGATGTAAATACAACTTCACTATTCTGAAGTGAGAAACACTCAGAAGGGAGGCTGACAGGAGTCCAGAAAGGAAAAAAACATGCACTTGAAGACAGTGACCCTCCATATGATGCCCTAATTTATGAAGGTATCGGCTTTATTCTCCTGTGTTCCTGATGTGTATTTTCACAACTTATTCCAAGAAGTGTCCTTAAAGAATTTAAGAAAGGTACAACTGCAAGGAAAGAATTTGAAAATGCTTTTTTATAAATGAATTTGAAAAACGACTTCTAAACCACATGGATGGAGACTGTGCATTTGCAGAGGAAGGAAAGAAGGGAAAGAAGAAAAAAATTCTGTGGGAAAAACTTTCTTCATCCAAGGAGCACTAAAGATAAACAAATAAATATGCTGGAATGGCATCAAGGGAAATGCATTATATTATACTCTTGGGAGATGACTTAATAGCAATAATGCCATCTGTACAAGGACCATGACTTCTAAACCACAGGTCTTGAGAATCTCATGCACTCTTGAACAGCTGCTAAACACCAGTTCCTCCTTCCTCATTCAGCTACGAAGCCTTTGGCAATTTGGTATCTGCCAATGTTTGCTGCAAAAGGACTTGACATTTGAAGGGTGGAGACAGTTGAACAGACAGCACTAAGTCTACCTATGATAAGAAACAGAGTAAACACATGCTTTGCTTTAGCATTTCTGTTCCGTCTGGCTAATAGTTTTAATTTTCTTTTTGATAACTTATGAAGGACAGGAGGAAGATGCAGCTTCTAAGAAGCTGGGAAGACAGAAATGCATGATTCACAGTTCAAAAAAATTACTTATTATACTCTGTGTACTGCTCTGAATACCAAACCCTCAGGAAAACACCCTCAAGTACTGATGATAAAAACCCAGAGTCTTTGTCTTGCAGCATTTAAATTGAAGATCTACTTCTGTGCTCCTGTGGTGTCTTCCACTGGAAGACTTCCCTTTCCTCTACAAACTACAATGACCTAACCTCCAATATACCCGTCAGGCTGACAATTAACAGCTTGACAAACACCAAGCTGTATGGAGCAGTTGACACGCTGGAGGGAAGGGATGCCATCCAGAGGGATCTGGACAGGCTTGAGAGGTGGGCCCGTGTGAACCTCATGAAGTTCAACAAGGCCAAGTGCAAGGTCCTGCACACGGGTGGGGGCAATCCCAAGCACAAATACAGGCTTGGTGGGGAATGGCTTGTGAGCAGCCCTGAGGAGAAGCACTTGGGGGTGTTGGTTGGTGAGAAGCTCAACATGAGCCAGTAACGTGGACTCACAACCCAGAAAGCCAACTGTATCCTGGGCTGCATCAAAAGAAGCGTGGCCAGCAGGTCGATTCTGCCCCTCTACTCCACTCTGGTGAGACCCCACCTGGAGTACTGCATCCAGCTCTGGGGCCCCCAAAATAAGAAGGACATGGACCTGTTGGAGTGCGTCCAGAGGAGGGCTATGAAGATGATCAGAGGGCTGGAGGATCTATGCTATGACAGGCTGAGAGAGTTGAGGTTGGTTCAGCCCGGAGAAAAGAAGGCTCCAGGGTGACCTTATAGAAGCCTTCCAGTACCTAAAGGGGGCCTAAAGGAGATAGGGGGAAGGACATTTCTTCAGGCAATGTAGAGGTAGGATGAGGGATAACGGTTTTAAACTGAAGGAGGGTAGATTTAGACTAGATATTAGGAAGAAATTCTTTACTGTGAGGGTGGTGAGACACTGAAACAGGTTACCCAGCGAAGTTGTGGATGGCCCATCCCTGGAGATGTTCAAGTCCAGGTTGGATGGAGCTTTGAGTAACCTGGTCTAGTGGAAGGTGTCCCTGCCATGGCAGGGGGGTTGGAACTACATGATCTTTAAAGTCCCTTCCAACCCAAATCATTCTATGGTTCTGTGATTCTAATATTCATCACCCTTCTGTGAGCCCCTAACCAATTCCATCTAAGTGGAGGATGGCACAGCAGGCAGTATCTTTCATCTCTAAATGAACAAGGACATGAAGAAGAAAAAAAACAACCCAGAAATCTTTCTTTTCCTATCTATTCAACACAGATTCTAGAAAGTACTGAGCATTATAAGACTTTTGGTTGATAATTTCATTTTGGATTCTGTATCATCCTGTGAAGTGCGAAGAATGCAAAGTTTCTAAACATGTTTCAGTAAACTTGTATCTTATGGGAATGTTTCTGCTACTGAGACATAAAACTCATCTGTCCTCTTTTATTCTTAGCATCGAAACAGAGTCTGTAATCCTCAGACTCTGATTCCATACCAGTAGCTATATAATCCCCAAGCAAAGCTTCATAATGCATTTTTGAGGAATTCTGCTGACCAATAGTTTTCCTTGTCAATTAATAACCCAGATACTCTATGTGCTACAGGCCAGCGTGTCTTGTTAATGTTTACATTTGTCAGTGTATTAACAGTAAGACTTCTACATCAAAACTTGAGAAGTAAAAATATTTTACACAGAAAAAGACAAAGATTCTGAAAAGCACACACATACACAAGTGATATCAGTACTAGGGCACTCTAATATCTCCAGTGCTGAGTGTGGAAGACGAGAACTTTCTATAGAATACTAAAATATAAAGGGAAAAATCCTCATAATCTTTCAAGCAGAATTTTTGTTTGATCTCCAGTTGAAAGCAATTCAACTATTCTTTCTGATGAACTGCAAAATCCTATAGCTGAGTTAAGTAAGTCTTGCATAGTCTCTAGGAAATAAGTAAAGATCAGTTTGAACTTTAGAACTTCATACAGAAATTAGTATAAAACTCTTCTTAATGGAAAGCTAGCATTCAGGATGATTCTGTGCTCTAAATTAATACTGACTTTTGAAGAGTCCTGGAGAAATCTTTGCCACTTCGGCAAGCACTAATCCATATCTACAGAGTGCTATTGGGTGGGGTTACACACTGTTTCAAACAGCTCCATAAATCTGATGGATAAACTGCAGGTTTGTCTTTATCAGCTCTATCTTCATGTAAGTGATGTTACGGCTCTGAAATTGCTTCATTTTAGGAACTACAAAACTAAGAAAAATACAAGTTACTGTCTGTGCCACCTCCAATGATGAAAACTTCCCTGTTTTAAAGGAAAAAGCAAAAGCGTGTGCACCGAGCTGTTACAGACCACCTTTCCAAGCTTCCCGCAAACTCAACCAGGTAAAGAGTAGTCTTTTACTAAAACTTTAGCAATTACAACCTACCCTGAACCTGGAAACCAAAGTGACCTATTTTCAAAAGAAAATCTTAAGTCACTAGGTATTACTGAAATTTTTAACCACAGCCTTCAAATAAATAAATGGCCCATTTAGGACACTCAATTACAATTTGCTAAAATGCTAAGAGATGCAGCTCTTCTCCTCATTCTTCCCTGTCGCCTCCTGAACTCCTTGAAATACACTAGCTGAATCAGTATCATGTTAAACCTCTTCTTTTCTGTGTTCAGCATCTTTGTATTTTAGCACTCTCCTAGTATACAAAGAGCAACCATTTTGTTCTTAGACACTAAGCCCTTAGAAGTAATACGCTGCTTGTATTTTACTTGAAAGAACAAAACATAAGCCGTTAATAACAAGAAAACAAAAACAAAACAAAAAAAACCCCAACCCAAACCAAACTTAACCCCCCCCCACCCCCATTATGAATCTCCGTACTCAATGGCTAATGGAACACCTATGAACGCATTCTTGGTGACAAGTACAGAAATTTAATACACAATATGGTTAGAAAAAGAGGTGGAAAAAAAGGGCATGACATTCGAGTCTGAACCACATTAAGATAAACAGTGTACACAACAGCCATGCAGGTTTAGCTCAGTCTGTGAGGATATCACAAAACCAAGTTTGACTTATTCTTGTACTTGTGGCATGTTGTACAAAACTAGCTCTATTCATACGCCACATGGCAGCACTGAAATGCTTTGACATGTGCAAAACCAAAATAAATCACCGCTACACTCTAAAAACCAAGTAAGGCATTACATGTACAGAATGGTTAAGAGCCTTCCCTCCATAACCGCTCACCACCATTTCCTTTTCTGTTGCTGTGTATATTAAAGCAAATAAAAGGCTCCTCTGCATAAATGCTGAGAATAAGTTTTTAAAAAATCCACACTTACTGAGATAATTTTTATAACATTCTTGTCACAAACTATCCTTCTGTAATCCTATCAACACCACTTAAAGAAAAAGACTCCAAAGCACAGCAGATAGTAACAAATTGGGGTGACGGGTCTTTATAAACAATACAGGGATATCAAATAAACAGACTGGGTTTGTTAACTATTGCCATTTAATACAGTGACCCTGCTCCCACAATGACACAGGAGATTTAAATGAGATGTGCAAACACTGAAAGACAGGAAAGTATATTTTTCCAATACTTGGTAGTTTCTAGGAAGAATATTAGTAGCTGCCCAATAGCCTTAACAGTTTGACATAATATCTCTACTCTTGTATTAACAGCAACAAGATATACATACACACACACAAATACACAACCTAAAGCCTATAGCTCATCACTGTGATTCAGTACAGAATTTTCTTCCAAATCTGCCTTTCTGTATTAGAAGAGGAGAAAACAATAAGAACCTGAATGTATAGCAGAGACAAATGGCATACAATGCATCTTTTGAAATGGAGTCCCAAAAATACAGAAGTTAATTCTGCTACATGGTAGCATGGAACATTTCATCTGTTATAAAACAGGGTCTTTACCATGCTGGCTTATTATCCAAGATGTTGTGCCATTCATGGCAGCTCAGTCTTCCCAGGGGTTCGAGCTACAAGCTCAGATCTTCAGAACCTGCTACATTCCTTATTTATGAATTGATACACTTTGATCAGCCATGCCAGTTACTCTTTCCTCCTCCCCTTTTTCATCTTTCATCAGTCCCTTGACAAAATTCTGTTTCAGACAAATGTATAGAGCAGCGTTACATTCAGGGCAATTCACTGAAGATTATTTTCTATGTTAATTCCAGAATCAGATAAAAATCAAATAGACCCCATTACCAAATTTTCCAGACAGTCCCTTCCTTCTCACAAAAAAAGCCTAACCACACTCCATAAAGATTAAACTAAATACCACATCCATGCACCTGCTTGGGGAAAATATTCCTCATATTTGAATAGACGAAGAGTATGTAGCAAATAACAAACAAATTCAATACACACCATAAACAGATAAATTTAGCTGCACATTTAGGTACACTTCTTGACAGGAGTGTTTTCAGTGGTGATGGGGTTAACTAACACTGTGACCGAGGCTTTGATCAGATGGCAATCAATATTGCAATCAAAACTAAAACATATAGAATATAGAAAGTGTATAAAGCGTACAGCCCAATGTAGTCATTGTGACTTCACAGCACAACCCTCTGCATTACACATGACGAAAACAGGGATATTTTTTTTGTTTTTATTATTTTATAATACTGCAAGTTCCTTAGACAAAGAAAATGAGAAACTATGGAAATAAGTGCCTTTCAGAGGCAAGGGGCTGAGAGAAATTTCTCATTTCCTAAAACCTTCCCCAGTCAGAGGCATCAACTGTGATAAACTTGTCCCAAAGACTGAAAATGGACAGGTTTTTTTGTGGTTGCCCTCTTCTGAATAACAGTAGTTAAAAAAAAAAGTCCAGTTTTAACTTAATCAGAACAAGAATCTGCTCATTTATTCCACTGGTATTTAGAGATAAGGAGGTACAAAACAGATGTGAACTACAGTTGCCTCTGTCTGTTGTTGCTGAGCTCAGTACAGCTTTTAGTGTCCAAGAGATATTACTAATAAAAAAGCCTTTCAATGTTGAGAAAAAATACTGTGGATCTCATCTGTGAATTTTCAAGTTTCCATTATTTTGTCACTGCTTAAAGGAAAAAAAAAAAAAAAAAAAAAAAAAAGAAAAGAAAGTCTCATTTTTCTCTCCTGAAATGAAAAGACCGTTTCCTTCCCAGCTATACGTAAAAGGGAATAAACAGATTATAGACATTTTGAGCTCTCTACCTCTGTGCATCTTCTGGAAGAATAGGCATTGGCCCAAGAAAAATCAAAGTAAGACCATCTCCACTTCTTATACACAGAAAGACCTTCTTACCTGCCTCATTTCCCTTTAAGTGTCATAAAATTAAATAACAAAACCCCATAGCTCCATAAGAAAACTAGAGCTAAACTACCATAGACACTGATTTGACTGCCACAGAATACGAATGCTATTGCAGTATTGACAAGGCATGACCCTCTTCATTACTTAAGTTGACAGTTTTATTATACTGTCAGAATTTGAAGTGTGTCCATTTTCCTCTTACAGATGATGGGCCTGTCAAAATCTTCAATCAAGGTTCAGTTGTTATGTTATATCCTACTAGAGCTTCAGCAGTATGAGGGGAGAATAATGACACCATTCCTAAGCTGCTTTATTTTACCCTGAAGCATCATAAAAAGTCATCCAGCTCCAATTTCCATGACATAGCCATCAAATAATGGGACAATCAGTGCCACACTGATTGGAGAAATCAGACAAATCAGTGGCCACAGTTGTGTTTTACAAAGAGTAAGCCTAATTCTACCACATGCCTACATTTGTGATTCTTTCGCCTTGTTCACACACAATAATTACAATTACAAATTAGATTGTTTGCACCACAACTAACAATTGTCAGAGAGATCCATGATACGGGGACTCAGTGGGATCTCTTCTATCTTGCTGAGAGAATGACTGGAAATCACCGAGGAAAAAGTAGATGTTTGCAATGAAAATATAATGTGAAGTTTCCATGTGACAAATTCTCTGCTGGGACTCTTCCTTGTTCACGCCTGGACAGAGCCTCGTTCAGATCAAAAAAAAAAAAAAAAAAAAAAAAACCCAACAGCTTCCCCCCCCCTCCCCTGCGGATAAAACCAAGCAAACAAAAAAAAAAACCCCAATAAACTAAAATATTCTCCTTGTGGAAGAGTCAGAGTTGGAGAGTAGGCATGAGTCTAGCTGCTTACGACTGCAAGGTTTCAGCATCAGTCAGCTCATGGAGGACAGTCTCTAATCTCCAAAACCAAATCCTCACATTTATTACAGTAGATTATAATTCCACATCCAAGATACTCTTCAAAACTTTTTCAAGGTTTCATTGAGATGTTGTTAGCCCAGAAATATGTAGAATCTAATGAAAGCTTTCCAAAAACTGAAAACGAAATACCTATGTTTATTTAGGTAAACATTTTGACCACAGCCTACAGGGACCTCAACATACAACACAATTACTTGTAGAAAGATGGGCACATGCAATAACTCTTAAGAGTTACTCTTGGCCTGAATATATGAGCTACAGTTTACAACAGTTTTTGACACTCCAATAGTAGGGAAGAAAGCATTACTGCTGTGTTTCTGGTAAAGAAGCTTCTTAGCTTAAAAATATATTTTTTCAGATAAGGAATTTTTGCTACATCCAGGAAGCATTACATCTGTCTAGAATAGCTGGCACTGCTTATTTCCTCAATATATAAATATTAGAAGAAAGATATGGTAAAAATCCAAATAGATGAAGACTCAAAAATTTCCTTAAAGTGTTGAATATATAGATAGATATATTGGTGCCTTTATTGTCCAATAAATAAAACTAAGGTGTTAAGAATATATGTCTTTTTTGCTTAGATATAAGTATAAAAAACATATATATATGTTTATTTATATACACATATATATAAATAAACATATATGTGTTTATATATATATATATATATTAAAAAAACCCCAAACAACAGCCTTAGCTGCCTGGAGTTGTTCCAGGTATAAAAAGTGAAATTCATTACTGATGTACTACTGGAGAATAAGTCAACAGACCATTCACTTCAGTATCTCATTTCCTTATTTGAGATACTCCACAGAAAGCAAGCTTTATTTCCGTCACACCTAAAGAAATATACACTACATTGGATTGGAAGTATACACATTGCACTGGAACGTGTCCCTTAGGCTGACTAGATGTACTAATGGTCAGTGGTTAATGTTTTCTGCAAATACAATCTTAAGAAAAGAATCTGCAATGGTTTATCACAACTTCTACACAATCGTCTTCCAAATGTTACTAGCTTGCTTCACTGAAGTCTCATGCCAGTGGCTAATTCTAAATTGTCTTAAATTGGTAAAAAGAGATATTGATACAATGCTCTCCCAATTTGGCTAGGTGTTTTCTTTGAATTGTTCATTAAAACCAGGAGTTCTAGCTGCACGGCCTCCAACATTAAACTACCTAAGCTTCTTGAGAAAGCAAGCCACAACTCTGATTTCTGAGAAAAGAGAAAGAAAGAGGGTAACTCATAAGCCTAAATGGTTGAAAAAGCAGAACAATTGATACAGAACTCAGCAGCTGATCCAGAGAAAAGAAATAAAAGCCATTTCCTGCTGCAATGAAGTGGGACACTTTCCCAAGAGAAACACTTTAACACTGGGAAGTTGAAAGAGCACATAGATCAAGGCCTGATTTTTGGTTTATAACCTGTGGTATTATAAGAAAAATAAAGAATAGTGGCAATGCCAAAGTTTATACGCTGTCTGAAGTATGTATTCTTCGTGAACAGAAATGAAGTCAGACTGCAAAATCCACATACTGTATTCTGAATACACCTGTGCCAAGTCTGCACCTAGCTCAACTCTTTGTTGTTTGACCTCATTTTTTAGCCTTGCTGGATATGAAATCTATTACTCCATTAGAATGAATAAATAAAAACCTTGAATATAAACCAAACTATTCACTAGAGTACAAATCTCTGGACTCAAACTCTTATGTAGTTTAGAAGCAACCTGCTCAGAAAACTAAACCAATATTCATAAAATACAATAAATATCACTTCTGCCATATCAAGGTGAAAATCCTATTTTAGTGCATTTATTGAAAATGATCCTGTCCTTCAGAAAAAACAGCCCTTTGCCACATATGTAAGTCATATTTCTCCTCTGATACTTCCCATCATAGCTATTTCTGGGGTTTTTTTTCTTTTTTTTTTCTTTTTTTTTTTTTTTTAAATTTTAGAAGTATTTAGACAGTGCCACAGTTCTAAGATATCACCACGGGATATCTAAACAGTGCTTTGTCATATTAAAACTAGAGTATATTAGTATAGGGAGTCAAACTAAAAGCATCTCCAGAATATTTTCTAATGTCTCATCACGACTTTTTTTTTTTTACTTTTTTTTTTTTTTTTTAAAAAGGCGAAACAAAACTAAGTAAGCACACACTGCCATGTAAACCAAGGCAGAGCTTCAAAGCTGTAAAAATGGAACAGGCACCAAGCTGTTTTCCCAAGCTGTAATTAAGAGCCAGCTTGGCAGGAGGCTGTGTTGTACTGGAACACAAAAACCCACACAACTTGTTTAATCTTTGCCACCACCAATACAACTCCACATCACAAAGCTCAGGACTTCAGGAGGGAACTGTGGTGCTTCTGCCAATGGATGTGCCTTATACCATCGAGATCACAGAATGAAAACAGCAATTTCCTTCTGAAGTAGGTTGGAATAGTAATATCTTCAAACAAAACTGTGTTGCTTTGGTTGTGGGTTTTTTTGTGTTATTTGGTTGGGTCGGTTTTGATTTATTTTTTTTTTAAGCGTTTCAGAAATCGTTATTCACAGGCTTACTGCGAGAGCCAAATAAAACCAGGACTCCAGCTTCCTAAACAATTAGCTTAATAAACCAAGCTGCTGTAAATGCTGCAGTCATGTATATTGTGTATATGTCTATGCTGACATACTAAAAATATCTGCCCATGAGAGCGCTAAAATGTTATTTATTTAAACAGAAATAAGAAGGATAAAAGATGTGTAAATGAAAAACCTAGAAATGCCTAAAGTTCACAGAAAGTGAACAGATTCATTGCCAGAACAGGCCATTGATGATTACAGGAAGAACATTGCTTCTCATTTGTCGGTTGTTGACTACTTCACTAGTAATGCATTAAACAGAGGATTAGATGCAGGAAGAACATGAACACGCCAAGTTCAAACTCTCTCACTGCATATTATTGCATGTCTTTAAGGAATCTAAAAGATTTGCTATTCACCTCAGATAGGATTTGAGCCAAAATTCACTAAAAGCAGTTGAGATCTGGACGCTTACTTTCATTGAGTTGACAATGCTTCCAGTGAAGAAAAACAGAACACTGCAATTGACAGCTATATTTAACAAGAAGAAAATGTTCACTGGCCAAGATGAAAACAATGTGTATTTTAACATTGATAAACAGGACATTAATCATCTCATTTAGTTTTCTACATGCACTTCTAGGGGGGAACCCATGCACTTTATTTTAGAAGCACGCCTTAGAGTGAAATGAATTACACTTTCCTGTCAATAGAGAGCAGCAGATACAGCAAGGGAGTCAAGGAAACTCGGTATGTGACTACACATGAACCAATGAACACCATTCATGAGGACTTTGGGGTAGCTCATAGCTCAAGAATAGCTTTTCCATTATTAACTCTGCATAGTGCAAGAAAAGACAATGATATAATCTGTCTGGAGTTTCACTCTAAAAAATAACCAAGCAATGGATCTCAGTTTCACTGACAGTTTAATTTTCCTCTCTTTCAGCCAGAAGAAATTATAATTTAAACCTCCCGGATCACATCTGGGGCAGCTTTCTGACCTTACAAGGCCTCTTGCCATTCTTTTGGAAATATAAAACAAGATTAAATTAGTTACAATCACATGCAAGACAGCAATTCTTATTGGTATAAGTTAAGTTTGATGTGTCACAAATAAAGTAACATCACCCCAAAAATCATAATAGTGATCTCCGCTGCACAAACTGAGACTTCACAGATTTAGTTAGTTCCCAGGATATGCTGAGCACACGCATGGATGCCTCTTGTCAGTACCTTATACAGGCCTTCAGTTCTGAAGTGCTGATGTATCATTAATTAATCCAGTTTCTCATACAAGCTGAATAGACAAGGGTTCTGCGAAATCAGTTCCACATACTGATCCATCACTGTGACGGCTGGGCCCAACAACATTGCAGTTATAGGAAGGGGACCCTGGGGCAAAAGACACCATTGGAGAAGAAAAGGGAGTCTAGTCCCAGTTACGTGCCAATCTGAAGAGAGTGTAACTCAATTCTGCAGGGAGTTATTCACTTAGCTCAACGCAGATATCAATACAGTTAGCCAAAAGTTTGCCACCACAGCTCAAAAATATATTTGAACCAATGTGACATTTTAGGAAAGGTTTTTTGGTTTTGGTTTGTTTGATTGATTTTATCTTTTTTTTAATTCTATTTTTTAAGTACAAAAAAGCCAACATTGTAGATCCTCCAAATTCAGGGCACATCAAGACAAAAGACTGTCTACACAGCAACAGCATTTTCTCGACCCCTCAGGACTCCCACGTGTCCAGTTGACCCTGCTTTCCCTTTATTGAATTGCAGTTCCAAAGCACCCCAGAGTAAGCTGACCTACATGCAAATCCTTACTCCTCAACTATATCTCTGTCCAGTCAGCTACTTCCCACTGGAGATTAAGACCTTATCAACAAAGAGATGTTCTCACTGCACTTGGGTATGTACTTCCCTATATTGTGCAGCGGGTGAAGATCTCCACAGAGCAAATCACAAACTGAACTTTCAGAAAGACACAGGAGACAAAAATTCAATTTTTTAATGTTTGGTTTTGGTGGGAGTCTTGTTGGCCTTTTTTTTTTTTTTTTTTTTTAAACAGCTTGCTCTTCCCCAACATAAACATACTACTCCAACAAGCTTACACTATATTATATACACACACTTACACATACATACTGGAACTATGTTTTTTTCATGATCCTGACAACTTTCTTTAAAAGAAATATTCTACACCTGACACAGGATTATCCTCTCCTAGTATTTCTATTAAAATACTTTCAAATTAGAGAAGAGCATGCATCTGTTGAGCTACATATCATTTTCAACTGTTGCCTTCATTCATTTGAATTCCCACTACCTTTGATTTTAAGTGCGTATTACTTCCAATGAAGCTTCTAAGTATAGGTATCAAATACTCTTACAGAATATTCCAAATACTATATAGCAGCAGTTTATTTCCATTTCTTTAAGTGCAGCATTTTTTGGTTGCTGTTAAATAAGCAGAATAGTAATCTGTTTGGAAACACCATGAAGGGTAGTCAGAGAAAGGATACTGACAAACCTGGCAAATACCAGCCTACAGTTCAGTGTACTAAAATGATAAGACTAAAATATTAATGATATTTAGCACTTATTCTAAGATTTTCCAAAATTAATCTAAATAATGTTTCACAAGGGTAACAACTATGCTCATTTCAGAGACACAAATGGTACAACCAATAGTAGAGAAAACAGAGCGCAGCTCCTCAGACGCCACATCTTTGAACTCTGTGGTTCAGATTAATTTAAAAAAAAAAAAGCAGACCCCAGACTCTTCCCATAGTATTTACAATTCATTTTTCTTAGCTTTGATTGGTATAATGATGCATATTTAATTATGTTCTCATGCTAGACTTACAAAACATGAAATAAAAAAGGCGAGATAGATCGCATCTGTGCTTTTGAAAATGCACCTAGCAACAATCTATCCCTGTATAGTTATCAATAATGAACACCAAGCTACATGTCATGACTGAAGCTGTAACAGAGATGAATCAGAAAAAGCTTCACATCACATCTGGAAGGGAGAGAAAAGGCTGTAACAAGCTCTTTGCCCCACATTTTTATATATTTCATTTCCTCATTCTGACCTGACTGCTATCCTGCTACTTTGATAAGAGGTGCTATATTTAGTAAGTACAGTATGACTATATGGTACTATCTTGACATTCTTTTAAAATATGCATTAGGAGGGGGAAAAAATTGTAAAGGCCTTTGTCAGTCAGTCTCTTATTGGCACTTTTTACACATTCTGAACATCTTGCATTTAAAAAAACAAAACCAAAAACAAACAAACAAACCAAAAAGACCCCACAAAGCAATCCCCCAAACTAATCTAATCCTCACTTTTTCTACTTTAACGTACTAGCTAAGCATCTGTTTTCTCAGAGGTCATTCCACATCAGTTTTTACTGGTTTTGACTACATACACTGAATTGGACTTAGAAAATTTCATCGGATCATTAACAGATCCAGCAAAAACCCCCAACACTACTAAAGCAAGAATAATATTCCAATTCCGAATAAAATATTTAGGAAGCACTCCAGCCATAAAATACTAATTCAGACCATTTGTGTATAAAGGAATTATGAAAGACTCTTCCCCCTTTCAGGGAGGGCCCTATTGCCTGTTGCAGGCTCAGCTCTTTCCTAGCTACAACTACGTGCGTCAGCAAGTCAGTTGGACTGCATCCAGGGTTTACAGGTGTGTGAAAATTTAACTCCAAGTTAAATGGTAAACAGAAAAACTGGTGGTAAAAGATGAGTGTAGGCCTCTTTTCTGGTAGAAAAACAGAAGTTGGAGTTCTTGTTCTTGAGAATCCACCTCTTCAAATTGGATCCAAAGCACCCCCGTATAAATTGCCTGATGCCTTCACAACTCTTGCTGGCATCCCTGAAAGATCATGACTGAACTGGATTTTATTTAAGTGCATGACATTGCAAAGGTAAGAGATGAAGTGAGAAGGATTTATGCTGCCTTTGCAAATACCAATGTACACTTAACTGAACTCAGAAAATAACCAAGAAAACAAAATTGCTTATACTTAGATTCTAAAAGGTGTGTGTTTTTGGAGGTGTTATCAAGTGTTCAAAATTACTATTTTCCTTTTATCTGCTTGACAACTGTGAGAAGAACAGTCATTCATTTAATACATTTATCTCCTTTCTGTATGTCAGGAGAGCTGCAGATTCAACAGACCAGATCTTAGTCAGGGCTTTAGGACTCAGTGATAAATAGTTTACAGGGGTTGATCTACAGTTGCTCTCAAAGGCATTTAAGGACATTTTTTCTAGCCTCCCACCCCACAAACAGACACACTTGAATAAAGTTGCTTCAGAAGAACCTTAATGTTTCTAGAAACTCTGATTTAAAGAAAAATTATTATACACAAAGTATATCAGCTTTAGCATAGCATTTCTGGGCAAAATCAGATCAAAGAACAAGTTATCTATGAACAGTCAATGTTCTGTTTGACACAGAATTATGAAAGTCTTGGTTTTGTTCTAAGGCACCTTCAAATATTTCATGAAATAGATATACCATATTCCAGCCTGCCTCACTCGAGCCTTGCTTAGCAATTTAGATCTATTTGGTAGGCCTACAACATTGCAGAAATAGGCTCCAAGGAGAAAAGCCTCAAGTTTAACACTATCTTTAGCAGTTTTTATTTTTACTCACTTAAAAAACCCCAACCATATAGCTGCTTATTGTGGGAGCAGGAGCATCGTTTGCTCCCCTGAACATACTGTCAAATTCAGAACAGCAACAGACCAGCTGAATTGTCCATAGCCAACATAAAAAATGAAATCCCCTACGGCAACACAAAAATCAAAGAACTAAGTCGGACACACCTAGATGTCATTGGGAAACTAATACACGAGAGATTTGGACCCATTCACTTTCAGCAAAATTCCATCTGCACCTTTTTTAAGTGACTGAGAGACTATACTATAAGCATCATTTAGAAACTACTTCAAGAAAAGAGGAAAAAGAGCTTTCCTTCCCCCGTGCGCCGCACCCTCCCCCGCCCCTTCCTTCCTTTTCATGTTCTTACATCAGACAAAACTGATCTCCTAGCTGCTTGGAGCAAACACTCTACTGTTGTTGCTTTTTCAGAGTTTTCTGATGATCTCTCAATGGAAAACTGAACAAAGTCAGGTCCCAGTATCTACACTGTCAATCAAACAGAAAAGAAAGATGATTCCCTTAGCTTCTTCCTCTTTGTGCTTAATTAGTCTTTGCACATTCCCATAAGGGGTTAAACTTGGCTGGCTTATACTAATGGCTTCAAAATCCTCAGCTCTGACAAAGAAGTTGAAAAACAGGTCTAGTAAAGCTCAGAAGAGCAGAGCATTCTTTTAAAAAATGAAAGTATATTCATTTGAAGTTTGAAAGCATGTTCTGCTCCTTAAATCCCAGTCCTCAATGAAAGATAACATTGGAAAGCTGAAGGCACTGAGTGCATGTTCTCATTTAATTAAGGCTGCCTCTAATTTTAGGTATAACAGGAGAGTGGCATTGTCATTATTTTTCTCATGCAAAATTAACCTTTAGGCAGGGGCATCTAAAAGCATCCCAATAACTAGAGCCTATGTAGGAATTCTGATTTGTTTAGAGAAGTTTCCGTGACACATAGAATTCTAAGCATAGACTCCAAGTTGTACTTTCAATAGATTACAAGTCCATCCTTTTACCGGCAATAGGGCTCACCAGTTGAAGTTTATTTTAAGATTCCTGACAGAATGAGTAACAGTCACCAACTTCGCTCATGGAACCTGAATACATTTTTCCCTATTTCATTTCCTATCTGTCTCCCTTATTCCAAACTATGCTTTTCAAAGCAAAACTATATGGCTTATTTTCTGTGAATGGAAAATACAAAGCACAATGTTCTCCAGACATTAACAAGACAGACTGATAACACATCTCAATGGTACTGCCTGATCCCCACCAGATGAACAGATATGATATTACCTGATTTCCCTCTGTTGGGTTATTCATGAGGAAAAAAACCACCCCAAACCAACACACTTTCCTGGTGACTGTAGAATCATCAGCAAGTAGTTGTCCAGTCTGATGCAGAATAACACTCATATATGAGATGCTACTGTTAATAAAAGAATGACAAACATAAACTTCCTAAAACTGAAATGAACGACACTAAAGCACCTAAGCAATGAAATAGCTGGGTAAAGAAAAAGAATGTAATTGCTTCCAGGATTGTTTTAGCTGCACTATGTTTGCAACTAAACACAAGCATTACTGTTTGAAGAGTCGATAGACTCTTCAATAGTCAAGAGTCAATTTGATAACTAAATTACTTAAGAAAAAGAACTATTTGACTATTACTAAGCATATTTCAATCATGAATGTTAATATTTATAAAACAGTGAAGAGAAGCTTAGACTCTGCCACCATTTCAGCTCTAAAGGCTTCTAATATAAAATTAAATTAAAAGGAAAGGAAAATATGAGCTCCTCAGTAGTCCTTAAAACAAGAATATGAGTACAAAGTTAAAGCAGTATGTCTTGTGTATGTCTTGTCTGTATAAGACTTTGTGTGGCATCTGCACACATTAACTAAAATATTTTAAGCCATGCTCTAAACAGTGGCCTAAAAAGGATATGTTCTTTCAGAAATAATCTGAGATGCTGTTTTGCAGGAGGAAGAGTCTGACTCACTGAATTAAAAGAAAGGGACACCATTGAATCATTGGCCTGTTATCTATCTGAACTAATTTTTTAATCACTTCAAATTACTCTATAAAAAATGATAATGATTTCAAAGGAAAAAGGAAGACATTGATTCAGAAATGCAGGTTTTCCTTTTACGCAGACTCCCTAGCAATACAAAACACAAGGGCACACATGAGAAAAAACTTACAAGCTGACCATTCACTAGCACTGACAGGTGGGTCCTTCTAGGATTATGGTGCCATATACATTATCATCATGCAGCATCTTTGCAGCATGAACATTAGATAGAAAGGGAAGTATATGGAAGTTATGCTGTCAAAATACCCAGGGCTGGGCTTATTATCTGAACCACCTTCTAAATTGATGAGTCTAGAGTGTTTTTCCCTTCATCTTTTTTACCTTCACTTTCCCCTCAGCTATTTAAAAACAAAACCCAAACCAACAAATGCATACATCTCCACCAACTGCTTCTGTGCCCAAATCTAGACTGGAGGTATTATTAACGAGTTGTGTCAGTTTAATTTGGATTCCAGACTCTAAGAGGCAAGAATAATATCTTTCATCATTCTTGTAAGTTCCCCACTCTTATACTATCCATCCGTCTTATAGTATTACTTATAAAATTTTACAACTGCATGACTGTAGTTCAAGGAAATTTGCACTGAATGCTCCTTTCCCTATTAGAAACAAGTATGCCATTCTCCAAATTTAGATCCAGAGCTTAATTCAGCTAAAAGATACACTTTTTGTTAGAGTTCTTGGGTGGCTCTTTCATTGCCACTTACTGATATTAACAGGTGCATTTTATCCAACTACTTCATGGCTTCAAACTTGCATATATGAACAGAGATTTGCTGAGCTATACAAGATATACTCAGTTCTGTGAGTTAGGGTCTAATGAGTTATGTCAAAGATACACTTCTTTTGAGAGACTTTTCTCTTTCTCCAGGGGTACCACACAAGGCGAAACACGGTACTTTGCCATATTCCCTTCACAGCTTTGAATGGATCCCTTTTTTTTTCCCATACTCTTCTAGGTGGACTAATCTCATTTCCTCATCCACATTAATCCCTATTACTTCTCTATTACTGTGCCACTGCAGGAGTATTTCTATTTGCAATTACATACCATGGCTAATGACATTCTTTATGCTCTACTATATAGAAATTCTAAAGAAATACCTAAAAGTTATTTTAAATTAACATATCAATATTTCTTCTTTTGAGATTTTGTTTTCTCTGTTGAAAGATTTAATCCTCTTCACAGCAATACAAATTCAGACTTTGATGCCAGAAAGGGCCTAAGGAGCAGTTCTGATAAACAGGATGTAGAATACAGAGCTTCTCCAGATGATTCTCGTATCCAAGCCATAACTTTTAGGCAAACAAAAGCATGTCTTCCAGAAAATTGCATTTTTCTAATGCTTAAGAAAAAACACAATGCCAATCTGCAATGAATTATTGACTTGCATGAGCACACAACAGTCACTTTCAGCTGTCCTCCTTCACCCATTTCACTTGAAAACCAAGCAAAAAATACATCCCTCAAGGGAAGCAGATTTTGCATCCAAATTATTTTTCCAGGCACATAAAAAGTCAAATCAAGAATTTAAAAGAAACAGAGTCAGCGTATTTTCCAAGCAGTCTGCTTGAACTCTAGTCTCCATATTTATATAACTACATGCTTTCAGATACAAGGATAATGAGAAATCCCCTAAAGGAAGTCCCTTGTGAATATGCCAGAGAAAAATCCCGGATATTGTTATCCAGGGAAGGAGAACTGAAGTCATATGAGATATAATTATTGAAGTTTTCTTGCAATTACAGAGAGAACTGAAACTTATATTCAATAAAGTGAGTTTTACAATGTCTTTTAAGTAGTGCATAAACTGTAATACTTCCAACAGTGAGAGCCACCCCAGAGATTAGCCATATTCTTTGTTTTAGATAATACATTCCAAGTTTAGTAGAAACATTTTGCATTCATAATGAAAATAATGACATTTTCAGCCCATAAACTAAACTAATTTTTTTTACACTTGAAGTGAGATCCCTTATGATGTCTACCTCAGGTGAGACTTTGAAAGACTTTACTGACATAACAACGAATTAAAAAGAACACCATTATCATCTGACATTGGAAGAGTGGGGTTTTTTTAAATTAACCCAAAGGACTTGTGAATCTGGAAGAGGGCTCATGGTTCTTATGTTGATTTGTTTAATGACTTTGCTCACAGTTTAAGTGTTACTATTGTAATGGATATCTAAGGGTAATTTGCTGAAAGATAGACATGATAGATCTACCTTGTGAATTAGAACATCCTGTTTGGCAAGACCTGGTCAGACCACTAGACGCCGAGAAGAAAATTTCTCGATCAATGATGCGGCAACAACTGTAGTTCGCGATAACCTTAGGCCTTATATGGAGTAAACTAAGGGTTTAGGGAACAATGTTGCCATAGAGATAGGGGCCCTTGTGCGACCACGCGTGAGCCTAAGAAATTGTTTTGCAAGAAGGAGTATGTTCAACCTATATCTTTATGTAAAATATTAACTAACTTTGTGCTTTAGAAAGAGACACGTACGCGGAACAGCAAGATGTGCTCAGCAGCCGCGACATCCACCCCTGCGAAGATAAAGGGGGGACCCGTGTGCTTTGCAATTTGCGAGCCTGGCGGAGCTGCGACTCCCCGGCCGCCCAGTGCTGCTTTTGCTTTCTTATTCAATAAAAAATTGATTAAACTTTAGATTGACTCGACGTGTTTATAACACTATGTAATGTGAGTTACTATTACATGGTAATATATGAACATAATACATAATATTACGTGGTAATTATATGAACATAATATAGTTTCTGATTGAGAAAGGTGAAAAAAATACCTGAAGTGACTGAGTAGTTTTCCAAACTGGAGCACATGAACCTTTCTGTGTTGCCCAGCTTTTACAATGGCAACAAGTAAATCTAACAGTTTTACATAAACAAATTTGTAACCAAAACAAGAGACAGTAGAAAAATTCAATACACTTATTAATAAGCTTTTCCTTGAGGCTTACAAAATCTGAGAAGATAACATAAGACCACCAAGACTGGAATTTTACATCTGTTCATTGTATTCTACGCTCTACTTTGTGGCAGCAATTCTAGGCTGAGTCCTGCATTATCCGGTCAGGCAAAACTTTTCGCCAGAAACTGGCAGACAAACAAGTGTGTCTCACATCTGTTCAGCATTATAGTTAAGAAATGGATTCATGCCTTAAATAATGCAAGGGCATCTCTCTCACAGAATTCATGTACTACTCAGTATGGAATACTGCTGTCATCTCATGAATCATTTCACATTACAGGATTCATGTGTCTTAACTTTTCTACGTGAAAAAAGAAATTTTCCTATGCCAAAGTTACATGAAATGATAGTTTAGCATGCAAACTATGCAAGGGTCAGAAAATTACCATCATTCCTTGTTCAACAGTAACTCTGTGTGCATTTATTTGATCTGCTCTCATAGGACCCCAAACTCCTTCGTTTCACAATACATGAGGCAGCGGCTGTGCAGGTCAGTTCTCCGGGTCCATTATCACTTTCTGCCTTAGCTGGTATCTGTAAAATCTAAACAGTCCTCCATATGAGAACTGCAGTCTACCACAATGAGCTATGTAGAGGAATCACTCACTCGCTCTTAATGAACCTCAGCATATTCCCCAAATAATCCATGAATTGTTGAGACGGGTCATTGAATTTATTACTGCCAGAAGGTTAAGTTACTTATTATTTGATACTTTAACTCTGTCTTGCAGAAACCTAGATGTCTAGGGAAATGTTGGTACATTATTTAACTCTGATACACAGAAAATTGGAGACCATAACTCAGCATCCAGGATATTTTACTGTAACTTTGTCTTTTAATTCTTAGAGTAAGTAAGCGTTTAAGTTCACGTGAAAGAGGTACTCAAGAATGAAATTAAAATTCTCACAGAGCTCAATATTAATTCATTTAATTACACACCTACATACTTTATATTACCCAGAAAACACAGAAAAGCATACATAGTTTAGTGTAGAAAAGAAAAAAGAAGCCTGTGAAAGAAGAGAAAGAAGTAGGTAGAAGGGACATGCTGAAACCACCAATAAACAGAGAAACACACACGTTGGAACAGCCACCTAGAGAAAGACCACCAAGTTCATTGTCTTTGTCTCCAGAAAGCAATGACTGCCTGATTAGAAAAAAAAGTATTTCTGAAACCTGCACCTTCATATATGTCCAGCGTCAATGAGAAGCCAAGAAATAGCTTTATGAGCTATGACATCAGGAGATCGTATGCGATGGTGTGCTCCCCATCCCCAGCCTAACCTTTTCCCGTAACCCTGCTTGAGCGATAACCATCAGTGACTGTCGTGATGGATGCATCTGGTCAAAGTGGATTCAGAGGAGACAGATAATGACACAATAGCCAAGGGCTAATTCATGGCAATGCACTCACGTAACCACAGTGCTGGTCAATATCCGACTCAAGCCAAATTTGGAAGAAACTAACATCTACAGTAGTCAGTATGCAAATATGACTACCAGTCAATAATCTTACCCCATAAATAATAAGTATCCCAAGAGCCCTTTGAGCTCTCCTGCATGGCAGCAGGCTGCACACCAGCATCTCCTCTTGAGTAAGGACGCCTCTCAAGATTACTCCTCAAGGCTGAGAGATTCCTTGCTGCAACAGATTCTTGGTAAGTGATTAAAGGTATGCTAAACTTTGAAATCTTAGCTAAATAACATAAAGGCTTGATTGCACATATATAATACTTTAGACATGAACCGTTGACCAAGTCTGGGACTAGCATTGGATCCAGCTGCACCTAGACTCCTCTCTGAGAAGGATTTCAGAAAGCAAAGAAGGTCCTTTCTGAACCTTATGACTCAGCAGAATGGTCTCCCTCACAGAGTTTTGTCTGATCCTGTCCTCTACGCAGTAAATCACCAAGTGTACCTGGCATCAAATCTTGTTAAACCACTGTCGCATTTACTATCAAACTTTGTAAAATCACTATTTTATATCAATAAATACATTGCTGCTTCTCTTTTACAAGTGCATCACTCCATCCGTGACACTGTAGCAGAAGATATTTGGCCAAATCATGCCCATTTTCACTGGTATCTCTGTGTCTGTGGTTATCAGATCCATCCGACCATTAGAACACCATGGCTTTACCAAGGCCAGAAGTCTTGAAAATTTGCTGTATTTGTTTTGTCCAGATATTGTGGTGTTATTTCAAAGAGACACTGTGTTTCTAATTCCTCTTGTCTTTCACAAAAACATAAATGTCAAACAAGTAAAACAAATAAATTCTGTGTATATGTATATACACATATATATGATATATATCATCTACACATACATATATACATATATATGTAATATATATACATATATACACATATATATATAATATATATGTATATCTGTATATCTCATAATATACTGATTATGATGAACTGAAAAAAGAATAATTTTTTAGGCTTTTCTCATTGGACTAAGAAGTCATACTAATAAGTTTGGGGGTTTTTCAGAGCAGTCTAAAACAAAATTGTTCCTTCTCACATGTTTTCATGACCATGTACACAACTGTTATTCAGCTGAGATAAAATTGTAGAATAAAGGAGTTAGAGCATGTCACTACCAGATGTTCTGTGAAGTAGGTTAAAAATCCCCAAATATGGTAGCAACATATTTAACTTCTTCCTTCTACATTTTGATTCAGATGATTAAATCATGTACATGGCCGTGAAAACACAGGTTGAAATAATCTCCACTTCCTTTTTGTCACTTGAAAACCTGAAGCAGACATCCTGGGACAAGTCAGTAAATGGTTAATTTAATGCATAGCAGCAGTATTAAGTCGCTATCTCCAAAAAAGGTTCCTATCTTATTTATTTCACCCGAATAATGGCTCTGATCTCACAATTTACTACATCATAAAAGCACCAATGCAGAAGCAGCAGTATAGAATTGTGACATAGTTTTATACACATATTAAATTTTATACAGCTTAAAACCCTATGTTGTACTACAGTAGTATTTCATTACTTCTAAATTAATTGTCCAACCAGGAAGTCACAGGTCCTAAACTAAGCTTTCGTAATAAGTACAAAATAACAGTATCAGCAGCACAAGCCTACTAGCGACCAGCAGCTGTGCATCTGCAAAGATTAAAGAATCTTTGCCCTCCTTGAGCCTTTTCCTTGAAGTAGTCATAATCACAGACTTTGAAGACAAATATGATGACTTCAGAGAGCTTAAAAAGGAAAAAGAGAGAGAGAGAAAGACTTCTGGGAAAAAAAAAAGAAACAGGAAAACATGAGATTCTCACAATAGAGTAGCAAATTGGATGTATGAATTTGTCTTCGTATACTTAAATACTTAAATTCATCTTGTACTTCTGTACTCATCAGAGACTCAAGAAAAAGTCTGAATGGCTGTGGGCCAACATCTCCTCTTTCTCTTACCTAGGATGAGACAACTAGAACCACAAATAACAGGGTCATCACCCTATTAAGATCAACAGCACAGCTCTGAACAGCTTGCTGTTGGGGCAGTAATTCAGTAGATTAGAGTTTCAGAAGTTTACTACGTGTAAAGGAATAATAAGAAAAAAAACCCAAAGTGGAAACTTGTGCTAATTTTTTTGTCTTCTTGTGCATATAACAGAAAAATTTTTTAAAGTTTGATACAATGGCTACTTTATCCAGTGCTTACAAGTTTTCTAAGTTACCTCAGCATACTTTTACACAATATCAGTTGTTACATTATTTAAGAAACAAACTTCATAGTGCACTCTGAAACTTACAGAATTATGAAGGCAATGCCTGAAAAACAGTCAAACATAAGCAAAACCCAGATACTGATCAGTCGCTAATCTTATTTTTTCTCTCCAGTCTCCTCACAAAGCAGCACCTTCTCAGTAATTTAGCAGGCTCTCAACTTGAAAGAATGCAAAAAAACCTAATGCAACCAACAGCTCCTAGAAACACAATGGTCATCACTCAGTACTTAATCGAAATACCATTTTTAAAGGCCAGACCAAGGAGAAAGAAAATTACTACAAACAGAAGCATAAGAGTACACACAAATTTAAGAAAAGGACTCCTAAGTAACAACTACCCCATTGCCCTAATGACACTTACCTTTTATATACATCTCAGTCTTGGAGTAGGCTCAACTGGAGAGGATTTACGACTAAGCTAATTCTGCTGCTCCCAGAGCAAGAGGTCTTAATTGTAGTCACTAGCACCAATAGAGAGAGTCACCCAATCCCCTGTCTTCTTTCCAGGACAGCTAGGCTTTAGAATAATATAAGACTAGAAGATACCCACTACTATGTCACACCAGCAGTGACAATTACAAATGCATCATTTGACAAACATTGATCAACACTTTATTTTTCTCTCTCATGCCATACCTTTTCCTTCAAAGTTCTACCACACCAGCACTGCTCTCCAGTCTCTGTAACAGTGCACTGTCTCCTGCAGCTGTGCCTGCAGGTGGCCTCACCCCAGCTGTGTGCCATCATACCTAACTCCTTACACCTGGGGCACTCTTAACTCTCCTCTTTCCCCCCTGCTTCATAACTTACTTTTGGAGGTCTCTGCAGTTTGCAATCCATGTTGTTAATCTGCGTTGTTTTACTACAATGAGAGAGGTGCACAGGGAAGTTTTCCTGTGTTCAGGCAGTAGTGTGAGATACCTTACAGAACTCTTTCTTTGGAGAGACTGAGGAATGAAATTTTTTTTCATGTCTACTCCAACAAAGAGCTTGCTGCTTTTAAGAACCTCCCAACTTCTGAATTTAAGTGGGTAGGTCAGTACAAGAAACCCATTAGTGATTTATGTTCCCTTCTGCTAGACTTTACTGAAAAGAAATAATATAAGTATGTAGGTCAGACTCATTACAGTCTAAAGCTAGAAGGGGCTGAAAAGCAAGAACGTGTTCTATGTGGATAGAATTGTTTTGGCTTTTAAAGTTAATTGCTATTGCTTTCCCTGAAACCCTTTTAAAAAAATCATATGTCACTGTAATCTCTATATTTTTATTAAAGAATTTTATTTGAGGTCTGCAGTCGAAAGATAATGGCAAATCTGACTACAAAATACTACTTAACAGAGCCTCTTTTGTTTGTCTGTCTATATATGATGATTTTCCTGGGAAAATATTTTTTTCAAGATTATTTAATGTTTTGTGATACCAGTAGTTAAAAAAAAAAAAAACAGGGGAAGGCACTGGCTTATATGTGATATTTTTGTTTGTATTGGGTTTCTGTGGCAAGGTTTTGGTAGCAGAGGGGCTACAGGGGTAGCTTCTGTGAGGAGATGCCAGAAGCTTCCCCTATGTCTGACAGAGCCACTGGCCAAGGCCGAGCCAGTTGGCGATGGTGGTTGCACCTCTGTGATAACATATTTAAGAATGGGAAAAAATTGCTGCACAACAGGAGCTGGAGAGAAGAGTGAGAATATGTGAGAGAAACAACTCTGCAGACATCAAGGTCAGCTGAGAAGGAGGGGGAGGAGGTGCTCCAGACTCCCCTGCAGCCCATGGTGAAGACCATGGTGAGGCAGGCTTTACCCCTGCAGCCCATGCAGGTCCATGATAGATCAGATATCCACCTGCAGCCCACAGAGGACCCCATGCCAAAGCAGGTGGATGCTCAAAGGATGCTGTGACCCTGTGGAGAGCCCATGCTGGAACAGGTTTGCTGGCAGGACTTGTGACTCCATGGAGGACCCATGCTGGAGCAGTCTGTTCCTGAAGGACTGCATCCCATGGAAGTGACCAATGGTGGTGCAGTTCATGAAGAACTGCAGCCCATGGGAAGGACCCACACTGGGGAAGTTTGTGGAGAATTGTCTTCCATGGGTGGGACACCATGCTGGAGCACGGGAAGAGTGGGAGGAGGAAGGAGCAGCAGAGACAATGTGTGATGAACTGATGGCAACCCCCATTTCCCATCCCCCTGTGCCACTCAGGCAGAGGAGTTAGAGAAATCTGGTGAAAAGAAGGTGAGCTCAGGAAGAAGGGAGGGGTGGGGTGAAGGTGTTTTATGATTTGGTTTTATTTCTCATTAACCTACTCTGACTTTTGACTGGCAATAAATTAAATTAATTTCTCTGATTCCAGTCTGTTTTGCCTGTGATGGTAATTGGTGAGTAATCTCCCTGTCCTTATCTCAACCCATGAGCCTTTTGTTCTGTCCACTTGAGGAGGGGAGTGATAGAGCAGCTTGCTGGACACCGGGGGGTCCAGCCAAGGTCAACCTGCCACACAGCCATATTTGTTCAAGTACCCGCATTGGTTACCAGTGTTACTCATGTCAGGACTCCAACAGAACTAAACTGACTTGAGGGCAGTTAAATGTGTGAAGTCCCTCCTTTTTTTTGGAACAGAAACTACTGCTTTGCTTTAGCCTCTAAATTTTTATGAGGCACAAATACCAAAAAAGTAACAACACACTACAATAGTGTAATTAACTCTCAGGCTGACAAGGGAATAAGAGACAAAGCACTGTTTGGCTGACAAAATGACCAAATGATGATCTATTGGTATGAATTCAGTGTGCAGGCCAACAAAGATTTAGTGGAATGTAAGGTTAAGGAAAGATTAATGTCTAACAGTATTTAGACAGACATATGCTGTTTGTCACTGTTAAGACTGAGCAATTATTTTTAAAATGAAAACATTCTATATCTGTCATATCTTTTTACCAGAATCTCAAGAAGTTCATAAGATGAACATGTATGTCTTAATCTTAGTTGAAAAGAAACTTTGAAAAATAAATAAAAATAAGGGAATACAAAGATTAACTGTTAAATCTATTCATACAACAAATTTGAGGAGACACATTCAGCACTAACAACATATATTCTTCAATCAGGAAGTTATTTCCTCATTGTCCATTTTGATGACACAACAGTTAATTAATGCGGGGGGCTAAAGCTTCTCTATGACTTCGGTTGTGTTGGCACCAAGTTTATGTGCATATATTTCCTAGCTCATCAGGTGCATGAAAACAAGTCGAGGGAACGTGCATAATAAGTTGCATAAAACATTATGTGGCAACCCAACATTAATACAATACAAATGCTCACTGAGAGGGTAGAAAATTATTAAACTTTAAGACTCCCTGAGAAAGAGGGATGGATAATATTGAAGAGGAAAAACTACACCTCAATTGTTGGGGTTTTTTGTTACTGTTCTGTATTTGTGGTCTTCCAATATTGTGGGAAAACAGAAGTGTTCGCTACATCCATACAAAAGAGGTGTTCTCTGTTTTGCAGGTAGAATGCAGTGTCAGCCCTCCTGCTAGACTGCTTCTTAGCAAGGTGACTTTTTTTTGTAAATGCAAAATAAAACAAATGACATTCAATACGTCTTTGTGATTAATCTCTTCAGAAGAAATTAAGAGGGTGGTGAATGTGTTGATTTAGCATAACTTCTCTTCATTCGTTATAGTAGCTGAAGAGCTTCACTATGTACTGTGAACTCTCTTGCTGAATGTAAGCTCCTGAGTCACTCTATTTTTGTGTCTAATGCAGCAGTAAGTTCTCCATTGGCAGTTAGTCTGTGTACATTACATACTAAAGAGCCAAAATCAACCCAGTTATAAGCAAATAAAATTCCGTTGATACCAGTGAAATTATCCAAGTGCTAAGTTTGCTACCTAGTAATTCTTTACCATGTTGGTCAGCAGAAAATGGTACTTGCTTTCTAATAAGGCTGACGACAGGCCCTTTCCAATTTTTTTTGGTTTATTTGCTGTTCCCGTGCTTTTTCAAATGTTTTAGCATAATCACTATGAGATGTTACATAGACTTGTTAGACAATGCTGCTTATTATATATTACATTTAGATATATATATATATGTATCTATATGTTCTTTCTTTCCTCTTGTAATAAGATGTTTACAGTGAATCATTTTCTCCCTCAGGCCATTTTCCGTGAAATACAGTTGTCCATAAGCAAAAAAGCACTCCATGATCGCCTTTGACTATAGTAAACACTAGTTTAGATAAGCTTTGCTGCTGATATAAATCATCAAGCCTGTACTGGCTTTTTATTTGCTTTGAAGACTGAATACACCACAAGGAATCATAGACTGGTTTGTTTGGAAGGGCCCTTAAAGATCATCTGGTTCCAACCCCCCCGCCATGGGTAGGGAAACATTCCACTGTAACAAGTGACAGGACAAGAGGAAATGGCCTCAAGTTGTACCAGGGGAGGTTTACACTGGATATTAGGAAAAATTTCTCGACCAAAATGGTTATCAAGCAATGGAGCAGGCTGGCCAGGGAAGTGGTTGAGTCACCATCCCCGGAAGTATATAAAAGGTGTGTAGATGTAGCACTTAGGGAACTTAGGGGCATGGTTTAGTGGTGGACTTGGCAGTGTTAAGTTTACGGTTGGACTCGATGATCTTCAAGGTTTTTTCTGACCTAAATGATTCTATGGTTCTATGATTCTACGACCCTACTTATATAACTTCACTATAAAAATAATTCAGTACCAGTTTGCCAAAGTGATGTTGATGCTAATTAGTTGATGAATTTCATTTCCACTGCCAGAATCTTTTTCAGTGGTTATATATCAATATCCTGTGAATGCAGCAATAAAATATCTGTAACTGTTATGCATATACAGCTATATTCACAACTTGCTTATCTCCACTGATAGTGTGGAATAAATAAGAATCATGTATTACCGCTCCAGTATATATTCAGCTTCTCTATGAACCTAATATTAATGTTCCCCCTTGAACTTGCTTCATCATTTGTTTATTTAGGTATGATAAGTGATGTCAGATATTAGGCTTTGCTTAAAGATAGCAGCAATGACAACCAGCTCCAAAGATGAGAAGTGACTTGAGCTTTCAGACCTTGAAATAACCTGCTTAGCAAGTTATCTCTATGCGTGGCACTATGTATTACTTGTAAATGAACTCTAAAATGTATAATATCTCAGAATTGATATGCTGAACTAAATTAAATCCTGGCCATTATCTATCATGATGCTGTGTGTGTTTTTAATTGTAGACTGGTTGATCTTTGTGCTTAAAAGCCAGAGGACAGTTTGCTATATCAACACTCAGTCCCTGGAATAACAATGGGATAGCAGAATAGGAAAGCAGGAATTCTCAACCAGTGAAATTTCTTAGTTCGGAAACCAAAGCAAACAAGTTGAGACATCTGGAGAAGAGGCAACACGAGACCTCACGTCAGTTTGCGTACAGCTGCACAGTGGTTCCAGAGTGTGCCTTCCTATTTTTGCTATCTTAATGGATGCTATCTTAATGGAAATGAATCTCCTTCCCTTTTAACTAACTTTCAGAAGAAAGGGCACAGGATTTTGCTTCTGCCAGATTTAGTCTTGAAGATATTGAAGGACATAGCAAGATGGCATGACACTTGTCCACAGCATAATATTGAAAATGCCCTCTGCATGGGTTATCAGCTTGAGGATGCAAAAATGAAATTTCTTCTTAAGCCTTTTGTGCAGCTGTGCTAGGTCTTTGATCACAGTCTATTCACTAATTGCACTCCAGAGAATAAAATTAACTTTATCTTTCTGCCTGTTGCCTTTTCCACATAGCGAATATCTAAACAAAGGTAAAAATATAAAGCAGCCTCTCAATCAGCGTAGGGGCACAACAGGATGTTCTGATCATAGAGACAGTGTACCCTCAAGTTGTTATTTAAGGGACAACCCTAGAAGATGATGTGTGTTACATGCTTAGATTTTCTTCAGATTGCTGTGAGCTGCTGAATCACTGAAAAGAGGCTGGAAAATTCCATCAGAAAAGTCCTCTCAGGTAAAGTGAGACACTGAAGACAGGTGGAAAAGAAAGTAAAAAATATAGACTAAAACCTGTCCTCTGCTCCATCATGAGTGCGAGGCTATGAAGTGGGAGACTGTTCTCCCAGAGCAACTGAGTGAAGCTGGCTTCTGAATGCCTTGAAAGACTACAGCTTCAGCTGGGGACATCCAACTGCAGTCACAGTCCGTAACAGACTTCCAAGTAAGAAAACTGAGTGCTTATGGGGATATTAAGCATATGAACCATCTGAATTGAAGACTTCCTTGGTCTAAGTGAGGTGCAGTACGGTTCTTTTCCTTTTTTTAATATCTTGACACATGTCTGTGAAGCTATACAATCCAGGTATTCCCAGGTCCAGGAACAGAGGTGCCTCCACCTCTGTGACTCACTGCAGTTTAATCAGACGCTTCCCATAAACTCCTCTCCAGTGAGTTAAATCTGATTCCTCAGTTGAGTTCCTAAATTCTAGATTCCAACTGCATAGACACCTTGGCAAGACAGATGAGAAATATCTTGTGACATAAGAATTTTCCATGTTTTTGTCTTCAACAGCTTTCCTTTCATGTGTCAAGAGAAGACAGCATGACCAAGGGCTAAAAACAGAACAAATGCTTACTTCTGAGATCATATAAAATACTGATTTTGACTTTTTCAACTGGACAACTGGTAATAATCTTCTGTAACTATGGAATAAAGGAGGAAATAAAAATAATTTAAATCTAAGTTTGCAATTTACATAATCATTTATCCAGTTCACAACATCTCAATGCATTTTTCATGATTTTGTCTCATGCATACAGGGTTTGTTTTTTTTTTTCCTTTTACCATTTTTCTGGCTTGCTCTGTTCTTTAGTGAGTCCTTCTAAGAAATGGCTGTTATTGCTGTTAGGTAATAGAAAAACAGGCAATGGCATTTTTTGCTTTCAAGCATGGTCACTACTGCATCCAATAACCACTTTTCCTTTTCTAGGCAGTGTACACTACATGGCTTTCATTTTATAATCCAGAAAAAAGTGTCATAGCCAAATTGTCTGTATTAGAAACACTGAGAAGATTCCCTTTTTCATCACTGTTTCTACGCATAGCAGAGAGAGAAAGAGATATTACTTAACCTTAAGACTTTGAATTTACTTTTCTCATTTTGCCTCAACAGAATTCCAAGCTGGAAGCCGAAGCACTGTTGTTGCATAGATAGATAGCATATTTGTCCCTGTATAACAGGCATAATTAGTCTTATCCATGCAAGTATAGACACAGAAATACATTCTCAAAACTTAGACATATGCTTTCTATTTAGTACTGATTCACTGGAAAGAAAATCTCTCCCATCTTATTCATACATTTTTATGCCTGGTTTTTATTTCCAAAAATATATTATTTAAAAACTATGTCCAATACTGTCCGATATAGTTCATAACACTAAAAAAACCCAAGTGCCTAGCCACTAAAAACCCTCAGCCTTTCCTGTAGGCAGTGTTAACTGTGCTTCTTTTAGATTCAAATGATCAGACATTCAAAACTGATGATTATGAACAGATCCCTTCAAAATCAGTAGGATTAGCAGCACTTACACCTTTGAGAAATTCAGGCCAAAAATTAAGAGTGTAAGTGTGTAAACTCTGCAATCTGCCTGCAAACTAGATACCAGTAACCAAATGTATTTGAAGACAGCAGTAAATCCACATTCACCTTTATATTGCTACATCATGACTTTTCCCATCTATGAAGACCAACAGAACAGAAATCTTGCTAATTTATAGCCTGATTTTTTTCTGCTCAGTTCCAGTATTTCTAGCATTCAGGATAATCACAGAATCATAGAATGGTTTGGGTTGGAAGGGACTTTAAAGATAATCTAGTTCCAGCTCCCCTGCCATGGGCAGGGACACCTTCCACTAGACCAGGTTACTCAAAGCTCCACCCAATCTGGACTTGAAGACTTCCAGGGATGGGGCATCCACAACTTTGCTGGGCAACCTGTGCCAGTGCCCCACCACCTCCCTAGTAAAGAATTTCTTCCTAATATCTAATATAAATTTCCCCTCTTTCAGTTTAAAACCTTAACCCCTCGTCCAATTGCTATATATATATATATATATATCCCTCATAAAGAGTCCCTCCCCATCTCTCTTATAGGCCCCCTTTAAGATACTGGAAGGCTGCTATAAGGTCTCCCCAGAGCCTTCTCCAGCTGAACAACCCCAACTCTCTCACCCTGTCTTCATAGGAGAGGTGCTCCAGCCTTCTGATCATCTTTGTGGTCCTCCTCTGGACTCACTCCAACACGTCCATGTTCTTATATTGGGGGCTCCAGAGCTGGATGCAGTGCTCCAGGTGGGGTCTCACCAGCGTGGAGCAGAGGGGCAGAATCACCTCCCTCAATCTGCTGGCCATGCTTCTTTTGATGCAGCCCAGGATGCAGTTCGCTCACGTTGAGCTCACATCAAACAACACTCCCAAGTCCTTCTCCTCAGGGATGTTCTCAAGCCATTATCCGCTCAGCTTGTATTTGTGCTTGGGATTTCCCTGATGCATGTGCAGGACTTGCACACAATCCCATTGTCCGTGTCACCAACAAAGATGTTAAACAGTGATGGTCCCAATACTGACCCCTGAGGAATGCCACTGATCACTGGTCTCTACTTGGACATCAAGCCATTGACTACAACTCTTTGAGTGCGACCACCCAGCCAGTTCCTTAACCACTGAGTGGTCCATCCATCAAATCCATGTCTCTCTGATTTAGAGACAAGGATGTCGTGTGGACAGCATCAAATGCTTTGCACAAGTCCAGGTAGACGACGTCAGTTGCTCATCCCTTATCCACCAATGCTGTAATGCCATTGTAGAAGGCCACCAAATTTGTCAGGCACGATTTGCCCTTAGTGAAGCCATCTTGGCTGTCACCAATCATCTCCTTATTTTCCATGCGCCTTAGCAGAGTTTCCAGGAGGATCTGCTCCACGATCTTGCTGGGCACAGAGGTGAGACTAACTGGCCTGTAGTTCCCTGAGTCTTTCTTTTTTCCCCTTTTTAAAAATGGGGTTATATTTCCCCTTTTCCAGTCAGCGGGAACTTCACCGGACTGCCACGACTTTTCAAATATGACACATAGTGGCTTGGCAACTTCATCCTTCAGTTCCCTCAGGACCCATGGATGCATCTTATCAGGTCCCATGGATTTGTGCACCTTCAGGTTCCTTAGATGGTCTCAAACCTGATCTTGTCATTCAGTGGGTGGCTCCTCATGTTCCCAGTCCCTGTGCTTTTGCCTTCTGGAGCTTGGGTGGTGTGGTTAGAATGCTTGCTGGTGAAGACTGAGGCAAAAAAGTCATTCAGTACCTTGGCCTTCTCCACATCCTTGGTAACCAGGTCTCCTGTTTCCTTCTGGAGAGGGCCCATATTTTCCCTAGTCTTCCTTTTATCACTGACATACCTGTAGAAGCTTTTCTTGTTGCCCTTGACATCCCTGGCCAGATTTAATCCTATCAAGGCTTTAGCTTTTCCAACCTGATCCCTGGCTGCTTGGACAATTTTGTCTGTATTCCTCCCAGGTTACCTGTCCTTGCTTCCACTCTCTGTAGGCTTCCTTTTTGTGTTTTTTCATCAATCATTTGTTTCATTTATTAATTATTTTACATTCATGTTTAACAGTTATTATCACTGTGAACTGCAAAGTTTAAAAATACCAGCTAGATTGTGGTCCTTGCAGAAGATAATTAAAAGCACTAATCATGACAAAGAGTAACTTGAAAATCTTAAGGTGATGTAACAAACCTAAGGTTATTAGTAAATTAAGATGGGTGGGGGAAAGGTGGGGAAAACATATTTCTAGTTTAGATAAGACATAGGCAAAGCAGTAATTCTCTTTCCTGAAATGTCTGCTTTTTTTCAGCAGCACAATGAAAGATTGCTTTCTTGCTACCTTTGAGATAAAACAGAAATACTTGCCTAATGAGCAAATTATAAAAAAAAAATCCAACTTATACATTCAAATGCAAGATCCATTTTTCACACTTTTAAAGCCAAGATCTCCTCTTTTTTCTTGTTCTCAGCATTTACTAGTATGAGTTATTTCACAAGCACAGTTCCCCACCTTATCTTTAAGTGCACAATAATGTCAGAATGTGCACAAGCAAGATAAATCCAAGTGTTTCTCTTTGATTTGAGTGTGGTGAGTTCTTTATTATGCAGCGTGCATATTTTGTGCTACGAAGTTTTATAGCTTCGTAATGGTTTTCTGCAACTTTTTTTAAAAGATACTAATACTGTACAATTTGATATTTAAAGTAGACTTAAGAGAGCATAAAACTAATAATTGCCACATCTACATAGTGCTGTCAAACATAAATAGTGATCACTGTGGTATTAATATCAGTAATTCTTCTTGGAAGCATTTAAACTTAGCAATGCTATCATTACTGAATGTGTTTATATCAACTACTGTAATAGTTTTTCTAATGCCATAAATTTCTTCAGTTAATTATAAACAAATAGGCATACTTAATTAATGGGTCCTACTAACAATAGATTATCTCAGGTACATGTGAAAGTTACTAGCAGTGATGCAGCTCAATTAATGATGCCAAACATTATAACCTTGTTAATGCCAAAAGGCACACTAGTATTCCTAGAAAAGAAATTTAGGTGTCTCCAATATAGAAACAAAGCAAGAGTGCAGTGACTTGAGGGCAAAATGATGCTGTCATGTTAAGTTTAAGTATCTCTGAATTTATATAGTATAACAGAGAAAAATCTTGCCTAATACTTAACTTCTCACAGAATAAACAGAATGTATACTGACTGAAACAAACTGTCACATCACTTGTCAGCTCAACTGGAAACGAGCAGCTATAGCTTTGTTCCTGCGCAGAACAAAGAAACACAGGGAAAGCTAGGCATACGGAATTCCTCAATTCTCTTTAGCAGAACTCTGTTTATCAGAGTTGATGAACAATCAAGCTATCGGGACACATCTGTCTAGGTAAGTTAGAACTTAAGGTTACACAGGTGGCTTCATGGGAGATAGAGGTATCACAGGGCCTTGTTCTTTGGTGTGCTTTGGTAGCAGGGCCTTGCTAGTGGTAGGATTTATAACATTCAAGGAATATTCCTGATTTTCATGCATCTCAGTGAAGAGAATAGGGTGTCATCTACTAGGTCACTAAAGCTACCAGGCTGAGCAAGGTGACTTCAGGTAGCTATGAGGAAAAGCTCAGAAGAGATTTTGGTGCAACAAACCATGCTTTTCTTCAATATTCTGGGGCTAGCTTTATTTTGGAAAGTTTTGATGCTTTTTCTCTTCTTATTCATTGGTTAAGTGGTTAAAACCTTTACAGACAAAGAGGAAATCTGGTCTTGGTGTCTAACTCTGCCTGAGGTGTTTTTAAAATCATATTATTTCTCCAGCAAAGGGCTAAATGGCTATTGGCACTTTTAGGTGGGAAAAAGGGAAGCTCTCACAATTCTTGATGGAATTATTTCAGTTCAAAGCAACCATTTTCTGCTGTAAACTCTATGTAGTTCCAAGCATAATTTTTACATACTGCATAAACAAAAATGAAAGGAGTCAGGGCCTTGTTTTGCTGTCTTCCATATAAAGGTCTAAACACAATAACTAGTGCAAGAATCTTTTTCTGATGCCCCATCTTGACTTTCAGGCTTAGCAATGCCTATCAGTAAGCACCATATCTCCATGAGTAATACATGATATATAAGCAACAAATCTATGTATTCTCCTGCAAAGGTCATACTGCACTTTTCCTCTTTATGTTAGCCCATCCAATTCTAAAAGACTTCACCCAAGCCTTAAATTTTTAAAGGGTGTAAAAGTCTCATGCTCCAACAGCCTACCTAGTCTAGTATGCAGTCTCTGAAAGACAACAGCTTTTATTATATTGCATTTTATGCAGTTCCTGTACTTTTTACACTTCTGTATCTAATTGTATCAACTCATTATTATTTGTTAAATTCAAATCAATTCATTACTGTAATAAGTCATGAACAGAAAATAGGAAATGTCACAGTTTTGCAGCAAAAATCATCAATTTCAGCTACTTTTCCCAGAAAGAATAATCTGAACTTTACAAATTGCCCAAAAAAGAAACACTGCAAGACAAAAAACTCTTTTTCTCATTTTCTCTTAGCCATAGAAACTGTTCTTGTGAACTTTGTGTTTATATAGCAAAATTCTTTATACTCAAGTGCTTTGGGTTATCTACATTATTGTTTAATCCTATACATATCTGTGAAGTATCTAGCACATTTCTGAGTGCTATAAAAATTAACACTTGAAGAAACACAATAAATGACTGAGTTAGCAAAGTGAAATTACCCTTTCGTCAGTGCAGACAGCTTATAATGATATGTGACTATTACGGTGTAGTATAGACTGCTACTTGGATGGCTGAAAATTAGTTTGCATGGTAACACGTTTATACTATTTTCTTTTCTTCCTGGGGAGTAGAAAAGAGGTAGAATGAAAGAGAAGGAGGAATGAGAAAGATGGAACAAAAATCCAGCTTTACTTTGGGGACACAAATCAAACCCCTTTAGTACGATCCACCCTCAAAACTGAGATGTTTTTGTATTTCCTTCAAATTTCATTAATTGCTAGGGAAAGGTCTACTGGAGATAAAGCATATCTGAATGAGTCCTTGGTCCTAGAGAACATGCCAAGCTACATAAGGTAACTAGTTTTAGAGAAAGGATGGTTCAGGGCAGGCTTTGCCTCTCTGAACACTTATGCAACTGTTACCACTGACCTTTGAAACTACATTGCAAATATTAGAAAAATATTTGAGAAGTCTCTCCACTTAATTATCAGAAATAATACAGGTTATGCTAGATCTGCTTAGCAGATCTCAGTTATTGCCTAGTGCATAAAAATTGCTTGCAACTTAGATTTACTTTTCCCTTTAGAAGGCAAGGACTTTATGTCCAAGTCCTTGTAATGATAAAATGTCATAAAATGCCTTCTCATCCATGCATTTACTCTAGTAGGCCTTTGGCCAGTACCATTTTCAGACAGCCAAATGGATTTATTTCCCTCTGCTTGCAATTTATTAAGACAAGCACAATATTTCCACATAGTACCAAAGATTGGTATTTTTGAAGGGCTAGCTGTGTGTTGCCATGTATAAATCTAGTAATAAATTAGCAACAGTTAGTAATTTGCAGACAGTGAAATGAAATCAAGTTACTCTTTGCAAGCCAGCCAGCCAGAAATTTATCATCTCTATATATTTACATAGGAATAAACGTGCATCAGGTGCCACATAACCACACTATGTGCTGAAGCTCTCAGCCTGGAAGGCACCACTTGGAAAAATGGAACAACGTGCAGAAGAAAATACATCGAAACCATTCTCACACAGTCTCCATTCTGGCACCAAACTCATGACAAGATGAGTTTACCAGGCTCTCCTCCTACTAGCATGTGTCTTAAATTACAGGTCTCCTATTGTGAATGGGAGCCCCAGAAATAATGTAAACTGTTTACAGCTGCTTTGCATAGGGCATCCTACTGAACAGATCTTGTGCTAAGTTCTGCTACAAGGTCAAAATGGTTTTACACCACTAATAACTCTTCTTGTATTTTCTGTCTTGAGAGAGCATACATAGAATGTACGACCTAGCAGGTATTTTTCACCTTTAATTTGTCTATTTATCACTCTCACTGGATACAGAAGTATCAAAACGAAACTGCGACATGCTAGGTCCACCTTGAATATTTCTGTCACTGCACAGAGGTGTTTTCTAAAATGTCTGGATCTAAGTTTCAGGGTCAACGGTAATGTATTTAGGGGCTTAATCAGTGGATTCTGATATGTAACAGGCCACCCAATTTTTTTTAACTTGGTTGAAAAGTATTTGGCATTTTCTCCACCCAGAACTGGTACAATTTCATCCTGTCTCAGCATTCTAAAAACAGTCAAGCTCATTATCAGGCTCAGAGATTTTCTGTCAAAGGTGGACGTGAGCCACACACATTCATCTTTATTTTCACCTGCTTTCAGTTCAGAAATCGTCCAGATTTTTTGGCAGAAGGGACTCTGTCAACCTTTCTCTGTCATCCACTATCGATTATCAAGCTAATAGTTCTCAGAGATAGATATCTACACTTTAGTTTTTGAGTGCTCAGGTCTAGAGCTACAGTACCAATGCACTGATTTATTTCACTGTTTGTTACTGATCAAATACTGCTGATGTCATTTATTAATGAAGTTCACATGAATAATAGCTGCTTTCCCTGCCTTTTTTAAACTACCGACCCGACCTAGAACATCTCTTACTTTTATCCTAAGAATAGAGAACTTTTTTTACTAAGAAAGTACTGAAAAAGGCATAGCATTGGCCACAACGTACCCATAAACAACATTTTGTTTTATTACCATATTTGAATCTAAGTTAAGCTCTAGGTCCAGTCATGTCAAATAGGTACATAATATGAAACCCTGCTTTATTTTGAAACAGACTTTGTTCTCCAGTCTCCGTTTACTTTGCAGTGATTCCACATTGCTCTTACCTGACCCACTTCACAGCAAGATTTACTCTGCTTCTCCTGAACTGTGCTTTTCTTTGTCATCTCATGGGATTCACTTGAACAAAAAGAACGTTAACATCAACAGAATTACTAATAAATAAGGGAACTTTTATATCAAACGAAACACAAACTATCTCAATAATGCTGTAGACATACAACAGAGGTATGACCTTAATGAGAAGATCCCATGTATTCTTCACTTAAATATAGAGAGTAATTTGGGCTGAGTGAGAATACTCCTGAGTATATGAATGGCTAAGACTTTCCACTTCCTACCAGCAACAATGAGGTAACATTTAACATTTTTCAGAAAAAAATAGGCACTTTTAAGATAAAACACAAAATCTTCAACATAGTATCTTCATGAAAAGATATGCATAAATACTTCACCATGTAATAACCCGCTTTATCTACATGAAAAGTAACATGCTTACTGCCTTGTACCATCAGAACTACCAGCAGCACATATCTGTGAGACACCAATTTATACTTATTCAATCACTTTTTATCCTTCCTCTTCTTTTCTGCTTAACAATGCAAGAAACCTGCTGGTAAAAATATTACACAGCTTTAAATCACTAGGTTTGCCACAGCAAATAATTCATGAAAACAGTGACCTTCCTATAAACTTGTCTATATATGTACTGAGGGAGAAATTCTTCCTGGCATGAAAGTAGACAGCAAGAAAGGTGCTTGACATAAGGTGTAGATTTAAACAAGAAACAAGATTCAGTTCGCTATCTATGCATAATTTCAAATTTAGGGATTCAAGAGTGCCACCCGATCTGGTTTATGAATGCTGCAGATCATTTGATGACTTTACTCAGTTCTGGTGCACTGCACAGTACTAGAACCTTCACAAATGATACCAAAGACTATTCAAGGTGTCATTTAAAATAGCTAGTGTTGCAATGTCATATCCTTTACACATTTTGATTGAAGCCAGAAGAGCATCCTGCAGAACTTCTTGCATAATATCAGTCTATAATATAACCTGTTTACTGAGAAGTTCTACACTTAGTGTAATAATTTATGGTTGCACTTACTACTGAAGAAAAACATTGGATGATCATGATAATTACCTGCACAGAACAGTTCAATTAAAATTTAGGCAACATAAAATGTTATTGTTTTTCAATGAGCAATCAAGACAGATTCTACAATTGGAAAATCTTCCAGAGCTTGGCATCTGGGTCATACAGCTGCCAAGTTTGCCTTCTGCGCAGCAATATCAACAGAGAAAGCAGTTGAAGGGAATTCACATTTACGCGTCTCACCAGGTTAAACGAGAATAGGCACTGCAAATTGCATGTTTAGGGAGCTGTATTTGGGGCTGCAGTGCTACAGTGATCGCTGGTTTTCTTTTTCTAAATCTAGAAGTAATGCTCAGAAAAGACCAGCTATATTCTGTTCATATGTGTACAATATAAATATTTAGAATGCAAGTTAAAAAGGTTTAAGACAATATAATGGTTGTTAGCTCCTTAGGCAGCACAAACACCAAAATGTTACTGAAGAACTAGCAGTGTGAAACATTGAGACACTGGATTATAACTCCACTAGGTCATGTGATCTAATATTTTTCAAGAGGGGCTATCATTTTATGGTCACTGGCAATTCTGGCTCAAAAACCTTCAATGCCAGAGGCTGACAAATTTATATCGATCTAAACCTTAATCTATGTTTTAATTCACTTCTCAAGTTAGGCATAACAGAAATATGTACATCATAATCTGGCTTTGGCATGAAATGGCTCTTTAGAGTCAAACTGCTTTCTTATCTATTTCCTACCTCCTCACTACGGTAAGAATTCACTTCAAGTGATGATAATCATCCAGCGATGACCATGACAGGAATTTAATTTTTAAGTCCGCAGACACTATGGTTCAAACCGAAGATTAAATGGAAAAATGCCTCAAACCTACCCATCACAGAGACTAACTGCTGGCACCTTTGCACACGTGTGTTTATTAAATAAAATTTTTAAAGTAGCTGTAATAATTAAAAAGACTAGATACTAATTTAGGACCTAGATTCTCCTGCTTTGGGACCTAATCCTTCATTATTATGACAACCCAGTTGAAAAGTATCACTATGAGCATTACAGCTGTGGTGAAGACCCACTAAAAAAGGGCAATCAGTGGCTCCACACAGTACAAAAAAGGACAAATACATGTGATGAAAGGTGGTTTTACACATAGTCCATGATACAATTACAGTTTGCAAAAGTAATGTGATAAGACGAGCATTTTCTTTTCACTGATAATCTATCTGAAATCTTGACTTACTAGTGTACCAAGCATAGAGTTTTCAGGTTTTATACTGAAGGTGTACTGGAATACTTTATCTCTTCTCATTATCTAAGTTCTAAGAACCGGGCCATAAGTTGACTAGTTAAAAGCCTTACATGCTTTTGCAACTTTACGAACAACTGCATCCATGCAACAATGGAAATTTTGTGCTGCATAGATTTGTTCAGGACATCAATGATTTGTGAAATAACAACTCAAATTCTTCCTGACATTAAAAGGTGGTAGCATCCTCCTCAATATTTTGACAGATCTTTCTCCACCAAACTAATCCTGCATACAGAGAAAACAGGTAGCAGTCCATTCAACTGGCATGAAAACTTCACCGAAGCTTTTGATGGTGGAAGTTTACATTTTATTATGCAAAGAGTATTTGAGATTTTGTACTAAATATTTGATCATGTAAATCATAAGACGTCTAAAGTACTTCACTGAAAGGCTTTTTTAGGAAAAGTTTTCCAACCAGTAATCATTTATGATTGTCCATTTAGGTCTTAGTTCCTCCTAGGATCCATTAGACCCAGGGTACTTTCTCAATAATTTATTTCTATTTGGTTTTCTGTTGAATAGAGGACATGACCCTGATGGAAAAAAGAGTTCTCAGGTAACCCATCAGAATAACCCATCATGCCTTCCACTTATGGTGAACACTATTTGTTTCCTGGTCTGATGAGAGTTTAATTACGACATAATTTACCCTTTCTCTCTTATTGTATACAGAAGAGATTTTGGGCTTTACCTCTTAGTGATTGGGATGTACAAAAGAGATGGAGTAGGTGTTGGTGACTGCAATGTCAAGTTTCTTCAGTTGATCTAGACGCAGCTGAGGTGCCCAAGACCTCCACCAGATTAAAGGCTAGGGAGTAGTTCTGGACCACTTGAGAGGATGGATTAGGCCCTCAAATCTTTAGAGTTCCACTGCACCTTCTTTCTGTGGCCAGATAACAGACTTCCAGGACATTTTTGACTATATGCTTATATTCCTGAGAAAAGATAACTAAGTAAGAAGTAATCATTTCCAATGGCACTCACGAAGTCCAGATAAGCAAAGTTAATCCTTTTTCTAACCCCTTCTTGTCCCTCTGTTCATTAGCCTGCTATTATGAATGTTTAAAACTCTGCTGTCCCCTTCTAATTGTTGCCATTTTTTCGATTAAACCATTTACAGAACTTCACTAAGGAAAGTGCTCCTCTCCTCTCTTTGCTCATCTATTTCAATAGCTGTGCACAGGAAATAATGAACAGTATTCCCACTTTGTTATTTTACCAGCATGGAATAATACCCATGTTAGTCCTGTATCTTTTCATTGGACAACATGTGAAATAAGGAACAAATCACCAGAAGAATATTAAAAATTAACAAAAGGAAATACGTAGAAATTACTTTGTCTCAATAAAAAGGCAGTCACAAGAATGCAGATTAAATGTATGCCTTAAAAAACTCTTTATCAACAAGTAAAGTCTTTGCCTCATGAATAACATTCAAAAGAAAACTGTTGCTAACAAATGTGAATCTTCTGGAATCTATTCGTGTAAGCTGACCTGTTCCAAGATGCAACATACTTGGATTTTAATCACCTTTGTAAACAAAAAATATGACTCATTCACTTGTTCTTTGTCTATTTTTTGCCTCATGACACCATCAGTTCACATATTTCTGGCACCTCAGCTGTGTCTAGGACTTGGAATCCAGCAATAAGAGAGAAGTCACTCCTCAGAGTAGTCTGCTCCCTGGACTACAGCCTTTTTTTGTGGCCCTTCGCCATCATGTGGTCCTCCAGAGCAGAAATGATGTGTGACAGCCTCAGGTGACAGTGTGCGTTGCTTCACAGACAAGACAATTAAATAGCTGAAGTTGGTCTTCAACCAGGGAAAACTGGTCTTAGCATCAAAAACATGGTAAAGGAAGACCTACCAAATGACAGATTCTAGTCACATCTCACAAAGCATTTCTGAGGAGAAAGGGTCTCAAAGAAAGTCTTTTATCTAACTATTATACTTGTGGCTCAAGGGGATGAGGTAAGATTCAATCTCAGCCTGCCCTAAAACTGTCTCCCTCAGGTCTACTTCTTGTTAGATACTTGCACAGTTCACAGCCTGGCATTGTGCCACAGCACTTCTCACAAAACAGCAATACCTCCAATGTCTGAACAATGTCATACGAAGGTCAAGAAATTGCCGAGGCCTGTACAAAATTGCTCATTTACCCTTATAAACACAATTTCCTGTTAACAGACAAAGGCAGTTTTGTAGACATTTCTATACTGCTCTACCTTAAGCATGATTAAACTTAGGCTTCCTCCCTCACACACTGTTTCACTTATTTCAAATACTGTAACATACAGACTGTGACACAAGGCTATGATGAAAAAGAAAAAAGAGTACAGCTATACCATAGGCAACTCTACAGAATAACAATAGTCAGGAGCTCAAAACCCCTCCAGTAAGAGTATTAAAAGATTATTTTGGAGAAAGATGTAAATTACATGAAGTCAAGTCATGTATACACACAAATTCCCATTGCAGAACCAAATGATCAACAGTACTCGTGAGTCAGAGGTACTGGCAAACATTGGGAAAAAAAAAAAATGACAAATAGCACAATACTTATTTTATGTGATCTCTCCCAAAAGGAGCACCACCTATGATCGTCTCAGTTCTTTCTTCCATCACCAATCACCTACAAATTTCAAAGCTGTTAATGAATGACAATTTCAAAAATTTTGCTTTGGAAACACTGAATAGTTTTATTTCAACATTTTCAATGAAAATTAAACTTTCAGCAAGGGATCCACCTGTTTGATTTCAATCTAATTAACTGTTTAGATGCAAAATGTCACAACTAGATGAATACTTAGGAAACTTCTTGTGTCCTTTTTCCCATATAGGCCAGGCTCCGTGGACAGATTACCTATCTTACGATCAAAACATGCTATGACTGCAGAAAGTAAGGACAAATGGAAATTCACAAAGATCCTTGAGACCGTTCAGGCTTGAGGGATGTAAACCACAATTTCCTCAACATGGAAATTCTGATTCATCTGCTATTTAGTTGATTTGAAATGCAACGTTTCAAGGGCATGTTTGCAAAATGTAGCATTCAGATTTACCAGTAGGAAAAAATAAAAATTTGGTTTGTTTTGTTAAAAATCCCAGTTTTCACAGAGAATATTCTGATTATGAAAGTCAGTTAACTCTCAGAGTAGTCACTGACATTCTGTTGCCTTTAAGCAGAGTGTTTCCTTTTCCTCTTTAGTTATTTTAGTTACTCACAGGTTGAGTTCATTTCTCTGGACACGGAGTGGTGTCTGAATAGGGGCAGCCACCATCCTATCCTATCCTCTTCCAAGTGGTGGAAGATCAGCCTTAGGAAAAAACTGTAAAAACATACTGTAAATGACTGTCCCTTCTATTAAGAGTTTGCCACATCAGCAAACGGTGTGGTTCTATCTTCCTTTACAAATGGGATAATCAGAGAGAGAGAATATAGGAGTTACCTTTTTCTTACAGAAAATCTTTAACAGCTGGAAAAGGTAGCCATGTACCCCTGCCTTGTGCCTGAACAGCATAACTATCTTTCCTTGCTAGCAAAAATGGTTTACACTAGAAGTAAGGTTTGGATTCACAGTAAATAAACAAATAGAAAAGTGGAAAACTTTTAGCGGTGAATGATTCTCTACTTACTTCATTCAATCAGAGCAAATACCTACACCTATTTTGCTAAATTATCACCCACCCATTCTCATTTTAATAGCTTCTTCAAAGAGATTGTTCTCCCCTCAAACCAATTAGTTCCTTTCCTTTACTGTATAGTCAACAAACTTCCTTTTACTTATTACCTAAGTCAAGATTTCAACTAAGATCACAAGAAATTAAATATTAGCACTTATTCCACCATCCAGTTTCAAGAAGCAATTTCCACACAGCAAAATAATTAAAAGCTATCTTTCATAGCACAAGATTTCTGTGGGATAAGCATGGCAAAAAGAAAAAAAAAGGATTCAGGAAGTAGATTTTTTTTCAAAATAGCTTTTCATTTAACAAAAAAATATTGTTCTAGACTATGGCAAAGAAATATATTTTATCCCTTCATAAAGTTTTGCAGGTATACTCTTCTGTATACAAAAACCTGGTAAGTTTCTTATGCATAATTTTAAAATATCAAATATTTATAAAGAAATATATACAAGCTAAAGGCCTCTATAGTGTGGGAAGAATTTAAAGTGTAATTGGTTTTAAAGAGTACAGACTCAGGCAAATGCAGACTGCTTTTGAAAAAATCTCATTGTACTTACAGATAAAATGCTGAGAACTGCCTGACATGACAAATGGCAAGTACAAGTGTTGAATTACTCCCTTTCGTCATCACTCTGTATATCATTTGACACAAAAAGATAAGCCTAATGACTCAGATGAGACTTAAGAAAATGAACAAAAGGCAGCTTCAGTGAGAACAGCTTGCAAAACAGGGATGTGCTGCCTCTGTAAGCATCTAAACAGAACACAAAAGCAGTGTCAGGATAAGCAGACAAAAATAAAAGAGAAAATCTCCAGAGCAGATGCAAAACAACTGTCTAGCTGCATTTTTCTCAAAATTCTCTGGGACCAACCCTTTACAAACAGGTCAGTCAAGAAATTTGGATTTAGATTCCAAATCAAATCCCTGTATGTTTTACATGAGCTCAAATACAGCATTCAGACCTTTTCCAATGATATTTTGGAACCTTTCACAATATTATGGCTTACTTACTGAAGCAACAAGTCATATACCTTTTAGGTTAATAATATGATAGGGTTAGTTTGCCAGGCAACTGGCTACCAAAGACAAGTCAGTGATGTACAGGGCTTGGCAGCTCATTCAATACTCATCACAATTTGAATCCATCACAGACAGCCATGCAAGCTACTTCTTTCATCTATGCTGGCTTTTTTAAGGGAAGAGAGAAAGGGTTTCATTTTGAAAATATTAACATCTTTTCTGTCTGCACATTACAGTTGTCAGGATAGCCTGTGCTGTCATAACACTACCATATAAAAGGCATCTTGAGGAGACAAAATTACAAAGTGAAGTGAGAACTAACATACGTTTCTGCTCTTCTGTCTGGCAGGAGTACCTGAACAGAGACAAAATTGGAGTTCATAGGCTGCCATTCAGATTGTTAGTTAAACTGGCCAGCTGATGCAATTAGCTTATAGGGAGAGGGTCCTATACAAAAGGTCAGAAGTAGCAATGAAAAGAAGCTTTGCCTCAGCGGTACTTATCACTGAACATATACTTTTTCTGTCCTCTTGGTTCAGTATACATGGAGCTTGTTTTCCTCAATTTTGTAGACTATATCTGCTCTGACTGAAAAGCTCCCAATTGCTTCAAGGGTAGCAAACTCAGATTGATGCTTGTGTGCTTCAGAAACGTTCATTTCTGTATCAGGTGGCTGATAGAGAAATCATGCATAGAGGGCTGAATCTTGTCATCTCAGTGTAGATGGTTGTAAAAACTATGTATACAATTATTCAAATTCCTTGAGTTACTGTAGAGAAGGTTAATTCAGTTTAAACCCTTTTCTGAGCATAACCTGAGCCTAAATAGTAAAATAATATAAATAAAAAACAATTACCTTAGTTATATTTCAAGACCTATTGTTTTATTCACCACCCAGAATAGCAAAAGCTTCTCATTATTGGAACAAGTAAACAAATTAACATCTGTGGATCTTTGTAACAAGAAATTTTTAATCCTAACCTATGTCAAATTTGATATCGCAGCAAAGTGTATATCACTTTAAACACTTCTATATGAATATAACACAGATAATAGTCCAGCGAACTTGCTGCACTATAACAACAACTGAATGCATCAGCAATACTAACGTTTCTGATCCAAGATCCAGCATTCCACTCCTGAGGAAAGGCAATGGATATTTGGTTGCACCAAGAGCATTGGTCTATCTGATGTCAGGACTGTGTGAACAGAAGAAAGATCCTCCAGAACATTCTCACCGGCCCTCTGACTGCAGTGGTCAAACTCTCTGGAAGACTTAATGAAAACATGTGGGTGAAATTCACCAGGGACAATTCAGAGACAATAATAAATAACAGTAATACATTAGTAACTCTCAGAACACTTTACAAGACAGATATCGTTCATGCTTGCAGCTAGAGAAACAGAGACAAAGAAAGACACAATAGTAAGAGCTAGTTTCAAAGCAGCGCGAGTTGCTGTGGCAGGTCAAAGGAACGGGTCAGAATTAAACCTGCATCCTCTTTATCTGTATTTACAGTATTTGTCCCAGACGCTGAATGGGCCTAACCCAGAGTTCATTGAAATAAACTGCAAAATCTCACAGAGAACCAAAGAAGCTTTGCTGTAAATCTTACACACCAGTCCTGATCCAAGAAAGTAACTAAGCACATGCTCAAGAGAAACCGCTCAAATCAACCCCCAAACAAGAAAAGAGCTAACACCAGAAATAAAGTTCTCTGTTCTGACACAGAATCCTAGCATCCGTTTGATGACTGAATTACCTATCTAAAAGGCTTTATTGCCTAGGAAATAAGTGAGTCTCAGAGCCATATTAGGAACAGTATTGCCTTAGATGACACTGTAAAATAAACAGGACTCCAAGTCCTCTTTAAAGCTTTTACAGAGTTTTAAACATATATTTAAAATTACAACTATGGGCAAGTGAATTGGTAGTAAAAATGAGACTGTTTTGAATGACTGATACAAACTGATTTTAGGCCATTCATTGCTCCTTCTTGAGTGGAAATACAGTACGTTAATGAGAGATTCATTGCAGGGCATCAGATGGTTTAATGGAAAATGAACAAGACTACAGTTTGCAGGTCGGCAGTTGTTTTTCACACTGTCATTCCTCATATGACCGCTCTGCTCAGTGGAACTGGTCATACAAGACTTTCAGGAAAATGCCTGAGCTGTGCTAAGAAATAGCACAATTTCCAGTTTAAATCTTTTCAGAACATCTCTGTAATTTTCAAAGGTGTTAGTCCAAGATTTTCTCTTTCTACTAAGAAAACTGCCTCATTTCACTGTGTAGGTGTTAGCAGCTCAAGCTAAACATACTGCTTCATTTCCTGAACATAAAAACAATTTTTAAAAGTTTGTCCATGTTTTTAAATGACCAGAATTTCATTATGCAGCTTGTCATCTTGATATAGCAAATCCTAAATGCTCCAGAAGGTAGTAAGACAAACCCACCGTGAGTGGAATGCCACAGAAATCAACAGGTCTCAGAGCTAGTGAGACTCAGCTAGTTAAAATGCTGCTGTTGCTCACCACTGGAAAAGGCACTGCTCGAATTTTTAGAAGATAAGATTTTTTACAGATATTTAAAAGGAATCATTCATATATTGAAATGCAAATTGCAGTATATAACTGTCGCTGTCAGGTTACAATAATCTTCTCAAAGCTTGCAATGCAGATTGCAAGTGTTCATTACGCTTGTACCGGCTTTGAAGAACCAGCTACTTATTAGCACTGGACCTTGTAAGCTGCACTTCAGTTTTTGGCTATTGGAATCCCTTGAAAGATTTGCAAATATCGTTATTGTTGATATTTCACTTATTTAGTGCCAAAAAAGCTCTGAATGCTTTTTGCATTCCCATGCGAGCTTATAACTTAAATACAGAGCAATAAATGAGAAGATCAAATGACAGATCACAGGAAATATTAGTATTCCTATTGCATTAGCAGCAAGTTCAAAATAACGGGCCCCACATATTAAGGCGCCTTTGAAGCAGACAACATACTTTGCAATACTAGGGAATGTAATAGGAAAGAGAGAAAGTACCTAAGAGAGATTGATGGTGAGCATGAGAAAAAGTGACAATAGTTAATCACACAGTTACTTTGGTTAATCAAATTAAAAAATTGTTCCATGTATCTTTTAATTTAGTTCCATTTATTGTTCCTTGGAAAATTGATTAAAAACATCAAACGCAAAAAGCTCTCAAAAAAGCTCTTAAGTATAAAACTACATCCTTCATTACATTCTTCTTTTAATTTCTTCCAATTTAAAACCCAAATTTGAACATATCTCTGGGGAAAAAAAAATCGCATTGTCACAGTTTTCATTTCTCCTTCTGAAACAACAGGCTTAAGACTTCCTTTTTACCTTTCCGTGAACATTTTATTGTAAAGTCACAGAAATTGGACATTTCCCTCCTGAAGCTGATCAGCTGTTCCCTTCCTCACAGTAATTCTCTACTGGGTTTTCATGGTAGTGGAGCCCTGAAGAATGCCATGCTGTGCATTGCTTTATAGATAGCAGGAATGTTTCACAGCTGGATGATTTCACAGTTCAGAGAAGCACTCAACGAGGTAACAGATCTCAGTTACACTCCAGGCTGTCACAGGTGTCCAGGGTGACTCTGAAAAGTCTACTGGACAAGACAGTTAACCCTTAATACTCTTTGCAAGCAACTTGTCTAGATAGTTCCAACGACATTGAGACTTAATAATCTAAGTAAAGTGCTGATTATATTTGCATTTGTGTTTCTTTTCTAAAACAGAAATACTATTTCTCCCTTTGTCTTTACTTCAATTTGTCTTGTCTATTTACATGATAACCTCTTCTGGATAAAGACTTCAGGGTCTAAACTAATCCTTATGTTGATCCTGCTTATTTGATTACTTGTTTACTCCTCTTGAAGTAAACTGGTCTGCAACTGCCAGCTACTCCAACAGAAGTAATGGGTGTCATTCTAAGAAATCAGAACAATCCAGCCTGAATCCAGCCATTGAGACATTCAGAACCATCTGTGTGAATATTGACCTCAAACACTTACCGAAAAATATGTTGCTTTTATTATTTTTTTCCAACTTAAAAATGACCGGACATTTATTATTAAATTCCAGGTAAGATATTTATCAAACATGGTCAACATACTCTGTCCAGACATACAATTTACAGAAGTCACAATTATTTGTTATGAAGAGTTCCAAACAGGACTTCCTTAGTCATACAGACCAAGGTGTACTAGTCACTCAGCAAATGAAATAGCTGAGTGTTAGTTGAAACTCACTGTTAAATTGGTAATGCTAGTAAGGTTTGATACTCTGCAATTCTGGGTAGTGGCAAACAGAATCATGGCCTCTCAATTTTATAATGCATTCTATTTCCACAAATATTTCCAGCAGGCTATCATTTCTACTGAAAATTTTAATTAAAAGGCCACTTTGGGAATAGTTCAAAAATAGCTTGAAGGGATTTGTAGGCTTTTGGGTTTTTTCACCTCCTTTCAGCTGAAATAATCTGACAAAACAGTGTTCTTGGTTATTGAAAAATTAAACACCTAATGACTTCTGATAGGTCCCCGAGACTGCAAATATCATTAATTTCAGCAATTCATATGCACTTTGCACTAAATTACAACTCTGTAAAGGAGATTATTATCATGTTAATCTCAAATAAGAATAATTTTAAAGGAATATTTTAGTAATTTAGGTGCAATCATAGAATCATAGGGTTGGAACGGACCTCTGGAGATCATCTAGTCCAACCCCCCTGCCAGAGCAGGGTCACCTAGAGCAGGTTACACAGGAACGCGTCCAGGTGGGTTTTGAATGTCTCCAGAGTTGGAGACTCCACCACCTCTCTGGGCAGCCTGTTCCAGTGCTCTGCCACCTTCAAAGTAATGAAGTTCCTCCTCATGTTTAGGTGGAACTTCCTATGCTCAAGTTTGTGCCCATTACCTCTTGTCCTGTCGCCGGGCACCAATGAAAAGAGCCTGGCCCCATCCTCCTGACACCCACCCTTTAAGTATTTATAAGCGTTGATAAGGTCCCCCCTCAGTTGTCTTTTTTACAGGCTGAAAAGACCCAAATCCTTCAGCCTTTCTTGATAAGAGAGGTGTTCGAGTCCCCTAATCATCTTGGTAGCCCTTTGCTGCACCCTCTCCAACAGTTCCCTGTCCCTCTTGAACCGGGGAGCCCAGAACTGGACACAGTACTCCAGGTGCGGCCTCACCAAGGCAGAGTAGAGGGGGAGGATGACCTCCCTCGACCTGCTTGCCACAATCTTAAATCTACTTTTAATATTAGCAACCCTCCCTATACCTCATTTACTTACAATTTTCTTCTAATCTGCTTCTGAACTCACAACTAACTTTTAACAAAAAGAGACTACTTTGCAATTTTATTTTAATTTGTATGCTTCATGTAGCCCTTTTAGGAATAGTTATCAATTTACAATACAACAAGACCTTTTTATGTGAAGAAGTGGATGATAATTCCAGTTTTTAAAAAAATACTAAAGATTTAGATAACTCCCTAGAGGTAGGGAGGAGAATACCAGGAACATCAGTAGATGTAGCAGTAGAATTTTAATAACTCCTCATGTAATTACTATAGTAGTAAAACAAATAGAAGTGCCAATCCTTGGCATGTAGTGCACTGCCATAGCAGTTTTGTACCTGGATAGGCAGAGCCTGTGCAAGACTGTCTAAAGGATTCATAATATTATTTTTAATGTATACGACTGAGGGAATTAATAAGATATATGCAATTGTTTTCAGATTCAAGTAACTAAACATTATAGACTGAAAGACCTCATGCTAGCATGACTTCTTTCCAGAATATCTTCTGTCTGCAAAACCTAGTCTCAAAGAACAGATCTTAGAATTTGTTCTCATGAGAGTTCAAAATAATAAAATGTCTTCTGGCTTTTAGTACAGTCCATTTCCATAAAAACAATGCTGTAATACAGAACCTTGGCATGGCAAAACTAACAGCACCACAGATCTTCCCAATGCTGTCATTTATTCTGACATTAAGAAAGTGGCTAGAAAATTTCTAGAAAAAGTATAAAATACTACAGTATTTCATGTAATATAATAAAATACAATAAAGTAAATTATAAACATGTCCACCACCTTTGAATTAACTAGAAAGACAGATAACGAGCTATCAAAAGGACACAGATCCTAAAAGTTAACTTGTAACACAGTGGAAGGTCCTACTGTCAGTAGTTAGCTTATAAAGAGGTAATAGTATAATTCGCACAACTACCCCCATTTTCCTGTTTCTATATTGTAATAATCATAATTTGATATTGTAATAATCAAATTGGTCTCAGCAGCTACTGTGTGCTTATAGACTATACAAAATGTACTTCTATTGTATTTTGAAGGACCGTCATCGTCACCAAAACAGTACAAGAAGACACAAATACAGACAAAATAGGTTGAGAGTGGCATACTGCAGTAATTAGATTCAACTCTGGCACAGTCTGTATAACATTTGTGAAGAGAAAGTACATTTGCCCCAGACAAATATCCTCTTGCTGTGGCTTTCTAACAGCTTGTAAGAGTTTCTATAGGTCAGACTAGTTGAGACATCTGACTTCTTCAAACTTAGAGCAAGAAAGATCCACATGGAATACCTCCTTTGATATATTAAATAATCAGGTCATATCAAACTAAGCCCGACAGAATCTAAAATGGAACCTTGTATTCCTGCTTCATAATCACTTTTTAAAGCCTATTTTCTATCTTTCTGAATCTTGCTTTTCTACTAAATTTTTTCTAATAGTCTTCATATTCTGAATAAAAGTATTGTAAAATACTAAATATTAAAAATGCTAAAACAATTGAGACAGCATTGGAAAGCTTCTTCAAGTCTGTATAAATAGATAAAATTCTGCTCTGTATTCTTTATCTTACCAAAATACTAGCAAAATACAACCTCAAATAGGAGTTACATATTTCCCATAGTCATTAATTAGGTAAAAGTACGTCATTCTCGGAAAAGGAAGAGTGTTCTGTCACAGACAAGGATATAAGCATCAACTGACCTGGGCTGTGAGGGAAGAGAGAGGGGAGGAAGAAAAGTCCTGAAAAAACATAGAGAATAAAGAAAATAAACAAAAAATTAATTAAATCTCAGTAGAAAAATCTGAATAGTGAAAGTACAGCATTCATGCAATCCAGAAGAATATATTATTCAATAACTACCAGTGTAATTACTACTAATGGTACTAACAGTGTTCTTCAGTCAACAAAGTCAAACCCCAGATCACTATTAGTTCCATAACTATGTATTTAATTCTTGATTAGAAAAGCATTTTTACTCAATTAAAGTACGTAAGTACAGGCTTCAATTCAAGACCTTAAGAATGCACTTAATCTAAAATTTTGCTTACGTCCCACTGAATAAATGTTTTAAAGCAGAAAATTATTTGCCTTTTAGAAATAAAAGGTTCTCTTTCTCTTGGGGAAACTCTAGGTACAATAAATAGTTAAGGAATCTTGAAAATCGTCAGAGGAAGAAAAACCCTGAGAATTTTATCTGCATGAAACCTCACAGACATTTTGTACATTCAATTCTAGGCTTCACTTTGAGCTTTTTATAGACAGATACAAACTCAAATGTGGATCTGAACTTGCCAAGAATGTGATTTGATGGTCTGCAACTATGGTTTGTGCTCAACTCTTTTTTCCAAGTTCAAATATCGGGACTTGAAGGGCAGCAAGCATATAGGCTTGCATTCTTCCATAAGGTTCTGCTCTGTCCCTGTCCCAGTTTTCTCTGTTCTTGTGTCCTTTGTGCTTCTTCCCTCTTTACCATCTTTGACCCTCAACTTCGTATTTCCCTAGGTACTTTATTTGTTCTGATAGTTCCCCAAAAATCTTACCTGTGGACTTCCACCTCAGCCCAGCAATTACGGTTAAGAGCAACATAATGATTAATGACAACATAATGATTAATGACAACAAAATATGAAGCTTTCAAAGGACACTGCCAACGTTATTCTTATGGAGTTAACAGAAGATAGGAGTATCCTGTCTTTTTTGAGCTATAGATTCAAGATGTGTAGACAATGATAAAACATCTAGCTCACGGCTGGATAGAGAACTGTGCAGAGCCGAAAGGTTATTTTTCTAAAAGACTACTAAAAGATTATGTTCTCTTGTGCCCATGGAAGACAGCATAGATATCTTTCTGCTGCCTGTATCTTGGGGCAGAAACGAACTGGGCCATAATTTATTTCCTGCACATTAAAATCATGTAAAGAATGCAACACTGTTTCTAGGAAGGGTGTGGCACAGCAAGGTATCTCAAGATGAAAATGTGAGCTCAGATCCCAAGCTCAACTCCTGTTCGGATGTACTGATTGTATTTCACGCAGCCCTCACCCTGTTTTTCCTTAACTATACAGCTATGTGAATAGATTGACTCAATTTATTTGATTATTCTCTTTGGCATCGTTAAAAATATTCAAAGAAATGCAAACAGTGTATGCATCATAAACCCACTAAATGCACTCAAGGGATTACTCTGGGAGAGAAGGGTTTTATATTGGGAGAAAAAATAGGGGGCTTTTTGATATAGGTGTGGTTTGGGTTTGTAGAGGTTGTTTGGGGGTGGAGGGGAGGTAGGAATCCGAAACAAAATGTGACTGCAGCTTCACTGGTCACTAACTTCCATAGCTTTCCCTGTAGTTTTGGCATTTTACTAGCACTTGAAATCACTGCTTATTTCCTCAGGGGTTTTTTGTTTCTTGTAGGTGGGAATAAAAGAAGTAGTAATCAAAAGTGCCTGAATATATTACCAGCTTTGGTGAAGTATTGCCTTTTCCCCTAAGCATTAATAGACTTTATAAGTAGACATGAGAATAGAAAAGATATTAAAATGCTCATAAAATCATAGAGTAGAACAGGAAACGTTTTAGTTTTCTTTTTCTCCATTTTCCCGTATTTGCAATAAACTTAATTTCTTATTCCTCTGGAAGCTTCCACCTCTTTTTTTGGCATTCTCTGCAGTCTGTTCAGACATAGTTGAGATTTCAAAGTGAAATACTACTACCAATCAGATGATTATTTTGGTTAGTATCTGAAAAATGTATGAAAAATTTGCATTGGGAAATAAGGTGATTTTATTCCAAAAATGATCCTGTATTCAAACCACAATTCACCTCCACAGTTTATATGTGAGATAGCCCATCCTCTTCAATGATGTAGTTCATTAGCACATCACATCTGTTCTCTTCAATTTTTTCATCAGCTTGCTGCTACATCACAGCCCTGCTAACCTCTCTCCTTATAAAAACAAGCACAGGCTCTAGAATTTGAAAAACCCTCCTTGAAGCTAGGAGTTGCTTTGCAGAAATTGGTTTCCTCGGGAGAAAGCCCTCTAAATGCAGCTATAATGGAGACTCATCATGAAGGAACTGTGCAGAATGGAGGCTATCTGTCTATCTCTGAAATCACAATCTGCCCAATAAAGCCACCCATTCCAAGAAATAAATACAAGGAAGCCTCCACATACACTGTTCTAGCTTTGTCCCCAACATTATTCATGCACTGGATACTCATCTGAATGATGATGCCACTCATATAATGCTTACAAACAAACATATCATTAAGGTCTTTTGTCCAGCATACTTATCTATGGCACACAGCTTCAGTGAGTAAAAACATCTGTGTATGGGAGATACATCCTGTAAGGTTGATAGTCTGAGGAAATTCACCAAGGATAATTTCTTTAGGGGATTCTTATGAAGGCAGTGAGCCTGAAGTCTCCCTTCCTATGAAGAAAGTAATACAGTTCATGATATTGTTATGACTTTATTATGTGACTTGTATTTTAACTGGAAATCCAACTCAGGTGACTGTTTCCTAATATTTTTATATTTTTCTATGCCATAATAAGAACCTTAGAAGCATGTCCAGGAAAATAAACTCTGTTTAAAAACGTACCCTCACAGTATGCCTGGTAGAAGACATATCTCCTACAACAAAAGATGAAGACCCTCACAAAAGTTCTACTTCTGATGATGATCCTGTGTCAAATCTCTTCAAACTTTCCTCACTAGAACCAGCTCCTCATCTACTTGGTACTGTATATATACTCTGCATATTAACCACATATATGCCTTCTGCATATAAATAGCAACAGAGAAAGCAGAGACAGCATTTAATATGTTCAGTTATTTTAATTCAGAATTGCAGCAACGGAGCGAAATGACGATTTTGGGTACACAGCCAGTCATAGCTGGACGCAGCATGTTACATGACCTAAAGTGGCTAATGAGACAGTGAAGAACAGAAGAGATGCAGGAGACTGATGGATGTGCTACAGCTGGGTTGAAAAAACATGATTCTGGGCACAACGTACTAGGAGGTTGTCAAACATTCATAAGGGAGCTAAATACTCAGGGCTTGATCCCATAATTGAGTCCAATACCCACACATTCAGAGAGCGAATAGAGAGCTAGCACATCTGCCGTATAATGACAGTAGCAGGAAGACTTACCTACTGTATGCACAGAGAGCTAAAATGTGTCCTGTAGAGCTCAGAGGAGATTCCTGATGGGCAGCACTGAAGCCTGAATACATTCTCCACTGAACAGACACTGCAAGAGCAGCAGCACTGTAGGCATGCCCTGGTGGGTCTTCTAAGGCACCTCTGCTCTGAGCTGCTGAATAAAGGCTAATGCATGAGTCAGTTTTAGGACTGTTAAACTTCAGATTTGTCTACATTGCAATTTATAGGTGAATCTGCAATTCCTGCAAACATACCCATCTCTTAGTCATCTTAATCACTATCTAGATTAAGTGATTACGAAAGAACCACTGTGGCAGCACAGTCAACCACATGGAACAAATAAAACCTTTATGTAGGCATTGCAAGTTTTTAGTACTTCAAAATTATCAAAACCTGCACTATTAGTGCTCTAGTGAAATTCGCAGTATTAGACACATCTTTACAAGTAGCAGTTACACCTCTGGATTTTGGTGTACATGTGCCCACAATAAGGCATCTACATCAATGTTTTAGTTCAGATCAGTAGCATACTTTTGAAGCAAATATCCCAATTGTTCCCACTTATGGTGTTTTAGCTTGAATTATGGAACAGTCTTTGGAGTTCATAAAATGGACTTTTTCAGATTAAAATAAACTGGGAGATGTGCTTCAGAAGGTCATCTAACTTATTACAGTTGTAAATAGGCATTCAGTCACTAGAACCAGACTGAAGTTACTGGCAAATTGTATGGCAGTATGTCATGTCCTCAACTCCATTTTGCTTTAAACATCTGCTTCTTCTGGTTGAAACTGCTGCTTATGTATACAAATACAGAGAACAGAGGACAGGCACTTAGTTGTCATCAGGATTCTGCTCATAAATTAGCACTTTTGACTCACCATGTTTTCTACATAATCCTCTCTGGGCTCATTCTCTAAGAAAAAAGTCCACAAATCCAAGTCCAAAAGTTATACAAATTGAGAATGAAGACATAAATAGCCCAACAATTGTCACTCTGTTCTGTGCTGCCTTCCCTCCTGCCAAGTTCTGCAACTAAAAGTTATTCCTAAAAAGAGCTGAGTTCTATTTTCTCAAAGTATAGTATAGTAAGAACATTGCAGGACTGCAAACAAAGACAGTACAGAAGCACTCAGTAAACAAATTAAATATATGAATGCAATATATTTACAATACCTGAGAGAAAACATTTGTAGAAGGTGGAAGAATAAAATTCTGTATCTTAGATGTATATATAGTGACTCAATGGTGTTGACTGGCTCATTATGACACTACTTGCAGTGGTGAAATTTTTATTCTTTAAGAATGGATTATGTAGTCAAATACACAATTGGAAAGTTGGCTAGGATATTCCAACTTCAACATGTATTAGCTAAAACTCAGACTTGTTAAGGAATAGAAAGGAGCAGCGTAAGTGAACAAAGACATTAATAAGTTAATAAAAAAAAGGACACATAAAATTAGCAACTTCATTGGATAATTTGGATTAAGGTTACAGATGAAATGGTAAAAAAATAGAATGGAAGTGGTTATAGACCTCTGGCGCAGGATCAAAAAAGAAATCTGCCAATGTTTACACAGCTACCAGAGGCTTTTAAAGAGACCGTATCATTGATCATATGGAATTTCAATTACCCTGAAAGTGAAATTACAGATAATAGCACAATATCGTAGGCAGGTTCATGTTTGTAAATGTGAAAAAACTGTTTTCCTGCACAGTCTGTTGAGCAGTCAAAAAGATCAGATGTTATTTTTTATTCAGTTCTGGAGAAACAATATGGCATGATAAAGAGGATGCGCATGAGGGAAAATCAGGGGTCCAGTCAGTGTCCAGATCATCACATTGTAAATTACTTGCACACAAAGAATGGAGCTTGTTTCCTTTCAAAAGGCAATAAAAAATGATTAAAAACATACACTGAAATATGGGAAACCTTCCAAAAGAAATGGTGAACACAGGTGAGAGGTTACCTCCACAAGCAATACCTGCTAGCAGCAAAACAAAGCGTTTTATTTTGATAATTTGCTTGAGGTCTACTTTTTCTGGGAAGATACAAGTTCCTGCCTCCTGACTCCAGTCAAGTTTCCTTTCCTGACTTTATCAGGTACACGTCTCGTAAAGGAAGAATCACAATTTTGCAGCGAAAAGAAGTGAAGGGACACATTTTAAAGCGACCTCACCTTAAATGTACATTCTTTTAGCAGCTTTTGGTATTTGTGTATACTATGCTGAGAGTGCCCAGTCTCAGGACATACTAAGCACGTTCTAAGTCCTGTGCCTTCATTCCAAGCCCTTTCTGTTTTGACTTAGAATAGTACAACCACTCTAGAAAACGGGATAGAGTCAGAATCTTCTATTTCAAGTGTCTCCTGTGAACTAACAAAATGCCCAAAGTAAGCCTGAAGGGTCAAGGGGATACAGAAGCTTTCTGTGGATCTTCTCTGCACTTTTGTTGGCCTGGGTAACATCCTACCCAGAGTACAATGTTGAGCAGCACCAGGCATTATAATGCAATGTTCATTCTTATAAACTGTGATGAGCCACCTTGATCTGTGACAAGGAACACAAAAATGAAATGAAGCCATCTTTGTGTGAAATATCTGAAGTAAAAGATTACTAGCTCAACCTTCACTTTAATTATTTTTTAAATAAAAAGGTTAAAAAGAAATTGCTAAAACAGCATTTCAGCAGTAAAACCTTGTAAAAGCTTGAACTACTACCTGACTCTTCACTGCCATGCAGCTTTCCCCCTTTTTGAAATCACTGTCTGTTGAGGAACTGTCAATGGTTTTCACCTACTAAACTCATTAATAAATGGAACACCAAATATTTGTTCTACTTCCAGTATAGCAATAGCTTGACTGGCACCGTATCTAACTTTGAATATAGCCCATGATTCCCTTTTATTTTGGTGGGCTATCTTTGACTGAAGAAAACTGCCACAGTCTCATCTACACCTCAGGATCCAGCCATAACTGGGTGAGTTGGGCCAGCAGCTAAAAGGAGTTGGAAAATGTCCTATATTCCAGTCCATTGTCACTGGAAAAAATAGAGAATGGGTATTTAAAAGCATATTCCTCAGCATGCAACTCTCTAAAAGCTATGTATTTTGTCATACATAATCGTGGCTTGCAAAATGTATACTTCCAAAGGAAAGTTTGAAAGTTTAATATTGAAGAAAAGATGCTGATACCATTGTCTATAGTAACGAATAATTCTCATTTTGATAGCCCTAAGACAACTGACAGAACTAGAATCTTCTGGTGCGCAGTTGCTTACTTACACAGAATAGAAGAGAACCCTAGATTTGTTGTGTAAAAAGAAAAAAACAATTTGATAAGCTCATGAAAATGCAATGCAGTATCCAAGAGATCAGCACCAGCAATGGAAGACATGCAGAACAATCTGCAGGAAGTTCTCTAAATGTTGACCGAGTTTCTGGGCTGGATACCAGCTGGATTCCATAAAGGAGTGTCATATGCATGATCCAGCATGAAATTGCTTTTCACTTGTGCACATGTAACAAAAATACGTATGATGGATTTTTATTGTCTGTTTCCACTCATATTGTTCAGATTGGCAGAAATACGACTGTATTATTTCAACCTCGTAAGTGTGTATTATTAATCAAAGTCTAACCGCTCTTTTGAAAATGAAATGGACCTCTGTGTGTCCAAACACAGAAATAGCTAAACCATGTTCAGAGAGAAAAAGATTTGACAGAAGAGTATCTGCCCAATCTTTCGCTGAATCAATTTGAACTTTGCGTAGAAATACTCAAGTGAGAAAATGTTAAACATTAGACTTTTCTTTAACAAAAGTAAACATTTTTCAGAAAGCAATAAACCTCATGTAGCCAAAATAATCTGTCTGAATAAATACCATCCCATAACACAAAACATCAGGCAATGTAAAATTATCAAAAGGCACTTTTAAAAGAAACATATAGTTTCTTTTTTAAACGCATGTCCAGCACATAGAACAGAACCCCTTTGTTAGAGCCGACAAAAAGAAGTTAAATTCCAATGAAAAGTTATTTAACCAGATTGCAACTACTCTTAAATTATAGTTTAAGATAATTTGATCTGATGGATGGCTGCAATAAAATGAGTAAGCTTTCCACTTACTCCTCTTTTGCCTCCCACATTCTGACTCATCTGCCTCACTGCTATACCATTTGCCCTCATTGACCTGTCTCTTGTTTCCAGTACCCTTCTCTGCACCAACTAAATTCATTAAAATGGCAGGAAACTGTCCATTATTTTTCTTCTCTGGTACTTTTCTCCCTATGTAATGAATAAAGCCACATCACCGGTTTTGAGTTATATCTGTCCAGGAATGGGTACCTGAATTCCAGAGCCGACACAAGGTATATGCTAGATGCATGAAGTGAGGAATGGGGGGAGAAAGGGGGGAAAATATAAAAAAGCCCTTCCCTTTTCATGTCAATGAGATGTTACATTGGTGGAACTGGTGTTACTAAAAGGTGGAATTATGCTGCTAGCTTAAGGTTAATCAAAAAGACCAGGAAAGCAAGAACATAGGTAGCGCTCAAAGCAGTACTTGGTGTTAAAAAGGGAAGATCCAACAGGCCCATAAAACAAAAGAAGAAAATAATTAACAGCATCTTTGCAACAGAGAGGGATCAGTAGATTAAAATGGGCCATAACACAAATGTTTCTGTTGCTGCCCTGGTTTTTTAGTAAGCAGCAGTTACAGATTTTACTTTCTAGACTTTAAAAGCACTTTGTAGGTCTCCCTTGAAGATTGAGGTTTAGAGTTGAGAAATGGGAGGTCTGAGATTCGATATACGTGAAAAATGTTCTCTCGAATAAAGAACTGTCTATTCTTTACTGATTATCAGTATAACTACATTCAGGATTTCACCCATCTAGTTACTTTTCCTATCTTATCTATTTGGATAGATTTCAAGAAAGAAAACCAACACTCTTATGAGGAATAAAGCACGTAGCAATACAACAGAAGACCAATTTCCTCTCTTTAGCTGTAGCACCAACCATCACACTGAAGATATGCAAGTAGTAGTTAATTCTGTCTCATCTTTTATTACTATGCAAATAAGAGATGCCAGAAATACACGTACACTGTTATTCCTGCAGGCTGATTTGAAACAAACTCTATTTAATTTAAAAAAAAAAAAGGTTAAAGTAAAATTAACTTTTAAAGTGAATAATGTTATTCAGACAGAAAGATAAGGTAAAAATACTGTGGTGTTCAGACCTCATGAATATATTGGAGAGCTTTGTATAATGTTGACACAGGACCTTCTGAAGAAATCTTTCATGTGGTATGCACTGCCTTTTGCTCGGCACATGGATGCATTTACAAGTTTAGATACCTTAAATAAGGAATGAGATTCTGACATCATATTCCACAGATGTTCCTCTAAATTATGAAAAGTAAGCCTGTTTCTGCAGTGATATAAACCTATGAGCGATTGATAAGATACTTCTCAGATATTAGACATGGTTCCTTCAAGTGTTATATTTATTTACAGAAAACCTAGAGATTTCGAAAATATTTAGAATGAATCAATATTTTAAATTTCTTCAGGCCCCGTAACATTTAACCTAATTAAATACTACCTGAAGTTAAATGTGACCATTGAAATACAATAAGAAGTGTCGGAGAGAACTCTTGATGAATGTTATCATTTGATGTCAACTGTACTTCAAACACATTGCAGTTTAATACAATTCTGTACTTAGGATCAGTAAGTCAAAGTCTGAAAATAACATAGCATGTGAAGACAGTGAAATGATACTCAAAGAAACATCCCAAAATTTAAATTGATGACAACTCAGAAGCTCTTAGAACTATGTGGCGAGTGACTAGACGCCTGCTCTGAAAATCTAGAGTTCACAAAATACCTTTTACTCCAATCTATTATTCACAACGTTACCTTTATTTATATTACTTTTAGGTATTTCTAATAACAAAAGAACCTCTGTCCTCTCTTTCTACTCTGTAGAAATAGAAACTCCTAGGAGCAGCTCCTGGGTACACGCTGGAATACCTGGGACTTAAATGTGTAACTGCTGAGTAACTGAAATGAAACATGGTAAGTGTGTCCTTACCCGCAACAATTCACGATTTTGAATGACTAATTTGAAATACCCTTAGGAGGCCTTGATTTCCAAGGGTAAGTGCTTTATGCTTTCTAATAAGAATCACAGCTCTGTTGTGGGTTTTAGTATGAACAATCACAAGCTGGAAAAAAACAATCATTTCTGAAAGTTGAAGTCTTGAGCAAACTGTAATGATCCAGGCATCAGAAACGTACTGTTTAAAATCTGTTGCTGTTCTTCCTAGGAAGTGACCACTCTGTAGAGAGGCTTCATTTACCTAACACTTCTGGGGGTATTCCTGTCCCCTGACTTCAGGAATCACAGTCACCCATCAGTATTTCCTCTACAGTCAGTGAGGAGTGACAGGTAAATTGAGAGGGCAATCCACCCTAAAGATTCAGACTTTTCTTAGGATAGGACAGATTATTATCTCCAGTCACCCCTCAGCTAACTCAATTAGACAAATAACTTTAGAGAGAGAAGTGATGGATGTAGAAAAACACAGTCTCTTCCATTAAGCCAACTACTACAGCTGGAAAAAAAGATTTCAGGCACAAAAGTCCGTCACATTAAGTAAATAATCAATTTCATCATAAGTAAATAAAAGCACCATAAAATAAAGGAAGCTGAAGATCAATAAGTAACATATCTAATATATATATTTGGTGGTCACATCTCATTTAAATTTCATTCAAGCAATGTTTCTTTAGGTGAATACCATTGATTAATGAGTACTAGAGAAAAGGTAGGGGGTTGGGGGTTTTTTGGTTTTGGATGGGGGATTTTTGTTGTTTCTTTGGAGGGTTTAGGGTTTTTTTCTATATAAAAGTCCTGAAAAATCATAAATCACCTCATACAAGCACAATCTGTTTCAGTCACTTAGTTTTCAAAAGGTACATTAGCTTTCACTACTCAAGATTCATTAAAAATCTCCACCCCCTTCACTGATGGTTAAAAGCTGCCTTGATCCCTTCAAGAAAGTGTCGTCTCATGAATATCTGTCACTGTTTCACCTGAGTGTATCCAGCATCGATTTATGCTTGAAAAAACTTGCTTTATAGGATAAAGCTTTTTCAAAATCTTCTCCTTAAAACTGGCATAAACATAAGAAATATGTTAAAAAAACAAGACTTTGTTGTTAATGCAGGGAAGAAATAAACAAAAAAGACTACCTTAAAATAAAAGGTCTCTACAGTATGCATGACAAGGAGAAAAATTCTACACTGCAGTTCCTCTGGCCCCTCTCCTACTGGATAGAAAGAAAAGGCCAGTTCTAGCCACCCCTTGGGACTTCATGGCTTTAGGCAAGAATATGTGGAGGAGAGACTGTGCTCTCTGGCCTGAATTCAGGCAGCTGCTCTTGACAGTTAATGCTTCACACCATTTTGCAGCCCTGGTTTCTTCAGTAAAAAGATCTGCTCTAGGAACCTGTTCCCCAGATGGTTCATTAGCATAAAATTCAGCCCTTTAAAGGTCATGTGGAAAGAATAGATATATGTTGTATGTGTCTCAGAGTTACTGTAAAGATGACTGAGGAATATTGCCTGAGATAGATATTTAGTCATAAAACTAACTGAAATAGTTTGAAGGGAAATCAATTCACACCAAGAAAACCGTACTGCTAACTGCAGCATGGACCTACTCCACACTATTTTTTCCATTGTGATGGCATTAACAGCTTCTTAGCCACCACAGTAAGCAAGGAAGCACTGAGATGGCACTACTAATAGGACTTCAGCGTTGAGTGAGCTTGAATGCCACAATACAAAATGCAAAAACCTTGATACAGACCTAATACTGGAAAAACTAGGAGGGACGAAGGGCGGGGGGGGGGGGGGGGGGGGGGGGGAGCACTGCTTTCATATATCCTTAAGTTACTGCTCAGTTTATCATGTTTCCTGATAATGCTTTCCCGGGACTTTGCATCTACAGTAAGGCAACATGACTGCAGCATTAAACATACACCAACTGGGAGTCTCTCTTTCCTGGGATCTCTTTTGGCTCAAAAGAGAAAACAAAGGTGAGGAGAAACTTGATAAGCATCAATGGGTCAGTGGGTGGTCTGTAAAAGTTTTGAAATTCTATGGATATGTGCCTTGAAATAAGGGAAAGTCCAACAAGTATTGTGTTGGTGTTCAGGAATTAACTGATACTGTTACCTGATTCTACTTCACTACAAGACACTTCTCTTTTTCCACATGTGAAGAATAAACATATGCTAAACAAACTGCTTTCATAAAGAAAATCATAAAGAAAGACTACTTAAAAGAATTCTGGATTATAATGGGTTACAACAACTGTTACCTTAAATACTGTTTGCTTTCACATATCAAAAGGGTTCTTAAAAGCTCAAGTGAAAACAAAGATCCCTTAGTTTCATTGCTATGCACACAGGAGTAGGACAAATGGATAAATGGATAGCGAAGGACACACAATTTTTCTTGCTTAGTGACTTTACTGTTCATTGTCAAAATTGCAATAGTTACTAGGTGTGTACCATTGCCAGATTTGTAGATTTTAGTTCTTTATTTCCCCAGATGCATTTCTTTAATCTCCAACTGCTGTCCCAGTGAATGTATTCTGAACAGAATTTAAACAAATGAAGTAAATATTTTTATATCTTGATATAGCAGAATATGAGATTTGCTGTACATATTTGTTTATGAAAATGTCTCTCATAGGTATAGTAGTATATTAACTGCCGAGACACTTGAAAAATCAAGAGGTATATTTACAGTTAGGGTAACACATAAGAATAAGCACTAAACAAATCATGAGAATATGAGGCATATGTAGAGAATGACTGAAAGTGAATGGTTAGCTGATACTAAATGACTTAAAGGTTTTCAGATGCAAGGTATAAGCAAAGGCCCAAGTTTCTTGAATGTATAGGTGTCTCAGAAAATCAATTACTCCTGCAGGCAAGATTTCAGCAGTGCACATAGCTTGCTATCTTTGAGCACAGTGCTCAGTACCACTTTCCTCTCTGCTCCCTTTGGTGCAAAATCAGCTGCCCAAAACATTGAAAACCAATGTTAATTGATATTCCATCAGTTACTATCCTCATGAGCCTCTAATGCCACATGTCCTTCAAAGAGGCGATAAAAATAAAGTAGAGCAAAGTCCTTTATCTGTGCCATAGGTCCCACTCTCTAGATCAGCATGCATGCAGAAGCAGGTGCCCAGGTGTCTCAGCCAGGATTTGTGAGGTAAGTAGTGAGCCAGCTAAACAACGGCCCCAGTGCTGGGGAATGAGAATAGGCCAGAGAGTTGTCTGTAGCACCGTAGGACAGTATTGGAGTAGTTTGCATTTGCCACCAGAGCAACCTTCTTGAATCACTGCTTTGCTTCCTGTTCTTCCTTTGATTCCCAGAGCCATTCGACATCCTAATGCTACGCATGTCTTTCAGTCCTTTGCTCCTGTCTCCTGCTACACACACTTTGGAAAATATTAACATTGAAGTGAAAGAATGTTCTTGCATGCCTTGACAAGAAGTGAAACAGTTAACATCACCTTTTGCTGTACTGACACTGAGCAGCTGAGTTAATATTCTTGTGCTTTAAAATTCTTTTCCATGTTCAGAAATGTATACAGAAGAGGGGAGAAAAAAAAGCGGCTAAACCTAGGAAAGAAAGAACATCACCTTTTTGTCAGACCAGTATCCTCGTCTTGCCTCCTCCTTCACTTGATGAAAAAATGTGACATCAAGTTTCACAGATGGAAAACAAGGTCAGATTCTGATAGCATGTAACATGATACTTTTAAGAAAAAGTACACAGTGAAGAGGAGAGAAAGATGAGAAAAAGACTGGCACCTACAGCTTCTGCTGCTCATGTTTTGTGGCCACATTCTGGCAGGTTACAGATATGCCTGGCCAAAACCCTGATCCATAATGCATTTGTTCTGCTTCAGGTTGATAAAATACTCAAATGATGTATAAACTCACCCCAATTCTCAAACCCTGAACAACAGGTTCAAGACTTTTTTTTTTTAAAAAAAATTAAAAAATCTTTCTTTCTACGCTCTTTTTATAGCAAAATTTTTATATTTTCATGCAAGTTTCCATCTTCCATAACCCCTACTTAGAGTGTCTGAAAATGTCAGTCTTCTAGGACGAACAGCGGGAATCTTTCAGAAGTCAGGAACTTCAGAATTCCATTACATTCACAAACACAGTAAGCTGGACAGACACTGCAGTCCACTATTATGCCACCCAACAAGGTCATCTGTATAATACGAGGTGTGAGATAGTAGGAAGCATGTAGCCTCCTTAAAAATCTAAATCTTCTGTCTTTTACCTCTATTTGAGAAAACTACCCAATCGAATTCATAAATACCCACTTTTTTTCTCTGCAGTAGAAAAAGTGAGAGGGTTTTGTCCCCTCCCACTGCCATCCCACCCCATGTTTATTGTGATTAAGAAACCAGCGCTGGAGCTAGGTATCATGCCATACACAACCTTCTGCCAGATGTCACAGTCTGATCGGATGAAAGTTCATCATATCACATTTTGATGAAAAATAAAATCCTTGATTCAATGAAGTGTTGCCTTCATAGTGCGTTAGACTCCCACCACAGAGGCCAAGCTCAGAAACCTGGTGTACACTGCTTTCCTCTGCAACTGACTCTGTCTGGATTTCAGTGTAAATTTGTATGACCTGTCTTCTCTTGCTTTACCACCATTTTAATTTTGCTATTCCTGTTGGTCTTTACTAGTATTGCACAACTCGTTTTTCACTTTTCTTACACTGGCCTTTGTCCCTTACGTCTGGTTCCCATCATCCTCCTAATCTGCAACCAAAATGCATGACCTCTGCTGCTGCTTATTTCTCGTTCTGACAAGATGCAAGGCTCCGGGTCCTTTATATTCTTCTGTCCCAGCTGCCTCACCCAAGTTAAAACGGCAAGGAGGACTTATTTATTACATTTCCCAAGTTTCAGCTGGCCATAATCTAACACGTTACTTTACCAAATATGTTTATATCAAAATACTTACATACAGTGCCCAGGACACTGTACAAGTGTCAGTAACAAACCAAAACTTAAGGAGATAAGTGAATAATTGTCATTTCCCTGAATATTATTGCAATACACAGTTTATGCACATAAGGTACAGAGCTATTAAATGAATGAAAAGGCATTTTCCAAAATTATTTCTACTACATCACTTATTTTTTCATCTGGAGACCAATTCAACTTCTAATTTCCCTGTACAGAGGTTTTGCCTGATATAGCAGCAGAATTTCGAGCATTTGCCATTCTTTCTTTCCAGATGTCTACCACATCTCCATTACCTTCACCATATGTGAATTAAATTATCTTTCTTTTCCAGTTTCTCTAAACATATTGAAAGCTTTTGCAGACTGTCATCCTTCCTGTCTCTCGAGGAAGGACTTTATTAAAAAAAATCATTTTGGTTATGGATTTGTTCTTAGTTATCATATTTAATAATTCATTTTATAAAACTCACTGTGTTTTAGCAAAGTTTAATGATTTAATCATTAAGGTCCCAAAGAACATACCTGTGTAACTCTTCCCTGACAGTCCTCTAGGTAAAATCATACTACAAACAAACCCAGTACAAAACAGGTTTCTTCCATAGTTTTAACTGAAGAATGTAAGTATCACATTCACAAAATGCCACCCTATAGCAAAGAGATCTCAATGAGTCACCATTATCTCAAGCCTGCTTTGGACACGAGTAGCACATTATGAATCATCTCAAAATCAGAGTTAGGGTATTTTGGGAATATCAGTAGCTGTTATGAACATACTGTTCCCGCCGTTCATAAGAATCTTACTGAATGAAGAAAACTCGTTTATATTGGAAATTTTAAGTTGGCAGAAGTATTTAGTCTTGTAAGTTACAGTTACTAACTTCAGGGCCCTACATAATTAAAAGTCAGATTAATACTTTGTTGTACTTTTATGAAAGAGACACCTGTTCTGTCAAATATTACTTTGATTTACTTGATTAAATATTTACTAGATTTATGTCATAACTTGATTTAATTCATTTAGTAGAGGACAGGAACAAGATCTTGACAGCATAAGAAAAAAAATCTCTTCTTACAACATTGAAAACTGCAGTGATTCATGATTCACATACACACAAAAATCTGAAAAAGATCTGAATAGCTAGAACCACTCTGAAATTACTTAACTATGCAGCAAGGAAAGTCTCAGAGCTCTAACATCAAGTTCAAAATGGCAGCTTTGAAAGAGCACGATGCTGTAATTCCATTAAAGGGTAACACATGATGGTGTTCACATTTCAACCCCATTTGCCACTCCACTGCTTCTTAAAACGCTCAAGATAAGAAAGTAACAAATGACTTTGTCATTTTTTTTTACTTTCTCATTTAAATATTATGATTGTCCATTAATAATTTGCTTCAACAAGGCCAAGTGCTGGGTCCTGCACTTGGGCCACAACAACCACAGGCATCGCTACAGGCTTGGGGCAGTGTGGCTGGAGAGCTGCCTGGCAGAAAAGGACCTGGGGGTTCTAACCGACAAGAGGATGAACGTGAGCCAGCAGTGTGCCCAGGTGGCCAAGAGGGCCAATGGCATCCTGGCTTGTATTAGAAATAGTGTGACCAGCAGAAGTAGGGAGGTGATTGTCCCCCTGTACTCAACACTGGTGAGGCCACACCTTGAGCATTGTGTCCAGTTCTGGGCGCCTCAATATGAGAGAGATATCGAGGTGCTGGAGCGAGTGCAGAGGAGGGCAACGAAGCTGGTGAAGGGCCTGGAGAATAACTCTTACGAGGAGCGATTGAAGGAGCTGGGACTGTTTAGTTTGAGGAAGAGGAGGCTGAGGGGAGACCTCATCACTCTCTGCAACTACTTGAAAGGACATTGTAGAGAGGTTGGTGCTGGTCTCTTCTCACAGGTAATTAGCGATAGAGCAAGAGGGAATGGGTTCAAGCTGCAACAGGGTAGGTTAAGGCTGGACATTAGGAAAAAATTCTTCACAGAAAGAGTGGTTAGACACTGGAATAGGCTGCCCAGGGAGGTGGTGGAGTCACCATCCCTGGATGTGTTTAGGACTCGTTTAGATGTGGTGTTAAGGGATATGGTGTAAGGGAGAACTTTGTAGAGTGGAGTTGATGGTTGGACTCGATGATCCCAAGGGTCTTTTCCAACCTAAATGATTCTATGATTCTATGGATAGTTCTTTCTTTAAGCTTTAAACACATTTTTAATGACAAAAATAATAAAAATTGCTGTAGCAAACATACTATTTAGGTATTGATAACAATCCTGTTATTGGATACAAATATGAATGTTTTCAAAGTTTAGAACTTGCTTTCTGGGCTGGGGGGCAGAGTCTTACTGTTTCTTTTCTTCACAAGACATTGGTTCATTGTTTCCACCTATAACAGAGATATAAGGATCTGCCACACATCTGGCTTCAAAGAAATTAAGAAAAAATTTCAGCTGCTTTTTTTTTTTTATTTTAAATTTAAATTGTCATAGGACAATTTAAGAGTCCTATGGAATTTTCCATTTAATTTCCTTCAAAATGAAAGGATTTATCCTGCCAATGCATAGCTTTCAATACACTGCTTTTTTATACTGATTGTTAGCTGACACCACTGTTGAGATTTTTCAGCATCATTCTTTCAATTCTTGACTACTACAGTATTCTTTGTATTAGCTTTTCTTCACACACTAGTGTAAACTATTTAGAGAAGAAAAGGAAAACTCATAATTTGCCTCCTCCTGTAAGCACAACATCCTCAGCTGGTGTAAATCAGCTGAAACCTTGACCCATAGAGAGTTTGGGATTTAGCTGAAATGAGAGAGTTGGGTTTTTTTAAATATTTAAATAATATTTTTCAACCCTGCAGTTTTCATTTACTTAGTAGATGTCACCCTAGTCATTTTGGCTTTCAGATTACTAATAAGGCTACTCATTTCTGATGAAGGACACAGATACTCCAGCAGGTCCTGATTTAAAATCCAGCAGGAAGATCTTTGTATAAATCACTTCAAAAGAAGCATTTAAAGATATGACTTTGGCAGCTTCCTAAAAAGAAAACTGACAGATCACCATTAAGAGCATTTGGTTTAATATTGATTACTCCTTGGACTGTTCAATTAGGCTTCTAATTAGGATTGATTTGTTGTGTCCTTAGCAACAAAAGCAAAGATGGCACCTGAGAAAAAGAAAAGGGTCGATGTTTTTTTTTCATTAACGTGAACATGCATGCCATTTGAAGCAAGCAAGAACTTGTTATATCCTAGACTTCCCTCTGTTCACACACACACATATACGTAGTAAGCTGTATCATTTGAAAAATATTCTGTATCAGACTCACACTACATATATGCAGCCAGCTGCATCTTAGGCAGAAACCTCTTAATGTGATTCTGACTATCTGAACAGGAAGCACCAGGAGGATGCAATGCCTCTTTCTCATAGTGCCTGAAAGGACACCTCACATGTTCAGAGGGAAAAACAGAAAAAAGATTACGAGGCCATTAAGTTTCCTCACAATTGATCCCCACGACACTGGAAACTATTCTCTTCTTTCTACCTGCTTTGTGTCCTGCTGCCTTCAGCTATCTCACGAGAGTTAAAATTCACATGCAAGAGGATTAAGATCTCACAGTAGTTCCTAAAGAAATCTGCACTCTTGTTCCTCAGTTCTGCACATCTGTTTTGAAGCAACTATTTCTGCCCCAAGCAAGCTACTTGCTCAGAAGAGGCAGACAGGCACTAGCCTGCAAGATCTACTACTTAGTGGGGTCATTCACTGGACTCTGAAATTCCACAGACTCTATCCAGATTAAAGAGTATTTAGCACTTCAGTCAGGTGCCATTTTCCCAAACTAGACATCATGATTATCAGCAATGTCATTACATGACCTCGACACCATCCTCCAAGATTTTCTCTTCTAAATAGTTTTCCTTGGCCCTTCTGTATCATGTTACCCATGTAACTTCACGTACTAGGGAAATGAAGAAGCTGAGTCCTGTCTCCAGTGCCCTGCACCGTGACTATCCTGCTGCCTCACTGTCTTCATTTGGTAATGCCACTATGTTAACATAAATACACCTTCCAGTTATCTGGAGGCTGTGAACCTACTACCTTCTCTTCATTTAAATGCTTCAAAATCAAGTCCCCACAAACTTCAGTCAATGGCGGATTCTTTCATCACCTTAGTCTTCCTGGATTTGCACTGACTTCACAAAACTGGGCATACTACTTGCTATTAATGGATAGCTACAACATCACATGATTTTGAATGCATAAAAATGTAAGCATTCGCTAATAACCACATTCATTCAGGTCCCTTCCAATTTTGAAGTATACTCATATTCCTGTGGTGACAGAAAGTACTGCCTGACAGAAAGTACCTTGAGAGCTGGTTAATTGACTTTCTACTGGCAGATACATGTCATTAGTTTAGGATGAGGATGCAATAAATCGTGCAAAGTAGTCAATTGCAGTAAGTAGCTTTTGCTTTTTGGAGTACTTAAAAGCATTTCAGGGATTTATACTCATTAATGGCAGTAACATTTGTGTATTCATAGTAGAAGTAGAGCCTACCTCAGTCTATTTGATGTTATAATTGGATCAGGTAGGCTGTGATGAGCCACAGTTTATGAACCAATCTCAACCTGACTTAAAATTCAAAACCCCCAAATTTTCTCATTTTATATGCTAACTGAATCTCATTTACACCAGTTATAGGCAGATTCAAATTAATTTCAGGTAAACTTTGGAAATCCTTCATATGTTTCACTAGCAGCCATAAATATTAGTCTTCAAAGGCTAATTTCTATATAACTGTACTTGGCTTTAAGGGCTAACTGAACCACTGTAATACCAGGCAAGGTTAATCTGTCCTATTATTTTTGAAGAGGGAGCAAAAGGAAAGGGAATTTCTCCACTATACCATGGAAAGGACCGGAAAGTTTCCCTCTGCTTTCCAGTAGAAAAGTGGAAGCTGCTGGTTGCTCTTTTGCCCCTTGCTCCCAGCTGGCAAAGATGTACTGTTGTAATGAAACCTGGATGCTCTGGTCCCTGCAAGTAATGGGGTGGAGACGGTGAAAGAAAAATTGCTAAGTTTGAATGAATGCATTTGTCTTTATGATTCACAGAAGTCAACCGTTTCTAAGAAGAGCTCACTACATCCTGACTACATGCCTCAAATGTCAGCAAACTTGCCTATCAGAACATCACTTGCACAAACCAGAGTTTCTTTTAAATCAGCCTCCTATAAAAGACTGTGATTTAAATGAAACACCCCAAACCCCTTAAGATTCCAGAGCAATTACCTTAAAAGCATTTACGCTAAAGAAAGTGCTATTGATTGTTGCTCATCAGCTTTCAGCACGTGTACAGTACAACAAAAGGAGAATTAAATTTAGCTGTCTAATTAGAAGGGATGCACTAAATCACCAGAAAACAATGCAGCAGCTCATTCTGAGAGCAGATATTGCAGATCTATGGCATTTGGCAGCTTAAGTTCAAACTGTACGTTTATCTATCAGGGTCTCTAAGTGTTTCAGACAGTTGCAACATGCTTTTTACATATCATACAATGTATAATATTATATGCTACTGCTAAAAGCTATTTTCCAGGACACATAACTGCCTGATACAAGCATAACTAAATATGTCACATTAATTAAACTAAATCATATTTATTTCAAGCCTGGAATACTAAAATTAAAGATTTTTAATAAAAAGGTAAGTTATTTGTTAATGGAAAAAAAATCTGTCCAAACTGAAAAATGAATATGATATTCATTAAAATTCTAAACAATTAATTTCTCTGTGTATCTATCATAGATATTTGGAAGGAAATGAAAAAATGTCTTTGTTATTTCAAATGTGATGTACTTAGAAGCTATGTCCAAGTCTCTTAATCCAGTTGTGTTAAATTGCTACCCCTAAAATGTTTACAGACAGGTTTCAAAAAGCTAAAGTGGCCATAGAAATAATTAAATATAATAAATTAAAGTTAAATATAATAAGGAAAAAAAACCACTCACAAATTCTAATATTAATCACAGAAGAACACAACTTTCATCTACCAAATCATCCTGAAAAGCAGACAAAAAGACTTGGAACATGTTGAGAATGAAGCCAATGCATGTGGCATACAACGCTTGCCATTGAGTAGGCAAAGAAACATGCATAAGGATCTGACTAAAATAATCCCTTCAGTAAACACTACTTAGAGATGGAAAAATTACAGGAATTAGGAATAGAGAGGACAGAAAGAGCAGCCAGCACGAGCTTGATACAGTAGCCTTGTTTATACCATAAGCAGCTCATCCTATGCCTCAGAAACCTCTTATTTTAAAATCTTTTTAGTAAAATTTGATGACTATGCCTGTATTGCCGAGATAATTATAAGACACTTACCAATGCAGACTAAAATTGCAGAAAGAAAGCATGACACAAGTATAGCCAGAGGATACCAAAGATGGTGAGAAATTTAGAGAGGCACATTGAGAAGATTAGAAACATTCCTCAGGATATTTTTTGCTTAGTTTTGAAATACAAGCATCCACAAATTTGCACATTTATTGTGAATCAACCGACATACAGACAAATTAATTTACCTTTCATCCTTCCACCCTAGTTTAGAATGTAAAGTCAGGCAGATGCAGGTACATTTTCTACTTGAAATATTAATGATTTTAGCTTTCACTGGAAGTTTTGTTCAGGATGGCCACCAGGGATTTAAGAAGGGAAAGAAGTACTGTTGAGGGCTTCTCATTGCATTCATTTTGATTTGATACTCAACTACCACCACTGACTTCGCTGCAGTTATTCTATTTTGTGCTAGTGTAAATCAGAGATAACTCAGTTTTGTATAGTTTAGGAGCTATCAGTTTTCACATCTATGGTAATCAAACCAGCTTCTTTTGCAGTAGCTAGTTCTTTCCTATCTGTAGCACTTTTGCAGTTGACTAGTTTGATATCTGATAGTGACAACTGTGAAAATGGTCCACAAAGCCAGAAGGTGGGCACCTGGCAGATTTATACTCACTGCTGTTGCAAGCAAATGCCAGAAACAAAAAACAAAGCGAGGACCGAGAAACAGAGTTATCCCACTCTTAGAAGCGTGCATAACTAGTTCCACAGAAATAAATAAAAATATGTTTTCCTCTATTAGCAATATTGGTCAAATGAAACAAAAACAGAGCTCAGCTATTAGAATTATTACTATATATTGCTCAGATTTTATTGCAGTGTGGCTCAATCTGATGCATGATTCCATGTCAGTTGATTGCTATGAATATTACGGCACAACATAAAGACATAGTACACCGCTATCTGCAACTGCTCGAGTTGTAAACATAAGTGATAGCGAGACAGTGATAAATCAGAAGCTCAGAAGTATTAGCCTAAAGAAGAACGTATTTTAGAGTATGTAGCCATGTCCTAAAGCATGCTGCACTGCCAGTTGTACTCTGCACCCATGCATTTGGAAGTAGCTTACTACCTATGATACATGGGAACATTGTTTATTATACCACCAGTTTAAATGCGTTGTTTACACAGACACTTACAAATCTCCTACAAACACTCCACTAGTAACTTGCATCTTGCAACTGAAGATCAACGAGCTGTCACAGTGGCCACGCTTCTCCCTTTTATCAGGATATATTGAGTGGCATTCTAATGCTTCCACAGCTGATTCTTCCATGGTAGTAAACAAGCTTTACGACAATCAGATAGCATTGGGCTGATAAAAAGATAGCCAAAGAGAGATCAAAGATTACACAAAAGTAATCACATTCTGGTACGGCTATTTATATATATTTCTGTTTCTAATCCACGGAATAGTCTACATCTATTTACAGTGATCCTATATTATTACTGTAAGAGCCCTACATTCTATAGTAAATAAAGAAGTCGGCCTCCAATTTTACCAGACATGCAGTTTGAGAGTTTACTTCCCCTTTCACATAAAAAAAATTTTTGAGACACATTTTTTTATGTTTTCCCCAAAAATCAGAGCAAATAATAATTGTGAGGCATAAAGTTGTAAAAATTGTCAAGTTGTCAAATTTCTTCCATTTTGCAGGCATTTAAGTCCATCATTTGTTCTTTATTAATAATATTTTTCAGGCAAATCCATCAGGGGCACCATGAAGAACAGACATCTACAAATCATTATTCATCCTTGCTTCCCTATTCACTTTTTTTCATGTGTAATGAATGTGTAAGATTGTACTTTTAAAAAAAAATTTAATAGTTACACTGAAATCTTATGGACAACCAGTAGTAGAGAACAGAGTAAACAACTTTTTGATTTCTTCAAAATTTTTCAACAATCTCTAACTATAACCTGTTTGCAGATTCATAAGCAAGAAAAAAATTCCATATTCATCAGCTAAATTATTCTCTGTGAATAATTCATTTAGCATGAGCATAAAACCATACTTTTTAAATTGAAAGAAAGCATGTTTTTAAATATGAAGGTGATGAAAAATTATCAAAGAAATAGATCTCTTTCTTGGTAAGCTAGATTCTAAAACAGAATGCTTGGATTTATTCAAGTTTCTACTGGGACTTTATGGATAACAGCATCACTTTATGGACACAGAATTAACCTCTTTAAAAAACAAAACAAAACCGTAAAAGCTTTCTCCTCAGTTATCATCAATCCTTATTAATTTATGAGGTGTCAAAATTACATAAGAGAAGGTACCATGGCATCAGACAGCAAATGTTAACACAGGTACAAATTACTCCATACTGGCCATTTTTAAGATTCGTCTGGACAGGGTGCTGGGCCATCTTGTCTAAACCATGCTTTTGCCATGAAAGGTTGGACCAGATGATCCTTGAGGTTCCTTCCAACGTGGTATTCTATGATTCCATGAACCCTTGACCTAAGGGCTGCCTCGTTATCTACGTCTCTGACCTTCACTGGAGTCTGGCTATCACTATGTACCTTTGGTTGTGAGTAACGAGATGCAGTGAACAATGCTGGCAGAGACACTTGTTCTCTGATAGGCTTCAGCTTTGAAACAAACTTGATGATAAGGTTTTAGGTACCTTCCTGATCTTGGCATGGAAAAAAACACTTTAACAGAGTAATTCAGTTTTACTTATCAGTCATGCATTCTACTTTAATGCAGTTTCTCTAATCACCCTCATTGTAGGAGGCACCAATGATGTGAAGAATATCTAAAAACATATAACCTTCCTGTGCAGTAGAAAAATTTAATAAATGTCATCTCTAGTGTCTTTCTTTTAGGCTGGAAGTCATTCACCTTTCAGTTACCTTAGGTGTAAATGAAAACAATGAAAGGACTCTGGTCTAAAGTTAATGAACATGCAAGTTCATACTGTTTTTTTAACCTCCAACAATAATTAAAGCATTTTGATGGCTACACTTCAGTGCTAATTTATAATTAACTTCAGGTGCTTCTTTGATCTTGCTGATATATTTTTCCCATTTTCTTATCAAGAGTCTCCATGCAGTCTGTAATTATGCTTCTTAGTGTGACAGTAACTTTGAATTAGTAGGTGCATTAATATATGCTCTGGGAAAATAACGGTTGAGCCAAAGCAAGATCTTACCACTAAGCTGGAGTATCATCTGAAGCACTGATGATTAAAAACGTAATATTATATAAACTCATAATAGGTTTGCCATAAAAACAAAACAATGAATCTCAATTTTAAGGTAATGGATGATAGAAGTAAAGCTCGCACCCTACAATACACACATTGAGGCATTCAGAGCACTAATATCACAACACCACAAAATGTAAGTGTCATGTTTTTTATCCACCTAGGCTCTTCCTCTGAAAAGGAAGATATTTCAGACTTTTTGTGAATACTGAAATATTAAATCAAAAGATTTTTTAAAAGTGTTAAAAGCTGTTATAACAATACAGTGACACAGTCTAACCTACCTAAAGCAATAAATAGATAGATAATGCAAGGGAGAAGGGTAGTATAACTCATTTCCTCAGCTAAAGGAATGATCTGTACTTCTCAGAAGACAAACACTAATCTCATATTTTCAACACATAAATAAGACCAGGGACAACATAATTGAGATTCTTGTATTAAGTGCTTTCTATCTGAGAAACATTAAATGAAAATTGCAATAGAAGTGCTAGGGGCACCTCTTTTGTAAACACATCAGTCTGCAGGTACAAATTGGGACTGGTATGACTTCTCTACTCACGAAACTGATGTTTCACTGATATACTACTCCAACATCAAAAAATGGCCACAATTGTGCTGGTATAAAATACGCTTTACACCATACATTTCTTTCCCCAGGCAGAGAAAGTCTGAAGCTATAGAGCACTTTTATGATCACCACATTAACCTGCAGCATGGATGACTATGCATGCACAAATATATTTGGTTGGAGAGGACAAAAATGAGGAGGTTAACACTACAGAATCACATATTACTGTGACTACAGTACAATACAATATTCTACTGCACAGAAGTTTTAAGAAAACTAAATTTCCAGATGTGTTTTGTGATGTCATTTCACAAACTTATGTTTTTTAACTCATTGCTAAACATGTTAGCAGCACAGGTACATACTAATCCTGACATACTGCATGATTACTCTTTCAACTAACATGACCTCCCTACTCTAGGACTGCTTTCATTGTGACAGCACTTGAAACATCCATGAATCAACTTTCTGGGCTCTGATTAAAGGCTAACTGCAAGCTGCATGTCACTTGCATGTTTGTACCAAACAGTATCAGTACCTACTCTGCCCTACCTCTCCTATCAGGTCCTGAGATGCACTGGAGAGACAACTGCACAGCATCAGCTACAGAGCTCCATTCTGAAAGGAAGAAATAGGTGTCTGATGCTATAGCACTAGCTCCCTTCAGCTTCTGCCTCCTTCGCAGCAGAAAGGGAAGGCAACTAAACTAAAAAGGAAGGAGACAGAGCAAAATAGTTCAATTTTCACTGCTTAATTACTAGAGTAGCCCATTGATTGTGACTTCCAATATAGTCACAGAATGATGGCCAGAAAGTGCTGCTGTATTAAAATGAAACACCAATATGCCTACTTTGCAGAAGAGTAATGCTTTTTGTGGGAAAAAAAATGTTCCATAAGAGCAAAAGATGGAGAAAAAAAATCCAGAATGTGTGAAATTCACAAGCTGAAGCTAAGACTGACGGGTGACTAAACATGAAGCCACATCTTTCATTTTATTAATTTTTTCCTTCTGCACAGCTGAGATAAAACCAGACAAAGTAGCACAGAAATTTTCTAACATTACAGAGACAGCAGTCTTCCCATCATACATCATCAGATGAAAGGCATCTTGTGCTTATTTTACTGCAGATCCATTCATTATTCTACCTGGCAGCAACCTGGATATTTAAAAATAAATATCCCTAGTACAGTCTTATAGTCATGCCACACAGCACAAACTGGAGATCTGCCAAGTGCAAATCGAGGGGTTTGAGGAACTTTTTTCCTGTGCTGACAGAAACCGCTGTCCATCCTCATAAAATATATGTGGGCTATTATATTCTTCTGCTTAAGAGACAGAATTTTGTTGTGTGTTTTTCAGATAAAAGGTTCTGTTGTCCATAACAGAGCTCCCACTTCTGCAATGCAGTACTCAAGTACCCCTACAAGAACACTTGAAAGGACCTTGCCAAGGATATTTTGGGAGTGAGAATTTTTTTTGTCTTTCCGTTTAAAAAAAAAAAATGCATTTGTCCCTTTCTAAAGTGCTCTCAGACCTCTGTTTTTTCCATTCAAAAATATCACAATCCTTCTTGAATTATCAAGGCTTGCATATTGACATTATCATAAACAGCTTTTATTAAATATTAAGAAAAAACACATGGTAACCTACTTATAATGCCTTCTTGTTATTGGCTCTTGTCTTAGACATTGCAATTTCTTTATGATTGTATGATAAAGATTCATTTATGTTTATGATGTTTATTTTCTTATGGTTATGACACACTTTTTCAAAATACAAGTGATACCTTAATGATACATATTCATCCAGAAAGAGTTCCATTCAGATTGCCCATTCAGATTCTCTCAGAAATGCACCAACTATAGTATATACTTATGTATGCAGAATTTTTTATGAGACCTTCAAACAATCATGAAAATATCTATAGAAGAACGTATGAGGAACTATGAGTATCATCAATATAACACACAAATTAATTTATTACATATTGATCACAAAATTGAAACGAAGCAGGCTTACTTTTAATCCCTTTTTGGACTTCTGCCTTCGTGGAAGAAGTAGCCTTGGGAAAATTACACTTAACATTATTATTCTTCAGTTCAGCACTTTCATATTTTTCATAGCAAATTTTTTCTATACTTGTTGCACTATAGCAGATTGGTTTGCATTCTGTGTTAGAAATTCATTGGGATCTTGTGACACTTAAGCATGATACAGATAGAAAGTTTGAAGGTTTTTTACAATTCAAATTTGTACAAAAATATCTACCTAGATGGACAGCATCCCCCCAAACCCACCATTAACTATACCAGAGTAAAGCTCTGAGCAGAACAATGGAGCCAGCACTACCCCACTACAGAATGATCATTAATGGTGACTGAACTAGCTAGCTTAAAACCACCATACACATCTCCAGACTTCTGCACAGCCAGTGTACATGAGCTTTGCCTGGGATTCTTGTCTGTGTCTGTAGGATGACTGCTGTCATAATGCCAGATAAATGCTAGTATTTTTGATGCATCAATGTTCAAAAATCTGTATCTTGGGGTTTTTTACCAAATTTTCTTTCAAGACATTCCTGCTGCAGCTGTGCAGGGCAGAAAAAATGGGATTTTTCTATGGAACTTATTACTGATGACTGTATTTCCTATTCAAGTAATTTTGCCCTATTCCCATACCTAAGAGGAAGTGATCAAGAAGCTGAAAGCAGGTTTTACTGAGGTGAATGACAGGAAGCTGAGACAATGGTCATAACTTGTCACATAGAAAAGTATTCAGCTAGAGGATAGTCAAACACTGGAACGCATTGCCCAAAGAGCTTGTGGAATATCCGCCCTTTGAGGTTTTCAGATCCAGACTGGATAAAGCCCTGAGCAATCTGTTTTGAATTCATTCGTTACCCTGCCTTAAGGAGGAGATGTTTTGGCTCTTAATAAACAAAAACCCCACCACAAACCACAAAAAACCCCAAACGAAACCAACCCACAAATATAGAAAAACACATCAATCAACAACTGAAGCTAAGACAAAATCAAATGAAATACCAGTCTCAAATTTGTAACAGTGAGTGTGACACTTCCTGACACTTTCTGAGTGTATTAACTACTCCATGCTAAAATCTGTTAGGTCTTTTTATTTGTTTGTTTGGGTTTTGCTTTTTATAAATGGCTTCCTTTTCATAGGTTTTTCACTCGTTATTTGAGCTGAAAAATGTACAGTAACTGTCTATCACAAACATTTTTGTTGAAACCAATCATATGAATAAAGCAATGTTCAAGCAGAATCTGCAGAATGTGCTGCAATATAGGAAAAACAACTCCACAGAACTAAACCGATTACCCAGAACTACAATGGCTCATTGCCTTGGGGAATTATAGAACTGTCTTTTAGGATAGAAAATTTCAGCTCCCAATCTATCAAAATAAATGCTTGTTTTCTTAAATGTGTTCAGTGCTACAAAGCACAAACCAAGAAGAACCGGAATGAAAATGAAATAATAATTTAAATAATTGAATAGGTTAGATTCAGTATGGTAACAATTGTATGATTCAGTAAGGATACGGTCACCTGAAAAAGTTATCACAACCTAAGTAAGGTATGAATGTAATATATAGCACCTCAGCTAGTTATTCATAGACATGCTGCTATTCTGTGGTAAGAAACATCATGTTAATCACGAGGTGAAGCCAAGCACATAGGCAGTTAAACAGAGAATACTAGCACGCTAGGAAATCCATGCTTCACTTTACTCATGAGGGCTGCTAATAACTTACTGCATGTTTTGGAAACAAAAGCTCCTAATTAAAGCCAATTTCTTTTCAAAAGTAGTTGTAGCTCTGGATGCATGAACACATTATCATAATGAACCTCTGCCTCCTCTGAGGGAAGAGGTGTACAAACAACAGAGCAGACAGCCAGTGACAAAAAAAAGAGCATGTTCTTTGCATGTGCTGTACTAGCAAAACGTGTAAATGCCGCAGTGATCTCTTTATGCATTTCTGCAGCTAAATGATTAAGGGAACAGATCAAACATTTTAGAACAAATCTTACAGCACCATAAAGAGGAGAAATGCAGACTGAATCCTAGTGACTAAACAAAGTGCCTCAATATAGACATATTCAAGTTCACATAAACAGATACAGATATCTGATCTGCACGTGTAGATTTAGACTGACATCATCAGGGACCCAGTATCTTTAAAGACATATGAACACACATTTAAATCAAGCTGTTGAGGAAAAAAGTAATTTGTCAGCAGCAAACATTAAGGTAACTTGAGAATCGGAGAAAAAACTTATACAGAGTGACTTTGTGCAGGAATGCCTATATGTGACTGCATCAAAATGCTGTTTGAGGCACATTAAGGGAAGATCAACCCAAGGCCCTGAAACATAAATACACATATAGCAACTGACTATTTGCCTTTTAATAAAAGTCCCCATAAAAATCTAGTTATCTTCCTCAAAAAGTGGTGCCATTGCTGAAGAAGAAATAATCCTGAGACAATAAAGCAAGGCTCAGGCTAGCCCTGAGGGCCTTCCACAAACCCGTGCCAAAATTCTTGCTGCATCTTCACTTGTGCTGTTGCCTCAAGTCAGCATCACTTTGGGCTACAACTTAAAAACACTTGCACGCTAAAGCCACAGCAAAAGCAGCAGCCTAATTTGTGATCAGAATGCCTTACCGCAACGCACTCCGGCCACCTACTTCCTGAAGCCACACTGCCTGTGCAAGACCTCCCACCTTGCAACCTCTCTGTGAAAAGTCACTTCTCCATTTCTGATGTACTGCCAAAATAGAAAGGCTGCAGAATGCCAGCACTAACCCACCCTCAGTTTAAAAGCTGGGAGAATGGAGGTAATACATAAATACACTAAACCGTAGGCTTCTTTCCATTACAGTAGACAGTGAATTGTTAGAAGCTGTACCTATAAACCTTACAGTTTCCTTTATTCAGCAGAACCATCTGAAATAACTCAGTCTACAACTATGCAGGTAACAATTGAATGCTTTGCACTCCTACAGAAACAAATGGCTTAGAGAAACAAGCAATAAGACGTGAAATGCTACAAAACATACATATTTCTTTCTAAAGGGGGAGAGAAAAGCAAACCCCTCCAGCATCCCCTATTTTCATCATCAACATTTTTCCCAATGTCCATAAAATCCCTACTTAGCAACAAATCACTATGCATACAAGAAGCAGTAAATACAATTGTTTATGCAGTTTTTCATCATCCTTGGGTAAGCAGGTCAGAAGGTACTACCCATTGTTAAAGAGGAAGATCTCGGTCTACAGGGAGACTGCCTCCCTGCACAGCTATGGCAAAATATGATACTACTATCTCTATTCTGCTTTAATGCTGCAAATAAAACTGAAATAGCTTCCATGAATAAAAATACTTTCAAACCACATCTCAAATTTGAGGTTAAAATAAAATATTTAGTCCAGAATAGAAATAATATTTTCAGCAATTCTATAGAGGACAATTCTACAACAGTTACAGGAAAATTAGTTACTGCTCTACTTCTTTCAAAAAAAAAGAAAAAAGTCCCTCTCTCACTATCACAGACATGTCTAGAGACAGCTCAGCTCCACAACACCCCTTCTCTTTAGAGACTATTCAACTACAGACAATTCTATATGCTCACACCTTGATCTTGAATCCCAGAATGGCAGAGGATTACATCCAGGACGCCACTATGTCATTCCACAAAGATATTAACATACCTCCACAGATAAAACAAAGCAGCATTTCTGTATTTCATATATGTATTTCCAATAGCATTAATTGCAATAAAATGACAAGTAACCTATCTACTACATACATGCAATTATAGCCACACTGTATGCTGCAAAAGACGAATGTGGGCTAATTAATAGTCTTTGCTCTATAAAGAAGTCTAAAAAAAGGGTTGCGATTACCAAAGGAATTGGCCTTTTCAAAGAAAAGACATGGTGGGACTGGGAGGGTATAAAGCACAACTTTTCTGGCCGAGCCGACTGCAGAAGGCAGCCCGCAGCATGTGGCCCTGTGGGCTCAGTGACAGAACACTGCCATCACCTCTGGGGACTCTTACAGTCATACCAAACAAGTTTTTAGGAATATGCAACAAATGCATTTTGAACCACAGCCTACCTCCAGCTTCCAATAACTAAGGGCAGCACAGGAGGCAGCATCAGACAGGGGGCTGTTGAGGGAAGATTTATTAACAGGAAATGCCAACACCAGAGTGCACAGAGCGTACAGACTCCCCGCGCCTCACAGCACGCTGAAGGCTGCCTCACTCAGCCACCTGTGTCCTGCTTTAATACACTGACGCAGGAACTGATTGTTCCTACAGTAATTTCCCAAGTGCTCTTAATACAAACCCCTACGTTACATACAGGCTCAGGCAGCATGCTTGTTTGTCTCAGGTTGGTAAAATCAGGCTTGAATCCACTTCCCTGGGTAGCTCTCAGCCTTTTGAAAGGCCAAAGAGCCACAAAACCCTCAGCACTCACCTCTGGCCCCTGGCCGGAGCAGCCCAGGGCGGTCTGCTGCCACCTGCGGCGGGATGTCCCTTGCTGGAACCTTCCGGAATGGTCCCCAGCGCTCACCTGGGGAGGGCAGCCCTCAGCAGGGAGCCGCACCTGCCTTCAGCTCCCCAGTTTGCTCAGGGGCCTGCTCTCCTCACAGCTGCGGCTCTGCTAGGCTCTCCAGCACGGGTCATCATCAGCCCTGAGGGGATAACACGGAGCTGCTTCCTATCTCTGTCCATGCCTAAATCTCTTACAACAAGGCGTACGGGCCTAGTAGCCAAAGAGCTCTCGGCCCTCAGCATTACCAGCACATCTCAGTGTGCGAGCGATGTCCGCCAGGCAGGGAGGAGGCCGCGGGGCAGCTGGAGCTGCATTTCTGGGCCCATGTCTCCTCACAGAAGCGGCAAAGATGGGTGCTGGCAGCAGCTCCTTCGCTCTGTGCATCCCACGTCCAGCTGCAGCTCCAATCCCCATCTGTTTCTCTGAACTCCAACAGACCATGACACAAAAAAAACGTGCCTAGGCAACCTTTATATCCAAACAGTGCCCGTTTATAAAATACTTTTCAGAAAGTTCAGCGACACTACCAGTGGTCTGAGCTAATGGTTTAAGCAGTTATCACTGTTTTTGTTTGGTGTTAGTAATCACCTCATGAATTACATGTTTTTATTCAGAATAACATCTTGGAAGTCTTATTTGCAAAGACATTTAAATCTGTAGTAAACCCTTTGTAAAAAATCACTATGGAGCAAAATTTCTGTCGATTCTACAGTTTCAGTTTTGTTGAGAAACTCCAGTTTTACATGCACGCACTGGGGGATATTTGGATTCAGAGCTGTATCTCCTGCCTGACGGAGGGTTTTCAGCCATCCCTTTTTCATGACCTGGCCAAAACGTTTTATGACCCTAAGAATGATTTAATTTCACCTCAGCCTAGCAAGGATTACTTACTCAGCCCGTGGGCTTGGATGCCAGCTTTCCTGAGCCAGCTGACGGCGTAGCCACGCTAAGCCTGTCTCCCGCACCTCAGCATCATGTCCCAGGGACTCTCTCTATGCAGACACCAACTTAAAGATCAAAACGTTTCAATTTAGAGGGTTTTATTCTAATACTGTCAAACTGAGATTTTACTGAGCCTTTCAGCAAAAAGTTTTGATACTTGAACTTTTTCTTTAGTTCAGGGTGAAAACAACGTTGAAATAGCATTTCCCTTGGGAAAGATTCTACTATTCAGCCCTTTCTAGTTATTATTTTAATCATGACTCTTTAAAAAATGTTAAATGGCCTAGCTAAGCATCAAACTGGGAATTGTTAAGAGAAAGTATGCTCTGAGTAACCGTTTCTCCATTTCTCAAAAATCCATTTACAGGGTTGAAAAGGTATTTGCTTTTATATGCAACCAGTGTTTCCTTCTGCTCCCCCAGCAATTTTGCTCTATATCTGAACTAGCACTTTAGGAAAGAGAAAATGGAAATATGTCATTTTCTGCCCTTGGAATTAATTTTTAAACTTTGAAACATTCTCAGTCATCTGTTTATAAACAAGAAATGGTACTTAGTTCTTTAAGACCTACTTTCATTTTACTGAGAATATCTTGTGTTCTTTTCAACTTTAGCTTTACTAAGGAAAGGTCCCTGAAATGCTTTCATACTCAAATGCATTATAGTTCACATTCAACAAAATATTTAGCCTCCTACTCCTTTCGATATCCACACTGAGTTATAACTTACACAGAAACTCGGAAGCAAAACACTTCAACGAAGCTGGGCACAGTTCAGCAAAACACTAAATAGCGTATTTTTGTCTCACTGAGGACAATGGGAATCAAGCATAGACCTGAAGTACTATAGGTATGGATATACTTAACCACTCATAGCACGTAGCTAAGTAGATTTTCCTGTAAGCTGCACCGGCTCATTTGCCATTCCTATCCAAAATAGTCATTCTCAGGAAACGGAAAGAAAAGCTGGTCCGTGTATCTACATAATTTATACAGTTTGAGTACTTGCGCTTCCAGTTCTGTTATGCGGCTAGACCTAATAAAAATGGTGTCTTAATATATCTATGAATGTACTATATGTAAAGAAATGCCATTTACAATGTAAGAAAAGCACTGCTAAAAACTTTGCTCTGTCCCAGTTATCCCAGATCAAAGCTATACGGTGAAAACCTGTTAAAAGAGAAAGATAAAAAATAAACCTGTTAGGCAAATCAAACCAGCCAGTGGTAAAATGATAAAATACTGAAATAACTATTAAAAAAAATGCATCCCTAAAACTCTCAGCTAGATGAATATGTATTTTTATACTGCTTGATGAAGTGTGCTGTCTCGTTTTTCTTCTACTACATAGTATGTATAAAGAAATTCTTTTCAGGAATAGATCTGTTCACCAGTGTGTTCATTTTTCATTGGTATATGTATCTCAACACTCCATCCTTCTGCTATGAAGGACGTTTGTTGTATTCACAGAAGGCTGGAGCTGGAACCTAATGCTTTATTTAACCCCCATATCATAGAAGCAGTTTCCCCATCATTCTTGTATACTGGCCCCTAATCGTGTTCCCAGAGAAGAATGTACCAGTGATGGCAGACAGCAGCCCTCTTTGTCATCCTACCATTTTTTTGTTCAGTAGCTTTTCAAGCTTTGGAAATTTCTGTATATTCTCCAAGAGAAAGCATGCTGCCCAGAAAAAGCTACAATTAGAAATGCCCTTTTTCAAGATTCTAATTAGAAATATCCTTTTAGAAGTTGTATGTGACCATTACATCATTACCTAAATATTGTAAAATAACTGCATAATTTTATGATATTTCAATAATAATAATAATAGATTTTATTAATTCCACTAATTTTTAATAATTTAAACATTTTAATTTTATGAATATATTTTAATTTCCATAAAATATGTTGGTTCCTTATTGTATGCGAACAGATTCATTTACCAGTTGATGACCTTGGCCACAGTCTTTCTTCACAATTAGGTCTTAAATTTCAATGAGCAAAGAAAGTGTGTGATCCTCAAAGGCAATTATTTTTAATAAGTAAGTAAAGAACAGTGTGTATCTGAAGCAGTTTTATGACTCAACACAATGCCAAACAGCGAAATTCTGTCGCATCCTGGTTCCTCCGTACATTACACCTGCTGTACATACGCTGGTTTTCTGTATCTATGATGCATTCTATGAAATGTGTGCACAAGGTGGCCTCATTGCCTTTTACAGTTCTGCATCCAGAACTGCATATTGCCAGTAATTAGGTACACATACATTACAAATTAGATCTTCTAAGTTCATAAGATAAATGATTAGTAGGCCACTTAGAGACAGGGTAGCACTGAAAGGTCTGAACCCTCTAATTTCGGTATATCCCCATTTAAACTGGATGACTTGGAATGCCTACTTCCTCAAACAAGCGAGTCAGGATTAGAGATAGAGTTTAATTATTGATTATTAATTAAAAATTAATTATTTGTTATTAATTAATTACTCCTTCAGTTTACATAATGTTGGGCTATCATCTCTACTCATACATAAAAATTGTGTATATAAATTCAATATACTGCATATTTGCAAGTATTAGTGTACAAAAAAAAAAATCACCAAAAACCTAATTTTGAGACAAACTCATTACTACCACTGCTCCAATTGACGTTTATTAAGCTAGACTGAATGAAAACATGGGTTTTCTGTTTGTACCTGCACACAGGCACATACTAACATACAAACACAGCTTCAGGTAAAAACTGCTCGTGTCCTCTGTTCTCCTCAAACATGAGCTGTGTAGCAGAAAGCAGGTTCTTGCTGTCTCCAAACAGAATAGAGAAAACTATTAATTCTCATGCTTCACTGTTTTAGCTCATCCTCCAAACACAAACTCACATTCAGCTTCAGTTTACTCAGTAACTTCAGTTAAAATTGTAGGCATTTTCACAGGAGTCTTTGGAAAATCAAGCCTATAAAGACAATGTGTCATGCATGCATTAATAATCTAATACACACATGTAATGCACACAAGTACTTTGCAAAAATAACATGAAGATTGATCACTCACGTCTGCTATTTGTAAGTCACCTGTATTTTTCCATTTGAAGGTTTTTTCCTTATTATTACTGTTATTCTTATGTTCCTTTTATCACCATAATAAACTGCCTCTACCAGGAAGGCTTGATCATACTACATTTGCTGGCCCCAGTAGAAAAACATTTCACTTTTATGGGATGGAGATAGGTTTGTTTTCAGGTCAAGCAATCAGTTCTACTTCTTAAATATCACCTCTTGCACCTTCATCCATCACTGCTAGCCTACAGTAACGTCCCTTGCAGTGGTCCACCCCCATCAGGCACTTTCATTATCATAAACCCAAACTATGCTTAGCATAAATATTGCCAGCCACAGACCTAGTTTTCTAGTAACTTATTAGGTATGTCATGTTAGCTAATCTGCCATAAAATATTTATCCCCCTACAGGGATTAAAAGAATGACATGCTGCTGTTGTGAAAGTATGAAGAAGAAAAGTGGTGATTTCCCTGACAGGCCTGTATGGCTTTTGTGAGTTCAGCAACATTAATGTATGGAAAACAGAGCTTCTATGCTCTACTTTGGCTAGAACATGTCAGTCTATCATGTTAAAAATATCCACAACTCTAGTCAGCAAACATAAGCACCTTATCTTCCTGCCTCTGATCTTAAAGCTATATTCCACTGGACTTCATCTGGGGAAAGACTGGACAGAAAGTTCAGTTAGCATAAAATTACTCAAAAACTCAGAATTCTGAGTCTCTTTGTGTCATATTTCTTCCACTAGCTTTAATAAATACCTCTTGTCTATGTCAGCTATGTAAGCATATTTTAATCTAGAGAATTCACTGAACACCATGGTATTTCCATTCCTTATGCTATTAATAAGGACAGTAAAAGAACTGATGGATACAGGGTACATTCTTCTTTTGGCAGATCCTGGCTATAAGGGAAAGGAAGACATTTTTTAATGCTATCAGTATATGTCCTACTGGCTATTTTCACATTATAGCTGTCAGAATGAGTAAACCAGATACTTTTGAAGAAGGAATTAGAGGCCCGTTTGCTAAGCTGAAGGCATTTAGCATTCCTGTCATATCATATCTTATTAGGAAGACCAGTAAAGGATAACAATTGTTAGAGACTGTTCTTATTTCAAACCTTATGCTGTTAAAAATATTTTAAGTTACTTTTCTATCTCAGAAGAATTTGAACTTACTAAGATTCTGTCAGAGAGAATAGTGAAATAGCCTCTGAGAAGCCAAAGTTTTTCTTTTCCATTCCTGTCACCACTGAACCCGAAAGGCAGAAGGTTATACAACATGGGAGGCTGACACCCAATATGTTTCCTGTGTAAAACACAGTTCCTTTCTGGATCGATTTTGTAAGCAAATAGCACAATCAGAGTGATAAGCTGTTACCACATCACCCACTGTTTGAATGATTACTTGCAAGACAACATTTCTGCGCCCCACTGTTCCCACCAGTCCTAAGTAAGGCATGGAATGACTTGAACATCTACTGACTCTTTTCCCTCAATTATTAAAACTACACTCAGGATCTTTTAAAGAGTTGGGGTTTTTTACCTACTCGTGAAGCCATTGATTCATCCCTCCTAACTTCAGCCATTTAATGGAAGTACCCAAGTTGAGGATGCAGTCCAAGCTAAGACTATCCTGCAAGATTGACTGTAATGCTGCAAGCACCAGAAAGGCCAAAAGAAAGCATAGCTTTAAGTCTGTTCCACTGGGTAGCATACACTTAGAGCTTTCATTGAAACTAAATGTTTCAAGTAAGCCATGCAAATAGTAATGCAGCTGGTTCTTTCTATCTCTTGAAAAAAAAATACTTTTAATTTTGCAGGTCTTGTGATTAAGAGCCATGCTTGAATCTTCTTCCTTGCATGCAGGGCAGATGTGCAGAATGCTTGGGGGAATACAGAGGTCTTCTCTGCACGCTGTGTTATTCCTGGAGGTATAGAAATGTTTCTGCCTTAGGATATCCATGCATAGCTCAGTCTTCTTTGTGCTTCTGCTTGACTGTCCTCATATTTCAGACTCCTAGACATTTCTGGACTCTGCTTAGTTTGACTGAGCCCTTTTTTGATCCTCTCTATAAGCTACAAGGAGCACAGTTCATACATCACTCTTTTAAATTAATTATGTTAATAGATGAAGGGTGGAATCATACCAAAAAGTCTGCATGTACCTCTGAAATGACCTAAGCCAAAAGTCTCCTTCCTTACACAAATAGCGTCTCTGTTTCTGAAAAAGCCTGAGGCAAAATCTGCAAGACTGCTGGGCTTACATCCCATTGGCTTCCTTATTCATTAAGGCCGTTGAGAAACAGTGGCAGTTCTGTAGCGTTGGGAACATCCCATACAGTTCCCCTGCAGCTTCTGGTTCTGTTGTCAGTGTTAGTGCTGTCATTCTGTGTTTCTGCTTCGTTACTGTTCCCTCTTCTGTACCTACACCACTAATCAGTACATGCCAGACCACAGTATTTATTTCAAAATCCTTTCAAACCTTATGCACCTTGTAACAAATAATCCCGCTCTGGTCATTGCATAGCCATGCTCTTCTATATACACACGTGGCCAGGCAAAGTGACTGGATTCCCTCAATCAGCAGATGCTCAGCTATACTAAATCTGTGAGATTGCATCTGGCCAGTCTGTTTCTGCCAACCCCAGCATTTGTTATATGTAACTACAGTTTTAAGGGCCACTCCACAACACAGCTTCTGAAATTTAGTATATTACTTTTTCCAGATAAGGGGTTTTCTTAATAAAATGTACCATTTCAAATGCACTTTCCTTTCAAGCCAGATGCCTGTGTAACTTACCTCTGTAACAGCATGATTTACTTTTTCTGCATGCCAGGGAAATAAAGCAGAAAGGGTAAGAAAGATAGTGTAACTAATAAAGCAAGTAACAATAGTGTAGCACAATTTATCTCCTTTGATAAGAGAAAGTGTCAGGAGAGATTTAATTCTTGGGGAGTGGTGACCATTTTGCTTTTCATCCTGAGGCTCTTCTTACATTGCAAGAGATTTTTACAAGATGAGAATGCATCTTTCATCAAACTTTTAACTACAGGGCATCAAACTACAAGCTGAGGGAAACGGAGAAATAACATGACAACACTGCCAGTTCTTCTTGCAAGAAACCTGCAGCATCTCATTGCAAATGAGATGTCAATCCTGTAATTAGCAATATAGTCAGTATTAATTGTGTGTATGTTACATCACATCAATCACTGCCATTTCCACATTGACAGGATGTTTTATAGAACCTAATTTGTAAACAATATGCAAAAGTTTAACCCACTTTAAATTAAAATTGTCAAACATCTAGCACAACCTTCAGCGAATACAGAAAACAGTGCAATTGTGCTTTGGCTCCTAAGTAGGAAAAGGGAATGTTTTAGCTACTTCTTTCTAGAAATTGACTTTTTAAAGCCTAATAGGACATGAAGGAAAAACAAGTATACATTAAAGGCCGTTAGTCCACACCCAAAACCATTGTAACCAACCTGTAACTTACTTTCTTGTCAAGAATAACACAAAACTGAAAAAGCAGGGGTACAAAGTTGAGAGTCAAAGGCAAAAGTCATCCAGCAATTCATATTTTATGAAGCAATATCTAGTCTTGATTTAAGATGTGGCCAGGGAAGCATAATCCATGGCTTCCCTAGCAAATGAGGGTCCAATTGTTAAAAAAATATTTAATCTCCTGATTCTCAATTTGTCAGTTTCAAACATCAGAACTTGCTTTATCTTCATCTGATAGATTTCAGAAAGCCCTCTGTAGGAAAATTAAATTTCTCATACATTATGAGAACATATAAATTATATTTCTCATATAATGACTACTACAACCACCTTTTCACCTGAAACTTGATAGATTAAGTAGATTTTGCTCCTGAAACTCTTCCTCTTTAATAAATTTTTTCCTGTGCTTTCATTATTCCACCAGCTCTTCTCACTGGTGATCAACAACCTTGCTGAATTGTGAACATTAGTCTTCCTCTGGGAGACCCCTGAAAGTGCCAAATAAAACAAAAGTTCTACTTAATATTCTGAGGATTGAATTAAAAGCTTTACTGCAAATTACATTCTTTCTCTCCTACACCATAACTACTTCTGACTCAAAATTAATTGCTCATCCATTGCTTGTGAGTCACGTAGATCCTGTGCTTAATATGGGCAGTAGGCTCCTTAGGTACGTTTCTCACTGTTAGATTCATAAACACTGAGGCACAACCATCAGAAAATTCTTCATGTGGCCAGAAGAATGCCACAAAATGAAACGAATCACAAACTGTGACTCTGTCTTCAGTCTGTCTCCTCTGGAGAGCTCGGCCCAGACCACAAACTGTAACTCTTGCGTGAAATTGCCAAAAACGCAAATTTCCAAACTGGCTACGAGCTTTCCTTTCACTTAAAACCAAACTTAACCTAAAAAGCATATACCTTGTACAGCTTAGGCATGGTTTACACAGTTTTCAGGTCGACTACCTGTTTACAATTCAAACTTTTAAATAACCTGTTACTTTTGTGACAGAAAATATCTATGTATAAAAGTTGCCAGAAACAGAGTGGTATCATTTTTCAATACCTTATGCCCTTTCCTGACCCCCAGTTTGGGACTCACAAGCCATCAGGTCAGAAGTGCTGCCTAGAAATACTCACACCTCATTGTCTTCAATGACAGAATGAAGTTGATGTGCCTCGCTGGGTCTTTAAAACCTGGGACTTTCATTTTCTTTTGAAAATGTAGCAGATATGCAAAGACTCAAAGCTGTGCTATATAGTATTATAGTGATGTATATCTTAAAGTATAAGTGATGTACAGTATTCAAGAACACCATTGCCATTATGGCTAATAGGAGGGTGTTCATATGAAGGAGACTACATACCCCAGGGAGTTCAGTATTTAGAAGTTTTCAGCACAGGCCTAAACTCTGAATTTTTTACATGCAAATAGAATGTTCTCTTGATTAAATTATTAGTACTGTATAAACGAAATGAATGTAAATCTGAGAGTAGGAAACAGATCAAGGCACATGGCACAAAGTTAGAATAAAGACGCACTGAATATGCTCACAAAAAACAAAACTAAGATTTGAAGGGGGATGGCTACAGTAGAACTGTCCAGCTCCCACTAAACCAGAATACTTTCTCTGTTACCTGTGTATGGAACGCGTATGCGTTTAACACCAACACAAGTGGTTCTGTGGTATTTCTCCAAAGAGGCTGTTCTTTGCAGAGCAAACAGTCTCCTCAACCATGCATATATCTAATGGATGAAAAAGGATAGGCAGACCCTTCTACCAAAGAATACCAACTATCCACACTAACACCTGAAGCTATATTCACGTACATTCTAGGACGAAAGATACAGACAATAAAACTTAGTATGAGATAAGTAAAACGTTTACTTACCTTCCCAACTAGCAGGAGCATATTCATTTTACTTATATCTTCTGCATTCTGATAGTTATATATGTATTTTACACTGTTTTTTACCTTTACCTATAAATAACTGATGATTTATCTATTGAACACTCTTATAAGCTCTGGAATCTATTTAAAAATATGGGTAAAATAATGGAGGAGATGGCTGTACTGAGGAATAAAATCAAAAAGGCTAACAAAGTTTTGATGTTTAGGGGACTTACGGACAGCATTCATGGGAGGCAACAAGATTAATCGTATTATTAATTTATTTTGCATATTTGTTCCACTGGAGGTACTACAGCAAAACAAAAGGGCCCCAAGGAAGCCTGAGACAATGTTGTTCTAGATTCTGAAATCACTGTTTAGGAAGATACTTAACCTTGTGGTTGGTTTCCAGCATGATTAATCTTATTACTTTCAACAGAACTATTCACATGCTTCAGTTAGGCTTCCCGAATCAAAGTATGTTTACACAAAGTATTAGGAAAAAACATATAAAATCATTGCCTTCCAGAGCATCATTTGTTCACAAAACAAACTCTTTGAACTAGTATTTTGCTGTTACAGCTTCTGCAGCTGGCTGGCGTCAAAGAGCAATACACGTTACTGAGTGAAAAGTCTGGTACACACTTGTTTTTGCTCTGGATCCACCATCAGGTCTGTGATGTCACCTCCAAATACCACCTCCATGCTTCCACCCCCTCTTCCAAAATTACAAAAGCAGTTTTTGTTCTTTTGTGGGTTAGAACACATGCTATTCCACACGTGACAAAAATACTTTCTCCAAATTGCTCATCTCAGAAAGGAATATTAGAAAACCACTGGGCCAAATTCTTCTGTGAGTTCAGATTAAATTCCATGAGATAGAAATATTAACATTCTGCTCCAAGTGTGAAGACAACTTTACAAGGAACTAGAGGAGAACACAATAAAGTAGACAAATAAGCTATGAAAATGGCCTGGAAATTTGTTGCAACTACTTTATATGGATGCTGTGATATTAATAATCCAGTCTTGCATATACAGTTGAGCGACGTTCCACACCGCTTTGCAACATTTCTGCTTCAACAGCCTCGTCTGCATAAGCTAATGTTGTCATGGGAGCTAACAAAAAACTCTTCTAAAGCAGAGGTTTGTGATTAGCTTTTGTATCCAGTTGCACACACAAATACAATAACAGATGGAAGATTACTAAAGAGTTGAAGAGAATGAATTTTCCATGTCATTATCTTTCAGAGATGAGAAGTACAAAACAACACCTATTCCATTACGCGTCTGGCACAATGGGCTTCTGTCTTTGGGCCAGATGTGATCTACTTTTTAAAGGAAAGTAGAAATCTAATTAGAACATACTGTGGAGGGACTGACCTTACACTCATCTGAGTTTTCATTAAAGTAGCTATATAAAGCACTTGATCTGTTGCAGGCTGCAGCTGTCAGCTTCAAGAGCTACTTCTGAAAGCCCTAAAGAAGAATAAATTGCAAGGTAATGATTGCAGCACTATGATTAGCTCAGCTTGCAGATCCATTGCAAGAATAACCATTTAATTACCAACAGTTAAAAGAAGCCCTTCCTACAGACTCTGGGTCAAATTCAGGAAGTGTCAACTACCCACAATTCCCAGTAATTTCAGAGGACCTTGCCAGCAATTATGACCACCCAGGATTTCACCCAGTAATAGTAACTGGAGTTTTTTTAAAACCAATACTCTCTTCTGAAGTTTCAGATATCTTTCAGATATCCACCCATACCTGTGGCCAGGTACCTGATAAGGTCATTTGCTTTTTTCTTTTTTTTTTTTTTTTTTTAAATACAAAGCAGTATTTGCTTTTTAAACATGTTTACTTTAAACAGCCTGCAGGTCTTTATTTACAAAGGTGCTATATTTTTGGACAATGACATCAATATATCTCATCTGCTGGTTTTGCCCTTCATTATGCAAAATGACTCGTGAGGATGTCACAAAAAGAACAGAGTACAGAGTATTTGCCTGTTCATCTCCTCTCCCAATTAAATTCGTAGCTTTAAGAATCCAGACCTTTTCCTTGATCTGACAGGTAGCAGAACAAAGCACTTGTATATTAGGTGTTGTCTGTCATGTTTTATCTGAGGAAGACGTTTACATACTTCAACAATGCCAAGAACACAGGCTTCCAAATTCATATACAAAATGGTAGCTTTCATTAATCACCGATTAACTAGGCAGCAATCCAGAAGAGCAGCTTGCTCTAAGAGCTTGATACCAACTGAACACCCATCAACAGATTTAAAATATATCTGAGAACATTTTGTACTTCCACTAAAAATTTCAGCAGCAGAAATGTCAAGAAGAGATTGCAATAATGAATAATTATTTTTTATTACTGCCAATGAGTTAATATCATAACAGATCTCTACTTTATTCCCCACTGGTAAGCTAACTGATTGTTAATGCACGTTTTTATGTGGTAACATTACTCAAACTCCAAAACATGGCATTACTCTTAGCAGGGAGGTTCTCATGCTTTGCTGAGTAAAAACACTGTAATGTAGAATAAATGCTACCCACTGTTTTTTTGCAACATTGCAGTTCTGCAGATAGCTCTGTTAAAAGCTGGTGTCTCTGGAATACTGGGTTCCTAAATTAAGATTTGTACTGCAACTGAATGCAGAAACATGAGGAAAACATGCAACAAGAATTTATGTGTTCTTTTTCCACACAAAAAGGCTCAAAAGGGATGGAATAATCACCATTGTCACTGTAAGTCCTTCAGTATCAAGTACAGTAGCCCACAGTGGAGGCAGATGAGCCTAACTGAGGAATACAAGATTGTCTGTATAGGTATGAGTGATATAAAACTTTTGCTAGATGTACAGTGATATTCACCTCTTGAACAGGTCCGTCGCTTCATTCTGCACCAAAGCCTCTTTCTTGGACAAACCAAGCCACTGACATTAAAAAAGGTTTTTACGCTGTCTCTAACACTGGCACTGCTGCCTCTTGGTAGCTATGAGCACAAAATGTTAACCAGAAGTTTGCCTTCAATCTGGCCTTCAATTCAAAAAAACTGGCTGGATGGCTGGGCCCAAAGAGTGGTGGTGAACGGAGTTAAATCCATTTGGCAGCCAGTCACAAGTGGTGTTCACAGGGCTCAGTACTGGGACCGGTTCTGTTTAATATCTTTATCAATGATCTGGACAAGGGGATTGAGTGCACCCTCAGTAAGTTCGCAGATGACACCAAGTTGGGTAGAACTGTTGATCTGCTTGAGGGTAGGGGAGCTCTACAGAGGGATCTGGACAGGCTGGATCGATGGGCCGAGGCCAATGGTACGGGGTTCAACAAGGCCAAATGCCAGGTCCTGCACTTGTGTCACAACAACCCCATGCAGCGCTACAAGCTTGAGGAAGAGTGGCTGGAAAGCTGCCCAGCAGAAAAGGACCTGGGGGTGTTGTCTGACAGACAGCTGAATATGAGCCAGCAGTGCGCCCAGGTGGCCAATAGCATCCTGGCTTGTATCAGAAATAGTGTGGCCAGCAGGACGAGGGAAGTGATCGTCCCCCCTGTACTCATCACCGGTGAGGCCTCACCTCGAGTACTGCGTTCAGTTTTGGGCCCCTCACTACAGGAAAGACATTGAGGTGCTGGAGCATGTCCAGAGAGGGGCAACAAAGCTGGTGAAGGGTCTGGCGCACAAGTCTTATGAGAAGCAGCTGAAGGAACTGGCGTTGTTTCATCTGGAGAAAAGGAGGCTGAAGGGAGACCTTATTACTCTCTACAACTACCTGAAAAGAGGTTGTAGCAAGGTGGGGGTCAGTCCCTTTTCCCAAGTAACAAGCAATAGGACAAGAGGAAATGGCCTCAAGTTGCACCAGGGGAGGTTTAGATTGGATATTGGGAAAAAAATTCTTCAAGAAAAGGCCTATCAAGCACTGGAATAGGCTGCTCGGGGAAGTGGTTGCCACCATCCCTGGAGGTATTTAAAAGACCTGTAGATGTGACACTGAGGGACATGGTTTAGTGGTGGACTTGGCAGAGTTAGGTTTATGATTGGACTCAATGATCTTAAACGTCTTTTCCAACCTAAATGAATCTGTGAATCAAAATTGCCTTCATTGTTATCTCATTTTATACTCATTTTGATAACTATGCTGCCTCTTTTCCTATCCATAAACCAACAGCTGCTTGCACCTTTACGTGCTAGCATATTTTTCTGTACTATATTCTTCTGCACTGATACTTCATACTCTTTGCTGCCATCAACCCAAGTAATAAACTTCAACTACCTGAAATATAAAACAAGCAACATTTGTGTGTCTCGGAGCAATTATGATAAGTACTTCCAAGTAGCTACCAATCCAGCCAGCATGGGTAGTTTGGCCGCGGTAATATAGGATCTGAGTCTGGCTTAGTGATGATATGAAACACCTCACAAAGATTATACAAGAGTTTTATAAATGAAAGAAAGAATGAAGAAGTACAAGCTTGTCTAGCACAAGCCAATTCTAAGGACACAATATTTCAGTTGGGTGGTGATTTTCTCCATTACTAAGAGGGGATAGATATCTGCTGATCACTTTGGCTCTGATTATAACCTGTTCTATCTCGTGATGGAAAAAAGAAGAAAAATTTGTTATTTTTTTTGACAAACACATGGAGTTTGTGCATGACTTCAGGAATAGTTAGATATGATCTGCTACTTAAGTCTCTCCCAAGACAAGACCAGTGGTCAGGAAAGTGAAAAGACTAGAGCCTTAACTTCATCTTCCATTGCATGGACTAGTACAGAAATGTCCTAGTTTGTTGGTGTTACAAGACCAGGAATGAATGGGTCATGGAGGGAGCCAGGAATGATTCTTCAGAGAACACGCAGTTTGTCTGGCAGACCTGCCATATAGCACAGCTTATGCATCACATACCTCCTGCTTTGGTTCAAGCCTCACAGGACAATCCAGCCCATCCAATAGTGAGGAAAACCAACTTTTTTGTCCAGTGAACAGCAAAAATTATTCTAACTGCCAGCAAAATAAACCGGTAATTTTTTCAGCCCTGCTGCACCATCCTAATGAAATCACAGACAGCTCTGCAGGGGCAACTTTGTTCATCTTCAAAGCTTTTTAGAAACATTGAATAATCTTCATATTCCTCCCATGGGCAGGAAAGTATTAGTATCTGCCAATTAAAACCATTACAGAAATGGAGGCACAGAGAAGCTGTAAGAGCACAGTTCAGGTGTTCTGAGTAAGGCTGCCCACGCATTCTTGAGCTAGATAATGTTTTGCTTCATTCAAAGTTCTGCTTTTTCCTTTGCTTTGCTAAGAGCTAGTGTGTCTGGTATAAAGATGGGGTTCTTACTCTTCTTATCTTCCCAGTGCAGTTGATGGTGATGAATAGGTAGGGAGATAAAACAAAAGGCTCTGAACAGCATTTGGAACATCTGCTCTGTTTTGCCATATTTTAAAACTCACGGATAAAGGTTGCGTGGCTGAACATCAAAGAGAAACTCAGCTGTGCCTTCTCTGGGAACACAGTGAATCCATTGCAGCTCAAGAACAAAAGATAAAAGAAGAAATGGGGCACGCACACCTCTGAAAATGATATCCACAAAGATAGCCCAACATAAAGCTTCCTGCAATAAAGGACTTTATCCTATCCCTTCTCACCTTCCACAGAGATAATTCAAAATGCATTTTAATAATTCAAATTGCATCAGTACTGAGGAACTACATGAGAATCCCTAAATATTTCCTGGATGCAATGTTGTTAAAGGTAAGAAAGGAAGATAACTGAGTGCATTTTACAGTTCTGAGAATCTGTGGTCCGTCTTGCTAACCTACTGTTCAGAAAAAGGCAGTCGTTAAGACAGACATGTGAAATCTTGCCTGCCCTGTAAGGGAAGGAGGGGAACAGGGGGAAGGGAATAATTTTTCACTGTTCTATCCTAAATCACCGTCTTTGAACAAATGGGAAAAAATTTGCGAGTGGAAGCCAATTTTGCCTGCCTGAACTACAACTTGTGCCTCACAGCAGGAAGGAAAGAGTAAGAGCTGAGATTCACCTTCCTCAGGCATATAGAGGCTCAGTCAGAACTTCCATCACAGCCACCTGCCGCTCTAGCAGGAGGTTGTGAAAAGGCACCTGAGAGTTTTGGAGGGCACATCAAACCAATTGTGCTTCATTGTATTGCACCAACAGTCGAAAGTGTGACCATTCTTTCATGGCTTTCCCTTCTCTTTAACAAGAAATAGCTGGTTTAGTTGTCTAGACTATAGACAGAATAGCTACTTTCCTGCTCATGAAGGTTGAGTGAGATCCTTCATGATCATAAGCGTTAGTTCCAGTCTTGCTTCCACCTAGTATGATCAGAGACAATAACAATCACTGAAGAGAAATGCCCGGAAAACCTTATCCTTAATCCAATTACAAATTTATTTTCCAAACACTTTTTAAAGCCTGTAGTCTGAAGATATTTGAGGATCCATGGACTACTTTTCATGTCTAAAAGACATACCACCAAAGGAAAGAAGCTTATGCCAATGAGATTTAACTAATTGAGACCCAGATCATCACTGAAAAATGTTCAGAGGTATGTACAATGAAAAAGTTTGAAATATTGTGTTAGGGTAGCTTTTTGTCAAATAATGCTATTAGGTATACAAATCAGTATTTAAAGATACATCAGGTCTTGCTTGCTGTGTGAACACAATTTTCCCTGCTGCATTTTAACATCCAAACACATTGAGAATGCAAAGCAGATCCAGGTATCATATACAATTTCATAGATCACTCAAAAATTAAATGTATGATACTATAATAGAATCAGAGGAACAGCTCCAACACTTACTTGAACACACAGCTGAGTTGGAAAGGATCTGGAAAGGTTGCTAGGTTGAGAAGAATGGTATTTTACCTAATAGTGAGAGGCAGTACTTTCCTAAAGAGCTTTGCATCACAACCAGCACTGACTGCACAGGATACACAGCATCGGTTAGTTAAAACTCTGGCATAAAGTAGAGCTCTGACACCTAAAAGTTGCTTTGGCATGTTCTTCTTTTCAGTAATGTTTTCCAGCCTCTACCATCATCATGCTATAATGAAAAAAATGGCACATTCCATTCAATTTTACTGCCAGTGTGCTCTCTATGCTCTCCTTTATCTTAGTAACTCAATGCTGGCCCAAAGGAAAGAATGAGTATTCAAACTTTCTTCCAAAATGAGAATCGAAAGAGGTGGGCGCTGCGGGGGTGTCTATCACAGGCTTCTTGTATTCTCTGCCTTCTACATTTTAGGATATGTGTACCTTGAACTCTATGTCAGTCATATACATCTCTTCATGGAGGTAGGACTCAGTGGATTCGAACCCAGGCTACTGACACTAATCAACTCTCTTGGCCAACTGCTGTGCATTTTCCAAGGTCATCCTTACATCCTAATGTATTCCTGCAGAGTCTACCAAATACAGAAATTACCTACTGACAAATATATTAGAACTACAAACCAAGGCTTTAAGAAAGTATTTCTCACTTTCTTTTGTACAGCAAGATACCCAGTCACCAGTCAGGTAGGACATAGTTCTAAGTTTGCTTTCTACTGCACTTGGCTTAGCTCTTTGTGGACTTGTCTTAAAATCAGCTAGAAAATAAATGTATTTGAAACTGCACAGGCAGAACTGAACAATTCCATCAAGAATTCTTGAAGCAGGAAGTTTTATAGGGCATTCTGCCCTGATGCATGTCTTTCAGATTCTGAGAAATGGAAAACAATAAAGTGTAAAACCAGAAGAATTTAGCATAAACTGTAATCTATATTTTAAAATGGATTTCACAGTAGCTCATCTTCAGCCTTAATGGAAATGCTTGTATTCACTGTGCAAAGAATTCTACCTCAGATGAAATTTGTTTTACTGCCTAGTTCTTGCAGATAGTAGAGTCTACTAAACAATGGCAACACTGCATTTATTTTTATGATTATTATAATAATCATGGTATTTTTACAGAGATGCAGCATGAAAAGACACAATATTAGACTATTTTCTCAACATCTGAACTCAATTACTACACTACCTAAGGTCTGTGGGCTTTCTGTCTCAAGACACAACTTGTAAAATAACATTCTCCTGTCTAGTCTCTGCATGTTTATTTTAAGGTGAAGACACATTCAAGTATCTATATTATATATGTCATAGGCCATTAGAATGATAAACTTTCAAACAACAGAAGCCAGGATGGCCCAATAAGCTGCAAGTCAAAGTTATAACTTAGACTCCAGTACTTATCAGCCTTACTGTACCTTAAGCATCTAACTAGTCAGAACAACAATGGTCTGCCAAGTTTTACAGCATAATAATGACTAGAAAAAACAGCATTAGTTGTCATCCTCTACTTTAGTTAACTGGTAAATAGACTGATTAATTGATTACTTTTTATTTTGTTGCACTAACGTCACAACCAAGATGAACATTGCCCTCTAGATGTTATGTAGTACGTTAATACCTAGCAGAAGACAGCTCGCTCTCTCCTTAATTAGCAAAACCAGGCACAACGTAGAGAACAGAAGTGACTTATTGAAGCCAAACAGCAGATTAATGACTAAAAGATCCCAAGACTCCTAATTCCACAGTGCAGCCCCCACACTACAAGGTGCTCAAGGTGTTTTTCTGTGACAATAAACTGGCATCTCTAATCCCAGTATTAACGTTTATCAGTAAAAACAAACAAACAAACAAACAAACCTCAACCATCTTCTAGAAATAAACTCTGAAAATGCACTGGGGAAATCCAGCAACATTTATTTACAAGCAGCCAAAGTAAATGCTTTATTTATTTCTGTCTGCAGCAAGACTGTGTTGTCTTTTTCTGCATAATAGTTTGCACAGCTACAATACCACTTACGAAGTGAAATGTGAATTGCCTATGTATATTTAGGCTAATCTATTGCTGAGAAATGTGTGCTCTGTTTACTATGAATTCCATGTTATCCTTTGGATTGCCAAATGCATTTCTTCTCAGGGAACTGTTTCGTTTGATACTGGGTTTTTGTTTGTTTAACAGACATGTCCTCATCCTGTTTCTTTTGATAAGAGTAATAGATCACAATGTAATTAATGGATAAATACACAGTGAAGTTTGCAGACCTGTCCCAGGATGCCACAATACAGAGATGCCAAAAGTTTTACCATATAATTACTTTGAATGCTACTGGAATCCTAAGAACACACTTCACCAGTCCTCTCTTTCAGCCGCCCTAAATGGATAAACTGCTACAATTATCTTAAGAGTAAAGATTATTTTTTTTTAAGGGACTGTTTTCCTTCCTTAAAATTGGGAGGATCCATCTGAAATTATCCCAATAATGGGAAGTGCTTGACTCCTCCTGTCACTCTCATCTGAGTCTCATCTGAATACCTGCCAGTGTCCTGCAGTTGCCAGGATCCTGCAGCTTTGACAACCATGTATAGAAACAGAAGCATCTGTCAGTCCTTTCTGAAACACCAGTTTAGTAGCCTGTCATGAGGTACAATGATCTCCGAAAACTCAACATCTACCCTCGATTATCACACAGCGGTATCTAAGATAACATGGTGAAAGAGATACTACTGTGTACCAGCTGCAATCACAGCAGGTTTTTATGGTGATAAAGCTAGTGAAAAATCCCTATAAGCAAATCCATACACGAGAAGGAAAAAAAAAAAAAAAAACACACAAAAAACCAGAAGATGTGAGAGAGGAAGATTAGAGAAATATTTGTAAGAAGGTGGCAGAGAAAATGGCACCTGGAATAAATCTTGGAATGACAAGAGGAAGATAAAAAGCCAAACACAGAAAAAAGAAACAAGGGGGTTATGATAGATAACTGGAGAAAGAGGCAGAGGCCGACAGCTGTTTAAGGGCTGGTCTGCAGATGGAGCACGTTACAGCAAGGCGGGTTTCTGCAGCCATACACAGACAGTCATTATCAACAGCTTTGGAGTGGTAAACGCCCTAGTGGTTACCAAGCTCCACCGATTTAAAGAATAAAAAAGGGGGCTTGTTCTCTTTCCTGTGTGGAAGTAGCCCTACCGGGAAAAAGAACCTTTATACTGTCTGCAGTGAGGGCGATGGGAAATAAAGCTTTTGAGGATGCATCTTTTTTTGCGTGTCATTTATCTCATACTGTTAGAGCTAAGGAATCTTACTTCCCTCAGAGGGATATTATCTAACTGTCCATTTTCCAGAAGTGAAAAGGAATTAGAAGTATTTTCACTAAATGTGAGCTTTCATTGTGCATTTTCACCCATTTTTGCCAGAATTTCTTCTTTTAAACAAGGAAGTTGTTCAAGAAATAATCCTTATACAGTTTACTAGGAACAAGATTATTAATTCCCAACTTAGTTTTAGCACTGAAGTAGCAGGACATACAGTCGCAACAGACATAACGTGCAGTTACCAGGTTTTTCTGTGTTTCTTTGTGCTATTGGCACCTAGTTGTCCTGCTCCTTCAACTCTTTTCCTTTCTCTCATCCTGTAATTACCATTTCACCTCTACTTTGACAAATCCATTACACAAAACATCACTCAAAACTACAGAGGACAAACCTCTACTTTCTCCTACTAAATATCTAAACAACTAGATCTGACCATACTGGAAACTTTGAAAAGACCATTAGAACTGAAATTTTCCTCGCCATTTCATTTTAGGCACGTCAAATGTAGTCGCTTTCCTTGAAAATATATTAACTCTACAGTAGCTTATTGTTTTTACCGCAGGCCTTTAATTGATTCAATTTGATTTTTCATATTACCCAATTCTAAAATGCTGTAAGGTCCTGTCTTTATTAACAGGCTTATTGGACTAAATTCAAAAGTTTATAGAGATAATGTTTAGAAAATGGCTACTTGTTTATGCTGTTTATCCTCCCCTGATCTTGGACTCTGCTACATTAATGCCTCTCTTATCAGCCATGAAGTGTTTCAGAGCAGCCAGTAATGGCCATCAGGGGACCATGCTGTGATTCCATGACTTAAATATCACATATGGTGCATCCGCATAACTGAGTGAGGTATCCAAAGAGGGACAGATCAGGGCTCATTTTTCTGTAATCTATCACGATTCCAGGACAGAGTGTCCATGTCGCATCTTTACTAGGAATGAGTTTAGACTGGATGCTGCATACCTGAGTGCACACCTTGCATGACAGCTAACTGCTGGAGAACCCCGCATCCACATTTCAAGTGATTCCTCCAGGTGGCAACCAGATACACAATTTCAGTCTCAGCTCTACCAGGAATGAAACCACTTTGAGCACACCACTGACACAGCTGAATGCATATCCCAGTAGTGACACAATGCAAAAGTGTACCAAAAAATATCCCTACTTCACCCTGAGTTGCTAATGTAGATATACATGATGTACTCTTAGGTGTACACTTAGTCTGTGTAAACCCTTCTTCTAAAAACTATGGAATACATAGAATCATTACATTATTTGTTAGCTCCACATTGAAAACAAAGGTCCTAAATGAGGTTATTCAAAAATTCTCTCTCAGAAATTCTGCAGGAGTGTCTGGTTTCTTCAAAACAGAACACAAACATGTTTCAGTTATGTGATCAAAATGTAAATAAGTTATCACAGGTTCCTTGAGGAGGGGAGGTGGGACACTGTTTTTTCCTTCCAACTAGCTTTTTGACTAAACACATATAAACTTGGGATTCAGTAAGGAATTCTGGAGTGATCTAGGAACATCATCTTATATATAGGGTACATGGCACTAATTTATATTAAACGTATTCTTTCAGTCTGTGCTGACTCAGCTGACATTCTGAATCACTTTCAGAAAACAGAAATGATGCATTTTGCATATATACATGTATGCACACACAAGCACCTATCTGATTTTCTTTACCTTCTACCAGAAAAATTTTAAAAATAAATTAAAAATAATGGGGTTTATATAGTGTTACGAAAAGTTAATCTAGTAGTAGTAATGTGCCATACACATTTCCATTTGGATATACAAATTAATTCATTTTTGTCTCCACTTATTTCCTCTGCCAGTTCACTTTCTTTTTTTTAAAACCCTGGAAAAGTAAGAGATATCCTTGGTATGTCAAAAGGCTTAAACTAGGATCTTCAGAAAGATGTTTACATCCAGGATCCAGAAAGTCAGTAGAGTTAAGCTCCCCTTGAAGAAACAAAGTAAAAGCAAGCAGATTGCCACATAAATTCACTGTCAAGAGTCTGAGTAGCTTGTAACACCATCAGATGGTGAAAGATGGATTGATAATATTCAGCCTTTGAAAATCTGACCCTTTGGCCACAACATTGTTTGCTGTAGTGCAGGGCTTTCCAAAATGTTCCGTATATGCCACTAACTGTATGTGAGCTACATCAAAAGTTATACACTGCCTAAGTATCTAAAGCCTGCCTCAACAGCCTACTGCTTTCTCCTGAGACTGCCCAGTAGCTAAGGCAAAGCTGAAACCCAGATCTCCAAAGAAGGTGGGCAAAGGCTCAACATACCTTTCCTTGCTCCTGCTCATCGTTCTTCCCAGTCACAACGCTGAGGAGCTTAGGGTAGAGCACACAAAGTGCAGAAACCCGATGAAGCATGTTCTTAGAAAGTTCGTTAGTAAACAACTGAAAACACACTGGATTTTAACTTGTGACATGCCCAACAGAACTTAACAGTCTTAAATACGCTAGTCTTCTACAGAATAGAAACCAAGAATTTCAGACATATCACAGTCAGTCCATATATTGTTAGCTTCATCCACAGTACACATCACGGCAACAACCGCTTCAAAGTTCATCAAAACACAAACTAATTTTTTCCTTAGTTTAGCTCTAAATGAGTTTTCAAAAATAGCATGTATTTCCCTCCTATGTAAAATTATTCAAAAGTTTTCTGGGTGTCCAGCCTGTGGGCTGGACACCCAGAAAACTTTTTCAGATCATGGGATTAATATTGAGATCAATGACGTTACTCAAAACTTTAAATACCATTTTTGGAATCCAGCAATGGGAAGCTTATATTACTTGATACCATCCCATATCTGTAAGCAAAGATGCAAGAATCAGGATCATTATTATTTCTGTTACAGATATCTCTAGCTCTATTTTTTTCATTGCTATGATAGCTCACAGAATACAAGATCAGAACTTCTTGGAAAACATGTTCTCCTAGTAAGTAGTAGCAGCAAATATGCATTTCTGCCACTGCAGGGAAGACAAGAAGGCAACAGATCATGAAAAAAAATGGTCTGGAATTGATTTCAAGCAGTCATATAGACCATCTCTCTGCCTGAAGTCAAAGTCAGCTACGCAGAAGCCATTTCCAGCATTCTAGAATACCGGTATTGAATGCTACTAGTTTAAACACTTCAGCTGATAACAGATTGCTCTTATAATTTTAGCCGTTGACAGCTATCAAGGATATAGGCCTTAATTTGTACCATAGGTATTTACCAAACTGCCTCTCAGGTTCAAAATAAACAATTGGTGAAAGTGAAATCAAGTATCTCCACTAAAAATCTTGTACCAAATTTACAAGCCAAATTATGCTTTTAGTCAAAATTAACTCCAGTAAAATTATTCTGGATACACGATGGTTACTGAAGACCAGAAGGTATTTCTGCAGCTTGGGTTATATCTCAATTTAAAAATGCAATGGCACATGCACTAGTATGCGTAGCGTACAGCATGGGTTTCCCAACATGTTCTCATTCTGCACACCAGCCTCTCAAACAAAAAGCATGGAAAATGCACTTGTACCACCTCTGATCTATTCTGTAAACCATAACAGCTGCATCAGAAAAAAGGTGAAAAATACAGAAGTACTACAGCATATTGCTGTTCTAAAAGCACATGGATTTGTCCGGTCTCATCTGCTTTACGATTTTGTGATTGTCACTGCACTATTAACGTAATAATAAATGTAATATTGTATTAATTATAATATTAATTCTGTGAGCACATTTCAAAGTAATAGTTACCTCTTTTTTTGAGAAATCATTTAGTGACCACAAGTTATGAGTGTGACAGTTCTGAATAACCGAGGTTTTCGTTTAAGCATGGTGCAAGAAATAACATTTCTGGTTTTGCATTTTAGTAAGCCCGAACAATAGGTTCTTAAGCAAAGGGCCAGATGGTGCCAGCCATGATAGCAGTTTCTTTGCTCTGCGCAGCTGTCTTTCATTGCTAGACTGACAACATGAATTTACACGAGCAGCCAGTGATTACTAAGCCACTTCTGGGGAATTGTTTTGTGTGCCCAGAAGCATACCTGTTACACTAACGCACAAACTAGTGGCCTTCAATGCTGTTTCAGGACACTGCCATGTAGACAGACATACATAGAATCATAGAACGGTTCGGGTTGGAAGGGACCTTAAAGATCATCCAGCTCCAACCCTCCTGCCATGGGCAGGGACACCTCCCACTAGACCAGGCTGCTCAAAGCCCCATCCAGCCTGGCCTTGAACACTTCCAGGGATGGGGCATCCACAGCTTCTCTGGGCAACCTGTGACAGTGCCTCACCACTCTCACAGTAAAGAATTTCTTCCTAATATCCAATCTACACCTACCCTCTTTCAGTTTGAAACCGTTACCCCTCATCCTATCACTACACTCCCTGATAAAGAGTCCCTCCCCATCCTTCCTGTAGTCCCCTTCAAGTACTGGAAGGTTGCTATAAGGTCTCCCCAGAGCCTTCTCTTCTCCAGGCCGAACAACCCCAACTCTCTCAGCCTGTCCTCACAGCATAGGTGCTCCAGCCCTCTTAGCCTGAAAAACAATCTTTCTGTATCAAAAAGGGACACAAGTACAAATGTACTTAACATGTATTACACTGTTACATTGTATTTTTATTACTTCCATATATGCATACTTATTTTTAGTGAGAACACATTTGTTGTAAGAGTAATAAATGTTTCCCTCACTAGAGAAGACTTCTATTCCCATGAACAATGCAATTTACATATCCTAATTGCTAGAACAAGAATAATAGAATATGGTGCTTGTCTGTCTTGCACAATTAGTTATAGATTATGTGAGGATGCTATGGGTTCACAGTTAGGAATGAACAATAAAGCTCATAAAGGAAGAAACAGCATCTTTCAACAGACATTCTCCATGTTGTGATAACAGAGATAAGTAGAGATGCAAATTGCATACCCAGAGAATGGAATAACTAATACACAAGCAAAATTAAGGAATGGAAATTACTTGACCAAATTTAGATTGAATTCTTGCTGTATGCATCAGAGGAACTGTAAGTTCTCTGTTGGGATAATCCTTCTCACTGGCAATGATGATTCTGAAGTGATTCAGGGTGTCCAGCACCTAAAAGCCAAAAATAACAGCACGCAGTGCCAGTGTAGTTAGCTGTGTTTCAAAACATATGGCATATTTTTATGCTGCCACTCTGAAGTTCTATACCTTTGGGCAGGTTTAACTGTTGAGGAACAGCTGGCACCTTTTCAAAGTCAATAGCCTTTTAGATGAAATATCCTGGGTAAACTAACAAAATACGGAATCAAAATCTGGCTTCAAACTTGTAATGCTGTGAAATATGATCACCCAAATGGGATCTACATCACAAAAAGAAACTGTGATCGATGTCCCAGTAAGGCTTCTACATTGTTAGTGATGCTTCAGATTTGGTGCAAGAAATGTACCTGGGAATACCTTCTTGACATTTTGCAGATTGCTGAACATCTACTCTATGAGAATTTGACCTACAGGGGAGCAATATAATGAAAGAAGTTTTTCTTTCCTGTGAGAGCAGAGAAACAAGGTCGTAGATGGTTTTTTTTTTATTTCTGATCCATCTTGTAACTCAATGTGCTCCAATAATGGGTGAATCTATGGTTACAATATTGTCAATGAGTCAGCATGAACTCATCTCGGTGGAAAGAGATAATCTGCTGACTTATCATTCTTTTCTTAATATGATTCATGTTGCTGGCACTGCAAACTATCTTTGGGTAAGTAGTATTTCTGCTTTTGTGACAACTTTGCCAAAAAAGGTGGTGTTCAATTTTTTATTGATTAGAATGCCTATGTAGTCAGGCAGGAGTAATTAGAAGAGGCAGTACCTTTTCTTATACTGATTGATAACAACACATTCAAGGTCAGGTTGTTTGGGGCTCTGAGCAACCTGATCTAGTTCAAGATGTCCCTGCTTATTGCATGGGGATTGGACTAGAAGATCTTCAAAATGTCCCTTCCAACACAAACTGTTCTATGATTCTATGGTAACTGCTGGAAAAAAAGCAATCAGATTTTCAGATACTCAGCCTTTCTCAGATTTGCTTCCTCACTATCTGTCATTTCATTGTGCCACTTAGAAAAGCACTTTTGACTCCTGGCTATCATTAGAAACAACAAGCTTGATATATGGTGTCATATTTGCCCAGAGACTGGTGACCTAACCAGGCTGTAAACAATGCAAAGAAAGAACATAGATATGCTGACCCCTCCATACATACATTTATGTATGTGGGAAAACTGCATGAACACTAATCTTTAGTAAGATTCTGTGAAGTCTTATTACTAAGTTTAATGAAGATTTTCCATCTAAAACATTATTATATCTTTGGGCTTTAAGTGCACGCAGGGGCCTTCTGTCTCACTGTATCCTTCTGCCAAATGCTGCACATAGGAAAGAGGGAGACCCTACACGGAAAAGCTTATGATGTATATGCATGGAGCAGACAAATTGTAAGAGAATCATTGCACTCCTTCTGTGGAAGAACACTGAGGCACACATGGACTAAAAGACAAAAGTGAGTGCTCAGTCACTGCCCTTGTGGTAAGTTACCCACTCCCCTTATCTAGTGTATATACTTGTGTAATTGTCCATATTTTATCATTTTCTCACTATTTTGCACTCTGAGCACTTTACCTTCATTTATCTACATACTTTTATTTTCACATCTAGAAAAAAAGCCCTAAAGTGTTGACTAAAAATATGACCACTTGTTACTCTCATCTTCCAAAAAAAATAAATCTATCAAAGGAATCTTGAGATATGTCCCTATATTCTTGCAGAAGATATGTAGATGTTATTTTTAGATCAATTCAGTCAAACGCTTCTTACAATTCACTGATTAAAATAATCACTGTCTCTAACCAATGCAGAAAATTAAAATTATTCACAACCTAAAGATTTTATTGTTTAGCATAATCATCTGTGAGCTGTTCCAGGAAATCAGAAGCCTACTGTATGCTTATGTATAATTTGACTCAAACCAGGTGTCCTGCTGAGGAAATCCATATAAGGAAGCTGGCATAGAAAATAAATTTTAACCAAGTAACAACAACAACAACAAACTAGATAACATCTGGGGGAAAAAAATTGTGATGGGAAAAACAGAGGAAGCTTCTAGCAAAGCCAAACCCATGCAGGGGCGGGCCCACTAGTCTCAATACTCACGCAGACAGAAAGGATACAGGATAGAAAGATTTTTACAAAGGCTTTAATATAGTATATCCAAAAGCAAATGTGAAAAATTTCAGCCTCTGAAATAGTTCATTTGTGGTAAAAAAAAAATAACTGGTGAGGTTTAAGAACTATGTATTTCACGTACATATTTCTTTTCCCTAAAAAAAAGCAACTGAGATGTGCATGTTTAGCTGTTACATTAGTCTTCAACCTTCCAATACTCACCCACCTCTTAGTTTTCAGTGGCACATTAGAAACTTGATACACTAAGTTTATGTCCCACCTGATGCATGCAGATTGTCCCACTGAAGTCAACAATCATCACGCAGTAACGCATGTACATACTACAATCAGGTAGAAAATGGCACTTTTGGTCAGTTCTGTTTTCTATATACAAATCATGTCAGAAGCCTGGATCTCTCGAAGGTGCTTGAGCTGAATGTTATTCATCTCTTAGTACCAATGACTTTAACATAGCTTAGAACCTGTCAGTAAGGTTCACGACACTTTCAAAAGAGCAAAGAGTTTGCAAATCAGAGTTTTTACCTTGCATACATCTCAGTTATAAATATATTTAAGGAAATTATTTCCATAAAATTTAACAGAAATATTATTTGACATTGATGCATTTTAATTAATATTTGCCATCTTGCACAAAACAGAATACAGTATGATTTCTGTAAAATGAGGTTCTCTCTATTAATTTTGAAACCACATAACTACTCCTGTGTATTAAGCAGATACATTTTAGTGTTAAGTATAACAAAAAGTAGTGTTACATTACAGTCTCATAGATAAAGCTAATTGTATGGAAAATTCATTCAACTGAGTTTGCACCGCTTGACTTGATTCGGAATTAGAAAGAATTGGCTTTATGTTTAGTTTTCTAACTCAAATGAACAAGAAATGCACACATACATAATTTTTCTGTAAACCTCTGAATCAAAGTAGTCTCTAGAGCTTGAGACTGTTTCTGTTCAATACACACAGAATCTCAAGGACCTCCATGAATCTTGGTGCAGGCATAAGGATCTCTGTGTGAAGTAACAATTGCAGAAATGGGGCTTTACTTCCCCATCCTGGCTTTTACTTATCTAGTTATATTTCTAATTGAATTGCCACATTTTTGTATGGGTCCTAATTAAAAGTATATGAAATTTTAGAAGCCCTGAAATTACATATTTTCTGTGCCCTTGAGTATAATCCTGATATTGTAAGCATGAAAACTGGCATACACTCGGTGTTTTATAGAGGATCACTGAAGAAACTACATAAACATGATGGATGTTGTTTTTTCCCTCTCGTAACTCACCTCCTGATGATGCTGATTTTTTTTTTCCTAATTCAAAGAGGTCTGCCTATGGATATTTTTCCTTTTTCAAGCAGGACAATGAAACAACACAGGAAAGATTACGGATATATCTACTCTGTCCCCAACTTCAGAAATTGAGAATGGTTATTTTATGAAAAGCAGAACTTTTAAGAAATGTTCAAGCAAGCACCAGAAAAGAAGAGATGACAATTAGGATATTCGCATCAATATTTTGATCCCTCCAAAGTTTGGAGGCAACACGTATCATATCATAGCCTTGCCAAAAAAAAAAAAAAAAAAAAGGCATATTTTGAGAATTGAGCCTCTCAAAATTAGCAAATTTAGATTCTTTTATTAGGGAGGAAAGACTAGGGCAGATAAGCTCTAAGGTCTATAAGGAAGGACACTGTGCTACCCATTAAGACGGGATGACATCAATATATTTACAGGGAAGAAACAAAAGATGACATATTCTCCGTACCTTATAATGTTTTGTAAAAAACTTGAACAAATGTAATGAACATGCCCAGGATACATCATAAGAATTACTCCAAGTGACTACATTGCAAAATAAAGCAAGGTGTGTTCATGGAAGTGAACTTTTAGCAAATGACGTCCTTCATGATGTACTTAACGAAAACACGGTAAGATTAGTTTCACTATATTTGAAGTTACACTTGTGAAAAATATCATAATCTCTAATTAAAACTTTCACAAGCATGCACAGGTATCCAGAAAATTCCACAATAATTATTGACTCGGGATACAAATGCAAATGCACTGTCCAGAATCTCAAGAGATAACAGGAAGGCAGCTTTGACTCCTGCCATCTCACTGAATAAACAGGGCATGAAGTGGAGACAGAAGGAATCTCAGCCTGGAACTACAGACATATTAGTCCGGTGCTGGAAAAACAGGTTTTAAATTCATGATTCAAGGAAGGAACCGAACACGTCAGAACATACAGTTTTTCAGGAGGAAAAAACCCCAACCTAATATGTTGTGAAACAGTCCTTATATCACAGCAGAGTATTAAAAGATTCATTGCTATATAATGAGACTGCACCACTGCTTGTTTATAGAAATTGGTGTGTGAGAAAGTAAAAATTCATCTCATTTAATACCAGTATGAAAATAATGAGGAAATTATATCCTTGATACTCTTTAAGATGACCATAGAAAAAGTAAGGCCGTCACTATGTCATTTTCAGAACAGGGTGATTTCAAGTAGATTGAGCCAATACTTGCTGATGAACTGCCTGCTTTAGAAGTCTGAAAATACTATGCAGGCTCCAAGAAAGGGGGAAGAAAAGTAGGACTTAAGATCAAGAGTGTAGCTGTTGTCATAATGAAGAGATATTAAACAGGTTACTAAACAATCAACAACCAAAAATATCATCACGTTAGTTTAAACACCAAGAAGGAACAATTATTCATAACAGCTTGGAAAGCAAACTAAGGCAAAAAGTTCAGACGAAGAAGAACAATTATTTTCCTTCATACACAGAATGCAAGACATGGACACTTAGTACAATGGGAAGAAATGTAAGGACTTTTATAAATAGGGTGCAAGGGTGGTCAGTTGAAGAGAAGTTGCAAGAGGACATGGCATGAAAGTATATGAAGAATTAAGCCTAGAAAATGCATACAATCCTATTGCCTTCATAGGCAAGGCTTGCAATCAGGATAACAGAAAGCCGGTGTCCTTGGAATCCTTTGTGCCTGTTGCAAAAGCTGCAAAACCAACCAACCAACAACAAACTGCTCTTGAAAGTAAGAGCTTGCAAACAGGGATATCTGCTTCCTAGGTAGGTTTATATTCTTCATGGTTTCAAAGGCAAGCCTAATAGACCAAAACTCGTTGGACTACATACTCAGATTTTGTTTCACATTGTGTATATAGATAAAGCAATCACAGAATACAGATTTGACACTTTTTGCTTCATTAAACTTACACTCAATTTATGAGTTCAGATGAAGGTAATTCCCAATATTCTTACATTTTGTCAGCTTTTGCTGACATTATTGTGTTTAGTTAGATATTCAATAATATAAGGCTACATACAAGTAAAACCTGGCTTCTATATAAAAGCATGGCTTGCTTATAAAACAGTGTGCCTATCCAGTCTTTCTTCCACTAGAACAGTATTCTATATCTCCAGCAGAATTTCTTGGATTCAATCACTTCCTAAGTTGGGCTATTGCATATTGTTACAATACATTGGCTCAACACTGAAATATCCGTCATTCTAATGTGTTTCTATTTATCAGACAACGATTTACAGCTCTTTGGTCACTTAAATAATAGTACAAATAACGAAGTATTGTCAGTGGTTCAGGTCTTTGGCATGAATCCAGCATCCTGTGACAGTATCTTACTACACTTGAAAGCAGAACTGCAAATTCAGCTGGAAACAGAGAGTCAGTTCCCCTTCCTGAACACAAGCTGACATTTTTCAGGTAAATCAAAAGCTAGTGCTAAAAATTTCCACAATCATTACTTTTTACATTCAAAAGTCAGCAACTCGTGTTGGCACTGAGGACAAAGCAACATTTTAAAATGTAAAACTAAAGGATGCTATACAGCGAAAGATGCCATGTGAACTTTGGATTAGTGGCTGAAGAGATGCTAACTAATTACCTACATTGAACATGCAGTGCTACTGCAGTCATAGACAATGATATCTCAAGAACAGTGAATCCAATTCATTTATGTGAAAATATCCAGCTATTTCTATTCCTTGTTCTCTTCCTACACTTCCTTCCATCTGTTGGTTTCATTAATCTGCTCTGTCTACTTGTTTAGACTGTATCTGTTGAAGACTGAAAATTCTTCCTTATATGTCTAGTGCATAACTATGCAGGTCCCTGACCTGGATGGAATCGAGACATCCAACTAAAAAAATTAAAATACCACTTAAAGGGTTAAGGTGCCTTCCCCTTCTTGCAGTCTCTCTTTAGTCTTCAGAACCAACTGGTATGTGCAACCCTTTAGACCTTCCCTCTAGGGCATGGGCTGCTTTCAAAAGAACTATCTTCTCTCAGTTCTAAAGGTATTCCTATTAAAGCTTTAATCTTTTTAGAGTTATAATAACTTGAATAGCAAATATCTTCAACCAAGAAGTTCTTAAACTTTGGATCAAACAAGCCAATATATTCAGCAGATACGGCACTTGTGAAAAGCTGTGCAACTAGAAAGCCAATAGCATTTGTCATGAACGTTCAATATGATACTTACCAGAACAGCCATGGAAATTTAAAAGTTATAAAACCAAGTCAGCATAGACATGGAAAAGAAAACGTATGGTCATCTGGTTTATTTAGACACTCACAAAGATTTTAGCTTGAGCAAAAGAATGCTTCTATCAGTGCTACTAAATCCAATAGACAAGTTTCACTCCAGTAGATCCAATAGGCTCCACTTCTACAGTGCTTCTTGTAATATTAAAGTACCAGTGTCCCTTCCTCACCTGAAAGATCTCAGCAGGAGTTGACTCATATTACCCGTTTCTATCGTAGGCCAGACAGTATATATTGCCTGTGTAAAAACTGGCCCGTTGCTTTATGCTGAACACATACATGCTTCTAGAGCTGTTGGTTAGCAAAAGAAAAAAAAAACGAAAACAAAACCACACCATTTTATTAAGCTTCTGGTGGAAAAAAATTACTATTGCTTTAATTCTATTATTTCTATTGATCAATAGAGCCTTGACTCTTGGAAATTAACAAAAGAGATAATCAACCATATAAGCACATATGACCAGAAGCACCTCTATTTTACGGGATTAGCTATTGTAAAAAAAAAAAAAAAAAGAAAGAAAAACAAACAAACAAAACCCACACCACCAAAACAAATAGATCCAACATCAGGCATAACATAATTTATAGTGCCTGATGATAAAGTGGTTAATTAGTGCGCTACCTGAATTGAGGTTTTGCTTTAAATCACAAAGTCACTTTGATGATATAATACAACATATAGTAATATTAAATATCTCTTCAGAACAGAGCCTGTCTTTGATACTAGAACATAATGTGCTACCAATCAATATAAATAAGACTGTTTTACTGTCAAGAGGAGGAAATTCTTGAGTATTATCTATTGGGTATCCCTTGTGTTAATTCTGTCATCCACATAAATTCCAGAAACATCTGACACCTCCATCAGTATCTGCTGAAGAATCAAAGGAAACTGAAGAGTAAAATAACACAGGCAAGGAGTGAAATGTATACTGATCTCATCCATCCTGTTCCAGCCTGTTAACATTTCCAATTTTCCTTTAATTCCAGGGTGACTGAAACAAAGATTAAAAATCAAGGAAGGAAGAAAATGTAATTTCTGCCTTCCAAAAACTTGCAATTTCTGAAATGCGGTTCATCACAAAAACAATTGTCCTCTGCACCTCGGGTTGGTTTTCCATGAACTTGAAGTCATAAAAGTTTCCTTTGGAAGCAGCAAAGTATTCAGAGGTGAAATCACAGACTGCTTAGCTGATTTTGAAACAGTTAAAGACCATGCCAAAACAAAACATACTGACCTGCTGGGCTCCAAATGTGAAGGACATTTTATTTCTTTCTCACTGTTTTGTTCTGAGAAAACAGTAAAGAGCTGGACGCTAGTTAGCTCTTGGGAAAACCTGTCCTTTGAACATTCTCCAGAGGGCAATGCCAACAGACCCATGGACGCTACAGGCTGAATTCACTCCTGACACAGCGTTGCTGGCTCTTGCTCTGGCTGAATGTGGTTTACAGATTCCATTATTAATTTTACCCGAGTAAAAATTAATAAAAAGTCTCTACTCCGTTATAGTACTGCCATCAAGATGGTATACCCTGAATTACGACACTGCAGAAAATAGTTTCACATTTTATGAAAATCTACTGAAGTTACCGGACATCTGAACATTCAGTTTCATTGTTTCTACATATTGTCAGAACTATCCAGAAGTGCTACCTTTACAGACATGCTATTGTTTGCTGTGAAATCAGCCTGCAAACTATCTTAAAGATTTGGGATGGATGGGGGGGTGAGGGAATATTTACCTTGTTTGATGTATGATTATTTGTCAAACACTTGCATTTGGCTTCCCCAGGAAACCTCACATACTTCCTTGTTAAACTCAAGCCTGGGAAAAAAGCAAATGCGTTCCAAGAAGAAGATTCTATGAAAAAAGTATGCAAGCCAAATGGAGGCGTGTTGGTGCTGAAGCATTGCGAAGACCTATCAAATCAATCTTTAATATCAAATAGTCTGGCTGCAGAGATATTACACAGCAAAAATGTTTCCATCTATTTGGGAAGAAAAATATGAGATTATGAGAGATTAAAAAGGACCAAAAAGAAATTCATTTTTTTAATGCAAAGAACAAGGAGTTCATAATATTTAGAGTATCACATCAATAGGACCTTTTACACAGAAATAAAAGCAAAACGTTTTTTAAAAAATGCAAAGAGTATTTGAATAGAATATAAATAGAATAAATAAAAAATAAATAGAAAATAAAATATTCAGACTTTCACTTTTTTAAAAACCGAAATTTCAAAACAATAGAAGCAACAAAATAGTCCAAAATGTGGAAAAGAATCCAAGAAAGGATACAGCCACTTCGGACACATTTGCTTCACTAATCATTGCCCCAGCTATGGAATATACCCAACCAAATGTAATTTTAAGCTGATCTTTATTGGAACACTAAACACAGTCTGCTAAATCCAGCCAGCTTTTTACAGTAATGTGTCTTGTTTGGAGAACCAGACTTCAAAAAAAAAAAACCAAAACCCAAATGGAAGTAAGCACTGGAATCCTAAGAGAAGACATTGCATGACACGTGGAAAGACTGAGTGCACTGGTCTTTCTACAGTCTAGACAGGCAAGAATGAGAGAAGACAAGACTTCAAATTTATGAATAGAGATTAACAAATCTTCATGTCCTCCTTAGACAGACAGGAAAGAATGTGTTTCAAATGCAAGAAGGGGGAGGGGTTGTGTTTAAAATCATGCTATATAAAAAACTTAGTAATAGAAAGAATAGGGAAGTAAAAGGCAAGGTTGTGATTTTTCCACAGCCGCAGGTTTTTACAGAGCAGACCAGATTTCTGTCTCTAAGAATAGCACATCTTGCCTTAGATAAAAGGAATAGGCTATATGATTTCTTGATGTCTTTTCTAGACATATTTCATCTAAGGCCATACAATACAGGGAATCTTACCATCTTTTACTGCCCTTTTGCAGAACTTTCATAAGCCAGGGTCTGACAGATTCTGCCAACATAGGGCTTGAGATGGGACTGGCATTAAGGCTATATTAAACTATACAAAACATTGAATAAATAACTTAACTCTCCACATCCAGTCCCCCTGTAAGGGACATGATCACTGAAGTCCTCCCTTTAACCCCGGAGGCCTAAATTAGATGACAGCATTCTTTGAACATAGGAAATACAACACTTGCTGTCAAGACAATGCCCCCATGCAGTAAATATTTGCTATTTCCTTTTGATTCAGGCAACTGTAAAACAAGAAAACCAGCCAGATCAAAATCTAGTCTCTCTTTAGATCCTTAAGAAAATATAAACACTTTTAGTTACTCTTCATGATGTTAATTTTGAAAAGGAGTTTCTTTACAGAGGGATCTTAGGAGTTCAGTGTAGTCCCATGTTTTAAGGACTTAAGATGGCACCAAATGTACGAGGTCTGTGCAATTCTCCATCTCCTGTCTCCACCAATATCATCCTTGATTAGGATAAGAAAAAGCATCTGAACTATGACTAATGCTTTCCTCACATATGGTAAGCATCCCACAGAGTCTGTCATTAGAATATTAAGTTTTCCGTCAGAATGATATCTTATTTATCAATCCAGTTAGAAGAATATTTTTTCTAATCTTAACTTGTTCTGTTCTTTCCCTCTTGTCCTATGCAAACCTTTCTCAGTACCACAACATACAGGAGGGGGATTCAAGTTTGTTGTTAGTCTAATCTTTGTAATGACTTTGGAATTTATTTAATCCACCTAGAAATGCATAACAAAAGCCACACATGGAGAGCAATATTGTTGCTTCATTGAGAATATAAAAATGTGAGCTAATTTAATTACATCCAGATTTGATCATGGCACAAGTATTGAAAATTTTGATGCAGTCAAATTCGGGATCATTTAATTCGGGTCAAGTGGAATGTATCTACAATGAAGGGGAAATCTGAGTCACTGTACTGCAGTACTAGGCAACATAAACTATTAATATGGCAGCTAAAGAGCTGAAAATATTTAAGAAACTGAAGGCTGGCTCAGGGGATGCTCATGTTTGGAATCAGCACTACTGAACTGAGGACCTTATGTGCCCTTCCCCTCCGCCTCCTCCAATATCCTAGGTGCATTTTAGGTTTTTGCAGTCTCCTCACTGTAATTCCATGCATGTATACTTCTGTTCAGGCTCTGTGTCGGAGTAGATAGATAATAATTTCTGCTGCAGTGCAGATTCCAGGGCAAGATTTTAAAATACAGAACATTATAATCTCTTGAGATCTCAAAAATTTTCATCCCAATTTTTTTTTAATCTATGCTGAAACCAAAGTGTGTCCATTACTTTCAATGAGAACCACGCTATGAAGACTTCATTGAGGGCTGATCAAAGCCCTACAAAGGCTTTTACGGAAGCCAAATAGTCTGACTCATGTAATTATGCCACTGTAGCAAATACAATTACTTAAAATGTATAAAGTTGTATATGTGCACGATGACTTGCAGGATTGCATATGCTCCTACTAGTACACACAGAATGTAGCAGCTATTACAGTAAGATTGAAAGTTGAAGTATATATGAGTATTTTTCATCTTAAACATTTGTCACATATTTCCTAGAATTTATATATTAAGTAATGCATGTTTTCATCAATGAATTGATTTAGAAAATTTGAGCATTTGTGACTATAAAAAATATTTTTTAAAATAAATCAATAATAGCTATGACTTGTTTACTCTGAACCTAAAATGACAGAGAACCGGAAAGCAGAAATCTGTCCTGAAAACTACTTTTGCAGAAGAGAAGTCCATTCAAACATTCAGAAAAAAATGGTTTTTGACTTCATAAGACTAAAAATTGTTTTCCCACTAAATTCTTATAGTACTCAGCTAAGAATACCAAATTGCACATGTAGCGAAGTGAAACAGCAAGCTAAAAAACTATCATAAGGCAAGGATGTGCAAAACAGAGTTAAATAAAGCCCTAATCTTAGCCAAAGAGTATTATTTTATCATTACTTCTGTACTACTTCAGCTATGTTAGTGTCATCATTCTCCTTTGGACTGAGTCAGAGTATTTCAAGATTTTAATTCAAACCATTTACATCGAGAAATCCTACAGGAATTTTTCGTTTACTCCTCCTTCTAAGAACATTTTTCTCCCAAAAACCAATCGTTAAGTTCAAAGACTTTTCACCCTTCTAAAGTAGGCTGCACAAAGTTTTTTGAAGGAAAAAGTGGCAAAGTAAAGATACGTTTTCATATCCATGCATGCTACTTTAATTTGGCACGTGCCTTGTGAACATCTCAGAACAGCATAGAGGTTCTTTCCTCACCTGCAGTCTAAAAGCTATTTTTAATATGAAATTTGTCATTCTCAGTCTGATCTGCTTCAACCAGAATGACAGCCAAGAACCATGGAATGCCGGTAGAAAGCAAAACAAAATAAACATAAGATGCAGCTGTGCATGCCCAGCCATGGCCTTCCTGCACCTGCAAGGCAGTAATGATGAGACAGCAGTTTTCCAGAGTTTTGTCCTCCTCAGCAACTTCTCTCTGTTCAACTATAAACACCTGGAAGTGTTCAGGGCCAGGCTGGATGGGGCTTTGAGCAACCCGGTCTACTGCAAGGTGTCCCTGCCTATGGCAGGGGGGTTGGAACTAGATGATCTTTAGGGTCCCTTCCAACCCAAACCATTCCATGATTCTATGATAATGGTGTCTTAAGTATAGAAGTCTACACAGATGCCACAGAGGACATTAATCCAGGATGAATAATATTTTACATCTCTCCAGCAATATAACAAGGTTTTGATTTACAGGAAAATCAACTTCCTAACCACACTTCACATCAAGGAGTTAAACAGATGTAACATGAATATAATGCACAGGGCTCCAGCTGCATTAGTAGCATTGTTTCATCATAAAGCCTTGAAGCGGCTATCAGAGAGTAAGGGAAGTTTTTCCTCACACTGTCAAATTGACCAGTAAGATTGACAAATTGAAAACATCATCTTATATCATCTCCCTTCTCTCAGCTGAAAATAAATTACAGTGTAAATGCAATGCTAGAGTGGCTAATAACATAGGACATTTCTACCAGCTTTTATGCAGAGAAGAGAAGATACAGAGATCTTCATCCCCCTGCAGTTTATAAATACACTAAAAAAGATTCAGTGGAAGTGTGATTAAGAGGTTATTTTTGTCTTAATTCTCTGGATGTGCAGACAATAGATGATGCTGCAGTTTTGTAAAAACATTAAAAAATGTGTGGATCTACAAAACCAGTTAAGCATCTTGCAAGGCACAAACATCATCCATTACAGTATCTTTCATGCTGTAGGCACTTTTAAAGGGAAGAGAAGACGTACACTCTGGTTATTTTATTCAATCTAATCATAAATAATCTGTTGAATAACCTCATGGGTAAGAGAGAAATAATTTTCTATGCATAAAGCACCAGGTTGGGACTAAGCATATATATATATGTACATGCACACAGACACATATGTACTACTTCAACTGCTTGCACAAATTTTAGAAGTGATAATGACAAGTTGTGTCACATAGTAAAAATACTAGGTTAAAATAAATACACTACATGTTGTTCATTGTTACTTTGACCAATTGAAACCTTCCAGACCTGTGACATAACGCAGAGATTGATATTTAAATAAATTAAAAGAATAAAGAAAGAAATCACTTCGCTGAAACTGACTGAAATTTTACCAAGAACGGTACATTTTTTAACAGTTGTGTAAGATTCAACTGTGGTTGTCAATGAAGGTTGTCTTGGGTGTATGTGTCTGCACTGGGGCGACTGTTGAAGGATTCAGTCTGTCTCTTTGGAGAATCAGAATAGTAAAGACAAATACATGCAGTACTTTTTTGCTCTCGTATTTTTAAAGCTACCAAATTTTTGTTGTGCAGGAGACCTCACTCTCCTCCTTCCCAGCTCCACCACACAAAAAGCTCCAGAGTTTTTGTATAATTAGCACAGCACCAAATCCTGCTACCTTTAAGCTAATGGCAAAAGTCTCACTAAGTTGAACAGGGACAAAATTTGGTCCATTAACTAACTACAACTGTAAATAAATAAAATGAACTTGTCCTCAAAGTCAGAAAGAGGACTCAGCCAACAAACCTCTTGGAGAAGAAGAGTCAGTGGCAAGTACTGCCATACCAATGTAAGGCTCTTGACTGTCCCACAACCCGTTAGTTTTCATTTCAGCAAGCAGTTATCTGTAGAAACTAAACTGGATTGTCTCAGTCTGCTAAGTAAACAAACAAAAAGTTTTAAAACAATATAATAATGTCAAAATAGCCCCATGTCCTTCAGGTCTGGAAATTCAGATGATTCTCTCCTGCAGCCAAGAGCGACTCAGCACCAGCTGAGACCAGAATATCTCTGACAGCAGGCCACTGATGGCATATAGCCCACACCCAGCCAAGGTTAAAGTAGCTCTCAACTGCTTTTAACGTAGAATCAGTAGGGTCACAGGTTCCAAACATACATTGCCCTTGACCCCTAGGGACTGACAGCATGCCAACAACTTGACAGTAACAGTCTGTTTTCATATTCTAGTACCATAGAAAATGTGAAGCAGATCAACCACAGTGATAGTGACATTGCATTTACCCAGAGGTCAGAGTATATATATACATATTTATCATGGACTAATTAATGCACTATACATTTACCTATTGTATTGAAAACTAAGGTGCATTCCATGTGCACATAAGTCTTAAATCCTGAGGGGAAAATTAAGAGAAAGTTCTTATCGACCCATTTCCTACCATTCTCAGAGCATCTGCTCTTTGTCCAACTTGGCCCACATGTAGAGATGGAAGCCTCATAGAAAAGAAGTGACTCACAAGCAAAGGGAAGCTGGCTGCCTCCAAAGGCAACATATCATAAACAAAATACTCCGAAGAATACAGTCCTGCCACAGCAAGACTGAATGAAACAAACCCTTTCTGTTTTTCTTTGCCTGACCTGTAGATTGCATATTGCTAAAGGGTATCTGCTGTTTAAAACTTCTTAGAGTTGCTAGGCACAAGAACGAAGAGTTACAGCACAGTCTGAACCCTTATTTGAAAGGTCTTGCTTTTGTAAGTACTTACTCAGTGCTTACGAATCTATTGGCTGCTTAGGGTGACCTTAGTGGGTCTATTTCTGGATAGTATAAAGGTGACAGTGCTTTTCTACAGCAGACAGAGTCAGTAAAGCTCCTAAAATGGCATAAAGTAAGGAAATTGGAATACTGAAAGAATTCTTGATTAAAAGCAGCACCAGATCCTATTGTGATCATCAGATACCTAAGTATCATAACAGTCTACAGTAAATTTCTAAAAGTTAGAACAGGCAGATGCCTATAAAATTATTAAAAGTTATAATGACAAACTGACTAAATTATCTAATACATCTATTCTAAAATAATAATTTTTGCATAGATTTCATTGCAGAAATTATAGAATTTTTCTAGAACAACTTATGTCTAGCATAGTGTTGTGCCAGTATGCAGAGCAGTTTGAGGAAAATAAGCAGAAGCTTATTTCACAAATATATGATTTGCCTCATCTTGGTTGCATTTATATAATTTTCAAGGCATATTCTTCATATCTAAGTATGTTCTGTTGTCATATTAGGCATGTAGAAGGAAAAGGGAAGTAAGTATGGAACAATTTTTACAGCTTTCTCTTCCAACTCTCCATGCTTGTACAGAACACAAAAAAATTCAATTCTTGGAATAAATTTGCAAGGTTATTATACTGCCTCTTCCAATATTCTTTGGGAAACAACACTTTTTGTTAGACATTTCACACTGTACCGAGTTTATAATTATTCATCCTGTGTGCATTCAGAATGTAAACTAATAAAACGTCTGTTTTGGCCCATCAGCTATCGTAGGGTGCTTGCTCTACTGAAGAAATTAAATGCAGTTGAGCTGAATGCCTGATGGTTGATTAGGCTCACATATTGCAATTTATTGAAACAAACAGAATCAGAAGGAAAGTATAAACAAATTAATTTTACTTCTAAGACTGACAAATCTATACTGATAAAGCAGTAAATTTATGGTAATATTAATAGCATAATTAAATGATAATTGCAAATTCTGATATTATTTTAAATTATTTGAAGGTGTATACCAAGCCTGGAATGGAGGCTGTAATTTTGACAAGCTTTGATACCAGCCATTGTCATTAATTATTCAAAAGCAAGCTTCATTAGGCTTTCTGGGAAGTTGACCACTGTTTCTTTTTCTAATTTTAAGAATGTCCTGGAAGAAAAAAAAATAAGGAAAAAAGAGAAAGGGATTTACATTAAATCAATTTTGGTTTTCGGAATGACATAGCTACGCTGTATCACTCTCCTTCTGCCTTTTGTGATTAATTGATCCTACATTTGAAGTCATTAAACTTTGTCACTAATTTTCAGTGAGCTTGGGATAGAACCTTAATTCCCAAAGCAGCAGACCCTGAAGCTCTTCAGAATCAAGAATGAGATTTGCAAGGATGGGACTGGTCTTTGACAGGAGGAAGCTTTTAAATTCTTTATCAGAGGAGAGCCACAAGCCTTATCGCATTCAGAAAGAGACAGAAGACACATTTCAATAAAAACAATAAAAAAAGAAACACAGGAAACAGAAAGGGAAGGAAAATAATGGGCACACAGAAAAAAAAAATGGAGACAAAAAGAAATGGACAAATGAAAGAAGGAAAAAACCAAAACCTTAAGTGGCCTGTGAAATGCAACCGAAGAACTATACTACATGATCAGCATGCACTTAGGCATTGTTGCTTTGAGTACTCTGAAACAATGATGACGAATTAATTCAGAATCACTGAAAGGTTGAGGTAGAGAATGACTGGAAGTCATCTTGTCGTCCACTTGCTCAAGCATGGTCACCTAGAACAGGTTGCCCAGCACTATGTCCAGACAGCTTTTTAATATCTCCAAAGACGGGAGACTCCACAACCTCTCCAGGAAACCTGTGTCAGTTCTGTCACCCGCTGCCTTTTCAAAAGAAATCTATCTTTTCAAATTAAAATGGAAAGGAGTCTTTCTTAATGGAGTGGAATCTTCTTTAATGAAAGCATTGTTGAAATTGCTTCATGTGAATGAACTAGAAATATTTCTTTTAAAAAAAAACAATTTTCAAAAAAATATATGTTTTGAAACATTACCAATGTTTCAGATTAATCAATGTAATCAAATCATTTTGTGTTTATATGAAAATTGATATCATAATTATGTCCTGAATCATCACTTTAAGGTCAGAAATTACATTAAAAAAATCCTTTGTCTGTCATTGAATCATAGAATGTCCCTGACTGTTGGGGTAATGACTATGAATTTTCAACCAATATTACGTGAAAAAAGAAAATGGTTAAAATGTTAAATATTGGCATTTTCCATTAAAAGGCCACTGGCAAAGAAGAAAAAAGTTCACAGGAAACATTCTGATCACCTCTACAGCAAATCAAGGAATCAGTCTTTTTACCACTATGAGGTTCATTGTTCATTTTCAGCCTGAAATGCATCTCTGTCTCCAGGAATTGTATTACTGCCCTCATGTCCTACAAAAATAACTTTTCAAGCAGTGAGAGTTGCCACGCATTCAGTCTGGTTTTCTTTGTTTCCTTATTTTTTCATGGTCATAGAGTCACTTGCACCATTTGTGTCCTCCTTAATCTCTCATTTACTTCACCATATTGGAAATACTCTAATTAAATTGGTTTAGTCTCTTCACAGACAGGCTCTATGACGAACATCTACAGAGGTTTTATCCTACAGCCTCTGGAAATTTTGCAAACTACTAGAAGACTACGGGGGGGTGGGGGGGTGGGGTGTCTCTTATCCCTGCGGCTATAGAGAATACTTCAGTTCTTGTTTGTATTATCCTGTAGGTTAGCACACTGAATATATTAGCTTACATTAATTAGAAACCAAAACAGTAAGTGATGAATTCATAATCAGCTCTATTAGTATTTATGGAAAGCCATAGGATTATAAGCAATTGTTGAAAATTAAGCATAGTTATCACATTGCTGTTTCACGGTGTATCCTTTTCAGCTTTGTTGGTTCTTGTCACATCTGAGTTCTTCCTGAAGAATATTTGCTGATCTTCAGACAAGATGGGTGTGTGAAACATGAATTACAAGATTAGTCAAACTGCATAATAATCTGTCCAGAACAGGATGAGAGATAAATACCACTTCCTTAATGCAAGTGTTGTTGAAATTGCTTGATGTGAATGAACAAATTAAAGCAAACTGCTAAGAAAGTTAATTTTCAGTCAGTTCTGCAAATTACTGCTGATGACTATGAAAGTTGCTCCTGGCTGCAGATTTAGTTAATAGCAATGTACATGATGAACTACGTGCGATACCACAATACACCAAAGTTCAAACAAGGCCATGGGGCAAGATGACACACAATTCTTTTTCCCCTTTCTCATTTACATACCAATAGCTTTAGTTCTAAGGAAATGTTACATTTTTGTTAAATGGTTACGTGCTACTATGAAACAGTGGGATTCAGAAAATAAAGTATATGGATCTCCTAATGAATCTTTTTGACTGAAAACAATGAATGCATTTCTTACTGTCATTCATCTCAAAAATCAGAGGAAAGAGCAGTGTGAAAACTTAGACCTCTCCACAAAAAAAATCTCTGTACAAGAAAAAAATTAAATCTCTGGCTGATGTTAATAGGCCTGACTGTCACTCTGAGGTACCAGATTTATGCAGATTTCACAAAATTCATACACGACTCCACACCGCAAATATGTAACTTAATTATTTAAACTTAATATTTAAGAAGATACTGCTAAAACACTGAATCTCTTCTGCTTACAAACTGCATACAGCCAACAGCAAATTTTTGAAATAAAACTTCAGCATGGTATTAGAAATAGCTGCTATGTTGATTAGTCATGTAATCAGCAAATGGAAATAAGTCAACACTGATATCAGGAAGACAGCTAAGCATATATTTAAGGCTTTAAATCTAACATTCATAACTTGTTCTGCCTTTTTAAAAATACAGCCATACAAGCTCAGGGCCAAATACCATTCATCTGAGATCTTACAAGCAGTCCCTTTTCTCCCCAGAGCTTTGGTTTGCATGCGGTCTCACTTTTCACCTAACGCCATGTCTATACCACTCAGGAGCCACTTAATGAGATGGTTGGTTTTATTTGTCAGAAAATACTGGATTATGCTGATTTTTAAGGATAATTTTTTTCAATTTACTGAAGTTTAAAGTGAGTGAATGCTCCGTGTGTGGTCATAGAGAAAGATAGCTATCTGCAGGAGTAGGGAGAACAGAAAAGCATCTGTTTGGTACAACCAAGGCTGGTTCTAGGGATGGACAAAGCAGGTGCTATGGAGTGATGGGAGGAAGACACTAGCCAGGGCGCACGGCCCAAGCGCCCTCCGCCACAGTGCCAGGTGACTCCCTCCCCACTCCTGCCTTCGCCGCTAGGGAGGGGAAAGCTACGCTGGGTGAAAGAGGAGCTCATCAAGCAGCTGGGATAGAAAGACTTCTACCACCAGTAAAACGTTACCCTCCATTCCTCAGCACTAGCATGAGTATGTCAGGCCCTGTCTTTCCTCATCCCTCTGCTTCCCTCAGGACTGCCAGGAAAAAAAAGTATTTAAAAAGCCTTGGGCTACCTTAGAGCCATCCCCCTTGGATGGTAAAGTTCAAATCTCCACTGTGCCACATTCTGGCTATCCCCTCTCACTTTTATGTTGAAAATCTCAGCCTGATGTAGCAGGAGAAATATTTTAACATCTTGAAAATATTCAAGGTGTATGAAAAATATTTTTGTCTGCTTTCATTTACCAGTGGTCCTCCATTACTTCATCTCATTTCACTGCTTGTTTAATTTAACACAGCAAAACGCATCACACAGGTTGGAATACACTAGTAATTTCAAACAAACATTCAATTACATAAGCTAGTGACTGGATTCACACATGTCTTCTATTTAAGATTAAGCATTTGCATGTTTATTTATTCAAAATTCATGTTCAATTTCAAATGCATAAGTTTGTGCAGGAATATGTTTTTTTTCCAACTACGATAAGGAATAGCTTCTCCACTGACAATAAAGTACATAGAAAAAGCTTGATATTTTTTCCACTGTTTCTCTTGCCTGTTTCTCAAATTCGGGGAAACTGTCAAAAAATTGTTTCACCACATGCAAAATCCCACTTACATTGCAGTCACCATCTTACTTTACTGTGCTGCTTATCAGCTTACCTGCTGTTAAAAGAGAGGTTTGTTTAACCTTATCTTCTCATCTTTGTATCATGACAGAGTATCAAGCCTCAAACCAGTCAGCTGAAAACCAGGAATAATTTCTAATACAAAATGCTTCTCTGCATACATCACTTTCCCCTCAGAGGTAAAGGAAACACAGGCAGAAAACCAGCCTTGTTTCTAACAAATTATGCCCAAACTAACAGAACTGAAATGATCTCTCTATGAAGCACATCGGTAGCTGTGTTGGTTCCCTTATAAACATTTCTGGAGTGGAGCAGACAGAAGATTTTGTAACAAGGAAACTAACATCTCCTACAACATTGGTGCATGTTTTTGCAAAACCAAAAAAAAAGTTATAAAGATTCAACAGAAACACTATTTGTTAAAACAAGCTTATAGTCAATAGTTGAGTCATTTTCTAAGAATAGGTGTGATGAAAGTCACCCAAAATAACAGAAGTTGAAAATGGTAGGAGAAACCAACTGGGAAGTGTGCTTGGGCAGTTACAAGAGGTTTTCCCATAAAACTGGAATTTAAATAAAGGGCTTGCCTTTAAGGAAAACAAAAAGAAACTGACCAACTTCATAAAGCTACCACAATATATTTATATAACCAGGTTTATTAATATTATGTATAACATTTCCCAAATATCTATCATCCCAGATAAATATTCTTCTTGATCTGTTAAAATTCACAGAGACTCCAGAGAAGACTGAGTTCCCAATTTGTTCTAAGCACACAGTGAAACAAAGTCCTTCTCTAAGGAGATTACAGTCTTAAGGAGAGAGGGCGGGATATGGGTCAGGATCCTCACCCTGCCTCACTTACATATATTAAGGAAAACAGATTTACTGCCAAATCAAGTGACTTACAAAATGTGACAGCTGTGCTGTCTTGAGACGTTGACTCCAGCGTCTGGAGTTTGGGTTAACAAGTCCCTGATATTCCTGTGCCTGAGCACTCATTCCTCCCACTGCATTTCAGTTCCCTCCTCTTAGCTGCAGTGACACAGCTGGTTCTGAAGCCACACTGTAAATAAGATGATTGAAATGACCCAGACTAAATATAAGCCGGTTTGTGTTTGGAAAACGTCTGAAAGGTCTTTATAGCTTTAATAGTAGTGGACGGGGAAGAAAAATTAAGAGAGGGCATGTCAAGCTTTGACTGGAAATGTTACCCACCTAAATTTTCACTGGACAATTCAGAGTCAGCAGATTTCTGCATTTCACAGCTGCATTAACAGCTCGCCTCCAGCCCTAAGCCTTTCTGTAAAACAGAGGGAGGATAAACTAATGCAACTGCTCATCACTTCTCTATTCTGAGCAGCCTATCTGGTCTGACACAGCTACAACCGATGTCCTTAGACAAGTGCTAATGTAATGTACTCAACCCCATTTTTAGTGTTCTTTCTGATAGCAATATCCTTTCCACACCTGTGACCAAGGGCTACCATAACGTCACACATTTTAAGCACGAAACATGCTAGAGACACATCTATGTTTCAGGCTAACGATCAGTTGTGCAGATCTCTTAGGGCAGAACTGATACTACCCAGATGTTTTGGTTGTTGATCAGCACGAAGAGCAGGTCCCAATGGAATTCTAAAAATGTAAAATGGGAACACAGAAAAAAACCCCTGAATCTACAACACTAGGAGTTATGTCTCTTGGGAAGGCAGAATTTTTACATTCTTGATCCAAAATTCATAAACTCAGAAAAATTATTCAACTGCTAACTTACAGCAAACTTGTTTAACTGAAATTCCAATCTTATAAGCCTCCTTTTCAAACCTAGGGATGATTTAATAGCCTCCTGCTTCATTGGGTTTAAGATTCCCTTCATTGTAAAGATTTCTCTAAACTGCTTCCCTTCATGAGCACTAGATTGCAGAGGAATAATTTCTCTGCAGTATTTTCTTAGTGAAAAGGTCCGCAAATTGATTTTTCACCCTTCGCTCTTCCTCTCAAGAAAAAAATTGAAAATAAACAAGCCAGACTGTCACTGAATGTATGTACATCTTGTTCCTCAAGCAGCTTTATAACAAGCAACATAAATAAAGTATTAGACTTGCATTAATAATAAAACCTACTCAAAGCGCTCACAGAAGCATTGGGGGGTTTCATAAAATTGAACACACTTTACTAAACTGGGAAACCTGAGAAAATTGAAAGTATTTCCTCCCTCTTAAACTAAAGGAAGAAGTTAGACCTCTTGTTCTATGGGAATGCCAAACAACAAAACATTTCTCTATAATATCCTTAGCACTGTAATATTTTTACAAATTGGCTTGCTCTATGTATACTCCGTATTTAAAGTATTTCATCCTGCCACTATACCATAGGAAAGAGTGTAATCTCAGGACTCAAACTATTAAAACTTTTCATATATTTAAAGAAATTTCTTGAATGACACCTTGGAATGAAGCCCACAGGTAGAATACATTCCCTCAAGAAAAAGTACCCATAACTGTCACTTACATTCTGCTGAACTTCCTGACTGTAGCCTGGAGAGTTGATAAAATTTGTTAACGAAATGCCTATTTTCAAGCTAAACAGCTATGACAACAAAATGCTTGGAGATATTTGCAACATACATGACATCTTTCTTCACAACTAGATCTATTCATACTCAAAAGCAAAAAAACCATCTAGTACTGGATGACTTTGCATCAGATACTTTATTTTAAAGAAAATGTAAAATGCAAATTAGGTTTCTATATTATGCATAGGATTTTCCTAGTGTAAAAGACATGCCAATTTTATATACCTCTAAGCATCATCCCAGAGAAAGTGCATTGAAAAGTGGCACTTTGTGCTACTGTCACTAACCTAGCTCTCACTGTGATCTTGGCCAAGTCGTTCTCCCTTTTTGTCTCCAAGAGTGACTGAACCTTCCTACTTGAAAAATATGATATTATAATAAACAAATATTTAACATCACAGAGAACCTGTGTGAGTTAATGTAGCATTTGGAAAGCCATTTGTAGATCTAGAGCACTAGCAAATCCTAAGTGCCATTCTTTTCTTGTACAGAATAGGAAGTAGTGACCAGCAGTGCTCGAAAAAGAGAAGTATGTGAGGCCACAGCTGTGGGCACATGCTCTTTAAAAAAATATTCTATGCCATAAATAATTTAAACTTTGCATATTTATGACCTACTTTATTTCACCTGATATTCAGAATGGTTCTATATCTCAAAAAAAGCACATGTATGGAACTTGTAGTTTGCTGAAATATCTTCCAATTGCAACAGCCTGTAAGTGGTCCAAATTTGACAACTTTTACAGCTTGACAACTTAAGTTGGAATATGCTAGTCATTTCAAACAAGCATTCAATTACATAGCCTAAGGCTTGGATTTTTACAAGTTTTCTATTTAAGATTGAGCATTTGCATGTTTATTAATCTTAGATTAGAATTTAGAGCTTTGTCTGAGCACCAAGCTGTCAATCCTTTGATACACAATAAAAAGCTCTTTAATCTCTTCATTATTTGAACTGCAACAGCAAAACTGAAGATTTTTCTGGGATTATTCCTTCACCTCTTCTTTGAGATTAAAAAGTTATTTCAAAACTTGCTTGTATGTTTCTTTCAAAAATCCTTATAACTCCATAAAGCTAACATACATTTCATTAAGAGAATGTTGAATTTGTCTGAATGTTGATTTCACTTGAAATATCTCTCCCAGTAATGAATGATCCTTCTCTTTTCAGAGAAATTCTATACTAATAACATTTTATATTTTTTTTTATTATTAATGAGGGAAATTATTGCAACTAGATCAGCTGACTCATTAAAAAAAATAATCTATAGCTTGTGGGGATACATATCCTTTCTGGCATATCCCAACCTATTCTGGACTCCATCCACGCCCTCTTAAGGATCTTTAGGTCTATGCAGCCCTTTTTGCCAGCCAGAAAAACGGATACCTCAGTATTAGAGACTACTTTTGTCAATAAACCTTCAGCATTTTCATACTTCCAGCTGTACAGATTGAAGTCTGCTTCCAGACCAGCATAAACAGGAGTCAAATCTGAATTTAACAATGTTGACGAATACCAGACCATCAGAAGCAGCTGACTCCTGGCTGCATTTTCACTAGGAAATTCAAGTATGCTTGAGACAGTATCTTGTTGGTGCAGAAGCAGCCCTAGTTCATGATACTAAGAGTTTTAATCCATGAGGACAGTCTCAGTCCATGAAAAGATGACTGTGTTCTGGATCAGTTTAAAAAGATTGTCAGGAACGCATTTCTTCTAGCTAGACAACCTGTGATAGAAATAAATATGGAATTCCAAGATGAAAAGTTTATACAGTTCTCATTAAATGCAATATCTAACCAAGGGAGAAATTAACATCCTACTACTTACTTACCTAACACCAAATTCCACTTTGACATATTTCCTGGTTATGAAAATGTTGCAAATAATCCAGGTAGTAACCCAAATTCCTGCATCTGCTTTCCAAGGTTTAAGGACTCGGCACCACACTGCGAGGGGTTTCTCAAAAGGCTGAGTTTTACATTTCAAGCCTTCCGGAACAGAAATTTAACCCTTTACAACATTTAGTATTCTTTTCGTTTCACCCCAAGGTTCTGAAGGGTGTTCCAAATATAGACATGGAAGGGCTTTTCACACACTTTCCTTCACTTTGCTAGTGAACTGTCTCATTTAGATTTCTCTTTTATTGACATGCCCCAGTAGTCAACCCTATACCCTATTAATAAATTCACTGCAGTTTCTGCAATATCATTAGATGCCAGTAATTGCACAATTTATAGCAGTAGGAGCCCTAAAATACTGCGAACCTTACTGGCATCTAATTATTTACCTGAAGCCAAATTATACTGTTAAACACAGGAAAACATTTTTCTGGTACTAATTTTCACTGTAGGTATTTACTATGGACAATAGTCAAGCTGCTGATCTTTAGTTTCCCTCCCCACTATCAATTATTTTGACTCTCTAGGACATCAAAGGCTGTGATTTAGAGGCAAGGGGAGCATATTAAATATATGCAAAAAACCTGTTTTTAAAACATGTACTCTAAACCCAAGCATTACTTTAATCAGGAGAGAAAAACAGAGAAAGGAGGAGGTTTGCATGACTGATCAGAACTAACCAACATTATTCAAATATTGAATGAGTAACAGTTACTATGCACTGAGAAGTTTGCAAACCAGAATGTATTCCTAGATATTGGTAATTATTATTGGAAGACTGCTAATTTCAAGAGAATACTGCACTCCTACATAAATTGCAAAAAAGAAAGCGATGTTAAATTAGTTCGCTATAGAATAAGATATGAATTATTTACTAAGCTTGATTCATGTGCATAATTCTTCAGTCAAGCATACAAATCAGATCAGGTAATTCCACATAATCATATGATTACTAATTTCATATGCAATTACTTCATCGGTGTCTGTAGCTACAGTATTTAGAATTACAAATTTCATATATTCTTGTTTACATATTTTATAGACAGTCTATACAGATACTTAATAAAGAGCTTTAATATCAAATTTTTATACTTCAGTGATAAATATAAGGTATTAAGATAAGGCCATATGCTCATAAGAAAGGTTTCCATCTAACTGTAGAAGAGTACTTGCAACTTTTATCTTTCTTTGGTTTGTAAGACATAAATGGTAGCGTGTTACAAATCAGAGGGATTTTTCTTAATGTCAGATAACACATTTCAATATTCATTTGAGAGTGAATAGCAAATGCAGAGTAGCCTTTTCCTTAAGTCCTAACAATTGCTACCACTAAGACTTAAGTAACAATCAAATTGCTGCTGCTATATGTGATAGATCGCTAACAAAGTTTTCTTCTGAAATGTCCTTTTAGATTCCTATGTAGGTAGGAACTGAAGAAAATTATTCAATAGTCAGAATTTCTGCTGATGGTTACATTCAACAGTCTGTTCTGATTTGCAGTTTCTATGACTACTGGAGCAGCACTAATTTCTTCAAATTGAAAGGAAATAGAATCCAATTTGTATATTTAAACAAGACCATGCACAATTTTCTTTGAAAGCTATTCCAGCAGAAAGAGCATATCTATCTATATATCTATTTTAACCCAAAAACACAGGAATATATATTCCATTTCAAAGATTTAACAAAGCAGAGAAAAGCAAAATCAATTTTAACTACATATTTTGTATGTAATATTGGGGCATTTTAGCCAGTATTGAAAGAATTCTACTTTTAGCTTTTCTAAATGTTCACTATCAGCCCTGTGAATTTTTTAATGGGGAAAAAATAATACAATAAAAAGAAGAGCATAAATACCATGTTTCCTTCTCAAAGACCTTCCTGTGCATCTTACATGCTTTCAGCTTACAAGGCTAAGGATCTTTTTTTTTTTCTCCTGTATCACTTACACCTGTTATTTAATTTGAATTCCCTGAATCTAACACAAGGAAGCACTAATATATATGCAGATGTTGTGAGATTATGACTCACTGTATTGATTTCAATGGTACTAGTCACACATTCATGTGTCTTTTCTAGTAACTCCAGTTTCTTAAAATATATTGTAGTCTTCACCACAAGAAGTCTAATGACAACAGAAAAGCACACTGCCAGAATAAGCATAATCCATCATACCTACTGTAGGTATTTCTAATTGAAAATGCTGTTCTTATATTTTTACTTGGCTTTAATCTATCACCTTTTAAAAATAAATTTAATTTTACTCCATTTAAGCATGCACCTGCTGGTTTCACATTCAAAAGGATCCCTCAGACAAAGAAAATTGTTAAGTACAAAAAATTATCGCTTTGATGAGCCTCACTGCTCTGCAACAGGGCAGCCACACAGCCCCCGTCAGCCAGGCAGCCAGCACAGGAGGCAACTTGCAGCGCTGGAGAGCCCGCACAGCTGCTAGTTAGGGACCTGCATTCTGGATAACCACAGAGCCTCCCAGCCAACTAGCTTGATGTCCTTGTTTGATGCCAGCTGGCTCACCTGTCCAGTTTCCCTTCAAATATTGATGAATTGACATAAAATACGTGTCTGTTAAATCAACATTTTTCAAGGCCTTGCTGTTCTGCCAGAAAAACCATGACTGGATTTAAAACTAAGTACTGGAAAATAAATTAGGATTTCATTTCCTGACTTAAATCAAAGCATTAGCGATCCATCCTTTTTCCTACAGTAATTCTCTCATCCTAATTTTGCTTTGTGACAAATTACTTCCTTTCTTTGAGAAGTCCTCCAGAAGGAGCAGAAAATATAAAAAACATCTTCTAGGGCACAGCGAAGGAATTTTCTCTAGTTTTCATTTCTTTCAGTGAACACCCAATACTAAACATCATTCTGCAGCCCTCAGAGTCTGACCATGTACTTCCATATATATCTTAACACACATAAAAAGCTTTACGGGCTAACAGCAAAAGATATTTTCTTCTTTATAGAAGCTAGCCTAAGCTATCCATTTCATGCATCAGTTGGGAAGCTATGTGGAGATAGCCTTTCTTACCTTTTGGTTGTCTTGAGGAAGAGAAATGCAAAGGCCAGTCAGTCTCCAGAAGATACAGTCATACCACATTAAGAATCAGTGCTTGATGGGATGGAAGACTCCAGGTTCAATCAGTTGTTGTGAAATTGCTCTTAGAACAGGCCTGAGCAAGCTAAAAGCAAATAAAAATTTTTCTTTTTAGATTTTAAGAACAGATAACAATCACCACATTAGCTAGGAAACAAGGAAAGGGAAAAACAACATATTTTATAATCACTTATATTTGTGCTTTGTTTAAGTTAGATCAGCAGGCTTCTCTTATCCTAAAAAATTTAGCTAATATGCTAACAGATACTTCACATCATCCCCAGCTGAATGCTGTGATATACATCCAGTCCTATGCCTTCCATCTATATTAATGGAAAACAGTTGAGACCAAGTAGCCTAAATTTTATGTATTTTTGGTAGAATTAAAATAAAATTCCTCTGCCTTCCATCCCTCTCTCTGTCCCGTCTCCCCATCACTTAGTATCCAAAAACTTGAGCACAACACTTTCCAAAGTTGTTATGACTGTTTCTATTATGAAAAATAGACACTTTACCACATATGGCTTTTTAAGTTAGTCATTATGCCACCACATAGCTTTTACACAGCTACAGATGAGTTCTAAGTCTCAGGGAAAGAGGGGATGCAAGGTCATTGCCAACGTCACTTTGGAAAATGAGATTTAAACTAAGTTACTTTGACACTTGAACAAAACGTCTGACAGTCACAGGTTCATAACATGTTTGTATACACTAATGGGATTCTTAAAATTAAGACAGAATTTTATTGTAGATAGTTGGCTGAAGACAGATTATCATCAACATCTTGAAAGGGTCATAGAGGAAAACACAAAGCATCCTCAGAATTCCAGCTTTCTAATCTTATCAGGTTTTTTCTTACGAAGAAAGACTGTTTTCATGGATTTACTTAAAAATGTCTTAGCAAATAAAAATTGTATGAAAACTATATTATCTAGCGTGCCGTCATCAAATCTGGCTTCAGACAAATCCATCCAGTTTATCTAGTCCTACTGAAACATTTATTATTGCTCTAAACACGAGAAAAGGAATTCCTGATTAAGGGAACTCCCAGAATAAAGTAGTACATACAGCAGAAAGATCTTGAAAATCCAAAATACGGATTATAATCCTGCACAGTAAATTCATAAATTGACAGGATGTATTGACAGGGCCCATTCCCACATGACAGCGTATTTCATCAGTCCAGAGAGGTTGTCATCTACTGTCTCTGAATAATTCACTGTGCAAAACTAACTCACAAATGATGGTGGTGGAATTATGCCATTTGAATTATTGGGTGGGAAAATCCATGAATTTTCCCGACTGCAGTGGAGAATAATTATTGCTAGTCCATTTAGGACAAAATCTAAAAGTCACAAGCCTTTACAGCTTCTGCATCTGACATAATTTCTGTAATCTCCTGAGCTCTGCACACTGAGTAAACCTAGGCACAAGAAGGTTTCTTGCAAGTAATTATTTACGTTTCAGCAGCTAGGTTACAAATCTGTTACACCCTTTTTTGTGTTGTTTGTTTTTATGCTATGGTTCTGCTTACTGTTTGTACTATTGTCTAAGTACTGAACTCTGTGTCCTTTATGTGTTTTCAGAGACAGATGATTCAGTATTATTGACCTCCATGAGATACAGAATAGAATGGTCACCAAATCATGCATACTACTTACTGTTTGAGGCCAGCGCGTTCACTCTTTAATGAATTATTCCAGCTCCAGTGATATATAAAAACCAATCTGTTTGCTATTTTTGGTTAAAAAGACACCCTGCCTTGGCTGTCACAGTTACAGAGTGACTGAAGTGGAGCACGTTTGATGTTTTGATGATAAAGATGAAAACAGCAGGCAGGAAAACAGAAAACAAAACAGAACTTCAGTTAAAATGCTGGCTTTCATTTCCATTTCACACTATGATTATATTACTGGCCCTGAATGTGTCTTTTCCACTTTTCCCCTCCTTTTTTATTTTTTCAAAGTCTGACTGCCCAAAGAGCTATTTTTAACAGGACTTACGTGTTCTAGCTTCCCTTTCCAGGCGTCTGTTTTACAACATTAACAGTAAGAAGTAAAAAGCAGTGGACACACACAGGGTGAGACAGAGATGAAGTCTGAATGATAAAACCTTGAACTGAAGGAATCCACAAGTGCTTGCCCAGGTTTCCTTCCTGGTATCATTATACACTGGATTTATTAATGAAAATGAATGACCGGTAAAACTCTTTTTTAAGTAACCAAGAAAATGACAATCCTACCCAAAGCCTCTTTTTATTAGGGTATGATTGAGGCATCTGTAAGGTTTTGAAGGATTTTTTTATTCTAAACCACAAAACATTTAATGAATCAACACCTTCTAGTCATAAGAATTAAGATAGGACCAAATTAAGTTTCTTTTGTCATGAATAAGCATATTTTAAAATGCACTACTCTTTCTAAATTAAGAATAAGCATGAGTTTTCTTATTATTTTTGTCCAAAATCCTATGGTTCATCTGTAATAAATGCAACAAGAGCCAAGTAATTTCTATTTTCGGGGCTCCCAGAGAATTTTCCTAACACAGAACACATGTAAGTAGTCATCATCAGGTAGGTTAGTTAAACATTGAAAGCCATTTCTGTTTAGTTAATTTATATATTGATAAAGTAAGCTTGTTAAACTGAGCAAAGGAATAAGAGGTGCTGAATTTTAAATAGTGCTTGTTGTTCTTCATGCTGAGCTACTGCCCATCTTTTGCAGGCATTTCTTTGCATACCCATAAACTCCACCTCTGCTGTGATGCAGTTTGGATCCCAGGTGATGACAACTTTGTCAGATTGAGTCAGTTCAGAAATAGTTTGTTGTTCCAAAGGCCCTCTAACATATAAGTTACCTGTATTAAAAAACATGAGAAGTGGTTCTCTTGTAACACGATAGTCAAGAAATTCCAGATTGTCCCTTAAGAAGCTTAGAACTGTCGCTTGGTTCAAAAGAGACCAATACTTTTAGAGTAACACCTTGTCTCTGGCTCTATTACAGATGTCAGAATGGCACACTGACTTGCCCAAACAAGGAAACCGGCACCACTCTTACTGACAAGTTAACCGAGGACTTCCAGGGGGTTACTTAAAACATATTAGCATTCTTAATAAAGCGGTACTTAAAAATAGAGTAGAACTTCATGGATCTAAAATAGATGTTTGCAAGAATTCCTTGACAACTTGTTTTACTGTCTCTCAGAGGAATTTCTGAAGTTTACTTGATTTTATATTCTCTACTATTAATCATGAAAGGAGCTTCATCAGACTTGTCAATACACCAGGTCCAGATTATGTAATTTATAGAAACATTGTACGATTCTCATGCCAGAAGCAGTCTCCTCATCTCAAAATATGTATTTTGAGTGATTGTTGTTTCTACTCAATCTTTTTAAGAACACTGAGGAAAGCTCTCTGTTTATGTCAGTGGGCACAGTACCAAATGTCAATGGAATCTTTTTCATTTACATCACCAGCCGCAGACAATGGCCTGCTAATTAGCAGGTTGTTAACGTTAGCAATCATACCACATTAACACAGGTTCAAAACAAGGTTTATGTGAGATTGGATAAATTCATGAAATGGAAAGCCATTGAAGATTACTGAAATTATATAAATCTGGCAAATTGCTGAAGACAGAGAGAAGACTCAGAGAAGGTTTTAATACAGCTTTTACTTATTCTTACAGCCTTCGCTTTTGGTCAGAGATGCTCATGTACATGAACTTTCAGTGTGGCACAACAGGGTCATTACTATTTTCTTAAATGACATGGAGAAAGAATGAAAACACTGCTTCCCTTTTATCACCCCAGGAGTCATCACTGAATCTCTGATTCAGTAACCTTCAGTGTCTTGCTCCCAGACCTTCCAAAATTCCAGTTTCAGTTCAATTTTTGAAAAGGTTGACACTCTCAGTCAGGGGAAAAGAGATTTTAAATAGTTTTACCATTTAAGCTTAAAGCATTCAAAGCTTATATTATTGCTGCTTTCCATGCTTTATTTTCAGCTGGTGACTGCTCATAATTAAAATATTCAGGCCTGTTGCGATTAAGTTAAATAGCTTTACTCTCAGACTACTGGCAGTTGCAAAGTACACAGCAGGACTTTTTTCATTTCTAATTAAGTTTCTTAGCATGAGTCACATTTGTAGAATCAGAAAAGGAAACACTTAAAAAGACTACATTTGTCAGGGTCCCTCTCCCCAAAGCAGCTACTTATCTAGGGATGAAGCTACATATAGGAAAAGCCCTGGAAATGTTAGTCACAGACAGCTGAATATGAGCCAGCAGTGTGCCCAGGTGGCCAAGGCGGCCAATAGCATCTTGGCTTGTATCAGAAATAGTGTGGCCAGCAGGACAAGGGAATCATCCCCCTGAACTCAGCACATCAAACACTGTGTCCAGTTTTCGGCCCTTCACTACAGGAAAGACATTGAGGTGCTGGAGTGTGTCCAGAGAGGGGCAATGAAGCTGGTGAAGGGTCTGGAGCACAAGTCTTAAGAGGAGCAGCTGGAGTCGTTTAGTCTGGAGAAAAGCAGGCTGAGGGGAGAGAGACCTTATTACTCTCTACAACTACCTGAAAGGAGGTTGTAGTGAGGTGGCAGTCAATCTCTTCTCCCAAATAATAGGATGAGAGGAAATGGCCTCAAGTTGCACCAGGGGAGTTTTAGGATGGATATTAGGAAAAATTTCTTCACCAAAAGGCTTACCAAGTGATGGAACAGGCTGCCCAGGGGAGTGTTTGAGTCACCATCCCTGGAGGTATTTAAAAGACAGGTAGATGTTGTGCTTAGGGACATAGTTTAGTGGTGGACTTGGCAGTGTTAGGTTAATGGTTGGACTTTATGATCTTAAAGGTCTTTTCCAACCTAAATTATTCTATACCTGCCCACCTCCTAAATATTTCCTGTAGTTCTCACTGGCAAGCTCAGTTGGAAAATGTCTGCAGGAACAAAAAATGTTTTTTGTCACACAGAAATGTTCAAGTTGCTTATTTTAAGAATCATGTACAGAAGTGCCTGACATAATAATGCAACTGTTCAGGGTAAGGATTCAGTTTCCAGAAAAAGTTGTATTACTGAGGAAGAGGCACATTACCAAAACCTAGATAAAATAAAATATGAATTTAATTGCTGAGATCTATTTTTCTACAATCCAAAATATTATTATATCTGCAATTCTCAAATTATTTCAGGGAGAGTGCCAACATCATAAAATACAGGAAACAATAATGAGAAGCCCTCCTGCCTCTGTGGTGGCACCTTAAATTATTTTTGATGAACGAGGCAAGCTTCCAAAATTTCCTTTTCAGAAATCCAAGCCAATAGTCAGATTGAATAAAATCAAGCTTGGCTTAGTGGCAGGCAGTTGCAGTCTGGGGAAAAGAACCTTCAGTTTCCCTTCCCTTTCCCAGGACACTTTTGCTTAATAGCACAAACCCACAGGACACAGACTATTAGCTCACAAAGCCTTTTTAGCTTTTTAATAATCTGTGGGAACCATATGAGTATTTAACTAAGCGCTGTTCTCCTTTAGCCTGCTTCCTAGTCCCAGCTTTCTTCAGCTTTTCCTTCATGAATATATTTAAATCTAAGCTGCTTCCCCTTGTCTTTCTTGTCTGTACTTAGCAGTTTAGTAGTTTGAAGGACAGACAGCTGAATTTTTTTAAACTAATTTTTTCTTTTAAAAAGAGCCTCCAACAAGTACAGGTTTAGAAGGCGAGAATGAAATAAGCTTGTGTCCCCACATGGGTAAACTTTTAACATATTTCAAAACAGAGCTTATTTGCTCGGCCCTACATATCTCTAAAATTATAATTAAAGAAAAACTAAAACCAAAATAAAACAAACCCCATGGTTTTGTCTACAAATAAGCATATATAGACTGATCTACAGTGATCTATGTATGAAATAAGAAGCTGATGTTCAGCTTCTCAAAAGTGCATCAGGACCAATGATTCCCAAGTCAATAAATGATGGTAAATACATACAGCTTTTGAAGAATGAATAAACTGGTTTAGTTCTAAACAGCCAGCTACAGTTTCAGTTATACACCATACTATGGATCTGATCACAGAGTAGAAATAGATCAATTTTAAAGAGCTTAGGGAAAAGCATAAAAAAATGTCTTCAAATTATTAGGAGGATCAACTTGTGAAGAAGAAAAGCGTCAGAACGATGTATGGCTAAACTGCTTTCTTGGGTAAAACAGAAAACCCATTTGTAGCATTAGCAAGGTTTTAAACAGAAATAGTGTTACTTTGAATGATATACTGAGTTACAAAAAGCAGCAGCAAGTAACAGTCCTACTCCTCCAGAACTCTCTAGATGTACACTCCACGCACCCGCATTTTCTTCCCTGTATTATCCCCGGTGTTCAGACACGCCTATGGGCTATATCCTGAGATGGCAGCAACATGTAGGTATCTAAGCTACCACGTCAAATTTGACTATTTGCATTTCTCAGCACTGCCAGGAGCAAAATGAATGGTTCCTGATTAGAGTAATACAGTGAAACTACACCAGGGGAAGACTGAGGGGACATTAACAGGTGTACAAGCACGAAGGCATCATCTGTCTCTGAAAAGGGCATGTTCCATCAGTATCAACAAACTGGCACGTAACCAGATGACTCGTTTACATTTCCAAATACTGAACACTCTAGCAGGAACAACCATGTAAATGGCTGTGAAGGAAATGCATGCTTTCCATGTCATATTCAGAGTTTGGGACAGAAGCATTTATTAAGCCAATAGAAGGGTGAAGATATCTAGCATTTTTAAATGTATCCCAGAAACTAGGAATGGCTGAGAACACAGAAACTAAATTCAGGGCTTTCACAAAAGCTTCTCCATAGATCTATAGTTCCCTTGTACAAATTTACTGCACATAGGACAGTATTCAAAACCTATCACTTTGTTGTATCTTCATCTCTTAGCAAATAAGGAATAGATTCCAGTTCTTGAAAATGATGAGAAACAGTGCTTCTTTTAGACTACTAGCTGTGGTCAACTACAATTAGCATTTAAAAAAAAAAAAAAATGAAGTTTGTGTCATCAATAAAGTATGCTTTATAAAACCTTATCTGCTCCCACAGACTGAATTCAACAGTAACTGTATTTGATTCTCATCCAAATCTACAAGATTTTTCCAGAGGCATTTAAAATGAACATAACTAAAACTTTAGGATTAAATATAAATTGCAAGAAGAGGAGGGAAGGAGAATTCATGTTACCATGAAATAAAATGGAAGTGTTATACCAAGAAAATAAATGAGTCTGAAATACCGCAGACAGAAAAAGCACATGTGCTTTTTCCATTTTTCTCTGGTAATTGGTTGGGAACTCTCTTCATTTCATTCACGCCAATTATTCTAAAATTTCTGCTGCCATTACTGGCCATAAGCAGGGAGCTGGTGGGTCCATGCTGTCAACAGCTCACAGCAGCAAGTTTCTAGAAAATCATTTTCAATTCCTAATTTGAGTCTGTCTGTTATTTAGTTTGATAAAGAAATCTTTCCACTTACCTTGTTCTTATTTCATCCTCTCTGAGGAGCTAGGCATATATGACTCTTTTAGGGTCTTTTATAGTCTTTAATAAGGAATAAGTCTCTAGGGGGAAAAGAAACAACATGAATTAGACAGGGACAAAGATAGGCAGAAATCCAAAGCTACTAGAAATTTGAAATTCAGAATGAAAATCTCTCAGTCTATATATCTATGTATCAAAATTGCATGTTGTATAATTTGAAACTCAGATCATCATTAGATCTGTATTATACAATGAAGCATATACTTACTCTTTTATAAGCCACAAGGTATTGGATCTTTTTCTCACAGATCACCAGAACTGAAAGATGTCTGGTTCAATTATTCCTCTGAGATTTTCTGCAAATATTTCATAACCCATAAATGTCACTTATCAAAGTGCAATTACATCACCTCTTTGCCAACATCACCATTTGTACTTATTAGCATTCCATTTTCTGTGCTCCAATCCTTCCCCATCCACCTCCCCACTTTCTCTCTCTAGTATTCCTTATTAACCTACAAGACAGCAATAGTGAACACACAAAAACCACTATGATATACTGTCACTTTGATAAATATTTTGCAAAGAGGTTTCCAGCTAAGCAACTGAAGTGGGTAAGGACCACTTTCAAAATACATAAGGTTCCCAGGTGTCCATCTCATCCCTTTGCAGGAAATTACTGCCCATACACCAGTGCATAGCAGGGTACATGCATGCAGCCCTGCTCCCCAAGTTCACTGCATAGCGTATTAGTACCAACTGAACATCAACTGAGATGGAAAGCTGTGAAAGAGTGGCAGAAGTGCTGGCAAACAGCTCACTCTTCTGGGGCAGGAACTTCTGTTGCGGGCATTTCTGGCAAGGACTGGAATGCAGAAGGGCGACAGCAGAACTCCTAACTGCTCCCACTAAATCACCCAAGTCCATCTGTCAAAATCCTCAAATTACCTGGTATGTCTCCAAAATACTAGTCCAGTTTTGCAAGCAGAAGAGCCAACAACCATGACACCAAAAGGAAGCTTCTTTTTAGGGTAGTTAGCTCAAACGCTGACACCATGACTGCTACCACCACAAAGGACAGCTTTGAGCTAACTCTGGTACCTTTACAGGACAGCACACAAAAAGCCTGAATGACACTGTCGACCGACTTCAGTTCCTCACTGTCTGAAAAACACAGCAAATCGCTAAAATCACTGAGTGTTTTTGAAAAAAGAAAATATCCCTGGTGTACCAGGAAACGCAACTTTCAGCAGTGAATATTTCCTAATGGTGAAGTGTCCTAATGCACGTTGTGGTGGCAGGGGGAAGGGAGAATGAAGAGGAACAGACCTATAAAAATTGTTATCCTCTTTTTCCTGTCTCTCCACCAGTTTTAGACTGCCCTCACTGCCCTCTCCCCACACACCCTTTGGGACAGGCAACATTGACTACAATGCTTGAGAAACAAGTCAGTACAGACTACATGGCTGCAGGCTGGTAGATGTAATGTGAAAGGGGAGAAATCTTCCATTTCCACAGGACAGCAGAAAATACTAAGGAATTTCAGGAGACAGGCTAATGACAAAATTACTTCTCTGTCTGTATAAACAGCTTTGAACTTCTGCAGAGTAGAAAAAAAGATTCTGCTTAGCTTTCAGTATAGGCAGTTCCTTTATGTCCCAGGAGAATACACTGATCTAAACAATCTTTTAAAGATTTTTAGATTTTGTCACAGATACAACAAGTATAGACAAACTACACCATTAAGACATTTTTATTCGGCAATAAAATCTGAGTATTTAGTAAGAATTAGAACATATTCTATAGCTGATTGACTATATAAAATCTTTTCAATGTTATTCTAGTGCATCTCTAATGCAGAGATACTTCTTAAAATATTCAAAAGCAACATTAATCCACGTCAATAACAAAAGCTTTTATAATAGACTCAGTTCCCAAGAGTTTACAAAATAGACATCTGTACAAAAGTTCCACTTTTCAGGTCTGCCTCCTAGTAGTCCCATTAAAAAAAAAAAAGGCAATTAAGCTATTCGTACTTAAATATACTCAAAAGCCCAGGAAAGGCAGAAAAGATCATAGAATCATAGAATGGTTTCTGTTGGAAGGGACCTTTAAAGGTCATCTGGTCCAACCCCCTTGCAATGAGCAGGGACATCTTCAACTCGATCAGGTTGCTCAGAGCCCCAAACAACCTGACCTTGAATGTTTCCAGGGATGGGGCATCTACCACCTCTCTGGGCAACTTGTTCCGGTGTTTCATCACCTTCATCATAAAACATTTCTTACTCATATCTAGCCTGAATCTACCATTTTTTAGTTTAAAACCATTAACCCTTTTCCTATCACAACAGGCCCTACCAAAAAGTCTGTCACCACCTATCTTATAAGCTCCCTTTAAGTATTGAAAGGCCGCAATAAGTTGGGGAAAGCTATAACTGCATATTGGAGATGCTGATGCTCTGTCAGTATAGGAAAAACCATTTTCAAGACAGGTGAAGTACAAGAGGACACTCCGGCCAGTTGCTCTACATTTACAATCTATAATTAATCTCATTCATATATGCCTAAATAGTTATAGATATTTATTTTTCCTCCACAGTACTAGACAGTTTTATGGAATGGAGTCAGATCAGATTTCAGAGTACCTAAAAACAAATGCAGCTAAAAAAAAATCCTCTGATCTTATGCTGCAGCAATAACATGTCAGATTTTACTTTTAGCTCAATAAAGCCATAGAAAAGTGTTACCACTTTACTTTTGAAAACCTGCTAATCAAATGTCTAGCTTCCATTAGCACAAAGCTAGCATTTGCTAACATTTTAGAAAAGAGAAACTACTCTAAAAGACTTGATTCAGCAAAGTACTCAAATGTGAAATCCCAATTCATTGGTACCACAGAAAACTATACAAACAAATACGCATCTCTTTCCACCAATCCCTAAATATAACTAAAAGCAGAATATACCCATCTAAATGCCGAAAAGCCCCTTTGAAATTCTGAAAACAACAATAGGAACCCTTCTGCAGCAATTCTTACATGTAGTCAAGTGAAAACATTTTGACAGATTTTTTTTTAGAATGTTATTCAATTTTAGAATAGCTTGTCTTTGAAGTACAGCAGGTGCTGCAATTTTAATAGTGTATCACTGTACACACATAAACTTCTTCTCTATAGTCTCAATGTCCATTCCTAAAAGCAGAGATTTACAGGAGAATTAATTATTAAAAAGTTTTGGTTTCAGTCTTGTGGATTAAAAATTTACTTGGTAGGACAGCATTACCACAATGGACTTGAAGTGCATTTTACTTTAAAGAATACTTTTTTCCCCATACATACACCCACGTGCATGCACACAGGAACAAACATTTATGTTTTATAAAGGTCTAGTCATCTACTGAGCTTGCTATAGATGCAGATGCCACTCAGAAAGTCGTATATAATCATAGCTATATACCTGATAACCAAACCAGTATCATCAGGAACTTGCTCTTACAACAACTTCAATAGAAAGCATGATCAACGTAAAAGATTAGAAGCAGACTTAATCTTTCCTTCTCCTTCTGATATTTGTTCACATAATAGGCTATCTAGAAAGTACTGTTTGTTTCTCTTTCCTGGATGAAGCTCAGCAGATAAGCAAAGCTATGACAGCTCTGAAATGCTAGAAGAGGAGAACTACTAAAATACAAGTTTTTTCTCCTAGTATACAAACATGTTTGTCTTTTTTCTTTTAAGACCTTAAGCTCAGAACTTATCAAATTGTTGCTCTGAGCGGATCCCAAATCTCTGACATGTCAAAAAGTGGTGTTATTCAAGGGCGCTATAAAAATTCAAGGCAGAGTTTAAATCCTAATAAAATAAAATAAATCATCCTTTAACACAGCAATTCCCCAATCACATGGAATTGTATGAAGAGGTTTAAAGACAAAGCATCACTAGGTTCTCCCATCTTTACTTTTGCTAACCAGCTCTGACTGGTAGCTAGGTGTAAGATAAATTTATGAGCAGTAAAGCCATGAGAAATGTCCTGAAGTACACAGAACAGGATGCTATGAAAAGGCAGCAATCCAGCATTTTCTAAGAACTAGGCCTCTAAAGGGCATCTCAGAAACAATGCTCAAGATGTTTGGTACCCAAAAATCTCCCGTCTCTCAATAATCCTGGCCAATAACAGCACAGACCATAGGCCCAGGACAAGGGAAATAGCTGTAATTCCTATCCTCCTAGGACTCAGCAGCCTTGTTAGTCTAAGCAGATACTTTGGAAATACCGCCCTTCTCCACCTTCTTCTTTCACAGATAGAATTTGTTCACGGGCAAACACGAGAAACAAGCTGGCTTCTTAAGCTTTGTGTCAAGGAATACCAAGGAGACAAGAAGCAGAAAACTGATCTGTCATGATGCTCCTGTTCAGTGAGTAAACAAAGACTGAAGATTCTGAGGTTTTCTGATCTGACATACTTCTACGGCTTTGTACTCACTGCAAGGATTTTAATTAGAGAAACCAATATCATCTCACCCTTTGTCTACATTATCATTAACCTGCTTTCTTTACAAATTATCTCTAAAGGCACTGAAGCAGAATTTTTTTTAATGATGCTATTCGTTTCATTCTCTTGGATCTTTTACCTTTCTTGCACAGATTACTTCCTACATTACTTTTAGTCTCATCGCTCCTGAGAGGTGATCCATTAGGTGAATTACTTTTAATAATGCTGCTGCTGTCAAATGCTTGGGCATAGAATTTCTTTTAAGGCCTGTGCAGCACTCGCAATCCCTACCACAAGGAAGAAGGTGGCACATCTAGATCTGTAATGGTGTTCAAAAGGATGCTATCATCAACTTAGAATTCATAGTGAGCCACATCCAGGAAGTAAGAGTTTCTCTCCTTAAAGCATATAAAAAACAGAAGTAGAAGACTCAAAAAGAAGAAATCAGAGGCAGGGTACCAAGGAGGAGGCAGCATGCAAGCTTAAATGACAAGCTGACTGGAGATGAGCTGAGAACAGTTGATGAGGATGAGAATAAGAAAATGGAACATAACGCAGCAGGATTGTGGAAGACAGGGAAGAAACTGGCATGTGGAAACACAGGACAATGATAAAGAATATGTCCTCACATTGCTGCTTGGTTGCAAGTAGTGATCTTTTGACTGATATTCTATAAGCAGGATGGAGTTAGGGGCATTCCTCACTTCTTCAGAAATCACATATACTATACAGTGAAATGATCCCATTAGATACTGTTACACTCCTCACATTATATCAGGGCTCAGTTCTCCGAATCCACTTCTCTTTCTCATAGTTCCCAAAACTATGGTGAGTGCCCCACTATAAGAAAATCCTCTGGCAAATCACAGCATGGAAATTTAGACAAACGTGCCGGATACCAAGCAGTACTTTTTCACTACTGTGATGGTCATGTAGAGGCACAAACTGAGTAAGTGCTAACAGGTCACTCAAGATGGATCTGATGTAAGAAAAGCTACAAAGCCCACAAGGAAATAAATTGTCCTGCTGCATGGAACAGATCAAAATACAGAGTAACAATATTTTAATGAAAACAGATAGAGGAAAGATGCGTGTCTTTGTCTCGTGGTCTGGGACTAGATGCACATACATTGACATACCTGAGGAATAAAGCTCTGTACATTCATCCAGAAGAGCAAACCTTGTCCTGTGGAGTGTCTCAACAGCATGTCATGTTGATTAGTACTGTTACCACAGTGTTGAAAAGCTAAGGGATTTTTTCCTAATTTGTCCCAAAGAATATTATTGTGCATATTTCATCAACGCTATTTCAAAACTCAGTCTTGGTTTCTTCCACTTCAGGTTTTTGGAAGAAAACACGTAAACCTACAGCATTCAAAGTCCTAAAGTCATTCAGTTATAATATGAAAAACAGAAAAGAAGTATCTATATAATTTGAACAAAGGAATTCAAATCGTTAAATTAATTTTAAGAACACACTTTTGTTCACATATGCATAATCTGAAATTAATACCTTCTAGAAATTCCAGGCTATTTTGTGCATTTACAATATCAAGTGGTGCAAAGAAGGTGTAAAGAAGGAAGCAAAGGTGCAAAGAAGGAAGGGTGGGGGTTTGGTATGCATTATGGTTCCAGGACCACACATCCACCCTGTATCTTTACTCACAATGAAGTCCATGCCGCTTGCCAATCCTAGGTGCACACTGTCCGTGCACGCAGAGAGCTCACTGATGGAGCACGTTCATTTACCTCAAAGGCAGAGTAGCCTGAATGGCACCCCACTAACATCACTTCAGACTTGGTGCCAGCAGGAAGAAAAATACGATGCACCCCGGTGCACAGAGCAGCAATTCTTGTACAGGCACGATGCAAATTCGCACCCAAAAGAACCCCTCTAGCTCACATCACTCACCCCCAGTGACCTGCAGTTCTTATCCCAGCTCTCACCATCGTAGACAATGCCATCAAAGACAGAGGCTGTGCCATTCTGACAGCATGCTCAGCACAACTTCCAGTCTGATTTCTGTGAGAAGAGGTGGCACCTGTCAATCTGAGTGACACGTCATCCGAAATTTTTCGCATTGCTCTGACACCAGTGCCTTCTACGTGGTTTAACAAATAACTGCTTCAGCTTTCCCCTCATAAAAAGCGAGGGATTACCTCACAAGAAGGACTATGGGCCAGTAGGAAGTCCATGCCAGAGAAATTACAATACTTGATAGATCTTGAGAAAACAGCAACTCTCTTCTGAGTAGTCACACATTCAGAAGTCTCTCCATACGCAGAAGGACCCAGGGGCACCACTGCTTGTAGTATTTTCTTTAGTGGCAAAACCACGTGTGCAGTAACCATGAAGGAGTTAAAACAAGATAAAGTATAGGGTTACATCACCAATTGTAACAAATTAGGACCTAAAACACACAAGCCAGTGAGAGTTAGAAGCTTCTGAGGGTCATGCAAGTCTCAAAGTTAAGAAAAGTACTGTCAAGTCTAAGCCTTGCTGTCACATATTCTGAAGATTTCCTAGGAAAAGTATTCAGCTGGTTTCCCGAGTCTGTACTTTTCACTGCGTATTACAAGATACTAAATGCATATCCAACTTAGATCAGCTACCTTCTTTGTTTCCCTCTGGGACTATTAAGGATGTGCCAGTGGCTACAAAATGTTGCTTAAAAGACAAAGTAAATTCCTGATCAAATATTAAGCTTCATTCATCTTTTTCCTGTGGTCCTTAAGCAAAAGAGGGTTCTAGAAAAATCTTCTGGGAGGCATAACAAAGACCATGCAAGCAATAACAGAGTTGATAAATCATTGATGAAAGAAGTAAAGGGAGAAGAACATTCCCAAACACCAATACAAGAAGCATTTCCACTAACATATGAAGCATAATAAATACACTCCATTTTAAAACAGACAATTAGATAACTGCCATACACAGGAGTGCACTACTGCAGGAAGATGTGAAATATGACTGGCAGAAAAGAAGCAATCCAGTGGTCATTCAGCTAGTTTCCTTAAGAGGCAAATATTGCAGTGAAAAAGTAGAAGTCTACCTATCTAATATGATACAACTCAGTGGACGAATTCAAACTTCTTGAGAAACAGCCTCAAAACTTATTGACAAAGACTGTTGTGCTTTATTAAATAATGAACTGTGCACTTGTCTTTTTTCATCAAATGAGTAGACCGATGTTCATCTACTAGTACTGTCCACCCATAGCAATCAAGAGACGTGGACTGTTATTTTTAATTTTAGGATTTCCTTTATAAAGAAAGCTTTTTTTCCACAGGGAGTAGACAGAGTAATGACAGCAATATAGGAATCTCATTCTTACGAAGCTTAGGTCTTGCAGTCTCAAATGGTATGCTTCAGCACATTCGCACCAATTTCAACAGTCTTGCCATTCTGCTCCTATAAAGGATCCAGCCCACGATCTTATGAGGTCACAGAACCATAGAATCTTCACGGTTGGAAAGCACCTTTGAGATCACTGAGTCCAACCACACATTAAAAAAAAAAAAAAAAAAAAAAAAAAAAAAAAGCCAAACACCCAACAACCTACAATCTCTGCCGCTAGAGCATGCCCTGAAGTGCCAAATCTAGACATTTCTTAAATACCTCTAGGGATGGTGACTCAACCCCCTCCCTGGGCAGGCTGTTCCACTGCCTGACCACTCTTTCAGTAAAGTAATTCTTCCTAATATCTAATCTAAACCTCCCCTGCCGCAGCTTCAGACCATTTCCTCTGGTCCTGTCATTATTCACTGGGAGAAGAGGCCAACACCCACCTCTCTCCAACCTCCTTTCAGGTAGTTGTAGAGGGCAATGAGGTCTCCCCTCAGCCTCCTCTTCTCCAGGCTAAAAAACCCCAGCTCCCTCAGTCGTTCTTCATAGGGTTTGTCCTCCAGACCCCTCACCAGCCTGGTAGCTCTCCTCCGGACACGCTCCAGCACTTCAATGTCCCTCTTGTACAGAGGGGCCCAGAACTGAACGCAGTACTCGAGGTGAGGCCTCACCAGTGCCCAGTACAGAGGCACCATCACTTCCCTGCTCCTGCTGGCCACGCTGTTCCTGATACAAGCCAGAATGCTGTTAGCCTTCTTGGCCACCTGGGCACACTGCTGGCTCCTGTTAAGCTGGCCATCCACCAGCACCCCCAGGTCCTTCTCTGCTGGGCAGCTTTCCAGCCACTCTTCTCCAAGCCTGTAGCGTTGCTTGGGGTTGGTGTGACAGAAATTCAGGACCCGGCACTTGGCCTTATTAAACCTCATACAGTTGGCCTTGGCCCATCGATCCAGCCTGTCCAGGTCCCTCTGTAGAGCCTTCCTACCCTCAAGCAGATCAACACTCCCACCTAGATTGGTGTCATCTGCAAACTTACTGAGGGTGCACTCCATCCCCTCAGCCATGAGAGCTCACTCAAGATGATCCTCTCCATGATCTTACCTGGTACCAAGGTCAGGCTGACAGGCCTGTAGTTCCCCGGATCCTCCTTCCGACCCTTCTTGTAGACGGGCGTCACATTAGCCACCCTCCAGTCATCTGGTACCTCCCCTCTTGACCAAGATTGTGGATAAATGATGGAGAGAGGCTTGGTGAGCTCTCCTGCCAGCTCCCTGAGTACTCTTGGCTGAATCCCATCCGGCCCCATAGACTTATGTGTGTCTCGGTGCAGAAGCAGATCATTGACTACTTCCTCCTGGATTATGGGTGGGTTCTTCTGCTCTCCATCCCTGTCTTCCATCTCAGGAGGCTGAATACCCTGGGGATAGCTGGTCTGACTATTGAAGACGGAGGCAAAGGCGGCATTAAGTATCTCAGCCTTCTCCTCGTCCTTGGTTGCAGCTTTCCCCCCTGCATCCAGTAAGGGATGGAGATTCTCCCTGGCTCTCTTTTTGTTGATGTATTTATAGAAGCTTTTTTTGTTGTCCTTAATGTTAGTGGCCAAGTTGAGCTCCAGCTGGGCTTTTGCCTTCCTAATTTTCTCTCTGTATAACCTAACGAGATCTCTGTACTGCTCCTGAGTTGCCTGTCGCTTTTTCCAAAGGTGGTAAACCCTCCTTTCATTCCTAAGTCCCATCAGAAGTTCCTTGTTCATCCAGACTGGCCATTTCCCCCACCCTTTAGACTTGCTACACTTGGGGACAGCCTGCTCCTGGGCCTTTAAGATTTCCTTCTTGAAAAGCGTCCAGCCTTCCTGGACAGCTTTGCCCTTCAGGCCTATCTCCCAAGGGACTCTCTCAACCAGTGTTCTGAACACTGGTTAGGTTAACTCCAGATAAAAGAACTGGCCTTTAAAAATTTTGACTCCTTTCAAATATGAAAAGAAGCTTTTGGGGTTAGAAAGTTACCACAGAAATTGATGTGTGATTACCATCTTTGAAACTTATGCCCAGTGGATATTCAGAAGTTAATTATTTGCAGTCTCAGCATCAATTCCTGTCACAACTAACGAAAGACTTGTTATTAATAACATTGACTGTGTGTAGTAACAGTTACCCAATTTCTATGGACAATGTTACATGAATGGAACCCTTCCTATATTTTCATATGTGCTAAATGGTGGTTTTTATGGAACAAATTCTTTGTTGGGTACATTTAGGTTTGCATGTTTAAGAATTATTAAAATTCACTGAACTTTACACAATTAGTAATGACATTGTATAATTACTTGCGCTTTGTCTTACCCACTGTCAGCCATTCTGAGTTCGCACCCAGTAAAACATTCAAATAAATTGCAAGTGTATATATAAACTTAAAGCAATTAAAGGGATTTTGTTTGACCTTCAATATTTCATGCGTAGAACGTTTTAACTCACCTAGGAAAACTACGGGAATCAGATGCCAATCTAGAATTGGGATTAGTACTTCAAATCTTCAAATGTCTTCAAATGTCTTCAAATTCTGAGGTTTGTTAGTAACAAGCCTGATACAAAGTTGGCTTAAACCAACAAAGAGAATGCCTTCTCCTTTTAGAAGCATTTTGGATCTGGCTCTATATTCTCTGTGAATAAAGAACAAGCCTGTTTCTTACTTTAAAAAAGAAAACACTGTCTCTAAGCAGAACAAAACAGACCAGTCCATTACATTTATCAGTGAGAATTAACTTGTCAAGAAGACATTAACAATTTTATTAATGAAGCAATAAAACAAAACAACTGTGATAGCAAGATGTAACCAGTAGTAGGACTAGAAAATCCTTCTACAATTTTTTTCCTGTAACGTGTGTATCTGCACTGTACAAGCGTAAGGTCTGTTGACTGTTTGAATTATTCAAAATTGACTGAGCCGTCTTTCAGAAGGAACCTCCCAGAAATCTAACGGAGAACCAGGGCCAAGATCACACAGACTTAACCTCTTTCCTGCTTACAATTCATAGTTTAGCTACAGCATCAAATAGCAAACCAGACTTAAATAATATTCTTCTTATGAGGATTAAACAAATGAGTAAGTATAATTAGTAAAGCTATAATTACCAGTGCAATGTTCCCATTACAGCAATAAAGAGATAGTGCCTGTAGAATAAATTCTAGTTTCCTTCCTTCCGGGATAACCAACAACTGAAAGAAATGAGAAAACCATGAATAATTCAGGATTTTTACTTGCTTTATGTAAAAAAGGGCCCTGCATGTAAATTTCAGATGAATCCCGCATTCACTGAAAAATCAACTCATTTACTTTCAGAATAGTAAATGGAGAAAAAAATTTCCTTTTAGATTACTGCACTGTATGCCTATTTTGCACCCTGTTGAACACTCAGTGAAGGATTAACTGACATAAACATCTCGGCCCCTTACCCTGAAGGTGTGAACAGCACGGTTAAGAGCCTTCTTCATCTCTGATTTTGCTTTTTTTATTAAGTAAGCATACTTGCATAGACAAGATTGTCAAAAATTAGACAGCAGAACATATTAAACAGTAAAGCAGGATAATTAGATCACATTTGAATAACACTTTTTATAACTCCAGTGAGAGGAAAGGAATAGAGTGACAAGGCCTCTGATGCTTTTATCCCTGAATCTAGTTCTATTGAGTCATTTACTCGCTTTCAAACAGATACTAAAAAGTAAAATGGAAGAGCATCCCACATGATGCACGGTTACCAGAGTTTTAAATTTGTCCTCAAATAGACTTTTACAGCACACACCAAGGAAAGCAGCAGAGAAGTTGCTACCACATCCTGGTGTCCTTTTACAGCAATCACCAAATTGGACCAAGCGTGGTAATGATCTATTCTACGCCCTGTCTCTGACAGCAGGTCTGGCCAGGTACAGCAGAGGCCGAGTACAGAAGCATGCGCAGTCATGATACAGTATTTTTGCTGATGAATTCTTCACTTTACATCAAAGCAGGATTTGATATTAAAACAGGCATCCTGTAATGTGCCTTAACTACTAAATCCTTGTGCCAAAGGTGGATGCAATTGTCAATACCAGAGGCTGCAAAGCATTAAGTGCCATCAGTGCAGTCCCAAGGAGTTAACCCTGATCTGACCACTGAAAGCCTTTAAGATTTTCTTCAGTATTAAGGCTGCATCATTCTTACTCACATGGAGATTTGTCTTCTCCATCTCTACAACTCAAGGTGATTCCAGCCACCTCCAAGAGTCATTAAACATCTGAAATAGTTCCCAGTTAAAGGATCGTTTGATATAAAGGTTACCGTCCGCATCTTGAGACAAAAATCATATACAAATTTAATTAACAGGAGAGCATCTAAGAAAGCATCCCATCAATGCGTTTTAACACAGGTCTCCAGCTGAGAAGGAACAAAACCTAAAATATATTCACGGGCTTCCTTATTCAGAACAAAGTCGTTCTACTTTGGAATGTAAATCTGCAGGTAGTATCTCAAAGTCAGTATTTTGCTGGTTGCAAATTGACCACAATGACCCTGATGACAAATGGCTGTTAGGTGAACAGCAAGTCCTTAACAGCACTTTTAAAGTTTCTACTTGTTGTTTAAAACAAAATGTAAGAAAAACTGTCTTTTGGCTGAGGATAAGGGCACCTGAAAGAAGGTCAAAGAATACTTTCATAAATGAAAATTAAGGGCTCTCATGCCTTAATCTCCTCCCATGCAAAAGTGTTGCAAGTAGGAAGGAATAACAGAGGACTCCAAGCACGTGTGGCACCTTCTTCAGGCCGGAAAAGGCAGACAGTACACAACCCACTTCACAGTCAGTATTTTATCTGCATCACATTCTGCTTAGAAATTCTACCACACGGGTAACGAAGAAATGGTGGCTGCCTAGGCTTCCTGTTGTAAAATGTCTGCAACTGCCCCCTTGTCTATCATCCGCTACTCAGTGTCAAACACTAATAGCCTCTAGCATTTGAGCCATGGATAACATCAGACAACTGAAAATTATAGGCACATTAACAGAGAGAAAGAGTTCTAGATGCCCCAAAATACAAAAAAGGACTGCTTGGGGGGGTGGGGGGGACGGACAGAAAAAAAGATATAGCAATTCCATGATCTTGTTTCTATCACTTGACCTTGTACATGCTTAAAAGAAGAAAAAAAGTCATGTGGAGGCGCACACGCTGGATATTTTTTGCTATAAACACATCAGGCAATCTCCAGAGTATAAATGGACTGTTACTCCATTTCACCCATAGAGCTACACAAAAAGGCCAGCTGCTTATGGATTTGACTCACTGAACTCAAAAAGCTGCAGTGAGTCATATGTTCCCTACACTCACTGTGGGGTTGTCATAGTAATGATTTCTCCCTGTCATTTCTCACTTTACCACATGAATCCATGGAATGGACTGTGCTTAGCTCAGCACAGGTAAGTGTGTGTATATATATATATGTATATATATATATATATGCATTGCAACTTTTGCTTTTCCCCTCACTCCATTAGAAAGCATCCCTCCATTCTAACAGCAGCCTGTTAGAATACCATTAGATTCCTAGAAGAATTGAGGCAGTTACTATAGGCATATTTGGTGGCCCAAAGCAAAAGAAAAAACCCAATTTACAGGGCCACAATCAACTCATACAACCCCAAGGAAGGTAAAATACCAAATTTATACTCAGGTATGTTCTTACATACTCCAACATATAAGTGACTTGCTACTTGCCTTTTGGCATAAGCACGTGATTCTCTTCAGTCTTTTGTAGGAGGCTTATCAACTTCACAAACTGCTGAGGATGGTGGTAGCCGATACAGTTGCACCTTCACTGTGGTTCAAGGCCTTGCATTAGTTCACTTGTTAACTGAAAGGAAAACAGTGATACAGGGTCAAGATATTTTCTAGCATCGTGTTTTTATTTACCCTATACAGAAAGACTTAGAAGCAGCACATGGACAATCCCTTGCAGAAGCCACAGTTACGTTGTTAGCCCTTTCCGCAGTTTAATATGCTGACATTGGCAGACTATTCTTGTCTTAGCCCCTAACTTTCTCATCTTGGAATTGCCCACACCAAAGACACTCATCGTAAAGTATGTACCCTGGGAATAACTGTTCTTCAGAAAAAAGGAACTTTAGGTAGGTTTACCTGGAGCCAGTTTTTGACCGAAGGAAAGCACTTAACCAATGCGAATTCTCTTAGTGATCAATGGCATACAATTATTCTGTGGGCTCCCACATGTGAAGCTGTCTAGGTTTCATACTAAAGTAAAGGGCTTGGTGTTCACAATTTATTTTTTTAGACTGAGCATTTACTATGGTACTCACACACACACAAAGTCTCATCTATTTAAAATAAATAAATTAATTAAACAACATTTTTTCTCTCACTAACTCTGCCTGCTTTTAACTGAAGTGTTTGTAAAACTCCTGTGTCAAAAAAGAAAAAACATCAGGGCAAAGTTAGAGAAACATAAGGGAAATAGGTTTAGTTACTGAAAGCCAGAATCATACATGTCAGGAAAAAAAGAGCCTTTGGGTCATATAGCTTGTATCCCTAGACAACAGGATGGTTGCTGCATGGTCTCTAATATCCTTTCATTGATTTATATTTTTTTTAATACTCCAGAGACACAGCATCTCATCAAACCATCCATCATAAATTCCTCTTGTCCACTTAATTTACTGCAGAGCTGGAAACCATTTCTTAGTGTCTGTTATCTTTAAAATAATTTATTTGAAGTTCCTTTATTTTCCAATTGCTAAGTATATTTTGACTTCAATGCTACAGTAGAAGCTGCACCAAATAGCTTCCACGTTTCTCACATGAGAGTACTTGTGATCTGGAGTTCATGAACTGTACTGCAGTTTGATAAAATAAATGGCACTTTGGCACATTCTTTTCAGAAGGACGAGCAATCACAGACTTACTTACTCAAGCACATTACTGAACAAACTCACCCCAAAGTTACTTATTTAATTTTACGTAACCATTTTCAAAATATTTGTTTAGAGTTTTCCCTGTCATCCTCATTAAAAAAAATGTTTCTCTACATAACAAATGTTGCAGACGAGCAAGATTTAAGAGTCTAAATGCAGTATCGAAAGCCAGATATTTTCAGCTGTTCTGAAAGATTTAGAAGCTGCACACTGGCAGTTTCCTTCACAAGTGATCACTGGTTCATGAACTGAAAACTACAGTTTCATGGTCACCTACAGTCAGCAATTGATCCAATATAATGATGACAACTATTACTAATAATGGTACACGAAGTGGTAAAAATAGAAAAGGTGTCATTAGCTGGTTAAAGTCACCTATTCAGGCAGTAGAACACAGCTCAAAGTTTCTACCCGTAAGCAATCATGTTTGAAATGTAGAGACTCGGTGTAACTTTTAGATTTCTACATGTTAAATTATTGTTGCATAAAGACAATAAATCAGGTTTTACAATCCATCACAATTTAAAATTAACTGTTAGTAATAAAAAAAACCCACAGAATTTGGTAATATGAAGGTGGTCTAGAATAAAAAGAAAAGAAAAAGCGTAGGAAAAGCAAATACCACTGAACTATTCCAACTTAAAAACAGTCAGACTATGAGTTGGTCATATTAGACTAAGCTTTCCTAATTTATAATATAAAAATCTTTGCCTCTAGCTATTAAATTAGGAGATACTATCTCCAGGCTTTTGAAAAGTTTCCTGCCATTCTAGTAGCACAGTTCTTAAACAAAGTTACAAAAATCTTCCAATATTACTAGCGTCTCATGGATCCAGATCTCCAAAATTATACATCACAGTATAGACAGGAAATATAGACAGACTTTATTCAGAGTCTTCAGGAACAGAAAGAAAAACACACAGACACACATACAGTTTTAACCTCTTTGGTGCTTGAAAAATACATCAGTGGCCTCTACAAAAATTTGCTTAGCAAAGATTAAAGTATCAAGCTGCTTCTTAAGCCAGACATGGGCTTTCTGTTTTGTTCCGAGATGTGCTTACAGCAGATAGCAGTGTCTGAAGCAAGTAGTTTAAATTACAACTTCGTATTTTTGCTTATGAAGGACTTCATCCTTTTGGCCACATGTTTCAAGCATTACTATAAATTTAGTACCTGAAAAACATAACACACTGCATATACGTTTGTGTCTTAGAAACAGTCTGGCAGAATTAGAAGGGAGTAAAAATAACTTTTAGCTGTGTGTTTATTGTATTTCAGCATGCAAGTCATATTGATTTCTTTAATTGCCTGTTTGCATGAGCAACTTTCACCCAGTTTTGAAAATGTAACCTACTTTTGTTTGGAGGCTTCGTGGAATATTGCAGTTAGCATGTTTGTAGCACCCAGTGCAGCGTTCCTTCTCTGTTGACTGACGTTAATATAATAAACATGGAACTGTTACTTTTTCTTTGCTTCCTACATTATTCAAACATCATAATTGAAACCTTACAAAACCCGGCATGCTATTAGACACAATAAATGATGACCCAAAATATTTTTCAGACGGAATCCCCTGAAGGTAAGCATTCCACATAAAGCCCCATACTCCAAATTTCAGAATTAATTACTTTTGTCATTTGTGACAGGCATTATGAATCTGAGTTAATTATTTTAGGAATGTCTGTAAACACAGTAACAGCTCAAAGGAAATGCATCTTTTTGATAAAATTTGCCATGCATTTTTGATGCTGAAACACAGGGTCTGGCTGGGGAACTAAGCTAAATCTACCCAGAAAATTAATTATATAATATTGCCTCCACTGGTTAGTATGTTTAAAAGACCTGCTTGTAACAGACTGTCACAAGAAGAGTGACCTGGCTGACTGACAATCATAGTACAAGCAATACTGGTATCTTAATAAATATATGTCCACCACTCCCAGAGGAACTCAGGAACAACACCGACCGTATTTATCAGCTTCAAGGCTGGCAAAACAGCACAGTTTCTCTTCGAGAAAGGACGCAAGTCTCCAAAACTCCTTCTGCTAGAACACGAGCACAGCAATCACCCTGAGGTACAGAAAAAAAAGATTTACTCACATCAGTATGTTTAGAAGTCCTTGCATAGTAAAAGCATATGATGGGCTAAGACTGTCCAAATAAACATTTACAATGGTTTCATAAATTTGTCATTGTCTCAAACCTGCCATCAGCACATAATATTTTGTCTTGGAGAAACATTTCAGGATTTGACTCCTTAGAGCAAGCAGAGGTGTTTTTTTTTAAAAAAATGAGTAACTTAAATGCAGTTACTAGAAATTATATCACAGCAAATATTTATTTTAGTATTTTAGTTAGGTCCCATTTTAATTAATTTAGCAACTAACTCAACTAACTGATTTTGGCAGGTAGCCTAACACTTTCTAAGTGTTGTGACAGAACTTTATGGTAAATTATAAGCACTCTAGTCCTTAAACAAAATTTTGTGGAAACTGCTTTAACATTTACAAGCATATTAGTCAAATTAAGTTCACGATCTCTGAGACAAAACATTAGATGCCCTAGATGGATCCAAAATGGTGAAGCATCAAGGTTCACAGAGGTTCAGTGCTGACTATGTGAGATAAAGATCAGGAGTGTAAGACCCAAACTGCAAAACACCAGAAATGACAGAACAGATTCAGATTAACTTCTTTGTGGTGAGATACTCAATACACAGCCCAACTGCACAGGCCATGGTTATGTGCCATTATCCACAGAGATGTCACTGCCAGGTTTCAGAGGTCCAGAACATACAGAAAATAGCCTGAACTTTAAACTGTTCAGACTTAAGTGATACCAGAGAGTGCACCAGCAAACCACCAGTCCTCTTGCACAATATAAATGAGTCTCAGGGCAAATCAGTGCACTATAGTTCCAGCTTAATTTGTTTTAAGTTTCCTCTATTACGCAGTATCTTTCCCTCATTTCCTCCTTCCTTAAGTGGGAAATACACAATATTGAATAATGGCTACTAGTCAGCCTGAGAGTAAACTAAATTTATTTTGGCTTCATTAAAACAAAATCCAGAGGCCATTTCTAAGAAATTAATGGAACAGTCAGATAATTTACTTTCTCTTTTTTTCGACACTAATGTAAAATAAAACTACTCAGACCTTTTCAGGTGATGACTGAGACCTCAGTTTCTGTGACAATGTTATAGTTTCCATAACACAAATGGAACACAGTCTACTGGGTAGGAATCGGGCGACAGGGAACTCAGCATCAACATAAAAGCTCTATGGGATTTTTACATTAAATCCCAATAACATTGGCCAGTGGCATCTGGCAATCATCAAGCTTCTCCTGTCTTCTGCAAAAATGATCAGACCGTTCCTATATATCAAAAACTTCCTCTAATTTTTTCTTTAGACAGTTCATTCCTTAGAAGAAGGGCACATATAGAACATTTTCAAGCCTGTTTCATACTGCTCTGGAACATTTCAGTGTTTTCCTAAAGCATTTTAAAATCCTCCCTATAAGAAAGGTCAGGATTTTTCCGTGGAAAATAAACAAAAAACCCACTCTGCATGCGAGATCTTTTTGAAGGGAAGATGTAATGATGTAGTTTCAGCATATCCGCAGAAACATGTCAGTCTGAACTATCCTGAAATTCATCTATCCTGAAATTCCCACAGGGTGCTTGCATGTTGGCCATATTTGCATCATTCAATGTGTAAAGATGTTTTGATACATGTTTGGAAAAGATTTGGTCTTTTTGCTCACAACAGAGGAAATGGTATGCTGGTACAAACAGATATACACATGTAAACTTCTAAGTCCTTCACATGGCTACAAAGAACTTAAAATAAAAATGAGACTGAGCATGCAAAGATGGGAGGAAAAGATACTAACAGAGTCTGCATGCCATCACTGGGGATGAAAATCAATGCCTATTCATCGTGTTTCTTTCTCATTGCAGAAAGTATGAAAGTATTCATCTCCGGAATGTACTTGTTATGAAGTAGCAAGCATAGCAGTCTAAGAAACCGCAAAGAAGTACGCTGATTCTGTAAATTATGATCCTCACTTCGTGAGCCTGAAAACACCCCAATGAAGTGTATATCTCTCAAACCAGAAACCTTTTTGCAATGTTTTCTTCTCCAAAGATGACCTATTAATCCCTGCTGCTCTCTGATTTGTTACTGTTTGCTTTTTCAACAAATATTTTACAAACAAGCTGAGACAGTCCATTGAGCAGGCTTCCTCATCAAGATTTTCAAGTAACAAAGATCAAACTTCTAGACTCTGAGCTTAAGCTCTCTCAACAGCAGAAGTTAATTACATTGGCTATGCCTCAGTGACAAGAAATATATACGTAAAACAGGACACAAAAAATTTATAAGATACATCTAAATATACTTCAGTGTTGGCTGTTTGCCCTAGTAGCTTCTTTCATAACCACTAAATTTGTCTTCAGAACATGAAACAACAATCCATTCATGCAAACTATAGTTCATATCATATGATCTGTCATTCCCTCCACTCGTATCCATTCCTAACAAATAACAAAGTATTATCCATGGGATAAAATTTCCAGTTGAAGTCCAGATTACTCTTCCAACGCTGTTGCTGCTGTTTCATTAGTACAGTGTAGTTTTTGTTTTACAATACTTTTGTATCAAAATTAAATCAGGACTGCTTTACTTGGCTGCAAAATATGAATGAAACACCATCATTCTTTTTACATAGTCTATTCAATGCTCAATACATGTTCATGAAATGTGGTGAGTAGAGTCTTAAACCACCATTATTAAACGCAGCAATCAGATTTTAAGAAGGTTCTGAATAGGGTGAATCTAGGTTGTCTTTTATGTATATTAAATATAAATAATAATACTTCAATTACAGGTCAAGCAAACATCCCCGCTGAATAACTAAATATTGCTGCAGATCAAAATATTTGCTTATCTCTAGGACCTATTGGGACCATTGCGTGAAAAGACTTAAAATTCCACACTCTTATAGGCCTGCCATGGATACTAATAATTTTGAATGTCGATGATTGTTACAGATATGGTTGTTCAAGCCTCCGTAGTCTCACCATGTCTTAAGGCTACCTATATCCCCAAAATCGTTATGTGAAGAGCACCACAGAACAAACCATAAAGTGGTTCAGGAATCCTGAGGAAGGGGAGGGAGAGGGGGAATGTTTGAGGTTTTGGGGATTTGTGAGGGCTTTTTTGCGTTTAGTCTGACAGCCAAATTAGCCCGAGTCAATTCCCATATCTGTAGTGTACCACAGTGTATTGCAATATATTTCCTCCTATAGTCTTGCCAGCTTCTCACCTTTCTGATCATTGGTTTTTAGTTTCCAGACAAAACGGGGCGGGGGGGGATGGAAAGAGCTTAAAGGATTATTATTTTTTTTTGGTCAGTCTGTCATTAGGCTTTAATTGACTTTTATTGCTCACTACATCACTTGAAAATCCATTTAAAATGTCTATTAGTCTTCACACCACTTCAAAAACCCTTCAAATTTCTAATTAATAATTAGCTTTGCATCTCTAGGCCAGTACCATCCCCTTTGCTACCCCTATACTCCAATTCCAATTTTGCAAATGATACTGATCAAAGACGGAACCATCTCTACCAACTTTATAAAATGAGCATAGAAGGGCTTTAAAAAAATTACTTTCTTCTAATGTTTTTCTTCAAATTATTTCCTTTGCCTCTCCTATTCCACTGATTCTTGCATTGTCATACAGCTAATTTTATACTAATGAACGTGCCCTGTAAGATCAGCTGCTGCCCTTACGCTGCTGTTTTTTCCAGCCTCTAATGGTGTACTCACAATAGGTTTTGTGCAGTGGATTTCTTTTCTCCACCTTTGTTTAGGGAGCTGCAAATACTTTAGTATGAGAATTGTTTCAGCGCCTAAACTATTTTTGGAATATATGACACATTGAAGTAAGGCAAAGCCTGAACCTCATTAGGAGAATTAATCAAAGGAGGAGAGAATGACTTTTCAGGAATGATGAAAAGCTTTTCTCATTTAAGAGCATAGATCATGCATCATTAAGGCATCTGTTCAGGTATAGAGCAGTACATATACAAAAAGCTTCATTGGCGAGATCACGTTAACGACATTGTCAGTATGGAGGCGGGAGGAAATTTACTAAAGCACAGGGGTTGAGAGAGAAACACGATTCAGACAATTAACAATTAAGGAAGGCCAGCCTCAGAAGCTAGCTTTTACAACATAAGAGCCTAGTATTTTCTGTGAACACTTTGCTTGCCATATTATACTAGCATCACTTGACCTCACTAGCACAGCGCAATGGATTCACCACGCTAGCTCCCCTTCAGCAGACATGTTGTTTGAAATGGTAATTTAGTTTTCCGGAATTAAAGACAAGCTTTTCAGGAAACAGTACATACAAGTCTACAGATCTATTTTGAAAGCTAAGAGTTTCTAATAAATCAATATGATCTTCTTACAAATGGTTAAATTTTATTTCCATCCAGGACAAGTTCAGCCGCTAGAAACAAGCATTATTTGTTAGAGAAAACAGCCTTCTCAACAAATTTTTTTTTGGTCATATATGAGATTTCCTTTTCTAAGTAGATAAAAGCTTTTGGAATAAATGACCAATGGGGAAACTCTGGCTTTTGAAGAGTATTGAGGATTTAAAGAAAAAATAATCTGTAATTTGCATTTACAAAAACAAATGACAAGTAGATTATTTTTGTGCTACTGTCAATGATGGGATTACAGTTTCTTTTATTAGATAACAAAGTGCAGAGGTACCAAAGATTATAGCCCATAAATAAAACTCAAGCTTTGTCTTTGGAGAACAAGGGCTATTACCAGATCATTGAAAAATGCTTTTGTCACTAACTAAAAAAAGCTTTTTATTCACCTATCGGCATACACAAAAGGCTAACCTGATCTCAAATCTCACGGTAAAGGAATGGCTACCTACCCTTAGTATTCAAACAAGCAAAGTCACACAACAGCTGCAATGTTGCATAAGGACTGGTAGCAATTCAAAGACTTTGTGAGTACTAAAGCAATATTTCAAAGTGGTACTAAGAAGCTGTGCCATGAGTTCTCCTTAGAATGAAACAGGAAAAGCACTCCAACTTTCAAAATCCACTCTTATTTCAATGGGAAGTAACACACATTTTCAACTTTTTTCAGTGCTCTATCTTGTGACCCACAAAAGTGCAGATTAGGGAAATATAGTACGTTTAACTGCTGTAGGGCATACGTGGCATTCGTTAATAACAATCTCTGGCGTACCATTTAGAAAGAATCCCCATACTCTAGATTACGAATCAAACCCGTCCCTACCCGTGGTATCAGACCAAACTTTATTGAAGCTGGACAGTTTACTCATCCTTCATTTAAATAGCTGTCAAAAGCAACATAGAAGCATGTCACTACCCCAAAATGTAAAACCACTCAGGTATTTGGATGGTATTCAAGTGACTTTCCTGCTGTTCCTGAGTGCAAGAAAGACATTTTGATTTCAGCTAATAGCATAAGTGTCAGAGGTAAGAATCTATCTGGCTTAATTCCTCCTGCTTCAATTGCATTTTGGCTGCGCAAGTTAAAGTATCAGGAACTAGTACATAATTCAAATGAAATCAATCGAGCAAGAACTAACCCTTTCTGGAAAACTGAGCCAGGTCACTCTTGGCTAGTCATGCAGGCTATTTGCACCTGAAATCACCATGTTGAAAAACTTACTCTGAACAAGCCAGTGGAAAGATGTACGCATAAACTGTACAGGATTTGAGCTAGCTTTCACTTTTCGAACTTACTACATTAACATTCACACAATCTTATTCTTAGTGTCAGAAAATCACGTATTAAGCTTGTTGGCAGAACTCACAATTTTGCAATGCCAGCAGTAACACTGTACCTGTGTAACATGCTATTCTAAGCTCAGCTCATCAATAATACCATCATTAAGAAGCACAACGGACTTTATAGTCCTTAGATAAAAAGATACGAAAGAGAATGCCATGCTTCCAGCAGACAATTCAGTGAGTGTTTTGGGCCAGCAAGCTCCTGGTCTCTCCAGTTACCCTCTGAAGACTAGATGCTACTGTACTGACGAGAAAGCTACTGTTTATCACAGGAAATCTATAGGTCTAGTTGGAGAGGAAGTTTTGGAAGGATTTGCATTTTCGCTTCCACTTTGAACAAGTTAAAAAGGATAAAACAACTGTAAGCAGCTGAAAAGTGTCAGGTAGCTTGCAAGGTATCACCATGCAGAAATCAGAAGAACACCAAATGCAGCTAGGCGTCTGGGTGACTTGTAAGTGTCAAAGCGTGCTTTGAAAGTGGGCACTTCTGCTCAAGACTTAATTCTTGGCTCCACATAAAATTTCTTTTGGCTCCACATAAAACGGAGTGCTGGAAGTCTGGCTTTGCGTGCAAACCTAGTTTCCCAGAAAATCAGAAATTAAGAGCTGGAACTTAAGTTTTAAGTGAGTTAGAGTAGTTCACACAGCAAATTAAGGCATTTTTGAAGTTGAAGAGAAGGCTGAACTACCAGTTTGGGCACAGTCTAAACCTAACAGCTTTACAGGACCACCACTACAGATACAGCTATTATGACTAAAAGACCACTAGTGACTACTAAAGACCACTTTGGAAGTTTATTTCCCAGAATTTTGCAGAAACCATGAATTAAGCAAAATTAGAGACCACGTGGTGGCAAATAATTATCAATTGTTAGATGAAAGTTATCAACTTTAGGTTTTTTCAGATTTGCCCCTTAAATATTAAACATCAACTGCTCAGAAAAAAGTAACTTTTTTTTTTTTCCTGTTCCTACTGGCTATATCCAACTGCATGTTAGTTTTGACAACTTGCAGATGGTACTCAAAACCACCATTTTTCTCCTTTGCAAAAAATCACTCTGTGCTAATGGCCAGCACTGGAATCTCAGTGCAAAAGGAAAAACATCCCTGTATGTTTACATTTTAGAGATGGAATAAAAAAAGCAGTGCTGTGAAGTCACAGCTAGACTGAGTGGTGCCAGATACAATAAAAGAAAAGCTCACTAAATGCTTTCCCCGTATTTTCATTTAATTTTTTCCTAGTTGAGGTGCAGGTTTGTTATTTTCTTTTTACCAGTCATTCCTCCATTAAAAAGTGACATTTTTAAACTGAGAGAGATCTTTTCATGTTACATTTACCTCCATAGCTCTTCTCCCCCTGTTTAGTCTTCTTTAAAAAGAAGAAAAACAAAACAAAAACCAACCAACTCTGTTTTGAGCCTCAATTTGAACTCTCATAGCACCTTTTCTACCTTTGTCTCATAGCAAAAGTAGTATTTCAATAGTTTGTTTTATGCTGAAGCTGCTTTCCTTTATTTTAGTGATTCTGTTGCTCAAGTTTAGACAGATTTGTCCTTGTACTTCTTTCGGCATGACATATTGTCATGACTTTATTTGACGGTTTCAATTAATAGAAGTGTTTCTATACTTTAACCATTTAAAATCCTGTCGCATTTGAAAATCAGCACGTCAGGTCTCTGCAGACATTTTTTTTCCTTAGCCACTATCTCCGTATCTTAAATTGCACTCAAATTTGGAAAGATTTCAAATGACCAATAAGCTTTGCCTACCTAAGTCCCTACCCTCTTCTTTTATTAAGACATGTCATGATCAAGAGAAAGGTTTTGATATTGAATAATAATAGGAAAGACAGTCTTAAAAAAAAATGTGTGTACATGGCTAAACTTCAATACTGCAAGTTCTCAAGCTAGAGAACATAAAATATTATTTTGTTCCTGCAATTGTGTAGAGATATGAAAAAAAAATATTTCACTCAGAAGAAATATTTCACTAAGGTTGGTTTCAATCCAGTAGAGAAATAGTGAAATTGTAATTATATTTGACTGAATTAAGAAGCGTAATACAGCTGACCGCAGAATCACAGAATGACTGAGGTTGGAAGGGACCTCTGGAGGTGACCTGTACCCTCGCAGTAAAAAAAAACCCATGTTTTTCCTCATGTTCTGACAGAGGCTCCCGTGTTTCAGGTTGTGCCCAACACCTCTTGTGCTGTCGCTGGGTACAATGAGAAGAGTCTATCCACACGTCAGCTATGCATATTTTAAAATGTGTGAAAATTATTAAGTTCTTTACAGAAGTTGAGCAGTATTGGAGCCAGTGCTTCAGCCTATGGATTATTTATGACATCTTCAACATATTTGAAAACATGCTCCTCCGTGTCACTTTCAACTGAAGATAGGCTACAATATTTTAATTTTGAAAACAAAGGTAAAGAAGATGAAATTTCCAGGATCATTTACATCTTCTTTACAAAGGTCCACAATATTTCTACAGACTCTGTAGTGTTCTTTAAATATACTCTGTGTTCCTGAAACTCAGAAATCTAAAGGTACTAATCACCAAAGTCATTAGACAAAGTAGCCCACCAATGCCCAGGTGGGCATTGAGATGAACCCTCAGGCTCATCTGTTGGATCCAGCTTCAAAGTAGGATTTGAACACATTTTTTCCCAAAAAAAAGGTTGAGTCCCCATCAACTACACCCAGAAGTCTACGAAACACTGGATTAATATATATACGTCCATTTATCTAATTGTTTACAATTATTTGTATACTATTAACTTGGCAGATCTTGAGTAAATTAGTGCTAAAGCACTGATCTTATACCTTTATAGCTGAGAGTTGAATTTCTCATGACCTGTTCAGAGAAACACAAAGCACGGCCAGAGCAGTGGCAAGCACACAGGGGAGCAATGTTCCATTGCCAAACCATCACATTGCAATATGAACTTTTGAAACAATAAACAAAAAATGTCACTAGAAAAGCTTATTTGTCAGCTCTTTAATACCCACCTGGTGCGAGTTTGCCATGGTTTCAAGCCATTTCTGAAAAACTATCAGGATCAATACTGGCGTTGGTTGCTCTGTTACTTATTTGTGTTTTCAGTTTAAGTAGTAAAGAAAGATCAGTGTTCTCCCAGCTCGTATTTCCACTGATTTCTTTCAATGTGTGACCTCTATCCTTCCACTAGCAGGACACAGACAGTATCAGAAATGTTCAAAATCAGGTACTTGAACTATTTCCTTTCTCTGCTCCCTCAAGCACTGTGCTCTCCAAATTGAATCACTTAAAATTATAATTTTAACCTTGTTGATTAAGTCAAACAGTTCAAATCATCTCAACATTAGTCATACGATTAAGAAGTCATTGAGAAGATGGAACCAAGCTCTTCAAAGGGATGCATAGTGGGCGTAGAAGTCAGCAGGCATAATCTGAAGCAAGAGAGACTCTGACTGGACATATGAAAATGAAAAACTCCCCCCCGCAATGAGAGCAGTGAAGCACTGGAACAGGTTGCCTAAGGTACAGTCTCCATCCTTGGAGACTGTATAAAACCTGACTGGATAAAAACTTGAACAACCTGGTTGTCTGAGTAGCAGCATGTTGGACTGGAGACCTCCTGATGTCCATTCAAACTGGAAATACTCTATGATCCTGTGTGATCTACTGCACACTGTTTCACCCATTTGCAAGATGCATCATGTTTGCTGAGTGTGATGGTATATTCAAGCTTAGCCTCCACTTAAGGTTTTCAAGTCAAGCAGGTGGGTGTTGTTGGGGGATGAGGGTGATTTTTTGTTTGGTCAGGGGGAGGGGAGGTGTTTGTTGTAATACAGCTGTAATAAGCAGTAATACAAAGGACTGTATTTTTAAACTATTCCAATACCTAAAATACAAATAAGAGTCTTGTGAGAGTCTCCTAAATACCTAGAACACTAGCTCACCAAAATCAAATCTCGACATGAGTGACTTAATAGGTTCACACATGCTGTTTGTGCTGGAAAAGAGTTAGGGAGAAGTTGAAACTTAGACTAACTACTTGATGAACCAAATCCAGAGCAGCCTTAGCTAGCATTGTTCACCACAGTGGCATAACAGAGCAAAAATGGGACACACAGCTGTGTCACTTGTATCTGTATTTATAGCTTTCCAGTATTCTCCTTAGCAATTAGCAACCACTATTCTGATTTCCAGATAATATGACTTGTCAGAAAGCAATAGGTGCCTCCATTATTTTTTTTTTTTTGTTCCTATGGCATCTGGCATATAGTCCCATCAGCTGCAAAATCATCATGCAGAGTATTTTACTTGACGGATGAGCCCTTCACATGTCAAAGGTGGAATTACAGAGTTTCGTGTATCCCTTTATCCAGGAATTTATTTATTATAGAGTTTCATGTATCCTTTATCCAGGGCCCAGTTTGCTCTTCATTATCATGAGTCTTGATGTGAAAACTTAAAATTTCTTACATAAAAAGTAGTTAGGAGTAAGAAAAATTTACCCTAGAACTTCAGAATGTATTACAAATGCTCCATTGTCCACCAAAGCTTTTCTCCAATTAAGCAAGAGGAAAATATTTATATACATATTGAAAAACAGATATAAATAATTTTAAAAATGCTTAGGTAGCTAAAACAAAAAGTAACATAGAAATGGTTCTAGGAAGGACGCTACAAAGCCTTACCATTACACTATAGTAAAAGTTATATAGCATCTAACACAGAATAGCTATAGATTAATCAAATGGCTTCCACTTCAGTCTACAACTTCGCACTTTAGATACTATGAATTACAAATCAAAATTACAAGTCACCATTTGACTTAACAAAGTAAGAGCCACACAAAATGTCTGCGGGACTCAACCTTTCGGCTGGAAATTGAGAACTCGAGTTTCACAGTTGAGTTTAGGAATGTGTAATTACTGACATCATAACTTGACACAAAGCAACAAATGTAGCAACAAAAAAGGTGGCAGTAGCTCCGATAGATAAGCGTGCCAGTATCTTACCCAACAGATATTCCAATATACTTATTTTCACGAGTCTAAAATGCTTCTTCAAATAGTTTGGTATTACTACAGCATTTTATCTCCTCTGATCACCAACTTGCCAATTTACAATTTTACATTATATGGAAAAGATGCAAATGATTGATGATCACCACGTGAAGTCCATTTAACTATCAGAAAACAATGATACTGTTTAATCACTGTAATTTGGGTTGTGAAAGAGAATTTCTCTCATACTACTTACCTTGAATTCTAAACCAGACACTGTATACATACTACTAAGGTTTCCCACAGCATATGTAAAATTCAGAATCCACTTTTTTCAGAATTTCTAAAATTATTTCATTAAATATTTTTTTCTTGTGAACTCCCCAGGACAAAAACTAGATAGGAACTGCATTTAATTATTTTGCGTGAGTAGATAATCTTTCAGAAATAAGAGATGGTAATGGAATTAAACGTTTCTAACTATTCTAAAGTTAACAGGTTCTAGTTACCTTCCATGATATATTTCCTCTTCAAAATAAGAGGGGAAATGTGTAATATAATAGAAATGAGATCTCAGAGACGCCCCTTTCTAATCAGAATGGATTCACTCAACTGTCCCCTCCATGCATTTACAGTCAGAATACATTTTCCTTTTTTGGTCCAAATGGTAGCGGTATTGTCATGCCAGTGCAGATACCTAGTGAGAGACAGGCACCCCACTCCACCATCTACTTTTTAATACGAGTTAAAGTATTCTGTTTTCTCATTCTATCATTTCTCTGTGACTTCTTCTGTACGTAAAAGTTTTTAAATTTTAAAAATTTAAATTTAAATTTAAAATTAAAAAAAAATTAAATTTTGCCAAGTCAATGATGCCATGATGATCTAACACGACAGAATCCAATGGTGAACTGCTGCCTTGTATTTGGCTTAGTCTTCAGCAGCTTAAAGTAGTTCAAATCCACCTTCAGCATGACGAGCAGAAGACAAGGGTACCCTAATATAAATGTCATTTCATGTTGAACTTGCTTTATAAGGCTTCTACTACGACTATTCTGAATGTTACAGTAGGAAATGGTGCTCTTTCTCCCTTGGGAAGGGGCTATTGCATATTCATACCAGCTAAGATAAATGCTTTTTGGTGCATATGCTAAAGGATTTTCAATATTGCCCTTGAGTTCGCCTTTGCCTCCACTATCTCTCCTACTTCTTACATATCTATGCGTGTTGGATTTCATCACCTTATCTTTACCTTCCTCCTTTGAGGGCTCCTTCTGCTTAAGACTTATCAGCCTCTGAAAACATCAGTCAAACTACACAAAGACAACACTGCATTAAAATTCTACACCAACAGATTAACTTGTTAGAGACCATATAAAGTGTCACTCTGAGATGGATGCTACAAAAGTCATCTGCACTTCAAACGGAGGGCAGCTGAGGCTGATTTTCCAACAACCCATTTGAAAAACATGAGGTGTCAACATATTTGTATGTATTTGTGTGGAGCAGATAAAAAAACTGAGTGCCAAATGTAGCACCATCAGTAGAAGAGATATCTGCATTACAAAACACTATCATCACTTGAACAACAGATATGTCTTAGCAATATCATCGCTAAAACCAATGAAAGATATGCTCCCTGCTTTTTCTCTCTCCCTACAATACACATTCTTGCACTTTGGTTTGTACGCTTGATGTGCACTCAGTTTCACTGTCCTCCGTCCACAATCAATCATTTAATTTCTTCTTCAAATGTAAGTATCTCAGAGTATCAAGAGAAAGAAAAAAAAAATCTGTTGTCAAAGGAAATTTCAAGCAGACAAGAGCTAGCTATTGTATTGCTTAATAATGCTTTTAATTGACTTATTTTAGTGTAGATGTTGCTCCTTCAGTTTCCCCTGGTTAATATCCAGGCCAAAATGCAATAGCCTGAATTCTGAATTTTTCACTTTATAATGAATTATCTTTTAGAGAGAATTAGAATTTTAGAGAGAAATTAGAATTTAATATCTTTTTAAAAAGATAAACTTTTTCTGTGGAATATATCCAGAATCTGACTGAGTACAGAGATCGGGGGGGGGCTAAACAATAGTATGCTTTACAGAAATCTACTCTACATTTAAAATTGTTTTGGATACGATTATCATTATGCTTATGTAGACTTCACTCTATTTATCCTCTAGTTTCTGGTTGTGGAATCTCTCATTTACACAATGGCTTTCAAGATCGTATTTGCTTTGTACAAAAGGCATCAAACATGTGCACTATGGGTCACTTGCAGTCTCTTGGAATACTGGATCTTGTGTTCAGCCTCTGCTTGGCTTTTTTAACTTGAGGCCCCCTCAGCCTCTCGCCAAGCACAGGACAGTAAGTTCACCCATCCAAAGGGCAGGCATTTCCCACACATGGTCTGCAGCTCTCAGGAGATCATGAAGAACAACTGCATTTTAGTTGTGGGACACCTTCCAGTTACGTAGTAGGGAAGGGAATAGGGAATTCGGTCGATAAGTGGCTCCATAAGATGCTATATGGCCTCTTCCAGACCCAATATTAGTTTGTACTATAAAGTCACATCTCACCACTTAATGGCCAGCCAAGTCTTAAATAAAAAAAAATTATTACCCTCTTCCCAATCAGCTTTCCCTTCACTTTAGATACTGTAATTTAAAACAGTTGTCCCTTTTTATTTTCTTTGTATTTTACCTATTGGTATATCCACAAATACCCATTTTTCCACTTTTCTAACATTATATGAGCTATATTAGGAAATAACTCCCTGAATTAAAAATTTATAAATTAATCTCTTGCAAGGGCAAGCCATCAGTACTTTCTTCCTTGTGCTGCATTTTAAACTCCAGTAACTAAAGCTGTGAGTATGAAAAATGCAATAATAGTTACCTAGAGGGACTAGGACTGAAATGTCCAGGCTGGTTTTAATCAATGTATTTATTAAACTTCAGCACATAGTATCATCCCCTGTTGCAGAAGGGGAGGGGGAAATTTCATTACTTTGTCAATGGTATTTACATGAGTTTTACCTCTCAAGGAAACTACAAATGCTTGCTCTCTCTGTGCTTGGAGCCTACTCAAATTCGGTGAACTATGAGGCTGTGAAATTTACTATATGTTTTTTATCACGATTAGTAGCCTAAAGAGAAAGCATGCAGTGGTTTTGGCTATTCTCACAGCATTAGTAACCATCACTTGACATAACTAACTCTGCAAGATTCAGTATGAGAGCAAAATATTACTCTATTGAACAATTATTTCTTCTCATTTTGCGTCAAGTATGTAGGCTACAGATTACATTGTTATTTTAACAGTCAAGATACTACTTTTGTTAATGTTAAATTGAAAAAATGAAATAATAATTTTTTTAAACTTCAAGTCTTACAGAATTCAGACACAAATGAGATGGTCAAAGTTTGGACTTCTCTTTGTGAGTGACGGTTTTTAGGAAAAGAGACAGCCATGCTCATCACAAGGAAACAAGCAGCCTAGTAAAAGCTTTATTTTAAAGATCACAGGGTAAAATTAGCAGGCCAAGCAGCTTAATGATAATGTACATTTCCCCCACTTGCATCCCATGCATGTTTAATACACAGATGCAATCATTACAGTAAACTGCACAAGAGCATGACAATTATTTCTGGTTCAAAAGACAGTAAAGTGATTGTTTCTCAGACACACCTTCTGACAACGTACCAAATGCTGAGTTTCTATTATTTGAAGTCGAAATTGCCACAAAAAAATTGTCTAAACAATATGCTACTTTGTGTGAGTATAACAAGACTTGTTCACTGATGGAACTATAACATTTGGTGGGCTGCACATATACCATATTATTGAAGATGATAGATAAAGATCCTAGACAGGGATTAGAAATTTACAGCTCAAACACAATACTGCATGCAGGACAGTAAGAAGGCTTTTTACACGTAGGAATGAACTGCTCCGTTAAGACAAAACAATCCTTTCAGTGAGGGTGGGTAGGTGGAAGAAAAAAAGTCACTGCGGTTGTCTTTCACGGTCCTCCTCATGTTGACCCAAAGCCAGTTGATGTAGTTCCCTTCCCCTTCCCAATAACTAAATCACTTTGTAACCAAATCAACTTGTCACTTGCTGAGTTTATGTTATATTTGCTTCTAATTAAATACCACATATAGGTACTTTCTGCAAAAACAGTCTGGATTCAAACAGCATTTGGCACATTAATGCACAGAAAGACATTCTGATTTTTGTCACTACTAATGCTTCTTATGAGTTACATTCCTGCAACTGAGCTGTCTAACATTCTGCTTTTGTCCTATAATTTTGCATTACAGTGTCTTTTCATTTCCAGTGTCATCTAATGCTTCTATTTACACAAATATACAAAGATCTTCTCATCTCTCAAATCCATCAAGCTACCTAGTTTATGTAACCAAATAATCCCTTCACTTCTAAGTCTCCCCTGTTTTGCATTTGCTCTATTCACCTGCTATCTCTATTTATTGTGTTTTGGTTTACAGGAGGGGCAGCCATCCGACAGCCAGACCTGCGTTGCTTTCCTCATTCTCAGCACACTATATCCACCGACTGCAGTAGCCCAGAAGAACATATCTCAAATTCTTTCTGTATGGATCTTTTTATAGAACCAAGGCCAATGATTTAAAAGATCGAAGACACAAAAATTCGTGCAACCACATTGAGCCCTCTGAAGTCTGAGCTCTGCCTGGACAATCAGGACAGTGACTTAAATAAGTGATAAAACTCAAGCAGATTTCTTAATTAACCCACCCCACCCCCAAAAGCACAAACCATTTGAAAAATAGTTTAGTCAGATGAAGACATGAGTACTAGCTGACACTTATATTTGATATAGATCACTTATCCAAGGCCCTAATGTTGTCAGAATCGTTTCTTAAGGGGGCCTACAAGAAAGCTGGTGAGGGACTTTTTAGGATGTCAGGTAATGGTAGGACTAGAGGGAATGGATTAAAACTAGAGATGGGACGATTCAGACTGGATGTTAGGAAGAAGTTCTTCACCATGAGGGTGGTGAGACACTGGAACAGGTTGCCCAGAGAGGTGGTGGAAGCCCCATCCCTGGAAGTGTTCAAGGCCAGGCTGGATGGGGCTTTGAGCAGCCTGGTCTAGTGGGAGGTGTCCCTGCCCGTGGCAGGGGGGTTGGAACTAGATGATCTTTAAGGTCCCTTCCAACCCTAACAATTCTATGATTCTATGATTCACAATGAGTGGTTCATCCCTTCACAGATATTCCCCTAAAATGTCAATCAGTTGCTCAATGATCAAGTTAAATGGTATGCAATAAATATGAACTATTGGAGGTAAAATCTGTAGGTATAACTGTTCTAGAGTAACAATAGATGTACTTTTTGCCTTCAAATAATTTTAAGAAATTTTCCTAATGTTTATGTGCTCTGTAATCAAATTACGTGACTCTCAGTACTTGCTAGTACATAAATTTAATAAAATTCTGCCCCCTTCTGACATACCTACCATACAAACAGGCTACTGATTAGTCCATTATGGCCCTATATTGGCACTGTTTTTTAAACATGCAGTCCAGACTGGCACAAAACATTTGATGAGCTCCCACAGCTCAAACTGACCTCAAATACAGGGATAAATGCTTCATCTCAGGATTGGCCACCGTGTCAGTACATCATTTCATAAAATGTTACCCCAAATTTTTCCTTTTTGTATAAAGACAACTTGGACTGAGTATTTTTTTTCCTGACAGCCAAAATACCTTCAGAAGTGAGATTTTTTGTCTCACTTCATCCTCACGAAATATTCAGTTTGAAGTAAAACCATGTTAATTTAAAAAAGAGATATAGCAACTTCAATCTTCATCTAATTCCTATGATCTTTTCCCAGTCTTGATTCTACCTATTTTCCATTTGAAATATGACAGATAACCACTATCGTTAAGAACCTATTTTAGCACAGTTGGTAAGCATCTCCAGTTTAACAGAAAAGCGTTCAGCATTTATGCAACACTTTTTCTATCAAAAGATCTCCAGTAACAATGGGAGTTTATGTTTAACCCTCGTGTGTCACTAATGTTCCCATCAACTTTAACGGTCCATATCCTATACTGAACCACGGTGACGTAAACAAGAGCCACTTTACTCAGATCAGTTTCTGAAAGCACTAATTTAGTGACAGAATTAGAGCAGGATATAGAACTCATTTCTGATATTTGATAAGTAAGCAAATAAGAGATTAGGGATATTTTCAAAAGATACCACAAGTCTCCCCTAGAATATTATTGGCTGCATTTCTAAAGGCATTTCCATCACAATTGATAGCTATGCAGATTTCCATTTCTGATCACAGTCAGTCATATTGCAAATAGCACCATTATTGGCTCAGTAGAACTTAGACTGAGGAAATAAATTCATTTCACATATATTAATCAGAATTCATGACCAAGCTGTCCCAAATCCCAGACCTGGACTGGAAATAAAGATCTCTGTAGCTCATAACAAGCCCTTGTACCAGCCCCACATCATTCATATGAAAAACATCAGACTGTCTTCAATTTTTTATTTTGGCATTTTCTCATAAAGATTTACAATGTAACGAAGAACCAGTATTCAAAAATATCATTATTTGGTAAAACTATTGATAAAGAATAATGGAATAGTTCCTGAAACGCCCCTGCTAGGCCAGTGGTAGATTTAACATAAATCTCAATAAAATCTACTTTCATCTAAAATACCATACATAAATTTCAGTGCATTCAGTAATTTTAAAGCAATATTCAAGCCCTCTGTCCCTCATGATAAACTGCACCGTTTCTATTTGCTGACCAAAACCTTTCCAAAAGAGGTCTTTAATTAGCTGCTGAACAAGAAAGCAGTGTTGGATAAGCGTGTTAATATTTGGTCAGCTCAAGGTTTGTCCAAATATTCCTGCTAGGAAGAAATTTCTTCCTGGAAGGTCACTGAAAACTGTCCCAAAAGAGAACATCAGATAAAATATAATAGAAAATTCTACATTAAGCTATGGGTATGCAAAATTAACCCCCACTCCTTCCATTCTATATATAAACAGAAGGATTTTATGCAGTGTCTTCTTTAATGAAACATACTAAAGAAACTTCATTAATTTCTTCAATTTTAACTTATTTCATTTAATTTTAATTTTTTTAGTTACTTTCTTTACTGAAACAAATTAGTGAGTCTTCTATCTATTCATTATCACAGCATGGGTTCATAAAGAAACAGGACAGAATTCAGAAAGATTTATTACAATGTCAGGCCTTCAAAACATAGCATCAAAGACAATATCCCATAGACATATCTAATTCTAATACTATTACGTTCAGAGGGTTTTGCCTAGCTCATCTTTTACTTGAATAATGTCTGACACTATGGTTCTCATACAAAGAAAAGAACAGTTAAGCTAAGGGAAAAAAATCTTGAATAAGTCCACGTTCCTGGAAAAATATCTGGATCTGCTAACTCAAAGAATATCAAGAATTTACAATGTCAGTGCCCCAAAAGATTAAATTCATCTTTTGAAGTCATTTAATCATATTTACAGATATGCAGAGGAACTTTCATAATATAATAAGGAGGATGAAAAATTTTTTTTAATTTAGAAAATAATATGTTCCAAACCTCTACGACCCAAGGCAAAGATACAAAACTAAAGTGACTCTGATTTCATGAAGAATGGTATATAACACATAATTTAGCATAAAAAAGCTATTAAAACTTGTTTCAAGACTTTATATTAACTAACAAGTTCTCCCTCTTGCATGTTTTAACTTTAGCAATTAAGAAAATAGCTATTTGATTCAAAAAATACATGGCATCTTCAGCTCCCAAAGGAACTGGGCTTTCTATTAGTCCAGAAACATACTGTGCTGGGGTGTTTGCTATACCAGTTCTATCAACCTTGAGGGCATCTGTTGTTCCATATCAGTGGGAGGAGCCAATAAAAAAAAAAATAAATAGGGCAATGCGAGGCAACCCATTCATTGTAAAGCTTCCAATATATACCACCACAAAATCACAGCGCATTCACAAAAAACTGCTCTATTTTGGATGTTTGGGAAGCAGACAAAAATTTTAAAAAGTTGATTTCATGGAATCTTTGAGAAGCTTCATTGAGCCACAACTGCATTCACATTCACCTAGCAAAATGAACAATAAAAATTCTGGATAGAAACTATGAAAATAAACCTGAAGTGAAAGCTGGGAGCATAAGAGGACTTCCAGCTTGATCAGGTGCCAAATATATGCTTACTTTTAATTCTACTGCCCATCTGCATGTGCGTTTGTGTGAAGTGCTATTCATTTACTGATTGCGTTCTTGGTTTAGATTAAGTTAATTTTATTGATGCTGAATTCAGCCAGCTAACCTTTACTATTTATTTTTAATAGGTTTGATGCAATACATTTTTATTGCTGAGATAAGTATTGATTAAAGGCTCTGCCTCCACTTTTTTTGATTGCCTCGTGTAATTAGGAAGTCTAATAAGAGTATGAAGTACAAATAACATTTTACATTTGCATGTAGACCTGTGAATGACCTTTACAAACTGAATATACTTCAAAATACACCCATACGTGAGGTAAAGGACAGCAAACACACAGGAAGCCAGTAGACATCTCAAGGCGTAAAAAAAGGAAGATTCTGTAAAGTTCTATAAAGTAGCATGGTGTCTCCAAGGGCTGGGCAGAATCAAAAGGATTCCCATGAATCAAGTCTAACCTGCCCTGCCTAGTGGAGCAAGCTAAGTTTACGCCATTTAAGAGGATATTTTAAAGTGTGATTTGAAGCTTTTTAAGCAATACAGCAATTCCAAAAACTCCAATCCAACCCAAAGCCATAAGATGCGTGTGGGTAGTCACAAAGCCACACTAAAGTAGCCAAGGGTTTATCTAAGTGCAGAAACACAACCACAGAAAGACATGAGCAAAGTCAGGGCCCAGGGCTTTCAAACAGGCAGAGAAGATTGGCCATAACTGACCAAACTGTTTATTCATGTGAGCCAACACCCTGTCGGCAGCTTGTTGACTCAGCTAGGAATATAAAGAGGAGGAACATCTGATTGATTTTTTTTTTTTTCCACATCTTCTGAAAACTAACGATCAGAGTTGTCACAGATACAATCTTGTTTGCTAGATAATCTCCCAAGTGATGTTATAACAACATTTAATGTCATTTGGCTTTTATGGAATGGGTGATTAGACTAATTACAAGTGCAAAGAAGAGATATATATTCTGTGAATGGATGCAGAACGTGTTTTCAGATAAAGCATTTTTATTTTAAAAAATTTCTTAATTCATTTCATATAGTCTGAGAAATCAGGTTTGGAAAGCACCAAGCAGGCCCATTTTCCTTCTCTCGCCTAGGGCAGGATGCATTACTCATTTACTGTACCATACTATGTTTTCTAGCCCTGTCTCATTTTAAACACAACTTCAAAGATATGACGCATCCCACACTTCCCTTGGGAAACTGCTCCAAAATAGTACAGAGGTTTATTTCTGACATTTAATATAATCTCTCCTCCTCAGCTTCCTCCCATTACACTCACTCTGTCACCTTCTAACAGAGTTTGAAAATTAAGCAGACATGGATTTTCTGAAATCTTGTTTAAGTTTTGAACACTGTCTTCCATATTCTGAGAAAAATATGTTGCACCACCTCAGGCCTATCCTGACTTAACTTGTAAAATGCCAGCCCCAAAGCCACCCCCAAAGCCACACAGACAGACTTACAGCCACTTTCCTCTCTCAAGGAACTTCAGTGAAAAAGGAAATTAACAGCTTTCTTCTACAGCCATGGCTGGAAAAAGCCATAGAAATATGAATGCAGTCAAGACATTTTTCCATAGTCCTTCATCAGTCCCAAGCAAATTCACCTACTAGAGACCTCTGCTGATCCATAACAGCGAAGGAAAAGTTACTGTCTATTTCTCACATCAAAATGTAGTATCCTACTGTATGAGTAAAGTTGCTTTTCCAAAGAAAAACTGATCTATTGTGTATTCTATGACACAGATTCATTTGACAACGGTATCCAATCATAATAAGAAAATAATTATTTCGATGAAACAGAGGTGAAACAGGTTATGAGGAGATCTTCTGAATGCCAATATCTGAGGTTTCCAGCTCCCTGATGGCACAGTTGCTGCATATTGTACTGCTTTTTACATCTGATGACAAGAAAATGGTATTGCTCTCTCCAGATTGCAAGTAAAAGTGAAATCATGAGATAAGAGAAGAGTTACAATGATCTTTGATGTGGTGGATTTGTAAGAACTTATTCCACCATATAGCTTATCCAAAATGCCATCTTTAAAGCAGCACACAGGCTCAAGGATACCCTTCTCCACTGTGCAAATGCTTATGGAAAACAGAACCTAATAGCTCTTTAATATGTAACTGTTCTATAAGCTCCTGACGGGACACAGAGAGAACCTACATGCTTCTGCTCTGTTTGAAAACTGCATACCTTAAAGGGGATTTAAAGGCACTTCAGTGCGCCAAGAGTTGCACAAAAAACTACAGTAAAATGCAGCATTTATATACAAAAACTACAAAACTATCAGATAAATTAACAATAGTTATTAAGGGCTAAACAGCCTGCATATGACCTGGTCCAAAATAATAAAAAAAAAATCATCCTATTGTTGCCCGTGGAGCAACTAGGAAGGAGATCATAGAATCATAGGGTTGGAAGGGACCTCTGGAGATCGCCTAGTCCAACCCCCTGCCACAGCAGGGTCACCTAGAGCAGGTTACACAGGAACGTGTCCAGGTGGGGTTTGAATGTCTCCAGAGATGGAGACTCCACCACCTCTCTGGGCAGCCTGTTCCAGTGCTCTGCCACCCTCCGGGTAAAGAAGTTCCTCCTCATGTTTAGGTGGAACTTCCTATGCTCAAGTTTGTGCCCATTACCTCTTGTCCTGTCCCCGGGCACCACTGAAAAGAGCCTGGCCCCATCCTCCCGGCACCCACCCTTTAAGTATTTATATGTGTTGATAAGATCCCCCCTCAGCCGTCTTGTTTCCAGACGGCTGGAAAAAAGTCCAGATCTGAGATTACCTTCATCCTCCTCAGGGAAAGAACAGTCTATCACACTTCTTCACCCTGTGCGTGGTGTCTGACCTGCTGTTGGAACTACAGTGTGAAGCCTGCAGGCAGCCTGGTCTCATCAAGGTTCTGCCCACTCGCTGCCCTCTCCATTCCTTTCCTGACTTGAGGAGGCATCAGAGACAGCAGGATAGATAAAAGTGCAAATAATTCAAACCAAAAATGATTGGTTTATTTCAAAGTAGTGTATATGTGATGCACAATTTCCTATCTGCCTCAACAGGCTTTTGTAGCTCTGCTATAGCTTGTCACTGTTAACATTCCAGACTTCTGCATAGGGGTGTATTTCTGCTGCTACCTTGAAACTAACTGTAAACAAACTCATATTAAAACACACAATGTAACTCACCTACATTCTCTTTTGGGAAAAATTCTTACCAGCTGCATGTATCATTAAATTAACTACATCCCTACAAATGCATTTTCTCCACAAAAAGTCTTTGATTTAAAAAACAAAACAAAAAACCTCAAACTACCACGTCTTTTAGCGGGAGAGCGCTTAATGTCTCATTATTCAATTAATAGTCCTGAATAAAGACGGCAAATATATGAATGTCTGTGGTACATATCTAGCCATTTTTTCATTATGTCTCTTTTTTTTCTGCTCCTCCTCCCCTTCAGCTTGGTGAGCTTTTCCTTTTAGCCATTTTCCATATTGTTTTCACTGTAATGATTACGAGTAGCGAGTAAATGAACAACAGACAATGAAACCTGAAGCAAGATGCAATAGTAATGCCTGTGATACAATTAAGGTGAAGCTTGGCAGCTAATGGGGGAAAATTTTATGGAGTAGGGGACCTATGGGCATTACATTCAGTGAAACCAAGCCCACCAGGGCAGGAGGAGGACCAAAAAGAGGAGGAAGGTACGACCTCCAGTTTTGCCTATTGCTTTCTCATTATCTTCCTCAGTAACACAGGACCATAGTCCTTACCTTACAACCAAAATCTCCACATGCTCACAGGGAGCGCTGGTGGCATTCTTAGTGCCGGTAACACGTTACCGAAGGCAAGGAAGGGCTCTTACTTTTTCAAAAAAGGACAACAAGCCAAGAACATTCAACATAGACTTAAACTTTCAAACTGATCATTCAGTTTCCAAATGAGAAGCAGGCAGGCATGTTAAACCAAGCACAACATGACTTGTAGTCTCTAATTAGACTATAAAGCATGGTTTTACCTACTGTAAGCAAAGATATTATCAGTAGCATTCAGTTACATCAATCCTTTTAAAAGTCAACATGAAACAAATTCTTTAAGGTATCATGTGAATGAGAACATTACAGGAATAAAATCATTCACTTCTGAGTTTACAAAAGTTGTCTACATAAGGATTCTGAAAATACAGATGCACCCTGTCTCTTACCAAGTCTCTTGATTTCAAGAATTTCAAACATAAATTTAATTTACGTCACTACTTCATTTATTCTGAAAGAATATCAGATATATCCTTGCAATAACAGAGCATCTAACATCAATTCCAAATCAAGTATTTTCTGAATGTATTTTTAGTTGCGATCCTGTTATATCTACAATGGTCTAGCAGAAAGCAAAATGTACATTTAGGAGTTGCAAATGCTAAATCTAAAAGAGTGCAGGTTGCTAAAACCTTGATAACTTCACTTTTTTCAGCATTTGTGCCACTAAAGCTTTTCTACTAATGCAGTAGAATTACATACAGATACATAAAAGTGCTTAGCATAGGTACAATCAACTGACTTTGCAATAGAGTTGCAATTATTTTCTTTTAGTTCTTTTTGTATGAATCTGAAAGATTATGCTTTTGTTGCCCTCAAACTGGATATAGCTGGAAGAATAACATCCTATAGTCCAATACCTTTTTTACTTACACTGTATTTGATGCTCTCTGCACCTTGCAGGGGGCATTTGTGCTACCACGGCTTCGCTATTTTCTCACTTTCTATGGCCGTTCTTTTATTCCCATTATCATTCCCTTCAGTGTCCCCTTTTCATTCTCTTCTGTGTCTCCTGCTGCTTCTATGAGTCTGCACAGAAGTACTGACTTGATGACTGCTCTCACTGCATGGCAAGTTGGGTTTCTTTAATTCTCTGCAATCCAATCTCCAAGTACCCAGTTTACCCCATGGTTACTATTTGATTAAGTCCAGGAATTCTATTCTGTATTTCCACGTTCTGCTTGATATCTAGTTCCGGCAGTCAGACATGCTTTTAATCTACATGCTCTTTGCACTTTGGGACTCTGCTCCTCTAGTTTCCTCCAATACTTTCTTACTTTTTCATGATTTCTTCCTGCAATTAATGCCATATACATATATATTTTTTTATATATATATATACACACACACGCATATATATATATATATATATATATGACCATTCTGGTTTCTGCTTCTACGCTCTCCACTGAAGAGCAAATGCCACACTAGATGAGCTACAACCCATCTATTTTAACAGTGCTACCTGGCTCCACTACTACTGATCTCTGCGGCTGACTACTTTCAGATCAACAACAAAGACAGGAATACTGAATTGAAAGATCTCTGGCTATCATAACCAATGAGCCATAATATAATACTTTATCCCAAAACAGATTAAACTCCATCCTAAAAGTAGCTAGGGTTTTTTGGCACTATTGATTGTATTATAGAAGTGTTCCAAATATTCATATCTCTGAAGTTCAGAATTTTTAGTCACATTACATTTACTTAGTTCATTCCAAATAAAACAATATTTTCTATTAGTATAAAAAAAATTCTAGATGGTTTGAAGTTGCTGTCCCTACACAAAAGGAAGACTACAAAGAGGTAATTTAATTAAATTAAATCATAGCAAACAAAATAGGCGACTCAATTTTTCTATGATATAGTGCTTTAACTTTAGAAAAATCAGTGTTCTCATTTGAACTAGCTGGAGTAACAACCCAACTGAGTTCAGGTAATAAGATCCTTACCACAAAGAAACTGAATCTGAATATAAACTCCACCAAGAATTAGTAGGAGGATGACAAAGTGAATTTCTTAATTTGGCAGTCTCAAGTATGGACCTAGATTGTCAACTATTTGTAAATGACACTTTTCTATTATGGCCCTTATGTAACTTCTATGGCCATGCAAATAAATAACAGCTTTTGTACATACAGTCTTTTGAATACCCCTAAGCTGAAAGCATTGATGCCCTCTTTGTGTCTTGAAAAGGAAGTATGTAACCTTTAAGTAGAGTTGTCTTGTTATCTAGCATTTTTAAGTTTCCTTGGAAACTGTAAGGGATGCCTACAAGAACAGGGTGTAACTACTTGGTTTCCGTGGCCTGTACTGTTTAGTTTTACCACACTGCATGCTGGAGTGAAAATATAATAGACTGCAACAGAAGAATATATGAATGGAAATCTGACACATACAAATGGGAGCAAAGGGAATCTAGCTTTGTGCTATAAATACATAAAGGTCCCAAGGATACGCATGCAAGCAAAAATGCAGCAGCTAGCAGCTGACATAATGACATTTTCTTGAGACAGAATAGAAATTCCATAAAATAAAAGAATAAAAAGAAAAATAACAAAACCGCACACTATTAATCCTTTGCACTGGGCAGAAGAGCATCAGACAGAACTTGCATAAAGGGCATAGGGTTTGATCTTACATTCCCTAATGGAATTTATTTCTGATTAATACTTCTTTACCACAATGAAACTAGTGTGATGAGATCTATAACAAGTTTTCTCTGTCTGAAGCATGGCCTTTTAAATTTTGTCAGCTCAAAAGGAATTACTGTAAATTTTCAGAATCATTATGGAGCCAGAGGAAGGACACCAGATTTGGGGTGAACTGATCGCCCACTAACCTTTTAAACTAGTTTTCCTAGGAAGCTAGAATTTCATTTAAAAAAACAAACAAACAAACAAACCCCGAACAAACAAAAAAACCAAAAGGGAGTGAAAACTGACAAAATTAAGAATTGTGAAACTTCAAATGAATCTGTTGTCTGACTTTTTCATTGTTTTTATCCTTCAGCATTTTTTTTTCCTCCAAAAGAACAGCACAGAGCCTAGCAGTTGCAGTAACTTCCTCTGACACACAAGATTATGACTGAGTCAGGGATTGTTTCAGGGGTTACAGCTGTACACATACAAGGTTTCCAGATTAACAAAGGCAAACAAAATAATTCCGTTATCTACAAGTACTAAACAGAGGCAGGGAGTTAACTACATCAGCAGTAGTTTTTAAATGAGTGATAGCAGGACTAAGGAGAGGATAGGACTAAGATCTTTCTTACATGAAAGGAAATGAAAAAGGTACTGTTAAAAAAATAATAAAAATCAAGCAAAACATGACTGCCCAACCTTTTTTCCAGGAAGACACACTGACTTTACAAGCACCACCTTCAAAAACACACGTGAATACGATCAAATTATATGGCTGCCTGTAAAGGCTAAGAAAAGTATCTAACATGTCGTAAGGTCCCTTATAATTTTAAGTTCCTCTATACCTGGTAACTTTGATACCAGTTTCTCATACAGAACAGAGACATTCACAGAACATTCTTAAACTGGACTGTTTTGGGAAGGAATGGGATTACTGAAATGGAAGATGTGTTTCCAAATTTCTGAGACATTTTAGTTCTCTAGATCTACCACTGGGGGGGACAATCTCAAGAAAAAGTTACCACCTGTTAAGTATTTTTACTTAATCTTGTCATTGCCACTGGCTTTTCATTGCATTTTCATGCCTCCTTTTTTCAAGTATGCCTGCATGCAGAAATACAAATATGCTCAGAAATACAAATACTTTCAGGAATACTTTGAAAGGTCAAGCTCTAAGTGAATATGGTATTTGAAAGCTTGCTTATATCTATCCTTGACATATTCTGAGAATTCTTTGATGCATGATTATGGGCTGTGATATATTTATCTGAAATATACACTGGTACTGACAAAATAATGCTGACAAAGTAGAAGTTATACCATGTAATGAAATCAGTATTGAAGAGGGAAATTGTAAAATAATCAGAGACAAGCATATACCACCTGCAAAAGACTGAAGAAATTCTCAAAGGTAAAAAGCTTTACTGACATGGGGGGATGGGGGAAGGAATTAATGCAATTTTACAATTTCCAATGGTTTACATTCAAAATTTAGAGCAGAGGTTAGAAGATCAACGAAGCAAGTCCTTTATGAGAAAGCCTTCTCTGGGAAAACCTCCTGGAGGCTAACAAGCACTTTAGGGCTTCCAGCAGCCTCTCTACAGGTTTTGTCACATCAACGGTTGTAGACTGAGAAATCGAGAGACAAGTCTGTTCCAGTGTTTTTGCATCCTTTGATGTGAAATTCATAGCCAGGCTGAAGGCCCAGAAAGACTCAGTTATCAACCATCTAAAATTCACATGCTCAACTTGGAACTCTGTGTGTTCCCCACAGTCTGGGTTGATTTCCTTTAAGTGTATGCACAGACAGTCACAGCAATGAAGTATTAAAGCTAAGAATTAGACGCACCTCAAAAACATTGCAGAATTTCAAAGTGAAGAACTGCATGCTGATGCACTGAGTCAGGCTATGAGCACTTTGTGGCACTCCGACAGAGCTACAGAATAACTCCTGGTGGAAGGGACCTCAGCAGAGCTCATGGCCCAGCCTCCAGCTCACAGCAGGGTCAGCTGTAAGATCAGACCAGGCTGTTCTGGTGGTTATCCAGACACTCCAATGACGGAGACTGCACCACCTCTGTGAGCAGGCTGCTCCAATGCTTAGCTTTCCTTGTGGTGAACCTCATGAGCAGTCACGTCCTCCCAGCCTTTGTATATGGTTTTAAAGAATTCATCTCTGTCCAAAGTTTACCTTTGCATTTTAAAATACAATACATCACACAGTGTACAAATCTGTATACTGAAATACATGCCTTAAGTACAGTGTAATTTCCCCTTTAATATCTACTAGTGATCCTAGGCGTTGTGGCTCAGGTGGTAGACTATCTCAGCTGTTGCCAGAGGGTTCCAGTCTAGTTGTTGCTCAGGTCACCTATTTTCCCAAGAAACAGCTGGATGCTAATGCCAAGAGATGAGCTAGTGTCACATACAAAGTGCTCCAAAGACAAGTTAAATCACTTAGTAACTTCCAGGATAATAGAAGCAAGAGCAGAGGGAGATATTTTTCATTCCGAAATTGCTTCATGGAGAAGTGATTATCAAATTTTATTAATGTCCCTATACACACGGATAGTGCCTTTTCCCCCTTATCCTGTTTCTTTATGTATAACACCGTGATACATTACAGCATCCTTTTGAATTCTGACACAGATGACACTGAGGCAAATTATGCATCTCAATAAGATTGCACTGCTGAAATTGAGATAACTGATACACATGTGTTTTTTTTCTTTTCCCACAACTAATTAAAATTCTAGGGTTTAAGTAACTGTTATCATGTCCAGAGACAGAGATAAATAGATGAATACGTAGAAAGCTCTGCATAGTACATGCATGGAATAACTTTAAAAGACAAGAGAGGGCAGAATTAATAGTTGTTCTCAAATTGATAACAGTCCTAAAATGCCAGCAGTGTTCTACCTCTGCAACCAGCACATCCTTTTATTTATGCATCTGTAACCTATAAAAGAAAAGCTAATTTTTAGATTTAGTCAAGAAATTTTAAAATTTCTTCAAAAGAGACTTTAGAATACCAAACAGGCCTATACATGAAGATTCGATTTGAAGGAAATTTTCTGGTCTTTTATTAGTCCTCAGTATTAATGTATTAAACTTGAAACATGTACATACATTATATCTCAGTGTAATCATATGATTATAGACATCTCATGCCCATGGACTCTATGCATAAATAGTTCTCATTTATAAATAAAGATAAGAATATGGGTAGGAATCCAACAGCTGGGACTTGAGAGAAGCATTTGTGAACTAGCTTGTGATTTTCAAAAAGCCTTAACCTATGTTCAAATACAGCAGCTGTAAGTTCAGATGTTGAGCCAAATTTTATCCAATATCTCTTTGTCTAAAAAAGCCAAACACTTAGCATAAAAGCATGCCGAACATCAGTTAACTTCTTCCTTTGTGGAAGAGGAGCTGGACAGAAATAAAAGGAAAGAACCATCCTCACTTTCAACACACACCCATTAGTTAAGTAAACTCTCTAAAATATTCAGGACTTGATTCCCATCTCCTTCTCTGGAATTTGAATAAATTCAGAAGTTACACCCATTCATGGATGTTTTTGTGTCTTTCTCTTTCTTTCAGCAGTAGGACGCAAGTGGAGACTACATATTGATTTAGTTAAAAAGCCAAAGCACAATTAAAACAAACACATTTTCTTTTAACATCTGAATTGTCAATGTGTAAAATGAAAGCATTTTGCTTGTAGCATTCCCATAAGTAATTTCTTTTTTTGTTAAGAAACCATTCTCTTGCATCATATTACAAAGGGTCAAGATTGAAACCACCAGTGTAATACTTACTTGTGCACAAGTTCCTTTAGGGGAAAAAAACAAAACAAAAATGAAACCAAAACAAGATTAGTTTTAAATGAAGTAGCTGAAGACAAAGTAAGTAAATTAGTTTGGGGATTTACCTGTCACTAGTGGAGAGTGTTCTTACAGAAATCAAATCAGAAGACTGAAACATTAGGAGAGCAGACATGTTCCCCTTCAATTTGCTCTTTTATCAATCACAGTTTTCAAGTTGTTTTTCTATACTAGTTTAAACTTAAGGAATAAGATGGCAACTGCTGTAATAACCACTGTGGAACACAAGGTATAGTAGGGAAATTTTATTCCCTACTAATAGCAATATCCTGAGAAACGAGTTCTAGAAACAAATCTGTTCTTTAATTAATGTTACAGCTCATCATACAGTTTGCCACGGACCCTCGTGTAGTCTTTCTGCATGTTGACAGTGACAAAGAAATGGCTCCCTACTATAGTAGGCAGTTTAAAAAGGGGGTACAGGGTTATATTGATCTTGCAAGACACATAGAAGACAGATTTCCCCATTATGATATTTTGGTTCAAAATTATATAGGAAATACCAGCAACAGAAAGCAATGCCCAGTATATGTGTAAAAAAAAAAAAAAAAAAAAAAGGAAATTAAATTACATTAATTTCTGGGTTAAGATAACTTTTTTTTCTAGATGAGGCTAATAAACATATGCAACCTCACTTAACTTACTTGCTTATCAACAGAAGAAAAAAGTTTTACTTGGGCCCAGCCATACATCAATATGTGAAAGCATTTGTGATGAATGACATTGTATTGCACTTTCCATTGTGCTCCTAGCATACTGCCCAAGAGATAAATCGACTTATTCTTTCCTTTACATGTTCTATATGTACAAAGAAAGTATAGAAAGATTAAAAATCCAATAAGAGATGAAGTAGTGTCTTAAAAGAAGGGATTCAAAACTGTTTATTGTTTTGGAATAGGCTGTATGCAAGCATTTTCATTCTTCAGGGCACTTTCTACCAATTATTTTGTTCCAGTAGCTGGATTCTACTGACTACAAACTAGTAGGCAGTAGATCTAATGTTACAGCACACAGAGGAGTAATACTATTTACTTATATCTGAGCATACATCTGACACTGTTACACCATAGAGTATATAATTTTTCATAGATCCTGATGCACTGAGAGTTTTAGAAACAGGGACAATTTAAGGTAAAATTTGTACCAAGATAGAGGAACTAATAATCCCATTTTCATACTTTCTAACCTTTAGGATAAAAAAAAGGCCAGAGCTGTAGCAGGTGGCAGCCATCCAAAAAAGAGACACAAGGGGAGACAACATCTTCCCCATCTCCTCTTTCAAGATCAGCCAGCATAGGTCTAAGGAAGAACTGCTGTTAAATGAACTTTTTGGTTAATTTTTGCTCTGCTCCCTTGACTCCGCTGTCTCAACCTCCAGGCCACCTTTTCTGCCAGTCACAGTAGATGACCCTATGCCCTCACTCCACTATTTGTTAGCAACAACACTACATTAGAAAGCTCTATATTATTCAGCTGTATTTTATTAGGTCATACCACCTACAATATATTTACTGTTATCTTTTGGATTTCTTCCATATGCATCTGATGGAACTAGGATGTTCCCTTTCATACAGACTAGTTTCCCCACATACTTTGGAGTGCTAAACTCATTCAACCAGGGGTGGGTTTTTTTGCACTATTTCAGTGTAAAGCTTTACTGTACACCATCATCACACAAATGTTTGCAACTCTCAGCAACACCACCTTTCAGGAAATACATTCCTACTTCATAAGAGCATCCAAATCAAGATTTTCATGTGGCTTACAGCTTTACTGCAAGTGCTTCATAGGGCAGCAATCCAAAACCCCAGTGTCAATGACTTTACAACAGTAATGATGCGTTATTACAAAGATGGAAAAATTGAAGTCCCAATATATATACACAGTTCACGTATCCCAAAGCATATGGGCATCCAAAACACCCATCTGGGATGTTATACAATATAGGCCGAGTTTTGGAGGAGTAGGCAAATATATTTTTCAGATGGAAGATGAAGACTGCACTGAATAATCATATATCTTTGTGGCACAGATGGTAACATATATTAACATCTATCAGGTAGTTTACTCAAAAATGAATCCAGAGTCAACACAGTAAGACTTTTCCCACCCCATCTAGCTAATTAGTGTTGTTAACTGCTGCAGGATTTTGTTCTTATGATGGCTTCAGTTTACACTAAAAAAGCAAACAAGGTCAAAAGCACAGTATCTAACCATCACTACAAAAAGAAAATGTAAGCTGAACACAAGGGAGAATATAGGGAGACAAACAGAGTCAGGCTTCAATTAGGTGAATGTCTTGGCAGCACAAAGTAAGGCAACTCCAAGCCTCTTTGCATCACTCTCCTGGCAAACTGGCTGACTTATGCCTCCCTCTTCACAGCATAAACGCATTCTTCCCAATATGCTTCTGAAAATTCAAGTTCCTGAAAAATCAACTTAAAAAGTACCACCTGTCTATACAATGAAACTTTTGATAAAGCAAAGCACACTTTCTAAAAAATCATTTGAGAAGTATAAAGCAAATCAAGTATGTTTTCTCTCTGCCAGTTAGTCATGATATTGGCAATACTTAGCTTGAAGCCAGGCTTAATCCATATAAAATGTTTTGCTTTATTTATCACTTTGAAAGTATGTACTATAGCACTGTAGCATTTTGCAAGGAAGAGTATCCATAGCAAAAGCTGACATTTTGGAATAAAAGCCCAGCCCATTAGACACACATACATTCCATTAAAAAGCACAGTTTAAACACTTTCTTTCCTCTGTATGTACAGTTTATCTGCTTTAAAAGTTGTCTTAGCATCAAAGCTGTATTCAAAGCCTAACCAGAATTATAATCTGACACTTGTTCTGTAACAGAAAACATTCTAGACTCATGCAGAAAAGTACAAGTACATGTCTTTGCTAGAATGGCCTTGATAATCCGTACCAGTGAAGTAACCTCAGAACTGGAGTGATTATTTGCATTCATACTGCAGAAAGCCAAGTTATAACTTTCTATCTCCGGATCTTTACATCCTATTTTCAGGAAAAGGGAAATCACAGAGCTATCCGTTATCTGAAGAGCCATGAACTGATCACGGTTATTTGTAAGCTCTTCACAAGAACAATCTCTCTCTTCTACTGGAGCGGTGTAATGACGGTGACTTTTAGAAGTCCCATGGCAAACAAGTTTGGGCATGGAAGCTGCTACATTTAGAACAGCAGAAGAAAAGATTAAGGAAACCATTTGAATGACAAACTTTCTGCTAGAAAACTACCAGTTCTGTGTGAAATTCTTTCCTTTCTTTTACTTTTTAGTATTACCAGACACATAACTTGATAGGCTAACGCAAAGAGTGTCAACACTTGACACTGCATTTTCTACCTTCCCTATGCTAATTCAGTACTGGAAAGAGCAAGCATGCTCTGAAGGCTCTGCAAAATTTCATCCTCCTCCAGAACCTCAGAGGTAGTCCAAAGAAGGTACTGTATGAGCATTCTGCAGAAAACAATGCACAGAAGTAGAAAAAGCCTGGAAAAACAAGGCATGACCTGTTTGCATAACATAACTTCCCCAGAACTGTGCATCAGGGAAGTAAGTAGAAAAGCTCGGCTGAACTTCAGGGTAGCAACATTTAGTTATGATAACAAAAGGGGAAAAAGGCATGCTCTCAGGGATGCAGCAGCTCCAGAGAAGGCACCACACAGCAGCTGACACAAGTGGGAAATGGCTCTGTATGAACTGCTTACTACACTAGGGGGTGAGAACACAGTGGTAGGGACTAAGCTGTACTGTTGGTCCATTATTCAGGCAGATCCCAGCGTGGAAGAAAAGACCCTAAGACTCTCACCTGACATTCCACAGCACTATTAAAGATAACTATCCCAGCAGTTGATGATGCAACGGCCAGATCACTCCATTAAAGAGAGCTGGAAGCGCTGTCTGCGCCACGGAATTTTTTAGCAATTAGGATGTACTTGAGATGACAAGATTATGTCATGCAAGGTCACAGAAGCACAGCCCACGTCACTTTTCCTGGTAGACTACAATAACTCCTAAAGAGACCAAATCTGAGGACAGGGTGTCCAGACTGCCTCCAGTAATACACAGGAACAGTCCAAGTAAGCTGTCTACACCAAACCTCCTCTAAGGCCAAGACAATGTAGCTATTTATGGAATTTGTCCCCAAGAAAAACATTACAAAGGCTTTAAGAAAGGACTGAAAATACAGACCCGTTGTACAAATTTTTCTCCATGATCTGATGGCTTCAATGGTAAAAAACATCAGTGAGTGTGGCAACAGCCCAGGCACAGGCATTATCTTTTCTGTCAGTTCTACAGTAGGTCAGTGAGAAGGTTAGGGGCTTTCATGCTGTTATCTTTCTTCTTCTATAAGAATAGTATCATAGGCATAAAGATGATTCCAAGCGGAATCCTAAACCCCTAAATTCACCTTTCCAAAGTGGGAAGTCTTGAAAAGCAGCCAGCTGATAAAACTGCAGTTTTTAATGGCAAGAAGCATTTTGGCAGTCCAAGAGCTTGTATGCAGAATTACAGCCAAGTCAATGTTTACACACAGGTTATAAAAATCAAACTACAGCATGGCAATAGGCTAGCCACCACAGTGAGAAGAATTGCACAGAAACACACTCATAAGTTGTTTGCCAAACTAATTTCCAGAAAATCACCATATTCTCAACTCTTCCTCCAGCCCCCGAAAGCTTACAGAATGCCAGCCTTCTCTGTGCTAACTGTTATAGGAACTGGTCCATTGATTTCGTATTTGATTTGTACAATCCCCTGCTGGAAAACTCTTTCAATAATAAATCCAGTTTCATGATAGACTTGAAGTGATCTGAAATTGACTGCAAAACACAGGCAAACTTTCATTGCCCTGAAAAAAGAGGTATGATTATCTCAAGTATGCCTTTTGCATTAGTGCTAAACAAACTGAAGGTCTGAACTAAATTAGAGTAATTGAAGAAATATAGCAAAAGGGTCCTTCTTTAGGAAGATTCTCCTCATCCAAAAGTGCACTGAACTTTGTATTTTTTCTGACACAATTTGATTACACGCAGTCAGGTACCCTGTACACTCTGCATGCAGAAATTCAATATATCAACTGCAGAACTATGGCTCAATCTTTCTTGCATTTCGCATGTGATTGGAATTCTTGCAGCATCACGAGAGAGAGATTTGGGTGCCCTCCCGTATCTCTCTCAGATTTCATTTTGAAAAAGACTTACTGTGTTGAAATGTGTGCATAAGCCTAGTAGCCTGAGAGAAAGAGAGAAATGCCTTCCTAGGAGTACCCTTACAAATGAAATCCAATTCTCACTGCTGCTCATCAGTGCCCAGCAGGGCTGCACATGACATCTCATACTGTAGCGCCTGCTTTGCACTTCAAGCAGCCTTGAGCTCTGCGGTTGCAAGACTCTGTTTATTGTAAGAGATGTTAATGTTATGTCCTTAATATGCCTCTTCAGCTATTACAAGAAAGGCATCTGTATGTCTCTGAAAATGTCTCTCAAAGTCATCATATATAGGCAGTTAATTGTTCCTATTGCAAAATGTAAATTATTATTACAACCTGAGAACCCATCTAAAATAAAATATCCTTACTAATCCTCACTGGAAGCACAATTACAAGCCTTTTAAAACCCTTCATGGCTATTGAAAATGCCTTCTTTTTTTTTTTTGGACAGATTTTTTTTCAGTAAAGCACCCAACTCTCCAATCTCGTACAAATGTGCCAACTAAAAGCAACCTCCTTCCCCTCAGGCTCTGAAATTTTCCTCTGAAGTCTGCCTGATCTCTCCTACTCCATCAGAATCACTACCTGGTATCTATTTCCAGGCATTTTACCCAATGAATATTCAGTGTAAAATACATAAACAAGTTGTGGAGAAATGACTAGAAACCAGACGTGCTCTCTTCCAGGTAAGGGCTTTCATCACTGGGATATGGGCTCAGGCATCCTTCCCTCTCTAGCCCATGCAATCCTGCCCTTTTTTCTGCAGAGACATGGCTTTAACAGGATCAGCAAGTCTTACCTCACCTCACCTCTGAATACCAATCCCACCCAAGAAGGGCATAATATCTGTTAAGGAGACTTCTGGAAGCTTAAGAAAAATAGTTCCATCTAAACATGAGGAGGAACTTCTTTACCTTGAGGATGGCAGAGCACTGGAACAGGCTGCCCAGAGAGGTTGTGGAGTCCCCATCTCTGGAGATATTCAAAACCCGCCTGGACATGTTCCTGTGCAACCTGCTCTGGGTGACCCTGCTCTGGCAGGGGGGTTGGACTAGATGATCTCTAGAGGTCCCTTCCAACCCCTACCATTCTGTGATTCTGTGATCTGAAATTCATCAAGGCTTCAGGTTAAAAAAAAAAGAATTCAATCAGCTTTCACATCCGCAATACTGTGGCAGGCACAAAGACATGGGTTTTTCTGTACTCTTTCAGTATCAGTGGAATGGATATCTTCCGGTCCTTTCTACCTTGTTCCAGCATCTATCAATTCTACGTCTGTCTCCTGACGCAGTTCTCTTTCATCTGGTAATCTACTATGGATTAAGTAAGCAACTTGTATCTTTTTCACAATTTTTGCCTAACCAACTCCAAGTACTGAATTTTAGCCCCAGCATGAGATCATTCACCAACTCCATCAGGAACTTTCCCTCAAGACTAACCTCAAAATATCCTCCCAGCAAAACAGGCAAAGCATACCATAACACACTGGAGAAAGAAGCATACAGGACATATGTGCTTTACAGGGGACAAAATAAGATGCCATAGACTTCTGTGGGCATAGATAGCCTATCTTCTGCTCTGAATAATTAAACACAAATGTGATGCTCTCCTCATGCCTGATCCAGATCAAATTTGTGGTTAAGTGATCTAGCAGTGCACAAATCCATTATTAATGACTGTGAAACCATTTCTGGCTTGAGTTATTTTATGTATCTAGCCTTAGAAGTTGAGTACAGAGCCCATAAAAAAAAAAAAAAGAAAATACTTTACTGACTGTAGTAAATTCTGAGAGAAAAAAAGACATCACATGAGATTAAAGATCTTTGAAAATACTGTAAAGTTCATGCTCAAAACTGATTATTCAGCTTGAAATGAGTTTTTTTTAAATGAAAAATATGTATCAATGCAGCCAACTGATTTGCTCTTATGACAAAAACCAATTCTAATTCCTAGTAATTGCAACAGACTCAGTAATTATAGCCATTTAAACTAGTGTATTTTATACTCTCCTATCATTTAAAAAAAATAGACAATGATTGTCACAGAACTCTGTTCTGACTTCTACACTCAGTTAAGACATACGTTTGTCTAAAATGAACTAAAATAGAGGAGTCTTTTGATGGAAAAGGTACTAACACTATAGCAATATGAATCCAATATCCAGCTTTGCAACCAAGTTCCCCCGTAACCCTGTTCTCTCCATCTGTGCAAGAAGAATCTTTTTCTTTCAGCTGTTCTGTCTAGTTAGACTTCATGCCTTTCAGATACGGTCTAACCATTAGGCCAGTAGGCACACAAAGCAGGACCCTGACTCTTAGAGGACTTTATGAGTGCTACCAGAATACATTAGAAGTCATAGGCAGTAAACTTCTAGAGTTCCCCCTAATAATTAAAACTAATTAGGAAATATATGCCAAAAGGCATGCATTCTGCTTGCTGATATGCAAGCTAAGACACTTAAAATAAATAGATTTGCTAAGAAGGTTCCTTCTACATCATGTTCTTTGATACAGGAAAGGTAGTAAAACATAATAAAACCATGCAAAAATGAATGTTCTATTCTTAAAGGAACTTCTAATGGCTTTATGTCTAAACAGCAGACCATATACCATCACCAACATGTAGGGACCTTGGAGCATTTTGATCTTCTAAATAATACTAAACAATGTATTTTCTCACATGCCTTAGAACACACACAACAAAAAATAACTCTTTAGAAGTTCACTCAGCTGAGAACAGTAATCTAGTCTACGGAAGAATTGCATCTGAAGATGCTCATTCCTACAGGCTGCAAAGCTACCTCTCTGCCATTTAAATAAGAGCTTAGCAATATTCCCAAGACAGAAACTGTGACATTTCAGATGACAAACCTCAGTATTTTTTCCCAAAACAACTGCCCTGAATCAAATTAATAAATTAATCTCTTCTTTTACATGTCAACTCATATTAAAATCATTCTAGGAAGCAGGAAAAACAACAGAGCTATATGGAAGATAAGGAACAATCATAAATATTTCTGAGAATTTCTCAGAGATTTATAGTTTCCATCAACCTAAGGAGATCTGAGAGCCAGGTTGGACTCAATCTTATGGGTCTTTCCATGGTGCTATGATTCATATTGGGATCAAGAGAAGTAACAGTCTGCATAGAATCATCTAGGTTGGAAAAGACCTTTAAGATCAGTGAGTCCAACAATTAACCTAACACTGTCAAAACCACCACTAAACCACATCCCTCAGCACCACATCTACTCATACTTTAAATACCTCCAAGGATGGCGATTCAACTACTTCCCTGGACAGCCAATGTTTGATAACACTTTTTATGAAGAAATTTTTCTTAATACCCAATCTAAACCTCCCCTGGCGTAACTTGAGGCCATTTCCTCTTGTACTATCACCTGTTATTTGAGAGAAGAGACCAACTCCCACCTCGCTACAACTTCCTTCCAGGTAGTTGCAGACAGTGAAATAAAGGTCTGGATAATTAATCATTAACATAAGTGTTGGATGGTAATTGTGAGAAACACAAATATATAAATTTATGTTTTGACTATGCCTTGAGAGATGTGAAAGGATGAAGCTCTTTCTTTTTAGAAGCATTAATTTTTCTCTCCCAAACCTTCCTTATTTATGCATTAAAAAGTGCATTATGGGTTAAAAACTGGCTGGATGGCCGTGCCCAGAGTTGCGATTAATGGGGTGAAATCCTCTTGGCGGCCGGTCACCAGTGGTGTCCCTCAGGGCTCAGTTTTGTTCAATATCTTTATCAATGATCTGGATGAGGGGATGGAGTGCACCCTCAGTAAGTTTGCAGATGACACCAAACTAGGTGGGAGCGTTGATCTGCTTGAGGGTAGGAAGGCTCTACAGAGGGACCTGGACAGGCTGGATCGATGGGCCAAGGCCAACTGTATGAGGTTCAATAAGGCCAAGTGCTGGGTCCTGCATTTCGGTCACACCAACCCCAAGCCACGCTACAGGCTTGGGGAAGAGTGGCTGGAAAGCTGCCCGGCAGAGAAGGACCTGGGGGTGCTGGTGGACGGCCACCTTAACAGGAGCCAGCAGTGTGCCCAGGCGGCCAAGAAGGCTAACAGCATTCTGGCTTGTATCAGGAACAGCGTGGCCAGCAGGAGCAGGGAAGTGATGGTGCCTCTGTACTGGGCACTGGTGAGGCCTCACCTCGAGTCCTGTGTTCAGTTCTGGGCCCCTCTGTACAAGAGGGACATTGAAGTGCTGGAGCGTGTCCAGAGCAGAGCTACCAGGCTGGTGAGGGGTCTGGAGACCAGGTCATATGAGGAGAGGCTGAGGGAGCTGGGCATGTTTAGCTTGAAGAAGAGGAGGCTGAGGGGAGACCTCATTGCCCTCTACAACTACCTGAAAGGAGGTTGGAGAGAGGTGGGTGTTGGCCTCTTCTCCCGGGTGAATAATGACAGGACCAGAGGAAATGGTCTGAAGCTGCGGCAGGGGAGGTTTAGATTAGATATTAGGAAGAATTACTTTACTGAAAGAGTGGTCAGGCACTGGAACAGCCTGCCCAGGGAGGTGGGTGAGTCACCATCCCTAGAGGTGTTTAAGAAACGTCTAGATGTGGCACTTCAGGACACGCTCTGAAGGGCAGACATTGTAGGTTGTTGGTGGTTTTTTTGTTTGTTTGTTTTTTGTTGGTGTGTGTATGGTTGGACTCAATGATCTCAAAGGTCCTTTCCAACCATGAAGGTTCTATGATTCTATGATTACCTTTTGTGGCATAAAAACAAACCAAACTTACAACAATCTGTGTCTATTCAAATTGATAATGTTACTTTTATAATGTCTCCCAACACTATAATCTACCAGTTCCCAAATTGCAATAGCAAGTTACTTCCAAATTACATTAAATACAGATTAACATTACATCCTCCAAGTATTGTTAGGAGTAGCTCCTATGACTTCCATTACAGTCTGTGCCCAAGGGAAAAAAAAAAAAAAAAAACAAAAAACCCACAAAACACAAACTTGTGAAAGTCCACTAATTTGAAGAGGACTCATCTTGCTCCCTTTGAAGTTGCTGAAAAGGTACTGTCTGAGTAAAACTGCTGCAATTATTTTAAATACTCATTTTTTACTCCTATGAATATTAATGTACCTTTATTCTACCCAGATCATCTTATCAGTAATGTAACTGATCCTTCTCTTGCCTGCTGTTCTGAAAGACCTCTTTTGATCTTCATGAACACCCAAAAGAATCATTGCCTTAGTCTGCAAAACCTTTGGAACGCTGATCCTATCTTTCAACAAGTACCGACCGTCTCTGTAGAAATGATAGCATGACTTTTAAAACAACAGGAATCCCATGAGCCACAAAACCTTTAAGCTCTTCCTTAAAATAAATAAACTGCAGTGATGAAGTACTAGAGAAGCTTTAGCCCATTTTAGCCATCTGTGGAACACTTATTCCCATTAAAGAGTCAGATTCTGTATTTACTGTTCTCAATTAGAGGTCACTGCTGATACATTGACATTAAGAAAAGGTATATAAATCATATTTTTTTCAAATGTGGTCTGTTTAGGTTTCGTAATGTAAACCCTACATATTCTTAAAAGAACTGATTTTCAAAGGTGCTCGGGGACCCTACAAAATTTTTTTTAGGAGAAGCAAGAATAAAAATGTGAAGCAGCATTACACAAATACTCATGCTGATTTTCCCATAAAATGCCCAGCAGGTTCAAAAGAACAGACCAATATATCTACTCCAAGCAAGTTCCAGGACAACAGATCAAATTGGATGTTTGCACAGAGTTTCAGTGCTCAGTGGCATGCCATGAAAGTTTTATTTCACCTCTCCAGGTTGCTGGGCAAACAGAAAATCTTCTGTAGACTCTTGCATGATCAAAAAATATGCTCTTTCCCCAAGAAGTCCTGCCACCTGGAAAAAGGCATGGCAGAAGCACAGAGTTTCTCTTATATACCTACCAGGGCTGCAGGAAAAGGACTAGGTCACCAGCTAGGCCCTGGCATGAGCTTCTGCCAACTGCAGAAGACATGGAAAGCTACCGAACATGGCAAGCAAAAATGCCAAAGGTGAGAAGCTGACAGGAGTTAGAGAGAGCACCATGAAGAATGACTGCATTTCACAGGTGGTAATGTGAAGTTACATGAAAAACAGATGAATAGATGAATTCCATCCATAAGTGAGGGAGAGTGTCGGGGACTTTCTGCAGAGCTGTGTAACGCCAGCAGTGTTCAGGTGACCATGTCAGTAACACCGCAAAAGGCTGAGATTATCTAGGAAATCATAGCAGAAGTGCCAAATCTGGGTATAGAAGCAGCAAAACTGGGACCAACAGGGAAAAAGTAATTAGGGAGGTGGGGTGGGGGAAGGGAAGATGGAGGTGGAGAAAGGGAGGTATGTGGGCAGCAAAAAGGAGTGCCAGGAGATGGTAAAAGGGATAATAAGGTATGAAAGCCATGCTGCCTTGGGGTGCCTGCTGGGAAGCCTTGTGCTCAATCATCTCAGCCTAAATCAATACAATAAAACAAAACCTGTTGTTCTGGCCATGCCACACAGCCCAAACCAACTCCCGTGGTTAGGAGACACAGGAGGAAATGACTGCTTTCCCTGGTGAGCAAGGGAACATCCCAACGGACAGCTCAAGCATGCTAGTATTGCTGTGACTCTGCCCGTTCCGGCAACCTCATAACATAACCCTACCCACCACCTCAGAACAGTATCACTTCTGTAAGGGACTAATGAGTGTTTTACGAGTCCTGGCACTGTCAGGGAACTAAACGCTATTGTGGCAATTATTCCAATGTGCTGAATCCAACTATAATACAGAAACTCCCTAAAATATGCTGCTTTTACCCAGTGCATGAGTTATCAGATGAACAGAGGTCTTAGAAAGCTTGTTACCCAAAATGAAATGAGAGCAAAAACACATTCATCAAGCAGATTTAGAACTCAAAACTCCCTTCAGAACAATTGATGTTGGATTTTTGGGTTTGGTTTTTTTGAATGATTACATGTCTGAAATGCAAGCCAAGACTTGCAAGCATATATCCATACGGAAAACAAGCAACTCTTTGTAAAAATTTTATAATAATTTTGATCTAGAGTTTGGAATTTCCTGCACTGCAACTAGAGGAGAGTTACCCCATCACCTACTGGCAAGAGCATGCCATTTATATAAAGACCCTGTTAGCTAAAACCCTTGTAACCAGGAAGAGGGCTACTCCAGGTCCTTACAGCATGATTTGTAAAACAGTCTAAAGATGCATTTGAGATACTCGGAACTAATTCAGATTAAAGATTAACACTTTCTCTCAACGGACAAAGCATATGACTAATTCAATATGTTATATTCATCACAGCACTGACTTTAACTACTGGCTCAATTTAGCATTCTACCATCCAGTTATATCTGACGTGGTTGTTGGCTGTACATAAATGCCGATTTTAATTGGCATTTATAGTCTCTAACTTGGATTTTTAGTAAGAATCTCTTTTGCTTCTCACTCTCAGAAGCAGTAAGAGCTGCCAGTGGCCATATGTGTATATTCATAGTTATTTCACATTTTTCGCTACATTTATGAGCGACCTGTTTTAAGGAGCTTGTATAAATACATCGGTGAGCATCTGCATCACAGGTCATGTAACTGCAGAACTGATAGATACTAATAGGGAAAATACCTTCTGATTTGAAAGATACCCTTCTCGCACTTTGCTCAGAAAGAATCACTTTCCATAATGCAGACTGCTCTTGGCTAACAGCCTCTTTTCAAACCATATGCAATGCAGCAATTTAAGCAATAGAAATCTGTAACTCAAGCACACAGGGTTAACTGAAAAGGAGAATTTTTAATTTTTTTTTTTATTTAAATGAAGGCAAATACAAACCATTAAGTACGCTAGGAGCTTGCACCCAGCTATTTTAGGATACCTAAGCAATGACATGCAAACAGGCTCTGACACAGGGCCAATCTTTAAAGGATCACCAGAACAAAGGACACAGAAGGCAGCTGTTTCTCCTCTAATCAGTGCACACAGCTATCACGGTAATCATAGCCTCCACCAAGGATCCTCTAGTCACAACTCATTAATCAGCTGGGCCTGACCTGAACAGGAAGACGTAAAAAGATTGAGTCGTGCTTTAGCTTCAAGGCTGGCAGCCTAACCATGTTGAGGGGCAGGGGGATGGAGAATGAGGAAATCTGGGAAAACCTCAGAAGGAGGAGAACATAGCTAAAACAAACTCCTAAATTAATGGAGGAATATACAGAGCAGCTCATCAAGAAGTTGTATACTGAAAAAATGCTTCTCTCTAAATTCATCTAAGAGTGGTAACCAACTTCACACCTTCTGCAGTCATTTTCCTGTCATACTTGGCTGTCAATCATTATTCTTTAAATGAAACAATGTAGAAAAACACAGACCAAATTAATAAAGGCAACATAATAATATTAATATTTCATGTTTGATGGAACAAGACTGTTTTCTGACAGTGCTTAATTGAAGCGGACTGCTCATTTTATCGGAAGCTTGACAACTGCCTTTCCAGGCAAGTTTGTCACATCCCCTTTCACTGTGCTTCTTTTCCAAGCCAAACAAAACCACATAAACAGTCTAATGAGATACCCTGCAGGCTTAGTCCTTTCAGACACTGCAGAATCAGCTACACCTACTTAAATGCAGTTTTTAAAATAGCACTGAAATAGAAAAGCACTAAGGTATACCATCTCCACTGTGTTTGAGGAACAGTAGTCACTGTAAGGACACTATAAAACAGACATTTATGCACCAGCATCAAGCACTGGAAACAATCTTCTCACATAGCAAGAAACCATCAGGATTTCTCCGAGGGTGTACTGCAGGGTTTTGAACCATCAATCTGGAAATACTGTATTACAGACTTCTTGACATGACCGTTACTGCAGCTCTACTCAGCCTTTCTTTAAATGCTTAGTGCAACAACTGGTGCTAAAAATGAAAAATAAAAAAATTCTGTTTTCTCATCCTTGATCTCCAACCCCCTAGACATTTTTCTTATGTCCAGGAAACGATACAAACAAACCCAGAGATTTTGGGATCCCTTTTGCATGTTGAAAACATCGCAGATATGCAATAATCCTCAGTTTAGTCATCAAGAAGTGCCCTTAGGCAAACTTCACAGAGCTTCAGTGTTATTTTTTAAAAGCAGCATACTAGTGAAATGAGAAACTGCTCTGTACTAGTTGCCAAGAGTATGTTATTAAGGAAAAAAGGAGTTAAGTCCTTGAAATGTAATGAGAAGGATTATTGCAACATGAAGCCACTCTCCTGAAACAGATTATATCTGGAAAAGAATTCAAGTCCCACTAGAAACCAATGGAAGCAAGTTTCAAAGAGACTGCAAAGTAATTTCTTTCGAATTACTTGGTTAATTTAAATGTATTAAACCATTAAATTAACAGAACATATATTTTAAGTTACAGAACTTCCTTAAAAGTAACTTTGAAGTCAAATCTCAATGGATTCAAGTATAGTCTAAAGGTTATTTAGTTTTAATTACCATATTAAAAAAAACCCAAATCTTTATCTTAAAAATATATACTTGAAAGTGTTAGGGCCCATTCTCCCATTCCATACTACTTCCTTTATTTCTTAGTCACACCAAGACCACCTGATGGAATGAAAAACGAGCTACTACACACTAACAATATAGGCTTCAATCTCCAGTAAAGCCAGCGTGGACAAAACAGCATTAGCAACACTGCAAAGAACTTCGAGAACAGAACAAAAAATGACAATTAAATTCATGCATATAAAACTATCAGAAAACAACTGAATTTTGGATTCATATATACCTAGTACCTTAGATGATCCCAACTACTTCAGAACACTGGTTGAGAGAGTCCCTTGGGAGATAGGCCTGAAGGGCAAAGGGGTCCAGGAAGGCTGGACGCTCTTCAAGAAGGAAATCTTAAAGGCCCAGGAGCAGGCTGTCCCCAAGTGTCACAAGTCTACAGGGTGGGGAAAATGGCCAGTCTGGATGAATAAGGAACTTCTGATGGGACTTAGGAATAAAAGGAGGGTTTACCACCTTTGGAAAACGCGACAGGCAACTCAGGAGCAGTACAGAGATCTCATTAGGTTATATAGAGAGAAAATTAGGAAGGCAAAAGCCCAGCTGGAGCTCAACTTGGCCACTAACATTAAGGACAACAAAAAAAGCTTCTATAAATACATCAACAAAGAGAGCCAGGGAGAATCTCCATCCCTTACTGGATGCAGGGGGGAAAGCTGCAACCAAGGACGAGGAGAAGGCTGAGATACTTAATGCCTTCTTTGCCTCCGTCTTCAATAGTCAGACCAGCTATCCCCAGGGTATTCAGCCTCCTGAGATGGAAGATAGGGATAGAGAGCAGAACAACCCACCCATAATCCAGGAGGAAGTAGTCAATGATCTGCTTCTGCACCGAGACACACATAAGTCTATGGGGCCGGATGGGATTCAGCCAAGAGTACTCAGGGAGCTGGCAGCAGAGCTCACCAAGCCTCTCTCCATCATTTATCCACAATCTTGGTCAAGAGGGGAGGTACCAGATGACTGGAGGGTGGCTAATGTGACGCCCATCTACAGGAAGGGTCAGAAGGAGGATCCCGGGAACTACAGGCCTATCAGCCTGACCTCAGTACCAGGAAAGATCATGGAGAGGATCATCTTGAGTGAGCTCTCACAGCAAGTGCAGGGCAGCCAAGGGATCAGGGCCAGCCAGCATGGGTTTAGGAAAGGGAGGTCCTGCTTAACCAACCTGATGTCTTTCTCTGACCATGTGACCCGCCTTCTGGATGTGGGGAAGGCTGTGGACGTTGTCTATCTGGACTTTGGTAAGGCTTTTGACACCATCCCCCACAGCATTCTCCTGGAGAAGCTGGCGAATCATGGCATAGACAAGTGTACTCTGTGCTGGGTTAAAAACTGGCTGGGTGGCCGTGCCCAGAGAGTTGTGATTAATGGGGTGAAATCCTCTTGGTGGCCGGTCACCAGTGGTGTCCCTCAGGGCTCAGTTTTGGGGCCAGTTTTGTTTAATATCTTTATCGATGATCTGGATGAGGGGATGGAGTGCACCCTCAGTAAGTTTGCAGATGACACCAAGCTAGGTGGGAGAGTTGATCTGCTTGAGAGTAGGAAGGCTCTACAGAGGGACGTGGACAGGCTGGATCAATGGGCCAAGGCCAACTGTATGAGGTTTAATAAGGCCAAGTGCCGGGTCTTGCATTTCGGTCAGAACAACCCCAGTGTGCCCAGGTGACCAAGAAGGCCAACTGCATTCTGGCTTGTATCCGGAACAGCGTGGCCAGCAGGAGCAGGGAAGTGATCGTGCCTCTGTACTGGGCACTGGTGAGGCCTCACCTCGAGTACTGTGTTCAGTTCTGGGCCCCTCTGTACAAGAGGGACATTGAAGTGCTGGAGCGTGTCCAGAGCAGAGCTACCAGGCTGGTGAGGGGTCTGGAGACCAGGTCATATGAGGAGAGGCTAAGGGAGCTGGGCATGTTTAACTTGGAGAAGAGGCGGCTGAGGGGAGACCTCATTGCCCTCTACAACTACCTGAAAGGAGGCTGTAGAGAGGTGGGTGTTGGCCTCCTCTCCCAGGTGAATAATGACAGGAGCAGAGGAAATGGTCTGAAGCTGCGGCAGGGGAGGTTTAGATTAGATATTAGGAAGAATTACTTTACTGAAAGAGTGGTCAGGCAGTGGAACAGCCTGCCGAGGGAGGTGGGTGAGTCACCATCCCTAGAGGTATTTAAGAAATGTGTAGATTTGACACTTCAGGGCATGCTCTAGTGGCAGAGATTTTAAGGCGTTTTTTTGGGTTTTGTGAGGGCTTTTTTTGTGTATGGTTGGACTCGATCATCTCAAAGTTCCCTTCCAACCATGAAGATTCTATACTACTATTTTTCAGAAAAGTATTTCAGGTGGAAATAGATCATTCTAGGATTTATATTCATATACACGTCCATTAAAGTAGCATGAGCGTCTCCCATGTAAATCACTATAAAAATAAGAGTTTAGCTTAACTTTTTCCTACTTATGCACACTACAAACCAGTAAGAGACAAGAATCTTTTAATAACTCTTTGCGATTGTACATGAAAGGATCTCTTATAAAAGTAAATTAAGTGATCTAAGCAATGTCATTCCTGTCAGTGGCACCATTAGGAACAGCATTGAAGTTAATGAATCTCACAAGTTTAAGGAAGCTTTTCACAGTTGCCTGGCTGCGCACTCGCTCTTTCAACTTGATTAAACTCCACTGACATGGAAGCTAGTTAGCTCAGTGCAGAGTCCTACATTTGCCTGTAACCTTTTCTGGGATCATTTGGGATAAAGGAGGTCATTCCTGTCACAAGCAGTCTCTTGAGCACCTGCAGTTTCTGAGTCATTATGGCCCAAGCAATTCTTCAGTTTCTAAATATGATCCAAGCTAGCTCTTCTAGTTACTTGTGTTAACATTAATTGATTTAGGGCATTCTATACTGGAATCAGAATTACCTGATACAGAGCAAAGGTTACGGTTCAGTCCTGTTCTGATTCAACAAGAATTTCAAAGCCCAGCACTCAAATAGGAAATAGGCTTAGAATTTCTTATTACTCTCATCTGAGTTAATAGCCTAGTTATGATTCACTTTCTTTCCTGTTTGCTGGACTTGATCTGCAGCTTAAGCAGCATCACAGTTGTTTAATTAATATAGTGCCAAGGAAAACGCAAATACTGTTAAATCTTAACTAGAAAAATGAGCTTGTAATGCTATTGTCAGCAGGCAAGCTTGGCTAACGTCCCTTGGTTCAACGCACTCGGAAAATGTAAGTTGACTCAATTGTGCTTCTTACAGCATTAGCAGTAATCCAGACATGCATCACTGCACACAAGAATATCCACAAAATCTTCATGACAGCAAGTTTCTCTTGAAGCTCCTTGCAAACCTTTTAGGTTCTTTAACATTCCTATTCACGCAAAAAACAATGCAACTTCAACAACAAGGTCCAGCTTCTTACAGAGTTTTTAACAATTCCAATTTTACATGTGTATTAGCGCAAGTGTGAGCTTAGCTTAGTGAATGCAGGCCATTTATCACTTTTTCTAGGGGAAGTCTAGTATACATCCTCCTCCCTATACACAGAGAGTCTTATACATCCTACTAAGCTCTGTCTGTTTCGCAAATATCTTGTTGCAGCAAGCCAGCTTCATAACCCAAGTAAATCAATCAATGAATCACAGAATAGTTTGGGTTGGAAGGGACCTTAAAGATCATCTAGTTCCAACCCCCCTGCCATGGGCAGGGACATCTCCCACTAGACCAGGCTGCTCAAAGCCTCATCCAGCCTGGCCTTGAACACTTCCAGGGAGGGGGCAGCCACAACTTCCTTGGGCAACCTGTTCTGGTGCCTCACCACCCTTACAGTAAAGAATTTCTTCCTGATATCAAATCTAAATCTACCCTCTTTTCAGTTTGAGGCTGTTACCCCTCATCCTATCACTACACTCCCTGATAAAGAGTCCCTCCCCATCCTTCCTGTAGTCCCCTTTAGGTACTGGAAGGCTACTACAAGGTCTCCTCAGAGCCTTCTCTTCTCCAGGCTGAACAACCCCAACTCTCTCAGCCTGTCCTCATAGCATAGGTGCTCCAGCCCTCTGATCATCTTCAGGGCTCTCCACTGGACCTGTTCCAACAGGTCCATGTCCTTCTTGTGGTGAGGACTCCAGAGCTGGACGCGGTACTCCAGGTGGAGTCTCACCAGAGCAGAAGGAAATGAAGGAAATGTCAACACTAAAATCAGTAAAATAACCCATGCAATGACACTGAATTTACCTCTCACCATGACAAATGCTACTTTATAACCAGAGTTACAGATTATAACCACTGTAAAAACTTCTTAGTGTTCCTGCTGCCCATCAGTAGAAATTAGATAATACATCCTGCATTATTTCCCCACACGCACTATCAAATAGATTCATGTGAAAATGTCTGATACAACATTTGACTGATAAAAACAAATTTCACTACTTGCATTTTCTTTTGAGCTGTATAGATTGGTATCAGAAATGTTTAGGAAATGTTCAACAAGAAAAAAATTCAGCAGAAAATGTTATGTTTGGGCAGGCTGGGGGATCAGAAAAAATCCACAGATTTTTCCATACTTTTAATAAAACTTCTGTCGAAAAAGGACTTCCTTGTGTATAAGGAGAAATTTTGGTCCTGTATATACGTGAGGACAAAGGTTGCAGCTTCTCTTCTCCACCATTTAAAAACTTCACCCTATCCTTCTGCACCAGCCTTTGACCCATGCTCACTCCTGCCTCCGCTGTGTTAATGAAACTGTGTGGGAAGTCGCTTTACAAACCAGGCAATTGAAAAACTTGAGTTGAAGGTGTAAAAAGAAGAGCTCAGTGGTTAAATCATGTCCCCAGAATGTCAGAGAAATGCCAACTAGGATTTACATTCAAACATTCTCCTCCACTGTGCATCATATATCAAGTAGTGATTGATTTTTTTCCAGGGAATCTCCAGTTTGATTTTCTTTGTTGTTAAAAATGGGAGATAAACTCGGGGACACACACACAGAAAACAGCTGTCTGAAAAACAGTATTTGAATGGGGAAACAAATATTCTTTTTAAAGTCACAAGACAGGAATGTAGGTTTTCACATGTGCCTACACTAGCAAAAAATAAATTATAGATCATATGTAAGTTGCTTTGATAACTGATAGATTCTTCTAGCATGAAGACAGGATGGGTGGTATACGCTTTTTGACTCATTTGGCTAGGAACAGTGGCAATCTCTTTTTATGAGCTGAGTCAGCTAGAAAAAACAAAAAATCCTACAGTTTTATGTAAAAAAAAATAAATAGGAAAGTCAAACAAATCAAGACTATCTTTCTCTGGAACTCTATGAAGATAATGTTGTAAGAACACTGACTGAAGAGCTGCAAAAAGAAGAGTCAAATCTCTTTTTGAGCTGTAAAAAAAAGCAACTAGAAATGTCGAAAGTTGATAGCTTTCCTGAAAGGGATTCTAAAACTTCTGAGTTTATGTCAGTTGGTACTTCTGCATTTCTAAAAGACCACACACAGAAAGCTCTGAAATTACACCCTAATTCCGCAACACAGCTTTGATGATTACTGTTTAATGAGAAAAACCACAGAGAAAAATTCAGAGATACTTGCTGCAGAACATATAAAGCAAAGTAACCAGAGATAGATGACATAATAAAGTAAGAACAAAAGTGCTAACTGTTCCTTATGAAGAAAACAATAGAAATGCAACACAGACAGAAGATTAAGCAAACTGATTTTACAAATCTTGATTCAGTAGTGGTCCTTCAGCCATTTTCTTACTACACTATTAATTTAATTCCACACTCATTGGAGGCATAAGGGGGAAAAAAAAATCCATATCTTAGGAAAAATAATAATGTTGGTACAGTAAGGTTACTGTTTTTTGTTCTGTAGTCCACTACAAAATAGAGAAGCTGTTTCCTCCTCTTTCCACTGACAACCTTCCCACAGCATGAAGTAATTAGTAGGTTGTCAACAAATTTTCATGATGACAACTTATAAAAGAAAACAAGTAATGTTTAAATAATAATAATAATAATAACAACACAACTCCCCCTGTTGCTATTGAAACATCAAATAAACGAGACTGTTTCTAAATGAATGCATGCAAAGGCAAATAAAAACACCCATCTACAAGAAAGGCAGAAAGGAGGATCTAAGAAACTATAGGCCTGTCAGTCTGACCTCGGTAGCAGGGAAGGTCATGGAGCAGATCGTCTTGAGTGCCATTACAAGCCATATAATGGACAACCAGGGGATCAGGCCCAGTCAGCGTGGGTTTATGAAAGGCAGGTCCTGCCTGACAAACCTGATCTCCTATGACAAAATGACCCGATTATTGGACGAGGGAAACCCATGTGTCTTAATCCTGGCCCAGGGAGAGCATTTCTAAGTTGACATCTACACCCAGTTTAATTTTAATAGTTTAATCTTTGAAGCCATTAAAAGTGCTAGTCAGAACAGGATTACAGGTGCCTGCAAATACATTCAGTGTCTAAATACCCTAATATCGTGTCAAACACACATTTCTTGTGCCCTTCTGTTTCACATTTCCTAGAGCCCAAATTGACAGTACCATGAACATAGCTTAACTATTAGTCTCTTCCTACCCACAATTCAGGAAATTATCTGATATTTCAGTTACCATTGCATCAGCCTTTCTTTATATGATTTAGAAAGCACAGATGTGGTTAGCAACACTGTGCTGCATTTCCTCATATGAATGTTTTCTTCTGAGATCAACTAAATCACTTCTCATAGACCAGTACATTTCATTCTTAAAATGATTCCCACCGTGAATTGGGACAGCATGCTGGATCAATACCTTCCAGTGTGACTATTAGCAACAAACTCCTGCCCTGGCAGAGAGACCCACTGTGCTACTGATCCTTGTGTTTGGATCACTACCTGTGGGAGGAAAACTTATGTGTCACCATAGTGTAAAAACATTTAAACGCCTCTCCAGTATTTGTTTATGAATCATTGTGGGATTCAAGGAAAAAAAAAACAAACATAAATCTAGTTTCCATTGCTATTCAAGGAGATTCTTGCCATTAATTTCCAGAGTAAGACATAAGACATAGTCCTTTGTATATACTGTTTTATACTGTTCTCCATTCCTTAAAGCATCTATTTGTAGAAGCTTTTTAAGCCTGTATTTAAGCAGCCTCTTTCCCTTCCAGGCCTTTGTTTATCTGGTTTGGTTTTTTTTCCCAATACCTAGACAACAGTCCACTGTTGCTACTACTACATCTGAACTCACACTCAAAAATACTGCAAGACGTATCCCCAAACATAAGAAAACAGAGTGCAACTTCTTCCAGTTTAAAAAAAAGTAACAAATCAGCTACTTAACAAATGAGTAGTATTTAGTGGAACAACTGATCTACATGATCGCATTGGAAAGCATCACTGTATCTCCAGCTAAGCTCCAGGCCTGCATGAATCCATCAGCTCCTTAGGCTTCCCTCAGGCAAGTTTCAGACAATATTCATACATTAAGGGATGCTATTTCAGCACAGAAGCAAATACCAAGCACAATCTGTGTTATTACCCTCAAATCACACCATTTTTCTTTACCATCAGTTGCATGCAGTTTTGTCTTCAATATTAGAAATGTAAGGAAAAAAATTTACAATAATTTGTTTAAAAGTTTTAATGAGCATATAAATGAATGTAGCTGGTATTGTGAACACAACAGAAATAGCCCCTCAAGAGCTTCCCTTTATAAAAACTGATACAAAAACTGTTTTGTATAGCTATAATATGCCATTCAGTTCACATTTCTCTATGTTGCCAGAGGGAAGGTGAGAAAAGGAGGGAAGATCATGCTTACAAACTTCAGCCTTTCAACAGGAAAATCATGACAACTGATACTATGAGATAATCATCCAATCAAACCCATTAACAATTTGCATTTCAATGCCTAATGCAAACATATGTTCAGGATAAGATGGAATGACCACACATCCTGAGAATTAAACAATTATGGATGGACACAGAGAGAAGGGGTTTAGGTTTACTATTATACAGATTAAATGTCTGATTAAAAAAACTGAGGAGGGTAATTCTCCCATTTGCATAAAAAGGCCTAAATATTCAAAGTGTCTCTTCTCATCGGTAAATGCCTGTTTGATCAGACCATATGTTAGCTTCTCATTATTAGTGAATGACCCAAATGGGCATTCTGAGCACAACTCTGAAGGCTTTACCTGTTCAGAATATAACTATTCCAAGATAAAATTCTTATTTTGTTTTTCAAAATACAACTAGGATTTTAAAAGTTAAACTTGCCTTATAAATAATCTGTATTTAGAACATATGCTATGCCCAGAATTCAAGACTCAACCACTGGTAGCCACTGTTTTGCTGAAAAGTTCCTCCAAGAAAGAGAGCAGAGCTGGAGCTGGGAGGTCACTTATCCTGCAGCTTCTAGGGAATGTGAGCTTTACAAAATGAATGCGAAAGACTATGCTTTCTACAAAGTATAACATTTTTTTGAAAACTAATGGATTCAAGAGAGGATAAACGGTTTAAGTGAAAAATGGTTTGTTTAAGCTGCCTTGTACTGTCTTTTACCTCTAAACTGGACAACTCCTTTTTAGCAGGAGACTAGGCATGAAAACAGTGCTGCAAAGTTTACCAATGGCCCCTCAAAAATGATTCAAATCATAGGTTATGAGGTGTAATTATAGACCCTGAATACTCAAATAGTATCATCAAGTACATTAATCATTGCCAACATTTTCAATAAAAAACTCAAAGAAAACTGAATATAAATATTAAAAGTATATTCTTCCAAACAGGAACAAAAAGTCTGTATAGTAGTAACATGAAACCAAAGTACCACAGTACCAAACCACTTCACTTGGCATAAACAAAAAGATGCTAGATTCCTCCCTGCATTTAGTCGAGCAGATACTGCAACAAATAATCCAGGTTGCTGGTCTCTGGGTGGGATGTTTCTGGGTGTTCATGCAGATGTTCTACAAACACAGGTTCTACATCCCATTTGCTCTTTAATTATCCTTTCATTTGTTCCCCATCCAGAGACTGTATGTAGGGTCAGGCGACCATGCACGAACTGTCATCCATCTCTTTAGTAGACACTGACATGAAAAAAGCCTTGCCAGTGCCTAAAAGACCAAGGCAAGGAAGGTGGCCAAGGGCCATGTATAAACTGCAATAATTTAGGCCTGCTTATGTTTGTACAATAACTCACAGATGAGACTGGAATACAAACACACTGATTTGGCATCCACGGGACACACATGGAGTAAATGTTACCAACAACTGAAAAACTTGTAAGTTAAAACAGATTGGCATACTTAATCTCTGTATTGTTTCTAGCTGTTCAAATTCGCATCGGCAGTTCAAACTAGCTCTGTGGGAGCAAAAGCCATCATAGCATGGAACTTCCAAACTCAGACATGGTGCTTCACTTTCAGCACACATAAGTGTTTACTGTAATGTGCCATCACAGGGAAGGGAGAGGAGGCTCCTGCATCCATATAAATGTTTTTCCCCTCTGCTCTGACTTTGAATCAAACTAATGTGACATTTAAGTATCAAAGACATGAACTTCACAAATCACCTTAAAGGAATGTTAATTTCAAAGCTCGTTTGTGGCAAATATATGCTGACATTGTTAGTGTCAAGCCAAAGAGTCAAACATCTGAGTTGTGTCATTGAAATGTAATTATAGAGGGACAGCTGTGTGCTGTTCTGTGTGACCCTGAGGAGTAGTGCAAAACACCACAGATCCAGAAGCATCCTGTGACAACTTAATGGAACACAGGCAAACAAAACCTATGTGTGATATATTTTAAATTGCTGCTTCTAATGGAGCATTACAAAACATCAATTAATGAGCAGTTTAGCTCACTGGCACAACCTAAAATGACTTTCAGGAGTATATTTACTAGGGTCAGATCTCTCTTGTATGCTGAATGTATGAAATGGGAAGCAAATGATGGAAAGGAATGTAATTTTGCCCACTCCATGCCAGCCACTTCTGTCTCAGGACTGTAGAAAAGCTACATCTCCCACATGTCACTTCACACTGGAGAAAGGAATGGCTTTATCTGTGCATGCTCCAAATGAAACAGATAAACACAAACTAGTGTACGCCAAGGCTCTGCAGAGGATTAGGAGATGCAAACGCTGTATTGGCATCCTCTCAGTCCCACAGTATCCCACTATGATCCACAGAGATCCTACTGTTCCAAGGGCAGTAAGAAGTAGAAATAGGATCGGTGTGTTGGAACATCCTTTATCTAGGGAAGGATGCCCCTTCTGGGTCCACAGAATAATGCTCCCTGCAATCACTGGAAGCCATTCTGCAAGCTATAAACTGGGAATTTCAGTGTCAAGGATTAGTGAATGGCAATACTGTATGGCAGGCTGCAACATTTTTCCCCCAGACAGGAAAAAAATAAAAAAGGCGCTATCCTTGGACATCCAGTTAATGCCCAGACTTCTTCCCTCAATTTTCACAGGAGTGGGGTGGAGAGTGGGAGGGTGGAAGTAATTCTTTAACTTCAGTGGATTTGGATTTTTCTTCTAAAAGGCATGTCAGACAAGTGACATTTTTCTCTCTTATTACACATTATTTTATCCACTGCTAAAAATAGAGTAAAGATGAACAAATACTAATGAATACAGCATATAATCTATCTTTTGAGGCTAAAAGCACATAGAATTCATGAGAACAGAGTTTTATAAAGCTTTAAGACAATACTAAGTTTTCCATTAGTATCCACATCTGTATACCTAAATTATGATGTTTTAGCAGACATCTTTTTATTCGCTAGCTCTATTAAAAAAGAAAAAGCAAAGAGACTAAATAAGGAAAGGTTAAATATAAAATGAAAAAGAAAATTTATTGTGGAGTATCAGGTCTACCAAGCACAGGGAAGTTTTAATTTACTTTTTAACTCAATACACACTCTTGATACCTGAGAATCTTATCCAAGTGCTTCTCTACCCTACTGTTTCACAAACTCATCCCCTATTCAGAAATACACTAGAATCACACAAGTAAAAACTAACTACACAGATCATCATTAACATTTTAAGGACTTTTTTTTTCCTTACAAAAAATTCATAAAGCCATGAGGTTAAATAAACCTCTTTAAAACTCCATCTTAAAAAAAAAAAAAGGCAAAAAAACCCCCAGGTATCAGGTTTATGTAGACAATGGCTTAGTATTAAGCTACCACAGATCTAAGCTAAGAGTGACATCCAGTGGAAAGACAGTCCATATCCTCCTCTTTCTTCATGCTTTTGTGGACAAAGCTTTAGCTCAGATAAAACCTACCATAACACATTTATGTTATGAATATTCAGAAAGATATGTCTGTCTTGTATTACAGATGTCACTGCGATGGCAGAGGTGTGCAAGAATGACAAATAGCCCTGGATTTCCACAGGGCTGAAAGTTAGGCCAAGTGAATCAAGGTGTGGCACAAGAGACAAATTTCCCATCATTGTTTCACCGCAACAAATTATCTGCCTTAGAGCTAACTATTAAACTAGGAAGCGACTGAAGATTTCACATAAAGAAGTAACATGCTTCTTATAATACACTGTCACAGGTATTTATTGTCAGAGATAACTATTTATATTTGTTAATACCCTATCCAACTTCCTAATGGCAATTAATATATGAGGAAAGAGAGATACTATAAACATGGAAGCTGCTATATTTTGACCTAATGGAATTGAACTGTGAAAAAGCCAGGCAAAGGTTGATGAGATTAATTTCTTTTTGTAGAAGATGGAAGCAAATGCCTTCTATGTGATCAAGATTGTTTCCCCAATTAATCTCTTTGGATATACACTTTTCTGTGTATCCTAACCAAAGGATATACACAGAAGGAAGTGAAGGGGAAAAAAACCCCCAAAAACAAAAAACCAAAAATCCCAGGTACATTTCTCTGCATTTGTGACCTGTGAGAGACGTGACTACTTAAGCAAAGGGAGATGTGCTCCATGTCACCAGCATCCTTTTCCCTACTTTTTTTCCTATACACATGGGGAGGAAGAACAAGCATCCATGATGCTGTTCTCCCCCTTCCTCTCCAGAGTTCCTAATGGTTCCAACACACTATTTCTCATTCCTTTATTGTCTGACCGAACTGGGAAGAAATCTTCCCACTACCCTGGCTCCATTTTCACTTTCTCTGCCTCCTCCTACCTTGCTTGATCTTAGATTCAACGTGGCTTGAGGGAAAGGGTTGGGGGGGAAATAATTAGTGCATTTGCTTTCCACCATACCCGTTCAACTACTGGCTCTTACCACAACAGGTCTCACCTCTGCAAACTCACGTTAAAAATTAGTCAAAATCTCTTTGTTAGACAGACAGCATCTGCTGCAAAAGTCTGGTAGGCATGGGAGAGTCTCCATGCCCCTGTCAATAAAGGTACTTAGCTGTTAACAGGCACCGATTGAAGACAAAGTAGACAAATTAACCACGTGCTGAGTGTAAGAAGCTTCTTGCAAGACTTCTGTGCTCCTGAAAAAATTTACAAGTTACCTTCTAACCCCAGTTGCAAAGTAAATCCACACTCAATATAATGAGACACTGTTTCAGTGCTAGCCAAATTCAAATCCACAATCAGGAGCTCTTATTCTGTCACCTGCTCACTACCACTGTCCTACATACAATATTGCCTCTCCAATAAAAATTACAGTATTTAACTCCTAGGTTTAACAATAACTACCTATAAGGTATGGCAGAAACATTCTTCCTTTGGTGTAGTCATCTTTACAATATTCAAAAGCACTACCTTTTTTCTGGTTACATCTTCAAGTAATTTTCCCAGTGTATTCCCTGGCTTCCAAATCAAATAAGCATTGATAAAGAAAAGATAACTTTTATATTTCTACCATTCTGCAATAGATGTCATGTATCAAAAGTAGTAATTACAATGTGAGTATTATTCCAAATTTTTCAATAAAAAAAAGATAAGACAAATCAAGAACATGTACATGCCTTATTTTAGGAAAGACACCTTTTCAGTGCTTGGCTTTCCATGCGTAAAATCTAACGGGGGCTTATTGGACTGAGAATCACTATATTCAATCAAATTCTTTTTTTATAACAATATGCATAGTATCAGGTACTGTAGTGTAAGCGCGTACCTAATCACCCTATACAATATTCTTTCCATAAGTAACCAGTAAAATTATTTTCCTTCCCAATTTCCTTATAGTAGGAGCTTACTAGGGTGGTAAAGGAAGCCTAACCAAATGGCAGTATCCAAAAGCAGAATTTCACTCCACAAAAAGCAGTTCCTGTAGGCATAAAGGACCAACCTCTCAAAGATGCAACAGAGGAGGCGGTACGCATCTGCATAGACAGAATCTCATGTGTGATCAGTATGTGCACTTCTTATAACATTACAGTTCCTAAAAGGGCAACCAGCTGTGGGAATAAGTGTCATTACTAAGCAATATTGCATAATAGAATGTATTTTAAAATACACAAGAAATCAAGTAAAACAGAACACTGAAATATCCCCCTGTAACAAATAGAAAGCATGTAGATCTTCTAATTATTGCATTGGAGAAGATGGGGCTGGTTAAACCAGGAACATGACTAGAAATGTGAAATATCAGAAAGATCTTTCTTGAGAGACAGAAATAGTGGCTATAATAATTGAGAATGATTATAAGTCTTATGAGGACATTTTGGATAGGAAACATTGAAGACAACCTAAATAAAAATAGAAAGGCGTGTACTGATGCACTGGGTATGCTATAATTATGCGTGCAATTTTCCTCAGTATAGAAAAAAAAATAGTTCTTGATTACTGAACCCTTTGAAAGCAAATTGTCACTTTTTTTTCTCCCATCCATTTATACCTCAGTCCTGCAGCTGGAGCTGCATGAAGAGGCATTCATTCTTTTTGTACTACACCTTTATTTTAGTGGAAGATTTCATTTCAGTGGAAAATATATCAAGGTTGATATCTAGCACATTTATGCAACAGCTCAAGAAAGAGTCTTTCTAAGGATAGAAGCATAAGTCTGCGTTCTTGATAGAGTTTGTGAAAAGCCTACTGTTGTCTCACTGCAATTAAAAGCAGCCTGGAAAGTGAAAAAATAGTCCTACTTCTCAAAAACAGAAGTAGTTACAGAAAGTAGAAAGACATTATGATCCCAGTACTGAAAATATTGAGCACGTTAGTGATGTTTTTTGTCAGAGTTAGATTGATGGTTGCACTAGATGTTTTGAAAGGTCCCTCCCAACCTAAGCAATTCTATGATTCTGTGTTAAATTGCAGACACTACAAACAGTCCCAGACATTTTTGTGTGGCTACTTTGTATGTTGTAGCTACAGTTTAAGAATCACTAAAATATATTAAAAACAGAGGACCATTCTTTCATTGGTTTAAAGCAACATAGTTCCATTTAAATCAATAAAGCTGTGGATGCTGCACCAAGTGAAGTAAGAATTTGACATATTTAGACAGAAAGGCAGTCGATGACAAAACTGGTGTTTAGATGTGTTACCTTACCACATTGGGAAAAATTACACAAACGGGGTGCTGATGCCACCTGAGTAGCCAAAGAGACACATCAGATTAAACAGGCTTCAAGATACAAACAATGATAACCCATTCTTGAACCCGGGACACTAAATCAACAGCCATTCCTATGAAGTCAATGTTGTGAACGAAACAGAGGAACAGAGCAACAAGACATTAGCAATAACTTACATAGGCAGCACAGAACAAGGGACTGGAGTCTCCTAAGTAAACAGAATAAGAAAGGTTAAGAGGTAGAACGGCATGCTTCTGGTCCTCAAATCTCTCTTAACAACAGAATAATAAGGTTCCCTCTGGTCCAAATGCTGCAATGAGCAAAGAGAGGAAAGATCACTGTGTCTGCATCAAACTTCCATCAACCCAGGCTGAGCTTTTATATGACAAACCCAGTGGTTTGTCAGTAAAAGCTGACAAAAAATTGAAAGAGTAACTATATGGGACAGAGGGCAGCAAGTTAAAAGTAGAGAAAGAGTTGTGCAACCAGATTTTAAAAATTTGATATTAAAAGATAACTTAATTTCACAGTGCAAAGCACACCACCTAAAGACAAACCAAAAGAAGGAACTATATATTAAATAAGACAACTGTACTGCAAAGTTGGTAAAAAGAACAAATGAGGGTCCCTGAAGGCAATTCCATGAAGTTACCAGCTCGCACTGACAATATGAGAAGGAAAAATGGGTACAAAGATTCATGGCCTGCACAAAAAAACAATCAGAAAATATGATGCAACTCTCAAGGCAAGTTTATGGTATCGCTAAAACAAGTTCTGGGTAAGTATGATCTGTGTATCCTTACTCAAGCTTCCGAAGCTTTAAGGGACAAGCAGTCATTAAGTTCAGAGCTTCAGGTTTTCACAGTACCTCATGTGGCATGACACACAAATCTGAACAGGGACCCTGTAACTACTCACCACAAAAACAGGAGGAAGGAGAACTTTTAAAGTGTCCATCCTTTCTCAATTATTTTCCCTGTGTCAGGAACGTGGCCTGAAACATTGCGCAGAAAGTCATTGTATTTTACTTGTCAAAACAGCTTCAGAGGGAATGCAAGTCAGACTTACTGTTTTACAGCAAGAATTCCACTGGAACTATAATGAAATACAGAAGCAGCAAGATAAATCTGCCGCTGGTACCAGGAAAAGCTTGAAAACCATCACAAAAATAACAACAAAACATAAAAGAGGACACGAGCCTTCTAACAATGGAACAGTCTTTAAATGGAGTGGGAAATATGTTCAATTTGCTGCAAATTATAGCCCTGATAGAATACTGCACATTAAGTAACAACATTGAGTGGCTGCTGTAACTGGCATAAATTCTCCAGAAGTACTCAGTACTCCGGCACTGCCAATCAAAGGGAGCATCTCTGAGGTGCTCTGGAAAATACCATTACAGGAATAGTCACTGCAGATTGCTTGTGCTGAAATAAAATCAAATTAATTCAAATAGCAATAACAGCCTTGATCTGTATTTGCCTTACAGTTAACAGTCCAGGTTAATGCGTTCTGTGAGAATCATACAGGTGTCAAGAAGTTTCGGCACGCTGGGGTGGTTTTTTCATTTTTTGTTGTTGGGTTTGTTTGGTTGTGTTTTGTTTTATCTTGTTGGGGTTTCTTATATACATATTGCAGCAGCATCTACAAGTATCATCAGAGCATATAGCTCCATTAGACTTGCACAGCAAAACATTCACAAAGAAATAGTTCCATGCAGAGTTGATTTAAAGTGTCGTAAAAGCAGTTCCAAAAAAGTAGTCACAGTTTGTCTTCAAAAGATTTCAGATCTTCATTTAAATGTTACAGGTTTCATTTTTGGCCTGAACACATGACAGAACAGACTTCTGCAAAACATTTTAATTATGCTGAAAGTACCTTTTTTTTTTTTTTTAAGTTCTATGCTTAATCACTACTCAGAAAAATCATAATCTTATTTAACACAAGACATAATTACAGGATAGAACAAACACTAAGGAGGCACACAGAAATTGATAGCATAACTATTGAAAGTACCAATTAATTTGGTACTTAATCATCTTTTGAGGCATCTGCATTTTAATATTTGCCTTGTTACAGCCTAGATTCCCCTTAAACTGCCAGTTTACAGTCTCTCAAGGACTGGTTATTTCTAACCCGAAACCCAACTCCTAAATCTTTTACTCAAGCTAACTAATACATACTAATAATTGTGGATTTGTACAAGATAAAAAACATTAACAAAACAGAGGCTGAACATCAGATCTAGATCCAAAACTTTATTCGGACCTGAAAATTATAGAGAAAGCATTTAAAACTCTAAATGTTAATTACTCTTTTCTTAGCAGCTTTTGACAAGCCTATGCAGTAAGGAATTGAAATACTCTGTATTGTATTCAACCATTGAAGTGAGGGCATCAGATGTTCTAATATTTTTAAAAGAAGATCCATGCTGCAATCATAAGTTTTGTGATTCAAAATAAATCTAAGGCCAAAAACTCTGAAGACTAAACAGTACGCCTGATTTTATCTTCTGACTATAATAACATAGTGCTCTGCATAATAGAGCAAAAAATAATATTGAAGAATACTGATAGATTAAGTTCTTTATATTCAGTCTATTAACTCAGCCATTGTTCACCAGAGAGAATATACATTATGTTGTATCAGAAATGGCAAAAGTGTATTCCATTAATCTGTACGTGTGTGGGAATACTTCTCTTACCTTAGAGAGAATTTAAGCCATTTTAACTTGTTCCAAAGTGTGCCGGAGGCCAGTTGCACAAAAACTCATGTAAGTTTGCCAGCTCACCAATGACATCTCTTCTATATAAACCTTCCATCAGGGCCCCGAGTGCACCAACAGCCCTTAAATGCCCTGACCAGCCTTACCTGGGACCTGCACCCACACAGCTGCTGCCCAAGGGCCCAGGGACCTTGCTGTGGGACTGCGCTGTGGTCGATAAGGGCACTGTCCTCCCTGTGCTATGGTTGCTCTCGGCTCCTGGCTCATTCTCCCTCATGGGACAGCCCACACCTCTCTGCTCCCAGACACAGGTTCTCCAAAATATAACTTATCTCCTGGGGATGGGGAAAGGCAGGGGGCAGTAGTACCCATCTATTTGATCTCAGTGGCCAAGACATCAATTAAAAGCTATTAACAGGATTCCCTCTTTCACTGCTACATGAATTTCCTTTCCGTAGAATTTAAAGTTTAAAAGTCTGCCTTCCGCTTCCAATTAACTTGCCAGCTCCTTGTCTCATCCTCCACTTAAAAACGTTAAAGACAACAGATTGGAAACAACTGAAATAAAAGCAGAGAACGCAGTCAGTGACCAAGGCCTGCCACAGACAACACTGAGTCAGACACCCGGTTCTCAAAGATGAAAACCAGTGTGCCTCTGCCAACTATGGCAATGATGAGGAGTCATCAAGAGAGCGCTGGCCTTCACTCACTCCCATCATGGCAGCACAACGAAACTAATTAAATAAGAGTAAAATATCTGGGAAAGAAGTTGATGCTTCAGTGATTTCATGACAAGTGATAAGACTGAAAATCCAAATTATTAGCTGAATTTGGTCCAAGTGTCAGGCAGAATGTTCTTTATCTCACAAGGACTTCCAGCAATTTTTTCAGACTGAAACTTTTAGAAATTTTAGTAGACTATATCATTATGCTATTGTATGAAGACACCAGTGAAAATATTTTATTTTACAGACCCATTCATACATAACTCTAGAGTACAAAGCAGTAACATTTAGAGAATTTAAGTGTTTTAATAAGCAAAATTTGGAGAAGAATGAGAAAAAGATCTCCATGCAGGATTAAACTCATCTTTAAAAAAGGAAGGTGAGATGAATGCACTATCAGTGTATAAACACACTAATTTCTATCTATCTCCTTTCTTACCACATTCAGTGCCCAAACCACTTCATAATGTTTGCTTAATAACATCTTATTGTAACTCAAATTACCATCAAATTGTGTTCCTGAATTAAAGCGTTGGCGGTTTTTTGTTATTTTATTTTTTTTACTAACCCCAAGCATGAAAAAGTTAAGTACTGAAATGTGATACATGGACTGAGTCTCCAGAGACCCCGAAATGGCTGTCCCTCTGACATTGTACTCTCACAGGCATTTGACTTCCGTGATAGTTCTGGTTTATACAATTAAAATATCAATATCACTATTTTCCTGCTAATTATTTCACTACAAACATCAAGTTGAGGAAATCATCCACTGATGAGATGATTTTACTGTAAAGACATCGTAGAACACATACAACTCTGCAGGACTGTGCTGGTGAGAAATAAGGACTTAAGACACTACCTTACATTCCAGCACAGAATGCTGGAATTTGGTGATTAGCATTTGAATACGTAAATTTTTTCCCCCCCATTTTATCACTTGGAAATAATTAGGTCTTCTGCAATGTAACCACAATGTAAATTGTAAAAGTGACAGAAGTATAACTTTTCTGCAGAGCTAAGGTTGGGCGGGGTAGGGAACAACAGGCTATCAGAGAAAGCCTACTTTTGGAAATTAGTATCTGCTTTTCTGGAGGGTTCTTTTCACCAGACATCAAGTCATTTTATTTACTTTTGTTGCTTGGTCTGAAAGTTTCTTCCACTGCAGAGTCCCCTTTCAGAGGCATTTAAAAAAAAAAAAAAAAAAAAACAACATTCAACAGAAAGCAAACTAATTGCTTGATAATGACCTTTTAAATGCCCAGATTAACCTTAATGGCTTTAAATGGACTTTTAATGAGTTATTCTGAGTATAACTAATTATTTGCTATTTATATGCATAGACATGGACAGAGTACTTTTGATTAAATGAAATTTTAGCACAAGATGCTGTTTTACACTGCATTCTTTGCACAGAGATATACCATAGGAGGAATACATATGTATATATTCCCATAAACTTGTGCTCTGGCTTGATAAACCTGTCTAACAGCATGGTTTGAAACAGGCGACCATATTTAAGTCCATGCTCTACCTGATTGCAGGTAATGCAAGATAAACTGCTCTGAACCAAGAAGAATAGAGAATTAAATACAGACCTCCCACGTTTCATGATAGTGCTCTCTACATGATATGCATATTGGTGATAGACACATGCATGCTTACAGAAATCAAAAAATTGAAATTCCAACATTGACAACCCAATTTCAGGAAAATGGTCGAAATATTTCATACTATTCTGGCAAGAAAGAAAAAAACAACTTGAAACATCAGGAGATACTGAAAAATAGAAAAACAGATGTATGAAGTGTAGATTTGCACAAGTACCTTACTATGAAAAAATATGTTTTATCTTCTTGAGGAAGGAGGTAAGCAAACCATGCTTGCCAAAGTCCTAATTTATTTAGCCCCTCAGTCAATTGTCAAGGTGAAGACATGGGGTTTTTGCTTTGCTTTTGATGTCATTTTGTTCTCTTAAATGGGTTGTCAAGCAATGCTTCTTTTACACCTCTTAAATCCAATCTCTGCAACTCCTGGGATACAAAGATTGAGGCAAGAGAATACTACTAATAAAATTTACAAAGGATAGAGAAGAGAAAGAGAAGGGACAGCATTAGAAGTTGTCATAGAAGCCCGGGAAGGAGCTGGAGAACAATGGATGCTTTGAAAAACTGGCTTTCTGCACAGGTCCATAAAAACAACTCTGATATGTGCTATAGCATAGCATAGAGTTGGACAGAAATATTAGTACACTTGAGTTTGAGCTTGAATATTTATATACCACCCGGACCGAACTGTCAAATGAACTTCATCCATCTCCATTTCAGCTACTCTAAAACTACATTTCAAAATGTTTTAAATAAGGTTGGAAAAAACTGCCTTTAACTGAGAGTACGTCATCAAGCTATCACAGACTTCAGGATATAATACCAAAAAAAAAAATTTACAGATAATCATTGAGTTCTACTCTCTTCATCCTAATTTGGATTAATTCACTCATTTTTAATTTCTTATTTTAAAAAGTGTAATATCTCATGTTGTATGACATCTGCCATCTGAGACGTTCACATGAAAACACTAAAACATCAGAAATTTACTTATAATATCTATGAGAAAGTGATTTTTCCCCATTTGTTTCCTACATGATAAAATAAATGTTCTTGCACACCACAATGTACTAAAAGAAGTTTTTAAGACACATTTAGGAACATTAGTAAATAGCTAAGGTACTTCTTTATCAGGAAGATTTACTCAATGAAGTAAAAAAAAAGGGGGGGGGGCGTTATCTTACAGGATTTCAGAAAATACACACCATATTTAGGAATCCAGGGCTAAACACCATGTCTTCTGGCAAAAGAGACAGTTGCTTCAATTTAAAGAGCATTCTGCTTTGCCTTTCTGGAAGGCATCACCTTCCATATATTTTCTAACAACAAAGAAACCAGAAATGGCTGTCAGCCTTGGCCATTCATACCCTTACCCAAAGCTCTTTGTTGAAATTATTTACAAAAATATTTTGGGGGATGGTGGAAGGAATTTAACTGGTTTTTAGATAAAAAGTAGGATATCTTGAGTCAGATATACTACCATGATGTCTAACAGGTTTGTCACACTCCGCTAAAACCATCGGCCAAGTTCCCTGATCAATCAGACAGTAACTTTTATGGGCTAGTCTCTTCTTCATTGCAAAGCCTCTCGCCACAAGAGAATAATATCAGAAAAACAGAAGAAAATCATGCCCTGAAGACAGAGTGGGAAAACGAGGACACTGAAATACAGTTTTCATGAGCTAGTACACTGGAACAGCAGAATTCAAATATTGTAATTTATGATAGAAATAAGATGCCACCCCCCAGTCACTATCAGATTCTTTTTTTCTTGGTCAACGTATCAAAACTTAGCTCTGCATGGAAACTTTTCAGACAGAATTCAGAGTTCAGTTCAGTGGAAATTAAAGATCTGCTCATCCCAACAATAGTTAAATTGAAAATCCTTAGGGGAAAATTGTTATTGAAATCCAAAACTTCAGTTCCCACAACCAAAGTGTTCCATTGTGGTTTGCTAGAGCGACCAAAGACATTTCAGCAAGTTCAGTATTGGTGCAAGTTTTAGCTCATTGCTACACTACTCTCAACCTTCTGTAAAAGGAATTCAAATTCTTTCCACTGTTTGGATAATCAGGGTTTTTTTGCAATATTCATATGAAAAGTTTCAAAATCCCATTAATAGTATCACTTTTTATCATTAGAAAATATTCTAATGGAAATCTTTTTCTGTAAGTTACATAATTGGTTTTGGATACAAAAATTAATGGTTTGTTCATGTGACTAGCAATCTCTTTACTCCTTTGTCTTTTCATATTTATAGAATACACTCCTGGCTACACTAACTTTTTTTAGTTTCCCCCTGAAACACATGCAAATGTCAAACAGAGCTCCAGTTCAGTAGTTCTATTAAAATTCACGCATTGACTGAAATAAGAAAAGAACTCAAGACAAATTTTTGCAAGCTTTGTAAATCTGGTTCATACAGTTCTCTAGAACAAGAAGGTTAAAAAAAGAAATTTCTCATACCTTTAGGTAGCTAACAGAAAAGCAATGCAAGTTTAAAAGTCAACTTAAATAGGTTCTTTATGATAAGTATCAGCAGAATTCCTGCAAGTCGCAGCAGTTGCTACTACCTTGCTCTGTTATACTTCTCAGACTTCAAAGATAACTTTACCCTCAGAAGTTCACTGAACAAATGTGTGTACAGAAATTTTTTTCTTCTTTTCAAATAATTAAAAGGCTGTAAAACATCCTTGCCTTTGCCTGACTGACAAGTTCGTGATCTATATTTCTCACACAGCAGACAGGCTGAAGAGAACTGAAGCTGACAGAAGACTTAAAATATAAATCACCATCATTAAGGGGTTTTGCTGAACAAATATAGAAATTCAAGTTGTGAGGAGTTTGGCAAAGAGTGATGCATTTGTCATTTAAGCACATCATAACTCTCTTGGGGGTGATGTTGTGTGACACACAACAATATGGCATGCCTAAATGATAAAACATCAGCTCTTCACTGAACAAGTACACGCTTATTGTCACCTTGCTAAGCTGCAATCACTTCATATTTCTATGATAAAAGGAAGCAGAAAATTGGTGTGGCATAAATAGAAAAAACGTCCGTGTGTATTATGCGCTTACAAGCAGAATAGGGAAAGTTAGCTGACCTTTGGGAGTAGAACCAAACTGCTTTATTTCACCCTCATTCCTCTTGTCTTCCCATTTTACCCCCATACTTGGATTTCTCAGTATTATGCATTTCCTTTCTTTCCTCTAAAGGATGATCAGAGATAACATTGGTCTGTTACTTGATGAGGTCAGTCACCTCACAAATAGGGATGTAGACAAATCAGAGACATTTTATGCCTTTTTTGCCTCTGCCTTTAACACGTATGATGGGCCCTGGGATCCCCAGAGCCTTGTGTTGGAAGACCATGGCTTGGGGGGGATGATAAATTTCCAGCTGATCTCGATCTTAAAATATACATTAAGTAAGATTGCCAATGACACTGAACTAGGAGGAGCTGTGGAATCCCTCGAGGGTAGAGACACCTTACAGCGAGATCTGAACAGACTGGAAAGCTGGGCAATCACCAACTGTATGAAATTTAACAAGAGCATGCGCAGGATTCTCCAGCTGGGACAGGGCAATCCTGGTTATATGTACAAATTGGGGGACAAGAAGCTGGAGAGCATCCTGATGGAAAGAGACCTGAGGGTTTGTGTTGATAGCAAGTTGAACATGAGTCAACAGTGTGACCTGTCAGCCAAAAGGGCCATCCATGTCATGGGGTGCATCAAGCATAGCATAGCTAGCTGGTCAAGGAAGGTGACTGTGCCACTCTACACTACAGCACCATCTCAAGTACTGTGTGCAGTTTTGGGTACCTCAATATAAGAATGACTGAACTATTAAAGCATGCCCAGAGGAGGGTGACCAAGATGGTGAAGGGTCTCGAGGGCAAGACTTAACAAGGAATGGTCACCTTGCTTGTTCAGTCTGGAGAAGAGAAGGCTGAGGGGTGACCTCATGGCAGTCTAACTTCCTTAAGAGGGGCAGCAGAGGGGTAGGTCCTGATCTCCTCTCTCTGGTGACCAGCAACAGGACACAAGGAAATGGGTTATATATGTAGTAATATGTGTCCTGATATTCACATAATAATACAAATTGCTGACTAGCTCTTCTAGTTTCCTTTTCAGTAAAGGGACAGAGAAAAATCCAAGCTTTTTCCATTTGCAGTTCTTCCAAACAGAGGATATAGTATAACCTGAAATCAAAAAGCTGGATGCTTCATACACTCAGAAAAATTTGTCATTCTTTTGTACCAACATTTGCAGTGCTGTAACACTGCTGCTTACCACAGAATTCCCATACAGAGAACAGCAGTACAAAGTGCTATTAATACCACTTCCAATTTCATACTTAATTTATGAAACCTTCATTTAAGTCTCCTTGTCATCAGAGGGTTAGAAATTCAAGATAATTTTTGCTATTTTTTTATTTCAATTTAAATTAAGCCTATCTTTGTTAAGTGGATCAGTGGACTCTATGGGGTTGTGGGGTGTGTGTTTTGTGTTTTAAAACACTTACTTACTACTATCCTCTCACAATTTCAACAGATCAATCTGTGAGGAAGGGTATTGAAAATCATGACACAGAAAAGATAAAAGCAATTCAACAGCAGCTGCAGAAGATTCCACAGTAAGTAAGAATAGTTAAAGCATAAGTAGAATAAAGTGATAAATACATTAAAAAGCTTATATACAGATGCTGTAATAGGTATCTTTTGGTGCTTGGTCTCAAATCAAAGTCCATGACCTTAAGAGAAGTTGCAACACGCCCTACACAGGGCTCAAGAAGGGATGGAACTTAAGTCAGCAGGAAAAGAGGAGCATTGCCAAATGATAGTATAGACAAAACTTGTTTTACAGACAACAGTACGTCTCTAAATATCTTTTTAGGTTTGATGGAAAGCATTTTCATTCACTGAGATCCATAGCCTAGATCTCCCTCCCCTAAGAAAGACACAGATTCCTTAAAGAGCTGACTAATACCTGTTCTACTCTTGAAAAACACAACTTGAGGAAAAGTTTCTATTGTTCATGGAAGAGCCTAGAAGTCACTTATGAACTACAAAGGTTGGCTTTGATTTTCTCCTCAGAATGAGGGAATTCAAATTCATGTCTTCCGTTTTCCCCGAGAACGTATTAACAAGCATGCTGGAAATCATTCTGCAACATTCAGCAGAAGCTACACTACTGTAAGGAAAACAATTAAAGACTTCTTGGGCTAGGTAGAAGGATCACGTGAGAGAGTGCAACTCAGTGTCTCATTAATGATTCTTACATTTGTTATTAGTGATAGAAGTTTTACTGGAAGCCAGAACAAAGCCTCAAGATATTCCTCTTCTCAGACAGATGCTCTGTTGAGTGGAATACAAAAATATCACACATTTTCTTGGTGGCATAAATAAAATTACATATTCCTTGAAGCCTGCTCACCACATACTTCCACAAAAGAATAACAATTCCACTAGTTTCTAATGCCTAACTGGTCAAAATTGAGAAAGTTTTAGTCATACTAGGGAGCTTTCAACTACAACAGCAAAACAAAAATAGACTCCACGTGCCACCAGAAGGCACTTGCAAGCATTTTCAGAACTGCAATTTAAACATGAATTTGACAAAAATGATGCCTTTATATACCTAATCTTTTGGTAACAGGAATAAGATTCAGGCTTTCACTCTAAGACACTGAACTCATATAAGCAGAAGACAATCATGGAAAGACAAAAAGAGTGCAAAATTCAGAATGTTTCAGTATGCTACAGTCTTCCACTGTTAATCTTCTGACAGAGGTTTGGTGTTTTAAGGGATTAAAGGTCAAATAAGTCCTATAATGTTTAGCAGGAGCAGAGACGGGTCAGTCAGGAAGCACATAAGTTACAATTCTGCCTTCTGTAGTCTCATTTTCAACACACAATGCTACAAGGAAACAGGCATGGCATTTTTTCCACGTCTACCCATTAAACACAATCCTCCTCCAATGTAAACTTACCAGGGAGAAAGGCAGCACAAACTGACATCCTCAACTGATAAAATGTTTCATTGCTGCTTCCATACTGCAGCTTGACTTGAAATCATTCCACAATATTTGTTATCATCTGCTGGATAACAGCATTCTTCCTTATCATCTGCTAAGTAACGGTACTCTTTCTCTGCCATAACAATGAAAAGTATTTTAAGGATAAGTTTTTGGAACATACAAAATAAGCCCACATCTAACAACTGTGGCAACAGCTCTACATGGAGCAGAGACTGAACTAGTCTCTGCCCCTCAGAGTTGGCAGTACCAATACTTTATAACCTCACTTGCGGAATACCTACCTAATTGCAAACCAGAAAATTCTATACCCCATAAAAAGAACCGTGTGAGATGATTGTTTGACATTACAGACCTCCTAAAGAGGCAATACAACAGGAAGTTCATTTAAAAATCTTCCCCAATTAAGTGTTCTTACCTCAGGTGATTAGATAACTGCCCAAGTAGTAAAGATGTCCAAGAGAGTAATCAAACAATTGGATTAACGAGGAGACAAATACTAGCATTGTTTAACGGAAAGCTAATTTAAAACCAGCTGTTATTTCAGCAAAATCTAAAAAAAATGGTGTGTTGATACTATTAAATTAAAGGAAAATATTTGGCATTAAAATGCTCAAACTGTTCACGTTGCTTGTCACAATAACATTCTTGATAAATAACTGAATAGATCTGAGTCAAGCTTAGTCTACTGCCTCTGAGGAACCAGAGGCTCATTACCAATATCATTATCTAAAAGTAATTAGTAGTTGGTGATTGTAGCCTGCTGGCACTAGGAAGCTGATTAACATTCCTCAGAAACAAACAGGGCTGGGTTGGGGGAGGAGAGGGATACTTTCATTTTCCTTCAGCCTCAAATAGCAGAAAGGGAATTAAATAATTAACTATTTATACCTGTGCACATTGCATCTCCGTTTCTTTCATTAATGTATAAAACATGGTGATATGGTGTGTGCTTGACGCATTTTCATTGCTTGACATACATTGAGTTCTGAATTTTTTGCCTATTTGGATGACAGAAATAGAAATCTTGAAATGCAATTAAATATTTTATTACCATTGTTTAATTAAATAAATACTGGATTAACTTGTCAAAGCAGATTTCACTGGTATGCTAGAACAGTATTTTCATTTTTCTTCATGAATGTAATGTGTGTCTAAATACTGTGATGATTAGTATAATTACTTTAAATAGTACTGGGTGCATTTAGGGGAGAGGGATGGACCAATTACTGAGTATTCCATGGAAAACAGTTCATTTAATTTCCCTAATAATATTCTACTTAACCATTTTCCTCCTTTTTTAACTGAAAAATGGGTTCACTTAAAAATTCTAAACTGAAGTTTAGATCAAACTTAAGTTCCATATCAGAAGAGAGCCCTGCAGTGTGACGTAAGTCTCAGTGTCGTATTTAGGGGACACAGTAATAGTCAGATTTCCAAGTAAACTTTAAAAAATTTAGGTATCTGTATTGGAAATTTTTCCTTTTGCTACTATCCAGCCACCTTGTAAAACGTGTGTTATTAAAAATGGTTTATGCCCAATGTAAATCCCTACCATAGTAAAAGATCAGATGAGCAGGAAGAGGTAAGTTTTACTTGTATCTCTGTTGGTTTCTATACAGTGTGAAATACATCTCTATGCACATATATTAATATACACAGATACACGTGGATTAAGTACGGAGAGAAAACAGATCTGTCGACTTTGCTGCTAACAAAGCAGGGGTTTTTTTCAAGTCCTTTTTCTGGGTTAATATTCTGAAGCACTAGATTTAATCACTGTGACACAGCTGAGAGGCGTCAACGCTGAGCGGCACACTGCATCAGGCGCGTTACTGACCTCCGCTGGATGCAGGCGTTCACCACTATCACCGAAATTCTTAAGGCTGCTGAGATTCTTCTTTAGTTTAAATATTTCCCTTTATTTGGAAGAGGAGGATGTGAGATTATCCCTCAACTTTTATCAGCCAGTAGAAAACTAGCATTCATGAAGTCCTAAGTACACAAAAATACGCTGCATTAGCATTATAAGGTATACTCGGTTTTTGACAAAAAATTACTTAAGAAATAAGACAGCACAAATTAAAGGACAAGTAGTACGCTGTATCTAAATTTAAAGTCTGTATTTGTGCCGTACCTCAAATACAAGTACTAGAAATTTTGTTCAAAGTCATTTATTCATAACAAGACTAATTACATCTCTCACATAATGTGTGCAACATTCAAAGCACGCCTTGGTGCAAAAATACACAACTAGCACAAAATATTTGTATAAAGTAGTGAGTAACTACTAAATAACACAGTTTGCATTATGTTCTTTACAGAGGAACAAAATGAAAATGCTTAAGCTACTTAAGCTTTGGATTTTAATACGGGTATTTATAAGGCTGTATTTATAATGCTCAGACTCGGAATGTTCAGAGTTCATATACAGCAACTGAAAAAGATTACATGGTTAGAGTAATAGTCTGTAACAAGATTGATACCTTTTATGTAAATACATGTCTGAATGTTACAGAATTTCACAGTTGAAACTGGAGCGCAAGCATTCGATGATTCTAACCTAGGTTAGGAGGACATCATGTGGCAGAATAATATATGAACAGATCCTGTAACTTTCCCACACTCAAGCGCCTCCCCCGCCCCGCCTACAGCTGCTACCCCTTGCAGCCAGAAATATTAAATACTGTTGACAGACTCTGTGACGGTAGAAGCAATGTCCAATATTTGACATTAGGATGAAAGACAGGATTATTAAAACGATCTGCAATTCTGTTACAAAGGTGTGGATGAACAATTGGACTCAGAGGAGGTTTCTCAGTTACTAAGCGCTAAGCAGCCATTTTAAAATTTTAGAAGTACACACTCCGATTTACAGGGTTAAATTTCACCCTTCTACACACTTCGATCAAACTGTCTTTGACAATGCCCTAAGAACAGCAGTAACTGGTGCATCTGTGACCTGCACCAATATGCAACCCAAGGAATACAGAAAAGAGCCCCATCCTATCCCATCAGACAAATCTCCCCTGAACAACTCCATGATCACTAGCGCATAAACAGAAAAAATATAGTGCTAGACAGGTATTTCTGGAACTATATGGCTTATGCTGCTTTTTCTCACCAAAAAATCCATATTATTTCCCTTGTCAGAGGCCATTAATAAATCCTTAGAATATCAGATGAAGATGGAATCTACTTATACCTTAATTTTAAAAATTAAAAAGAAAGCAATCCACTTTAGTTATAATACTAGTCATAAATTATAGAATCAATTCAGATTGTTCTGATATCAGTCCGGGAAATCTGATGGAACTGGAAGAACAGAGAACAATTTAATAGCACGGCTAAGGACGGACAAACATATACATGTTTAGAATTTAATTTCAGATAATCACTGAAGAAAATGGAAGTTCTGAATCAGAAAAAAAAAAAGCTGGAAAACAGAAATTCTAAGGAGATTTTTCTTTTTCCTGTTTCTGGCCAAAAGACATAGGCTTGGCTCATGCTATTTCCTTTCACAAAATCATAGAATCATTCTTCAATTATTTTTTTTCACTGAATTAGAAAAGCTGCCATAGAGACATTAACACTACCTTTCAATGCATTCTAAAATTAAATCCTCCCTATGGATGATAAGAATTCTGTAATGCTGACTTTAAACACACAATCGAGGTGTCCTGAAATATTTCTATTTACAAGGCTTTTGTAATCTGCTTCAGCCTGTAACACTCAGAAAAGCCAAGCATTTCTTCCCCTACTATAGTATCATTTAACAACCCAGATCTTCCACCCTATTCCTACATTCTTTCCAGAATATATATTGACAAAATAATAGTTTGTGCATTCCCAGAACTCACCTCAGTGAGCAATCTTAGACATATCTTAAACAAAGCTTTAAAAAAACCTCCCCAGAAGAGTTTTGACAGCCCAAGAAACTGCACAATCAAGTTTATAAGCTGGGAAACTACCTCTCAAGCACAGGCTGACTAGCCACGGACGTTGGACAAAGAAATCAGGTTTCTAATCAGTGGGGTCCCACAACAGCATTCTGGCAGGAGTAACTGGAAAGAAACAAACACCTGCACACCATATTTTAATGTACACCCTGCATTTTATCAGTTGAAAAAACCTTACTTAGCAATAGTGCTGTTAGAGGAGGGGAAGTTTATTATGAAGAGAGGCCTTCTCTGCTAGCACTGAGCAGAGCTGAGGCCTTTGAAGTTCATGAACAGCATTTTTAAAACAATGTAGGATATCTCAGTATAGGTGAGGTGGGTGGTTTCAAGACTGAGTTTGGTTGTTTTTAACGGGATTTATGAGATGTAATGCCTGCTGCAGCAGAGAGGTGCATTCTGTGATCTTGAACAGTCACTTCCAGTCTCACATTCCTATTCTGCAGGCAGAGACTGGGAAAGGACTGGGAAAGTAACAGCAGCAACCTACACCAAGACCATAGTTGTTCACTGCCTTGGTCAGAATCAAACTTAAATACAAAAGAAAAGAAACCTGCTTTTCAGGTTACCCTGACAGAGAAAAGAGGAAAATTGCATGACTAAAATAACACCAAAAAGGGTCATAGGGTCACTAAGTAGCTACATCAAGTAAAACTCACAACTGACTCAAAAAAAAAAAAATTGTCCTTACCTGCTCTCATCAAACCTGATGTTGAGTAGTCAACAGTATAAAGTTGTTCTTCTGTCATACCCACTTAATCTCTTCTACTTTAACTGGTTTTGCTTCTTCCTAGGCAAATACAGCAATAGACACAATATAAAGAAAAGAAAAAATCATTATCAATGAAAGCAGAGTATCAATGAAAGGTGTTGCAGAGGAGGCTTCTGTTTCAGCAACAGATCCCTCCAGATCTATTCAAGTGAAGCCACAAACAGATTATAGAGAATGTACCACCAGAGCATTATTTTATCTCAGCGAATGGGGGAAGGGAAAAAGAGGTGTATTTACAAATGAACATACTGTTTTTAGAACCCTGAAGGAACACATCCCAAGATCTATCTACCAACTACTTGCTGTGAGGGACAGAGAAATCTCTGTGAGTTTAAACAACGGGATTTCAGTCTCACCTGCCCTCATCAGTCCTGTCTGGTAATGCCAGTAGGATAAAATGCAAAAAGCAGCAATGCAAATTTCTTCATCCAGAGTGCTCAGACAGCAAGGAAAAGGCTTCTATCATCCAGCATCCAAAATAACCCACGGTCAGATTTCCTGGAACTCAGCTGCAGAGGGCACGCACTTGAGCGTACAACTCTCTGCCATTCTGGTAACTCCTGATTCTCCCCAGGCTGCTGATTTACATCTCCCACCTGCTGGGTAATCATACGCTATCTATCAGTAAGATTTGTTCACACCGTCGCACGGATTACTGTTCTTAATCTCTGGATTGTTGAAGTCCAAAATTTCAGGTGACTACCCTCTGACACAATTCCAAATGTAGTCTGAAGGAGTTTCTAGTTGCCTGAGACAGGATTGTACAGTCTTGCTTGGCAGCTGTTTTGAAAGGATTTTCCATCTCATCTTGTTGCCTTTCAGCAGTCAGATGAAAAATTTCTTGAGCATCTGGGATGACATGTATTTGGGGTTTTACACTTAGTCAAAAAAATATTTATCCAACAGATGGAAACATGATAAACTAGTCTCTAAAGTAAGCATGCCTTTTGAAAATATCATGCCTGAGTCAACATCCATAGTTGGCAGTAGACTGTTACAATTTCAAAAGTGTCATTGCACACAACTGAGAAAATGTCAGAATCAATCCTCCTTCTTCTTTATATATATTAAAAAAATGTGTTTATAACCTAAGAAACATATGGGCAATTTGAGTAATTGAGAACAATCTAATACCTTACAGAAGTGATTTATACACAGGATGAGTCAAAATTACATTTGCTTTATGTATTGCAATAAATTAATTCAATCTTTGCAAAAATCCTCAATAAGGCCTGATCTACAATTTACACTATTTGCCATGCTAGCCAGGTTGGCTATAAGGATGACAAAAAAATCACAACCCTACTCAGCACTTTCATGCAGCAATGCACTCCATAAAGACATAACTGTATTGGAGAAAAGAAAATTGCCTTTGACTTTATTTTATTAAGCTGTAGAAACAAAAGAATTATCTCTTTAAGTTGCTTTTATGCAAGTGAGGATTGCCACTGTAAGCATAGAAAACTATGGTAGAGAACTAAACATTGGACCTAAACTAAACAAGAAATTTGACATCAGTCATCTTTGATATTTAGTTCCAGATCTGAACTTCACAGACAAAATTTTTATCTAACTAGTAAAAGGTGGTACAGCAGTGTTTGTATTAGCAGGCACAAATATTACCTCCATTTCCTTTACTTCCATCACATATTGTGGCCTTACAGCTAGAGATCTGAAAAACCTTCTGGGCATGTAGACATAATAAACTCTTTCCTAACAAAAAATTAGTCACCCTAACATTTTGATTGTATGACTTATCACAAGCCCCAGGAAAGAAAAGATGTGACATTTCATCCTGAAGAGCCTTTTGTCAACAATTATTCATGGAGGTAAAGTTCAGGAAAAATTGCTTTCTACTTCCTCAGTGATAACATTCATGAATATCATAAATTAGATTGTAAGAGTATCTTTAAAGCTGTTGTTCTACTTCAAGGGAGTTTACAGTTTATTTGTACATAATACATTAACCAAATCAGTAATTATAATCTGTATATATTACCAGAACATACCTGTCTGTTTTCTTCACACTTTTTTTTTTTTTAAAACTTAAATATGTACAGCTGCCTTCTGGAACAGAAATTAATGAAAATGGTCTTCTCAAGACTTCATAAACATGACCATGCACTTGGAAATCAATTATTTCTGTAACACTTGATTTTTGGTAAAATAACTTCCACTCTTGTGCAGGACCTTCAACTTGACAGATGTCAAATATCACCTTGAAGAAAAAAAAATGCACATAAAATATGGTGTCTTTTACTACTGAGAAAAAAACAATCAATCATCAGAATATATTATTTTCAGATTATAGGCTATGGTCATTCTGTTAAGGTTAGGGCAAAAAAAACTCAGAGGTGAGTGAAATTAGGATTTTAAAGTGTACTAGGCACATATGAAAAAGCTGATTTCCAAAAATATCAAGTTTGTTTCCTTAAGTGCTTAAAATCCTCAACTTTCAGTGATCTTGCCTGTTGAGTACTTCAAAAACTGCAGTGACATATGTCTTAGACCCCCCAAAATTAGTAATTACTTTCAAACACGTTTTTTTTTCTTGTCCAAAATACACAGTGGAACAATTAGCAAATGTGTTCTGGTTTGCAACAGCTTTACTTTGCCTTTACTTCTATACATCTGTCACATCTGCCATAAGACTTCACTTGTCCAGGATATAGCTATTGATGTGCTTTTGAGTACCTTTTTTGATTATTTCTGCTTTTACTTGTAATTATCCAGTTACAAATGGAATTATATTGAAATTATATCCAATTATATTTGAAGTTAAATAAGTTTTATGGAACTGAATAATCAGATCACAACCCTCTGGAACTAGTGAAGTTAAGCACAAATAAATTTTCCCCAGGAAAGTCTCTCTGAGTTCTACAAGACTGCTCAGCGAATACTTTTTGTAAAGGTATTTGTGGAGTCAGACCTTGGTACATAATGTTATACTTTCTTTGCCGCTTTCTCAAAAAAGGTGCTTTTAACCTGCATATTACGCTTACTCATTGCTCATAAATTGCCACATCACAAAGAAATTGTTCTTATCCTCTATCTGTATCCAAAATTTTAAAGTAACCTCTGATTTCGCCATCAGACACACTGAGGAGCTCTCGCAGGTCTCACACATACTTCAGCAGCACTAATTCACCATCTTTACAGTGCTGCTGATAGATGTTCCAGCCTTAAACCTGTATTGAGAACCACCAATTTCGAAAGGCTTCAGAAGAAACAGACTTTTAAGCTTCATTTCAGTCAATAATAATGAACAAAGATTACATAAGCAAAAAACATTGTGTAGTTATTTTTTGTCCTTGCTCTCAAATCAGCTGGCAGTAAAATTCCTGACCCTCTCTTTTGCAGTTATCCTATGAAAGGTTGGAGGAGGGAAATGTCATTTTGGTATTTTACAGTGATTTTTTTTTTATTTAAGCATAGTTGCTTAGCTGCTGAATACATATGAACATGCAGAAAGATCAAGAAAATCCCAGAACTCCAGACTGGGAGTTGAAGAGAATACAAAGACCTGCAGGGAATTAATTAATTCTTACATGTGCCATAGCCTTTTTTCAAAGAACAACCCTGAGGGACCAAGTAGTGCTTAATAATCAAGCAATGGTTAGAATTACTCAGGCCTTAAGTATGGTTAAAAAAGTAGATATTCACAGTAAGATATCAAAGCTCAAATGCTCAGGGGTCAGAGACTTTTCAGATGTGTTGTGCTAGACTACACTCTTCATTCCCAAATGAGAGGCTGAGGATGCTGACAGACACCTAGCAGAATTTAAAACCCCCTCCAACTCAAACAGATGAAGCGCTGCTCACCAGATGATCTTAAAATCAGCAGTATGATTGCTGCTGGGGACTTCCCAAATCTGGGATTTCTGCTGAGTTCTGAAGAAGATGTTGGTTCTCTTAGCCAACTCCCTCAGTACGTTATGGCTCTTAACCCCATGCTCATTCTGCTGCCAGCCTTTCATAACCTGCAGTCGTGGGTTGGCAAAACCTGCTTTAGACTGTCCTCTGGCAGAACTCCCACTGACCAGCAGACGTGCTGACGCAGCGCTGAAGGAAGTACCACATGTGGAACACCAACACATAGTGGTTCAGAAACGGGGAAAGAAAGTTTGAGTTTAAAGAATGCTCATTTACACGTATTTTTTTAAATATGATTTTTTAGTTATGGATTGATTTCCTTTACATGAAGCCACTAATACTCATGTTTAAAGCTACATGAATGTTGCAGCTATCATGCTAAGGCTTGTAAAAGCTTTGGTAACAAATTTCTCTATGGCTCATTACCTCTGCTCACTTGATCAATTACCTATTTTTAGCAAAGTCTGCGTAAAAAATGAAATGGCCTCTGTCCTTTTGTTTTTACCTATGTGGTATATACTTTGTTCCCAGTTTCCAATGAGAACCATACCAAACATAAGTGCAAGAAAGCATCGTGTGTAGCGTTATTTAAACACAGTTGGAACTCTAAGATACAGGGTTCGATTCCATCATGCTTTAGTATTCCATTATTAGGCTACCTCATGAAAATGAATGCATTCATTGCTCAGAGCACGTCCTGCTTCATCTGAATACGACTGCAGAATCAGCCTCCTCATATCGTCTTTCCTCATGGGCTTCTGTGCTAGAGCTTCTGTAAACAACCGCAGTCTCAGAAGACAAGCCTTGGCAAGAAATCCATAATTCTACTAATTTCACAAGTGTTTGAATTACATAACCTTCTTCAGTTCCACCATTATTACAGAACTATCATATTTCTCTGTATTCACTGCTGTAGTATTTACAGTAACGACTCAGAAGAATAAAAACAGCAATAGTCTCACTCTATTGTCTGCAACTAATGCTACAGAAGTTACTGGTTTACTGGTCTTCATGCAAGGTCTTAAATTTATTATTTTCAGATTATGGAGAATAAAAAACTTGAAATCAGGGAAAGTTCTCCTAGTTATAGCTTTATAAAAAGGTAAATAGTGAAGGCTTTCAAATAGTAAAATCGTATATATAGAAGATACATTTCTGTCTATGTACCCTCCATTTTAGTTTTGAAACAGAATGTCATAACTTACCAGGTTAGTCCTTTGTTTTTAACCTAACAAGTAGCTTCCACTGTGAACACCTGTGAACACCCTTATATTCTATTATGTTTTCCTCTCTCTCATCCTAGCACAGAGAATATATACAGGCATAATTTTCATAGGGATTGTTGACTGTCAAGATAATTTATTTTCAAAGGGGAACAGGTACTAATTCCCTACAGCCTGGCTGAATATGTTAGCTTTTCAAATCATCCAATCAATGGATGCAGCTACATAGGTATTGAAGTTCAGATCAGGAGTACACTTTTGAAGTGAATCTCCTGTTCATTCCCTCTTACCTTTGTTTCATACAGCACAGCTCAGAGAGTACAGCTACATATCTCCCAAATGAAACAAAGCTGAAAGACGCACTATACAGACCATCTAATGTGCTTCAAATATTCATGGACTTTCAGTTCGCAGGAACAAACTGGAGCTAGTTCAAAGCAGATTCCCTCCTTTCCCCCCCACTTGCATACAATGTGTACATCAGGTTCTCGGCACCAACTATAGATTGGCTCTTACGGCACAACGCTACTTGCTAATTTAGACACGGACAATATTAGCTTAGGGCGGTGGGGAGGCTGGAGCCAAATTTTGTACGGCAGGATGTATTTCCTTCTTCTAACTCAGCTTTCCTGTTAATAAAATTTCCTTTGATTAAATTGTTTTTAAAATATATCTTTTTGTTTGCATAGGAGGAATGGATGCAAGTTAGATTCACGTATGTCAGGAAGTTCAAGATGGAAACTCCAAGTTCTAGCAATCACAGCCTGGCATGTTACATGCATGTACGCGCGTGTTATCTGTGTGTACAACGACGAATATACTGAATGTCTGCTTTACATAGTTCTTTTCATCATGTTTAGAATCTGTGCTTATACTGTGACTCCAACACATTTTACCTGAAGTTTAAAGACCTATGTACTTATTTCAGAATGTTTTGTGGCAAATAGCTTCATGTCTCCATTGAAGCACTGTTAAAAAATGCAAGTTTGGAAATCACATCTTAATCAGCGAGAGAGAACTAATAAATCTGATAGATTAATAAAATGCACTTATTTAGTCTTGATACGAACTCATGATTGAGATAAGTTTTGCTATTTATAAAGCACCATGGAAAGGCTGAGAAGGGTGGATGAACTATTAGACTGAACTGTTTTTTGAAAATAACCCCAATTTTTCTGTCAAACAAAATGCAAAACAAATGTTTAGAATAGCATAGCATAGCATAGCATAGAATAGAATAGAATTATTTCAGTTGGGAGGGACCTACAATGATCGTCCAGTCCAACTGCCTGACCAATTCAGGGCTGACCAAAAGTTAAAGCGCATTATTAAGGCCATTGTCCAAATGCCTCTTGAACACTGACAGGCTTGGGGCATTGACCACCTCTCTAGGAAGCCTGTTCCAATTATATCTTCACAGAATCTTAGTCCCTAGAAAATACAGGTACAAGTTTTTATAATCTAGTGATTTGGTGATGTAGGTTAAGAAAATTGTCCTATAAGAAACCAAAATCAGCAAGGGTTTTTAGTGAAACCAAGCTAAACTCAAAAAATAGGGGATTTTCTTAGAGCATAAAAAAAAAAATTATTATTAACATTTCAAGTGTTATTTGTAATTATTTAATAACTTATTCTTTTCATGCTTTCATCTGTAATATCTTAGAACTAGCTACTCTGCAACAGAAATCTCATATTACAAGGAAAAAAAAAGACTGGCTAGAACCAGTAAGAGAAAATAGCGAGTGTATAATACAATATTATATTAAGAATAATATTTATAGTAGATACAGCTTCAGATGTAGCAACTTGGGATTTAAACTGAAATTTTTAAGTGAACAATATGAAATATAATAGCATCATTTTGTGGCTATTGGACAGCTTAGTGGATTCCTAATGGGAGAATGCAAGTCTCTCTTTAACGTGAAAGCTATTTGGTGGCTTACATGCAATACACTTGTGTTGTCGGTTTTGTTTACATCAGAGACGTACATCACCACAACCAGCATTATCTGTCACCTATTTCTGCAGTTCAAGGAGGGGCTAATTGCTGCATAGGTATGTAAGAGTGAGATACTATTTCCTCTTTAGAAGTGCTCGCTTCACTTTAAATTGGCAGAAAAGGAGGGAGAAACTTATTCTATTTCCTAGAATCATAGGATTGCCTAGGTAGGACGGGACCGTTCAGATCATCTACTTCCACACGTTCTGTGTCCTGTGCTACACACTCTGCATTCTTTGTGCACTCAGACAACTGGTATGTGATGACCACAAACTGTCGCGTGGGCTGGCCTGAGCAATAGTGTGCTATCGCTGTCACCAGCACACTGGCAGTGCCCGCTCGGCCCCACCAGCCCGTGTTTCCCTCCACTCAAGAAAAATGACAATGTCTCACAGTATAAACACCTCTGTCTATGCATACTTACAGGGGAGCAAGACTGAGAGGGCTTCAGCATCTCCCTTCCGGCCTCCCACATCCTTGGCACAGCCGACAGCACCACTAAAATACTAAGTATAGTGCAGTCCTACAGCTTTTCTCCGTCTCCTCAACTGTACTTGCCATATTGCCTCAGTTCCTAAATCCGGCCAGCGAGGTTGAAGAGGTGAGAAAAGCAGTGGTGCTGTGTGGGAAACACAAATAACAGCAGTGCGATGACAGCAAAGCAGAAAAAAGGCTTTAAACCCTACCTCCACCTGAAGCCCCATTCCATGGGCTCACCCCCAGCATGCCATCAGTTCTATTTTTAAATGCTATATTTTCTAACATGAGTCAGTTACCAATCTATTTCTGATCTGAACAGGAAGGACAGCGGAACAACTTTAATCACAGCTGAACCAAAATTAGAACAGAAAATGGATCAGTTCAGTTCCTTTATTTATACTAACCAACTTTAGGTGTACCTATATGAGTGAATCAGAATAAAAAAAAAGAGAATCCGTAAGCTCTTTCTGTAGATACTGAGGATCACAAGCTGGTTTAAAGTGTAATTCAAAACACAGAACTGGGTATTGGAAGGGACCTGTTCTCTCCAAAGCTTTTACTTAGAAAACCAGCTAAGTAATTCAGCCAGCTAAATTAAGACTTCATCTAAGGGGTGGTGACAGTAACATGCCTAAGCAACGCCTGTAAGATTCGCCTCTCTGTCACCTTGGTGACATTATGGTGTTTGTGCGGTCCCAAGGACAGCAAGGCCCTGACAGGGATGGGAGCTTCTGAACACAGGCACAGAAGAGGGCAGGGAGCCGACGGTGAGTCAGCAACGCACCTCTGCGGCGATGAAGGCAAACCACACACCCGCCTGCATTGGCACACGCATAGCGAGCATACGGGGGGAAGCTATTACTCCCCTTCGCTCAGCACTTGTGAGGCCACATCCACAATATCCTTTACTGGAATACTGTCTCCGGTTTTGGCACTCGGTATAGGAGAGAGAAAGGCAAACTGGAAGGAGTCCAGAGGCAGCCTCCCCCAATGGCTAAGGGACTCAGTACATTACATGAGCTGAGACTAAGAGAACTGGGTTTGTTAAGCAAGTAAAAAATAAAAGGCTGTGAGGAACCCAAACACGGTTTCCTACCACCTAGAGTGCAGTTACGGAGGAGACACAAGCAGACTCTTTCCAGAGGTGTGCAGGGGAAGAACAAAAGGCAGTTCTGACTATGCACAATAGAAAAATCATCACCACGAGAGTGGCTGAGGACTTCAGCAAGGCCCTGGAGAGGCTGCGCACACTCCATCTGCGGAGATGTTCAAAACGAAGCAGGACAAGGCCCTGAACCTCTCCGATTAACCATGTCTTGCGCAGGACTGTGAACTAGATGACCTCCACACGTCCCTTCTGATCTTAAATCTACAATTCTAAAACTGAGACTCACACATCACACGTACAAATATACACGTTAAAAGCACGAGATGAACTGGTTAAAAATGAAAATAAAATAGTTTAAAAAAAAAAAAGGTCATGCCAATATGTGATATCAGAAGCCTTTCTCTCTATGGCAGAACACTAATACTCTAGCTACAAAAATGACACTGAAGAAAAGAATAAAGCCTTAGTAATAAGGCTATGATGTTATTGAGGACATCTTCTTATTAGAAGATCAACAAAATAAGCTGAATGGCACTGGGAATGCAATCAAGCACCAAGATGGCAGATATGAACTCATTAAAATATTAAACGTACAAGCTTTGTTAAAACTGCAGAAAGACTGCTGTCTGTACAATCTGCTGAAGCCCTGCTGTTGGTTTTTCAAACTACCTCATCTGTCTCATAATTCCTTTGGAAAACTTGCAAACAAAGAATTACAGTAATCAGTATCTTACAGAGACATTAATAAAACTATGGAGGCATCTTGATGTAAAAAGATATAGACTGTGGTGGTTAATATATAAATAGCTCCTCTTTTAATATCCCAAGAGACGAAAGTAATTTTCAGCGCCAAGGCTGCCCTTAAAGGTAGTTGCATGTGAGGAAAATACATCTAAGAAGGGGGAGGGAAAAATCTGTGTCTTTTTCCAAGCTGTTTTGACTACTAAGAACTCAGTTTCAAGATAAATTCAATATGCTTAATATATGCACCATGTTTACATTTGGCGTTTACAGCTGCACTTAGATAATTTTGTAGATGTATGTACAGATAAGCATAGGGTCAAGCATGGATAAAGCAAACTGCTTAATACAAAGATGGAGATTGCTTGTTTAGTTGCCTAGCAATAAGATCTGACTCCCGTAAGCTAACAAATACTGATTAGAGAATGAAATAGAATTATTTAATGTATCTAATGTATCATACAAAAAGGAACATAAGGCTATTGAAGAAAGGGAAATACTAGGTCAGAAAAAAATCAAATCTATCCAGTGAAATCTATTCAGGAAATACGTGATATGAAGAAACTACAGTATCTAAATTAAAGAAAGTCTCCGTTTCTTCACTCTGTCAATATTTTTCATCATTCTTACTTTAGCAGAAAGTCTACTTCCATCTTAGAAAATGGATTTGGCTTTTGAATTGTTGTGTTTAACTTTGTCCAGCGCCCTCAATAGGGTTTGGAAGCTGGAGAGAGAGAGAGATCTTTTTAAAAATTGAACTGGATGAACATGATGGCATTTCTCTTATTGGAAAACACAGTATGATAATAATGGAAAACTTGATGACATTTACAGTTCTTTCAATATTACAAATGTTCTTCTCTCAGTATTTCAGAGGTAGAACAGGAAGGTCACAAGCCAAGGACAGGTAGCACACTACAAGTCCAGTACAGATTGGAAGTACTCACTTCTTGGAGCAGTACTGACATTGATCTTTTTCCCTTACTATCTCAATTTAAATAGATTAGTCTACATTAAAACTGAGAAAACAGAGGCCACTGGATAGTATTCCAGCAGTGTGGACTTGTAATGCACTATTCATGCATTATTAAAACTTGAAAGAAGACACGTGACTCCTCTTTCTGCTATTTCTGACCTTTCTTTAAAACATTCTTCTTTAACAAAGTCTCTAAAACAGTACTTCCCAAGATCTGATCCTGTTGGAGCTGTCACTTAACAGTATTCTGTCTGCTTGGGACAGAAAGTCATAAACTTTCTCTCGTGTACTGTTACATCAGCATAAATCTAGGGTAACTCCACAGACATCCTGTGTGACGCACTTACTCGGGGTTTGTCTACACAAGGAAGTACGCATAAAGGAAAACTAGCCTCAATTCAGAGCACAGCACCAACTCAGAACTAACTCCCAGTATAAACATTCTTACCACACAGGAAGCAAAGGCAGCTTTTCCCACTCTGAATATGGATTAAACTACTTTGAACAAAGACAGTCCTAGTAAAATCCAAAGGTGTAATCACATTTCACAATGCAGTGCTTTACAAAAATAAAGATGCAGTATCAGAAGCAGCATGTCTTCCATCTAGTCATATATATCCTGCTTCTCACATGTTCCCTAATTTAATTCAGGGGTAGTTTGAGATACTGTGTACAGCTTTGCACTTTGGCATGAAAATACCCTTTCACTGTCTATAATGTACATTTGTACAGAATAGCCCATAACTTTGTACTTAAACAGCACTCATTTTTCCATGAAGACAATGCCTTTATTTCTTAATCTTCATTCCCCCACTGCAGAGACTGCTACACAGACTAATTAACTACATCTTTATTTGGTCTTGTACTGTGGCTTCTCTGTCTTTGTTATAGCAGTGTGAAACACCCTTAAACGGGTCATAAATTGTATGTACTACATGAAAGGTCTTAATAAAACAGGAATTTACATTACTGATTTTTCTACGTTGTTCAGACACTATAGTGATAGAAACTACACAAATGTCTAGAAAAGCGAAAGCAGATAAAAATGAAGGACAGGCAAGTGAAAATTTTGACATATGAATAATGGTAAGTAATTCATCCCACGTTAATTGACCAAGATGCAAATTGATTGGATATTTCAATACAGGGCTTTCTGTATAATAGTCATTTACAGATTTCTAATAATTGATGACCTATGCTCCTATCACCTATGTGCTAAAAAAAGCTAAGAGACAATAGTCATTATTTGCACACATCCCTCAGAAAATACTTGCTGTTTACAGAGATCTGTCAATAAAGAATAGATGGTCTGGGATGAAAAGCATTGCTCTTAGGTCTGTCTATACACATACGACATTTTGAGACTGTACAAAAATGTGCAGTCAGCCTTCTCTACCCATCTCTCTCACAGATCCCCACAATAATCTGGCACTGAGGAAAACCATCTGGTCAGCATAAAAAATCATAATCTCATTGGAAAAAAACTGTAGAGGCAATAGGGACACAGAGTTGGCTCTGATCACTTGTTGATTCTCACAAGTTTCATACACATTCTGTGGTATAAACAGTGATTTCAGAGAGTTTCCGAAAAAGAAAAAATTGGATAGAAACCTCCAAGGCAGAAGTAATTAGTTTCCTCATCCGGGGCAATGTGGTCATCTTTGCATCTATTCTGATATTATAAGTAAGTACAGAATCCAACTTTTACTTTTTTTCCTATGTCATAAGAAATAATAGCTTGAGCTATTAATTTCAGTCACGTGCACCTGTAATTTGAGCTCTGTTCTTCACTCCATTTTATTTTGATCCCTTTTGACAAGTCACAAGAAATGTAACATACTATGTTTGAACTCTTAATTCCATTCTGAAAGTACTACACTGTCTACCCCACTTCCATATTTCCATGTCACTATTGTCTTAAACAATATTCAAATATCTGCTGCTAATTGCACAGCAAAGATCATGTCTAATTTGTAAGATGAATTGAAAGGAACTGGTATTTATGAACATATTTACTTAGAATACTTACTGCTTGCAAACAGAACTATGTTGCCAACGCACAAGACAATGTGTCTTACTTGGTGTATTGTGACTGTACCAGGTTATTCTGCATTTGACATTTTCCGACACATCACACTGAACAAGAAAGGAAAATACCTCGTGTTCCCAGCCAAGATCCAGGTTACTTATGGTTACTCCAGTGTGGAGAATATCAAAAGGAGATGCTCTGGTGAGTATTTATACACCCCGTGTATGAAGTGTGACTACTCTTTTTTATCTTTTTATCTAAATTATACACCAGCAAGTAGCCAAGAAACTGTCTTAGCAATTAAATTTGATAATAAAACATAAGTTACACAGATATGTAGCCCAAAATATTTTTGCGCCTGGCCTAATAGCAAGGGTTATCAAGCTAAATGCACCATAAATTCTACTCACAGTATCATAATCAAGGCAGTAATGCTACTCTTTCTTCAATTAGATGGCAGTATGGTGTACACTGCTTTAGGCAGTCTTATTTTCTTCCTTTGCTTTCATTGTCTATTTCTAAAATTCCTTTCAAAAATTAGTAATTATAAGGCCTGCATAAATCCTGCAACTGAATAACAAAAAAGACTTTTTGGTGCAAGCAAAGCTTTGGAGATTTACATTCCCTGTCTAAGCACCTATACTTAAAATTGAGATAAAGCAAGTGTTGTACTCCGTCACTGTAAGGAGGAAATATCCATCCCACTTTCTGTGTTTGTTGTTCTCTTAGCCAGGCACACCTCAGGCATATCCCGCCTGTGAGGCAAGATGTTGTCCTTCAAGCGAATCCCTTTGAATTCTCCCTCTTAAAAAACAGTCCATGATAGCAAGAATCAATATTATAGTAGTCTCACCATAATCTTCTAGATTGCAGTTAATTAGTTGTTATCTGTAATAGGTTATAACACCATCCAGAGAAGATGGCATCATATGAGGCCAGATCATCAACTGACATCAAAAGGAGGCCAACAGCATTCTCAGTTCTCTTTTTTCCAGGCAGACCTAGTTGCATTAGTAGTGATTTCCCTTCAAGAGCTCAGCAATTCTGAGCGAGGACAGCAGAAGTGACAACTCTGCATCTTGTAAAAGAACCGACGGTTTGAAACATCAGTGCCAACCCTTTTAAGAACAGCTCTAGCAAGACTGACGAGGAGGATATCTGACATCAGTTTTGTTTGTTTACTTTCCAGTAAAGTTTCTAGCTGCAAAAGCTTCTTTTAAATCCTGAGGTTCACTGATTCTGAAACCTTGCTAGCCTAGCTATAAATACTGAAGCGTTTCACTTTTTCTTGGTAGCTGGCTAAACCCCAAAGAAAACAATGAATACTTCTCAATAATATTTACAGGTATTGTGGGGGGGAAAAAAGAGGTATTAAGATTAATCAGCTATGATAATTATATAATATTCTTGATATGAATTTACATCTGAAAACATGAATAACATGGTGATGTTCTAAATTTTTTTTAAGAAGCCTCAAGTCTTCTTTGAGATTCTTTCTGCCTAAAGCATGTAAATCAATGTAACAGCAGTTTGAATAAAGGCTCAATAATTGACTGAATAAAGGAGCAATAATTTACTGATTAAATTTTGCCATACTGACTAGGATGTGTTTTCTGTTGAAATATCCTTGATCTTGATAAAGACTCATAACTTCTGAAACCCATCTGTCCTGCAAAGATTTGTGGAAAGAGGAGGAAGTCACTAATGAGTTTAATATATCAGCAACACACATATCAGATCTTCAAATGCTGTATCTTACTCAGAACTTCTGCAGATCTGGGCAGTCACTGGACCTGAACATGAATTACGAGTTCTTTTAAAAGACTTTTTGTTCTTATTTCCATTGAGAAGTGTCAACAATCTCCAGCAAGTATAGAGTTAAAATTCCTGTTCTGCTTTCACACAGGTGCTGAAGGTAGGGTAAAGAGGCTGCCCTGATCTAGGTAAGATAACACTCAAACCTTTAGAAGGTCCATGGAACTTTGGTAAGAGTAGAGAAAGAACTTCAGAAGAAGTATTTGAAACACAGCTGCTAGAAGGTAGAGTACATGCCCTGGTGGGTTGGGCTTTTTTGTCTATATTCTATCTATCTGATGTTTTTGTAGTAGTTATGATACAATTTGGGCAGGATGAAGCTTGTTACAGATAAAATCTGTCTTCTATAACTTGGCTTCTATTGCTTTGCAACGTTTGCCAACACAAAAAACAGTTAGCACCCAAAGTTCACCTCCAGTCAATTCAAATGGAGTATAACCGTTCTTGGCATCTTTCTTTGCCTTGACTCTTCACGTTGTACTGCTGCTAGCAATGCACAGAGTGCAAAGCAATCATCAGACCCTTTAAGTGTAGTCTTCTTAAAGCAAGTAACTTCTGTGAGCGACCCTCTTGGCAATGTGTTATCTGTAGATACAGTTGTGTGTTAAACAGGAAGAGTATAATCTTGGTTGATTACAGGTAGGACAATAGATAATCTCCTACCCCTAATATAATCTAGGTTTGTACTAGTTCTTCCTCATTTTAGTCAACTGATGTGACTACACCTGTTGCCTACTAAACTTCAGTATCTGTTTTCTGGAAAATAATGCTTACGTTGAAGAAATTAATGGTATCCATGGATGCCGCCCAAATCTGTTGTTAAAGAAACAAATGTGCATTATGCTTCTACTGTTAATTGAAGGGCAAAAATACGAAAATGAGGAAGCCGTATCGTTTGTTTATGAGGAAAATGTAAGTCAGGTAAAACAAAAAAAAGACAGAACAAAAATGAAGTCCCTGCTAAATACAGCACAAATGATCTTTTTTCCAGTTTTAGCACATACACCGTAGCCTATGTCACTAATATTTGTGCAGGAGCAATGTACCATTTGTTGTCCCTTTTGGAAGCGTTAGTGTTACCAAAATAAGCATATTTTTTGTCTGTACATATTCTATTTGAAATCAATTCCGTATGGATTCTGATTGACATGAAAAGTGAAACTGGAAAACGTAGCTTAGAGTACTGAAAAAGGAAAAGAGTTTTATAAATACTCACTGAATATTGCTATTGTTTTACTCCACTTTAAAGGTAGAAGCTTTAGTCCTTATTTACCCATATGAGGTGAACTGCTTTACTTGAACTTTTCTCTGTGGCTTATCTTTTTATTAAACTGTGCTGTATTTCTAATCAGACATTCTTATTGCTCAAAATTAATTTGGTTTAACTGTTTGTTTTTTTAATTTACTTAGAAAGTGATGTAATAATTCAATTTAAGATACCTGGCTGAAAGTATCCAAGTTCTAATTTCCATTAATTCATAAACTCTGTGCATTTGGACTCATCTTCCAGAGTGTTCTCCTGCTGACACACCCCCAGCCTTGTACTTTTTCTATTTGCCACAGTGCTATCACAATTCTGTACCTGTTTGGCTAAAAGACGTAATGTGAGTATATTTACAATGTAGTTGCTGGAAGAGAGATGAATGGGAAGCTGGCTAAAAATGTATTATTACTTAGGAAAATCAGGACCAAGGAAGAGAAGGACAAGCATAAGGAACACCAGAAAGCTTTTACCAAGCTAAGTGAGGATGGAAATACCCATTGGCAGGAATAGTTTTGACATAATTTGTATATGTTTTGGCTTCTCTAGGTACTTTAGCCCCTTAGAGGAGTAAGAAGCTGAGCTCTTACTGAAGTTTTCTACTGTAGCTTCTAATCTGCAAAGGTGAACAAACTAAACTGGCTCCTTTAAATAGAACAGGCTTTAAACTTAAATTACTGACTCCTATTTTTCTTAAGCTTTTCCACCAATGTTATTTAGGAAACAACAGTAATAAACCTGTTTTTTTTCTAATGGAGCTAGAGGAAAATCAGAGTTAGTATATTTGAAGCGAGCACCCTATACCTCTTCTCTCAGCTAATTCTCTGAGAGCTGCTGCACTCAATAAATGAGTCAATAAAATATACAATATGGATAAAATGCTGAGTCAAATTAATCTCTACTAAAACTACCATTAAGTCAGTAGTTACAAGGCTATGTCCTTTTGTGTTTGTTTAGGGCCTAAATGGAGTTCCACTTGCAAAAAATACAGTACTATAAGTCTATGGAAAGAATAAGGGCTTTTGATTAGCTGAAGAGGTTTTTTTATGTCACTCTTTTAAATACTTTGATCCCAGCAGGCTCATCTCTCACAGTATCTAAACAATGCTGAAACCAGAAATTACCTAGGAACTTAATCTCTAGAAAAATTTGTACTTCAACTCAATATCATCTCAATCTAGGGATCCAGCTATTTCCATCTGAAACAAGCATGTGTCTGTAGGGAGATGTGTTAACTTGGATTCATGGGACTTCCATTTTGGACACACAGCATGCAAATGCTAAGCCTGTAAGCCTTGCAAAATTAAAATCATTTCAGTAACCCATTTATAGTAACCAGAATAACTACCAATTATGAATTTATGCTTACTTGTATTCTTTCACTTAAAAAACAACAACAAAAACCAAACCCACCAAACAAACAAACAAAACAACCAAAACCACACCAACCCCCCAAAAATAGAAACAAAACCACTTCTTTTTTACCAAGGAAATCCAGGAAAAAATGTCCCAGTTGGATATTCTTTTGATTACAGGTATTTACAATAAGCATACATACAGCTTACCCTCACCCCCCATTCACCTTGTAACCCTTCCTGAGATTGCTCACCAACCATAAAATAGCAACTCCTGCTATTCCCACAGCTGCATGTGAGACTGTTGCCAGGTGGCAAGGCCATACTAGCTCAGAACTTGCAAAAGAACTAAATTTTCATATTCTTTTCTTTTCAGACCTTCCATTCTTACTCAAAATTGCACAAGAGAGAATCCAGAGAATTGGGATCATGTTATTCAAATATATCTCTGAAGTCCTTTTTACCTTTTGATAATGATTATTCATTTCCTAAAGTCACTAAACATATGAAGCTGGCTAATGCGAAATAATTCCATGGTGCTGAAATGGCTTGTATTGCCCCAGAGAATTAAATATTTTCAGTCCACAGAACGCATGTAACATTTTCATAGTATCATAGAATAGTTTGGGTTGGAAGGGACCTTTAAAGGTCATCTAGTCCAACTCCCCTGCAATGAGCTGCATCTTCAATTGGCATCTTCAACTAGATCAGGTTGCTCAGAGCCCTGCCCAACCTGACCTTGAATGTTTCCAGGGATGGGCTCCGGGCAACCTGTTCCAGTATTTCACCACCCTCATGCTAAAACATTTCTTACTTATATCTAGTCTGAATCTACCCTCTTTTCGTTTAAAACCATTACCCCTTGGCCTATCGCTGCAGGCCCTGCTAAAAAGTCTGTACCCATCTTTCTTATAAGTCGCCTTTAAGTACTGGAAGGCTGCTATAAGGTCTCCCTGGAGCCTTCTCTTCTCCAGGCTGAACAACCCCAACTCTCTCAGCCTGTCCTCACAGGAGAGGTGCTCCAGCCCTCTGAGCATTTCTGTGGCCCTCCTCTGGACCTGCTTAAGTTCTACTGTTAGACAAAATCATGCCACATGGGGCCAGAAATACCCACTGGCTAATAAAAGCTAGCTTCAGAGTCAGATCCAGCTTTTTTTTTTTTTACCATCTGAGAGTCTTCAGATGTTTGGCCTGATTTAGGTCATATTCTGATAGTGGGTTTGGTTCTCTTCTCCCATCTCTCTGTCCAAAGTAGGTATAAGCAACAATTAGGTACAAATGGGAAAAAGGCTCCTTTACGCAATTTCTTTAGAAACCAAACTAATTTCACTAAAATAGGAAAAAATCACATAATTTCAATGAGAAGCTGCACTTGCTTTAAATGGATTAAGGAATAAAGAATGCCAATATAAAAATACTCTACAGAAATGCAAAACTATTTTAACACACTGTAAGCAGAGTGGATTTAATAAAGGGAACCATAGGTCAAACAATGGAAATGCTGTTTATTGTAATGTAATGGTCTAATGTTCTTAAACCGATTTAAAAATACAGGTTTGTAATAACATGCTCATACGTACAAGTAATCATCTTTTTATATTAAGGAAAGGTTTTGAACTTTTCACTCAGTTAACAAGGGAAAACAGGAGGACTTCACTGACTTCCAAAAGGTTAACCTGGATTTATAACTATTTGCCTAATTTCCCTGTATTTTTGCTTTCTCTTGATGACTGAAAATGCTAAGTAGCTTTTCCTCACCCTTTTTATAGCTCAAGTGGATCTTTGATCCCTAAACAAGAGAAAATCTGGTCTTACAGAAACCTAACAGAGTATTAATGCTATCCTTTGCCATTAATAGAAACTGTATTAACAGCAACCATTGATAACTATTATATGGGAATATTACCTTAAATTGTAAGAAGACACGCTACTACATCCAACAAAAGCCCTTTTCTACAAGCAGCTAAAAGTACATAAATGTTCTGTGCTGTATTCCTATTGTGACGCAGCACTTTAATAATAGTAAGTAATTTCCTATCCATGCTTATGAGTTCATCAATAATATATTTTTATAAATATAAGAGTAATGCAATGCAGCTATAGGATATTCCAATGCTCTTCCAACTCAATCAACTGTAATTAATGTTCAGTTCCAGTAGGTGTTTATGAATATGGTAAGTATTTCATATAGAAGATGACTGCCACAAAACCTCTTAAACAGGCAGGTTACAATGGAATCAAGCCAATACATTTTAAAACTGATACAGGATTATTACTTCTTAAACACCATACAATTGAACCACAGAACTCACTAAGACATGATATTGGAGAGGCCTAAAAGCTGTCAAAATTAGACATTAACATATAAAAATTGAAATACTAGTAACTATAAAAATTATAAATTATAGACATGCTTCAAGGTAATTCAAACATGAACTGGCACTGGTTGGGAAAAAGAAAAGCTCTTCTCTTGGCAAATAATGAAAATGATAAATTTTAAAGCTTTCTTACTTTATTGTAAAGCTGGTGCTAACCAATGTCAGAAACAGAACACTGCAGTACTGCACACTCACTCTGCTGATGCTAAAGAATATGAACAAATCTGTCATTTTAGAAGACTAGACAACGTAAAAATTTTGCAGCTTACAGCTTTCATTGAACTAGACCTGCTGAGAAAAGAATCACTGTTGGGTTTGGGGTTTGGGGTTTGGTTGTTTGGTTTTTTTCTTAAACCATTCTGGGAATACACATGCAATCCTCCTCTTTGAAAGTTATGATGATTATGCATTAGTACAATTATATCAGCTAAAAATATTCACTGTTCTAAACAGGACTCTGAAAGCAAAGCAAGCTGTACTGTTATGGGCACTGCCTCACTTTCCTTAGTTGTCTGTATAAATATTCCCTGATTAAGTATCAGTATCTCTGACACTTGAGTATTCCAGGCAGTTTTCACTGGATAACGATAAAGTCACACCCCAAATACCTCCCATATTTCTGACAAAGAACCACTGTAATAGTCCTATGCAATTGTAACTGCCAGACTAATTGTTATACTTAAGAATCTAGCAAGTCTTCAGGGTCTTAAATAGAGAATAAGGAAATTATTAATTATTTTTTTAAATGTATCTCAAAAAAGTACAAAGGACTGGTTCTGAGCAGCAGGAAATCCAGGAGCTGAGCTAAGGTATAGGGAACAGCATTTCAGAAGACAACTGGATGAAAGCAAAATCATTGGGTTTATTAGATGTAAGACTCACTGAAATCTACTGCAAAGAATTTTCCAAAGAAAGGGAAAAGAGAAGTGGGCTCCCAGGTGACTAGAAGCCCACCACTGTTTAGAAGGGTTGGAATGCTCTTGCCTCAGTGAGGACTGTTAAATCAGCCTCACTAAAAGTCATCTCTACAGATATTCAGAAGTTTAATACCAGTATATATTCTGCCAATTAATATCCTGTAGATAAAAATCACAAAGCTTTCTGCAATGCTTTCACACCATCCATGCTATATTTTACACATTAAGCACATAACCAATATATTAGCGCATTTTTCCAAAAGACAATGCAAACAATTCTTATAATAGTGCATCTGCACAGCAAAAATGAGTTTGACAGTAAGAGCGTTCTGCTTCAGTAGAAGTGCCAAAAAAATGTTTAAATGAAAAATATAGGTGTTTGGGTTTTGTCGGGGATTTTTTCCCCCAGGCCCCTTTTTTATAGTACAGATCTCCTTGAGACAGGCTTCTATCACAGGATAAACAGTATGAGTACATTTGCTTAAATGTTTGTGCCAGCTGCTTCATTCATGGGGTGGGTCAGCAACTATATATACATGGCTCTGGAGAAAAATGAAGCTCACTTGAAAAGGCAGGCAAAAAAAAAAACGATTGGAAAGTAAGAAGGTGCAGGAGGTGATTATGCTGGAGAAATTAGCATGGAGTAAACTAGGGTGTGAATTTTCAGTGAATTACTTACTCTGCAGTAATTTTCTACATGGATGTTTTTGTTCATATTATATGCATGTCTTTATAACTTTAATGGGCCACTCTGCATAAAACCCAACCTAGCCAGATCCACAACCAGTACAGTGATGAGATGCAGTATTTACTGGAGATGGTATAGTACCACACTGCTACAGCTACCCTGTCATCAGCACTCTGTCTGGAATCTCCACCCAGCAGGGCTCAGCTCTGTAATCACTGCAGTGCAACCTACTACACAGGGTAAGTCACGGTGATTCCAGCTTGGCAATAGTAAGGGAAAAACTCACAGTTCTGCATAGCTCCTTTCCCACATTTTGTGGGTTGTTTTGGTAGACGACAGCAGCCAGTCCAGGCTCTGAGCTATGCCATATGTGCAGCAAGAGGTATTCCTCTCAGCCAGATGCTGCATCTGTGCCAGCAGCTCCTGTTTCTGTGCCACAGTCTGCAACACAGCAGGTTCCTCATGACACTTTACAGACAACCCTTCTCCTCCAGTGGCAGTGCACTCAAATTGGAATTATGCATAGATTCTGCAAGTTCAGACTTGCAGAAACAAATCCAGAACTACCACTATGTCAGTTGTAAAACAGCCTATTTGAATTAAAGCATCACTGGTGTTCAGGGCAAGTGGAAGAGAGAGAGGGGGGAAAATACAAAGCGGGGAGAGGGGGAGTCTGGACAATGCAGTAAGGTGACTGATGAGTGCAAGGTGATACTGAAACTGATAGCTATTAAATTCCATTTGCTGATTATTGTTTTTTTTTGGTGAAGTCAAGGGGACAAATTGAAAAAAAAATCTTTAGGCAAATTTGTTGCTGAATAATGATATAAACAATTGGGCCGATACATTCTCAGACATGAATAATGGTGTCTTCCACATTAGTTTATGGAATTTAAGAAGTAGGTGAGATGTATAAAATAGAAGGCATTTCACAGTCTTTTTTGTCCTCTGTACTACAGTTCATTGCCTTCATCAATTGTACTAGTGCAGCTGGTCTATGAGGCTGACAAAGTGTGGCACAGATGTGAGGGAAAGCTATGAGCAGCCAAGCGCAGTAACTTCTTAGGTTCCCACCTGCCAAAATCAGTGTGAGCTACGGAATAGCATATATCCTGCTGGTCTTAATATAATGCAGGACTGAGTCCCCCAAAACCAATCACAGTTTTAAGAAAACAATGATCATTTGCTGCTATTCTCTTACCAACTAAATGTTGGATTTTTTTTCTGTTGTTATGGTAATAAGTATTTTATAGTATCTTTTAAAATAAACAAAAAGGGTGATACTTTAGTCTGTCAATATATACCCACCATGTTTTGCAGGTTTCCCATTCTCTTCTCCCCTTCCTTCCCAACCCCATGCCCCCCCCCCCAAAAAAAAAAAAAAAAAGATAAATTCTACTTAATTTTCACTTGTGCGGTCTCTGCCCTAAACAGTGTTGGAATGCTTATGCTGGAAACACTGCATGAGAATCTTCTGTCATTCAATGCAAAACAAAATCTTTGCTTTCACTTCAGTTTTTAAGATTTGCAAGTATTTTTATTACCCTTTTTACTCTGAGAATGTTTATTTCAATAATATTAAGTGGGTTTAATACTGTTTTAAATCTTGTTGGCTTTGCTGTTGCTTCTCTGCCCATTGACTCCTTCTTTCAAACTGGATTCCATGGATTTCAAGAGAGTTCTGCACAGAAATCTGTTTTTGCAGATTCACATGTGAGGTCCAAGCTCTTGCAGTAATATGAATATTGATAAATGCAGGGAAGTGTCATTATATAAAAATTCTGGTATGACAAGTATTTGTCACAGTTACGCTCACCCTTATGCAACACGTATGTGCTCAAAACTTACTTTCAGGTAGTTTATTCAAGATTTTCCGAAACACAGTCTGATAGGTAAACTGTCCTTAAGGCTTATGGGTATGAGATGGGGAAAGCTGTCTTGAACAAACTTCATCCCAGATAAGATGCGACACAAGAACTCCTGTGTGACGGCACCCTTTAGGCCTTATATAACCCTTGGGACATGGCAGCACACTGTGTTGAAAGCATTAGGAATGAGGTTGGCTCTGTGAAACTGGAAGTTCTGCAAGATCATTTGTTTGGACTTGCCGTCTATACGGTTCAAGAGTTGTTACATGTATCGCTTTCTCCCAGTCATCTGAAGGGTGAGTCATACAAACCGAAAGTGGAAGGCGTATGTGTGAACAAAGCAGATGTGGATGTTTGTGGAGTTTGTTGTCAGGTTTATTTAGCTCTTGTTTTCTGTTCTGCCCCATCTCGGGCAAATAACTTCGAATCTTTGGAACGTCCAAGTAGCTGCTACCTCAGTGACAATCTGGGACTGTGACCCGACTGTTACAGGATAAAACCTCACACTGGTAAGTCTCTCATGACTCAAACTTCCACCTACAGCTCAAAGCCTGGCCATCTTTGTTTTGTTTAACTGAGCAGCAGCAAGAAAACCCCACCAGCTGTGTGCTTAGCATGCTAAATACGTTAAAATGTCTCTCAGGAATCCTGGTTGTCCATGGATCGCCTGCAGGACGCCCTGCCACGGACAAGCCAGTTAATAGCTAAAAGCACATGCTGCAATAGAAATAGTTTCCAAACCCAGAAAGCAATCCTGAAACTGGATCCATACAGACAAGGCTCTTGGAGCTCAAATGGCAAGTCTCCTCCTTCAGATCTGATTGCAAGCTCAGGACTACAGTCCATAATCAGCTGATTTTTTACCTCAACAAAAACTGAAACGTGGTCTGACTGAAGGGAAACCTAGGCTTAAATAAATTTATTAAATAATTAAAAAAAAAAAAAAAACACAAAACCAAGCAAAAAAAAACTTACGAGAATACATATATTAAACTACCTTTCTGTGAACGTGACAGAATCAACTGTAACTCACACTCTAGGCCTCTAGAAGTGATGCTCCGTGGTGGTTGAAGCACAGGAGCACACAGCGGAGGAAGGAGGCAGCCAAGCCGCCGCCATTAACCGAGTACGCCACTTGCGCAAGTTTCCTTTCCCTCCTCAGTACTACCGCCAACCATGTGGCGTAACGGCTTTCGCGAATACCGATGCTGCACTGCGGCGATGGCACAGTTCAACCAAACTTCCTCCCTCCTCCGCCCACTTCGCCGTTGAGGCCACCCCCTTTCTCGCTTGTGATTGGCAAGACGGGCGGAGCCCTCCGCGGCGATTGGCGGCTGACGAAGGGAGGTGGGGTAGGTTGCGTGAAGGGTAATAAAGTTAGTGGGGCTGGCTCAGTGCGCCTTAGACGCGGCAGCGGGTCGGCTCTCTATGGAGGTGGCGGAGGGACGCGTTGGACCGTGGCTGCTCCGGCTGTGGTGACTCGGAGGCTCGCCCTGTCTCGCGCGCTCCCCCCTTCCCCCCCCCAGCCCCGGTCCCCGGCTCCCTTCCCCTCCCCCCCCTTCTCTTGCCTTTTCCCCTGCCCTTGGTAGCCGCCGGGACCCGGGGAAGCTGACAAGGCCTTAGGGAAGGTGAGAAACGCGGGATTGGCGGGATGGTGATCTGGGGCCGGGAAGGAGCGGGTACTGCTGCGGCCGCCGCTTAAAATGGCGGCTGCCCGAAGCGGCCGCCATTTTCTCGTCGGCTTCTTCTCGCTGTCTTCCGCACAAAATGGCGGCTCGGGTCGATGGCCGGTTCTCCTGTCTGCTTTCGGATCACTGCGGATGCTAAGCGAAGGGGTAGAGGAGATCGGCAGCCCCCGCTAGGCGGGGAGGGGAATCTGAGCAGAAGCGTTTGAGGTTAGAGACGCACATTTACAGCGAGAGAGATGGGGTCGAGGGGTGCCGGTTCTTAGCTCTGCCCTTCAGGGAGATCAGACCGGCTGCAGGATCCTCGTCTCCAGACGCGGTCTCTGAGGGCCCCGGCTGCCCCGGAGGTTTGCCCTTGGCGGGGAGTCGCCTCTAGTACGCGTACCGGGCTGCGGTCTTAGGATTTGCAGGATCCGCATTGTTAGGGAGCGGTGAGGGGGAAGTTGTTTGTTCTCGAGAGTCGGTGGCGAGAGGATTTTTTGGTTTGTTTTTTTTTTTATTGTTTTTTACTCTCCTGACTGTTCCTCGTGGAAAGGGGACCGGACTGCTGAGAAGCCGTCTCTGTCGGCAGCAGCCTCGCCTCGCCCGTCTTTCCCGCTCAGGCTTCGGTGGCGAGAGGCGCCGCTCGAGCGGGGGTGGTGATGGGGAGATTACCGACCTCCTCCGGGGCGGAGGGCGCCGTTTTCCGCCGGCGGCGAAGGAGCGGAACCCGCTCGTCTCCCTCGCAGAGAACAAAGAGCCGGCCGGGCTCCTGGCAGCGCCTGAGCCTGGAAACGGGCGGCGCCCGGTGGGGGAAGGGGAGGCGGCTTGGTGCGGCCGGAGCCGCCAGCTCCATGCGGCAGGGTAGCGACTGCCTCCTGCGGGGGGCGCCCCTCCTGCTCCCGCAGCCCTTTTGTTCGGCGGCGGCGGCCGCCATGTTGGGAGCCCTTCCTCGTGTCCGCGCTGGCGCCGGCGGGGTGCGGAGGATCCGCCGGGGCGCGGGGGTAATAGCCGTCGCCTTCGCCCCGTCAGGGTGCGTTCTGTTGGGCTTTCTCAGGCCGGCTTTCCGAGGAGGTGACTCTGTACTCGGTACTGTAATGTCTCGGAGCAAATCTGTGATGGAGCCTTAAAATGCCTGTGTGGGTGGTTGGTGTGGTTGGTGTTTTTTAACATACTCCCCAAGCATTTCTGCCCCCGCGACTAGCTTTCTGCTACGTGAGCAGTGCAGTGAAAATTTTCTTCCTGCTGCTGTCTTGCAAGTTAAAATTTGAGGTGTGGAGGGGCGATATTTTTTTCCCCATTATTAAATAGCTTGATTGGCCATTTAGACTTGGATGTAGAGTACATCCCTCTAACTATGTTAAGTGTGTGTTCTGTGGTTTGTTACTTCCCACTTTGAAACTTGACTACTTTGTCTTGACATAATTAATCATAGTTTGTAAAGCGTATCAGTAAAGGATTTATTTAATTATGCTGTACTAGCAGAAAAAAACCCCTTTTTTTTTTCTACAAGTGTTTCTGGGGGGTTGACATGGTAAATTCGAGGCTCTTACTTTCTCAGTGCATGATTCCCTTATCTGTCCTTTCTCACCCCATGGTTATAATGATGAAACTTGCCTTTCTGTGGGTATCCCGAGTATTGTATATAAGTAAGAGTTTTCTTAGCTTTTATGAAGTTTAGTGTTTGAAGGTTTCCTTTCTCCTAACAAACATTTGTGCGTTTATTATAAGTTAGATACTATGGCTGACAGTATAACAACTATAATATGAATACTTAATTTGTCTTTCTAGGTTTTGTTTTTCCCCACCCCGTCAATTTAATTTTATTCTTTTGAAGATTCTTCGTTGTCAAGCCGCCAAAGTGGAGAGTGCGATTGCAGAAGGGGGTGCTTCTCGTTTCAGGTACCAATGCTTTTTGTTTGGTGAACACTTAGTTTGGTGAACACTTAGCAGTGGAAACTGTCCTTTGAGGAGAACTTAAAAACTGACATGTAATTGAAAGCATTTGGATTTTGAACTCACACAAGATTACATGGTTGTTTTTAACAGTGCTTCTTCAGGCGGAGGAGGTGGTAGGGGTGCACCTCAGCACTATCCCAAGACTGCCAGCAACAGGTATGCCATCTTGCTCTTCGATTTGACATGATTTTAAAGGCAGAGAATGCTTGATGGTGAATACTGAGTTGAAAATAGAGTATCTTTGAAGTTGCACAAGAAATGTTTACTGACTTCATGACATTTTAACATCTTCCAGTCTGTGGCAGGATAGCATATAATCTCTTGAAAGCGTGTCATAAGTGATAGGAGGTGCACAGACTTTTTCGTGCATTTCACTTAAAAGGTCCAGAGGGTTTTCTTGGGTGTCCTTTTTCATTATTGCTGAGTGAATGAATACTTTACTATACAACAGATGTTGCAGTGTTCGTAGGGGTAGGTGCATGCTCTTAAAGCTAGTAACAGAATTAGCCTAAGTAAGGCAATACTGGAAGGTTAAAAGGGCAGTTCTTGAAATTAATTGTTTCTGTTTAACAATCATATTAAAATTTTTACAGCGAGTTCCTGGGGAAAACCCCAGGGCAAAACGCTCAGAAATGGATTCCTTCACGAAGCACTAGACGAGATGACGACTCCGCAAACGACAAAGAACGACATGATGCAATCTTCAGGAAAGTAAGAGGGTAAGTTCTTTTTAAGATTGTTTTCTTTCTTTACTGTTTTTTTTAGCAATATACATCTCTAATAAATGGGCTGGAGGAAAGGAAGACATGTGGGTCTTGAGTTCGGGGGATGGTGGGTGTCAGCATGCAGTACCCTTTGGAGGGAAGGAGGCAGAAACTGATAATACCAGCAGCAGCAAAAACTTGAAGTAATTCTTGAGAGGATTTGTTTTTTCAATAATGCTTAAAATTATAAAGATCTCTCAAAAAACAGTTGAATGGAAGATTGCATTTTTCGATTTTTCTTTAATAGTCTTAAGAAATAAAGGTAAACTTGGTCTAAAACTATTTGTAGCTTGCTTGTAATATCTGTAATCTGGATTTTTGTTGTTGTTTCTTTCTCTTTAGCATACTAAATAAGCTTACTCCTGAAAAGTTTGACAAGCTATGCCTTGAGCTCCTCAATGTGGGTGTAGAATCTAAGCTCATCCTAAAAGGGGTCATACTGCTGGTAAGCTGGCTGTATTTCTTTTAGCTACAGTTTTCTTGCATGTTAAAAATAAAGATACTGGCTGGTTTTGATGGGATACAGAAGTAATGTGGCTAATGTGGTATTTGATAATTCAAACATACAGAAATACCATTCCTGCTCTGAAGTAGAGTTAGTGCTCTAACTTCCTGTTCTAGAAGTCTTCAAGAATTCGTAGGCATGAACAGGGGGGTCTTTTGTTCGTTTTCTTTAATAATCAAAGATGCTAGTTAGCAGTCCTGCTTCTCTGACCCTCCTGTTCCTGTTTTCCTGATGAAGAAGCCTAATGATCTTGGAGAATACACCACAGGTGACCTCTTGTTGCACCAATTTAACTATGTCACTTTGTTCAATCTGAGATCAGATTGGTGATACTAACTTTGATGTTCTGATGATGAACTTCAGATTTGTCCTATTCGTTGGCTAAGGATTACAGAAGCTCTTTGGTAGCATAGGGTGGCTGGAAAGCTGCCTGGCAGAAAAGGACCTGGGGGTATTGGTCAACAGCTGGCTGAATAGGAGCCAGCAACGTGCCCAGGTGGCAACAGCATCCTGGCCTGTATCAGTAGTAGTGTTGCCAGTAGGGCTAGGGAAGTAATCATCGCTCTGTACTTGGCACTGGTGAGGCCACACCTCGAGTGCTGTATCCAGTTTTGGGCCTCTCGCTACAGGAGAGGCATTGAGGTGCTGGAGCGTGTCCAGCAAAGGGCAACAAAGCTGCTGTGAGGGGTTTGGAGAGCAAGTCTTAGGATGAGTGGATGGGGGAACTGCAGTTGTGGATGGGGGAACTGCAGTTGTGGATGGGGGAACTGCAGTTGTGGATGGGGGAACTGCAGTTGTGGATGGGGGAACTGCAGTTGTGGATGGGGGAACTGCAGTTGTGGATGGGGGAACTGCAGTTGTGGATGGGGGAACTGCAGTTGTGGATGGGGGAACTGCAGTTGTGGATGGGGGAACTGCAGTTGTGGATGGGGGAACTGCAGTTGTGGATGGGGGAACTGCAGTTGTGGATGGGGGAACTGCAGTTGTGGATGGGGGAACTGCAGTTGTGGATGGGGGAACTGCAGTTGTGGATGGGGGAACTGCAGTTGTGGATGGGGGAACTGCAGTTGTGGATGGGGGAACTGCAGTTGTTTAGCCTGTAGAAGAGGAGGCTGAAGGGAGACCTTATCACTCTCTAGAACTACGTGAAAGGCACTTAGAGCAAGATGGGGTATTGCCATCCCTGGAAGTATTTTTAAAAGATGGGTAGACATGGTGCTTAGGGACATGATATAGCGGTCGTTTTGGCAGTTTTAGGTTAATGGTCCCTTTCAACCTAGACAATTCTATGATTCCATAGAATAGCTTTTTTCCTTTGCTTCAGCATTAAGACCAATGTAAAAACAATATCCATTATTTCTGTATGTCTGATGAAATAGTGGAAAATAGATGTTCCTAGATCACATAAGAGTGATGATATTCCATTGTGTCTCTTGCAACTAACTTCCCTAATAAAGAGTGCATCCTTACTCTAAATTTATTTAGATCGTAGACAAAGCCCTTGAAGAGCCCAAGTATAGCTCACTGTATGCTCAACTATGTCTGCGACTGGCAGAAGATGCACCCAACTTTGATGGCCCATCAGCAGAGAGTCATCCAGGACAGAAGCAAAGCACAGTGAGTGTATATCTCTTGATCTGGAATGTAAATTTTGCTAGTATGTATAGTTGCTCTGATTTGCTTAATTGTTTTCTTTCTTCTCTTTTCTTAGACATTCAGACGCCTCTTAATATCTAAACTTCAAGATGAATTTGAGAACCGAACCAGAAATGTTGATAGTAAGCTTTAAAACCTTTTTAATACACAATTTATTTATCTTCTTTTTCTACAGCCTTGTTAAACTGGCTTCTTTGTTTTCCAGTCTATGATAAGCATGATGGTCCCCTCCTCCCTGAGGAGGAGGAACAGAGAGCCATTGCCAAGATCAAGATGCTGGGGAACATCAAATTCATTGGAGAACTTGGCAAGCTTGATCTTATTCATGAATCTATCCTTCATAAGTGCATCAAAACAGTGAGTATTCAGATTGGGTGGGGGCTAAGAGCAAAATAGGACTTCTAAACTAAAAAATGAAAATGTGTTTGCTGCTTTGGGAATCTTGGAACATAAAATACCACAAAAATGTTTCTGTCAATTATCTACCCCCTGCTGTTTGAAATAAACAGTCTTCTGGTGTGATTAAAAAGTAAAACTGGCTTGATTCAAAGCCATGGGAATTGTTACCCAAGTGAAGATGTAGTTTGGCCTAGACAGAAGTATCACAGGTACTTCAAAGTACATGAGCTTATGAGTAATAAGTATTTCAATTAGCAATTCTTAAAACCTAATTTTCAAGTCCGCTTGTCTTCAGAACAAGATGAAATGTTTCTGCATGTCCCTGTGTACAAAGTTGTCATTTACTAATATCACTTATATTATATTGAAATGCCCAATTCCCCTTTAATATTTCAGCTTTTGGAAAAGAAGAAGAGAGTCCAACTCAAAGATATGGGGGAGGATTTGGAGTGCCTCTGTCAGATAATGAGGACAGTGGGACCTAGATTAGACCATGCAAAAGCCAAGGTATGTGCATATCCACTGCAGTCATTAGTCAACTAGTTTAATTCTATGGCTAAGACTTAAATTGCCCAAACCTTCTGTATTCAATGTTCTATTCACAAGTACAAAACTGAGGTCTGACTTTGAGAACAAGAGTGACAACAACTGCTCCTGCATCAAATCCCTTAATAGCAAAAGGAGCCAGTTCTTTAAATGATTTTACATGTCTTTCCAGAATGCAGGTAGGGTCATTGGGAAGTAATAAAAGTAAGAATGTTTCTTTAACTGATGCTTGAAAAGGTGTGGTCAGGAACTGTTCTGACCACAACTGAGTGATATAACAGATATGTTTTGGACCTTGACTTAGGAGTTCTGAATGTAGACTTGAAATGGTGTCATAGTAATGAGAATTTTGGCAGGTTTTCATCTGTGTCTTGGATGCATTAGCTTTCCTTAAGCTCTGCTGCTGTCAAGGAGACTGAGATGGCAGGAAGGGGCAGTCTGTTCTATTACTCGATCTTAGATGTCATGAACATGGTCACCTTTCCTGAAAAGATACTCAGGATGCTGATAAAATTAGCCCTCACTTGTAATACCACTTTTGTTCCCCCAGTCCTTAATGGATCAGTACTTTGCCCGTATGCGCTCCTTGATGTCAAGTAAGGAATTGCCAGCAAGGATTCGTTTCCTGCTGCAGGTATGATGATAAAATGTCTTACCGCTTCCTTTGTCTTGCAAAGTTGTCTTGAATGTTTTCCTAATAATTCATTATGTTCCAAGGATACTGTGGAGTTGAGAGAACACAACTGGGTTCCTCGCAAAGCTTTTCTTGACAATGGACCAAAGACTATCAATCAAATCCGTCAAGATGCAGTAAAAGTAAGTGTTGCATGTGAAGTCTTGTGCTGGGCTTTTGCTTAAGAGTTTTAACGTGAATCGTTAGTGCTGTTTACTCCACATCACAAAACCTAATGCTGTGCACTTACGAGTGGTTCTTGGTGTGTGGCTATATGGGGTTACAGGTTAAAATCAGTTGGACTTCTATAGTTCAGGGCTAAAAACTTGACTCTTCCAGGGACTATTATTCCCAACTGACCAAAATTATAATTCCCGTTTTAAAGGATCTGGGAGTTTTTATTCCTGCTCCTATGTCTCAAGGGATGAGAAGCGACTTCTTTCTGGAGGGACCCTTTATGCCACCCAGGATGAAACTTGACAGGGACCCACTCGGAGGGCTTGCTGATATGTTTGGACAAATGCCAGGTACGCTGAAACAGCAAGGCTGATGCAATGACTGTAGCTGTACTGTACTCAACAAGAACTAAAATTGTCTTTTGTCTCCTTAATGCAGGTAGCGGAATTGGTACTGGTCCAGGGGTTATTCAGGATAGATTTTCACCCACCATGGGACGCCATCGTTCAAACCAACTTTTCAATGGCCATGGGGGTCACCTCATGCCTTCTGCTCAATCCCAGTTTGGAGAACTAGGCAAATCTTTTCTGAAAAGTCAGGTAAGGAAGATGTTGTTCACAGGGCGACTTCAGCATGTTTAGAAGCCCTTCTACAGATGCGTATGTTATGGATTATAGTCTGCTTATGTTAAAAGACTTGATCTGATCTGATAAGAACTGATGCTCAGCTGATACAAAAATTCTAAACCACTTTTTAAATTGTGCAAGAGATGCAAGGAATACACTTTTTTTTTTTACTGCAAGAAAAGGTGCATGTGGCTTTGGTGGGTCAGAATGGTGTGTTTTATTTAAAAGATAGCCCTGTTTTTAGGGATAGATGCTACTCTCCCACCACCCCTGCTCCTTCTTTCTCCCTTCCTGGCAAGTAGAATCTTTGTTCCTCTGGTCCCTCTGGTACTACTTACCATATGATGTACGCCACTCCATCATCTGCACTTCTTTCTCTATATCTCCCTTTCTGAAATAGGGGCAAAGCCAGCTCTACCATAACCAGAATCAGGGACTCTTATCCCAGCAACAAGGACAGTCGAAGGATATGCCACCTCGGTTTTCTAAGAAAGGACAGCTTAATGCAGATGAGGTACATTACATGCCTACATTACTTAAAGCCTATTCTAAATATTGCCCAATGATTATAGCAAGACGCGTTATTATGAGGACTAATGCTGGAACTCTTTCTCCTTCTCCTCCTCCTCCTTTGTCCCTTCCTCTTTCACCTTACCCCTCACTTTCCTTAGGGTATCCAGCGTCCTATGAGCAAGAATGAGATATGAGGGCAATTTCTTGGGGTGTCCCTTCCTTCCCCCACGCCTCCCCAAGAACACTACTCTGACATCAGTTCCCATGCATCATATTGATAACAATACATTTACTGAAAACTTCAGAAAATCCTGAACTTGAGAAACCCTGAAGTGCTGGACCAGGCTAAATTTTTTTTTTAGAAGTGGCTAATAGGCAAAACGTTAAATGCAAAGGAAAACAGCATTGTTATTTTGAGTGTTAACCAGGCTTGTATCCTGATTTCTGAGCAATTGGTAGAGTTTTATCTTGGCCATAAAATAAATCAGCAAACATGCAAAGTATCTTCTTGGGTCTTTAACATACTGCATCTAAAAGGAGCAATTCCAGATCTTGATAACCAGTGGAACTAAATATCAGTAACTTGCAGCAAGCTGTGATTCATTGAGTCGTGCTTTTGGGGGAATTTGCGTACATGTGTGGTTTAATCTGTATTTGAGTGTTAACATTGTAAAAACAGAAAAGTCATGCTTCAGTGGGATCAGTTGATGTGAGTCCTTGTGTGTTCTTGGTCAGAATACTTGGAAACAGTTTGAGTTTTTTTCTGACTTGATCTGTTTACAGATTAGCCTGAGACCTGCTCAGTCTTTCCTAATGAATAAAAACCAAGTGCCAAAGCTTCAGCCCCAGATAACTATGATTCCTCCCAGTGCTCAACCACCACGCACTCAGACACCACCTTTGGGACAGGTAAACATAAAAATGAAGAAAATATACAAAAATAATATGTGAAAACCTAATTTGACTGTCATCTGCCTTTGTACGTATTTAGTGTTCTTAAACTTGATATAAATGTATATAGATGCAAAGAAACAAATCCCAATACTGTCTTTTTCAGCCTCCTCAACTTGGTCTTAAAACAAACCCACCGCTTATACAAGAAAAGCCTGCAAAGACCACCAAGAAACCACCTCCTTCTAAAGAAGAGCTACTTAAACAAACTGTAAGTTAAGCATTTAATGGTGCTTTCTGAAGCCTGGTACATGCTCTTCAAAAACAAATGCTTGTTTAACTCTAGATTCTTACTCATTTTTTCCTCTAGGAAGCTGTTGTGACTGAGTATCTGAACAATGGAAACGCTAATGATGCTGTCAATACTGTGAGAGAAATGAGAGCTCCAAAACACTTCATTCCTGAGATGTTGAGCAAAGTAATCATTCAATCCCTAGATAGATCAGATGAAGACAAAGAGAAAGCAAGTACTTTGATCAGCTTACTCAAGCAGGAGGGAATAGCCACAAGTGACAACTTCATGCAGGTACTGCAGTCTGATAGGCTCATAGTCCTTGCTGCTTGGCTGTTCGTGATGTTTAGCTTGCATAAAGGCAGTGTGCAACTTTTAAGGCCTGTTGATCTGAGGAGGTAAAAATAACATACAAACCTGTGAGGGATATAAGTGATGAAAGGAAAAAGTGTAGGTACAGGATTTCAGTAACTGGAAATGGGGAACCTCTCAGCAAGTTACTCAGTGCAGAAAAGAAATGTGAGGCTTCTATGTAGTTAGAGTATTGCTGTACACGACAACAAAAAAATTACTTCAGAATTTCAACTTGCGTTTACTGTTTCTTAGGCATTCCTGAACGTATTGGACCAGTGCCCCAAACTGGAGGTGGACATCCCATTGGTGAAATCCTACTTAGCGCAGTTTGCAGCCCGTGCCATTATTTCAGAACTGGTGAGCATTTCCGAGCTGGCTCAACCACTGGAAAGTGGCACCCATTTCCCTCTCTTCCTGCTCTGCCTTCAACAGTTAGCTAAGTTACAAGATCGTGAATGGCTAACGGAATTGTTCCAACAAAGCAAAGTGAATATGCAGAAAATGTTACCAGGTAAGAGTTAGCACATAGTTCTTACGACACCTCATGTTAGTATGTGCAAGATGTTTTTTCTTTTAGTTTTTTTTACACCAGAGTAAAATAACATACAAGGTTATTTTGATGCTATCAATTGTCATGATTCTTAAGAGGGGGTTAGACCCATGAACCATGCATTGATTGTAGGCTTTGATTAGCACCAACACTTAAGTGTGTCTCTCTTATTTACTTGTCAGAAATTGACCAGAACAAGGACCGCATGCTGGAGATCTTAGAAGGGAAGGGGCTTAGCTTCTTGTTCCCACTTCTGAAACTGGAGAAGGAACTGTTAAAGCAAATAAAATCGGATCCATCCCCTCAAGCCATCTATAAGTGGATTAAGGATAACATTTCACCCAAACTTCATGTAGATAAGGGATTTGTGAATATATTGATGACCAGGTGAGATGCCATTTTGATGTAGTTTAGGCGCATGTTTTTGTTAGCTACCAATAAGTCACTGACTCTGTAAAGGCTGACGTGTGGCTCTGTGCAGAATACAAGGGAGATAAACTGCTCTGAGTGAACCTCCCCTGTATTAAACACCCGCTGTATTTGAGAACAAAAGCAAGTCTACAAGCTTGCATCAGTGTGAAGTGTTGCTTTTGCTTGGGAAAGAGAAGTCTAGACCTGTGTATTCTTTTTCCTAAAATGTTTGAGACAGAAGCAAAATTAGGATTTTTGTGGTGCATAGTCAACCACAATACTAACCCACTGCGCATTTGCTTAACTGCCAATACAAGCAGGAGGGAGGGTATTTTTAGTAATAGCTAGCAAACAGAACTTGAAGAGTACTTATCTTACTGTTACAGAATATGAAATCTAGCTGTTTATCAGTTTACAGAACTTAAACCTTTTTTTTTGTCCAGTTTCTTGCAGTATATTTCTAGTGAAGTAAACCCACCTAGTGACGAATCGGATTCTTCATCTGCTCCATCGAAAGAGCAGCTAGAGCAGGAAAAACAACTGCTTCTTTCCTTCAAGCCAGTAATGCAGAAGTTCCTCCATGACCATGTTGATCTGCAAGTGAGTGCTTTATATGCACTCCAGGTGCACTGCTACAACAATAACTTCCCAAAAGGTATGTGCATCAAGATGCTCTCCAAAACTTAAAACTTAACTTGTGTTTGCTTGCATCTGTCCTGTGTATGACTTTCAGACTTGTCACTACATTTCTTAGTCAAGTAAGCTGTTTGGAAGGTTATGAAGCTAACAAAGTTTAAATTTACTTCCATAGGCATGTTACTGCGCTTCTTTGTCCATTTCTATGACATGGAGATCATTGAAGAAGAAGCCTTCTTGGCATGGAAAGAAGATATTACTCAAGAGTTTCCAGGGAAAGGCAAAGCTTTATTCCAGGTAAACTTGCTAGTATGAGAGTTTGTCTTTTGTGACCCCTGCTCTGCTGGAGTGCTTGAGAGCACTTTGAAACAGTGGTTAAGACTGATTAATATCTAGAAACTTCATGGCGTTTTTCACCAGGAAGGAGTAAGGCAAGATAGACTAAATTTTTTTTTCTTTATTGGAGACATACGTGGTAGTGCAACGTGTGGCTGAAAGATTTTTAAAATGAGTTGGGGGTGGGGAGGGAAACAGTGTTTTGTAGAAATACCTAGTCAGGAAATAATTCTTGCTGCCTTAAATCAATTTTATGTAACTGCAGGTAAACCAATGGCTAACCTGGCTGGAAACTGCTGAAGAAGAAGAATCTGAAGAAGAAGCTGACTAAAGAACCAGCCAAAGCCTTAAATTGTGCAAACATACTGTTGCTATGATGTAACTGCATTTGACCTAACCACTGCGAAAATTCATTCCGCTGTAATGTTTCACAATATTTAAAGCAGAAGTATGTCAATAGGATATCCTCTGCAAAAGGTTTTTGTAGTATGTCTTAATAGTCTACAATAAAAATATTTTAGAGTATCCTTAATGTTTAGGTAACAGTGTATTAGCAGCATGCAATAATTACATCATAAGTTCTCGAGCAGAAGCAGTCTGTTGCAAGGGTCTTCTTTGCTGCCAGTTATCATAGGCTGTTTTTAAGTTAGAAAACTGAATAGCAACACTGAATACTGTAGAAATGCACTTTGCTCAGTGTAATACTTGAGTTGTTGCAATATTTGATTATCCATTTGGTTGTTACAGAGAATCCTTAACTGTAATCGATGGTTGTTGCCGTAATAGTATATTGCCTGTATTTCTACCTCTAGTAATGGGCTTTATGTGCTAGGTTTTAATATCCTTGAGCCTGGGCAAGTGCACAAGTCTTTTTAAAAGAAACAGTTTACTTGCACAAAAACTGATCAGCTGAAGTGATGGTTTAATGCCCTTTGGAAGAGGTGTTTTTTGTGGGTGTGAAACATGACATGGTGAGAAATTTGAATTGGTCCCTCTATTATAGTACTGAAATTAAGTCTACTTAATTTATCAAGACATGTTCATGCCCTGATTTTATATACTTGTATCTATCAATAAACATTGTGATACTTGACTTGTTTCTGAATGTCTCCCAGTAGAAAAGCTTTGACTGACAGCTAGTTTACTTATGGGAGGAAACATCAGTGGGAGTTGACTTAGCCCGGGACCATCTTAAGGTTCTATTTATAATAGTTGTCTTAACATGCAAATTATTTCTAAATAAGGTCACAGACAAGATTAGACACTACGCATTTGCTGTGACAGGAGGAAAATTAAAAAATTCTGCTGAAGAAATGGTAGGACTTTGCCTTGTGGTCCAATGTATGCTTTATCAGTGAGTATGTGCTTTTTAACTTTGAATTTTCCCCAGGTCACATGCATGTTTTTAATCAAGTGGCGCTGACTATGAGCTGCCTGTCTCTCAAATCAATTTGGCAAAAAAATCCAACAAAAGTTAATTATGTTGCATTGTACAGGCTTAAAATGTCATTATTAAATACTCAACATACCTTACTTCCTAGAACCTTGTCCCTAGTGAAATTTTTTTTTTCCTTGTTGATAATTCAGACTTTAACTGTTGCATGGTGGTGTACTTCTAACGGCAGAAGAATAGCATCTCCTTGACTGAAAGTTGGTTTGGCCAGCGCTGGAAGGGCTTTAGACTGCATACTGTTTTCTGCATCCTGGGAGATGAAAAAGTGGAGCACAAGAAAACTATTAAAAGTCAAAACCCAGCTTGTTTTAAGGGGAGGAAGGATTTAAGGGGAGGAAGGATAGTTGGCATTTATGCATGTTAAAGTGCTATGACTGGGGAAGCAGGTCATCTGCTCTTGTTTTGCTGGCAGTTTGCTGTGCAGGGCAAACTTCCTAACCTACGCTTGGAAGTGGTGGTCTCTTGTAGACTTGCAAGTTTGATTCCCTCAGTGAGTTTCTTCAGATGCTTCAGTATCTTGCTGTACGATGTGCAGCCTGGTAAATCAAGGTACTGTGCTTCTGTAAACCAAATGACATTCATAACGGGCATTTAACTTGTGGAATTGCGAACAAAAATTCCATGATGCTTAAACACTGTCTCTGCATTTTAGAAATGTGGTATATCTGGCAGTAAACAGGAGAGCAGGATACTTCTGTGGATTCTATTAGGAGAGAAAGGAAAGCGCTGACTACACTTAGCTCCCAACCTCAAGCCGGTTGGCAGCTTCTGATGTAGCTGCAACTTCTGTCTAACAGTGGCAAGCAGTGACGTGGTGGTGCTGCCAAAAACGTTCTTAATGGTGTGGCCTTCCCTGTCATGATGCAGAACAAACTTCAATTTATGGAAGTGTTTCTTTTCTTATCTGTAGAATAATATCGATGCCAGACCTACAGAGGCTGCAGGGTTTAACGTCACTTCACGTCTATTCTCAGGTAGATGTTTCTCAAGTGGGTGTCCTGTATGCTCAAAGTTCTGCAGTTAAATAACCTTATGGGGATAGAGGAGCACAAATGTAGTTTCAAGGTTCACTTATTCCTAATTCATTCCAAATTCTGCTGTTTCAGAGTTGCAGTTTTACTTTTGAGTGTAGCAGGATGCAGTGTAGTGAAAATTAATACTGTTTCAGTAACAGGGTTGTGTTTCTGTTGTTAGTTTCATTTGTGTTAAACTTTGCTGTTCAAGCTGATCAGTTTAGTGGTACATGCCACTATCGTACTACTTCTTGTGTACTTCACTTACTGGTGCTGGAAAGCTGAAGACAGAGAGGAACCACAAGTCATAAAACAACAGTCCTAACTGTTAGTTTCCAGCTAAACTTGCTGTAGAGGTGAGAGAAAAAGGCAATAGTAGAAGGAAGTGCAAGTGAAAACAATTCCTGTTGAAAACTTCAGGAGAATAGAACCAGAACCTGCAACTAACTCTTTTTGCCAAAGTTTTGGAGAAGGCTAAGCTGCAGCTGTAGGTGGTTGGAATAGCATGACTAAGCCTTGGAATATCATAACTAAGCCTTGTATTCTTGCCCAGTCTAAAATGCAGTTACTACAATCTTTACGTACTTATGCATGGAGGCTTTGCTGCTTGGCTTGTCTATAACTACTGACTGAGTTAGGAACCCTGTTAGGGAAGAGTAAACTGTAAGAACCATGATGAAAAGGAATAGAACATATGCAGTAGAAAATGTCACTGAACTGTAGCATTGCTCTCCATCATGAGACTTGCAAAATTTACATGCAGTTAGTATGAACAGATCTGGTTTCTTGAAACTGGTATAGCTCTTGTAACTGCAGTGTGTGCATTAAAATGGTATTTCCATAGATGAGGAAAGGGAGCATCTTGATCTTCGGCTATCTGTTAAGTTTTTAGTGCTTGACTACAGTGCTTGTGACTACGTCAATCTGGAAAAAAGGATGGGTGTTTAGTTGGTCTAACTTTTGTGTGGCTTTTAACTATGAGTTGCATTGTACTTTAAATGTAAATAGAGTGTACTCAAAGAGTAAAGTCACTGTCAAAATTAAACCAATATAACTCATCAATGATAATGGCTTTTATTAGTATTAATTTACTTAAATGTTAGGTATAACGTAACTACATTCACAGGAGGGTTCTCAAACTTATGTATTGAGCACATTTCATACCAGTTAGTGTCACGAAGTTTACCTTCAGAAATATTGAACTAGGTTGGAGTTACCGTTCAGGGAACTTCCCTTTCCAGGTGTTGGAGTTGCCTGGTGTACCTGGCAGCATGGCCACTTAAATGAGTCAGTCCATACCAGATTTAATGGTTCCTGCAAGAGAAGTTACGAATTGGTTATTGAAAATGACCAGTCATTGTGAATTCTCACCTTTTCCAGGAAATAATTGTATGTAGTTGGACTGCTCTTTATTGTCACTGCTTATGCCAGTGGAAGACTAGAGCTGTTTTTCAAGCTGCAGTTATCCCTGCTGCTTAGTCGTATTAAGTTTGGATATTTCACTAAAGTATTTTGATCAGTTTCTAGAAGTCAAAACATATTCATAGCTCTGCATGGGCATTAATTTTTCTTGGGGGAAAAATTGCAGGAAGAAGCCTCATGGGGGAGGAGGCTGGGTACAGAAAAAATTTTTGTGAGTGTGACTTAGCTGACCTCCTTTTTTAGCAGATGGAAGCCTCCCCCTGAATGCTGTTTGGATTTTGAGTTTTTTTCCAAAGCAGCAAATAAATCCAAAAGATGATTAGTTAATTTCAGCACAGTCTTGAATAATAGTTGCTGTAAATTTTTAGAATGCATCTGAAACATGAATTGTCGTAGTTTATGTTGCAATCCAGGCTAGCAGCTGCAGTGACTGATAAAAAATTAGTTTCTTGCCAGTTCATGCTTATTTTCTAAAATCTGTTAGCAGAGACCTGGTGCGGCAAAGTGAAGGGGAGAGCTTACTCTTACACCTTCCTGGAGAGACATATGTTTGTTACCTGTTGTTTGCTACAGTGCTTGCTTCAAACACTGCTCATCTAAGGCTGTAACTGTTGCAGACACAAGTGAGTTGGAGTGTCCTTTCCCTGTGTGCAGGGGGTTTGGAGTCTGTCAAAACGTCACTTCCCCTAAACTAGAACAAATCAGGAAGAGGTTGATGCTTTGAAAGCTGATGAATAGCAGTAGTGCAGTTCCTTCCGTTCCCCGTGTTCCCTGTTCCACCTCATCGCCTTCAGCCTGGAGAATGTTGTGGGGCTGTTGCAGGAGATCCCTGGAACTGGTTGGTGTCTGGCCCAGGTGAAGAGCGGAAGGGCTGGGTGGGGCACGGGACCACACTGAACTAGGGAGGCAGGGATGATAATGCAGGGTGTTTGGGAGAGAATATAGCAGGAATGAACGCTTTGCACCCTCTTGGAAGGAGGGAACAGGCTATAGTGGAAAAGGAGGGGATGTTTGCCACCTTATGGTGAAATTACACAGAATTGCTGAGGCGTAGGTGTACACACCATAGTTAAAACAGCCTGGGCGCCAGTATTTTTTTGCATATTCTCATCTTGTGTGAGAATATTAAATATGTTAATTTTGAAGAGTTGCTTAAGTAATTAGTTGCATTGAATACAAGCCAGTTTTGAAACCAGTGACTTCAATTATGATTTGAACGAATATGGGAAATGGAAATCAGAATGTGATACTAGTGGCAGAACGTGTGAAGATGTCACACACAGAGTGCTCCATTATCCCTCACAAACTGCCGTATCTTGTAACTTTCACGTTGCTGCTTTTTATCTGGAATGATGTTGGCCAGAGACCAGAAGTGTTCAGCAGACAGGCAGATATGTTCTCAGTACAGGGGGGCGAAGTCTGCCTATAGGCATATCTATATTTGTACATTATATAATATATATTATCATATTCATACATTACTTGTATATCATATATTCAAAAGCAAAACAGAAGTAACCATATGCGGCCAAGACAAGCTGCTCACTGTAACAGGAAAGGAAAAGAATTTTACAGCAGATGTACAGTTGTAGGTATTAGGGTTTAATAGAACTAGTAATAGTAACTTAAAGGAGACTGTATCAATATGGCTTTGAGATTTCTGCAGGGTTCTTCTGCATCTGCTTCCAGAACAACCAGGGCAAGACATCCAAAGAAAGCTTGCTGTTGCTTCAAAAACAGCTGCATGGAAAACTTTGTGATCTAATAAGATACAAATCATTTGCAGTATCTCCCTAGATCCACTCCTATCCAGGTATTACAGAAGCTTCACTTCTAAATGACCAAGAATTCTCTGGAACAAAATCAGGCTTTTACCTCTGAGGTTCAGGGACTGAATAAGATTCTTTAGGTTAGAAGGAGTTCCTGGAACGGTGTAGCTTTTAGCGTGGTGATGTTGAAGTGATACAGGCTCATCTGGATTCATTTTATAGAGCCCCCATCCATTTCCTCTGACGGATTCCACACGGCTGGTAGTTGGAGAGTAGCAAAATGTTATTTTTAATGAGTTGACTAAGCAGCCATGACAACAGAGTTAACGCTTGGCGTAAATACAAGGCTGGAGTGAGGAAAGCAGCCATCTGGGTGGGATTTTTATCTTCAAATATTTTGAAGTTTATAAACAACATAAATCTTAGTTTTAGTTTTGTTTATGTTATCAGTGAAAGTGCCTGAAGGACCTGATGTGTGAAGTATTCCCAGAATTGTATTATTTTATTATTGAAGAAGCTATGCAAAACACTTAAGTCTGTGTCCGTCCTTTAACTGGTTTGATAAAGTATGTGGAGGATGAAGAGTTAATAGAGTTTGTTCTGTTATAAAACAGATGTTTTTCTTTCTGGTAGGGCGAAGTAAAATTTGAGAAATGAAGGGTAAGTTAGCAAGAACATAAGCGTTAAAATTGAAATACAGGTGAAGGTTTGATTTGCATTTCTATGGTGATTTTGTTTAACCTTCCAAGGAATGATTGCGTATTCTTTCAGGCTTCATAGGCAGTTGAAGATTTAATCACTTTAGAGTGTGAAATACTGACTGACCAGCCTTTCTCAGAGAGGGATCTTGCAGATTGGAAGGAAATATTTAAAATAATTCCAAATTACACCAAAGTTAGTTAGAGTTCACTTGTTCCTGCTGTTAGCCAGGACTAGTGCTGTCACCCGCATCAGCTCAGGGACTCAGGGTGTGATCAGATACTTGAAAACACATTTAATTGGAATTGGTCTCAACGTTTTTCCTATATATTAGTCAAATTATAATCTAACATCTAACATACTTCTGTGTTGAGAATTTACATTCTGAGGAAATTAATTTTGCAGATTCCTGTGATACTGCACTGCCATTATGATTCAGCGATAAGGTGACATCATACAAATAAAAGTCTGGAGAATCATTTCATAGCTGCTCGTGTAGAAAATGGTTGGTCTCTACAGCAAAGTAATAAACCAGGTGTCAAGCATGCGCATTAGGCCACCTCTGTGTTCCTTATGAGCCAGATGCATAAAGCAGGCCTTGTTTTTTTCTATATGTTTATATACACACTTATATATGTATATGTACATTATATACATATTATATATATCCCCATTTATTTGTATTCCTTTTGTTCTGCTTGGAGAAATGCCATTCAGTTACTCTATTATTTTAAGCTTACGTTGCTTGCTGAGTTAATGTTTCAGATTCTGATTAATAGTAGAAGCATTAATACTAATCCCCCTTCCCAGTATCAACACAAAAAAAACACCTCAAAGTGTATTGGGCTACAGCCAACATTTTAACCTTAAATATTCTTGAAACATGAGCCAACCAGAGCAGCGTAGGACTGTCTCAATTTCACAAAGAAAACTGTTTTAAAGTAGAGCCCTAGCCAGACTTGTGGAGGAAGTGCCAAGCGTGACAGTAAGGCGAGCTGGGGTAGATGTGCTGCACTTCTTTCAGGAGGACAGGGACAGTTGTGGTTACATTACTCACGAGATCAATAGAACAGCTTCATTTTCGCCTCCAGTGAATATTTTCATGGTGACCTGCAATTTCCTATAGTTTTCCATCTATAGAATTGATATAATGATAGTACTAAGACCATGAAGTGTTTAGATATGATGAAAGGCCATTCATAAATTCAATTGGATAAATAGCTCCGTAGATTTACAATGTTGGTAGGGATCATAATGCAATAAAAGCCAAAAAACCCATCGCATACCTCTTACACATACATCAGCCTGAGGCCGCTGTGGTACCAGTGGGTTACACCCATCGAGGGAGAGTCCCACGCTCACTGCAACACTCTCCGTTTGGGGAAGTTACACACTCCACTGTCGCGGTGTACTTACCGCAAAACTTCTGAGCGTTCCACCTTGCTTTGTCAGATGCTGGTTCGTAAGGTACTTTCATAGATGCGCCGGAATTCTTAAGTTCACCTGACACTATAAGAAAAAGCTCAGTGTTGACATTTGCTGAAAGAGCAGACCTAAAATACAATTTGGAAAAACCCTGAATGTAACAAAGAAAAAAAATTCTCATAAAAGCCAAAATATGAAGGGAACTGGTAGATGGATACCAGCAATATGCAAGCCTGTTCTTGGAAATTTCCCTTTAAGTTTTAGAGTGTGATCAAGGCTCATGTAAACTCAATCCTACCCAATTGTTCTTGGGTGGGAAGGAGAGGAGTAAATTACATCTAAAATTGGAAACTAATTCAAATGAATAACAAAGATAACGTCTGAGCCACTGTAGCTGGGTGGGATTCCTCTTACTCAAATGTAACTATCCAAATGTTGAGTGTCTAGACATCTGTACACTCCTTAGGCAACAGACAGAAACAGGTTCCTCAGAAAGTGATTCATTCCACATCCCTGAGATAATTATCTTAGGACAGGATGATTTGCCCTCTGGGGATGCCAGTCCATGGGCCTCCATGGGTCTGTAGAAGGCGTCTAGACTGCTAATTTTCAGATGTCTGAAGATAAATGAAATTAATCTAAATCACCTGGCTATATTACACAAATAAAATTTGCCATAATCCCGTATTAACACATAATTGCACAGTGCACAATTTGTGTGGTGTCCCGGTGCTCTGCCGTGATGAGGCACATCCATGTTCTGACACAACTGAAACTCAAAAGCATTAGCATCAATAGGTGCCTGTTGGTTCATCAAGACGCAGTTTTTAAAAATACATTTATTGTGTTTTCATAGGACAAAATAAAATGTGAGAACGTAATGGGGAAAGCCAGTTTAAAACTGTCGTGGTGGAACCAGCTGAAACTGCTGTTTCTAGCAGCGTTCTAGAAATACAAAAGCCTAGATTTCTAGAATTGGTAGAAGTTCAAATTGTTTGGGTTAGTCTCTTTGGTTAATACACAGAAGTTATCATTTGTTTTAAAGTTTGTGCTCTGGAAAAGCCTAAACCCCACTGAGGGGACTACCAGGAACACTGAGACTTTCATACTTTGCTAATCTCCACCAATTTTCAATTACTTTCATTATTAAAAATTTGCACCTTATTTCCTGCATAAATGAAGTTATCTTCAACTTTTAGTCACTTTTGTTGGTAAAGAAAAAATTAGGAATCTAATTGATCCAACCCTAAATTTCTCTTCTTTTTTCTGATGACAGTCTTAAGATTGACTCATCTTTGGGAAAGAAACTTAGAACTCAACATGGGAATTTTCTCTATACAGAACTCTATGCAGTAACCCATTGTAATTGGCATTTTAAATTTAGGTAGGTGACCTGTAAGAAAAATGAGATGTGATGCAGGAAATACATAAATCTACGTGAGAAAAACAAAAATAGCAATATACATTTAAAAAACCTGACCATAATGTCTTTCAATGTCTCTAAAATTAGTATTTTTAAATACCTCCTTTAAAATGCTCATTTTATCGGACTGGTAATCATTATACGCAGATTTATTTTGTCTTCTTGTTTTTCATTATTGGTTTTTCTTCTTCTGGAGACTTCAGGAGTTTCTGGAAAACACTGTATTTGTGCATCTACAACCCACATTCTTTCCCCTTCTCTTCTTTTCCATCTTTCAGTAAGTGTTTCTGCCTTTCTGCCCCGTGGCTTTCCCCACAGCCTCTTCACCTGCTGCCGCCCTGTAGCTTTGACACAGTTCTCTAAGGCCAAGGGAGACAACTCTCATGAAATTCAGAATCAACACAAAGGCAAATAAATCCGTGCATCCTTCTCCATGCATCACCCTATACATGTGCTATCACCCTCCTCCTCCTCTCTCATTTTCAACACCAACTATTCAAAAATGTGAGATGGGTCCATCAAAACCTAAATCCAGAATGTTTGCGTTAGAAATCTTGATGCATAATAAAGACTGGTTTGGTTTTATTTGCTTTTCCAGTTTTGCATCTCTGCGGGACCTCGTTTCGGACATTCAAACTTGACACTGCAACACAAGGGCTAAACACTTTAAAACCTGTCTCCCACCACCCCCACCCCCCCACCAAAAAAAAACCCCAACCCAAACGCAACAACAAAAAAAACCCTTGCAGGTGGGATTTAGAGAAAGCACCAGGTAAAACAAGCATGGGGGTCAAACGAGCTGGCAATACTGAATACACAAGCTTGACACTCTTCTTCCCAGGTACAACTGTGTTAATCAAAAGTAACTCCTGCAAAGCAGACAGTAGGTAAAGTCATCTTGTAATCTGACAAAAATCACTAGCTCTATATCAATACCTTTTAATTGAGAAGCCTACTTTTCCTTAAATTTAGAATTGTCCTCCCTTTATTCTCTCAGCTGGAGTTTTAGCTAATTCTTTTCACGCTCTACATAAAAGCCAAAATATGGCTCTCGAACGTAACTACCGCTCTCGAAGGTAACTTTGTTTGTGGTTATTCTGTGCAACTCCAACTTGCTTCCAAAATAATTCTTTTCCACTTGACGTTAATCGTGGCTGTAATTCCTTTAACTAAAGTGACAAGAGCATTCCCTTTTACATCTCTGAACTTCATAGGTTAACATGAAGTCGTATAATAGCAATTCAGTTGTCAAATTACTGTTACTGATTGCTTTTATTAAAAAAAAAAAAAAAAATTAAAAAATTGCCAAGTAACAAGTTTGAAAACATCATTCCCAAGATTAAGTGCGGATTTACCATATTTACTACCAGGGGCTACAACACTCTGTCTCTCAAGGCAGGGTGCACGCCAGCGCATGTGAAAGGGAAGAAGCTGAGCGAGTGTGTGTCTTCCTCTGACTTCCTGCTCCCCCCGCCCCCTCAAAAGAAAAACTGCGGTTGCATGCTGCTCACAGTGTTGTTTTTTTGTTTGTTTGTTTTTGTTTGGTTTTGGTTTTAAGTATATATCGCCATGTGCTACTTAGAGCATGCACAAAAGAGCATATTCCACGGGTCACCCCCATCAGATGGATGCAAATGGATTTCTTCTTTCAGAAAAAGAAATCTCTTGGCTATGGAATAAACATCCTTGCTGTATCTTTTCTCCTATACACCAAAAGTTGTAACGCTACCTCATTTTAGTCGTATCAGATTTACTAATTCTTAAGAAGAGATCATAGAATTGCATCCTTTTACCTATTACTAGAAGGGATGCACTTATAGCAATTAACAGCATCATAAGACAGTTGATTAGTAAGTTTATAGCAAAGAAGATTACAATTGGGCATTAAACTAAATCAAATCGGAGGGCAGGGGAAAGGACACAAAATATTAGAATAATCCCGTAAATCTAGGGAAAGACATTCACTAGATTGCATCGACTGCACTTCTGACCCACTGATTACATCCTCTGTGAACTTGTAAGTTTGTCTAACGAAGCTTCTCCAGATAATCCACATAACAGAAGTTACGTCAGGATCTACCAGTTGTTTGAAAATATTCTTGATGTGAAACTGTACCTGTTCAGCTCTAAGTTTTCTTCTTTTAAACTGTCTCAAGCACAGCTGCCTCCTTTTTCTCTTGACACTGCTGCTCCTGGACATGAGCTTTTGCCCAGCATTTCTCTGCCAGAGCCAGAGATGCCTCCACTATGCAGGAACCGCAGCTCTGCTTTCTGCTGGGAAGCGTATAGCTTCAGCCTCAGCTACCAGAGGTCCAAAAGAGGAGATGAACGTTTCCATAACCCAGCCTCAAGCACAAGTCAAATACTGAGAAGACATTTCCTAGGCAGTTGTTTAGTTGGGGAGCTTCTTCAAGAAATTCTGAAAGAAACATCTGAGCTGAAACACGCCTGTCATGTCCCCTGCTGTCAGGGAACGAGGCTTACTCGGGGACAACTGGAACCCTTTGTACGGGCTGCCTCCAAAGTCATTCAGAGCGTTACAGGTGCCAACCCCCGAGCAACTGAAACCTTGCGAGTCCTAGTTACCTCAGGCCCCAGATAAGGCTTACTACGCTTCAGGCACCAAGAAAGTATCTTCTCTTTTCCCTAGACACTAGAATAGCTAAATACAGCATGGTAATCCTGTTAGAGTAAGTTAGCTGTCAGTCTTCCAGTGATTTACAAGCTGCTCACTTACACTCATCTGGGTTTTGGGAGGGTTTGTGTGGGGTTTTGGTTCCACGTCCTATTCCCCCCCAATGGACAACAACCCACTTACTTGTGGGTTGGTGGTTGGTGGTGGTGTTTTGGTTTTTTTTTTTTAAGCAAATCATCATGGGAAGTTTCCACAAACAAAATAAACACATGTGATTATTTGGCAACCTCAGTGATTGTGCAACTATAGCCACAGCTTTCTAGAAGATATTGATTAATTGCCTACAGAAAGTACTCTGTAAAAGCAAAGCAGCTTCGTAGCAGTTTACTTGAGACAGGAATTGAATCAAGGCCCACCTGGCCCAAAACCTCTCTCTTCAATGTGGAGATCAACAATGAAGATTAGCTATTAGCGATAAAGGTTTCATTCTGTGAGACAATTCTAGTCATTTGTCATATTCTTGGCCAGGGCTTCGGTAAAATTATGTATTTATATTCTTTTCTTTTTAAATTAAACCATTCAAAAGCAAACCCAGATAATTTTCAGTAGCCTTTCTACTTTGAAGGAGGAGAAAGAGGCTGTTGTATGTGTTAGAGATAGTATCCTATTATTAATCAGGCAACGATACTTTCCATTTTATAATCAAGTAAGATACAATTTATGCTCCAAGGATCTTGCATATCAGACACAAAGAGTCTGACATGAATTACAGGAGACTGTATTCTCTTGTTGTGAGTTAACAGTTAAAAAGGGGCAAGTCACCTAGAATTTGAGTGAAAAACATTAACCTGATCCATGTTATTCTATTTCTGTAAAGTAATATCTTTTTGCCACAGTAATGACTACGCTTTCTTTCAACAATCTAATTAAATGTAAGAAAATAAAATGGTTACAAAGAGTACAATAGTTCAGCAAAATATGTTACTGCATTATTATTAAAAACAACCATCATAAAAATTAGTGAAAACTATGATTTTCAAACAGCAGCTGGAGATGTGAACAAGTTTGGGTTCCAGTATTTCAGGTACTGTCCAACTCAGGCAGAAACCAACCTGGCCCGAAGCGGCTTAAATTCTGTTCAAGTCACACAAATTGTGAAAGGGGTAAAAAAGACTGAGTGATCGTTCCTCCGCACGTAGATATCAGTAAGAACACGCTACATGAAATTCAGGTCTTCTGATATACAATTTGTAGCCCACCTCTTTGTCCACTTTCTTACACATTTCTTAAAAGTAACATCAAAGACAAAAATGTCTGAAAATAGAAACACTAACCTCACTTCATCTGGAATAAAGAAATGGGACATTCTGCCAAAGGACAATTGGAGGTAACTGCTAAGATTTGTAGGCAATTTAGACAGTGAGCAAGTTAAAATTTAAAATTATTTTTTTCTGAGAATCATTTCTATGTAAATACTATAGGTGTTACCAACCTTTCTCCTATGTACAAGCTTGCACTGCAGTCAGCTGATGTGAGCCTTGGGTTCTTCACGGATCATGTGATTTTTGTGGACTGAACTGGACAAATCCGTTTAGATCCATGATGTAGATGTCCCGTGGCAGTTGAGAGAGGTGGTCAAGGCATGTTTTTCTCCGCATTAAAACTTAACTTTCCATTAGGAATGCAGATAACTCCAGTAATAATGCTGCTGCTTATTACAGGACAATAACTCTGCAACTGCAATCATAGAGCACTGTTCTTCTGCGTGAATTATTTTCTGTCTCTAAATGATGTCTTTTGGGACACATTTATTCTACTTTTTTAAAAGTATATTTTGCTTGATTTTACTGTTGGAATTTCCACTCTCTGGTTCTACGGTTGGATAGATCAATAGCTCTTGCATATGCACTGAAAAAAATATCCCTTCCCCTGCACTGTTTAAAGACAATGGAAACTGAAACACTCACGGGCAGAGCGAGTGTCTCTTTGGGCATTAATGCAGAGCAGAGCAAAAGAAAGCCAAGATAGAAGACCCAAGGCAGTGATATGGAGACACAAGTAATTAAATAGCAAGACCATAAATAATATCTATTTTAAGCACTAATCTGACACATAGTTTCTCTCTGTTTCTTTCCTTCCCTATCCCTTACAGTAACACCATTTTGTTTATATGGCAACACCTAATTACCTTACATCCGTAACTCCGCTAATGACTGTAAGGCTCTTTCGCCTTGCACAAACCATGAACAGCCTACAGACTGAAGAAGAAAGGACAAGGAACGCTTCAAGAAGGAGTTATGGGTTAAGACTGCTGCAAGTACACACTCATGCCCCTGATGCCGTGACCGTAACACAAAACAGACGAATGAAGATGAGGACTAGTATAAATACTGGGCAGAAAACCCAGTGCATCCAGATATACATCTAGGGAAATGCTTTTTACTGCCTAACCAGCACAGCCTTCATCCATAAGAAGCATTTAATAGAAACTCAGCTAAGTGATAATGTTCTGAAAGAGATAAGATCTGATATTAAGATACAAATTCCAACTTCTTGTAGCTCATCAGGTGCATGAGTGTGTCATCAGGGGCATCAGACAAATATGCCCCACAAGCAGTCTGTAACCACCATTAAGTGCAAGTATTCTTAACAAGTATGTCCTTGCTGAAATTTAGGACTAGATACGCTGGAGGTTAAAAACATATGTCTCCAGAAAGTCTAGATCATTTTGACTAAAATCACCAACTTGAATTTGTGCATGAATATGCTTAGTTCCTGCAAACCCAAGTGAGACATAATTCCTCTTCCCTTTTTAGTGCTAGAAAATAGCTGCTGGCAATAATTCTTCCTCTCCAGCTGGTCCAGGACAGCTTCCCACAAGACAGAAGAATGTTACCTTTTGCTTAGATGGACTCCCGTGAGAATGGGACGCGTACTAGACATAATTTAGTACAGCATGGCAGATACAGGCAGCAGAGCCAATTTAGAGCAGTTCAAACTCTATTGAAAGTTCGAACAAAAGAGAGTTATCTGTCTTGAAAAAGTTGAGATGGATAAGGAGATGTTTCGTATTCTCTGATACACAGAATCATAGAATCATAGAATTGTTGAGGTTGGACGGGACCTTTAAGATCATCGAGTCCAACCTTTAGCCTACCCTGACAAGAGCCACTTCTAAACCATGTCCCTCAGTGCCCCATCTACCCTTTTTTTAAACACCTCCAGGGATGGTGAATCCACCACCTCCCTGGGCAGCCTATTCCAATGTTTAATAACCCTTTCAGTGAAAAAATGTTTCCTAATATCCAATCTAAACCTCCCCTGATGCAACTTGAACCCGTTTCCTCTCGTCCTATCACTTGTCACCAGGGAGAAGAGGTCAGCCCCCATCTCTCTACAACCTCCTTTCAGGTAGTTGTAGAGGGTGATAAGGTCTCCCCTCAGCCTCCTCTTCTCCAGGCTAAACAACCCCAGCTCCCTCAGTCGTTCTTCATAAGGTTTGTCCTCAAGACCCCTCACCAGCCTGATAGCTCTCCTCTGGACACGCTCCAACACCTCAATGTCCCTCTTGTAGCGAGGGGCCCAAAACTGAACACAGTACTCGAGGTGGGGCCTCACCAGTGCCGAGTACAGGGGGATGATCACTTCCCTAGTCCGGCTCACCACACTATTCCTGATACAGGCTAGGATGCTGTTGGCCTTCTTGACCACCTGGGCACACTGCTGGCTCATATTCAGCCGGCAGTCAACCAACACCCCCAGGTCCTTTTCTGTCAGGCTGCTTTCGAGCCACTCTGCCCCAATCCTGTAGCGCTGCATGGGGTTGTTGTGACCCAAGTGCAGGACCTGGCATTTGGCCTTGTTGAACCTCATACCATTGGTCTCAGCCCATCGATCCAGCCTGTCCAGATCCCTCTGCAGAGCCAACCTACCCTCAAGCAGATCAACACGCCCACCTAGTTTAGTGTCATCTGCGAACTTACTGAGGGTGCATTCGATCCCTTCATCCAGATCACTGATAAAGATTTTAAAGAGAACTGGCCCCAGCACCGAGCCCTGGGGGACACCACTTGTGACTGGACACCAACTGGATTTAACTCCATTTACCACCACTCTCTGGGCACGGCCATCCAGCCAGTTTTTTACCCAGCGAAGAGTACACCTGTCCAGGCCATGAGCAGCCAGTTTCTCCAGGAGGATGCTGTGGGAAACAGTGTCAAAAGCTTTGCAAAAATCCAAGTAGATAACATCCACAGCTTTTCCCTCATCCACTAAGCGGGTCACCTTATCATAGAAGGATATTAGGTTTGATAGGCACGACCTGCCCTTCACAAACCCATGCTGACTGGGCTGATCACCCTGTTCTCCTGCATGTGCCGTGTAATGGCACTGAGGAGGATCTGTTCCATGACCTTCCCAGGCACCGAGGTCAGACTGACTGGCCTGTAGTTCCCCAGATCCTCCTTCCGGCCCTTCTTCCGGATGGGTGTCACATTTGCTAACCTCCAGTCAGCTGGGACCTCCCCGGTTGTCCAGGACTGCTCATAAATGATGCAAAGTGGCCTGGCGAGCACCTCCGCCAGCTCTTTCAATACCCTTGGGTGGATCCCATCCGGCCCCATAGATTTGTGCACCTCCAGGTGCTGAAGCAGGTCCCTCACCGTTTCCCTTTGGATTACAGGGGCTTCATTCTGCTCCCCATCCCTGTCTTCTAGCTCAGGGGGCTGGGTACTCAGGGAACAACTGGTCCTACTGCTGAAGACTGAGGCAAAGACTGCATTAAGTACCTCAGCCTTTTCCTCATCCTTGGTCACTACATTGCCGGCCCCATCTACTAGAGGACAGAGATAATCCTTAGTCCTCTTCTTATTGCTAATGTATTCATAGAAACTTTTTTTGTTGTCCTTGACAACAGAAGCCAGGTTTAGTTCTAGCTGGGCTTTGGCCCTCCTGATTTTTTCCCTACATAGCTTCACTACCTCTTTGTAGTCCTCTTGAGTGGCCTGCCCTTCCTTCCAGAGGCCATAGATCCTCTTTTTTTCCCTAAGTTGCAACACTAGCTCCCTGTTTAGTCAGGCTGGTCTTTTTCCCTGACGGCTTGTCTTCTGGCACATGGGGAGAGCCTGCTCCTGCACCTTTAAGACTTCCTTCTTGAAAATCATCCAGGCTTCCTGGGCTCCTTTGCCCTGGAAGACTGCCTCCCAGGGGACTTTGTCAACCAGGCTCCTGAAAAGCCAAGTCCAAGGTAGCAGTCCTGCTGACCCCTCTCCTTGCTTCTCGCAGAATCAAAAACTCTATCATTTCATGGTCACATCTTCAAAATTGGTAGCAAACTGTCACCAGTACAAGGAAAATCAAGACTGGTATTTATCAGTATCTTGCCTCTGCTTGAAAGAGTCCCACTTAAAGCAGTCTGTTGATTGAGCAGTGCCTGTACAGCCAGAACCTTGAGCTGCAAAGGTAAGAAGACACTGAAGACATTTTTCTCTGAATAAATTTATGGAAATAGCCAGATGGAATATGGCATTGCAAGAGATTCTTCAACTACAGTCATCACCTCCACCTCTGTCCTATTGTTATAGAATGAGCAGCTAGCAAAGATTAAGGTCTCTACTACTAGCTCTGTGACCTAAATTATGAAGTCACTTATGCATAAAAGAGGTCTAAGCCAGAACATTCCAGACTCTATCTGTCACTGAAGGTGTTTTGTGGCCAGTAAACTGCACCTTTGACAGGACGCTAGTGATCTGAGCCCTAAAAAACAGAGTGGACCCATGATATTCCTCAACGAGCCCAAGAATGCTTTGGCTGTTGCAGTTCGCACGTGGTATTTACACAGCCTTAAAAAAAGGCAGGAGAGCAGAGTCATCCACCAAGAACTCTGAAGGGTTCAAAAACCTTTAGAGCTAGAGCATTACTTGGACCCTTCTAGGCAACAGAAAACACCCCATGACACTCACTCTACAGTGCTAAAGAGAAACTGTTTCTTTGGCTAAAGCAAGGTATCTGTAATTTTCATCAATGGGTGGGATACAGGGACATACATAAGATAAGGATGACACATATTTAGAAGCAGCAATATGGACTCTTCAGCGTGTATCATTTCAAATGGAGCTGGAAGAAGGTAAAGTCAAGCAAGTGTGCCAGTAGGACATAGGTTGCAGGCCAAATACTTAGCCAGGCCCAAGCTCTGGAGGTTGCAGAGAAAGGAGGCATTTTTGCCTAAGGGTAAAGGAAAAATTAGAAAATGGGAAGAGAACAACCCAGAGGGACAGGTCTATCCCTGACAATAAAATGAGCTTAATTCAAAGAATGTAACTATGATGAGCATCCTTAACTTCTCTAGTAGTTAATGGACCAAAGGAAAAAAAAAAAAAAAAAGACATCTTACGAGCTGCATGACTATGCAACTGTAACTTCTATAAGTTCTGCCGAGACTAAAAAAATCCTAAAGTTTCAAGTATTTCTTGTATAAACCACACAAAGTTTGAATGGATGTGTAGACTAAATTTCACAGATAGGCTAGAAATACGACATGCTTTTAGTATACGTACTTTGAACTTCTCTCCTAAGTATCCCCATATTTGGTATTCCCTTAAATTCTGTCTCCAATTCAAATCCTCTTCTGTAGGGCAACTACAGCGTTTAGCTAAATAATAGAAGACTATTATTAGGAGAGTGGTAAGTACTACTATGAGAAGAATAAGTATTTGGTTACATACCCTTTTTCACAACCATTTTGTCAACTTGTTTTGTTACCCATATTAATACTGAATTTATTCTTGCTGACTGCAGCTCCAGCTGCAGGAATTTTTCCAGGTAACTTCTGAATTCAAGGTTCATTTACTGTGAGTTAGCTACTACTATCGAACAAGTAGATCATCAGAGCACTACATCATATGAGCAAAGAAACTGCCAAAAGAAAGTAGGGAGGAAACTTGTTTCAGAAAGCCTGCAAGCTTTAATGCAGTATGTCAACAGTATTAATCAACCCCTAATGTAACAGTTTAAATCCGTGCAGGAGGAAAAGGCCTTGCTACAACAAACATTGCTCTAAACAGTGAAATATTTAACATGGAAAGCAACTTACCTATAGAAAGCGGCCCTTCCTTATAAAAAGAACTGATATATTTTTAGCTGTAATGCTCCTGGAGTATTGCCTTCTCCAAAGCATTCCTTGGCAGTACATTCCTAAATATATTCCTGCACCTTGCTTCTATACAGATAGACTACTGTTGCTTTCACAGTTAAATTAGCAGAAGTGGACATTTAGAAAGTGAATGAATCAGTTTACACACAGATGCCTTGTTATTTACTAGTGACAGCTACTCCTTCCCACCAAGTACTGACCTGTAAAAGTTTTTGAAAGGAAAAAAAACTTGAGTAGGTGGATTAAAACAAACAAACAAACAATGAAAAACAACAAAAAAACCAACCAACAAAACAAACCCACACATACACACGCACAAAAACCCACAAAAGAATCCCTCAAACCACACAAGAACTCTGCCACTTTGATTTTTTTAACTTACATTTGAAGTGTTTGTTTTGTGAAAGGCCTAGTGTATACGTTTCGGGAATGAGAAAACTTTTTTTTTTTTTAAAAAATCAACTGCTTGCTAACAACAAATTCTACATGATCCTTTTCTACTGTATTCTAGTGAAGACATGCTCACATGTGAGGAAAGCAAAATGCTAAGCTGCAATAGAGCTCAACAGGAAACACTCTTTTCATACAGTCATGCAACTTGTTATTGGATGCATAACAGAAACTAGGAATAAAACACTTCCATAGCAAGGCAGTATTACACTTCTAACTCCCTGCATTTTATTCTGGAATAGATTACTGCTATAAATAAAGGAATTTAATAGCTTCAAGCCAACCATCTACTTCAGAAGGCAAGGAATGCTGCCAAGAGAGAATGACGGCAATATTATTCCACCACTGCACTTTCAAAAAACAAGCATTAGAAAATATGAGTTAGAACTAAAACACAGCTTTCTCTCCAATTACAGCAACATGTGACTTTTTACATAACCTTAATCCTCCCATTAACCCTCCTAATCAAAGGAAAGAAAAAAGAAAAGGTGACTTTTTTTTTTCCCTTCCTGCTCTGTAAAAGCAGGGGAAAAGGGAATTGAAAGCATCCTGTCCTCTTTCTTTCCCTGCTGACTGGCCTCATGCATTTCAAGCCCTATCAAGTCATAACCTGCTCTTAAAAGCCTCCTTTCTGCCTGTGGAAAGCTCAAAAAATGCACTTACTCCTCAGACAATAGATGTATGGGAACCTCTTATTTTACACTTACTGAAAATATTTCTCTCCAACTGGACGTTAGACCTGAAGACCCACTCAGCATTTTAAAGAGCTAAATTTTACCTACAGAAAATATATTTTGCTACATATAGCATCAAACCAAGACCTTCAGCCCTTTCAGAAGGAAGATACAATTAGTAACAGGAGAGAGAAGGCTATGATAGTGGAGATGTATTTGAGGCAGAAAAGATCCCATAGTAAGCACTGTACATTTTGGTTTTCCTTCTTACTGTTAAACGCTGGTTACTGTCATACCTGCCACTGCTGCTAGTGCTCCCCTTGTTTCACCTTGCTTGTATTAGTTTTCCTTAGTTGCATTTTGCATTAATTTCCTCACACTTCTTCATAGCTTCCTAAGTGAAGCAGTGTGACATCAAGCATATGTACATCTATCCACTGCCTCCTTGTGACTCTGAAAGAGGTGAGCACCTGGGTCATGATTCTCTTGCTAGGAGAATAATTTTCTACAAGGGCTACAAGTTTTCCTCAAGTGCTTGTTTTCAAAACTATCTAGCTTTCAGTCTTGGATTGTAGCAACTCTTCCACCTAAGTAATTATATGAACAAGAAGACTGAGTTAAGATTCAGTTTTGCTCTAATCCAACAACATGATAGCTATTCTTCTATTCAGAATGTTATCAAGCATGTAAATTTTAGGTAAGACCACATATAGAAGCTCGATACCAAACTCGGCCACGAGAAGAGATGTCTCAACTGTTCTACATTCTGCTTTGTCTGCTATGGTTACCAACAGCCCATAAACACATCAAAAAAACATACACAATGAGAACAGCTAATGCTCACAGCAAACCAGAAATAGCAGCATGGGAAACTTAAGTTGCAGTTAGCACTTGAAGTGAACTATCAGTAGTGACAATCCGGACCTTCTAAAAACAAAGCAACATAGTTTAGGCTATACAGTCTATTAAGAACAGTAGTAATATGCTACTCAGATCTACACAATCTTCTTGTAGCAAATGCTTAACACAGGACTTGATGACCAATGAAAAAGGTAGAAAAAAGAGTTTTTTGGACTGGTGCAAAATACTGATATTTTCAGAACTGCAGGGGGAAAAAATCAGATCCACTTTAGTCTACAACATACCAATTTTTCATTGTTGTTCCTGAACACATTATATGAAAGGACTTAATTTCAAAAGCTATGTACTTAAGCTAAAATAAAGTATAAGACTACTTCCTCAAAACACATTCCTTTGTCTAATTTAACATTGTCAGGTTTTCTGCTTATAACTTGTAAGGGGAAAAATTAATCACTCCAAGCAAACAAGCAGGAACAGTTTATTGTGACACTGGCAGCTTCACCTTTCTCAAGTAATACTGAGTTCTCTAAATTTTTATTTTTTTTTTACCTGACAATTTAAATATTTCACCTACATCTGCATCACTACTTTATAAAATTTCTTTAATATCTGCATCTTTTCACCCGATTCAACACAAAAACAGAAGAACAAACTCTTGGAAACAAGAGGAGTTGCATCATGGCAAATGTAATCTTTAATAGAAAGTAAGAAAAACCTCCCTACTGACCTTTATTCAGAATGAGGAAAAAGATAAATATCCACAGCTCTTTCTTCCATTTGGTAGGATTTTAAGATCCGTCTATGCATGTATAAGCACAGAACATAGAGTTTTAGCCACACTGGAACCACCTAAACAGAGATTTTATGTTCCATAGTTTTTACATGCATTCCATCCTTGGCGTGCTGATTATAATACAGGGATTCTGTTCTTCATCTACAGCAGTTTCAATTTAAGAATACACCATAAGCCAACTTAGAGAAACATCCATTAGTTGCTAATCAAAAGAATCACAGGAAGGTCTCACAACAGTTTACTAAAACATTAAGGTTTTTTTAAGTCACAGTTTTCAAATATAAAAATTCGATTTTCCCTGTAACTGAAATATATTTACAAGAACATTTTGAAAAAAGATGGTCTGTAATTTAGGTCTAATCACTGTCATCTGAACCACCTTCAGACCCCTCATCGTTGGATCCTTCTGGTTCGGATTCGTTACCAGATCCTCTGCCAGAGCCCTCGTTGTCAGATCCTCTCTCAGAATCTCTGTCTGAGTCAGCACTGCGAGAAGCTGGGCGAGATTCATTTTCTGAACCACCGGAACGACTTCTCCCCGACTGGACAGACTCATTGTCAGACTGCTCCGAATCTGACCGCCTCCTTTTCCTAGCTGACCTGTCACTGTCAGAATCTTCCTCAGATGGGCGGACACTGGATCTCCTTGGACTACCTGCCTCGCTACCAGATTTGTTTCTGTTATCAGAATCGCTATCAGAAACAATGCGTTTACTGTGTTGCTGTTCCCCATCATCTGAATCACTGTTGCTATTCCTAGCATGTCTGCAGGGAAAAGAAAAAAAAACGGTATTAAAAGATGCTATCCTTAGCTTAAAAATGAAACGACACACCAGGGTTTGAGTAATGCTAGCTTATCAGAATAAGAGGAATTAATTTGCAACGGAAAGTGATGTTGTGAGTACAATGAAAGGCTTCTCATTATCTTCACGTTATCTCATTATTAACACTGTAGTTTCTCTTAAAAGCACGTGTTTAAACTTTAGTACATACAAAGTTAATTAAGGTTCTTACCCATCATCAGCAATTTTGAGTTTATCCTCATCAGAAGAATCATCACTTGATGAAATGATGGCTTTTGATTTGATCTTTCCTTTCATTGAAGGAGGCAGACGTTCTGGTTTGGGCTGTACAGGGGAAAAAACAAATGGTTATCCGTTCATGTGTCTGGTTAAGCATAGTGCCGAAATGCAGAAACATATGTTCAGAAAACCAGACACGCTTTTAAGAGTTGTTCTGAAGTCATTAGATCAAAATCTCCCATTTACTATCACTTAATTCTAGATGGCTTCAGAAATATCCTTTTCATCCTTGAAGCAGCTATAGCAACAGGGGAGGAGGACAAAAATAAGCTCAAAGGTAGTTTGCTACAAAAAGTTTTGTGCAATTTTCAACATTAATAGATCTCTCTTGTCTAGAGTAATGCTGAACTCCAAATGCATATTTAGAAAGTGATGCGGTTATTCAGGGTTTAACTTACAGCCTTCTTTTTCTCTGCTTTGGGTGGACGTCGTTTTTTAGGTCTTGGACCATTTTCATGTTCTTCATCATCACTCCCCTCATCTGCCTTCTGGGGTCTTAAACAGAAACATATTTTATATGATGTAAAGCGTAACATCAAAAAAAAAACTTAACACACAAAGATACCTATCTCAAGAAATGTCAGGTTGATCAAATGTTACTCATAATTCTTTTGCAGAGTGGTGTTTAAGTCTTAAAATCTGCATGTGTAAATAAAAATTAATCATGTGAACTCTTGACAACAGTTCATATTTTAAACCTTTATGAAGGACTGCATGACAATCTATTTAAAAGCCATACTGTTTCTCAGGGGAGTCTAACATTGAAGTATCAATTACCTCCTCCTCTTCTTCTTCTTTCTCTCACCCTCCTCTTCTTCCCCATCTTGTTCACTACCACTGCCCTTCCTCTTCTTCTTCTTTCTAGACATGGGCAGATCTTCATCACTGTCATCGTTGACGAACTCATCAAATTCCCCTGCTCCTTTTTTGGAACGCTGTAATAAATAAAAGCTCCACAATATAGCCTATTATTCACCTTCCACATAAAAAGCTACCAGAAAACAATTCAAAATCGAAACTTTATCTGAACATGTTTTCAAAGATGTGAAAATACAGACCTTCTTGTGCCAACTTCCCCATAATCTCTAGATCGATGTCATTAAGAAACTGATTCCAAATTGGCACATAATAAAAAAAAAATCATCTTCTGTTATTTTAACAATTGAATAGAACAGATTTCGGCAATGCTACCATGCTTGGAACTTTAAAGTATAGTTTCCAATTTTTACATTTGAGTATTAAACCTCAGCAATTTCACTCAGTGGAGCCTAGGAGCTTGAAATTAAAAACCTGGGGTACTGCAAGAGACCAGATGTCAAAAGGGGAAAACGAAAGAGATCTAAAAAAAAAAAATTAAAAAAAATAATCTGTTCTACCCTGCCTCCACCGCCACCACGTTTTTTCTCCTTTGATCCTTCTACTTCACCAGTGAACATCAGAATATTCTTGGTTTTCTCCACATATTGAGCTCTTTGTTCCAGAAGTTTCTTCTGTTCTTCTTTTTCTCTTAGGCGCTTCTCTTCCTGAAACAGAGAAAACCAACCATTACTACTGTATTTGCAGCATTGCACTGATTATAATTGCAAATGGATAAATCATTTGCTGACAAGAAACTGGAAAATTGACTTTTGACAGTCGATGTCATGGCAGAAGGTCCACATGGCGAAAAAAAGTTTTCTACAAGTCTATGCTAGAGTAGGCAAAAGTCCAAAAGAACTGTTGCACCAAGTGCTTTCTCATCCAGCCTGTCAGTACAGAAATTTTATGGCAGACCTTCCGGGGCACAAACTTTATTTCATTATAAAAATAAAAATCTATTTCTGAGGCTATGGGGAAGAATGAGTGAGTCTGCTAGCACGAACTACAACTAAGAAAAATAGCTACCAGACATTTTATCACAAATACCAGGTACCACCACAGAGCAATAGGGGCATATACATTGTTGATAGGTATACTTTTTAAAAATACTTTAAAAAAAATATAGTATACAGAATGTAACAGAATAAAACCTGTTCTTTAAGTAGCTTTTGGCGAAGCAGCTCCTTTTCTTGCTCTTGTTTTGCACGCAGCTCCCTCTCTTCTTCATCCTGCTTGCGTGCCCGAGCCACATGATACTGGGCTTGACTCAGTAAGTCAGAGCATTGCCTGTAACATGCAATGTTTTCAAGTAAAGGAAGGTGGCAGGCACATACTACAAGAAGAAACAGTTTTATAACAGGCATGTATCACAACAGTACGTTCATATCACCAATAAAAAAAGCTACGAGAAGTAGTACAATAGAAGAGTACTACAGATTTGTGAGTAAACTAAAGCACTTGCTAGTAAGCTAATTTATCTTTAAATTGCAATATAGCATTTCAGAACGTATTGCTTTACACTGAAAATTTAGCCAATTCATATACAAAAAACCCCACGCAAACATAAAAGGAATCATCCCAACTAATTTGGACAGCTTCAGAAGTATGGTTAATGAGAACTTGAATTTATTCACAACATACTGGCAAACCTCATCAGAAAGGTAGGTAGAAATTCTATCTTAAAAGAACCAGTTGTGTAAGAGTTAAGGTTGCACAAAGTGATCAAGTCTCATGGAACATTAAAGGAAGGTGCTTTCAATACTTTCTTAACTAATGTTACAATGACATCTCTTCTAATATTATGATTAAAGTTTTCTTCTCTGTACAAAGTGCTTTAATGATACCCATTTAAGACGTACAGTGCACGATGGCCAGACATATTTGTATACAGCTGTGAAAAATCTTGGAATAACATGCAATAAATGAAACTCTGGGCACACTGAGTGAAAACTTCAGAAATAAGTTTACACGGAAACTGATTTGAATAGGCTTGTGTACAAACTCATTACCCTGAGCAAAAGTGAAAGCAGACTAGACTCTGCAAAACAAAAATTTTTTCATGTTTCAATAACTAACCCATGAACTACCTCAAAAAAATCTCCATGAAAGCAAACCTGTTGTTAGATTATTATGTTTAAAGTCTAAACAGTGAGAGGTAGAGATGTTGAAATAAATGTCACTGCACTCTCACCAATGGAAAAATTGCCATTAACACAGCTGAAGTTTTGCAGGTTCTGGCTAATGGCAGCCACCACATGTTGTGAGTTTTAGACTACAGAAAAACCTTAGAAAGCAAAGACAGGAAAAGAACGAAACAGCAACAGGGAGTAACCCTGCACTTGTATGTCTACTGTTCTAAGAAACTGTTAGTTGAAATTTTGGAATCCAGTTTTATTACGAAAAAACACAACAAAAAGATTCCGCCTGGATTTATTTATGGGTTTGTGTTTTGGATTTTGTGGTTGATTTTTTTTTTTTTTTTTACCTGGCTTCCGTAGCAGCAAGTGCCAAGTCAAATCTCATCTTATCACCTACTTTACTCAAGTAACTGAAGTACCTGGAGAAAAAACAACAAAGAAAACAAAGCAAAACCAGCATTACTTACATATTTATTATAGTTTTGCCTTAAAACAAAGCATTTACTCCTGAATTACAATCCTATAAAACTCAACAGATGAGGAAACCTCATGAATTTTCTTTGTGTGCAGCCCCTTTTAATACAACAGTGTAAAAGTACATTGAGAGTTCTCCAAATTTCAAACATTCTAAAACCACTCTAGAGTGGAACAAAAACCCAGAAAAAGTCTAAAGAGAATTGTAAGATTTCATTTACTGGCTTCTAGCAATAAGTACATTGCTGACCCCAGTAGATTTATTCCTTATCTGTCACAGCTTAAGTGCTTGAAACCAGCATAAGAAAAGGAAGGAAAACTTATTTTTTTAAAAATCCTTCCAGAACAGCCTCCTTGAACCTAGGTGACAGGCCCTTGTGAATACAACTTACCTTCAGGTACATGGATAAGCTATGACGATCAGTGTTTCAAAAACAGTTTCTCCAATTCATTTAAAGAATATCGACTTTGTAACTTTCAAGGTTGCCACAGTTTCTTCCCATATTCCAGAGACGTTTTAAATTAAGTGGTTTTGTGCTAGATGGAACTCTATTTCTTGTGAATACGTAAAAAGCAATTCCTTGCTCAAGTTTTAGATTATGGAAAATATTTTCCAAAATGTGACAGGCATCTGAATTTTTAGTTACCGGGTACAAAATAAAACGTTTTCACGCAACTTTGTCAAAACAATAAATAACAAGCTTCTAACTGAATTTAAGTTAGAATTTGTGTTCAAATGTTTAGTTTGCATTATGTAAAGCACCAGAATTGTGAAGTGTTTACTTGTATGAAAGACTTGCTTTAGTTGGCAAAATTATTAAAAGGCAACATCTATCTTTCACATAAGAGCAGAGCTAGGAAAGCATAAAGCAAACACCACCTACGCCAGCAATGCCTAGGAACAGAATAAATGGTTGAATGCTTTCTTCTCAAAGACAGTGACGACTGGATCAGATTAATCCACTGTTTTCTGTCCAGAATTTTGGTTTAAATTTTAAGAGAAGTAAAAGATCTAACGAGCACTTAAGAAACTGCTTCTGTTCTTAAGGCTTTATTTGCCTACAGAAGGGCAAAATTAGTTTTCAAGGACTACTGGTCATTAAAACCAGGCTCATATAATATAAACAGATTAGCTTTTGAGCCTTATAGGTTGTTCTTAAAGAAACAATTGGAAAAGTAAGAAATTTGGAAAATAATTTCAACATTCTTTTCAACTATGCTCTTCCAGGAAGATGTGCATCTTGGTCGTAATAATACAAAACCATTTAAGAAATAGATACTGGCTGCTTGGCCAAACAAAATCGGCTCTGGAGCCAAGTCTGGATACTTAATTTTGTGAGGCCCAATCTTTCTTTTCCAACTAGAAACTCTAGAATTACATACAGTGTTTCCCAGGAGATCATTGCCCATTCTTCTAACAAGATTTGGCCTATACTGCAAATTTACTGTAAGGGAACAACAAAATAAGTTATAATGACTAGAAATAAGTCAGCTTTACCTGTGTGCTAGCTCCAGTTCTTTCACAGCATTAAGCACCTCCTTTAGATTGCTTTTTTCATCTTTCAGGACAGAGGTAGCTAGTCTTTGTAGCACTAAAGCCACATTAAACATAAGGACTGTGTCACTTGGCGCTACATGCCTGGCCTGGAAATAAAAAGTATGTTTTTAAGATATGCTACAACATGATACAGAGGTATATGGAAGTGACATACAGAGAATAAGTACCATTATTTCAATCCCAGACTACTGAATTTAAAGAGACGAACATGCATCAACTTACAGTAATTTTATTCTGTGATATATGATGTTTTATACTTGTACCTTTAACAAAGTTTGTTTGCATTCCTGTAATTTGCCACATTTGAAGAGCGCCCGGGCCAAATATAACAATACTTCAGTATTTTGATGCTTATAGAACTTTCTGAGGCAGTTTTCATACTGAAATGGAAAAAAAAAATTTAAAAAAAATCAAATGAAGATGTGATAATGGTTATTTCTTTCGGTTAGCTAACTCCAGCAAATGCTTCTATTCCTAAAAAGCATTACTGCCAATATGCCTTTTGTTTTTTTAAAGAGGTGTGTCATGCTACACAGATGCCTCCTTTTCACTAATCAGAAAATTCTTTCTGCTATTCCATAGCAAGTACCTGATTTTTCTGGAAACTGACAGCAGTCCAGGAGGCTCCATAGGTCTTAAAATACAACAGAATACTTTGCATGTACCATCTACTGTAATGAAGTCCAACAAACACGACTCATTTTACAAGCACTCAATTATTCTCCACAGTAGGGGGGAATCTATTTTCTTTATTAATACAAGATATTTCATAAATGGAAATATATCTGATGTATATATAATATCTGATGCAATTAGTTAAAAAAATCCACATCTTTCAGATAACTCACTGTCAAATTTGTTCTGTCCACCTAGCTGAATAACTTGGCACACCAAGGCATATCTGGTTGTTCTAAAGTGTAGAAGAAGAATTGTTACTATAGGTTTTGTCGGTCTAGAATTAAAGCTTCAAACAGTTACGAAACTTATCCTTTCCAGTAACGAGCGCCTTTTGTTTGACATACCCTTTTCTCAAGGAATCATTCACCCTTTCTAAACCTCCAAAATAGTAAGAAATACAAAGTAATTTTTATTTCCAGCTCAAATACAGAAAGTGCCCTGAATTGTAATGCCTGAAGTTACTACTCTTGGATTGCACTGTGTTGCGAGTGCCCAATTTTCACTCATCTTTAGAATTAAAGATTTTGTAATTAGTTTAAGTCTGCCTTGGATTTGTATGCTTTATGGTAGAGAACTCACTAGAATAATTGTTGTGGCTGAAGTAAGCTAGGCTATTCAATTCAATTTGTCACCCTTTGAGCCCAATATCGCGTATTTCAGACTGTGGCTTGTACCAACTGCATAGCAGAATCCAGGAAACATTAAAACACCTCAGTAAATAAACACATTTCTACTTAAATATATTAGCAAATGAGCACAATGTTTTTCTGACAAATCAAAAGGTGAAAATGATACCCAGTTTCCCACTGTAATTCACTGCTTAAACAATTGCTAAAAATCAGATTTTCATTAGGCTTTTTGTCAATAAAAACAGGTGTTAAAGAAACCAGACCTCATTCAAAACAACAGAATGAATCTGACCATGCTACCAAAGCTTGCGAACAGTAGTTCACCGGAGGACAGCAACTAAGGAGGTTTTGATCAGGTAAGAAAGGCCCAGTATCTCTTCCTTAATACCATCACAAGTAGTTCTGAATTAAGTATTTTTGAGCCTCCACGTGGACTCAATCATAATGAAACAAGTTTGTTCTGAGCTTCTACCCTGTCCAACGTATGCTTTTTTTTTTTTTAAAGTTTACTTATATGTTTTTAATCAACTGAGTCAATTTAGTTAGAGTAGTTTGATACTTGGAAGTTAGCTTGCTTGAGCAGGTTGAAGCAGATGACCTCAACAGATTTCTTCCAACATGAATTACCTGGTGATGTTAACCGTTGTGATCATGGCATAGTCAGCTTTTCAGACAGCTCTAACTGTTATTCATGCAATTATTTGCAAAAACAAAAATAGGAAGTGTTGCTATTAAAAAAAAAATCCCAGCACCAAATTGCATTTACTTACTGCAGTAACACCTGAATGTAAATCGCATACAGTAACTACACTGACTGAAATCTCTCTGACTAAAAATTAATTCCAAGAGCAAAATTCTAACCCAATTATGTTTTAATTCTGCTACCAAAAAAAAAAGCGCAAAAGTTAGTAGGTGCTTTGTTACCCCTTACCCACACTTGGCAGTTTGTTTTTAAATCTAGGCTTGACAGCCAACAGCATGCTCGAAAGAGACCTATAACTTGTTAAAATATTATTCAGAAACTTTTCCAGCTGCTATGACAGCAGAGAAGGATCCAGAAGTCATCTACCCCAACATATTATGTAGTTCAGTTTAGAGATGTTACCATCTGCACAGCACTGATGTACTGTTTCTGTTCTACGTAGATATGTGCCAAATTCAGCCACACATCACTGATATCTGCTGTTGCCTCTCTCACTTGGGCAAAAACATCACGAGCTTCACGGAAATATCCTTTATGCGCCAAGACAGCTCCTAAGGGGAAAGTAATATGTACAGCGTAAGCTTCCAGGTTCATGTACTATGTACTCCTACCAAAGAAAACAAAATAGTGCCTGACTAAAGTTCCCCATCAAAAACTAAGTGACACAGCTGCCATATGAAAGCTATTCTTTCCTGTGCTCTAGTACATAGCGTTCAGGCCCTGCAAAACCAATTCTATATTCCAGCGTGAAAGGAAAATTAGAGTCTAATATTCACCTATGCCATTAGCAGCATATAAATTCTTTGGATCATTTCTGAGTACTTGCTTGTAGATCGCTAATGCACGGTCTTGATGACGCTTCTCCTGCAGAAATAAATATTCCAATTGATCACTCATTTCTATAATGGGGTATTAAAAGATCTACCCCTAAGTTTTATGGGCTACAAGATGCCAAATAGGCATCAAGAAAAGGCTCTAAGTAGCTAACAGCATACAAAAATTAAATAAATAAAACTGCACACGGGGCAGGCAGATGCCCATTACCTTTTCTCTGTCTCTTGTGGGTTGATGCAGAGTCTGCAACCAGACGTTGCCAAGAGCCAGCATGGAATAAGTATCATTTTGTGTGGAGGGCTGCTTCAATATTCTTTCAAATTTCTTTTGTCCTGGACCCCACTCTTGTTTAGCCAAATGAAGATTGCCAATCAGAGACCAAGCATCTGGATGGTCCTAAATAAAGATTCACTGTAAGTTGCAAAAGTACTGGTTTTTCCCTTGCAAGGTTACTTTTCCAAGTATAAAATGCTATTTTTCTTGATTAGAATTACATATTTTAAAAAACCAACCAAACAACAACCAACAAACAAAACACACAGAGAGCAGATTACGGTAGTTCTCTCTTCTTCCCCTAGTTTATGTGAACAAACAAAATAAAATGCAACAAAAGGAAAATAAAATTTTAAGCTAAGTTAATATTTCAAGTGTTTTAACTTTAAACACTTAAAGGTTTACAAACCTGATTTATCTGAAGTGCTTCTTTAAACCAATCAGAAGCCTCATAAAAATTTCCTTTATCCCTAGCCATAGCTCCCAAGCGCAAGTAGCCTAAAAATAAAAATACAAAATAAAATTAAAAAAAGAGCAAACAGGTTAAAGTTATCTCAAAGAAAATATTGGCCAAGCATGAATGCCAAAAGTAATCTTTTCCTTGATCTGCTAAGGACAGCAAACATTAAGACACCTTTCATATTCTATTCACAATGAGACACACCATGTGAAAAGAAACGTCTGTCCACAATGGTGATACAGAAATTGCAGATTTCTAACAGTTAAAGTAATGTAAGTGTCTTTAATTGGTTTCATAAATTAAAGATTGAGAATGAGAAACCTCAAACCAAGAAGGATAAATCAGTTACATAATACTTGTCCTTCCACTTCAAACAGTTCTGTCTCCGCAAGCTTTGGGAAGAGTATCAGTTAGCAGGTGACAATGGAGAACAAGCAGGGAAGAGGCTATAGATTAGGCCGGGGCACGCTGTGTGCTGCAGCTTGCTGAGGAAGGGCTACCACCTCACCTTTACAGCAAATATCACAGGTCAGCTACTTAAAAAATAGGATGTCCCATAGAAGTTGTGCTAACACCCTCAACAGCCCTTCTTCCCTGGTGGAAGCCCAAGGTCCAGTAGAAAGTGGTTCTCCCAAACAGTTTCTATTTCCACCCATGCAGGCAGAATTGCAGAACCTGGGCGTATCAAGTGGATGGCCATGATTGCACCTAAGCGCTGAGATGCTAAGGCTCTGGCGGGGAGCAACTAAGTAAAGGCATGCAAGTCTAGATAAGCTAGTTTTGCTAGATTTTTTTTTTTATAATTCACCAATAATTAGAAGTATAATTTACCAATAATTAGAAAGCTTAAAGCTGGAGACTGGACTATAAGGATGATGCAGGCCTTTAACAAAAAACGTAGGTAAAACAGTGGGTAGGTAAGCAGGCCTCAAAACTACTATGAAAAGTGAAGACAGATATAATGAGACTAGAACACACTGTAAATGGGAAGATTTTTGGTATTACAATGAGAACTGTGGAACTGAAATACCAAATGTTTCTTACAATCAACGTAATTAGGATGTTCTCTTAAAATGTTTTTATACAGCTTTTCCGCTTCATGAAATTCACACATCGCCTCATATAGTCTGGCAAGGTTATAGGACGTTGTTACAGAGATAGCATTGTAATAATGCTCATCATGTTCAGCTTCTGCTTTCGCACGATCCAGTGATGCCAAAAAGTATTTCTAAAGTAAAAAAAGAAAAAAGGAATAAAGCACTCCAGAATATTCTTACAGAAAAACTTCTGTGTGATCAAGAAACTCAATTCAAACTTTGAGTAATTACATACCTTCGCTTCTCCCAGATTTCCTAGCCTGAAGTGCAGAGCACCCACATTATTCAAAATCTCTGGTGGGACATCAGCCTGTACTTTCTCTTGCAGAATGCGTGTGGCTGTACCATAGGCTGACAGTGCACCCTTTACAAACAAAGAGAAAGCGGACGAAAGAAATAAGAGAATGTGCTCTATGTGCTCTTACGAAAAGCACACACATAACCCACCAAGTGTATATTAATAGTACCTGTATATCAGTCTGTTCGAGAATTTGAGCTAGTTCAATCCATGCCTCTACATCATCAGGATATTGCTCTGTGACTTTCTTTAGATGTCCCTGAAAACCAGCAGAAAATAATTATGCCTCTTTGTGGACAAACAAACTGTTTAAAAAATATAAATAAAAATCAAAAGAAAGAGTGAACGTATTAATCTTAACACTAGAAAGATATACCATACTGCAAAAGAAAACATCCTAAACATCTGCACAATTTGGTCACAAAAAACATTGCATTAGTTTCCTTCCTTATTGTACTTTTCTACAGAACATAACACCTGCTTAAAGAGAATTAGAAACTATTACACCAACACGAGAAGCCAGAAAAGTGACGTCTAACACTTTTTGCATTTATTTACCCAACATTAGCTTTAAAACTCCTTTCATTTAAAAAAAGCCTAACATTGTCCTTCCGGACAACCTAAGAGAAGTGTTTTCTGGAAATCACTAGCTAACTTCAGAGAACTTTAACATATATGGAAGAATTCTGCCCTCTTCATAGTACCAAATACAGATGTGAGGCTGGGGCTCCTCTAAATTCCTGGACTTGCTTTAGCCAGAGCCCAGTAGGACTCTCAGTTCTGTCCAGAAGTTGTGACTCTCCATGGTTAGGAGGATCTCTCATGACGGCAAGTATAGAACATTCTACACCTACAGCGGAGTAACCCTGAGTTTTATGCAACTTAAGTTACAGTCTGATTTTCAAGTTCTACTATTGTATGTAAAAGTATGATACGGGCAGAAGCAAAACTCACCTTCGCAATATCCCGTTTCTCCTGATCTTCTGAAGCAGCATAAAGAGATCCAAGGATTTTCATAGTCTCGTAATTGTTAGGATAGGCCTTCAAAACTTTTTCAAAGCACTGTGATGCATTCTCTTTGTCCCCTCGATAAATGTACATTTGGCCCAAACCAAAAAATGGAAGTACAAAAGAAGATGAGGCAAACTGAGTGGCCTGGTAATAATACTGGAAAGCCTGATCATAATCTTCCTAATTAAAAAGACACAAATAAAGAACAGGTAGTGTTTTCACAGGTAAGCTTTGTATGAACTTTTATAACACAGATTTTTAAGTGTCATCTCAAAGGGGGCTTTTAAAAGCTGCCCTACCTGTACATGAAAAGACCTAGCCAGCTGATAACAACTCTCTGCCTGCATTGCTTCAACTTCTGTATTATGGAAAGCATGAAGAGCCAGGTGTTGTACTTTACCATAGTCCTGAAAAAAAAGGAAGTTAAATGAAATTTGAAAGCCTTCACTTTATTTATGGTCAAGTGACCTATTATTCAAACAAGGACAGATGGAAAATACAAGAAAGCGTTAGCCATAGTACCGACTAAATTAATAACAACAGATTTAGTTTTAGTGGTTACTGTTCTTTTATCTGTTTCATATTTTAAAGCATGGAAGAGGTGGTAGAGGGAAAATAAAAACAAAACAAAAAACCCTTGGGGACACAAAGGTGACCTTGACTTAAGACATAAACGTAGCTTTTCTTGGCTTTCTTGAGAAAAGTTTATACAAAAATTTTACACTTGTCCGTCTGGATTAACAGTTCCACATTAGGCACCCCTTAGCCCAATGAAATGAGACTGAATCTAACACCAGAATCCTTGCTGTTCGGAGATTATCAAGTATTTAACTGTAAAATTCCATAGACCTCTTACCTTCTTGAAGAAGAAGTGATTAGCCAAGTGATTCAATACCATTGGATTACTGGGATCAATTGTGTAAGCCCTAGAGAGGAGCTGAACACCATTCTTGATGGAATCAGCCTAAACGAAACATTGAAAGGTATCAGCAGCATCTCAATAGCTGTATCTTATTTACATGTTCAAAACCATTCTTCAGTCTAGGCTGCTGCAGGAATTCTGACAAAATCTTGCCAGGCTCACAGAAAAAAAAGTAAATTCAGCTTCTAGCTTTTTTCCCTGCAGCATACAGACAGAAAATGTGAAATGAAGCCACCACACAGGCACAGAAAAAAACAGAGCAGGACTTTCAAGGAAAAAAAAATAAATACTTGGTGTCCTTTGACATTTCACACTCACACCCTGATAGCCTTCCCTCTACTGTTCAATGTCACCAGTTCCTGTTTGGTTTACTTTTCAATCTTTTACATAATTTGTTCAACAGTGAAATGAAAATATTCTTATGTTCATTTTCTAAACAAGAACTTCAGATGTTGAATTAAGAGCTACTAGAACTTAAGTTCTAATTAAAAAAGTGGTAGAAGTTTGTGGTGTTTACATACGGAAATCATTATGTCAACTTACTCTTTTCTAAAGAAATTTTACAGTTCAAAGAAATTTTTCCATAGGTACAAATTTAGACTTACCTACAAGTTCAAATCTGTAACTGATAAAATAATTGCTATTTATTTGGGACACCCATGAGATCCATATTACAAACATGTTAACTTAAATCTGTATTTGTTTCTGAACAGAAACACCAAAACCAGCACCTAGTAATCATGTAACACCTGTGCTTTACTTTGCAATTATTACCAGCAGAAAGCTATCTTATTGAACAGATTAGGTTTTATGAGGTTGAGACAAGATGAAGCCCAATAGGCAGATAAAAACCACAATTTCAGTTTGAAAAGGCACTATCTTTCCAAACGTAGCATAACAATATACCTTGATTAGGAGATATTGAATAATTCCTGGTTTAATTTTCAAAGGCAAAGAGGGTTTATAATCACACTATGTATAGGTCTAAGTTCTCCGATAATTTGAGTCTCATGTCCAATTTCAGCCAAATCCAATACATGGTTAGAGGTCTCAAAGCTCATCAGGACATATTCGAGGGGGGAGAAACATTAGAAATATCTAAGCACAGAAAAGACGCCCATTAGTAGTTTGCAACTCGGAGAGAATCTTTTCCACAGAGAAAGTATTTTCCCTCCCCCATGGCAACTCTTCGGTGTCATACTAACTTTACAGTGCAAGTTGTGAAAAAAAATTTGAAGTAAAGCACAGATGATAAATTTCTTATAAAAAACAAAACCGGCATTTGAGTGGGTCAGCTTTTAATTACAGCTTTTCGAGCTTAACGTTAGTGGGCTCATCCCTTGACTTTAGTCAAAAGACCTTCAGGGGAAAAAAAAAAAAAAATAGATACCAAGTTTCATTAGTTTCTCACCCATGGAATTATTTATTAAAATTCGACTTCAAAATATTTTTGGTTGTCTCTGTAGATTTAGAAATGAAAACTCTTGTGCCCACATTTTTCGGGATTCTTCAGACTTTCGGAAGTCTTAACAGTTATTTTTTTTCCCACAACATAGTAAACTAAGTAATTTTCAGCCATTCTGTGCTACCAAAAGATCTTTCTACATATTCTACAGATAGCATAACACTAAGTTTTAGCAACATACAATTATGTAACAATTTTTTTTTTAAGAAACACTTAAAGGTTCCATCCTCCACTGATAAATTTCTTAGCGTGGATTAACCACCTCAGATCTTATGATCCAAATTAAGTTATATAAGAATATGTATTTCTCTAGTGATACAACATCTAGAGGGAAGGTCTAGAGGGAAGATCACCACTTTATCATAGTTTCATCAGCCTAGTTAAAATTCGTTCTTGTGTACTTTTTGTTTTACCACATGGTATGCATGCCAAGGTAGCGTGAATACAACTTTAACACTTATTTGAAAGTTTATGTTCCTTAAAGCCCAGGCCTAATCACCTGGAACTACATCTTTTACCTTGACCTTCCTGCAAGCATGATGCTCTTTCAAAAAAAAAAAATAATTCCTGATGCTCTGGAGTAGAGCTGCCATTGCAAATGAGGTCTCCAAGTATTTGAGGACTTTCAGAGCATCCCGGGTACAAACTCATTTAGTTAACCCTCCCAGAGTCACAAATGACGAAGTAAGGCTTGCTATTACACATATTACAACAATTGTTCATTAGAGAAAGACTTTGAAACCAGCGTTTTTTGTTTTTTTCAGGTGACTGGACATGCATTCACATCTCAAAGATTTTTATTATTTTAATTAAAATAGTTAACCCAGGACTGTTTTTCTGTACTTAACACCTCTATAAGCAACAGAGTTGAAGATTGTTAACAACAGGAGAAAGTTATTCAGAATGTGCTGCTCACAACACAAGTACATATCTATAACATCATTCAACAGTGACACAGATTTAAAATGATTTAATGACAAAAGCTATTACCCCTTTTAAAAAATGGACTACCTTTCAAAGAATAAAAAGTTTGCTTTTTCAAATAAGAAGAAAGTGAAGTGAGTACGGACTCTTGTTAAGTCAGACCCACCTCTTTATTATTGAGTTCCAGAACAGCCAGTCCAACCAAGGCTCCTACACATTTTGAATTTAGCTCCAGAGCTCTGCTGAATGCTAAGCGAGCTTTTTCCAACTTGTTCAGTTTCACGAAGCAGTGGCCCATTCCTAACCGAACCTCGGCTAGAGAACAAGATGACACCATTCAGAATCACAAAATTTCAAGTTTATGGCTTTTTTATATTCTGGACAACAATTAAAGTGAAAGCAGAATTTTAAACATTTCTTTTAAGCCTGTAAAGCCATCTAAAGATTTCATGTTTTTAAAGGCAGCCTCCCACACTTGACAGCAAAACAAACTTTAACAGATCAGTAAGACTTTATTTCTCCATACACCCCAGAACATTGGTCCATATCTCCAAAAGACTCTGATACTAAAAAAATAAAAAATAGCTTTTATGGAAATGTATTAAAAAATAAGAGAAAAGCATTAAAAAATTGCCAGATGAAAGGGTTAGAAATTTCTTAGGTAGGTTCACCAAAGGCTAGTAGGCCTTCAGAAAACACAGACCAACAAAGAAGTTAGCTAGACATTTCTCCTCAAATGATCAACTGACCTACTGCTAAGAAAATGCTATTTATTATCATCCTCTAACTTCCATGATCTAACACAGAGAATTTACATTGTGTCTGTGGGAAAAAGGGGAGTGAATGAAAGACGTATGTTTAAAAGTGAGGCTTGCATTTCTAAAGCCACTTTTGCAGCAATGATTCTTATGCTAAACCAGACTACAGAATACTTATCAACTTTGTAGTAAATTCTTTTCGAGATAGGTTATGGCAAAGTATACCACATCTCTCAAGAGACTTTGCAGTATTTATAATCCTAATCCAAATACCCAGAACTAATATCTCTAAATCACATTCATCGCTTTTATAGTCATTACCAATAGCTTTCCCAGATTTTTCCATTATGAAAATCATACACCAGGAAAATGCATATCGTGCACTATAGGTAGAACTTTACTTTTCATGTCTTGTTTCATTATTAATGCCAATACATCATTTTCTTAACCCTTATTCCAAGAGCTCACAGATAGGTTCTGCAAAAGTCTTGAACAGTTCCCTCACTCCCCAAAAAATTATAACTTCTCTTACATGCAACTTCTCATTTTCTAGTAGCTCTTTAAAAAGGTAATAATGAGCAAAAAAAAGAAAGTATTTTCCTAAACACAATTTCCTTCTCTAACAATTACGGAACACTTCAAGTCGACAAATACCTGAACTCCTCTATGATGAGAGCTGGCGTTTTTTTGACAGACATAGATCACAAAAAAGCCCTTAGGTATTTGAATTAGAAAGACTTGAGTTAGCTTGCAAGCACAGCAAATACTTCCACTAGCAAATACTGTCTGTCATACCTGGGCAACCTGGATTGGTACGCAATGCTTTCTTGTAGTAGGCAAGGGCTCCTCTATAATCTTTCTTGTTGAAAGAAATGCATGCTTTACCTGTTGTAACATACCAGTTATGAATAAATCAGAAACATAAACAAAGTAGTTATAAATCCTAAGTATTATCTGGTAAACTTGTGCTGTGCTGATTTTCAAAAGTTACACTTAAAAACCTAAATAGAAAATTCAGACAACTACAACTTTTGCTATCTGTGATGATGTCAATTATATGAAAAAAAACCAAACAAACATGGGAACACAGTAAATTTACATTTTCATGATTTTCTGTAAAAACTTAATTCTTTCCTGGTCCAGAGGAAAGACGCTTACTATGACTAGACTAATTAGCGAACAAATTAAAATACAAGTGTTACAGCCCGATGACCCCTTACTACTAGTATCTTCACCTCTGACAGAGTATACAGCTTCATTGGCATCATCAGGAAAATATAAGTAGTTAGACTGGCTGTATGCCTACGGGTCTCAGAAGAGGCTAGCTAGTATTATATTTTTTCCCAGCTCTTTTACCTATGTCTACTTTCCAAGCTTAAGGTAATGTCATGTGTTTCTGATCAAAAACGCACACTTCCTTATCACATTCTTTCTCCCTATTCACGTATGTACCGTTTTCTTAAGCATGTAATCCATTCCAAAATTCAATTGTAGAGACCAGGTTTTCACACAAATACCCATAAACTCATACCAAGAAGGGCAGGAATATTATTTGGAGACTGGTTGAGCACGAAGTGGAATTGTGCATCAGCTTGGTCCATCTTGTCACCTTCAAGGAGACAAAAGCAGGCTCTTCCCAGCAAGTGATTCTAGATAAGGAGAAAAAATTTTTGATACATTTATCTTTGTAAATTATGAAGATCAGACTATGTGAAAGATTAATTGGCTTTGCTATAAGGCTTTCTACAATTAATTTATTCCTCTTGCATCAGGAAGAAAAATAAAACAAAAAGGGTCTTTATCATCCACTTCTAAAGTTCACATATTATCAAGCAAGAGAGTAACAACCAATCCTTCCTTCCCAACTCCCAAAAGTTGACTGACACAGTTCTATCAGGTGTCCCAAGCTAGAGATAATTATTCCTGGTGGCACCACACACATTTCAGATAGTCACAAGGTTTGCTTACATGCACTACACTAACAGACTTTAAAGCCTGAGCAGTTTCTATCTTCAGTGAATCAGTACTTGTTTTCTTTCCAACCACTAAATAATTTACAAATATGGAGTTTTAAACAGATTTTGGTTTTACCTGATCGTACATAATAATTTTGTCAGCCATAGTATACAACAAGGTAGCTTGTGTAATGAGCTCCTTCTTGTTATCTTTGTTCTTCTCCTTTCGAGCCTGCTGTACATAGTACGCTGCCAGAGTATCCAGACACGTCATCTGATCTTTTTCATGGTCTCTATAGTCCAGGTTACCATCTATGCGGGCAGCTTCCAACAGCTTCACAAAGTCTTCTGTTTTTCCTTGTTTGTAGTATTCCAGCTATAAAACATACAGTTTTAACAGACAATACTACCCCAGCAAGTAACATGTCATGTTGATGCTTTAGGTGTCCCAAATTAGTATTTTTACATTGAAACAAAAGTCTTAGAGCTATTTATAGGTGAAGAATCAGTTGTTTGTCCTCTGAACTTCTTTAACTATTTGCAAATTTCACCATATTTTCTATAGCATAGATACTGCCCTCTCCTTTTTTATGACATGCATAATCAAAGACACAAACCAGGAAAACTACAGATTGAGAAAAAAAAATATCTCAGAAAGCAGGCCTCTAGCAGCATTGTTTCATGAAAAAATACTAAATTAAAACCCTAATATGCATATGTCAAATTATAAATATCTGGTCTAGAATCAGTGACTGAATAAGCCCATTAAGTTCCTGTTCAGAATTCAGTTATCCCTGGTCATAAGAGTAAGGAAGTGGAAATTATTATTTGATTATCTCAATAGAATATTTAAATATACAGTTTGTATAGATACTAACCGCTAAGGCAATCCATATGTGCAGTTGAGTGTGTTCCTGTTTCAGTATACTTATAACTTCATCACCCTCAGGTAGCTGATCGAAGTCAAGCTCGATCACCTAGAACCAAACAATATCGATTTTATTTTCACAAAGCATGAATAATGTTACCTAACATTGAGGTCAAAGGAAGCTGGACATTTCAGAGCACAAAACATAACAATTTGTGTTTAAACAAGGTTATGGACAAAGAAAGAAGTGATAATGTATTGTATTCCGTACAAGACAAAAGTGACGGTCTCTCACAAATATTACAGAAAAGGCAACCCAGTGTTTGAAATACAAGTCAGGGAGAATAAGCAGAGATGCTAACTCAACTTTTTTCACTATAAACTTCAGGCTTAGAATTTTTACAGTTCACCTAATAACCAACTTGACTGCACACTGTTGAATTCTGAAACTTTTCCTACAGGTAATCCGAAGATCTAGGATACAGTCAAAATCTTCCAAGTAATCAGGTGTCAGACAGAGAATCAATACCTAAAACTTATTTCAGAGCCCTGAACATTAGTAAAGTCATCTTTATGCCCAAGAAAATGATGAGATTATTGAAGTGGCAAACATTATAAATATCAGACTAAATTTCTGAACATTAACAATCATAGTCATCATGAGCAAATGGCATCAATTTTTCATCACACAAGCATTATTTTGTAAGTACTATTTTCCCATGTTGGTCTAACCTTCTGATATGGAAAGTGAAGAAAAAGGAACAGATACTCCCAAGGTGGGATGTTTGGGACCACAATTTAACTGCCTGTTAGTTCACTTGCTACCCAGTCATGCTGCCTTTAATATTAGTCATCTATGTTATAATTTAATTTTACAGCAAGGAAGAGGTGCAGTTGTACCCAGGTTTATACCCTGATTACCAATGCAGGGACTCTTTCTCTGAAGACCGGATTAGAGCAATCCAGTTTATAAGGGCTGTAATCTTGACTATGCAGAACTTGAGAGTACCAGCAAAAATACTTCTGCTACTATTGATATTTTTAGTTTTAGCTTTTCTTGCACAGTACCTCCTTTTTGACAAATAATGACGTTTTTAAATTTGGGCAACCCTCATCTACAAACCAAAATAGTTATTAATGAGAAATAGATATTACCAACACAGCAAATAAATACGGGAGTAAAAAAGGGCAGTAAAAAAAAATAAAATGCATTTTATAGCAATCCTTAGTGATTAATTTAGAACTTCAGGATCCAAGTAGTCCTAGCGGTAACTTGAACGGCAGCACCAACCATTCATGCTGACACCTTAGACAGAAGTTTCTGTCAGAGAAAAAAGCCCTCCAATGCGTAACCCACAGAGAGCAAAGAACCTTTTGCAAGACTTAAAAACTCAACAGCAGTCATACAGCAATTTGTTAGAGTATGGATACATATGTTCACAAAATACTTTCTTCAACCTATAAGCAGTATGTTTCAATACCTTATTTAACTACAGTATTAATTTAGTATCTGCTACAGAACGACTTAACTGCAAACTTTATAATACCCTGTAAATTTCCAAATACTTCTCTTAAATCTTTTTAACTTTGACTTGTGCCAGTCTACCTTAAATAAAGTTGAATAAAGTTCTAAACTCATGTTGACTTTACAGAGTGGACAAACTGCTCTCTCTATCTGTGTCTATATGCTAATTTAGAAACACACACTCTGCTTACAAATCAGTGCAGTCAGAAAAATCTGCATTTAACTAACTAAGGAGAGAATTTAGCTGGACAAGGCCACCGTAGACAAGCACAAACTAAAGATTAGATACTGTTCCCAACAGGGTCTTCGCTCCTGAGGGCTGCATATGCTTGAGGCACGCACTGTGGGAGAAGAGGCTGCTCCTTCTTCACAGACGTGTGGTACCGAAGGACCCCGGAGACGCTGCCTGCCTGTTACCAGCGTCTCTCCTTCATCGGCAAGCCACTGGGCAAGGACAGCGAGGTTATGGCTAGCAGAGGGCTGACACCGTTCACCGAGGGGCACCGGCTAAGGTAGGTTGGAGTTTTCTTTCCTCAAAGCGATACACCTGTGACCCCCAAAAACTCATTCCTCTCAGGGAAGGAACCGACACTCCCTCTCGAGCCCGGGACAAAACTACGACAGGAGGCGACAAACGCCCGCGCCCCGGCACGCATCACACAGCGCACCCCCTCCTTCCCCCTCCCCGGGAGCAGGCCGCGCCGCCGCCTCCCAGCCCCCCGACTCGCCTCATCGGTGTCCCGGAGAGGGATCTCGATAGACCCCCGCGACATGATGGCGACACCGCTGTCCGCCGAGCCGCCACCACGCAACGGCCCGTCCTGCGCGCACTTCCCCTCACAAACACCGACTGACCCGGACGTGCTCGGGCCAAGGGCGGGGGGAGGCGGGCTGGCTCCGCCCCCGAGGCGCAACCAGCCAATCCCTGCCTGAGGTGGAGGGAGGGCTTCGCGGCCCGGCGCGCGCGGCCCCGTCGCTGCGGCAACGGCGGCCTCGCGGGCGCCCCTCAGCGAGCGGCGAGGCACCGGCGGGCCGGGCCAGCGGCCGCTGCCAGCCGCCAGCCCCAGCCCCAGCCCCAGCCCCAGCCCCAGCCCCAGCCCCGGCCCCGGCCCCGGCCCCGGCCCGGAGCACTACGTATTGCGCTGTGTGACCTCCCGTACGGCTGCTCACAGCGGTCTTCCGTGTGGTGGCCTCTTAAGATGTGAGCAGTCTCCTCAGGCCAGAGTGAGGGTTTAACTGGGGACTTGCAGACAGGTATTAGTCCCGCTAATTTATACATATATATCACATACTTACGTATAGAATATAGAATACCGAGAGATAATACCATGTATTTATACATGCGCACACTGATAAAATTGAATAGGTTTGCATCTAGTTGCTCTCTGGTCTTGAGACCACAACTCCCTCCAGCTATGTCTCTCCTCACATCATTTTAAAATTGCTAAAGATTTCCAACCAAATGCATTAAAATATGTGCATTTTCCCAATCTTTGTGGAAAAACAAATAATGTTGAGAAAACAAATAATATGTAAATCCAAATACCTATTACCTGACTAGCTTAGGTGGTGTAATATTATTAACACATATTTACAGTTTTTTAGCTACATCTCAGTGGCCAGTTCGGCCCAAACCATGACAGGTTTACCAACTATTTTCAATTTATCTAAGTGTTTTTGATTACAAATACCGAATCTGATAAAATTCTTAATCTTGAACCTAGGCCCTGATCCTGGAACTTGTTTTGTGTGAAGCATTCAGCCACATGGAGGTGCATGAGTAAAGAAGACATTGCAAAATTGTGTTCCTAAATTGTTTTTTCTACTTATGGTGGCAGATGCACTGACGTATTTGGATAAAATACAGCATGCATAGTAACATATGACCAATCTTAGTTATTTTTGCAGCTGTACCAAGAAAAAAAAAAAAAGGGTAGTAAGACTAAAACATCTTCTGGCACATTTCTACTAAGAAGATTAAAAAAAAATCCATGATATATTTCTTAACACAGCCTGTTAAACCCTAAAGCAAACTTGATTTTGTCCTATTGCTAACCACCCACATAACAAGAATTTTGACTGAACTGATAGTCACAACTATAAAGCATTAAATTACTCAATTAGATTTAAAAAAATAATTGTGCATTACCATAGTAGTATATATTATAGTAGTAACGACTAGCTTACTTGCAGTGTTACCCATTCTCTGAAGCCAAAGCAAGTAGTATTTTTAATTACTTAACATTTTGAATCTCAACTTCTGGTTTTTATTTATGCATTACTCATTCTGAACTGAGTTACCTGGTCCAATGAAGTGTAACTAGTATTTCTCCTACTCATATAGGTCTTTGAGAAGGTATGTGCCATAAATACCTTCTGTAGAGAAACTTTTGCATGTGGCTGGAAAGCGGAATGATGTTGAAATTAATAGGAGTGAAAAAGTGTGCATTTTTTTGTTGAAAAAGCCAAAAACAACGTTATGCAGAGAAAGATGCTAATTAATAGAGTTCCTAAGCCTACTTTTCTGATTTATAGGCTGATTTTTTTCACAAAGAAACATCTTTTTAAACATTTTAATGAAGCAATTTGGACTGAAAAGGCAACTATGCGAACTACTGACTTTTATATTGTTTGAAGCAGGAAAATTGCTGTTTTCCATATACACTGATAACAAATCACTATCAGGTATGTAGAACTTCTTTAATGTATAAAATATTTTTCTAGCTTTTTTTTTTTTTTTTTACTTTCTGACTGCTTAGGAGTATTTCAAGAAGAAACTTTTTTCCTCTTGCAGTCTTTTTATTTCATTGAAATGTTTTATTGTGAAAACTTAAATTACTACTTTTGAACTTGGATTGTTATCAAAACTTCTGATATAAATAAAAAGTAATCTATAGCAAATTGATCTTCCACTTGTGATATGTTACACAGACAGTGAAAAATAATATTTAAAAACTTCATCACCACATATAATTTTAAGCTTTTTTGAGGAATGAAAATTAATCTTAATGAATCTACTTTAATAATAATAAAAAAGTCCTTTATGTACCTGACCACTATGCTTTGCAAGCAAAGTACCATTTATGTTTGAGATGTGTATGCTTAAATAAATAAGCCTCCATTTAGAATAGTTGAGTGGTGAGAGCAGGGTATTTTAGTAGCAAAGTTTCTTTACTTTTGATTGTCGGAGTGAGTAACTTCTTTCTTGAGGTCTGGTTTGTTTTTTTTTAAAGACAGGTATTGTTTTAGAAATCTTCAGAATGCAAATTAATTCCATTCTAACAGTGAGAACTATCACTCCATTAGTCACTTGTTGACCTGCCCATTCTGAGCTGGGGGGGCGGGGAGGGGAGAAAAGGAAAGAGATACTATGTTGTTGGTTTGAAGAGCTCAGTGGTCTATGTCAAGGGAGCAGTGGGGGCCACTGCTCCGTCAGGGAGGGAACCCAGGAGGTGAGCAAGGGCTCTGCCAGCTGAGATGCAGCCCAGAGTACCTGAGCAGGGCAGACATTAGGCACATCCACAGTGATGAGGCAGGTCTGAGGTCAAGCTGGAAGTGCCGCCAGTGAGGCAGGGTCTAACACAGCCTAGCAATTGCCGGGCAGGTCCTTGCTGACGGGGCAAGTCTAAGGTCAAGGGAGAAATCAGTCCTCAAAGATCCACATCAGGAGGATATCTATGGGTAGGTAGGGACCTAGCTGGATGTCCTGCTCTGGGGTGAAGCAGAGGCAACCTTCTGTTCAGTAAGAGAGGCTCCTGCTTACACTTGTTGCTGTGGCAGCCAGGGTCAGCTGACTGCGTTGTTTACCCTGTGGAGGGGTCATGCCTGTGGGGAGGAGTGGACAGGACAAACTGACAATAGGGTGTTCCATCCCATCTGCCATGCTCAGTCTAAAAGCTGAGGGATCAAAGGATCTGGGGCTTCTTCTTTGGTCGTTCTTTTTCTTCAATGACTGATGTCTGAGGAAGACCCTCTTTGCTCTTTGTGTTTTGGAATCCAGTTCCCATCCTGAGTCCAGTCTAGAAATTCCCCAGTGCCTGCCCTGGGACAAGCACTTCCCAGTGACATCTCCTGGGAACTTGATATGATTTTGTGTATATTTGATCTATTTCATTATTTCCTTTTTAGTTTATTATTAATATTTCATTAAAGTAGCTTAGTTTTTTCTAAACTCATAGATCTCTTTATCTCCTTCCTGTCCTTTGAGTGAGAGGTAGGGCAGAGCATCTGTTGTCTTGTCATTGACCAACCCAGCCCAGACCATGACAATGGAGTTAACACTTTTACAGTGTAACTCAGACCAGGACTGTAGGTCCTGGGCTGAGCTTAAATGGGGCTCCTGGGCTGTAGGCAGGGGTGTGGCAGGGATGCACCAAGTGGGGCTGGTCAGGCCCATTAAAGTTTATTATACAGTTAAGGCCCTGACATAGTGTGTGCATCTTGAAGAGATAGTAAGCAGATTTAGTAAGGTGTTGGGTGGATTGTTTTAGAAAGTGCTAAAAATTGAGTTAATAGGTATATAAATTGTTTTATTAGATGGTTTAATATCGTGCTAGTTCAACAAGCTGTTGAATTAGCTGTGTATCTCAAACTTGCTACAGTAAGGAGTTAAGAGATCCTCTTCTGCTGGCAAGGAATGCTGAAGCAGGCTCTGTTAAATGTACTTTGAGCAATGCTGTAGGTATTCTTTTCCTACAAAGCAAGTTCTTTTTCTTTTAATAAAACAATGTGAAATGTAACATGATAGAGTTGTAAGAATGGTTGGTCTCTACTGCTATATGTTAGTGTTTTACTTGAAGGTGTCGTATTTTTACAGACCAAGAAGCATTTTGTATAGCTACTAAAAACTGTATTATGTTATGCTGCCAGAATTAGTAACTTTTTTGTTGTTATTCATACTTCCTCACATGGCTGTATTTGCCTTATATATCTGATAAATATAATTATGTCCTACTCAGTTAGATAGTCCCCTAAATCTAAAGAATTGCTTTGCAAGCAAAAGCTTTAAGGAGTGATAGTTTGTGTTTTGCAAGCAAGTTGTGTATTTGAAGATGGAGTGAGAATGCTTTTCTATTTAAAGTACAAAATCATGAGATGTTTATACATAAAATCATAGAATAGTTTCCGTTGGAAGATACCTTTAAGATCATCAAGTCCCATCACTAACCTAACGCTACCAAGTTACCACTAAACCATGTCCCTCAGTACTATATCTATATGTCTTTTAAATACCTCCGGGAATGGTGGCTCAACCACTTCCCTGGGTAGCCTGTTCCAATGTTTGATAACCCTTTTGGTGGAGAAATTTTTCCTAATATCCAATCTGAACCTCCTCCGATGCAACTTGAGGCCATTTCTTCTTGTCCCATCACCTGTTACTTGGGAGAAGAGACTAACTCCCACCTCTCTTCAATGTCCTTTCAGGTAGTTGTAGAGAGCAATAAGGTCTCCCCTCAGCCTCCTTTTCTCCAGACTAAGCAACCCCAGTTCCCTCAGCCACTCCTCATAAAACTTGTTCTCCAGACCTCTCACCAGCTTTGTTGCCCTTCTCTGAACACACTCCAGTACCTCAATGTCCCTCCAATAATGAGGGGCCCAAAACTGAACACAGTACTGGAGGTGGGGCCTCACCAGTGCTGAGTACAGAATTACAATCTCTTCCTTAGTCATGCTGGCCACACTATTCCTGATACAATCCAGGATGCTGTTGGCCTTCTTGGCCACCTGGGCACACTGCTGGCTGATATTCAGCTGCCTGTTGACCAACAGTCCCAGGTCCTTCTCTGTCAGGTAGCTTTCCAGCCACTCTTCTCCAAACCTGTAGTGCTGCATGGGGTTGTTGTGACACAAGTGCAGGACCTGGCACTTGGTCTTGTTTGAACCTCGTACCATTGGCCTCATCCCATTGATCCAGCCTGTCCAGATCCATCTGTAGAACCTTCCTACCCTCATGCAGATCAACACTCCTGCCCAACTTGGTGTCATCTGCAAACTTACTGAGGGTACACTAGATCCCCTCATCCAGATCATTGATAAAGATATTAAAGAGAACCGGCCCTAATACTGATCCTGAGAGAACACCACTTGTGACTGGCCACCAACTAGATTTAACTCCATTCACCACCACTCTTTGGGCCTGTCCATCCAGCCAGTTTTTAACCCAGTGAAGCATACACCCATCCAAGCCATGAGGAGCCAGTTTCTCCAGGAGAATTCTGGGGGAAACGGTGTCAAAAGCTTTACTAAAGTTTAGAGAGACAACATCCACAGCCTTTACCTCGTCCACTAAGTAGGTTACCTTGTCATAGAAGGAGATGAGGTCTGTCAAGCAGGACCTGCCTTTCATAAATGCTGACTGAGCATGCTGACTGAGCCTGGTTGCCTGGTTGTCCTGTATGTGCTATGTGATGGCACTCAAGAAGATCTGCTCCATAATCTTGCCCAGCACCAAAGTCAGACTGACAGGCCAGTAGTTCCCTGGATCTTCCTTCTGGCCCTTCTTGTAGATGGGAGTCACATTTGCTAACTTCCAGTCAACTAAAACCTCCCCAGTTAGCCAGGACTGCTGATGAATGATGGAAAGTGGTTTGGTCAGCACTTCCACCAGATCCCTCAGTACCCTTGGGTGGATCCCGTGCGGCCCCATAGACTAATGTGCATCTAAGTAGTGTAGTAGCTCACTAACCATTTCCCCTTTTATTATCATACAATCATAAAATACGTTGGGTTGGAAGGGACCTTTAAAGGTCGTCTAGTCCAACCCCCCTGCAGTAAGCAGGGACATCTTTAACTAGATCAGATTGCTCAGATTATGGGGGGTTCGTTATGGTGACTTCATGCTTAACTGTACTACTGACTTCTTTCTAATCCCTATTTGTCAATTAACTGGTTGCTAGCCTTTATTAGCACTCTCATTTCTATTAACCATATGCTTATTTGAATTCCTAGCATCAGAAACACTAACAGCAAAGTAACTTGAATTTCTAACATCATCACCTAGTGTTAAAAAATTCTCTTGTGCCTTGCAGACCTAAAAGGTGCAAGTAACTTCACAAAAAGTGGTGTAACACTAGACTTGTTCTAAATACTCTAGTATATTCTGAGAGACATAAAGCTGTTACCCTGCAGATCCTCTTACCTAGCACTAGCGTGCCAAACATTTCAGCTTTGTACAGGTCTACTTCTATTTACTATACCATTGGTTGTAGTTTGCCTGGGTTGCATAAAATGTAACATCTCTGTACTCAAGGATATTGTAGAGCTGAGACCATAGCTGCATTTCTTTTCAGTATCCTTCTTCATGTGGTGTGTAGGGAAGCATTTCTATTTATTTTTCTGTGGATGCAGAACCTGGTCTGGCCCCGTTACGGTTCATGGTTGGTTCTCAAAGGGTGATATTTTCTCAGGGGCGTAGTTTTTACACTGATAGTCTTCTACCTTCTGTGTATTGCACTTAGCTTTGATTAGTAGGTATAAAAGTGTGTTTTAAAAAAAACAAACAAAACCACAGAAACAGTACAGTCTTGGTTTTGCCTTGCTTTATAGAGTTTCTATTAGAAAACTCTACAGAGGAAGCTATAGGATATAGGAGATTTTCATTCTGTCCTCTGTGGGGCTAATGGAAAACGAATAGTTCCATAAAAAGTTAGCAGACAAGTGCAGTTCTATAAAGTTAATTTTTTAATGCTTAAACCCACAAAGTTTCTAAATATAAAACTGTCAATTAAATACTTTGTAAGTATGGTATCATTATTGCCACCTTCAGGCAACAAAAAGAACGACTCGTTTTCAGACTCACTATCCAACATTCTGTTTACAGAGAGTTTGGGTTTATACTGTGGAGTTAAGTTTAGTATTTTCTCTAGTCACAGCCTTGCATTTTCCTATTGAAGTCAGGTTTTTTCTTTGGCCTTAGTATGTTCCAACATGTCGAAAATACGCTTACTTGTTCCAGGAAGCTGTGATTGATAAACACCTAATTGTTCAAGGATACATTTTATTTGAATGACAAATATCTCATATACAATCAGCTACTTAGCAAAAGCAGATTATTTCCGCCCCCCCCCTCCCCCCCCGTGAAGGCTTTTTCAGGGATTATGCAATAGCATTACAGATTTAAAATGCATGTCAGCAATTAATAGGACAAGCAAGGATTATACAAAAGACCGTAGAGGTATCAGATGACATTGAAGTGCTGTAAAGAATTAAAGCATCACTAATTTCTAGTATAGACTGTTTGCTAGGAAGAATTAGTGTCTTTCAGATTTTAATCAGATTTAGACCTAGAGAGAGATATGAATTTTTTCTTATTTACAATGAACTTCAGGACTTTTTCCATTCTGTATTCTGTCTCTTTTAAAATACTTAGTTCTATAAAAGCTTGTATGTATACAGAGCAAAAGTTTTTAAAAGAAAAAAAAAATTTGAGATGGAGACTACACTGATTATTCTTTGCCAAAACTTTCTTTCAGGAGGACTCCTGAACTCTGATACCACATTATTGGAAATGAAATTCTTCAACACACAGATCAAAATGACCTAACAGAGATATTAGTAGCTAACCCAAGAACATTGTGATCTAGCGTCTCCACCATCTTCTAGTCTTTTTGATAAAATTTTTTTCATAAAATATTTTTTTTGACAGGTACTTTCACATATAATAAAAATGTTTAATAATGACAATTATTTTTCATAAAACGGTTAAAATAAAATATGCTCTCCATATTCAATGGAGAACTGAAAATGTGTACTGAATGTGTACTGAAAATTGAAGGTAAGAAAAGACTACAGAATAGGTACAGAAATCAATATATTCTGCTACTATAATTGCACTTTTCAAAAATGTTATGAAAGTAGTGGAGGGACTATGACTTCTTTAAGATATGTCCTCCTTGCTTTGTATCTCTGTTAAGACAATTAATTCTGAAATCCGTGCATGCTCTCTAAAAAACAAGTTTTTAACAGAAGCTTTAAGGAAAGGAAAACACATCATACAAGCGAGTACTTGAGTGTAGAAATGAGTTCCAAAAATAACAATGAACACTTGTGCTGAAATTCTCAGGAAGGATGAAGCCTGAGAATCAGCCTGAAGTTGAATAAAGCTTTTGGGAACATGTCAACAAATCTTTCTCTGTTTCCTGGGGGTGGCTGGTTGTTTTCAATGTCCTTTTCATTAATGTGATTTATAATATAAACTATATACTGACTTCTATACATAGAAATTAAATAGAAAAAACAATTAATTTTGATGTCTAACATCCATAGTCTCTTCTCTGATGATTTACTTTTCTGTGTCTCCCTTTTTTTCTTCTACAGAACCCTTTCCACTTTTGTTTAAGCACTTAAAGTGACCATGTTTAAGCAGATCGGTGCCCTAACTTTTTGTGGGCAGAGCTCCGTCCTGACAAATGAGATCTGAAAAATCTATTCAATAGCCTGTGACTGCAAATACCCCCCGATCTAGTTTAAAAAAATAATGAATTAGAAATTGATATAAATCTCCTTTGCAGTACATAGAATTCTTCTGAAAATTTAAAGCCTATTTCTAATGTGCTTGAAAACACGGAGAGCAAAATCCCAAGTCTGCATGAGGAGAAGATTGAATGTCATGGATGTTGCAGAAGCTGGGTATGATATTTTAGTTCATAAATGCTTTGAATTCCTACCTGTGTAAGTGTTCTAAATATGTACAATTGAAAATGTAAACAGGAGACCCAAGCTTGGAAGTTTGGGTGCTGTGTTGATTTTTGAAACTCACCTTTTTAATATTTTTCTGAGTAAACATTTAAAGCTATTAAAAGCTTATTCCACAACCTTTTGAGATCAATTTTTAAAGGAGGAATGTCAAAATAAAGAAATACTTGTATTTTGAAATGAAGTATATGTACACAGAGATATGTATTTTCCCCTTCCTTACACACGTGTACATTTTATTTAATGTGTAATATCATATACTTAAAATATAAACTGTAAGTAACCTGGCTCTTCTGCCTATTTACATATCCGTGAACTTAGATTTCATGGATGTTTCTTTTGACCTTAATATAAACACCGTTAGAATACATAGCTTCAGGTTGAACAGTATTTACTCTTAACCACAGCATTAATTGTCAGAGATGTTGGGACTTTTTTAAGGTTTACTTTATGTTCTCACCAGTGTGTTTTCATATAACTTCATGCCCCCCTTCTCCTCCCTCCCACCTTCTCTAATGTTTCTTTAACATCTCTTTGTTAATTTTTGACAGTAATTTTTGTTGGGCACACTAATAACTTTATATCCTGGGGAAAAAAATAATCTTTATATGGATAAAAATAATCTTTGTATGGGTAAAAAAAATAGTAATTTTAATTTTTCCCCCCCCAAGATGGAAACTATTATTCTACTGGATCTAATTACTAATTGTGAAGTAGGTATATTTTTCTGTAATTTATTTCATCCCAAGAGGAAAAAGTGAACTTTTAAAACTTGAACTTTATGCCAATGATTCTATATAATATCTTAAGATGCATCTTACTATTAATAATGGAAAACACTTTATTTTTTGTCATCCTACATTGTGGATGAAAAACATAAATCAGATTACTTTAGAACTCCAGTGGAATAGCACAATGTGTGTCTAGCTAATAATTTATTTAAGAAATGTCTGTTCTGTGTTTCTGTCTAGCACTTGATATGTTTATTTCCACATTTTTCTTAGAAGGCCAGGGACATTTTGTTCAGTTATTTGAGAAGTAATGTGGATGGATGCCATACTTGAAGACTGCTTTCATACCTCCTATCAACATGTAACTTAAGTTTACAATTAACTTGATTCATGCAAGTAGAGCCACTGATTCTTAACTTGACCAGGCGTATGCCTAGCTATCTTCATGAGTTAAGGCCTCAGATTGGAAGGCAACCAGTAACTGTTATCAGCCAGAAGCATATGTTATTTTAAGATGCGATGAGGTGTTCTGGGCACTGGTTCACTAGACAATTTGGAACCTATTTCTATGTATTGCTCTGAGTATACTTTCTTGCTCAACTTCTGAAGCCATGTGGCAAGTGGATAACACTGGTGTGTGAGCAGCAATGAATATTTAATTAAAAGTAATTTAACTGAACAAGTACCTGTTAACTGTAACTTTCCAGAAGCAGGTAACAGCATTTAGAAAGAAAAATAATGTACAGCTGTAAGCTTTCAAGCATTCCTTTCCCGCTTCTTGAGGTATCTTTTAAAATCAGTATTCCCTGACATGTCAGGATGGTTATACAGGGAGATATTGGACGTCACATTCTCAACCCATGTTGTTAATGGAGTCTAGGCCACAGTTCGCAGCAGTAGCAAGCTATCAGGCTAGAAATGCTGTTTTGCAAACTGCCTGGAAATTCTTGATTTTGCATATAAATAGAAAAATATCTATCATCCTCAAAGCGAGTAAAATTGAATAGTGTGAGGAATGAAATTGGCCTCTCTCAGTAAGCTGCATATGGATGTCTGCCTGGAGTTCAGAGCTGATTTCATTTGCCAAAGGGCAGTAATGGTACTGTTAGTGTCTTGTAGTCCTCTGTTGCTGGAATTGCCCTCCATGATGCAGTATTCTTATAAATAAAACTGTGTTTCTATCTTCAAGCTCAGCCTCGGATGTAAAGTCAAGTTGTGTTCTTTCCGGCTTGCACATCACCACTAATAGAGCTGCTGCTGGAACTTAGTCAAGAATTCTGTTGATTCAGAAGCCAGTAAAGAAACTCCCAGAACTATGTTGCCTCTGCAAGTATGAGTAAAAGTTTATTTATATCAGTCAAGTGACTATGCATGCATACAGATCAGATCATTTAAATGAAGGAAGATGCAGCTTTCACAAGTTACTCCTGGTTATTATCTTAGTGGGTAAAGAGAGACTCCCATTTGCACCTCAGCAAATTATTTTGCAATTTCAAGGTGAATGTATGGTAATTCCTAATGTGCTGGAAGCACAAACTTCTAAGAGAACACTTTTAACTACTTAATAACTAAATATTGTTTGGGCATAAATCCTTTGTGTTAATCAATGTAACACAACTCAAGCAACAAACTAGGCAACTCATGTAGGCAAAATTGGTAGGCATAGTACATTTGGCAGCTGTGTGACTTAAGTCTTGAAGGACAGGTATGCCTCAGATTCTCACTTTTTTAGTCATATGTACTTCTAATATTGAGTCCTTTTTTAACAGTGCCAAGAGTGGCTGTGTTTTCTAATGTAATCTTAAAAACATATGCTTCTTTCTTAATTTAGCTGACATTTTGTGCAGAAGCTGTACACAAGGAATACAATACTGATATTAATCTGTCTGAAACTGTAGTGTTGGAAACCCTTCAACCCTTTTGATTAATTTCATTGCTTAACTTCGCTGTTAAAGTTTTTCAGAGTTTAGCCTGAATTTTCTTTGCTGATATTTAATGCTGTTATGTCCCATTCAGCAGTACATAGAAAAATACGTCTTTTTACTTTTCTTCAGGGTAATTTGCATTTTACCATGGGCATGTAAATGGAGCAGCCTGTTTTGTTCTTTGTAAACAGATGCTGCTTTTTGAAAGGCTTTAAACATCATCATAGGAGATGTGAAAATCATGAATCCTTTGAATTCATATACATGTAATCGGTGATGTCACTTCTGCAAACATTTCTCCTAATATCTTAACTCAAATATAAAAATACCTGTATTACTTCCTCTCAGAAAAGTTCGGTCATGGTTATTTCTAACAGGCTATTATTACTCATTAACTAGGCCATTGAGACTGTAGGAATACAAAAGAAAAAAAAAACAACTCATGCACAAATTTAGCACTCATATGTCTAAAATAAGACAAAACACTTCTGTAGAACACTTCAAAAAACTGGACATTTGTGTAAGCATTGGAGAAAATAATAATTTTGCTTAGAAATTAAATTTAAGTAGACTGAAAATTTTGAAGGGAAGACTTTGACTTCCTTTTGCAAAGTTTTGTAGCAGATTTAATAAAATTTAATTCTCACACAACTGAGAAACTTCTAAAAATGCCAGTCATGATCCTGAAAAGTGCTTGGAGAATCTGGCTTTGTTGTGTGTTGTATTGTTTTGGTTTTTGCATGCATCCATATTAACTGTGTCTTAAAAGCATTTTTGATGTTGCCCTCCTAAGCAGAACCTGCCAAGAGTTAATGACAATAAATTACATCAAAATCTTTTCTTTATTAAAGATTATAATAAGATTACTAAGTTCTCTTTGTCACTTGCACGGTTTTGTACAGGTAAAGCTATAGCTCAGGCATCTAGAGATGAATGGCTGCTAGTTCTTCTGATCACTCTGATCTTCCAGGTTTGGGACGCTTATCCATCATACCCTTTTTAATCTCCTCCTTCAAGTTACCTGCATGTATTTGCTATTTTTGTAGCAAGGAAGGCTGATAGTTCTCTTTGGAGCTTTTTACATGCCCTGGGTAGGGTTTTTCTGTAGCTCTGAAGGCTGCTGTGAGGTATCCTAAACTTTTATTGCATGAGGGAGAAGATACCTACTTTGACCTTGAATATATATACACTTTCCAAACTGATCACTTAACGTTCTTTGCTGTAAACCTAGAGATTCAGCCTGCTGTACTGATTTGAATATTAGTGAATAAGAACATTCCTCAAATGCTTGCTTGCTTGCTTGCTTCCTTCCTTCCTTCCTTCCTTCCCTCCTTCCTTCCCAGTAGTCACATAAGATAGCCTCACAATTTTTCTGTGCTAATAATCAAACTGTATAAACATCAGCAGAGGGCAGTATTGAGATATAAATAGAATAATAATAAATTGAAATTAAACAAAGTGTTGCCATGTGTTTTCAGTTCTCCTTCATAGAATCACAGTATAATTTATGATGAAAGGGGTCTCTGAAGGTCATTGGGTCAATCCATGTCTCAGAGAGCCAAATTCAAAGTTAGATACAATCAGTATGGTCATAGTAATGTGTCTACATTGTTGGGTATTCTATAATAACCTGCAGTCACATTAGTTTTCTCTCTAAATCACTTTTATATCCCATTGTGAGACTGGATGCAAAGCATGCTCAGTGCTGAAGTGTAATAATTTGGTCTGAATAATACTAGAAAAAAAAATGTTTAGCCATTTTTGTTTACAAGGTCAGACAATTTTTAACAATTGCTCTTATGTGTTTTCATCAACTTTAATAATAATAGGCAAGAGTTTGGAAAAAAAAATAAGTCCTATGAGTATCTTGTCTGTTTCTTCTGCAAGGCAAGATTGACCAGCATGGATATATTTATGTAGCTTCTGTTGAAACAATGTCTTTTCTTTGTTTAAGTTTCTATACTATTTGCTACTCAATAGTATGATTTTTTTCCCTGCATCTTTAGGGTGGAGATGGAGAGCTGAGATAGATAGGAACAGGAAGAATTTGCAAAAGTGACTATTGCTTCTTTTTTTCAAGATGTGCTGTATCGAGTTTGTGGACAGATTTATAGAAATCAGAGGCTTCTCCAAATCAGTAAGTTTTACTAAGGAAATTTTCCTTTTTAAATATAAACACAGTTCTAGCCCGTCATCATTACTTGAATTAATTCCATTTCCTTTTCTCAGTCTGCTTGCTTATATTAGCTAAAATTTTGTTGGCTAAAATGGCATACTGTTGAATTTTGTAGGATACAGCATTTTCCTTTAGACTAGTGAATTCTGCAATGCTTTTCAAGAGTGTATTTGAGACAAAATTGCAGACTTCTAAGCTGTGGAACACATCTATTTTAAGATGCTAAACAATGCTATGTTAGGGAGTTTACTGACACTCATGTCACATAAAAGCACTTCTGACATTTACTCAAACCGTTTAGATGCGCTAATGATTTGTATAATTGACTTTAAAACAAATGTGTTACTCCTGTCTTCAGTCTGAGAGGCAATGTTGTTACATCTCAGTGTTGTAGTTTTCAATCTTTTTTTGACAAAGAGTTACAATGTTTATTCAGACAAAATATTTGTGATTCTGTTTTTTAAATAGAACTGCTAAGAAGGAGAACATCTGTTTTTTTAAATTCTCTTTTTGATTCTAGAAAAGTGAATACTAAGAGTATTGTTAATTCACTCTTAGGAGTAACACAAATGTTTGCCTACTTCTGTTGACGGTAAACTGGGACAACTCATAAAGAGATTGTTGGCATCTTAAAGGCGCTTTTCCCTCCCAATTAAGTCAACTGGGTTCGAAAGCTGTTTGACTAAAATTCTAGCCCTTCTCAGATGGCTACCTACCCCTTTAACATAAGCAGTGGGGTTTAGTTAAATCAGCAGTTTAGATTCCTGCAACTATCCAAACAAATTAGTTTAAATTAACTCAGGCAAACGACCTCATGAGCCACATGCATTTTTGAGTGTTGCTGTGTATATATACTTGCAAGAGGAAATACCAGTTGATGTGACATTCAGTGAAGGCTAGAAAGTGCTGCTGGAACCTGAGGTGAATGCAGACTAGGCCAGAATTGTTCTGTTATCAGTACCCAGCACAGCTCGGGTATGGTATATATTTTGGTTGTGATCAGAATTTTGACAAGGATTATATGATGTTTTATAAGCACAGTTACATTGCTTCAAGGCCTGCACAGCTTGGGTGGGCCCAGTCTGCATATCAGCGCTGTGCTTCCCAGTATCTCCAGTTCCTGAAGCAGCATGAGACTGCTCTTTGTGCTGCTGTTAAAATACCTGTTAAAAGTTGGAGACAGATCCAAATGAGTAGACAATATATTTTGATTACAGATAAGATGCTTTTGTCTTTGATGGGTGGGAATGTTTGTCACATCGGAATAATATAAAGTCAGAAAATGTTCTCCCAATTAGTATGTTATTTAAAAAAAATGACTATTTTAAAAAATTCTCAAATATTCTTAATTTCAAAATGCTGAACATTTCTTTATTTTTTGTTTAGAGAACATCAGCAGAGAATTATTTTTCTGTTTGATTTCAATAATATTATATATTCAGCATGCAGATGTGTAATACTAGCTGTAGAACAGAGGTAGGCATAAATATCTGTAAAGGTAATATGATAGTCAAGTGTGATGGAAGATGATGGCATGGAGGTGAGAAAGTACTTCCGTAGCAAGTTTTCAATGGTGTACAGTGTGGAAGACTTGGGGCCATGCAAAGCACAGAAAAGAAAAAAATCATTTTAGGATAACTGCTAATGACAAATACTGTCTTTTCTGACTGCTGACTAAGACTATATAATAGCTGGGCTTTAAGCAGCACAAAATTCACAACTTGGCAGTCCCAGCAGTGCTAATGTGGGAAGGGCCCCTACTGTAAACATGTGTCTCTCCTGCAGAAAATGTAGCTCAAAAGGGATATCAAGGACAATGATGAAGGATTGATGAAGCCTTAACAACATGGAAGTTATGAATGGCCTTTGTTTAAATTATCGCTCTTAACTCCCAAGCTACAGTGGTGAACACCATTGTAAACAATAGCACTTTTAGCCCTCCTGCTGGCAATCCTTCTTGCAGTGAGTATTTGGAGTGTCCTTGATGAAAAAGAATGCGAGGTCATGCATTGTATCATCCAGTAATTAAAAAAAGTTGAGATACGTGAAATTATATGGGAAAGCAGCTGACTTATACCTGGTAGACTGCAAAAGGAACATATCCCTAGTGCTTTCAGAAGTACGTACTAAATCTAAAAAAACCCAAGTATTGATTTTAGTCACTACCTTGTGAGATCAGTTACTCTGATTGATTAGACTCAAGCATATAGCACTACAAATCCTTCATGTAACATCCTGTGTTTTGCTGTTTCTCTTCCTCTCCCCCTGCCCCAAACCCTAGCATGTTGCCCTCAAATGGCTGCCAAGCAGTTTTGTACTTGCAAAATGAGATTCTATTGTGTATATGCTTTCAAAAAAAAAAAAAATTGCACATAATTGTCTATTTCTCATGACAAGCTTTACTTCATCTTTGAAGCAAATTCTAGGGAGAGTTTTGGGATCTTTTCTGTTATCTTAATATTGTAAAATTTAGTTGCAACTCTTTTGGTGACTTTTCCATGAAGATGACCAATTGCGCTCTTGCTTAGTTTATATTCTCTTACTGTTCTAATGGGATGAGTGGAGAGAAGACATGGTTTATTTTTACTTTCCTCTGTAGGGCTTTGGTTTGTGACACATCTCTGTGAAATCATCCATATGTTTCCTTAGTAGTTTTCTAGGAAGAGTTAAGTTCATTATTATACAGAAAAGAATGACATCCAAGGTGCTGCTCTTGTTTTGGCAACTTGAGTTTTGTTCCAAAAACATTGTTTAAAATAACATCAGTGGAATTTACTGTCAAGGATTTTTAAATGCTTCTTGTTTTGTAGAACAAGTTAGAGTGAATTTAAAATCCTTTCTTTCGCCAAATTTATTCTGAACCTTTAAAAAAAAACTGGGGGTAGGGGGAGAATTTCTTATAAACATTTGTAGGGGCATTTATAAACATATGTTTCTTGGATTCCTGGAATTGAAAGCAACTGTATGTAGTGCTTCTTCCCAAATCCATGTAGCTAATTATCTACAATAAACTTTCTAAAAGCAAACAAATTAAATCAGTATATCTCATAAGAAAAGTTTTATGCGGGTGCTCTACCTCTGGTCTGGAAACAAAATTGGTAGGAATTTTCCATTTATTTTGGAAAGACTGACATTGCTAACAGTGGATTTTCTATGGGTTCTTTTACTAATGAAATGTACACATAGCAACCATATAAGGAAGGAAGCCAGTCTTTTGTCTTTCTTTCATTCATTCAACATTTTTTTTTAAGAAATGGTAAATTAGTTTAACAGCTTTAATACAGTTTAACAGCTGTATTTCCAAAAGTGAAGAGTATGTCTGTACTCGGTTCTGTACAATGCCTGTCCTAATGGGCTTCTGAGCTTGGTTAAGGTTTGTAAATTCTACTATGTTCTTTGAGTCAAATTCTTGACCATTAACTCAGCTCACAGATATTTAATGACATTTTTTGCAACACTGCAAGTAGTAATGGAGATTTAGTACTGAGCAGATGGTACAGTACTGAGGAATGATTGGCGAGTTGATATTACTTAAGTAAATTTGTATTATTTTTCTTATTCCTGAGATTCTGTAAAAAGGAAAAAAATAAACCTGAAATTCTCTAGTGGTTGAATGTCTGGATAGCTTATGCATAACTAGAGCAGTGGGCAATGGCTACCTTACCTTGCTGTGTGTCAGTAAGCTTGACTTTTACAGACTATTGATAGCCAAATCAGTTGTTATGTTTTTTTCTAGCATTTTCTCATGTCTGTGTTTGAAGACTTGGAAAGAACAGTAATTCAAGGACCCTCCAGCAAGTATGCTGTATCTCAACTTGGCAGTTCAAAACCATAAACCTTCAAAGGCCAATGCTAACCCTGCTTACTTGTGAAGAAGATAGGACCACGATCAGGCAGTACTTAAGCCTTAGACTTAATTTAGTATATATTTTTTAGTAATTTTATAATTTTAGCATATATTTAGACTCATTTAGTATATACTTTCTGCTAATGCACTTAGTATGTTCTATACAGTATATGTTCTGTGTGACATCAGAACAACCAAAACGTTACGTGTAATGGAAAGGATCAGTATTTTGGGGGCAAGATTAGGAATACAAAATGCTTTGCAGTCTGAGTGAGAAAAGGGCTTACATGGGACTTGAGCGCTGTGGACTGTAGGACAATTTACTGCAGCTTCTAAAAACCAAATGCATGCCTGAACTAAGCTGGGTACCTCATGAGTATCAGTATCAGTGTTGTCTTGCTATGATAGCAAACATAATGAAGTTTTTATTAGCATATTCACAAACTTTTGTCAACTTTGTAGAGTTATTGCATACAATGTTATACGCAGTGCTGCAAGCAAACAGTGTATTTGTTTGAAAAGTACAAACCTACTACCGAGCAGATGAAGGGGGGGGAAAAGCACCTGGAAATGGATGAAATTCTATGCTGAATGTTTAAATAACACACCTTCTTGTTATGCTTATGAAATGCTAACCAGTTTGTTAAATCGGTTTTCTAAATGCAAAACTTCTTACATGAAGGTGGCTTTAAGCCAATGCCCGTGCTGGAGGGTAGGAAGTCACAGGCAGCTGCTTCTACAGGCAAGAAGCTGGAGGCAACGTTGTGGAATATACACAGTAGTGGCATCTGTTGTATTGTTTGTCTGGACCATGTTTACTCCCTCATTAGGTCAGCTCTGAGGAATGAGGCTGGCTGTGGTTTAACAAATGCTACTTCTTAAAATGGCTTTGTTTCCCAGATGCAGAAAGCTTGGAAGAAGGTGACAACGAAGCAATAGCATAGATGGTCTTTTCTGAAGAGGGATGGGAGGGTGAGTCTGGTTTCTTGTGGACAGGCAAAAGGAGGTGGGGAGGAAAAGTCTGCTGAAGAAGGACATGGAGGGAGGGTGGTGCAGGGAGATGGTGAAGCATGGTGGAACTGATTTTGTTGTTGTTCTGGGAGATTGCCCCCCTGTTGTTTTATGTTGTTTTTTGTCAGATGTGTTTGGGAAGCTGAGGGCTTGACTTTTAGAATCTCAGGCCTAGAAATTTAGGTCTGTTCTAAGACAGGATCTGCCATACCCATTTTGTTCTTGTAAGTGTTCATGTTTGCATGAAAATAGTTGGACACAAATGTTATATGTATGCTTGTGGCAGACTGTGCCGTGTCCCATGTTACATCTTAAAAATCAACAGAAGAATGTCTGGGGTCTGTCTATTTGTTTATTGTTGTTTTTTTGTGGCTGTGGCTTTTTTTCCCTGGAATGAACCCTGGAAACTGAATTTTCAGTTCAGTTATGAAGCACCTATGAAAGCATAAATGGCATGCCACAGCCCTAGCCTCTCTTCTGATTCTGCCATTTCTATTCATGTGAGTGCTAGGCACTAGTGTGTAAATGTCTGCTAATGCATGTGCTGCCTCATGGTTTACAAAATATCATGGGACATGCCTGCAAATGCATGGGACATTTGTGTTCATGTTTTTTTTGGTTTTGTTTTTGCATTTTTTTTTAATTGACTGAAGTTTCTGGGTAAGGCTATAGCAAAAGAACAACAAAAAGTATACAAACTAGGGGTATTGCATGTCCCCCATTTTAAGGACTGCATATCATGAGCATTCAATTATCTGCCAACTAATGCAGTTGAAGTGAAAATTTATGCCTCCCAGTTTGGGGGATGCCATTTTATTGGCTTATTTAAGTAGTTTGCTTTCCTCTCCCCTCCTTTTTTTTTTAAACTTATACCTTAGCAGTGTCTGTCTGCCTCAAATCCTGTGGTTAAGCAGGAAACAAGTGCCTAGCACAAGCATAGAATTTTATTTAACTTACAACTGGCCAGATATTTGCTTCATGGTAATAGCCCATGTGAATGCATTGTTCTTAACATGGAAAATGCAGTAATACTTGCCCAAATCTAAGTGAAGGTGGCTGTGTTGCTATCTGATGTTCTCCCAAGTCTTCTAAACTTTATTTTTCCTTCTTATGTCATATTGAATGCACAGAACAGGTTTGCTTTTGCGCTTTTATCCTCCAGAGAATTATCTTGGCATTCTGGAAGGGCAGAAAGGTGGAGCAGTAATGGATTAAATTCTGGCAGTGCTTGTATTGCACTATAGAATCATGAATTTGCAATTGTTGGAGGCTGCACAGGACACTGAAAGCACCTCTGGGGACCTGTGAATATTAGTTGAAATGTAAACAAGCATCTTTAGGACTTCAGTTCCCTTCTTCCTCTTGTAGCTTCCCTCTGAAGGAGCTGATCCTCCTCATCTGGTGTCTGCAGAAACTTATGTATTTTTTCTCACTCTTCTTTGTCTCATCTGTGTTTGTCCTTCATATGTGTCCTTTTTGTCATCTGCAGCCATGCCCCTAGTTCCAGTTCTAGAAAACAGATGAGAGCTAGTCTTTCAAACTTCTAAATGCCTGTGAAGAAAATGAAACAACAGAGTTGTTATTAAAAAAAGAAAGAAAAATTTTCAGAACTATGTCCTTGTAATCTCTGTATGTTAGTCCTGCTCAACAAAGCTGGACTTTGTAAATTTTTATTATGTTTGTACAGTATTTTTCTCATTTGTGAGCACAGTTGTCTGAAGATAACATGTGAGGGAACTCTAAGGTCACACCTGGAGGGACTACAAGACTTTTTCTTTTTTTAATTAAAAAGATACTTTTAATTGTCTTTGCAAACATCTAAGAACTTTAAATGGATGTCAAAGGAGCATTAGTCCTGATAGGGCCTTTTAAACAATCTGATTTTTTCCAAATATATTGGGGTAGGCTACTTAGTGAGGATTAAATGGTAATGGCTGAATGGAGGAAAGAAGTAGAATCTTCTGGGCTACAAAGTGAAGAGTCTTAAGACCTTGAGGGTGGCACAGGTAAATCTATAGAGATGTGTGTGAAAGCAGTGTTTACACTGGTGCACTGGTGTTTAATTTCATTAACCAAACAGAATGCATAATACATAAATTTTGTGAAGGCTATCTCCTAGGAACAAAGACCTTGAAAAATACTGGTAAGTTTCAGAAGCACTCAGTGTTTAATAATTGTAGATTTGTGTCTTCTCCACTTCTCCAGGACTGCAAGAAAAAGAGGTCTAGGCCTGGTGGGGGATGCTATGGAAGGATTCAATTATATCAATAAGGTCTTTGAAGGTATACAGAAGATTTGAGGGTATAGGGATGGGCAATGGGGGAAGAAGGGAGAGTTATAATGTAGTAAACTCTATCCTCTCAGCTAGCATCTATGAAAAAGAATAAGCAAGACAAAATCAATTGTGGATTATGCTTAAAGATATTTGCCTCAGTTTTATAATAAACAGTGAAAGGCAGTTTCAAGGTGTTTACATATAGATGAAATTGCTTTCAAACATATTGGGGTGTGATTTGTAAGACCAAAAAGTTATTGCAACACACACTGAAAAATGGTAATGCCTCTATGAAAGCTTAAGGTCATGCAAACTTATTCAAACTTTACCAAAAAGGTTTACAACCATTATCTCTTATTATACTGATGTGTGTAAAAAGAGAAGGCTTTCAGAGACCAAGAGAAGTGCTTGTATGCTTGAAGGCTTATCTGTGTTCCTCTAACTTATCAGTTAGTCTAATAAGATATGTCCTGTATAGGAAATTGAGTAGTAACTGAAGTATTTACGAGTCCAAAATACCAGCAGAGTTAGTAAAACTGACTGTATTTTCAATAGGGGAAAAAGTCCAGAATCCTCATTAGAAGTGATATTTGTCAGACAAGGATTTTAAGATGATGAGACTGAACAATCAAATACCTTGTAGGACAGATGAAACAGTATCTGCAAGCAGTTGGTGTGGATGAAGAAGCAGATGCTCAGATGGTAAGCTATTTATGACAATAACAACTTATGATACAATTAAGTGAAATATGTAGAGAAGAATAGTAGAACTACGACTAAGAAGTTGTGAAGATTGTCGCTTTCCAAGTACCAAATGGCACATGAAAGATGTCAGTCTATCCAATTAAAATCTTCTGTGGCCTTTTCTTTACCTTGTATGACCTAGCCACTGTAATATTCAAATAAAAAGCAGTAATTTATAAAATCATAATTAAGATACAAGTTTGATCCTCTGGGTGTTGTATTGATTGCCCTCTTCCTTTTGCTGGCTATTCATGAGTGGTTTAATTCTCAATATTTTGTAAAAAAAAACAAACAAAAAATGAAAACATCAACACAAAACAAAGAGACTACAGAAAAAACTGAAAATATATTGCAATAAAATTAAATTCTAAATTTTTGCCTATCTTTTTTGTCAAGACAATTCTTAAAGCTTTCACATGAAATTCACTGGTTTAGAATTATAACTAAGTTTCAGTAAACTTTATAAGCAAATTATAAGCATTTGTTTAGCCTGTCATGATGGGATTAAGTAAACATATTTTAATAATTTAATGCTTAGCTATCTGCCCTGCCACTGCTGCCTCCCCTGCCTCCCCCCTGCTCATAGTCTTCCTGACATTACCACTTAGCAGGATACTAGTAAATGAGCCAAAAAAGCTTTGCCTCAGCACACTTCTGTTGACTTCATTTGGGTTTCAATGATGAAACTCAGAGATGAAATAGAACAAGTGTCCAACAGTCTGCTAATAGCACAGTGCTGCAAAGCATCGGATGTATAAGGAATCCAACTACAGTAGGATTCCTGAGACAGTCCTTTTCTGAGAAGTTGTTTGTGTGGGTTTTTTTTTGAGTGGTTGTTTTTTTGGTTTGATTTTTTTTTATTTAGCCTGATTTTGAACTGCAAAATCTGTAGCACATTCAAACCTAAGATCTTGTAACAATTGGATTTGTCTATGTATCAAGCTGATAGAAAAAGACACAAATTATAATTAAATAGAATTTTAGAAATCAGGTACTGTTAGTTTATAGAAAAGAGGGGGTTTGTTTAGTTGGTTTTTGTTTGGTTTGGGTTTTGTTGTTGCATAAATATTTTTTGTTGTTTGTGTTTTCCCAGGAGGGAATTGTACCTGTTTTCTTGCTGTTTAGCAGACTAATATTTCTCCTGTTCATAACTATCACAGGATGATTTTTTTATAGCGATACATCGTGTTAGAGCAAGTGTAACAAAACCCCATAGTGATGACAATGCTAATTGGTGTTACAAACAGTTTATTTGTAGCTGATAAAACACACTTTTACACTTATGTTTTAGTTGTCCTATCACACACTCTTTAGCATGACATCTATGTGCTTGTATTTTTCTCAAGGAAGTGGTTTAATAGATAGTAACCATCTCAAGCAGAAAAGGGAGAAACTTAATCCACTGTTTAACTACTCTTGCTTTTTTTTTTATGAGAGGAGAAAATGAGTCATCGCTAAGGCAGGGGAAGAATAAGATAAATAAAAGCTGCTCACAATAGATAATAATAATTACAAAATGTACCATGCTGGTCTTAGGATCTGGCTGTTGAGAATAATACATTTTATACCAACATTCCTTGGTAAATTCGTGACAATCAGTATCAAAGTATTTAATAGGGAATACAGGCATTCCTTCTTGTAACGAGTATCTTGAAAGGTCTCTTTTTTTTTCAGTGAACTGCAAATAAATCTGTGAACAGGACAGTAATTTTCATGTAGTGAGTCACTTGGGGCTCTATCCAGCTCTTACTAAAGTGAATGGCAAAATTCTTGCAGACTTCACTGAAGTGTATGGGACCTCAGATGTATGCATTTTCTCTGTAATGGGGGATAATGCTTCCTTTCTTTTTCCCTGTAAAGACTGGTTAGTCTTACCTACATGTGAAAATGTGAATTGTGACATTTCTAAGCTCTAAGCACCATTATTTTTTTCCTTCTCTTCTGCTTCAGATGCAAAAGGCCTACATCCAGTCAGTATAACCATATGTATCTCTATATTCCTAGCATGACTTTGCCTTGATTTCATTTAAATGTAGGATTACTGCCATAATTTGTAACCACATATTATAAAATTTGAACTTCCCTCTAAATAAATTTCTTATTACCTTAATTTTGTGGAATATGTAAGTTAGTGTTTAGCAGCAAAAACTGGTTATTTACTTTCAAAGGGGAGTGTCAAAAGGGAAAATTTTGTTAAGATATACTTGCCTTTTTCCATCTTTACTGTTTTGGCATATAAGATAACCAGCATGGTGCTTTGCTAAAAAGACTTCGTTAGGACAGCTACACATAAATGATAAAATATGTGGTCTGAATTTTAACAGAAATGGCTTTTTGTTCTCATCAGCTTTGCTTCTACTTAAAGTAAATGGAAGCTATGCAAGTTTGTTCCTCAGTCATTTTCAGCAAAAAATATATTTAGAAAATTTTGTTGTTGCTTTTTTAAAACAAATCCAAACAACTTCAATAATTAATGGAGGGACATGGAGAAACAGGCAAAATGCTAACTTTTGATCATACTGACCTATCTGTCTTCTGCAACAGAATTCCTTATTTAATTAGCAGTAAAGCACAAAAATCCTAACATTGTTGTTCCAGACATAGTAAAAATAATACTGTGTCTGTCCTGAAGAGCTTGCAGTACAAACATGCTCCCTCTTGACATACTTCGTCAGAAACGTAACTCGGGAGAAATTGATTTAAATAATTTTACCAAGTGTTACCAATAATTTTACCAAGCAGATATTTTAAATATTTAAAAGTATGAAGACGAGCTATCAAAGGAACATAAATGACACTTACTTGCTTCAGTCTCCAGCAGACTCTTTATGCATGACTCAGTGGAGGTTGCGCAAATACCTAGAGTTTATAGAAGTAAGGACTCCGATATTGTTGTGTGAAGTCTAATCAACTACAACGTAACAAATAAGCCATCTGAAAAATACTAGCAAAGGTGGCATTCTAGATGTAAAGTAAGCATCTGTGCTCAGAGGGCTCAGCCTTATATTTTAAGGAGAAAGAAGATATGTTAATAAATGATATTTCTTGAAAGTAAATATTGATAAATAATATTGTTCTATTTATACAGCAGCAAAGATCTCAAAATACAGCCTCTGCTCTTGGAAGAATCAAAGGAAACAAAGGAGTTGTCAAAACAATGTAGAAGAAAAGAAGAAAATCCAACCATTGGTGAGACTGTGATAAGTAAGAATAATTTATTTCTGCCATCTTCCCAGGCCATGGGAACTTTAGTTTTCAAACTAAAACCAAAATCGAGGATCAAGTGTCATCTCTATTTCATACCAGGTAGAGAAATTTAGGAGAAGTATTTAAAGCAGTAGAAGGAAAATTGTAGACTAGGATGCAAATGGTTCAAGCAGCTCAGTTGCGGCTTTCTGATAGTGGAAAACTTAGGGGTTTCCATAATGCCCAATAAAGGTCTAAATCCTTTTCAAAACAATGAGAAAGGAGAGCAGGTGTTCAGCAGGTGGGATGCAGAAATAAGTCGTCCACAAAAGCACTACCTGATAAATATGTAAATTTGTAGGACTTTAGCTATAATAAATTAAAATTATGCATGCAGTGGAATAGGTAATAGATGTTTCATTGATCTCATTGAAGTCGTAATATCTTAAGGAGCAAACAACTTAATGAATAAATTTAGAAATTACTAATGTGCTGAAATGTTTCAGGTAGAATACTCATCAAACTTAAATAACTTTAAATCTGTATAAAGACTTTTATATAGAATTTTGCAAATAGAGGAAAAGATTCTTTGAGTGGGAATACTTTTTTCCTGTCTTAGCATGAATAAAATATTGCTTCTTATTAACTATATAATGACATGTGAGGCTTAAATTATTATGAAACCCACTTTTTTCAGGTGACAAATACTATAACAATTTTCCCTTGGAGATGGTTCCTTTGAACATGAGCATGCAAAAGGGTCTTCACAGATATTGCACGTTATTAGTAATAGTTGTATCCCCAAAAACTATCAAACAAAACCTATTTTTTAAAAAATCAAAGACTGTAAAATTAGGCCCTCAGTTAGGAAGTGATCTTTAGAAGGCTTAAGAGGCTTAAAGCCTCTTAAGCAGATGTTAACTAGTGCAGTTTAAAACTTGTCTTTGTATATGTGTTGTATAGTTTATATCAGTGCCCTGAATTTTATGAACAATTACAATTAGAAGACGTCAAAAGTGACTTTACGGTTTTGGTTTTGCTTAGTTTTTCTTGCATTATGCCAAAAAAGAAACTCTATTAATCATATCTTTGTCTTTCAAAACATCTTGGCCTGATGTTTTTCATCCCTCAGCTTTCAGCTGAAGAGGATTTATGCAGCTGACATTCACAACTTTTAAAATAAAATCTTTACTTGGGGATCTGGCACAAAACCTAAGTATTTAAACGACTGCTGGTTTTATGTTTTGATCATTATCCTCCGTAACATGAATAAACCTGGAAAGTAAAATCAATAAAATGCAGTATCCCTTAATAATAGAGGTTTTTAAAAAAGAGCAACCTGATAGACAGGTCTCATAATTCTATTTTCAATAGGTGTATTTTCAGAAATCACGCTTGTAGTTGCGAAATAAAACTTTCTTCATCAACTCTTTCAGTTTCACTTGAGTTAAAGGCAGTCTGTAATATAAAGTGAAATCTGACTAGCTCCTGTTTTCATGCTGTAAACAAAGAGCACATTTATTAGCACTTGCATATTTCACGTAGAATTTTCAAAGCACTTACTAATGTTAAAGTATGCCCACTTTGAAAGAAGAGATCTAGCATTAACTGTTTGTGCTGGAGGAGGCATAAATGTGGTGCAGAGTAAATTTCATGTGACTTTCTTCTTATAAGTATCTTTTAGGTAAAATCTTTTTGCAACAAATGTAAATGAGTTTTATAATCTCTGCCTTACAAAAGCAATTTTAGCAATACAGTGTGGTTTTAATTTGTGAAGCAAAGTAATAGAGTGCCATTTAGCAAATACTTCAGATTTCTGAGATACTTATCATCTTATGCCCAAGTATTCAGTTTCTCCTTATCTTACAGTGGCACTTTCATGTCTATGGTGTTGTTCATAGTAAATACACCCAGTCCACTCATTGGCTTTGTATCTGTGGGAGCCACCGATACATTAGCATGTAAAATGGTTTAATTATTGGAACAGTACCATATAAGAAACAGGCAAGCCATAATGGTTCAGAATTACTTCAGTAAGTACTCCTTTTGCTTATAGCAGTTTTAGGCCCCTGGGGATAGATAGCTAAGTGTCAAAACAAATTTTCACATTTTCTGAGAGAAGTCACAGTTCTGAGTTTAACAGTGAGCTCTAGATTTTGAGTCGGAAAAACAGTTATTTAATCAAAAGTTGAAAACCATGTTGTCTGGAAAGCGCAAAGAAGTTATTTATTCTGAGAAAAATAGTTAGAAAGCTGAGAAAAGGGACATAAAGATAGATGAAATCATGAAGAATTACGTAAACCAAAAAATGGAACACTGTTTGAGGTGTCAAGCAATATTAGCAACAATTGAAGGCTGTAGTTTCTAATCATGTTTTTCTGAGCTGAAGATATGAGTGATATGCTCTTGTTGAGGAGAAAGGTATGTCTTTGAAGACATCTGAAGTAGAGTTAATTAGTACAGTGACATTGTAGCTCGCCCATTCCTTAGGGTTTTTTTAATGTGCTGCTTATTTGGAGACACGTCTTTAATGAAGGAATACATGATGTGGTATGTAAGCCAATGTAATGTAAGCCAAAAAGCCAAGTCAGTGAGATGGAATATTTGGTATTGTAGAATTTATGCTATTTGTTTCAGACTCCTGACCTCCTAGGCTATGCATGAAGTTTATAAAGTTATCTTCTGTTGCCTGAAAAGTTTGAAGACTGGGTAGGAAGGCGGCTGAAAAGCATGTGGTGGCAACTCTCAAGGCTCAAACACACAGCAGTTGTCACATATCAGCTGCTAGAAGTAATGAAGTATGTGCTCACCTGCAGCTAAACAGATATTGAAACAAATTTCTACCATGTGAGGTAAAAACACTTCGCTTAAACCTCAATGAGGTATAGCTGATATTTGATCATTCATTAAACTATAAGATGACTTATGTGTAATCATTTTTTCCTGTGAACTGAGGCTTTAGAAGAAGTTTGAAATGTTGTAAAAATCAATAAAATTTTTTACTAAACATGTATCTGAATAATATTCTCATATAAGAATATGGCAGGCTAAATTTTGAACCCGTTCTCAGATGATTTTGTAATTCATCTGATGTAATGGTGTTTAATTTCCTTTTTTAGTTGCTTGCTACTTCAAATCATTTTATTGCTCTGTTCTAAAAATTGCATTAATTTATCTGTTGCTGCCTTTTATAGTCTCAAAAGAATGTCAGACTTGCTGTGAGAAATGCAAGTACTACAAGGAGATGATGAAGCAGTGACTTCTCTCCTAAGGACTCAGCTGTATGTTCAATCTTTTCTCTGGCTTGCTTTTGGAAGTGCTCACTACATAGTGACATGTAGAAACAACAGGCAAATGTGCCTCTTCAAGTGTACACGGAGGCAATAGCTGGTTGCTGGTAGTTTTAGCTGTGTAGCTCTCATCAAAATGAGAGTTTAGTAGAGTGTTGTGGCAGTAGAAGACTCAGTTTTACCTCCTGGGAATTACTGCTAGTAGTTTATAAATGTTTGTATTTCTCCTTCTGAGAGCCTCTTTTTTCATGAAGTAGACAGAAAATAGTATTTGCATCTTGAATTTATTATTATTATTTATATTTATTGAATACACACTCAGCTCTGATAATAACAGAAACTGGCCTTCTTATTGGATACTGGATACAGCTTGGATACTACCTGCAATCTCTTGGCACCACTCTTGTGGTGCTTCCTTTTTACCCATTGTTCTTTTCTGAATAAGAGTACCACCAATATACTTATTCTGTATTACGTCACTTGTTTAAGAGAACCTTGATAAAATTTCACTTCCAGCAAGTTTAAAATGTGATTGTTGATCATTGTGACTTTGATCACTGAGTCCAACAGTTCTAACAGCCAGTTTTCACTGGCCTTTTCCTGGTCTTTGAAATGCTGAAGAAAAGTAATATTTCCCAGACTGGAAGCTTTTGCTCCCCTCTTGTTGAAAGTTCAACAGTTGAAAAGTTCATTAAGTAATGCTTGTTCTTTTTGCATGTTGCAGGGACTGCTATGTAGGTTCAGTTAAACGTAGTTAAAGAATTGCAATACTTGGTGCATAACCAACATAACGTTGTCTACTACACTCGTATTTAATATAAGTTTATTAACTTTAATTTTTTAACATATTAATTTTAATGCATGGTCTGTTATATATGTTAGTAATCTCTAAGAAGATAGATTTAAGACCCGTCTGCTGCACTGGACTTTGCAAATGTGCTGCCACTTTTTTTCTTTTGTTGTTTGATCTATGTACATGCTGGGTAGCTGCAGCCCATTTGTTGTCAGATTAGTGCAGTTCATTTTCCACATGAAGACTTGCCTGTACACAGCAGAACAGCTGACAGTAACTATCATAACACTAGAGTTTCTGTAAAGAAATGAGACCAATAAATCAAATAATAAAAAAAAAACTATTGAAAAGAAAATCATAAGGTGCTCTAAAAGCTAAATTAAATGTAGCCTTGTAGAAGTATAAAAGGAATCCTTGAACTCCCATCTATTCCTTTTTGCGAGGCCATTACGGTCTCTTTAGATGAGACAGCCCAGCCATTTCAAGCAATCTTTGTATTTACAGAGATGAAATGAGGGAACTGTGAGCTATTTGTTCTGGATCTGTAGCAAAAGCTGCTCTGCTTTATGATTTGTAAGGAAAATATTCTTGCCCATTTCAAACGCTAGAAGGGCGTCCTCTGTGCAGAAACTGATAGCAATGTATTTTGTTTCTGTTGGCATGTTGTGTTTTGTCCACTTGGGCAGCAGGGGATGTTGTGTATGTGTGTGTTTTCCTCTTGCTGTAAGTTTGAAAATGCTATAAGGTTTTCCCAGTTTCCTATCTTGGGTTTCAGCACAGTAACGGGGGAGTAGAATGTGAGCATGTAATCAAATGGGAAAAAAAAGTTTGCTTTATTGGCAAGGTAAACTGTAAGATAAATTTTGAGAAGAAAAAGCGAATAACTGTGTGGACAGATGCAGACAGACCGTTCCAAAGCTGTGTCTTGTCTGTGATTCCATGAGAAAAAACTGTCACTGTGTATCTGTGTGTATTTGCAAAGCTATGGTTTGTACATAATTCAAAGCGAAATTTATTCATACTTAAGACCTGTTGTGTTAGGCTAGTCTCTTAACCAGGCAAAATATAATTAAGAGAATCCAATCTACTTCACATTGTGCATTTAAACCTATTTTAACGTGATAGGTAGGGCTGTGAAGGTAAGCTTGAAAAAGGGAATGACGAGTGAACCTTCTTGAAAGAGGGAGTTAGTTCTTTCTTTTCCCTCCTTACTTCCCCATGAGATTCCACAGGGTATTTGACTTTGCTAAAATGGCTTATTGTGGAAGTACCAGCAGCCTTAGATGTAAAAAGCAAGAACAGAACTTCCTCTCCGTTAATGAAGTTGCTACTTTTTAGGAAGAGAATGAAGTAGTTGTAACAGGTTAGACTATGGGAACTTGGGGTAGGTGTGTGGCAATATGGTGCAAGGAAACATAAAGCATTGATGTGGGTTACCAGCTCTGTTGTGCCTGCTTATGAGGGTGCTGTCACCATAATGCCCGTTTCTTAACATCTCTTCTAGTGTTTCTTTCAGGACAGTGAGGTCATAGCATGGTATCTAATGTTGAGAATTGAATCTTATAGATAATGAGTTTGAATGTTGAGATCTAGATAAAATACATCCCTGCAGTTAAATTTATGCATCCAAAAACCAAAGTGCAAGATCACTTTTTTACTTCGTACAACAGTCAGTTTGAAGTCAGTTTTGATCGAGTGGTATGAACTAGATCAACAGTCATTCATTTGTATTTTGCTGCAGAGTTGCTTCTCGTTTCACTGTCCTTTTCAGAGAAACAGTGTGACTGCCGAAGTCCCCAGAGGCCATAGCAGTTGCTCACAAGACCACTGAATGAAAGCAAATCCAAAAGCTCTTTATTATTGAACTCATGTTCCATAGTTTTATTTAATAGAAGTTTGGCTTCCAAAGTGGGATTAAGTTGTGCAGTTGCAGAGGTGTGGAAGCCAAGGTTTTGACTAATGGTATTAGGAATCTACTAAAATGTTTGAGTGAGTGGACATGATGCAGGATGAATGCATCAATTGGTTCATCAGTGCACTGAATTTAATCCTTTTAAGCTTTGTACATAAAATACAAAGCTTGACAGGATTATTAGTAAAGTATTAATGAAATCCACCAAACTATGCATATGTCTAAAAAGTAGTACATGTACCAAACCAGTAAAGTTCATTTTTGAAGTTCTCAGAAAGATATTGCTGTGAACGAGACAGTTAAATGGACAGTCACAAACAAAATTAAAGGTCCTATTATCTCAGAGACAGATAACATCTTACTTAAATGTATATAGCAGATTTTTGACCATCACTTCCCAAATAAGTAAATCTGGCCTATCAAGTGGGATGATAAAGAGAGATGGATGCTAGATGTAGTAATTTTAATTACCTGGATTTGTTCCATTGAAATGCGGTTGCCAGGATATTGTTGCCTGAGTTATATAAAAGACAAATGCAGATGCTATATTCTTGCTTCTACAGAGTATAAGGATGACAACATTTTTGCAAAGTTTTCCCATTTGAGCATTTCTCATGCAGTTCAAAAATACTGTTTAATAGTCATATCTGTGTATTTGAAGTGTTGCATTATCTCTGCTTCTTAATGTGAACAGAGAAGCTATTCTATATGTGAAGAATCCATCATAGATGAAAGACACAAGAGAGACCTCAGCAAGGTAAGAGATTAAATTTGAGACAGATATTTTCGTTTCCTTTCTGGTTTTATACTTGAAAAAATGAACATGTTCAGGTCATTAACTGAGCATACTGCTCCACCAAATCTCAGAGTTTTATAGACTAATACAAGATTATACAAGGGCTAAACTGAAGTAGGATAATTCAGGCTGCTTCTTCAGATGACTTGCCTTGTAAGAATTTATAAAACTGTGGCACCTGTGCACTGTAGGCTGGAGTGTGACATACTGGTACTAAGGCAGCACAAATGAGCTAGTTTAAGTACTAGCCCAGCAAAGGCAGCACAAATCTAATTCAGTTATCACAATGCCCAGACTGTCTTCAGTATTTCACTTGAAGTTGGCTTAGTTATATTTGGCCTAGAGCATTAGGACTGCACAGGTTCAGACTTTTTTTTTTTTGAAGTTAATTAATGACATTGAGTTTGTGGGGAAAAGAATAGTTACTCCTGCAGGACAAACATGCAGTTATCCTGTAGCAGATAACACAGCACCTGTGTTCAAAAGCTAATAGGCATTAAAAAGACTGTCTTTAGTTTATTTCTTACTTCCCTTTCTTAAATTTGCATATTTGCAATATACAGATCATTTGAATGTAAAGCACATGTGTTTTTCTTTAATATTCTCTGAATGATTAAATAAAGAGAGCATAAAATCTGTCTTCAGGGTAGAAAATGTTGAACTCTCTTTCAGCAGTTTGGTTTAGGGGATACATATTTGGATCCGACTTCACTGATTTCTAAATTTTTCCTCTTCTGGTTAATAATTATATTGCTGAAGTGGTTTTCGTTTATTTTTTTATTTCTTTAAATGTTTCATCAGTAAAACATTCCGTAACCCTGTTTTTTAAATATGTTAACTTGTGGTCAGGATTTTTAATAACTTCAGGTACTTTCCTGGGAGCAATGTCTGCTTAACATTCCTTCTTTGCATTACTGCATATGCAAACAACCCTTCTTTCCCCATTCCTTGTTCCTGTTTCCTGCAAGAGTTAAATTCTTCTATCAGTCAGAAGAGTTGTCCTAAAGTTCCTGTGATTTGGCTCAGAAATAACATCTTATTAGCATAAAGCTTTTCTCATGGTTAGGTGAAAAGAAGATTTAAAAAAAAATAAATCTTTCAACAAAATTATGAAATTAAAGACCTCATTTTATAGTTAATATGCTTGTATGTGTACATATGTATTTTAGCAGCACTAAAAATCCTTTCATGAAGTATCTAGAAAACAGAGGGGTTTTGTTTTGGAGGCTTTCTGTGGACGAGTCTCTATATTGGTGAGAGACTTGCAGCTTCCTCCTGAAAGCCTGGGATTTCAAAGTGAAGTGTGGGGTTTGTACAGTTTGCTGCATCTTTAGCCCACCGAAAAGTACTGGTCCAAGTCTGAAGTTGCATGAAGAACAAAGAGGAATCTTGCAATCTGGCCTAGAGATAGTGTGAAGAAACAAGGGGGTAGGTTTTAAGACACATTAAGACAAATTAAATTTTTCACCCAGGCTTCCAACTGCTGTGTTGAACTGTGTTATTTCACCTTTGAAAGAGAAGAGGGTGGCAGACAATAGCAAAATGAAGCCTTTTAAGTTAATGCCAGTGATCAGAAAATGTGCTTGATCATTATAAAGCATTAGGAAAAAGTAATTTTTAATAGGCATCCACAATTTATCTTCAGTTCTACAGCATGTCACAAGGATTCACCTTTGATCTGTAGGAGTCCTGTCCCATCCCCTCTATGGGTCAGCGCAAAGACTCAAATCTCCTGGCAGAACATCTTTTGTGAAAAGTGCTGTGGTAACTGGGGCCTGGGGAAGAAGATGGAGGCGAAATTTTTACTAGACAAATTAGAAGGTTACTAAATGTAGCAGAGAAAATTAATTTTTTTAAATTAAAAAGCAATTAAAGGAAGAGAGGGATGAGGAGGGGAATTAGCTTCAAAACCACGAAACTTCATAAAACCCCACAAAACCAAACTAACCAACCAAACAAACCCCCATAATTTCTGGACTTTGTGGAGAAACTATTGAACCTTATTTAAAATAATCTCAAGCTCAAAAATCAAATGTAAATGCAAACATATCTGCAAATTTTACTATTCGTTGTAGGGAGGGATTGCCATTCTCCTGCAGCAAACACACTCAAGCTTTGCATTCTGTGAAATTATTGCTTGGCAGCTCTGATCTTTATATATTTCAGTCTTTCCAATCTTGTGCTTTCTTACCTTTGTTTTTTTTCACCCACATCTACAGTACTCTACATGCAGGTTAATTTTTCCTGTGTATTTGTGTACATATGTATATCAATATTTCACATTTCTGTCTCTGCTGCAATTTGTAAATGGGTAGTTTTTCCCTGTCTCACACTGGCCTCCCTCCAACAGCACTGGGATATCCATGTGGTGAAGGGTATGTTTTGTCATTGCCAGTAACAGTAAGATGGGATGAGTTTTTTCATAAAAACACTTTACTGTATGGGTAGTGAAGAAATGGCACCTATCCTCGCAGCCAGCTTCTGCCCTAGAGACAGCATGGGTGACAGCTACCAGTTTCCTAAGTGCTTCTGATTAAGTTTTGCTGAAGAAGATTTTATGCCCTGACTTCTAAGAAACCGTTTAGCAAAAAAATCTTTTTTTAAAAAAGTACCTCTTGTACCACAGCTTTCTTAATTTATAAGAACTGTGTCGATAACAAAATGTTATAATACTTCATACTTCATACATACATATAATACTACATAAGAACACAGCATATAAAATCCATTGGATTATCGGTTGGTCTAACTAAGTAGAGGGACTGAACATGAAAACGATAAGTACATTCTTACCGTTGATTTCTCTGCAGGTGGGTGGAGACCCAGTCACCCATTATACAACAAAATTTACCTGTTGTAACATGTATTATCAAAATGTACAAGTAAATTAAGGTGTACACAACAGGCACGGCAATATTACCATACTAAAATGGGACATGAGGTGGTTGCTGGTAACCAGACGTGATATAGAATAATTCTATTTTGTCCAAAGGCATGCCTAGACTTTTGAACAATGTATTTTAAAAAAGGATAGTAAAATGGTGAGTAACTGTTAAGTCACTCTTAGAGGGGAAATAATCCTAAACTTTACTTGAGGAAATCCTGGAACTTTTCAAATAGCACTTCTGGTTTATGGAGTTTTCTTCTGTTTATGTGGCACTGTTCTGATAAGTGAATCATTTTGTTTTTCCATAGTGCAAGCGTAGTTTGGTTTTAATCATGCTGAAACTTAGGTCTTTTTCATTCTTGGAAAACCTGAGAAATAAGCTGGAATTCACTGCATGTTTTAGCAAACGATATACTTCAATAAGGTACCTTATGACTTATTGCTTGTAACGTTTTAAACATAATCTGCTCTGAAATTGTGCCATAAATGTGGTCATACTCTTCTTGTTCAGGCTTTTGTTAGACTCTGTACTGAGCCCACGGGGCTTGTATGCAGCAAGCTTCCCAGGATTTCAGTATGCACTAACATGCTTGCCTCCTTTGGCTCTGGCATTTTTCCTCTGCTGCTGCTTCACAGTAGTAGGATTCTAAATCCCAGCTGTTTTGGAAACATGCTGAATGTTTGGTTTTCTGTCTTGTTTGTCTCTGAGGGCAAGTAATTGACTAACAGATTCCTCACATTACTCCATAGATATGTTGTCTAAGGGCTATAGTTCAACCCTTCCAAAAATGATAGAAGCAATGCAAGAAACAATAGTTTTGAGGGAGTCCTAAAACAACATGAAGCTTTATTTAATGGCATGAAAAATACCCATTTTGAAAAAACAGAAATAAATCTGCCTTTGCCTTTGTCTTCTCTCATCTGCCTGAAACAGTCTAGGGGGGAGAAAGATGTCAAGGATCTCTGTCATTGTTACTGTCTTCTAAACCATGAAGTTCGTTCAGCTTAGTACATTTTATCCTGACTAGGTTTTTGCTGCTTACTTTGCCTGTTTCTTATTGTCTTTCCTTTTCCCAGATTTGTTAAGCTTATGCTAGCCTTTTCATTGTTTCTGTGGACTTAGTGCATGACTTCTTCCCGAGAGACTCCTCCTTCTTTTTTTTTCCCAAACCTCCTCCCTGAGAAGGATGAAAGTAGTAGCTCTTTCTAACTCTAGCCAATATCCTTAACATTCTACTTTTTTAGACAGAGCAGTGGAGAAATTTCAGCATTTTCCGTTGGTCCTAGCTTAGTGAATATATACTGTACTAGCAGAAATGAACTTATTCTATGGATAGAGCAGTTTTCATAGTGATAGTATTGTATGATCTATTATTTCTCACTGTTACATAGACGAGTTCCCTGAATCGTTACATATGTGCCATTGACTTCCGCTTAATTTGCATGTGTACCTATGATCTGTGGTAAAAAGTGTAGCTGAAAAGTTTGAAAAGACTTTCTAAGCAGCCTTTTTTGCTTGTCATCAATTTACCTTTTTTCCAGTCCACGATGCAAAAACAATTACACATCACTCCAGTTGGGTTCCTATTAGTAAGAAGGCCTATTTCCACAATTCAAAGGAATCTTATTCGAATTTTGTGTGTAAAATTCAAATCACTATGGGTATGTCTGTGTGATTTTTGCACACTTTTTGCTGCCCCCTCCTGATGTCAGGTGATTTAAAAGATTACTCACCAAGCCACTTGTGTAAACATCTGTTTGTTGCCTCTTCTATTTGATGGTGAGCTTCTTTCTCCCTGAAAAGTACTGGCAGGCTTTGTTTGTATAGTTTAAAATAAAAAGTATAGGAAGGATAGTTTGGTCATCTAGTGATAGAATGGATTGTAATTGGATTATATAGATTATTAGTTATGGTCACTCTACGCAGCTTAAACTAGCTGCCAAATTTGGATTTGAGAGGAATTTTCTCCAGAGCGTACAGATAAGAACCTGTTGTTCAGTTGTTCTTAAGTTTTATTGTTTTGACAGGGAAAACGCTGCTAGGTGTGTTTAGGGTTTTTTGTTTGTTTCAGGTGGTGGTTGTTGCAATTGCTTTTCCCATCCCTCCAAAATCTAGAACTGCAGAAAAGCAGACCTTAGGTAGGGGCTGAATTCCAGGCCCTTCTGTTTCTTGCTGTTACTTATATAATAGAGTTCTAACTGGGTTTTTTTTGTTTCATTTCAGAACACAAAAGATTTTTTTTGTTCCAGATTTGAATTAATCCCTATGAAATTCAAGCTGATCAAATTCTACTGAAGCTTCTACAGAAGTCCAGTGTAGTTCTAGACTTATTTATATAGCTATATCTAGCTCTATCTAATGTATCCTTACCAAAGGGAAAGACTGGAGTTATGCAGAGCATTGACTTAGCTATATTTCTGTATTCTGTAATTCTGTTTTCTGAATTCTGTAGCTTGTAAAATTGCATGGTATTTGTACGTGCTCATTTAAGATTTAATTTCTTTTTTTTTTTTTAAGATGGCAAGCTGATCATATAAGATTTTACATCCTAACTTTTTATATGTATAATTGCCTGATATCAAATAATTGTGCATATTCTCTTCTGTAGCTGCAATAGCTTGTCTGCACCTCACTGTCTTATCGACTGAATCGCCCCCAATTCATGCTGTTCTTTCTCAATTGTTTGCTTTTTACTGAAGGTTTTCAGAGTTTTATTTCAGTTGGATGTAAACTCAGTCACTATAAGAAACCGTATGTGAAAAGAGAAATCTGAGTTAAAGGATTTTGTTTTATATTTTCAGCTATAAAATTTTGTCATAATAGAAATACATCTGAATCAATTGGGAAAAATGTATCTGCTAGATAGAGCATTCCATTTTTCTTCTACAAAGTAGAACAGTGATAGTTACATAAACAAATACCAATACACATTTTGACATGATCAGACTTTGAGGAGTTAAGAAAATACAAGAGTCTAGCATAGACTCAAGAATACAAGGACTAGCAGCCTAAAGAGACTAAAACCCGAAAAGAAACAAGTCTGAGAAATGTAAATATCAAGAACATAAGTCTTAGAATAAAACCAAATGAGCACTGTAGTTTTTTTTAATGAGGCATCAAAGCAGGATAGAAAGCAGGTTTTAAAAAGTTTATCAGAAAGTATTACCCAACTCTGCATTTCCCCAAAGAGGAATCAAATATTAGAATGAACAAACAGCACTTTGAAGCCCAGTATTTTCATGTGCTTGTTCAGCATGCTTTTTGTTGTTTTCCTTCTGGACCAAACGTTGCTTTGCAGAAATCAGTAGTTCAGGTCTATATAAAGCAGCTGTCCCTATAGTCTAAAAGGTAGATGGGTAAAACATGATATTTAGCATGCTTTTCTTCACCCAAGCCCTGTTTGGCTTGGGGGGCAGGAACTTTTGTGCCTAATACCTTTGATTTAAAGGTATTAATATTTTTGATATAAAGGTATTATCTAAAATGATAGCTGCCCTCTGTCAAAACTGCAACTGCGTGGTTTTCCAAGACGACTAAAATTTCAAAAGAAGGGGTTGTTAACTTTTAGTGGCTATTTTTAACAAAAAAACCAGCAGGTTATATTTACCTCTGTGCATTAGTTATTTTCCCTGGCTTTTTTCTCAGTAAGGAATTAGGATTCATGTTTGTGAATCAAGAGACAAAGGGTTTGGGGGCTTTCTTTATTTTCCATTTTCTAATTTGTGATTTACTACCTCTCCTCACCAACCCATCTGAAAATATTAAAGGATATACTATAATTTCTTTATGGGCTACTACACTTCATTGTTTAGAGTGACTTTTATAGAGGTGCGTATTTTATTGTATATTGTATAGAGGTTATTTTATTGTATTTATTTTGAGGAATCAACCAAGAAAAAATATTTTCCTTGGTGTCTTGAGCAAGTTCCTTTATCCTGCACAGTTAAATACCTTCTAGTATTAATAGAACTGTTCAAAAGAAATATGGGTTTCAATGCACGAAGAGGGATGAAAATTGTCAGGTAGAATATTCTCCTTGAGGAAATAACTGTTTTTCAAACTGTGTATTGTTTCAAAAGACAAATGTCATCTTAACTTACAACTGAGGGGGAAAAAATATATGTCAAGTAAGTGAAGTTATTTGCATAGCCTGGAGCAACAGATTGGAGAATGGTGAATTGTATTTAAATCTCAGGCTGCCTGGAATGCTATAATTCTATAGTGATATAATTTGTCTCTCTCATAATGTCATACAACTCAGCACTTTTGCTGTGGAATTGGCTATTTTACAACTGATACCCCTCCTTGCTTTATTTCTCTGCCTGCAGCTGCCTTTTGTTCTTCAGCTTTTTCCACAAAGAACATGTAAATGAATTGTATTGTACAGTAGCCAGATTTCAGAGGGAAGGTAAACCAGAAATGCTTTGCAGTTCACAGTCAGGGAGGAAGGGGAGTCATAAACTTTGATTGACAAGCTGCTTTTGAGAATGATGCAGGCACCTAGGACAGGTACGTGGCTTTTCGTGAAAATATAGACAGCACCTAAACTGCTGTGAAACCATGTGATTAACTCAAGAAACAGTGGGAGTATTTCCAGGGAAAAGGAATGCTGATAGTCATTTTCCTAACTGAAGCAATCCTCTGCAAATACAACTAGTGCTGTCAGTCAGGAGAGGATGATGAAGCAATACTTAATAGTTTTCTTCCCTCCCCTGCTAAAAGCTATGCAGCGTGTTCTGGGGAAAACATTAATCTGTCAAAGCCTATGCCACCATCATCTCCATCACTGTGTGGAGGATTGGGGCATGTTTTTGTCCATGCTGTGTCTACATTCCTTAGAGTATAGTGCACTGTACAGCGGATTTGAGCACATGCTTGTGTTTGAATCCCATTCAGGGTGAAAGAAGGGGGCTTTAGACACCAAACTGCTGCCAGCTGTTCTTGTCCTTCTGGTAAAAGCCCAGATGTTCTGATGAACATCTGTGGGCTAGGAGGTAAAAAGTGGAATGGCTTTCGACATGCCCCGTTTGATCTCTATTATAAAAACAGAAAAGCTATTTCCAGTCTGTTCCAACCCTACTGGAGGGAGAAGGAGGTAATATGAGCTTGCTACCAGTCTGGGACCTGCAGGAGCGCACTTATTAATATTGGTACATTCTACTACAACATTTACTTCAAAGCATGGTACTATGACACACCCTTATATACATGGGTGTACTTTTTGGCATAGTTATATATAACGCTTTTTTTCTTACTAAACTTTACTACAATGGCATCAGAATAGAAAGTAGCTGTACTCAGGGCTAATTAATACATTTAATATTTAGTTAATCTCTCTGAGTTCCAGGATCATTGCATCTCATCAAAGTTATGTGATTCTCACATATCCCATTATTTATATGTTCCCTTTCTTCAGGTACGTATCTCTAAATAATATTGCAGTTATTTTGGTTTTGGCTTGGATTTGTTTGTTTGTGGTTTTTTTTCTGTTACAGGGTAGTAGGTAAGAGAAAGGACTGAAGCAGTTGTGGATGAAGATTGCGTGTTTTAAATAAAGCAAACACTATCACAAAAAGCAGAATCACTTGCTCTGGTGATTAAAACACAACGCTGATGAATGTTTCATTGCCTTGTTGCAGTATGAGATGATCCAACTCTGAATATGCATTTCCTAGTAAAAGCATGTCAGTCTCTTGTTTTGCGAAAGTTCAGTATATCATAAGGTGACGTTGATTAGTTTTTTAAAAATATATATATTTAAATACAGGATAGGGTATTGGCTTATCAGATTTTTTGGTGTTTATTTTCTTTATACAAGACCGCTCTTAGAGGCTTAAGATTTCTTTTAAAAGAACTGATAAACATTTATTTTTTAATGTCTATGTCTGTTTTTTTATATGTCTATAAAAAATAGAAAGTCTTGCTCATAACTAAAACAAAAGAACCCTGACTTTGCTGGTGTTTTTGAACCAGGCTTTTAAAACTAGGACATCCACCTTGAAGAGAATCCTAGGAAGAGAACATACAGAAAAATAGGTCACCTGGTTGCCCATTAGGAAATACACCCACCAGGAAATTATGGTCGGATTGAAGTATGAGAAGAAATGTAGGAAGGGGTATTAGGTTTTAGATTTGAGGTGATACAATCTAGATCAGAGGGAAGGATGGAAAGCGGGGTGTGGAAAGGAGCTAGCAGAGAAAAGATATCGTAGAGTCTCACGTTGATACTGGTATATCTTTGCAATGAGTCATAAAACTGTGATTTAGGCAGTTCTGGAGGCATGACAGAAATGCAGCGTGCTTTAAGGGTGATCTGGTAAAAAATCTCACTGGAAATGCATCCTTTTGAACGTTGGCAAAAAATGAGGCACCGGTCCTACGCCCCACAGCTATTTCTATGAGAAGCTAGGAAAAAGTTGAATAAATGATTCTTTTAATCCCAGCTTTCTCCTTACAATGCTTCTTTGAGGCAGATAAACATTTAGCTATGTACATATACATATGGTGACACTGAACATACAAAATTAATGAATGTTGTACTCCAAAACTGCCAAACTCTTAGCATGTACTTAGTAGAAATGTGTTACTTGAGACTTAAAAAAAAAAAATAAAAATTGGATAATTCCAAAGGGACAAGCAAAAGTCATGGTTGCATCCACAGATTGAATCTCTTTTCTGCAAAACATCAAGTAACTTCTTTCAAATTTTCCAAAAATGTTCTTACATATATTCAGCATATGTAACAATTTTTACTCTTTTTTTGGGAAACAGTTGAACCATGCTGGCTGAAAATCAGTCTTTTGAAGCCAATCACTTTAACCCAAATGATCACAATTTTATCACATCTCAAATAACTGAGACTGCAAAACCGCAGTGTTACAATGTTATAAGTGACAGACAGTTTTATCTATAGACATCCCTATTGATACTCTTTTTTATTTGCTTTTTGCAGTGCACTACTTTAATCTTCTCTAAGGAAAAGTACAAAGACACAAACCATCTGATGAACCCTGCAACAGTCTGCCAGCAGCAGTCATCAAATCAACAAAAATGTGAGTTAAAAGCTTTTCTCTAGAATTCTACTGGTAGAGGTGGAATAAGTATTCTATCCTTACTTTTTTTTCACAAGCTCTTGGAAATTTTAGAATAAATGACAAAGAGTAGAATTCCAGCACTGAAAACAAGTATTAACCAAAGTCATTCTCTGGCCAGGGTTTGTACTTATTTTTATTTTCTGCTGTTGGAATGGAGATCAGTTACTGTGGCCCTGATAAAAGCTTCCCACATTACTTCCTGGTAAGTTTATTTTTACTATGTGGTAAATGTATTATTCACCCTGCAACTAATTCTTAAAACCTAAGGCTGTTAATTGAGTCTGCAAGCATTCTGGATCAATATGGGCAGTAAGAATTATTATTTAGGATTAATTCAGCAAGGGAATGTCAGATTAAAGCCTAAAAAATATCTGTCTTGTGGTCTTTTCCTAAGAAAAAGCAAAGTCATTATTTTCTTTCTATGGATTAAAGTATCTTCTTGCAATATTTTAATTTCCCTTTTCTTAGACTGGAATATGATAGGAAGTCCAAACTTCAATATGAATACTGAATTTAGGAAGAAGTATAATTTACTATTTTGACCTAGATTAGTGTGCAGTACTAGTCTCCTTCACTTGTACTTTTGAGTGCCGTAGTATGCTATTATATGTACGTACATCCATGTGGAAGGAGAAGCCCGTCAGCTTTTGGATTTTTTTTCTTCTAATTCTTCACTTCTGTCTGACTTCTCACAGGCAAGGTAAGATGGAGCTTAGTCATAGTGCGTATTAACCTCTTCAGGTTTCTAAAAAGATTGCCAGAAAAGTTATTGTAAAGCTTCATCCCTCCTGTTTTCCCGAAATCCAGCTATAACAGATCCCTTTTCAAGCCCCCCTGTCCCTTCCCCCACCCCCAAAATCAAAACAGAAAATGGGCTCTGATGGGAGGTGTTCTCTATGGATAATTTGTCACTCAGTGGCCATGATTATGTCAAAGTCTTCTGGAGTATTGTCTTTGATTGAAAAACTTTTTTTTTTTTTTTTTTTTTTTCAAAAATATGACTGCATTTTTTTCATTTGGATCATCTTCCCAAAAGTTTTTTCCATAGAACACAGGATGATCATTTAAGAATATATTAAATGCATTACTTGTACACATGCTAAGGTTTCAATTGCTATTAGCAGAAATCAAAGCTGAACCTTAGAAAACAGTTCATTAGACTAAGTGAAATGCGTTGATGACCTTGGAATACTCTGTGTGCGCTAAAAAGTATGTAATATCTTTAGCTTCTTGGCAGGCTAGATTTTAAGGGCATGGAAACAGAATAACATTCTTACCCACAAAGGTTTAAATTTCTGATACTGTTTTGCTTTTCCTGTAAACTATTCTAAATGTCTTAATATGGTGATTTTATTGGAACTTCATTTTTAAAATCATTTTCTTAAAGGAAGGAGAAAAAAAAAGACACAACATGAATATGTGAAATTACCATACAATGTTTTTTGTAAATGCTTTGTGTAACGTTTTTCCAGAAAGACTTGGCCATTTAAACTGTGTTTGTCAGTTTGGATCATTTTATTGATTATCTGGCAATGAATGCTAGTAAACAGATTGACATTTTGTTTCTTGGACTTCGTCTGTTTCTCATATAGAGACTATTAGCTGGCTATTTTGAGACTGAGAAAAATGTTAGTTTTATAAATAAAAAGACTTGTTATGGCTTAATTAGTAGGTTTTTTGCAAGGACTTTGAGTATTTCTCTCTATGGTTTCAAATCTTTCACATAACATGGACTAGTTTACAGGATCATCTGTATGACCTCAAAGCAAACTTTATTAACATTGTTTTCAATATAAATGTTTTCTTTAAGATGACTGGACTCTAGCATATGTCTCCTTGTTCTGCAGGCTCTTATTCTGCGATGGCATATTCTTTTAACTTAACATTTCTGATTCATATGAAGTGCTTCGCTTTTGCTGTAGAAAGTTGGAAGCTAAACTCCCGTCTTTCAAAAGACTCATCTAGAAAAGTTGCTGCATAAATGTTATGAGAAGTACCATAAAGTTTTGTAACATTTTGCATTAATTATCTAGCATAGCTGCTCAGCTGGCTGGCAGGGTGAATATTGACTAATACCATCCTGTTGAACCAGCATACATTTTACGTGAAATATTTTACTTTCCAGTTGGGATTTAGTATTCAGCAGAATGAGTGAGTCCCAGATGTGGAAAGTTTATTGCATGTTTTGCTTTGTATATTTTTTGTAATGTATTTACTTATCAGACCTGTTCTTGTTTTGTTTTTCTCTCCTGTCTGGATGAACTGGCAGATAAGATTGCCACACAGTGTTAGAGTTGCATACATAAATGAGATCTGCATAACGGACACCAGCATAAAATAAGATGACTTTTGTGTGCACTGTAGAGGTAGCAACATACAAGCCAGAAAACCCACAGAAAACACAAATCTGATACCGTATCAAACATTTAAATTAACAAAAAAAATTCTGTTCAAGAAAATGAATGCACACAGGAAATCTTGGGCATAAAATTTAGACTCAGTTAACTAGTTTTTCCATACAGTTGAGGAGAAATAAGATGATGAGTATGGCTAATACAATTAATTCAATAAACAAAATAGTCAGTGCTCATTGGCATTTGTGAAGTGAACCTGAGGTTGACAGAAATGCATTCTAGATGTGGTAGGACAAAAGTCTTAACTGGTAAAAATACTTTTGGGATATTTTTAAAATGAAATATGAAAAATCATGTCATAGGACTCCAGTTTTAAGTGCAAATGTTATCACTTCTGCTGCAAATTTTTAGCCTGCCTGATTAATAATCTTTATACTTTAGTCACTGAATAAAGAATAGTGCATATAATCATGTCTTGCCACTTACACTTTGTCAGCTATAGCATGCATCTTTTTTATCACACGGATGACGATTATGTATGGGCAGAAAGGATAATAAGCAGCATTTTTAATACAATGTATTTTAAAAGCATAAATTCTTCAAAATAATATGGGAATTCTGTTTTATAAAATTATTTTCTAGGCAGTACTCTATACATATGGTGGAGAATTTACAGCTTTATCCTGAGCCTATCAAAAGCTCAAATGTAAACACCTACAAATGTGTCTACCCAAATAAACCTTTGAGTTAGAGTTCTTATATCCCAGACTGCCCAGTTAAAGCCAAAACTAGGAAAAAAATGCGTAGCAAGATCACTTGTCTGCTGTTGCTCAAAGAAAGTTTACACTTGAAAATGGTTGTGCCCCAAAATCAAAGATCCTGCATGAAACATTACTTGCACTTCAGGCCTAGGGGCAGAACTCTCAATTATTTCCATATGACCAGTATTTTTGGGATTGTGTTCATCTCTTCAAAGGCAAAAGTAAAAATTGTTAAATTTAGGGAGCCCAAGTCATGTAACTTAGCATAGATACATATTGCACTACTTCTTTCATAAGTCCCAGAGCTGTGAAAAGCAAAAGAAAGTTGGCTGGTGGGGGCACATACATCTCACTGCCAGGCCATATGTATCCCCCACAGAAGCACATCTACCTACTCTGAGATACTTCAGAATATTTATAAGAGAATAATTTTATGCTATTCCTGGGGAATACACTACCCTAATACTGGCAACGTAAATATGTTGGGTTATGTTGGAAAGGGGAGGAGAGTTTGCTGCTACTGTATGTGGCCAGCCATCTGTATTAGGATGTTTTAAAAGAAGCTGGTATCACCAGATCTTAAAAAAACAAGATCAAAGCAAACAAACAAAAAAGAGGTATGAAAAGTTTTACTTACATGCTACATGTCACTGTGCCTTCTTTATACAATGGTAACAATCTAGTTAAAATAATTAATTTTTAGATGCTAAGATTACCTCATTCAAAAACCTGTATTTTAGTTAGAAAGTTTCACTTTCATTTGGCCAGAGATCATTCATGTTAAACAAACCTCTGGGCAAAGCATCTGCTAAAGCATTGAGCATGCTATAGGATACAAAAATATACAAGCAGTTTCAGGAGCTGAAGATGGAAGCATCATTTTCCCCTTCTCATGAGCACCTTCTGTTTACTACCTAAACAGCAGGGATCATGTTTGTGTGGTGTTGAGTGGATGGGTCAAACAAAAGAGAACCAAAACTCTGCCACTCTGTGTTTCTCACATAGCAGGGGCAATAGCTTAAATCTCCTTTACAAGCTGCTGACTTCATGAAGTTTCTAGAAACTTTAAAATATTTTGATACCTCCGTTACTTTAACAAATTTTAGCTAAATCTGGCTAACTGTGGTTATAGGGTGCTAGACCAATGGACGAGCAACTTAATCAAAAAGCTTCTTCCCAGAGGATGGTAGTGCTAAAAGGCAGTAAGCAACTTGTTCGTGCCGAAACTGGGTTTAAAGCAGTCTTTGCTGTGAAACGGATGTGTGCAGATTTAAAAGAAACACATATTGCAGACAAAAGAAACATTTGACACTTGTTGCCTAGAAATTCTGAGAAATGATGAATTACAGATGCTAGTAAGACTTCTGTAGTTGCAGATAACTAGATGAAAGACTGTACACCTGCTGAGCTACAAGAGAATATTTCAGAACTCAAGTTTGTGGGTAATAGTAATTCAAAAAGATTAAAGTGGATATGTTAAAATGTCTTGTCAGAGATCCAGTAATGGTGCAAAGGACTGTAAGTGGACAAAGGACATCAAGACCTGAAATGGTTTTTGAAACATCTATCTACTCTCATGATTTTGGGATCAAGCTTAAATGCCAATGTTAGGGAAGTTTTTCAGAACTTTTTTTACTATGTTGATTTTGGGGACAAAGAATGTTTTACGCGTAGAATAACAGACTTCCTAATACACACTCAAGCCTGATATGGCACAAATGAGGCGCCCAGCTTCTTATATCCTTATGTTACAGGGACTGTGCTATGTTGCAATCAACTCAACTTTGCCCACTTCTCCTACAAGCATCCTGATGTTTCCATGCATCAGTCCGCTATGGAGTGTGCTTTCCAAGTCAAATCATCAAATCCTTACTTTCCTTTGTGTGATCTGATTCTGCCTTGATGCTCTTACTAGCCATTATCAAAAGGAAGTTAATTTAGTATCATCGTTTGCTCCATTCTCTTAAAGCAGGCCTAATATGTCCCCTCCAAACTCAATAATAATTTTATGTACATTGTGGTGCAATTTTTTGACATTTCCCACCTTCAGCTCTCTTGTCTCTACTTGAATTGTGAAAGGTTTTTTGGACAGGGTTTGGCTTGCTTATATTTAACAACTTTACAGTACCTGACATAAGCAGAATTCTTAGTTTAGGATCTGTGGATGTAATTGTAATACTTATAAATAAATAATCTGAATTGGCTAAAGGGCCGGAGTACGATCTATGTCCATTCCAGAGCTGAGCTCTGAATCAAATGCATGTGATTCTCCTGCAGGTACTTGAATACAGAGTGCTAAATGTTTTGTAGGTTGTTTTTTTTCCCCTCTTCATGCTCCGTTTGCAGCTACATTCTGTCATGGGATACAAGCAACTTTGGTGGACTTCAATGGGAATTATTCATATTTTGCAAGTGGAGAGCAGAGCCCGTGACTGGACTGGAGCCAGCATTCTTTAAAAGTTCACATGCCTTGTATTGGCTCTCTAATTTAGAATCGTTCTGACCAAACAAAGGAGGAGCGGGGAATGAAAAATAGTAGCAGCTGTTCCAGTAAAAAATTCTAAGGGTTAACATAACATGATGTAAACTATTTCATGTGTTCTTCCTACTTGCCCGTTTTAATCAGAAATGAGTAAGTAGAGCCTTATATGCAGTGAACTTGAAGAATGCTAATGGGATGTCTGCATCGTGTTGTGCTCAGAGTACTTATGCCAGAATAGGAAAGCCTTTTATTCTGTAATTCTCTGAGGCAAGAACGAGGCTTTCTGAAGAGTTACTTTAAATTTAAACTCTCATTCTAATGTTAGACAGCCTGTTGGATCTCTGAGTTAAAAATTGCTTCAGCTTTAGTTACTAGAGCCAGATGTAACATTGACCTTAAATGGTAAAAGCTCCCAAGAGTGAAAGAGAGGCTGGCCTGAGGGGAAAAAGAGGAATAACTGAAGTTTTAGGTAAGTAATCTCTATAACTGAGAATAAGCTCTTTTTCAGCCGTGAAACAGAACGGAACCATATTTCCTCCTTAAAGGTACAGTACCTTGTTGTTATGATACTGAATAGTTGGTTCTTTCTACCTCTTCCCCCTTGCTCCCTTCAAATTCTACCTCCTCTTGAAATTTTAGCTGCTTAAAAAGTGGATGTAGTTAACAAAACCTAGTTCTTCTTACATACTGTTTGGGAATATACAAGAATGAAAAAGAAAAAGCTGTGTTAATTATACTGAGACTTGATTAATCAAGGTACGTAGTCAGTAATTCAAGGCAACCTGATTCACAGATGCTATTATCTGTATTGTGCTGACCATTAGAGAGTCTTAGTTAGCAGCAGTACATGTTATAGGGAAACAGATATTTAACAGATTTATTTTTTCTTTTTTTTTTTTTTAATTGTATGACTTTCCTTCCCACATGCTTGCTTTTAACAGTGCTGGAGTTGTTCATTTCGATGGATTACTTACTCGTGTCTGGAACCTATCTTTTAAAAAGACACTTCCACAGCCATTTCTTTATATAGTATGTGTTTGCTTTTAATCCTATTAGAGGTAAATTAATACCATGAAGCTGTGTCTAATTGAAATGCTGTACAGAAAAAAAAAACAAACCACCTTCAAATTTTAAAGCATGTTTTCTTTAGCATGAAAAATCACTGATATTTCAGTCTTCAGTTTTATCTGTGCTGTTTGATAGGTACTCTGCACCGAAGTGTATTTTATTTTCTTGCCAAATTAAAACGCTTTTTTTGTCTTACTAATGTATACGTTAAGCTTTTTTCAGACAACAGTATGTAAACAATATGAAAGAATTAGGTCACTACAAGGAAATGATAGCTGAAATTGAAGAATCAGGTTTCTGTTACTAATGCATATTAGTAAAAACTCGCATTAGTGAGTTGATTTTTCAAATTGTATATAGCATGGTTTCATTTGGTGAAAAATTCTCTGCAATCAGCAGTAGCAGATTTCCATCTTTGTGGAGTGATTAGACAGGTTTTAGTTTATGCTATGCAAAGATTGGGTGAATTTAGAGTTCTGAGCATAGACTGTGTTCCTGCAAGTGTTAACAGTTACTGCATTTATATTTGATATGGTAGGTGTTTTGTATACTTTAACAGAAGTTAACTTCTTCCAGCGTCAAAAGATAAATGAACCTTACTTGTTAGAACATTGTTGATCTGGTTGCAAAACTTGTGTTTAATTTTCCTTTTATTTTTCTCTGGACTATCATTTGCGAACAGCTTGCTACTTCTAGGTTAATCTCCTAGCTGACCTTCATGTTTTAAATGAACAATTTTATTCCAAATCAACAATTATACCAAACTTGGAGCTTAATAATCTAACGATACAACCCATAGAAATCTGAGTTTATTAGAACAGTGGAAATTAAGAAACAGTCCAATATATTAAATGCTGAGTACTAGAGAATCCTCGCTCTTTTAATATTCTTGTATTTTCTAGCCTCCAGAGGCCCTCATTCTGATTTGCTGATCTTGCATGTGTTACTTTACATGTGAGATTTTCTGTACCCCTTCAACTTGTGCAAGGATGTGCAACTTCAGATGGTATTTAGAAGGCATTTAAGTTTTAATAAGTTATTTTTAAATTTGTTTATATACTGGAGTAACTGATCTGTGTCTAACTCCTCCACATCTGAACTAAGTGTATACTTATAATATATGATATCTTGTAGCATTTCCGCAACTATTGTTCTTATTCTATACAGTCCTTTTTAATTTTGTAACTTAGAATATATGATATAGTGCCCGTTTCTAAATTTATTTCAGTAAAGACGTTATAATGACAATAAGTGTAATTTAATACAAAGAGTACAGGTTGCTTGTTTGTAGATAGTGAAAATTGTGTGTTAACATTAACACTATGATAAAGTACCTAGGATTATCAATGTATTTAACCTACATAAATCCATCTGTTTTACATCCTTCTGGATTAAGCTCTAAATTGGCTGTGGACATGAAACCTACAAACCTCCCCACCTCCTATCTTTTTATATGTTTCAGTCAGTTTTAATAACTACAGTCCTATTTATCTGGGACCAAAGCAGCAGAAGTTAAGGATTATCTGGCAGTCAGATTCATAGCTTCAATCTTTAGCACGAGCTTCTTCCATCCTCCTTTGGATCAATCTGCTTTCCAACAGCTTTTAATGATAATATGGTGTCTAATAATTTTTTGAAAAGCTGGATAAGACAGAGTATGGAAACTGGGGTATAGGAAGTTGGTACTGAGAAGAGACGGACATGAAAGCTTCTCATTTCAAGGGTCATATATATATATATGTTCCTTACATGTCATGGAGTTCTCTGGCCTCATCTAAGATGCTGTTCTTAGAGAAGTCTGTAAGTCCAGGAAAAAGAAGCATCAAATGGCTTGCGAGTGGAAAGGGAAAAAACTCTTGCTGTTTTAAGGTTTGTGGGCTATTTAAAGATCTGGGGGATTTGTGGGCAGAGAAAGATCTCTTTTCTGTCCTAACTTGCAGCCTTCCTGTAAACTAAGCATAAGAATTTCCTTGTGATGTGCTCTCTGCTTGTACTTCCTTTGAAAAGTGGGTCAAAGAGATGTTTTGGATCTCAGTATCACTGACAGAAAGGAAATCTGAGTGGGTGATGGATCCTTGTAAGCTTATAAACTAGTGACTCAAGAGATGAATTATTGCTTATGTACACGTGTAGTGGAGAACTAAGACTGTGACTGTTATGGTAGCACTTTGAAATAACAACTTAGTTTCCCTCCCCGGAAAGCAGGTCCAAAGAATTCTGAAAAGGAGAGAGGGGTTTGTTACTTAGAGCAAGTGGACTTGTAGCCTCAAGTTTTGTTGGAGAGCTTGGACTCTAACAGCATCTTGGGATTTAATCCTCTTCAGTAGGTAGATATAATAGTCTTTTTCTTGATTTTTCTTTACTTTGTTTATTTCAATGTGTCTATCATTAATTTTACAATCTGGAAAATAATTTGAGAAATTCAGTTTTACATAGGAATTAACAAATGTATTAAGTATCTGAAAGATTTAAACAACAGCAAACCCAACAATGATGACCAACTCCACCCACCACTAATAGCTGAAATCAAGAATACCTTACCATCTGCTAGAACTCTTACCTGCCCTTAAAATGTACAAAACCCAAAGTCTTTAGGTGTCACAAGTCATCAGGGACTTGTAATATTGTAAATATGATCACCTGTAGGTTTGGACAAGTAAGGCCTGTAGAATTTTTTTTTATGCTAGCACAGATTGCTTGGAGAGGGGAGGATTAGAGAGGCAGGGAGGGAAACGTGCAAACTTGGCAGGTAACGTGTTTCAAGTGTGCATGTAAACCTGAAATTTTCTTGCCCCAACTAATGCTAAAGCATATTCTGTTATGTTTTGTCATGATATAAAGTTATACTTTAGAATCCCTGTGCTGTCCCCTAATTTATGTGCAAATACGCTTACAGAGTCGCTATCTCATGGCTATAAAATGGGATCCACTGGGCTAGTTCCTGCAATTTCTGCAAAAAGCAAAGGATTTGAAAAGTTGATATAACAAACAGTGGGGGTGGAAAGGCATTTCTGTAGGAGCTGCGCACTTTTTTTGTTACCAGTTGTAAGGTTTTGCATCCTGGAAGTGGACACATGGTAGACACATTCTGTGCTGCTGGGTCAAGTATAGCGATTGCGTTGGGCTAGGGGCTTGCCTTCAGAGTAAAATTATTACTGTTTATATTAGTCTGCAGAATGTTTTGTAGTGCTGAAGTTATACATGGGGAATTTGGCTCTGAGCCTTTGCTTTTGAAATCAGCAGCAAAGTTTCCATTCACTTTAGTGGTGCCAGATCAGGCTCTTGGTGAATACCACAAAGGTAAAGGCTATGTTAGTTAGCGGGAAATAAGAGTCTGAAATCTAGGAGAAGATGAGTAGGAGCTGTGGGTCCCTTTTTGCCCATCTTGTTTTGGACTCAGAGGGAGGCACTAAGAAATGGTAGGATCCGTAGAATGAGATCTGTTTCTGAAATTTTGGAAAAGAAATATCCATTATTTAGTTTTCAAATGTTCCCTCAGTTTCTCTGAAATGTCTCTGAAAAGGCGTTTTTAGAAGGAGGTGTATATGTGCAGGTAGTAGAATATAATAAAGCATGCTATGTCAATTAACATTTCCTGTTAAAAATTCCAAAGTTGTGCTGAACTGTGCTCTAACTGCTGAACAGAAAAATTACAAATAAAATGTCTAACCATAAATTGAAGAGCTTGTGGAGAGGAAGGGAAATAACTTAATAGCGTATAAAAATGCAGACATGCTTCACAGTTTCAACCACTGAATTTCCCATATTTGTCTTTTCAAATAGTGAATGAATGTGACTCACCCCTGGGCTCATGAAAACAGCACGATATGACTAGGGGCCTAGTGGCAGTGGAGGGTGGAGTTTGCCCCAGGAGGAGGTGCTAAGACAAGTTGATGTTCTGCACATCTCAGACTGGAAAAATCTTGTAAGCAAACCTAAATATTGTGCTTAGCTTCCTATGCAAGTGTAGTTGTGCCTATCATCTTGACTTCCCTAAGGGCTGTTACAGTTAATAAACTTACCATTCCTGTTCTTTGTTAGGTATCATTATTAGCATTGCTCTAAAAGCTGTTTTTAGTAAGTGCAGTAGTCAGTGGAGCTGACTGTAGAAAACCAAGCACATGAATCAGAATTCCCAAGTATCTTAGATACTTAAAGCTTAAGATTGGGAGACTTGAAAACTGTTCTGTGTTTGTTCACTGAATTAAGTGAAAATATGTTATGGACAGGGAGGAAGAACTTGTGGTATATATTCTAAAACCTCAACATGTAAAAATCAATTTCTATGCTTGTGCTGAGCTTCTGGGACCTGTTTTGGAATCTCTCTTGCATAAAACACACCATTAAAATGTCCCTTCCAAAACATATACTGTGCGCTTATGGAAGACTCCCTGGAATATTAACAACCTTGTACCCTTATAAGAATCTCTTGACACTTCCTGTTGGATTCATTTTTTTAAGTCTGACATTTCCTGTTTAACAGGTTTTAAATTTTATTTTTTTTTTGGTAAAATGGCAAACATCAACCATCCCACTTTATACAAAACTGACATATAACCATAACAGAAAGGTGAATAATACCTAAAGATCCTCCAGGAAATCTGTCCTGTTGCTGCTTGGTATTTCCATGGCTAGAAACGTGTTTAGAAATTATATTAAACACCAAGTGGTGTTTTTCACTGATCACTTGTAGAAATGATACAGAACTTAAAGGACTCAGAGAAAAATACTATACCAGAGAAAATTAGCCTTTCTTATTATGAAAATGATGAATTGTATTTCCTCAAACCACGTATCAGGTCAAACTCTCACTTCTTGTAAATCACTGTTGCTGTGTTAGGAATGTGCAGAGCTTTGCCTGTGTGCATGAACTGTCTGTCTCGGTGGATTTTGATCGCTCCTGAGAATCTGGCTTCACTTAATATGAAGACAGTTTCCCTTTTTCTGTTGCTTAACAGGTAAAGATCAGAGTTGATCAGAGCAGGACCTTGTAAATTTCTTGCACATCTTTTTGCAAAATAGGTACAAATCAACAAAGTTTTTTGCCTAGTCTTGTTCTCAGGTAGTAGTTAGTGATATGCTTTCTCAGAACAAAGTCCTTTAAAATGCCCTACGCTTATCTGCCTGTTTATATGATTCAGAGGTTGTGAAGTTGGGAGGTTTTTTTCTTCCTTTTGAAGATGGGTACTGTACAGTCATCTTGTGTACTTATCTTCTGAGCATCTGCTTAGAAAATAAAACAACATGCCATTTTGACATCCAAGAAAGTCTATAAATAGTCTGTTGCTATGTTTAAATGCCTACACTCAGTTGCTATAGCAATAAAAATCTCAAAAATCATGTACGAATTACCATAGTGCATTACCAGCCCTTTCTGGGACAGGGAGATTGTGGGACTAAGAATATGACAAAGATGTTCAGTATATTAGAGGGCAGAGCTGCCACATAGTTCCAGGTGCCCTGTGTTGTTATCGGTGAGCAAAATGTGGCCTAACTGTATAAATCCCAAAGTGGCTGTGTCAAAGTTGGATCCCTACTTAATTCAGTTGCTTCTTCCTGACTTCTGTGCCAGAGTTCAATACTTGGAGCAACTTCCCATTTCCTTGCACGAGAAGTTGCTTAAAATCTTGACCTTTAAGAATTCCTCCGGTCCCATGATATTAAGTGTGAAAATCCGCATACAGAGCGCATCAGGCTGTGAAGATTTCCTCTGTGTAATGTTACAATAGTCAGTCTGAAATGCCCTTGCTCCTGAAGCAGCTATGGGAACCCTGCTATCAAAAAGAAAAGAAATGAAATAATAGCTAATGGAATCCTTAGCATCTCTCTGGGGTTCAAAGCCTTGAAAATTCAGTTGCTTCTTGAAGAGAGCAGGAAATTCAACTTCCTTCATAAAACATAGCAAGTAAAGGAAGGCATGTTATTTTGGCGACTATAAATTCAGTTGCAGAATTCAGTTGTTACTTCAGTCATTTCTGTGCCTTGTTCTCTCTTTTACTGAGGAGGAACAAGTTAAGCAAAAAGGACTTGGAAAAATTCGACCTTGTTTGAAAGCAATATAACTGTTCTGTTCTCTTTATTCCTAATTGCTTGAAGAATCCTCAAGGTTCAGATGAGATTGGCTCAAACTGCGTAACAGTGTGCTGTTTAGTTTGAATATGGTAACCCACAACAGTCAGATAATTATTTTAAGTGTTTTCCTTAACATATGCTTTGAAGTCCAATCCAATTGAGAGATCTGATATCAACAATGTATCAGTAGTAGAAATACCCATTTTTACTTTTTGTTTCAGTCGTTAGATAGTGATTAATGTTCTTTTTCAAGGTTCACTATGCTGGTAAACATATAGCTGAAGTGATTCTTAGAGGCACTTTGGTACTCTGTAGTTTGAGGGCACACCTAAATCCTCCAATACTTCTAAGTACATTTGGGCTACTTTACTTTTGTAAAAAGTCTGAAGAAACCACTACCCTATACATGGCTTATAGCTTTTCTCAAACTAAGAGCTGCAGTGTTGCATAGATAATAGCAGCTCTCTCAATTCTACTACAGATTAGCTTGTATTTGCAACTTCATTACAGTATTTCTCTGTAAGAAATTTTGAGCATCTTTGGGATTTAATTTTCAAATTTTTTTTAAGTCTTGAGAAATTCGACATTTTGTAGCTTTATAGCTGCACAAACTTCCATGCACATGGAAGCATGCACTTTTTTCATCCTCTATACAGATTCTTTGTTTACTTTCCTTCTCAACTGTTCTGCATGGGGTGCTGGAAAATCACCTTCTAAATGGGTTTGTTCTTAAACAAAAATGTCAACAGGACTGATTGCGGTTTTGGTTTGTTTGGGTTTTTTTGAACAGATCTCATAGAGGAGTCCAAATGTTAGATCCATAAATATTTATTGATACTTGTTTATTACATTTTTCTTAGAATTCCAGTGTTTATCTTTTATGTCAAGATTGGGAGGTGCTTCTGTGGTTACATACAGCGTGCCTGTAAAATTAGCACATCTATGCTTCATTTACAATAATGTAACTTTTACTGTTGACAACCTGTGGTTATATGAATAACCTAATTGGGGAGGGAGAGAAGGCAACGGGAGGAGATGTGTGGAAGTTATAAACTGTAGCTTTTTTGTTTCATGAAACTGTCAAATACTTGAAATACAGAAACCTGATTTTCCTTAGAACTGTGTCCCATACGAATAGCACCATCACCATGATTTTTATGACATCAGTTTATTCTATATTTCAAAGCTATTCTGTATAGTCTCCTTTTCAGATGCTGGACCCCTGAATTTGCATCTGCCATGGAAATGCAAACTGTCTGATACATGCCATTCCCTGGGTCAGCTTTGGTTAAAGGTGATCACCAGCTTCAAAAGTTATTGCAGTGCAGGGGGGAAGAGGGGAGAGTAGAATAGACAGCATGGCTACATAAGCTTTTTACAAGAAAAAAATAATTATATGGTTGTTTGTTATTTTTCATTATATATTGTCCACTAGCCTTCTCTAAGTGTTAGCTGTGTATTTATTCCTTCCAAAATCTATTTTTGGTCTTGTTTTCCTTGGAATAAAGATTGTGCTGTTATTCTGGGCGTCAGCCAACTGTCCTTCCCTCTTCTTCCCTGCCCTCCCTTCATTCCCTCCCAGTAGCCTTTGAACTTGTCTAATGTGCTGAATTTGGCAAGAGAGGGTCTCAAAAGTATTACGTTCCTATAAGTGAAAATCAGTGGTGTTGTGAGAGGAGAGACCCAACTTAGTGCTGCTAAGGGGGAGAGGCACCACTGTGAGCTGAAATCATAATTGATTCTGTTTGATCTGCCAGCTGGCAACCTGGCATGTGTGAAGCTTAAATGCTGCCTCTTGTCCCTCCATGCTGGCAGGAGACTAGGGGACAAGTGAGCTTATTATGATGAAGGAGATAAGATGCAAAATCATTAAAATAAAATACCTGAAGAACAGGTTTTCTCAGCTGATGTACTTAGAAACAACTTGCTTCTTAATGTAGAGAAGAATATGTTAAAAAACTAACTGTTTTTGCACTGATATCTTAACTTTATTTTGGAAAACTTTTGCAAATATGTGTGAAACAGATAATGAAAGCTACATGCTGATAATTCTCCTGTGATTTCACACTAAGTTCTAATAATTGGTAGCAGTCCATATGTTTGTCATCTTTCCAAAGCAGTGCAGAGCACTGTTAGATTTTAAAACAGACCCTCATCTATTTTGCAGATTTTTCCATCAAGGATGCAATGCCTAAAGGGAAAAGATCTGAGGTTTCTGCAGACATTGAGAACAGGGTATAGACTCTACTCAGTCTGCTCTTAAGGCATGTCAGTCAGACTCATGGGAATGTTGTTAGCGGACAGGTTCTTCCCATGGAGAATAAATGTCATCCAGCCGGGTAGAGGCAGCAATTCTAATTAGACTTTCCTTATATAACAGATGTTTTGAAGCTCAGCCAGGGAGAATAAAGTAATATCCAGAGACAGCAGCCCTCAACTGCTTTCTGGTCATTTGGAGAAGGCAGCTGAGGATCAAGAAAGTCCGTTCTCTGAAAATTTCCTTGCAGCTGAAGTGGTTTCACCATTAATGATGTCCCTTTGTTTGTGCCTATATGAGGTCAGTACGCAAGCTTTAAGGCTGACAAAACTCCAGGAGTTCCACATCATGGACACTGCTCACTTGCACCTTCTCCTTTAGGTAGCCTTTTAATCACCTGTCATAGATTTATTTTTTTTTCTTGAAAATATACAGCAAAAGACTTCACTTTTTCTCTGAAGATTACTTGGAATATGCAAATATTGTTTTTATGGGTCAGATCAGGTGTGCTTCACTTTTTTTTTCCCCCCTCTTGATTTCATGGATTTTAAATAACACTGGGAAAGCCAGCAACACTAACAGATGCTCACAAAACCAAAAAAAGATGGTAATCTTGTTAAAGAACTCCTCCTCTAACATCCTTCAGTTCACTTTAGAAATTCCTAGAGGCCCTTTTTGTTGAAGTTAACTTCAATAAAAAATGGCAGAATAAGATGTTCTTAATAAGATGTTCAGAATAAGATTTGTTCTTAAGCAAACTGACTACATGCTTTATTTCTGTTAGTCACTGATTAGTTATTCTGTGATTATTTGAAAGAAATTAACCTGTGGTAGCATCCTGTTCTCTTTTTTTTGCTTGATCATCTGTTTGGGAGGAGTTGTTTGTTTTGCTTGAACGAACAAAAATCCCCTTTTCTATCTAGATCACATTAAATTTGTTTCTTTTTACGTTTAAAACAGGAAGATCCTGCCTACAGCATTCCAACCATCAGCCTACTGAATTTTCACTATCCTTTCTTCATTTGTGCTACGGAGCACTATGCTGACCATGACAGTTCCAGACCTTAAATTCCTCTGATAGGTAATATTTAGCTTTCTGGTTGCATTTTAAATTTTACTTTGGTTATTTGAAATAGTTGGGCTAATTTCTCATTTGCAGGTCTCATCCAGTGAAGTTAATTGGCGTCTTGTGCATATAAGATTTATATAGGTCATCTACTAGTTATTCTGACAATTTTTTAAAAATATTTCAGTCAATTTTTGGTTGATTAACATGCATGTTGGCCATTTGCTAGTTTTTAAAGTGCTCTTTATAAACGAATTTTAATTAAATTGTTAATTAAAAAATGGTATAAAAGTTATGGTATAAAAGTTATAGTATAAAAGCTATAGAGAAGATCTGGAACGCTAAGAAAACATTTACGTAAGACCAATTTCTGTGTTCATAACTCTTCTATTGAGGCCAACAGTGATAGCTTACTGTCTGAGAAAATGTTAATCCTTTGCAGTCCAGATCAGAAACTGAAGTTAATGAACTAGAAGATAAAAATCATTGGTGGGTTGCCTAACTAATGTTCAAAAGCTATATTTTTGTCCATAATGATCAAACATAATTCCCACTGAGTTCAGTGCTCTGCCTAGGTGGATGTTCAGGGGTGGAAGTTAAAACATAAAACTCAGTATGTAACTGCGTTCTTGCTAACAGAAAGTGCAGTATAGTTTGGGTATGTGACAAAAGTGAGATTTAGTTTAGAAGCTACTATTAGATAACATGATGAGTTCTACTATAGTGAATTAATAATTAGGACCTATTCTGAAGCAGTATTACACAATACCAACATGCGAAAAAATGCAAGTTCAGGTGAAGAAGTGAGATACAGAGGCCGGTTTCACTTAAGTGGATTGGAATGATAATTTTTTCTTCACAGTGGTAAATCTTAGCTATATTAGCAAGTGTTTCTTTGAAAAAGCCGAAGAATTTATGTTGTTAGTATTTTGAATGTTCTGAGGTTCTTAAATAGGTCGTTTGAAAGGGTATTGGTTGTAACTAAAACAAGCCATATGAAATTTTCTTTTTGCTTCAACTTAGTTCAAAAGCACACTTAACATGGATTTAGAATTGAAGTGATTTTCTCTCACATGGGTGACAGCAAAGTGTGGTACCATTCGCTCAGGTTGGCAAATGAATTGTTATGGAAAGTATTGTATTTGCCCTGTTTATTTATCTTCTAGTTTCTGTTGTTTCTTCAGAAAATCATTTCTGAGTTAACTGAATAATGAGAATTTTGGAAAAAAATCATAGCTGGCTCTACTTTAAATTTAAATATTTCCGTTAACAAAAACACAAAAATGGCATGTTCAGTTAGTAACTTTATCCTCTTTGTTCTGTAAAAATATACTTTTTTTTCTCCTAGAGGGTTAAAAACAAAACACTTGTAGGGAACACTTAGAAAATTAATTTGTGGGTTGCCATTAAGCACCATGGAAATTAAAATAAACATTGTTCTAACTAAGAAACATTAACAACAACAAAAAAGTTTGTGTTGGAAAAAATCTTTACATGCCTTAGAAACACGTTCAACACAATTTGACATCATCTTATTTACGCAGATCAAACAGTATCATAGATTTAAATTTATATTTTTTTTGCATAGATAGAGACATTATATACCTTGTTTGTTAAGCTAGCTTGGCAAGTGTTACTTTTTTGTAGTCAGTTGATACATATTATAGAGAAGAAATAAAGGAAGGATATGAAAAAAGATTAGCGGAACATGCATTACGTGTTTATAGAAAACCTAGTAACTCTAGTTCTAGTTTTCTTATTTCTTTCAATTCGTGAGGCAAAACTATTGGGAAGATGGTTTCCCAATAACTACAGCCTGGGATTTGGATAGAAGAGAAGACTAATAAAGAGAATTAAGATTATAATTATTAACAATTTAATTTCTTAGCCAATAAAATTAAGGATTAAGAGAAGGATAGAAGCTATCTCTCTTTAGCCCACTATTCCTTCCCCTGCCCCAAGCAATTTGTTTGGAAGGTAATCTGAAGTAAGTCACTTCAGGAAAGGGGGTTATATAAAAGAAGGTTAATTTTAGCCTAATGAAGTTTGTCTCCACAGGCTTTCCCTGCAGTCAGCTGGGAAGAGAGAGGTTCCTCCAGAGTGCAATTCAGACAGACTAAACTGAATTCCTGAATTTTGGGCAGGAACTTAAGGTGGCTTAAAAACAAAAAACCAAACCAACCAACCAACCAGAAAATTTAGGGAGACAAATGGCCCTAGGATAAAAATGAGTCTCCATGAAAGGTCCCCTTTATACATATTCTCATGCCTCTCAATCTGTTGAAGGCAAGTGGTATTATAATAATACTTTTCTTGAAGTTGATGTACAGAATGGAGTAGTTTTAGGCTCTTTCTTCTCTTGCTCCTTACACTGACAAGAACATCAAATTTGGTGTTACTGATTTTGGTAGAAACATTTGAAAGAAATCTTAGATCAGTATTTAGCAACTGTATCCAGCCATAACCAAATTAATGAATCTTTGAATGAAAACAGCATTGTCAGTTGACAAGTACAAGCAGATTTGCATTGTCTGTAAGGATAAAATCACTTCCTCAGCTTATTAAGTTTTGCTTTCTTTATATCAACTCTAATAACTATAATAGGACTAATGTAAAGCTAGTGTTCACTTTGCTTTAACTGAATTGACAAAGCGATATAAGTAAACTGGAGAAAGTTTCATAATGGGTACCAAAATACAATTTCTAAGGCAAAACTGCGAACACGAGAGCTTCATGGGGAAGAGCGATACTGAGATGATAATTTAACTTTTGGATATTGGAAAAATCGTTTGTCTTTTGAAAAGTTCTCTAATGCTTTTTTATGTGCCAAAGTAAAAAAAAGTTTCAAAACCCTCTTCTTTTTCCTTGAATAAATTGTCCTCTTAGTGACAAAATGAAGAAGTTATATTTTGCTCCTACTTTGTAGCAAACGTGTGTAGATATATTTTGTTTAGATAAAATTCTCAATCCTAATGATTTTTAATTGGAAGAAAATATACCATTTTAAATGCTCGATACTAAAGTGTTCTGTTTGTATCACAGAAGCTTTGAACTTGTAATACATCTGTGATAAAGATGATGAGTAACATTTCATAACAATTCCCCCCTGGGACAAAGATAAGAACTGGAATAAAATCTTTTAAATAAGAAAAGGCATACTTGTAAAACTGAGTATGGAAGCAATCACAAAAGGTAGACTGAAATTACATCGATTTCCCTTACAATAAATCTGTTGCTTTAATGATATATAAAAATTATGCAGTAGTTTATGGAATTATTCTTAAAACAATTTCCTTTTACAGCCAAACAGAAGGAATATGGCAAAACTCTAATGGAAGCAAATAATTTTTAATAAATTAGTGACGTAAGGCTATTCTCTATCCTCAGAGATTAATTTGCAATTTCTATTTTGAGAATGCATATGCAAGAAAGGTCAACAAGCCCTGTCTGACCTCATTTATCAGTATTATGTTAGGAGTGCTACAGTTTTGTGGGACAGATTCTCACTACTGAGAAATTTATACTTTGTGTGCCATATAGGTATAATACAACCTGTGTTTGACCCACTTCAGTTGAAGAGGCAGTGAACTGGAAGAGCATATTCCTGTCCAAACCAATTCTACATGAATACTAACTGTTATTCCACTTTTTCTCTTCTCTTCCATGATAAATTTTAAAACCATTGTTACCAGGATTGAAAAGATTTGTTTGGTTTCTTTCTCAAAATAAAGCTTTACTTAGTTTCATGAGCTGTTTCAGGTGTAGCTACCAGTATGCACTTTGATATGTAGCTGGAGATGTTCTGCAAGATAACAAGGGCAATACTAGACAACAGAACCCAAGTATATGGTAAAAGCATGGAAAATGACATCATTTTCTAGAAAACATGATGTTTCATTTAAAATTGTTGAAAAGGAGGCAGTATTGCAGTTCCTTACTAGTCTGTTATCAAGATCTGACTTTTTTTTCCTCAAATGTTCATACTAGCTATATCCTGAGTAGTCAAGCAAAGGTCTGGTGATGTCAGTGGGTAAGAATTTCAGCTTTTTGATTTTAGTAATTATGAATTACTTTAAGTTCCTTAATGGACCATTATTGTGCTTATATTAAGAGATGCTTCCCTTTCCCCACCCCAAAAGACAGGTGCTTGCAGCTTTCTGAGTAACTGTCTTCTGGGTGAAGATAATTGTGGAATATGCATGCAGAGACCATGCATGAAGCATAATAGCTCTTTAACAACAAGAGTCAGTCCCTGCTTAGTATCATGTTTCCTTGCTTGTCTGTACTCCCAAAATTTGATGTTAGTAAGCTTTCCTTGCTTAGTCCTGTCCTGCAGGCCTTACAACAGGAGGACAAGATCTGGCCCCCTAAGGTTAAAGGCATAATATTTACCTTACTGTTGCAGCAACAGGGAAAACTTGGAAGTTTAGAAGCAAACAAAATGTACAGTCTGTCTCTTCAAAGCCTTTCTGTAGCAAGTGGAAGCTTTGATTGTGCTTTTCATTACTGGAAAAGAAAGTAGGTTGCTTACAAAGTTTGGTAGACAAGAATTAAATATAGTCTGTCTGCTTTGATCTTGTGCAGGGACTGTTAGTTGTCTATGTACAGTTAGCCTATGATGTAGAATCTAGCAATAGCACATGAAAAGTTATAATGATATCTCTTTGGTGTTAAAGCAATCTCCTTGTGGAATTTCTCTTATAGATTCTGCTTACTAGGTATACAACAGAAATATTAATTACAGTATGAAATAACTTTTAGAGTAGTAAAATCATGTGGCCGATACATAGTATTTCTGATTTCTTTTTCAAAATTTGAAAACCTCAGGGGGGAAGGCCATCCATCATATGAGACCAATCTTTTTTTTTTTCCTTGCTTACTGAGACCTGATTTTTATACTGGCTGAACTAGAAAGAAATATTAATTAGAGAAAGAGAAGAGATTCTTCCAGCCTCTATCTCAGAGAGTTTGATTTATTCCTTTGCACTCTACTGGTATAGATTCTGTGGGAGAAAAACAGTGGGAGTTGGAAGAGCATCTTAAAATGTTCCCCCAGTTTGTACCACAGATTTGAGAAGAGATTATTTTCATGTTTTTTCTGACTCAGCCACATGTGAGGTGTTGGGAGCAGAAGCGTAGGCAGCACTGCGCAACTGAATATAAGTGATAGCTAAGGAAGAAACTGGTTGGCTAAGATAATAAGAAGGAAAAAGGATGGAAAATGGCAGTAATCCTTTGTAATCAAGGGGTGTGTAAGCCTTCATGCCAGTCTCAGTTTCTTGATCTTCCAGGGAAAGGAGAAGAAGAAGATTCTATACTGGTTTTCACTTGTCGCTTCTATTAAATAGTATTGCAGTGAAACAAAGTTTTCTTCACAGAGCTATGAAATTGTGAATGTTATTTAGTGTGTGTGGTAGCAACTGTGTGTATGTAGACATAAGACTGAAAAGTTTGAAAAGTGCTGGCTCACTATATTTTCTCCTATGAAATCCAGTACTTCTTGTATGATGAATCTTAAAGATCTGAAAATACTTTCAGTGGCCTGCCACCCAAATAGCTTCTTAAAAACATCTGAAGTTTGTTCATATGCAAGAATCTAAAACGTGACAAAGCAGGGAGATGCCAGACATTCTTCAGACTGAGACATATTTACTTCTTCAAGAAGGCTACTTAGGAATCCAGCACAGTACCATCCTATGGCAGCAGGATCTTAGTCCTGGCTGTGGTCTCAGCATGTACTGTCTTGTATTGGCTAGAAAAATGTAAGAAAAACAGTTGTTCTATCCATCCCTTCCTTCAACATTGCTAATTACTCGTAATGGGCATCAAAGCAATTTTCCTTTGTTCCCTTTCTCTAAATCAATTTCTTTCAGAAATTGAACCTGCTTCTACCAGTGAACATTAGAACTGCATTACCAGATCATGCAAACCATTCACCTAATCCCACATGAGGATTATGTTTACGTCATGCCAAAAGCAGGAAGATTCTTTAACCCTCACTGTTTTCAACCATCTGCAGGTTAGGGCTTTCCCGGTACAGAGGCTGTATAACTACCACTGTACCTCTCCTCTGAATGTGTCTAATCCCTTTTTGAACTCACTCCAATTCTTTTACAAATTCCTGTGATAACAAATTCAATTATTTAATTATATACTGTCTGAAGGAGCATCTTTTGTCCCTAAACTATTGCCAAATAACTGCTTTGGGCACCCTCATACTTGTGTCCTGTGAGGAATTGTGAGCAAATAATTAATTGGCCACTCTCTCCATCTGTTCATGATTTTTAAAAATTTCTAACCTGTTTCTGTCCGTAAGTGTCCCTTTTTGAAGTTGAAATGCTCTAGTCTTTTTTGTGTGGAAATAATTTGCAATTTCTGACCATTCTTTCTTTTATGTACCCTTTGTACTTATGTTGCTTTTTTTTTTTTGAGATGTGACTAGAACTGTTTTGAAGATTTGGGCATAGTATCCTCATAATCTATGTTGTTTTCTATTCTTTCCTACTAATTCTTAAGATTTTTGCCTTTTTGGCTGCTGCTGAATGCCATTTTCAGAGAATTATCCAAAATGACTCAGATCTTTTTCCTGCCTGGTAAAACATAATGATGAGCTCTGATTTAGCTAAGTATATTTTATGGTTATTTTCCCCCATGTGTATTGATTTGCATTTTTCAGCAGTGTTTTTCACCTGCCATTTTATTGCTCAGTTGCTCAGTATCTCTTAAATTGCCTTGGCTTGCTTTAGATCAGATTATCCCATCTCATCTTTAATCAGCTGTACACACCCTCTTTTCCAGATTCTTCATGACTGCGTTGAACACCACAGCCCCTGTGGGAATACAATCTCTGCAGCAGAAAGGCAGACATGTAACTCCTGCCCCTTGTTTTCTTCCTTAAAACGCAAGAGGACTTTCCCTCTTGTCCTGTGAGAGCAGAGTTTCCTTAAGGTGTTTGGTAGAGAACTTTGTCAAAAGCTGTCTTTCAAAATATGACTTGCTTGCATTAATATGCTTGCTGACTTCTGTAAGGAAATCCAACAAAATAGCAAAGTTTGCAATGCTGAACAGCCCTGTGTGAATTTATTATTCTCATATCTGAATCTATTTAGTAATAAAATATTACATTAATTTCTTATGTAGGACAGCTGTTATCTTAGTTAGGAACTAGGATGAAAGCCTTAAGTAGTAATAAAATTATAAAGCAATCAGTCCTCAAATGAGAGATTTGGTTTGTTTTGGCAGAATAGCAAAGCACTTCAAGGTCAGCATCAAAATATTGAAGGAGGTGTTTGGAAAGAATGAGCATCATCCATTGCTTATATTGTTTGCCTTTATCTCAGTCTCTATAAGGTTTTTTATTTGCCCTCTGCTACCTCAGGTAGTTAATACGTAGCTTTTTGTCTCCGCATTTGCCAGAATGTTGTTCAGAGGCATTCTAAAACCCCATAACTTTGATTTATAATAAAGCTTTTGAAGCACTGGTATTTCAGCATCTATTCTGTTTTAGATTAGTCTTATCTGTGTAGTTCTATGGTATTGTTAAAATTACGATGACTTGCTATATCTTCTTTTAAGACACATTTTCTAAATATTTTACCTTGAGTTGTATTTTTTATTTCATAATATATTTTAATCTTTTGAATAATTGATTTTTTTTAATTCTATAACTTTCTACAACTGTTTTAAATTTAAAGTAAAGTAGCCACATTCCATTACTTTAATACATCTTTGTTTATTTTATTCAGTATAAGGAAAGAATAAAAAATGGTAAAACAATAAATCTCAATCTATACAGACTATATACTTATTGTATAAAAATTGTTTATAAGTAGGCAAACACAGAATACCATTTTGTCTGATGTATATATGAAGTTATGAAATGAATATAATTAGATATACATCACAATTTCTTAAGACAGTGATGACAATAGCAATATTGAATTCTAGCATAGCTGATAAAGCACTATGAAACAGGGTTAAGAAAGATGAGCTCTTGTAGATTTAGCTCAGTATCAAGATGTGAATAGTGCTTCTCCCCCACAGTGACAACTTGCTCCTCTGCCAGGAGTTCTCAAACTTTTAGCACCTACAATGGAACAGGACATATCTACAACCTCAGTCATTAGCATCTGGAGCTAAACTGCTGGTTGCAAACTGAGGTGACTGGAAGGCAAGTATGTGCATTATTCACTTGCTCTTATTATAGAGATGTTGCACTCTGGAAGAGACAGGAGACCAAGAACAACTGGAGTGGGATCTTGTATTTCTATTGCAAATCTTGACACAAGGTATGTCCTGTTTCTCTTTTAAAGACTCTTCCATGAGTAACTCTGCCCCTTTTACCCACTCCTCACCTCCCTTATTTTCGTTTTAGGTTTTGAGGTCAAAATTTTGAAACATAGTATGTAAAATGTAAACTCGGAAGTCTAGAATTCTCTTTCCCTGCAGAAGTAATTCTCTAGTTTAAGCTCACTTTTTTGCTAGGGGCTCCATGTGCGCAACACTGATAAAACCGTGAGTGTAGGTTTTTTTAGATGTTGATGAGATGAGATTGTGCATAAAGCTGGTACATTGTTTTTGGATGAACTCCTGGATATAATCAGTGATGGAATGGTGTTGGCTAAATAATTTTATCAGGGATAGATTTTGACAAATTGGACATGAGGAACATTTTGCTACATTCGACTTGTGCTATTCCAGAAGAGCAGAGCTGTTGTTTGCCTCAAAGCTCTGTTCTGAACTAATTACCCAGAAAAATGTGGCTTTTTGGTACAATACATGCCAGTCAATCCATAAAAATTCCTTTCTTGTTCTGATAGCTTTGATCTTTATTATTAACTTTTCTAGTTCTTGGTTTTGGAGAACAATCATTGAAAACGCAAAAATAAAGTTAGCAAACCATCTGTCCTTAAAGACTTAGAGTTTTGTATTTGGTAGCTTCCTAAAGAAAATGAAAAGGTGTTGTTTTTCTTACCATACTTTCTAGCAGGCTTACCATACTTTCTCGCCAATGAGGATAGTTTCCAAATTAGAGTGCAAATTGTAAAGCTCCTGCATCTAGAACTCTAGCCAGTAACCAAAATAGGCCTCATTTTCTTTCATATGAATACCCATAAATCCTGCTGAGAAGGATTTAAAAGTAAGAGGAATTATATACTTCATGCACTTAAATCTGTTTTTAGGAGCTTAGCTTTGATGTTGCACATTTGAAAATGCTGATTTCGATGTAATTCCTGTTCAGTACACATCTGTGTTTCCTCAAAGTGAGGAAACCAGCAGTAGCTGGTTAAATTCTTTGAGTCGTCAGTGTTAATATCTTGAAGGTCAAGCAATAGAATGACTGAACTACTATTGGAGTGGATGGTCTAAGAGAGCTCTTTACTCTAAGGGCACCTGCAAAATAAAATGTTGAATTGTCACTTTTTTGCATTACCATGTTTTCCAAGTCCTGGAATTCTCTAGGTAAAGACTTTGTGTGGTAGATATAGTGGAAAGGCAGCTCTGGAATTTATGTGGTTTTTTTGTACTAGCAGTAATCTCTCATCCCTCATTTTGGATTCCGATGAAGCCTAAGGGCAGAGCTTTGAGATCAGGAAATGGGAATTTGCTTTTCTTTTCTCACAAACAACTGTTTGCTTTCATTTTCTGACCATCCTTTGTGCAAGTCAGCAAATATCTTCTTTCTGAAGTGTTAAGCAGTATGATTTCTCCCTTTTCCCCACATTAAAATAAAGATCTCAGGTTTATTTTTTCTGAAGCTACCTCATTTACATATCAAATAAAGATAAACGAGGGCAAATTATTTCTCCTGTAATTTTGGCTGTGGGTCCTAGACTGCAGCCACTGGGAATTCTCCTTCTGGTAGACTTTCTGTTCCTTGATCAGACTACTTACAGTTCAGGCCAAGTAGCTGAGTTTGGCATCTAAGGGCAGGAGAGAATCATGACACTTAACTCGGAGTGTTAAGTGTCAGTCAGAGATACAGTCAGAGATTACCTGAGAGAAGCTTGAAAATGCTACCTGAAATTAAGTCTCCCTCCTGGGTTACTGATATTTTCAAATTGGGAACAGTAGGCAGAACATTAATTTTAAGTAATCGGTTGAAGGCCCTGTGTAGTTAGTCGTAATGCTAATATGACTTACTGCTCCATTAAAAGTTTCAGTCAGAACTCAGCTGCCCTCAGTCTTTTTATTTCAAGGACTTGTTTGCATTGGGAGTTGGGAACATGCACTGATTCATATCAGAAATCTGAACAAAGGATGGAAAGCCATAACAGGGGCTGCATGCAAAAGGGTTCATCTCACAAAGCTCACCAAATGTTATTTACGATTGAGGTTTAAATCAGTACTGTGTCTGCATTTATGAAATACCCTTCTAAAGAATGCAAATGAATATTTTATTGTATAATATAGAAGAACAGACATGTCATGAGCATACCTAATGGAACAGTTCCTGTGCAAACACACTATTTCTGCATGATGTGTGGAGTTTGGAGTATTTATTTTACCTCAGTCTTAATTACTACATCATTCTATCTGAGAGAATATCTATGCATCCCTCAAATTATTAAATCAAATACTCTTTGTTGGTTTCACCTTGAAATTCACAACTGTCTCAATTAGCCCAATTAGCTGAAGAGGAAAGACAACTCTGAGTAATTTGTTGCTGTTTCAGCTAATATACCTCATTGGAGAGTCATCCCATCCATTGCTAGCTTGGCCAATAAAATGCACATTGAATTTCTTTGTTAAATTCAGCAGTAACAGAGTGGTCTTTCTGTCTCTACATATTGTGGGTCTTTGTTTTTAAATCACAGTACAAAAAAAAGCTTCCTCTGAACTACTGAAAGTCTGACTTTATATAGTATGTAAGTTAAACTGTCCAGTAAATAGGCTGCCTCTTCCCATCACACCTTTTAAATATTACATTTAAATTAAAAACAAATCAGTTAGGGAATGCTTACTGTAAGAACTTCATAGTGTGAAAATAATACTGTCTGACTACATCTGAAAGGTACTCTTCAGCGTATTTTTAATATGGTCTCATAAGCATACTTTCAGTAGCAAGGAATAACACAGCCCACAGAAAACAGCAGATGATTCAGCAATAAAGGCAAAATACCTTCTGCAAAGTATGTGTGCAAAATCTTGTATTACTTCAGTAGATCTTTTGCACAAGAACAGGGCTTTTGGTCCTGATTCTGCATTGACATCACACCTGAATGAGACAGTAAGAACTTTTCCCCCCGGCTCTTTGGATAATACTGAAATGAACGATTATCCTTTCTACGATTAATCTTTTTTTTTAAATTATTATTATTAAGACCTGTTTCTGAAGCTAGATATTGACAAGAGAAATGAGCAGCTGCTGGCTTTCAAGTTTTTTCTATTTCCAGCAAAAGAGCCTAAAAGATGGCATTACTAAATGTTATTGCTTATTCACAGTTCTATATGTTAGCAGGAGGGAAAAGGTATATATGTTGTTTTTCCTTCTTCACAGACAGCTAGGCCTGTATGATCAATGTGTAATCCAGGGATAAAATTGGACAGTTCCTAGCAAAAGCAATGATTCTTGTGATCTAGTATGCAGCCTCCCTGTATCCAAGTTGGGACATTACATCTAGATGAGTGAACTACATGATCAGTGGAAAAAGCAGCTGAAAAATTAGATTCAAATAATGTAGTTCATAATACTGGCATTTCATATCACCTGGCATTACAAGTGAAGTTCGTTGAGGATCTATCCATTTGTGGATGTGGAGGATGAGTAGGGGTACGTTCTCATCAGATGTGGTTTACCACAACTGGTTTTGGGCCCCCAGGATGTTGAAAAACTTGAGTAAATCCAGGGAGAGCCACTACGGTAGAGAGGAGGCACCCATCCTGTGAGGGGATGATGAGGGAATAAACTTCCCTTGAACTTAGCCTGGAGAAGAAACTAGTTGCAGTCTTGCAATGCTTAAAGGTTTACAGAGGTGCGTGGAATGAGAATCAATGATCATGAAGCACAACAAGGGACGTTCTGACCAGATGTATCAGCAGGGTGGTGGTGGGAGGGAATTACTGTGGGGGTAATTAAACACTGGATCAGATCTACCAGAAATTCTGCAATTTCTGTTCTTGGAAGTTCTCAAGTTCCAACTGGACATAGTCCAAAGAAACTTAATCTAGTTGCTTCAGTGCTGACCCTGCTTCAAGGAGGAGATTGGTCCAAATGACCTTCCAACCTAAAGAATTCCTTGATTCTTGGAATTGATCCTCCAGTCTGGCCATCATACAGGAACATAAGTTAACTGTAGTCAAATTAGCAGTCAGCAAAGTCCACACAATGCCTGAGTATTTGAATAAGTTGGTACTATAGTTATTCCTTTCCTGTTGTACAGCAATATTTTTTAAAAACTCAGTGGAATTGGATTCATAGTTCTTTTCTCATAAACAAGGAAGTGGGACGCATTTATGCTCTCTTTTGGGTGTGTTGATTATTGCAGTGCAACAAACAAAAATGTGTACATGTGTCACTAAAGTAGGCAACTGTGAATTGGATTTTGTCCAGGAAGCATAAAATAAAAATAAAATACTTATTTTGCTGCTTTGCCATTTATCTATGCAAGATGGAGGGCTTAGTATAATCTCCCTGCTTGAAAGACTTCAGTTGCATATTAGGATCCCAAAGCAAGCTGTTTATTGTTGGTTTGTTCAACAAAGTGTGCCCTCTGGGATTACCCCTTGTAATTGGGAAAGAAAGAATTTTGTTTAATATCTTCATTTGGAAAATTTTTTGCTTGACTAGCAACAAGACTCTTGGGTCACTAAGCAATAGTGTTCTGCCCTAATTGCCTTCAACTTATTTATGTTTCTAAGTTAGGCTTTTGGTAGTTGTTTTTTCCAAATTATATAAAGTTGATATCCAGCTGTCCTGGAAAACAGAATAGTTTATAGAATGGTTATATGTAAAAATTGCATTTGAAAATATTACTTCACGTAACAACCTTAAGGTCTTTCTTAAACAAGAATGAATCGTCGCCAAAGTACACAAATATTTTTTCCCCCCTGATTTTATCTGTCTCCCCTTCCCACAAGCAAATTTGTTCTCTTTTTACATTAACTAAGAATATAGTCAAGTGGCAATTTGAGAAAATAATGTCTCAAGTTCCCAACTCTGCCTACATCATAGACAAAAATAAACGTGTAACTAGAATGTGATGTATAATACATGCAGTCCAGACAGTAGAAACATATCTAGGTTCCTCCAAATCTGTGAGGAGTCAAAGAAAAAGAAACACAAATGACTCTGTTACCAAGTACATGATGCTCATTTAGGCAGAAGCATGTTTGGTGGTAATATTATCTCCTGGTGTTCTTAATACTACTATCACTAGCAATTTCTGTTGGGCAATTTATCAATGCACAAGTCCTGCATCAGAGGGGTTGTTCAGGACCACGGAATAAAGATTGATGCTGCCTCCTAAAAAAATTTGCATGTTTCTTTCAAATAGTAAGTTTTTTAGGAGAAGAGAGCAACATTTTTTACTTGCATATCATTTTCAACTTTTTTTTGATTTTCCCCTATTTTAAGGTCACTGCCTTTATGTTATAAGACAATAGGTTTTTCTCCAGCTACTTCCTAGCTCTAGATTGCCTGTGAACTACCCTCCTGAATGACACTTAATGTACTTTTCTCCCACTCTTATTTCACACTTTCTTATATGCTGTTCCTTATGCTTAGAAATCTTTATTCTCCATGCCAAATATCCACCCACTCCATGTTCGCGTTCTTCCTTTAAACTGCTTTTCCTTAAAGTCTATCAAAAATAATCTGCAAGTTAAGAAACATATCAACTCTGCCTTGAAATATGACAGTCTTCTGGTCATCTGATTTGCTACTGCAGGCTGAATTCTTTAACTTGTGCATAATACTGAATAAATCGGGGCCCGATTTTGCCTTAATATCACATGTACTATCTTTTTCAGCATTTTTTTTAAGTACCCCAAAGTTTAGCCCAGCTGGTTTCCTAGAGGCCATCTGGATGAGTTCTGCTGCTTGTTGTCTTGTTCTTGTCATTCTAGCTGAAAGCCCACCAATAGAAAAAAAAAATGAGGTCAGTAAGAAGCAGGATGAGGTAAAATTTTTGTTTGCAAGTTAAAAGAACTTATGGAAAGAGCTATCTATAAATTTTAGACTGGTGGTGGTGGGGTTGCATTGTGAGGGCTTTTTTGCTTGTGGTTTTTGTGGTGTGTGGAGGTTTTTGGGTGGTTTCTGTTGGTTTTTTTCACAAACCAAGGGGAAAAAGTTGCTGAAATGATAAAAGCAAATTTGTTTAGGAGTGATTAGTTGAAATTTAAAATGTGGGAGGCATATCTGAAAACTTCTGGGTGGTAACATCTGTTAGGCAGTTATGACTATTTTATGACCTAGTCTGGCATGTAGCGTGCTTGTGCACTTTGTTCTTCATGTGTAGGTTATGTGACTTTGGAAGGCAATTTCCTGTGAGGTAAAAGATCTACCATAGTTAAAATTGTAAATCTCTAACCAGTTCATTGTTGGAGAGCTTTCTCTAAATAAGGATTTGAGCATAAATATTTAGTAAACTCAGTGAAATATATATGTGGCTTTCACTATTATGTTTTGAAGGAGTGAAAATATGGCTTCATATTCACTTCAATTTCTTCTACTTTCTGAAGAACCTTGTTTGCTTTTGGCTAAGAAATATGCGCAAGTACTTGGAGAGCAATAAAAGAACAAAACAGATGGTGTAGATAGCAAAAAAAAAAAAAAAGAAAAGAAAAAGAAATGAGAGAGATACATGCATTGTTCTCTTTTGCCACATAGTCTTTGGCCATCTACTCTGGAGAGAATGTCTTAAAAATGACCCTGGAAACAGCTGCCAGTTAAGTGACCCTGGGAACAGCTGCCAGTTAAATTAATGTATCTGTAGTTTGTGCTGGATGCAAGCCATTGAACGAGGGAGAACATATGGGTAAAAGCCTTCAGGTCTGGAATCCCTGAGGAAGTGTCACCTCCCTTTGGTTCTCCTGCGACAGCTGTCCTGCTGTCTCCAGCATGGGATATGGGGAGTGCCAGGTTCTTGCAGTGGCGTAACCGGGGAGAAGCCTCTGCTCGAAGAACCTGGCAGATCTGTCCTTCCCCATAACTCCCTTTGGCTGTCCTTTCCATACGAGAGCTGGGTCCAGTATCCTAGGCACATATTTAACCAGATAAAATTACGTTATTGGAGTTTTGTCTTAAGCCAATTAGTTCAAAGAAGACCCCAGAATGAATAAAAACTACAAATGAATCAGAAAATATTTTTTGTGAACTTTTTAAACTTGTGTACAATTCTTAAACCCATTTGCTTTCACAGGGAGGTAATGCTACTTATAACCTCATTTCCGTAAATTCTTTTTAGTGCTAAATAAAAACAATACCTGAAAACAAAGACTGCATCCAAACCCAGAGTAATTTATAAAAGTTTGATTCACACAATGTTAAATCTTAACTGCCCCTAAAAAAAGTGGAATCAGGAACCTTTCAGGCTGCCTAAAATACACTTACCTTAAAAGAAAATCCTATCTTTTTTTTTTTTTTTAATCTGGGTTTAGTAGTCTAAAAAGTTAGTGAAATACTGGTCCTTAGTATTTCTGAAATAGGTACATTCTTCAGTTGTTTGCTGATTGTCTGCAGCATAAAATTCAGCCTAGAATTCTTGAAAAAATAAAAAGATTGTAAGCCACTCCTCTGACTGCTTTGCTGCAAGGGAAGTAAACCTAAACACTGGCTGCTAACAAAACAAAAATTGTAAGTATTTTTAAAACAAATAAAGCTGGCTGAAAGTATTTCACAGGAAAAATGCTATTTTCAGATACAGTTGTGATCTTTTAGTAAGTCTTAAATTTCCATTTAACTATGTTAAAATAATTGTTTGTTAGTGAAATCTGGTCCAATTGATTTTTCTCTTAATGTATCAGGGAAAAGCCTAAAGCCGGGACCAGAATGGATTCTATTGCAATTAAGTACATAACTCCCAGAAAACATCATCCATTAACTCTGTGGAAGTTAGTTATTAGATTTCTTGAAACTCTCATATGAAATATTAGATACATAATCAAACCAAATGCCTTCTTGTAGGAGTTGTTCTTGTTGGTAATGGACCATCACCACCTCTCACCCCAAACTTTTTGTTTTTCAGTCTCAGCAGAGTGTCATAACTAGCCATTACTAGAGGTATTCTCCTGAGTGCTCCCAATAAGATCAGGCCGGACATGCATCAAAAGAACATTTTACTTTCTGCCTTTCCGTTCTCTTATTCAAGCAGATTATTGATAACCATCAAGTTTTATGTGTTCCTGAGCTATGAGGAAAACAGGAAGCAGAAAAGGAGATTCTTTCCTGTCACGCTGCTCTGTAAAGCAAGTCCTATGTGGGTAGCTTGTAGTCCTGAGGAAGACTGTACCTAGAGTTTGAGACAGAAGTTTTTTAGAAGCTGGGGGATGTTTGCTGTATTCTTCTCACGCTTTTGTTAGTTTCTTCCTTTAAAATATTTTTGTGACAGAATTATTCACATTTACCACTTGTCTATGGGGTTGCAACCTGGAAGCATTCCGATTGTCAAGAGGTATTTAAGTCGCTCAAGAATTAATCTCAATACTTCTTAGAATGAAAACAGATGCTTCAAATTCACGTAGTAGTTGCATACACTTCGCATGCCCCAGCGGTATTGGTCTGTATCTTATAGACAGAAACACCACTTTGTCTTCCAGATTTTACCTTGTACAGTTGTATGAATATTAATGTGGGTACAACTCAGGTCATTACTGTTATCACAGAGATGCCTTATATTAGTCCTGGGGCTATGACTATGTTTTTTGGGAAACTGACTGAAGAAGTATCCTAATATCTTGCAAACTTAAGTATTTAATATGAGAAACCACTTTCTTGTCATAGAAGTTAGATGCAGTAGGAAACAGTCAATTTTTTTCTGTGTTGCAGACAATAAATAGTCTTCCAGTTTCCATGTAGTATCTCTTGCCACATAGGGTAATGATGTAAATGAGTCAACTGTAATTGTGGTTTTCTCTTTTTTCTTTTCCAGTGAATGTTTCTATTATACAAAAATTTTGAAGTCCTAGTGCAAAATATTAAAAGTTTTCTATTAAGATATTCTGGATCTGGTTTTATAGGTCTTGTTTGGGTTTTTTTTTTATTGTGGTGTTGTTTTTTAAAAATTTTTTGAGATAGCTAATGTATGCCAACAAACTTTGTTTGCGTATCTTAAATACTATAACCACGCTTTGTGTTTGAAAACTTATTCTGTGGTACAAACATAAGAAAACACCCTGTTTTGCTCATGCTTGGTTTGAATGAAGTAAGTTCAGTGGGTTTTATGTACTTTGAAGCTGCAAAACCTAATTCAAAATGCTACATGAATTTTATATGCTTTTAGAGCTATACAAAAAGTGTGCAAAAAGATACCTTTCTAATATGGTAATGTTTTACAACCCCTTTGCAAGACGACAAAGAAAAGAGTTGCAAAAAGCAGCTCAGAATTGTGTAGTTCAGCTGTGTTCATGAGTATGCAACTCCCATTGTTGATAAATGAGAGTTGCTTGACTTGACTGTAGGCAGTATGAGGTCAAGAAATATTAATAAGATGCTTTATTAACTGTTTATTTCTGCTGTTTTTATATATCCTTGTTGTGATGTGACAGAGCATTTGAGGTCAACTGCCAAGCTATCAGTGGAGATGGAGTAAAGCACCTTTGTCTAAGCCCTCGCTAACACGGTCCTCAGCCGTGACTCAGAGAGGGTAAGTTAACTGATTATACTTAGCTTTCTCTACTATGGTAAAATGAGTTGCAGAGAGAGCACACTGAAAGCCAAGGGCCTCTAAATACTTTTCCCTTTTATGGAATAGAGCTCCCAGATCACCATTTCCTGGAGATTGTACTCTAAGCCTGCACAGTGGTTAAAGAAAGTTCTCTGCATTCACTGATCTATATCTGACTACAAATTTGAGCTCAGGGGATCATTCTTTTCCCAACTATTTTAAGCAGTAAGTTTACAATAACAGACCAAAATGTTAAAAAGCACTTCATCCTCTCTTCTTTCTTTTTCTTACTTTTTTTCTTTACATTGTACATTGTACAAAGAAATGTACATTTCTTACATTTCTTTACATTCTTTACATCTTACTATGGGAATAAGCAGAATCTGGTAAATCGGATAGTAATTTATTGTTTGGTTTTTTTTAAAACTCATTTTGTAGGTGCAAAACACTCGTGCAGACTAAGGTTGTAGATCTTCACCCACATCCACTCTTCTTATGACATGTGAGTTAATCTCTGCAAATATTTAATTTTTAAAAGGTGATTTTGAAGCTCTTACAATTTCTAAAAGACTGGAATATTTTCTGGGGGAAGGGGGTGTCATTTGCTCTGATAAAACACTGCAATAATCTCATTACATCCTTTCTAGGATAGAGGTAGGACAGACAGAGTTTGATCAATGCCTAACAAAAGGAACAAAAGAGTCTTGACATTGTCCTGGTGACTGGGATGCTAACATGCGCGTATGCATCTTGGCTGTTTTTTAAAGTGCGGATGTATTTTTTAATCTGTCCTTTCAGTATCTTCAGGGACAATAATTACAGTTTTTTCAGTTGGTATCTCACTGTATTGCGTGTATTGTTAACATATCATTTCCTCCTTTGACTGAAACATGTTTATGCTTGTGGAAAGGAGATAAAGCTGGCAAAGCTAATGGCAGGATGATTCCAAAGGCAGTTCAGCTAGCACATGAGTCAGGCTTAGAACTAGAATAGTCATGCTCTCTGCACTTTGGCTCAGGGTTCAGTAAGGCTGTAAACTGTTTTTGTAGATAGAGGTGTGAATTTCTGTAGGTTCCAGGGCTGTACTCTTCCCTAATGCTCTACTGAAGAAGAAAAAAACATTAACTTCCAGGGAAATAAATTTTCTAAGGACATTCCTGTTCTTCCTACAGTTGTGAGATGCAGAGAAGCTACTCTAATTCTTGTTAGAGTATTCTCATGAAGCCCCCTTTTTCTATATATTTTGACTCTCACTGACATTTAATAGGGCTATTTTCATTGCCCAATCAAATAGGTATAAGGTCACTTCAGCAGTGATGGAAAAAGAACGTTTATTCACTAGTGTCTTAAGATTCCATCATATTTCCATCCATAGGAAAGGCAAAAACCTTTGCCTTTCCTACTAGTATCAGAAGGCAGTAATCGATACAGAAAATGGCAGAACTCCCTGCACAGCATGGATCAAAAAGGTGGCTCCATTGGTTATATTCATTTGCATTTACAAGATGTGATGTTTGTACTGGTTAAGCATTATAAAGTCTTTAAAGGATCTGGTTTTCAGAACTCTGCACAGGTTAAAAACGAGCTTTTAGATTGAAAAAATAATAATTCGGGAGTTCTAAATCATATAGCTTATTAATTGAACTATGTCCTTGTATATTTTGTTGAAAGACCAATAAGTAGTAGCCCTTACTTTGGCACCTTAGACGACTACAGCTGTGTAGTCAAGGTGTGCAAAGACTGCATTTGTTTTAAGAAGCCTCAGAATATGAATAAATATATGCAAGCTTTTGCTGCTCCAATACAGTCCTCAGTGCTGCGGTTTTGTGGAGAGATATTAGGAAAAAATGGAAAGTCAGAAGAAGAAATTTTCCTACTGATGAGCACTATGAAGGCTTGGAGCTTTTTCCTATTTGCAGGATAGCTGTTTAAGGAAGACAGAGTAAGGCTCTAATTGTGTCAGAGATGGACTGAACTCAGTCCCCTCCAAATCTGGGGGTTGTTAAGGTGGCGGAAATTCATCTTTCTACCCTCCATTCTCCCTTGGCTGTACTTTCTGTGCTGCATCTCTAAGACAACACAGCTCGGGATTTGTCCCTTTCTATTCTTAGACAAGCCTGTTGAATTTTTTTTTTCTTCTAAAGTTTTTTTTTTTTTCCTTTTTTAAATCTGAAAAATGAACTGAAACTTGATGTGCTTAATAGCTCTTGTTTCAATATGACTTGCATTGCTTTTTTAAGTTTCGTATGTACTAGGAACTCAGCTAAAACCAGTAATAAACCACTTTGATGCAATAGCTTATACAACTCCATGTAGGACTGCAAATACGCTTTGGCCATGACTTGAAACATTCCTGATTTTTCAGGCCCAGCATTCTGTTGAGTTGAGCCAATCAGAACCATTATAAATTCATAAGGCGAACACGAAGAGGGATTAGATAAACAGCCAAATTTGTATCTTCTCATTTTTGTTTTTGTTTTAATTTGAGTTCTTGCAAACTCAGAAATTGCATAGGATGCCAGGATTTTGTTACAGAGATGAAAAGCAAGTCCATGTCACTTTTCTTAGTTACCTCGCTCCTATCATGTCTTCATGTGTTGTTAATAGTTGGTGACTGTTGTTTGATACGAAAATACTTAACTGTTGAAACACACAGATGTTTAATGTTACTGCTATCTGCCTAATCTCTGTGGGTTTATTAAAATATATATAATCATAAATGTCTGTTTTCCGTCATATTAGGGACTTTAAAGATATTTTGCCTTAATAAACATTTTAAAATCTTCTTTTTATTCATAGAAAGTTTACTCTTATTTGAAGTCAGAGGTGGGTAAAATCACGATACAAACATGAGCTTTCAATTATTCCATTAGAGCTATAAATTCACCTGTAATGGGTTCATAAAGTCTACAAAAGCTTGAAACATGCTGTTCCTGCAGCATGTACTCTCTGAAAAAAATCATGCTCGCTGTTCAAAGAAAGTCTTTACTTTAGTCTTCATAATGATGTCCTATATGCTGCATCTTTTCCACAGTCTTTATCAAAGAATTTCAATGAAATAATTATTTTTTTCTGAACACAATAATATTTGTATAGAGATCATTGTTGCAATCTAGTAGTTCTGCATTAAATTTCATGTTATGTGGCTTTCTATTCATCTTCTAGTAAAAGAGAAAATTAAGTAAGTTTCCAATATAATGTGAAATAAATCTAATAAAAGCATGGGCCTTAGCTGCTTCTGTGGTCCAAAGTTTTCACACATTCTGTAGGTTTTACAACACTGAATTTTTTCTGTGAAAGCTGAGGTGAAGAACTTGTCACTACTGAGGCTGCTTCAGTATTTCCTGTGAATGGTTTTGTTTTTTGTTTTTTTTTTCTTTCTTTTTTTTTAAATTAACACAAGTATTTCAACAATTTTAAGTGTTAGCCTCAATAAATCGACATGTTCCTGAATACATTTTTTTGCTCTTCCCTGAAACAGAAAGGAAAACTGCAGAAGGTTAATCTTACAACGCTGCTAAGTCCTTTCAACTTCAAATCATCTCCCCGTCTCAGCCACTTTGTTCCATCTGTCTTGATTTCCAGAACAGTAAAAGAATGGAGATGAGATTAGTAATTCCTGTTTGGGAGAAGATAATGTGTTTTTGAGGTTGAACCTCTGCTTGTTGGGTATATTTATCTCCCTGGCATGCTATTGAAGTTGTTATATTACCGTTTGAGTGTATAGCTCACACAGCTGTGAATTAACTGTAAAGGGAATATAGTTAGCACTCATTAGTCCTGGCAGAAACTGCGTACCAGATTGTCTCTGATTCTCTGATACTGCATTGTCTGTCGTCTGTAGGCACCACCAAGGAGTTGAATGATTTATTTATGAGGATTGTTCCTTAACTATCCGGTAGGTGTCATAGTAAGTCTTGTAATGCCTACACTGTAGCTATAAGGATTAGTACTTAACATTTCTCATCTTCAGACTTCTGTACAGGGTTTAATGCTAGTAATACCCTTATGAAGGCGGTAGCTCCCGTTGATACTAATAACAATATTTTTTTCAGCTAATAGGCAGTGATTTTTTAATTATTTTTTTCCATTTGGGCATTATTGCTGATTTGCTTCAGAATTGTCTTGCACAGTGTTGTCTTGTGCAGATGGACACAAAGTCTTCGCACAATTCACCCAGGCCTCGCTTTTGCTCAAAGGAAGAGTGCCACCATCTGGGTTTCCAGTTTTACTCCTTTCTTTGAGATCTGAGATCACAATCTATAGCATTAGGACTTTGTTAGTTACTAAAAGGCATATTACAGATATTCAGGATGCTGTTTTCTTCTTAGAGGATTTTTAGAGAGGGTAGTTTAGTCACAGCCGAAACAGTCATAGTAACAAAAAAAATAATCTGTGAAATGGAGGGGAGAGATGGAAAGAGCAACAAGAATGGAAGGTTGTCCATTTTGAATGTATTTACTATGTTATACTTGATCTTGAAAGCTTTAGTTAATAAAACACAAGATAGCATTTTTAATTTTAAACCTTAATACTGTTTGTTATTATAAAGTGGTCTCAGTGTTAAAGCATAGAGTTTTAAACGGATTTTACTTGTGTTTTTGGCATCTAACAGCCTGCAGATCACAAGGCCTCTCAGCGCTTATGCCTTCAGGCTAACTTGAAACAGATATTCTCAGCAGTGCATGGTCCTGTTAATCCGCATTGCAGTTCCACGTGCTTCACACTGTTCACCATGCCTACCTTACCTGAAGACAAGGGACAATCAAAAGGGGCACAACACAACAGTTCTCCTCCAGCCAAAGTAAGCACTCTTGCAAATGTGTTTTCTGACACTTACTGGAAACCTGAGTCTGAAACCTCTTTGTGTATATTTAGGAGTTTATAAAATAACATCTACTCATTGATACGTGTTGGTGGTTTTTGATTAATTGATGAAGCTATGCAAAATCTTTCAGTTGATATTCTTAGAATTCTTCAAATATTTTATAGACTAAGGAATGAGAACTGAAGTTGCTCAAGCACTTGTTTATCAATTTAATCTGGAGGCTTATATGTCTGTCTGTTCTGAACCATTTATATCAAAGCTGTCCAAAAACGTCTTTTGTGATGTTTTTACAGAAAACTTTAACCTTTGAGAAAAGAGCTTAGGCTGGTAGTTCACAGTAGTATTGAAACATCTAGTGTTGCCTTTACAGATACAGAAGATGCTATGCAATTCACGTGTGTATGCCAGATGGAAAATTGTTTTCTGGTTTGTACACTTTCTCAGTGTTTAATTTGCCATAGTAGTAGCTGAACATGTACAGGAACTATACAGAGAAGGGGTGGGTGATCCCCAGACATATTCATCATTTTGCTACACAAATTTCCAGCATCTACATGTGTTATTTGCAGATAAATTTAAAAAGTCAATAAGAGATGATACTTCTCCCTTTTCAAGAATTTATACCACTGATAAAAAGTAATTTTATGTTCTAATAAAGTCAGGGCTTTTTTTAATTGTTAGCTTAGCTGAAGTAAAGAACTTTACTGTGATTACAAAATCGCAGGTTATCCAGATCATCCTGTTTTATGCAAACTGGTGTAAAGAAAGAGAGGATTTATAATCTGGCACATCCTCAGTTAAAAATGTATCACTGTCACTGGATTTGAGGACATTGTATTCTATGGTTTAGGTGAAAACATCCGCTACTTTAACGTTGTTGGAAAATACTGTCAACAGTGAGCCCTACACTGATTTGTCATGCATTCCATCTAAATTGCACATTGTGCTGAGTGTTAGTTTCCTGGCTTAAGATAAACACCCCAGATGGATGCAAGTTCATTAGACTAATAGCTGAGAACGTATATTAGGTCAAGAAGATTTTTTGTTTTACCTCACCCATGTGAATAGTATTTTAATACAAAAGACTTGCTGGGTAAAACATACCCAAACAGAACAAGTACAAAAAGCTAGCAGACATCAATGAATCTAATCCTAAACGTGCTTGTCAAATGGGGGAAATGAAGAATTTCAACCACCTAATCTAAGAAAAAATAATTAAAAGTAATATTTTAATGCATTATACAGACCTTTTAGAGGTAGGTCTTAAATGAACTATGATAATGTGATAGTTCATGAATCAGTTAACTGTGCAAAATTCTTTGTTTTAGATAAATCGTTGGTTTTAGGCACAAAGCAACAGTGGAAGGATTTTAACCAACACACTGCTCATGAGCCTACTTAAATTAAGGATTGCAACTAGACAATGTTGTGAGAATTTGATCGTGTTCATACCTGTTACCACTTTTGGGTCTTGCTGCAGTCCAAGTTCTACAGCATGACTATGTAATAAGTAAAATAGCTTATCATGGTGTAATAAAGACTTGCAAGCAAGGAGAGGGCATCAAAAGGAACTAACAACTGGCGGACAAGTCTTCTGCCATTGAACAAAGCTTTCCAAGCCTGGAATCTCATCTTATCTAAAGTGCTGTCTGGTGTCAGACTACCTCATTCTGTTTCAGGAGATACTTCCCCACCTTTTCCCTGCATGCACAAATGTCCACATGTTCACAAAACAGTTCTGAGAAAAAGAAAATGCACCTGAAATCACATGTAGTTTCTTGCTCACTTCAAGTATCTTTTACATGAAGGGAAGACCTGGGTTATATTGCTCAAATTCATTTTGAGAAAACAAATATGGTTTTCCATTTCAGTATTTCTTACAGCAGCCAATGTTCGCCATTCTGATCACCTCTAAACAACATTCATCAAAGTATTCATTAGGTCAGTGTTCCTGAGGGAAATAGATGTGAAATTCCCATTAACACAGGTGTGAGGGCAGTTAGCCTAATTCAAAGAACTTTATCCCCTTGTTTGAAATGTTAATGAAATTAAGAGTATGTTGTTGAACTCTTAGTTTGTGTGCTGTCATGTTACAGTAAGTATTGAACATTTTATAAGTATTTTATACAGAACTATTTCTCCCACCATAAATCATAGAACTACTTCACTCAGATGTCATTTTTAGTCATTCCCATATTTTAATTTAATTAATTTCATGTAGAATAATATGATATTATAATAAGCTTTCACTGATACCCTTAAAAACTGATTTCAGGTTTTTAGTATTAAAAATGTAATTTCTATATGTGTAATGTATACCTGCAACAAAGAAAATTACATCCTTACCAGTTATGTTAAGATTTATAGCGGCCTATAAATCTCCCTATACTTTCAGGGTTGGTTGTGAGCTGACATCTTTCCCTGTTTTTAAATCAAAAATCCCTGTTTCTGTTTCCAGCTTTCTCCTCTCTTTGTATCCCAAACACTATTTTACTGGATCTTCTGACTGATGAGAAAAATCTGTCTCAGATCTTCATAATATTTCTCATACACTGATTACTCCATCATTCATAGAATCATAGAATCATAGGGTTGGAAGTGACCTCTGGAGATCATCTAGTCCAACCCCCCTACCAGAGCAGGGTCACCCAGCGCAGGTTGCACCGGAACGCGTCCAGGCGGGTTTCGAATGTCTCCAGAGTTGGGGACTCCACCACCTCTCTGGGCAGCCTGTTCCAGTGCTCTGCCACCCCCAAAGTAAAGAAGTTCCTCCTCATGTTTAGGTGGAACTTCCTATGCTCAAGTTTGTGCCCATTACCTCTTGTCCTGTCCCCGGGCAAATCAAGCTTCTGCATTTATTTTTTTTTATTATCCCTATTTAAATTTGTGCTGTACTTTTATCAAATCACTGCATGGTATCTATTTTGTTCTGAAGGAGATGCCTCATGTTTATTTTGTCTTCTGGCTGTTTCAACTAAGTGCAGTTACAATTGAATTTCATTACCTTACTTGCTAAACTCTAAGCTAAACCCCATCTCACTCAAAAGACTTCTCTCTGAGATGCATAACTTTTTGAGGCCTTTCATGTAAGTATTTGTTTCAGGCCAAATTTGTTCTGAAATTCAGTCCAGACCCTTAATTAATTTCTAAGAATACGACCAGGTGGCAGAGGATATTTTTTTTTTCCCAGTGCTTTAAAGAATTCAGGTGGTATAAAGTAAAGCTTTATCATCTGACTGTCCTGGCAGGGTAGCTCTTTTAGCAGAGAGATTATTTCCCCGCATTACTGTTTAAATCTATCCAAATTTGGCTGGATTATAAAACTTTTAAATTAAAACACATTTTTCTGTATGCTTAGTGAGGGCTTGCTAGAGCTTAACAGCCAGAATCTCTGCATAACCTATCCACCCTGCTGAACCTCTTGGTTCTTCTGTTATGGACCGAACTGCTTATGCCATCTGCTCAGCCCTGCGCAAGCCTCCCTGCAAGACTAGATGGCACGGGATCATCCTTGTAAAGCATGTGGATCAGGTCCCACCTGAGCCATAGAGGTGGAGGCAGCTTTACCCTACATTTTTATGGGAGAAGGGCTTGGGACAATAAGGAAGCAAAGACTTGGTAGCAGGCAATCCCTGGTACTAGAAGGTGAGGCAGCTGTCAGGAATAGCTGAAGAGCAGACTTGTCTGGAAGCTAACACGGAGAGGGCAGTTACAGGCAGGCAATGGGAGGAGATGGAAAACTTCTGTATCATCTTTGTGCAGATGTACAACTGTGACACAGCTTAAGCTTCCTGTTAGAGCTTCTCTTCCAAGACAGGCGTATAGCAGCCTGAGTACTCTTCAGAGTATAAAGGTTTCTTTTTATTCAAACCAGCTGGCCCTGCAAAGAGCTTCATGCTCTAGCTCTTCCTGCCCCTCTCCTGTACAAATGTAATGCAATAGGAGGCATCAGTTTCCACCTCTGTTGAACTGCTATAGCTGCTGACCATGATTTAATGTATTCTACCTGACCTGAACTAGCCTTGGCTACAGCCTTTTTCTTTTTCTTTTTTTTTTTTTTTTCCTTTTCATTTTAATGAGCTGGTTTTAAGAGTCCTAAAATGGACTTGAGTGACTTTAAGGCTGATGTTACGTCATTCCAAAGCTTTTGCTCTTTGGCAGTCATGAGATTAGTATAAACAACGTACATGTGTACTTAGCTGCTTTGCCCCACAAGCAGGGCAAGGCAGTCCCCTGAATTTTTGTCATTGGCTGCTAGACAAAATATATTATAACATTTTCAAGAATACTACTAAAAATTGCTTTCAAACTATTATCATACAATGTCAGTTGTGCACTTGCATCACAATAGATTATGCTTTTACATTCTAACATTCCCAGTATTACAAAGATATTTTTCTTAAACTTAAACCTTCATGTTATTTTCTTGGCATGTTTCCTGTCCTGCCTTCCTGTGACTGGGAAGGAACTGCCAAGGAACATCATATGAGAATTATGAGTATGGAAGTGTAGAGCTCCATGGAATGTATTTATTTTAGTAAAAAAAGAAACTATTTACAACAGAATCAAGAATCCTAAATCAGATGTCCAGACCAAAGCATATTTTATTGCCTTTGAGAAGGAAGAAGGGTTATACTATATACTTCAATACTATACCATTTTCAAAATGTTTCTAGAATTCTTTGAATTGATCAGAAAATACATTATTTCAGCAGGAGTAAAATGCAGCACTGGGAGCGACGTTGAAAGGAGCTCCATTGTATCTGATAGATATTAGCAGTCATGTAACTGCTAGCTTTCTGGATGTATATAATTCCATTTCAATTTATACTCTTGGCTACTTGTTTATTGTAACAAACCTTATGACTACATTAATATCTCCACATGACAGTACATGACTGAAAGGCTTATTCGTTGATGGCCTTTGTTTCAAATAATTGAAATAATTTAATTTTCTCCATTCTAAAATGTTGACTTGTTAAACTGTCAGCTGTTACATGCTTCATTCTGTAAATACCAAAATTAGTGCTTTTTCAACAGCTTTTTATTACCTGCCTATTTAATGAATATTACTAAAATAAATGTTATTCTGAATTCATTACACTTGTATCAACATCTAGTAAGTAAACATTCTTAAAAGGAGGGAGCAAAATTGACAGCAAATGCTTTTTCTGTGAAAGCAAAATTATATCTATAACAGTTGAATGTAACTGGCTTTGTGACATGGACAGCAAACATGCCCTTTTAGAGAATTGCAAAGCATTGCTTCCTAGAGTGGTGGTCGATGCCCCGAGCCTGTCAGTGTCAAGAGGCATTTGAACAATGCTCTTAATACCATGCTGTAACTTTTGGTCAGCCCTGAATTGGTCAGGTATTGGACTTGATGATCATTGTAGGTCCCATCTAACTGAAAATTGTTCTGTTCCGTTCCGTTCCGTTCTGTTCTGTTCTATTGTATTCTATTCTATTCTCTAGTCCAATGACAACTGAAGTAAAAATTTCATATGAAACTTTGGGATGTAGTTTAAAAAAAAAATTTAGACTCCAAATAACTACATAAAATAAAATACTTGTACATACCAGTACCTAGCAGAAGCAATTAGGATTTGAGAATTTACAAATTATTTTTTAAATTTTACAAGTTGATTGATGGCAGTCCTGTACCACTTTTGGGGAGCTTTCCCTCTAGCTACAAATACTCACGCTGCTGTGATATGTTCTATTTATCTCATTATTGTGCTCGAAAAGAAAAACTGCAACTTCTAGCACATGCCTACACTTTGCCCACTCTGCATGATTCTGTGCATCACTTTTTTCAGCCTCTTGACTGACTGTAAACACCAGATTGCTTATGTAGCCTTTCAACAGTACAGGGCTTGATTTATTTATTTATTTATATATTTAACTTTTGTTTTTGTGAATCTGAACATAGTGCATGGGGTAGAAGTAATCATTTTTTGACTATGTATGAGAAATCCAGAGTTCTTTCTTCCAACTTGATGCATCTCCAATTGAGACATCTCACAGGAAACAGATTCCCTCTCTTCAGCTGATTGGCATCACTGTGGTAGCAGGTTTGGGCTTAAGTTCTCAGGACAAGTTCTCGTATTTTTTAAGAAGGCAAGCTTACATTGATATTCAGTGCCAGTTTCTTTCATTATCTAAAAATTATATTGTATTTTATTAAATATTGCAGTTATATTTAAAAAAAAAAATTCCAAGTATTGGGAGGGAAAACCAAGTGGAACACTTACAAAATTACCTTATAATTATTTTCTGGGGTTTTTTTATAGCATGTGTACACTTAATAATGCATTTATTCAAGCTTTTGTTGCGTACTAGTACCATTTGGAGGTTTAGTGTGCCTAGTTTAGCCCCATTATACATAGCTGCTTTTCACTCTTGGATTCAGCTCCTAAGTTCACTAAGTTGTACATGTCCGAAAGTAAAGGAACGGTTTGCTGGGATGGTGTGAAAAAATCAGTTTGTCTACCATTTTAAAGCTTTCTCATTAGTTCCATGCTTATTGAATTTAGCTTGTGTGTATTAAAAGTTTGTAAAGAAGGTATCCATCATGTCTTTTTAGTAATTTAAGTATAGACTGCTAAATCACATTTGTTTTCTCGAATAAGAGCTAATTCATACTTCCGTCATTTTCTCTTTTAGCTAAATTGAGCAATACACATTATTTTCCACATAGAGCATCAATATTCAGTGTTTTGAACTTCTGTTTAACTACATTTTTATATTTGTCACAAACCATTCAGGACACTACTGTTGAAGGGACAACATGCAGTACACCTTCTATTGTTCTTCCAGAGAATGCTGTTACGCCAGATGTAGAAATTGATAAAAATCTAGTTAACAGGTACTATATAATACATTAACAATCTATGCATAAATTGTACAGTAATTCCAGGAGCTGTGTTTCTAAAATATTGCTTTGAAATGTATATTGTACTAAAATATTATTGCTCTATCTCTATTTGCAATTTGATCATAGAGTCTTTGCATTTTGATGATGATTTTTTGGATGCAGGGAAGTTGGAGGGGGGGGGAACAACAGGAATATAACTGATACTAACTGAATATAACTGCCAGCCTCACTCAGTATACTTTAAATTTACATGAACTTTCTTATCTTTCAGAATAGCGTAATTTCTAACTAAAACAACAATGTAAATTTAAGTTTCACATAGTTTGGACTAAAAGCTGTAACATTTGAATTTGCTAGCTTTTCCTAGCAAATAAAATATGTCCTGGTGAGGAAAAAATTGCTTGGTCAAATCGTTAGTGGTGTGCATGTCTGAGCTACAATCATACATCTGCTACAAGGATGACTAACAGTTGGATTCCTCATGTTCGGTGCATGGCAATTCACAATACTGTCCAAATTTTAACCTTTAGTTAGACCAAGTCAATGAGCAACTGAGACCAAAAAAAGTACAACTTAGCATTTTTGTGTTTCCTGAAGTATTTCCCACTGTTGAAATTTTTCAGTTCAGTATGTAAATCCCTAATTGTGGTCTACTAATTATATCTGTACATCAGTAGTGCTGCTTTTAATCATATAAATATTTCCACTGAACCAATAAGGACTTTGTAGACTGATGTAGAGTTAGGAAATTAATCCTTGTAAGACTTAAAAAAAATATATTTTTTTTAATACTAAAGATGTAAGTTCCTCAAAGTATGCTCAGCCATCAGTGTTGACTCTCGCAAATTCGTATCTTATTTACAAGGCCTGTGTTGTCTCTTCCCCTATTGAATTAAAGAAATAAATAGCTATATTATCATCTTATTACAATATTCTTAGTATCATGCTGAAAAGTAGATTGCAATATTAGCTGAATAATTGTAGCAATAATATTTGCAATCTGTTGTAATTGTTTTGTCTATTGAAAGGAAAATGCAGCAACAAACTATGTTGTTCTTAAAACCAATCTGTTTACATGATCCTTGAATTACTAAAGTGTGTATTATTGAAGAAGGAAGGTTTTTGGCAAAAGATGAACCTGCAATGTATGACATTTTGTATAATAAGGCTTATTTGTGGGGGCAGAAAATTTCCAAGGAAGGCTTATGATCATAAGAATACTTTGAAATTTTTACTAATAGCTTTTGCAAGTATTTTATTTTTATGCATAGCATTTTAGAATTTTATGAGCTGCTGAAAATGCTTCTTATCTTCTTTTGACAGGCTTAGCATATTACGTGTATCTTTAAGGATAAATCTACCTTCCAGTCATATGCATATTATCTTGGTATTGACTTAAACCACATACTGTTTTATATAACAGGTGATGCTGGTGAAGCTACTGTTATTGTATATGGTTTCTTTCCTTACAAAAATTGTTGGTGGTCTGGCATTGTTGGCTAACTTTGTGTCATAGGATAATATTCTGAGATATTAGCATATCATGATATTGTTAACCAGCGTCTTTAAAATGTTCTTCTAAAGCCAAATAAGATATGCTCAGTTCTTTTAGAGTCCTGAGTTGAAAGTATTGGAAATTGAGTTTCTGGACTTTATTTTCTATCTAAAAAACAGATGCAGCAAGTGTAGGCTTGTTTTCCAGCTCTCTTCTTTCCCTTCCTCCCTTGTATCTGGTCAGTCCTCCATACTGTTTCAGTGAAGCTGCAGAAGAAACTTCTGTAGCACCTGGAAACTGGGATAAGTGTCAGCAAATGTGTGAACTCCTTTGTGAGAGCAATTTCTGTAATTTTTTTTTTCTTTCTGCAATCTTCCTCGCTTTCCAGTTATTTGGAGATGAGAGGAATTGCAATAAAACCTTTTTGTTTTCACTTTTTTTTAATCAAAGAAAAGTGCTTTCTTTTTAATGTTAAATTTTTATAGAGAAGTAGAACTTCTTTTGGTGGCATGCTCCCATAATTTTTGTTTGTTCATTTTTCTTTCTAGGCCTCGTAGTCCTCATAGGAGACATTCTAACCGTACCACTAAGAATCCAACAAATTCATTGACTTCTGTTGGTAAGAAGTGATTGTTCATTTAAGCTAGGGTGTTTTCTCAGAAAATGTGACATGCAATAAAGACCTAAACATAGAGTTTGACTGTATTGGCTACAGGTTTTTTCCTGTGCATACTGTCTGTAATGCATGCACAGGGAATATTGCTAGCTTGTTGAATTGGGATCATAAGTTTATGTTCATAAGTGGGTTGCATGCAGACAGATCCAGGAAATATGCATATTTTCAGTTTCATAAAGTTATTAGATTAGTGTGTTAGCTTAATGTTTTTAGAAAGCTGGAGATATACATGCTTAAAATTCTTGTTGTATGCAAAATACTGTTCAGTAATACTGGTTTTGTTACTTTTGAACAACTGGAATTTTTTTAGCAAGGATCTTAACAGACACTTAAGTCTCAAGTTATTTAGTTTGGCTATCGTATCAGATTAAACCTTAAATGAAAACAAGCTACCCAGGGGTAGCTTTTCTTTATTTCTTCACTTGCTAATGAGTCTCTTGCTACATAATTATTTCTATTAGTTTTCTGGTAGCTACCTGTGGAGTAAATTGTTATTCAAGGGGAATAATGGTGTGGATGCAGATTTGTGAATACTACAAACAGATAAATGCTCATCCTGTTAAGTCAGTGGCAAAGCGCCCATCAGTTCTTAGTCTTGGTATGTTTGCATTTGGATTGTTATTTGTCTCTATATATGTATTTCCTGTAAAGTAAAAGTTGAAGAGAGTCCTCCTACCAAAATGGGGGGTGAGGGAGAATCTGTCTTGGAATAAATTTTGAAAATTCTTTTTATCTTTACAACAATGTTACTTTCTCCCAGCCATTAACATAACTTGAGCCAATTATCACTGCTTTATGCTGCTCATGAAAACAGTTTCTTGTAAAATCATGGACTTGTGTGATTGTTGCATACCTTAAAAAAAAATAAAAATACTGGTTTTGTGAGAGACTTAAAGCCAAGCTTATCAGGTGACTATTCCAATACTTCCAGAGGCTTTTCAAGGGGAGGATCCTTTCTACTGTCACTAAGAAACCTGGTTCTTAGGCATCTTGAAACAGATGCATCTGTATCTTTTTTTTTTCTTTAATAAAGCACCAGCAAACATTAGAGCCCTGGTACCTCTCTGATACTCAAAATACTCAGAATGAAAATTCTGTTTTATCAACTCAGATTGCTTTTAGTAATTGAGATTTTATATAGGGCTCTGATTAATAAGTCCTCTTTACATGTTTTTATTAAGAAACTCAGATGTGTGGAGTTGTTCTTGATCAATGTATTGAACATAGGCATGGGGGTTCATGGGGCATATTTCTGAATCTTCCAATAGCAAAGGGATTTCTGACAGTCTCAGCAACTATTTTTTCTAAGAAGCACTGATCTGATGATGATAGCAGTTCACGCATCCCTAGGGTTGAAAAATAGCTACAGCTAAGACTATTTTCCCTAAATTATAGGTATGTTTCTACTTTCTCTTATATAAGAGGTACTACGTGAAGAAAAAAATTAATTGGTACCTCTGAAAGTAACCCAAACTCTCTCTACTATTAACAGTGTATATGCCTTATTTTTTTTTTTCTTTCTGGTGGTCAAAACAGGGAGGCCAGAACCCTTTCCAGCAGAATTTAATGTATTATTACACATTTCATTTCCCTTTTTGAGGATTTATGAGGGTTAGTTTGCTGGAATTAATTTGATATTTGTGACATGAAAAATATACAATAATAATTTTATACACCTGGGATCCTGGGCTAGTTTCACACATCATCCTTAAGAAGCACAGAACATCCTTAATATTGCCTTTTTCTTAATAAGATAATAAAATATTTTATGTAAGTAGTATTTCCATTGTTGCACTACAGTTAGCTTCTCAGCCATTCAGAGAGAAGATGCTGACTATTCGTATCAACAACAGTCAGAACTAATCCTTACTAGTTTGTGATTCTGACGCTTTCATACTGGCTACTCACTTGCATTAGTATGCCTATAAAAACACAGTTGAGAGAAAGCCCACTGAAAGACTGTTAGGAGGCTTCAAATCCTTGTGACTTCTCATGCATTTGTTCCAGTTTTGTGATTGTCCTTTAAATTCATGAGTAAAATGTATTTCTTGGCTGCTTGCATTCAAAGGGAACTTCCTTTATATGTCCTATAAAACTAAGATGGAGATAAGATCCATGTAAATCAGCTCAGATCCGCTTAAGGGAGCTTGGAACACTTAAAATCTATCCTGCTTGCCAGCAGTTGATTTTAGAGGTAACTAAACTTGTGAAAACTAAATAAAGTTATGGAACTATACTGACAGAAATCAGACTTACACAAAATAATGATTATCCTTCCATATTCAGAGATGCAGAGCTGCTCCCCACCCCCGATCTGGTATCCAAATTAGGACTTTATGATCTGGATGGGTGGACAATTGGACAGGTAAAATATAGGTTGGATAGTATGGCTCGGAGGGTAGTGACTGGTTGATTGCTCATATGCTCCCTAGATGTTAGCAAAAGGAGAGGGTTCTTTGAAAGAAACAAACCTTTCCAGATGTCATTCCGCTGAAGACAGAGCTTTGCTTCAAGTCTACTTTCTGTTGCAGCTGCTGTGGCTGGCCTTTGACTGTGTCTTGAAACGCATTCAAGAAAATTAGTTGTGCCTTCCATCTTTATTGACCTGGAGGAAGATGGAGCGCACTCTCATCAAATTAGCATATGAAACCAAATTGGGGAGATTAATTACTATATGTTCTGGGGCAGTGCTGCAATTTAGAGAGAACTTACTTGCTCAAGGAAGATAGAAATTACCATGCCTTGCAGTTCTCCTCTTTTGCTGGCCCAAGGAAAGTGCTATGGGAGGCCCTTCTCTCAAACTTTCAATACACAAATTTAGTGTGAAACAAAACAGGTATTTCATTAAAGTAGATTGCTTTAAGAATATCCAATCTGTGGGCATGCTTTTTCACAGCCTTGAAATCGAACTAAATTTATGGAAATTAAAAACAAAATAAACACTACCCCCCCAAAAAAAACCCAAACAAACAAACAACGCCACACCCACAAACCAAAAACCCCTGAGCTTTTGCTGCTTGTTTATGTCTTTAGTTTTTCTGAAGACTAATTGTTCTGTAATGGCTCTTGTCAAATTTTTCCCTTATTACCTGATGACTTCCCTCCCCCTCACCCAAGCTGTTCTTCAGTTCTTATTGCAAAACAGTGTTATAAATTCCCTCTTCCCTAATAGAGGCATCAAGCTGGGGAGAGAGACAGTCACTCTTAGAACACATTTTATTCACTAAGCTGTCATTAATGTGATCAGGTTGTTATTAACACCAGATAACTCTTCACACAACACAATGATTTATTCACTCATACCGTTAGTTCACTCAAATAGTCACAAATTTTCTCACAGTTACCTGAGACTAAATGTCTGACTTGCAGTCTGTTGATGCCTTGTACAGATTGAGCAGACTCTTCGTGATCTATTTATCAGTTCTTGCATATCCAACAACGTCACTAGTCTGCAGAGTTTATCAACCCATGAAAAACATGCACTTTGTCAGCGTATATGTTTCCTTTCTTTGGCCTGTTGTTTTCAGGTAACTGTTTTTCCATACAAGCCCAGATGCTTATAGAAGCCATTCACACAAACTCACACAGAAGGGGCCTTTCCAACAACAGGATACATTCTTTGCTTAATCAAAGCCTGGAGAACTGTAAAAATTAATTCTCAGATTTAGTGGTTTTGACCAATGTGGAAGACAGAGATTAATGAGTTCTTTACACAACTAATTAAAAATTGTTTAGAAAACAACACATTAATCTAAAGGTGTAAGTGTAGGGCAGCAGCTTTCAGTTCGTGGTCCATGCATTCTCCTGGGTCACGTATCTAACGTATCAATAAGTGGGCATGAGGAAAATCGATCTCTAACAATGCCTTCTTTAAACATTGGATATTCTAATGGCATTTGCAATTCCTTTGGAAAATTCTTGCAGGTCCACCACATAGTAGAGATTGATTTGCTTTCTAAAATAGCTTTATAATTCTCAGGCTTTAGCTATTCAGATTCTGCCTTCAGCTTTACCAGATGCATCCTTACTGTTGCTTCTGCATTTGTGGGAAAAGCTCTTCTATCTGCATAGAAAAAAATCTTTATACTTCCAAATGCTGCACTAGAAAAACTGTTGGAGAAACAGCTGTGAAAGCCCGTTTCCCATATCAAAGCATCTTTGATTATAGTGACTTAATCTTGGTGGATTATTTGTGTTTTTGAGGACTTGCTCTAAATTTGAGAATATAGCAACATTAGAAATTGGTAGACATTAATGTTTATTAAAGGTAATCTCAAAGCTAAATTTATAGATATGTTTTGTACTTGTTACTCTGAAATACCACGACCTTTCTGGAAGTATGAGATACAGCTCTAATTCTGATACTTTCTACCCAGACAACAGTGGTCATGTGATTGATCTGGTAAATGATCAGCTACCAGATGTCAAAATATCAGAGGAAGACAAAAAGAAGAACCTTGAATTACTAGAAGAAGCAAAGAAAGTAAGCGAGAGGTTTCTAATGCGCAGAGGCAGAAAGTCAAGAAGCAGCCTTCCGGAGTCACCGACAGGTCAGTGCAGATTCTGAAAACGAGATTTTATATTCTACTTCAAAGATTTGCAGAGGCATATACAAGGATCTACTGTACTGCATATATTGCTACTGTATACATACACTTTGTTAATTTGAAGGTCAGAATCCCTCTGCCCACCCTTACAATTCCATATAAAACATAAATGACCAGTCTCTATATTCAGATGTAACAGTGGACGATGGCATAAAGTTTTTAAGTGCCTGAATGATACACTGCAAGCACTGTAACAGGAAAGCATGAAGTATCTCCACTGGAATATAAAAAATGGTCACACATTTCTGTTTGTGAAGATTTTCTTCCTGAACTTCCTGTTGTACATAAAATGAAATTTTAATGGCAAGATTTGAACTGTTGAAAAAATAATCCCCCCAGACATAATTACACAGACTTTTATTCTGAACATTGTCCTAAACTAAGCTAAATGGACCAGATCCTCCTTTAAAAGCAGCAGAATAAAATATTTTGTTCTAGAATGTCAATTGAAATTACTTTTTTTCCCTTCATATGAAGTGTTTGAAAACTAGGACAAAATACCTTTTTATCATGAAGTAGGACTTTCATTTAGCTTTCAAACACCAATTCAAAACAGAGTTCTATCTTAAAATTGGTTTGACATTTTCTGGAGAAAAAAAAAACAACTATCCTTTTTAAAATTAAATTTTCCCTAAATTCCTTGTGAATCCTTCTCTTGTGTCTACTTCTCTGCAGTGCTTACAGTATCAGAAAACTGAGTAGAATAAGGATTCTGTGTATCAACAGAATTGTTTTAGTTTCTGGCAGATATACGACATAAAACCTGCTCTAAGTTCCTAATTGCCAAGTACAACTTGGCAATTAAAATGACTTGTCAGGTTCTGGATAAACAGATGACTGATGACTATGAGATTCATGTTTTAATCTTATCTGAATTTTTACAATTCAAAAGCTACAAACCTACAAAGTAAAATTACCTTGTTTGTTTGTTTGTTTTTGTCTTCGTTTTAATGAAGCAGTTTCCCCTACACTTAGTCCTAAAGTTTCACCAGTAGCATCTCGGAGCAACTCTCTCACTCTTCCAGTTCCATCAGGTAAAATGATCTATGCAGGCTCAAACTTTAACTTATAAAACCTAACTAAAAATGTATTTTTAATATCTCTTGAGGAGAAGTCAGAATCTGCAGATTCAAGCATCTCCTCCTGAATATGACAAAGCTCATGAATGGCCACAATATATATTTTTATATTTTTTTAATTATATTTTGTATTATTATTTTTTATTCTGGTGGTGCTACTAGGTTACATGTTGTACTTTTTTATTCTTTTCAATAATGGAGTTTTGACAAGCTTTAATGATCTTTCTCTTACTATCATTTAGATAATTTTTTTTTCTCCTTCTAAACACTATTTTCCACTTTTAAATTTGTCCTTAATATATTACATGGAACTGTGCATGTATTTGTTTGCTAATGCTGTAGTAGTAAAAACTTTGAGCAAAACATGAGGATTTGCCCTAATTATGTCTGTGTCTTCCTAGGATCTGATGTATGCACAACTGCTAGTGTTGAGTCAGTATCTCCAGGGCAGGTAAGAAAGAGCTGAATAGTCTGCACAGTAACCTGGTTATTACAGTACTGTATTACACTTGCTGTCCTATTAGTTCCCGAGGAAAATGGGATGTTCTGAATACCATTTTATATACCAAGATTGGATTATTGATATGTTTTTTCTGCAGAGTGAGGGACTAATAAATGTTAACTCTGAAGACAAAAATCCATGAGGTAACAAGCACTGAAGGATCATAAATACCCGTTAAGTGTAGAAAACGGAAAAAATCTAATATAATCCTAATCTATGGAAAAGAACTAATCCCTAGAATTACTTCATAAATAAATGTGAAAAGCAGTGTAAAAATCAGATTCAAAGTTCATCCATTAATATCTATATCTAACATTTGCAGCATAGATGTGAAAGGTAAGGCAACTTTTTCCTTCCATTTTTGCTAGAATAACAGAACTCTGAAAGAGGATGACAGACAAACTGCAGAGGTAAGTGTTTCACATTAAGTGTTGAACAAAATCTGCCTGTTTGTCTTAGCACACATGTGACTTATTTATGTGGTTAAAAAGCCTAAAAGACTGTTCACTGAGTGAAAAGAAAAACAATACAGCTCTAAGAAATTGTGAAGCACCTGCAAATGTAGTGGGGACAATGGTTACAGCTAGCTTTTACATCCTATCATGCACCCCGCTCTAGCTCAATTAAAATCAATATACTAAATAACTTCATAAGTAAAGTAAAAATATCTACTATAGCCACTTTGGTGTATACTGTTGTTTTAGACAGACATCTTCTTCCAAACCCCTTAGGTTCAGTGGAAGAGATTACTGTACCTCGTGTTCCACACCACTGATGGGATGTTACTGCTCCACGCAACTATTGGTGGAGCAGTTTATATGAACGCCTCCTAGTTTGTTTTAGGTAATATCAGATGGCCCTTTAAAGAGATTTTGCTGCGAGTGGATTAGGCAATACTTAGGAAAACCAGTATGGCAGCAGAATTTTAGAGCAGTAATTGTAAAGGAGAGGAGTAGCAACATATCTAAGGCAGAGCCCACAGTTAGGTTATGTGTTGGTTGCCTTAAACTGCTGACACAGATGCCCTTAGATAAAATACAGATTCTGTACCAAAGTAGCCAAGATACAGGCACACATTCTTTTGCCAGCTCTCCTGTAGAGATGGCAGCCAAATTATAATCTATAGTACTGCACACAAAGTCAGAATGGAGAAATTACAATATGTGCTTTAATTTTCTGTACAAGCCCGTGCTTTTTTCCCTCGGGAGGTGAGGGACTAATGAAAAACAATCAAAGGAAAGTAACAGTGCTGTAAGATACACTGGGGTATTTTATAGGGTAAAAGGCGTGTACTCAGACAAATCTTACATGAAGATGATGAGAAACTTGGCTATATGAGGATTGCTATAGTGGAATCTGGAATGGGAGAAGGTTATCTCAAAAGTTCAGAGAAGAGATTCCCAATTCAGTGTTCTTTCAGGTGCCTTTTGAAAATTACTTCTCTCGTCAACAGCACATGTTTAAAAGCAAAAGTCCCTGAAAAGGAAATGGCTTTTTACAGTGAAAATCTGTGCTTGGGCAGGGGAAAAGAGAAATCTGCTCTTGTTTCTCTGTTTTATGTGTGTCCCTCTACTTTCAGAATGCTGCAAAAGGATTAACCGATCGAAGGCAGAATGATCAAAGAAAGATTTCTCAGGGAAGGTTGGTTCCTCGTTCTGCTGGTTTTGAAAACTCCAAAGAGAAGCTCTCAGAACAAAAAGAAAACTTTGATCCACGTAAACATATGGATACTTTACCTAAATGCTCCCCTTCTGGTGGTGATGGTGGCAGAATGTCTCTTAACACTTGCGTGAATGTTTGTGAAAATGAACTTGGAAAATCATTCCTCAAGAAAGCAAAAGAAAATGATGTTCCTTTAAGAACCCATCTACCAGGATCAGGAATAGGAAATATAGACTCAAAGGTAAAAATTCCTGTTCCAGAAATGAGGGACCATAAAGTTTCATGTAAACCAGAATTTAAACTGTGTGGGCTGCGTCCTCCTCTACTACGTGCTGTATCATGGGACAGCTTGGAGCCTGGACAGAAAGATAAAACACCTTTAAAATTACCATCTGAGGAAGATAAAAGCTTTGTTGTTGGTAATAAATCCACCAACCAATTAAAAGCATTCAAAGACCTTCAAATCCAAGTTCAACCCGTTCGAATGCAGAAATTGACAAAGCTCAGAGAGGTGAGTCCTTGTCATCGATTGTATCCTGCTTTAAAGTTATTTTCATGTCTTACTAGACTTTCAACTTGCTTAGCAGTATTTTTATCATTGCAAGAAACACAGTAATATAATGGGAAACAGTTTTAGCAAAATCAATACAGTATTGTATCGTGTTTTTCCTTTGCAACTTTAGTAAATTGTATCCTGTAACTAAATTCTATGGAATAATCCTTAGTTCTCTTTAAGTATGCATCAGCTGCACTCTGGTCTTCTTCAGTATGCACACATGCATGTGCATGTACTCTTGTGCATTCAGGTTTTGGACCCAGAAAGAATTGTAATACTGGTGTCAAGAAAGTACTAATTGCTTTTGTTGTGACAGAAAGGTCTAAAACACAATATATCTATTTTTTTGCATCGTTTACATGATCTATAAACAGGAAGCAGTTGATTAACAATCATGTCATTTGTAAAATGTACTTGGGAGTAAAATGATCTATTTTAATTTCTAAAGAGAATTTTAGATCTGAAGAATCTTTTGTTCCTCAGGATGTAACAACATTCTCTTTAAAAGGGTCACTTGTGCTCTTTTACTTCCTTTGCTTCCCTGTACTATGCTTTTTCTGCTCCTTCGGAATTGTCCTCAGATCCACAGGCTCTCACAATATATTGACTAAGTGACTGATTTCTGTATGAGTGGACTGAGACCCACGTATGAACAGAAATCTTTAACTGAAGTTTGGAGATGGTTACTGTACTCTTGTTTAATGGCTCACAAGCCTCTGCATATCATATTGTGAACTTTCTTTGGATTTAAAAATCACCTTTAGTTTGTTCAGCTGAATCTTTTTGAGTCCTGTACTGGTTGTTATTCTCCCTTCCAAGGGCAGTAATCCTGTCATCCAAGAATACTACTAGTCTTTGCAACAACATTACATTAGCAAGATATCAGGAAGCAGGAAATTGGTTTGGTATGATTTTTTGCTTATTGAAAATTCACAGAAAATGTCTGAAAGTGTCCAGAGTTTTAAAACTGGGTGTCTCTGAGAGCAAAGGCAAGTAGAGGATGGCCAAACTTACAGTTCCTAATTCTAACACAGTGCAAATATGTCGGCTTCTTGAAGGACAGACTTGGACTACAAAATCTACAAACTAATCTATTGTTAAATAATTGTCTAAATGATTGGTAAAAATTAAGAATTAAGCCCAGTTAATTATGAATTAATTGAGCAGTGTTTTGAAAAAAGTAGAAATGTCATGAAATAATAACCATCATCATAAAACAACTACCACGTGTGTATAGCAAAAATGACCTTTGAAAGAAAAAAAAAAAAAAGTAGTAGTTACTTTCCTTAGCAGCCTAATATGGATATTTTCTTTGGCCGTTAATATTTTAAGGTGAATACAGGGCTGACAGGTGAGGACCTCAAGTTCTGTACTTTGGTTAATTCATTTCCATTGCGTTGCTTGGGAATGGTGGCTTTTTTTGGTGGCATCTTTTCCTCTTTATATAACACACATATTCTCAGTGTATATGTATTGGAAGTTTTGATTAGAGACACTTGAGCCATATGATTTTGAAAGTCCTAGAAGGTGTTAAGCAAAAATAGTAGTTAGAATCAGAAAATTAATACAACATGATATATAATAGGGTGATATTTGAACTCTGTCTCCATTGGGAATTGTCTACTTATAAACAAAAGCAGGTGTTTGTGAATTTTTAACATATTTGAGAATATGAAATTAGAAAATAAGGAGATGATAGAAGGAGAAATAAGATAACAAGGTTTAATCCTTGAGAGTAAATTCTTCCCTACCTGTAAGGAGTAGAGGCAAAGTACAGTAACAGTGCAGCTGTAGTATACTACGCTTCAGTGTGAATAAATTCTACTGAATTTATTCAGTAGCGGCAAAGTGGCAAAGTCTCATATATCTGATTTTCTGAATTTTCTCTTCTTTCTGGGATATTTACTTACTACTATGGCTATATCCAAAATTACTTTTTTTGCTCTCATTTACTAAAACACTCGTTTACCACAACTCAATTTTTCTACTTGAGTAGGGGCACATGTTGCAAATCTCTGTTTGCATGACCTGGAATTTTTCTAAATAAGGCATCTGTGAAATTTGAAATGTGTAATATTCAAGAGTGTGTGTGTGAATACATGTATCCATGCAACGTAGCATCTGACTATAACTTAATATAAATATCTCCATTATGTTTATTAACTGAAGTAAATGTTATATTTAGTGTTCACATGGCAGGGATATTTAAATTGAAATTTCTAGTTAAATTACTTAGAAATGTTACTGTTTTTCTTAACAGGAGCATATTTTGATGAGAAATCAAAATTTAGTTGGACTTAAACTTCCCGAACTTAGTGAAGCAGCTGAACAGGAAAAAGGTGCAGTATCATAAAAGCTGGAAGGAGTGTTTGTTTGTTATATGCTGATTTTTATAATTGACTAATATGGAGGGGGGGGAAAGGTTTTTTTCTTCAATTGCAATAGTAGTTGTAATGAAGCAGTCATGGAGGATTGTAGTAAATGATGAATGAGCGAGGCTAATAATGGAACTACCTGAATTTCTTGATGATCTGCACCAAGAAGGAACTGTAGGTATTATTACAACCAAATGAAAAGATACATACTTGGAACAGAGTCTAGCTTGTACGTAATAGATGGAGGACAATCTCAAGTTTCAGTGACTTTCTGAAAAAACATTTCAGCAGTGATGGATTGAATGGATGTGACCTCTGCAAGATACTGTGGCCATAAGAATGAATTTGATCCTTGAAAGTATAAATAAAAGATGGAATGTTTTATTTCTGCTTTTTTACTTTAGTATATGTGTGGCAAATATTGGAATGGCATGTTCAATTCTGGTCCACAGCTCTATGTCAGTGTGGATAGGTAAGAGTAAGGCCAGAGAACAGACATAAATGTGATTGAAGGATTGGAAAAATGTCCCTTATAATAAGGGAGGGGAGGGGGGATAGCTCAATTTGTATGATTTTTTCATAAGAAAAAGGCTTAAAACTGTACATAAATGAAGAAACGGAAATCTGGCACTAAATGTTTTTTTCAATCTAACACAAGCAAATGAGATTTGACGCCTGTAGGCTGTATTTTAAAAGATTCAGATTGGAAATAAAGAGCAAAGATATAATCCTGAGGACAATTCAATAACTGGAAGAACTAAGTAGCAGAAGTGCTGAGCAATCAATTGAAAATATTTAAACCACAACTGTGTATTTGTTTGGAAGTAGTTAAGTTGGAACTTGTTCAGAGTGTTTTCAAGGCCACATCACTAACTGAAATGGAGATGGTTAATATGAAAGGTGCTCAAACTGATTGTCCAATATTTGATCCAAAGACATTTTCCATTTTTCCTAAAGCTGTTCATTTAGCTAATTCATAGATTTGCTTTGGAACTGTTTCATAAGGCCTTAAAGTTTCTTTCACACAGGGCAATGTCTGAGATATTACTTTTCATGTTATCTCTGGAAACAGGCTCATCTTCAGTCTGAATGAAACAAGATTAAAAGAGACTTCTTGTCCTCTTTCTGTATTTAGTGACTATATCTTTGGATTCTTAGATATGGTAATATTATTTCTGTCACTCTGCTAATATATCATTTCCCAGAAATTATTTAACAGGCTCTGTTTGAAAGTGTAAAATAGTTGCCATTTTACCAGCCTGTTAAATAATTTTGGCAGATTTGAAACTTTTGAGGAAAACATTATGAAAAGCTAGGCATTATCTTATCCAGCTTTTCAATCAAGATATCATGAGCATCACAAGCTTTTTGAAGTCTATTAACTTATCTAAATGATAGCCAGAACATTAAGGGTCAGCTCCTTGTCCCCAGTGGGGAAAACAAGTAAGGGGTCAAATCCTTAATTTGTTAGGGAGACTTACTTCCTTACATTGTCATAAAAGCCACCCTGTGCTTTTTAACTGGAGTAGTAATTTTGCTTAAACAATAGGAAATAGCCAGCTACTTCATTATTACAGTTATGAATCAAATATACTGGCTCCATCATGTTTTGCTATCAATGCCAAGTTATTGTGATTATCTTAGTAAACACAACTTTGCATCTACAGAAGTTTAGATAAGTGGGATATATTAGGTCTGGAGACATTGTGATGTCAGGCTGGCTTTTCATGGTGACACGCATGACTGTTCTTAAGTAAATACTGGAATTTTTAAATATAAAGGAAACGCACAGAACTAAAATGTAGCTAGAAAGAATCTCCTATTCTTTTCTGTCTTTCATGTTAATGCTCACCACATTTACAAAATTTGAGCTTTTTCACACATTTTTTTTTTGCAAGTCTAAGAATCGTTCTGTTATGCCAGATGAAAAGGAGAGCTGTACAAAGATATCTTCCCGAGTTTGAGATTCAGACTGGGGAACCTGACTTTCCTATAGGAGAGTCCTTCATTAAATTCTGGTAAGATAGTAGGAGATAAGGGGATTATTATATGTGAAATAAAAGGAAAATAAAAAAGTTAAGTAACATGAATATATTTTAAATACAAGGTTGAGAAGTAGAGAATGCAATTATAACTTTTATGTCCTGTTTCAATGAAGACGTAGTGCAAACAAGTACATTGTAGATTTTTTACCACAAAGTCTGTGGTATGGTACATTATACTAGACTTCATCTTGGCAGGTAGCATTAAAAGCCTTAGAAAATAAAGTATTCTATTACAAAACCTAAGCTAAAGTATTCCGGAAGTAGTGTAACTGTACTGTTAAAACACAAGTGCAAAATACTGGGTTAGATGTACCAGTAATGCATTTGGTTTCAGTTTGAATTCTAGGAAAAATACTAATACAACAATTATTTTTCAGTGCATTAGAGACTGTCAGAGCACGTATTATTTCAGTCTTTCTACAGAAAAGATGACAATTTTACTGATTACTTTTGTTGCCGTTGCTCAAAAGGAAGACAGGTGATCTTTACTTTACCAGTAAAGGAGAAATGAGTGATGTATCACCATATGCAATAAAGGAAGTAACATTCTGCATGAAGGGATGGACCTTTTCGTGTTGTTCAGTTTTGCTCCCAGAATTGGGGTGAAATCCTCGTTGACTTTAAAAAGGAGACAGGCTCAAAGGTTCTATTTGTCTCTGAGATGCTGACCATTAATAGTTAATGCATGACTTTTCAAATAACATAAAAGTTTTTTATCTGAAAATGTCTCTAGGCCCTTCTCCTCTCCCCTCCCCCACTGAAGAGGAAGAGACAAAGAATAGCTCTGATGTCATGCCCAGCATTCCTGATGTATTGCTGCGAAAACTACGTGTGCACAAATCGCTTCCGGGAAGGTAAAAGCTCATTAGAAGTAGAAAGACATCATCTGGGGGAAGGCACACTAATGGTTTCCAGTGAACTCCCTTTATGGAGTTCCATTCATAGGGGATCCGTATAAGTACACAAATTGCTGCATTTTAACATGTGCAACACAGATTTTTCTGAAAAATTTTGGGGAGTGCACCAACTTCGAGTAACTGGCCAACTGTTTAAATTAGACTGTAAGTTCTACATAAAAGCCTGAAACCTAACTTGCATGCTACAAGTTCATTTTTTATACAGATTTTTCTATCAGTCTGTCCACTCCTGGTTTTCAGGATTCCTGCTGCAGATATAAAATCATGTTGAAAATGTTAGTATTTCTTGCCCCCCCACCCCCACCCCACCCCACCCCTCCCCCGAAAAATAATCAGGCCAGATAGTGCTTTCCAATGGTAAAATTTGTGCATGTGAGAATTCTGCAGGTTTTCTGGAGGTGGTGATTTTTCAGGCAAATGGAGTTTATTTTGCAAACATAGTTGAAGGACTCACTCGTGAATTCCCTGTGCAAGTAGGCATTTATCAACAGATTGCTTAACATCTCCCATGGTTTAAGATTTTCTCCTTTCCCCCTTATGCAATCTGAAACAGTATGTCTGCATGTTAAGGTTGTCTAGGGTAGCACCATACAAGAGATCATTTGAAACTAGAGCTATTGTTGCACAAGGCAATGTAACTATAGCAAGGGAATCCTCTGGTCCATACTATTCTGCAGTGGAGTCATGATAGACTATACCTGCCAGGTGTTTGTCCAGACCTTTAGAAACACTAATTTTCATTCTGATTTGAGATTACTACTATGCAAACTTAACATTTTCCTGGCAGGATTTAAGTGGAGTTTTCCTTTTTTGGGGGGAGGTTTATGTTTAAAATGATACAGAAGTCTATAACTTCAGAAAGTATTTTGTTCTGGCCCAAGAAATACAGGGAAGAAAGCTCAAACGACGCATTTATTACAACATGCCTTGCATACCTTACACCACTGATAACTTTAAAGACTGAGAATATTGTATTTTGTATTGGATTAGAATAAAGATAAGCTTCTTCCATATTTCTTCGAAAGAAATAAAACCATAACACAAAAATGCTTATTGGGCATTAAAACCATTCCAAACACATATTTTATCAAAACTATTCCTTATTTCACCCATGCGTTTTTATACTATAAATGCCAGAGGCCTTCAGTCATTGCAAGCAGTCAATATGTGTTCTCTGTGCAGGTGAAATTAATATTCAATATTTGTTGTGAAGGAACTGTTATATACAAAATTTTCTATAAATGAATGCATGAGGTGAAGAAGTTCTAAGAGACCATTGCTTGATTGCAATCAAATACTGAAAAAAAAAGTAATTTCATAGCTAAGTAAAAAATGGGTAAATGCTGAACTGGCTTTGAGGATCAGATAAGATAGAGATCTTCTGTTTTTCAGGTAGTATTCTTTAACCAGTTGGCTTAATCTATTGAATAAATACACACGTAAATTTGATTCTTACTATAAATTTCTCAGAATGTTCCCAGCCAAAGGAAAGGCACAAATTTTTTCATTCTGTGTGTTGTGTTACGTAACACATATGGATGCTTGAACTTCCTTCTAGAAGGACTGCTCCTTCTAGTAGGCTTCCTCCTAGAATAACAGTAAGTAACATAAGTACTAATACTTCAGGCACAAAATGATTTTCCAACACAGGGGACACGCTGGCCTCCTTTCTTCGAGTCACTACTCTAACTCTTATTCTACCCAACAAGAAAAATCTGCTGCTTATTGATGCCAGATGCATTGATTTATATATTTGGGATTAATGGTGCAATGAATATTACAATAATATTTGAATTTTCTGAAAATATCATGCACAGTGCATGATACTGCCAACCCCAACTCTGGCATCCACTAGAATTTGTATATACGGCTCCTGTCAATTCTTTCAGATGTTTCTTGTCTCTATTCACTTGCATAAAACTGAATAGCTCTCTGATATTGTGGAACAATTACAGGGAATAAGAACCTGTAAATTCAAACACATGGGATGACTGCCTTTAAGTGAGAACTTGCAATATAATGTCTGTCTATCTCATGTCTTTTATAGTATTCTATGAAACTGCATTTTGGTAACTTTTTCGAGTTTTTGTATAGTCAGTAACCGTTCTTGTGGTGGAAAACTCATAAAACTCAAAACCTATATTTTGTCAGTGTCGGGATCAAGGTCAGAATCATTGTTAGGTAACTCCTAACAAAGTTAGCAGGCAAAACAGGATATTTTAGTATACAGTGAGCTGGGGTTTGAATTCTGGCCATCTGTGATTATCTGTGATCATCATCGTGAGGTTTCAACTGCTCTTGTGCTTGTAGTTTATCACAATGCAGTGCAGATTGCCAGAAACTTTGGTATGTTTTTGTTAATACTCAGGTAATACTGTGCTGTTGCTTTAAAAAAACACCCTAGGGTTTAGCCACAACAAGTACAATTGAATTAATTAAATACTGGTTTCACTAAAAGAAACCATAAAGTATTTAAAGGTTGCCTTTTGTTGTTCTTTTCAATAAAATATTACACAAGCTTTGTTTTTAGAGGCAAAACTAATTAAAATGTGACTTTTTTCTTTTATTTCTAGCTCCCCTCCACTTACTGAAAAAGAAGTTGAGGTAAGTATGTCCTTAAACTCATTTTTTTAGACATATGCCTTAATTTCAAGTGGTTACTGTAAGTCTAAGGGTGGTTATTAGAACCAGGCAATGGGGAGGGAGGGGTGTCCAAAAATATTTCTCAGAAAAAAACCATATTGAGCTCAATCAAAATAACAATTTTATGAAATATGTGCAATTGTCCCGGGCAACATAAACTGTAAAAAGGCCTAGAGTAGAAATAAGCAAAACACTTGTTTGCACGTTCTTCATAATAAAATATGCATTCATTTTGGAAATAGTTATAATATATTTAAAGTCATTTAAAAATTGTGATTAAATGAGACCAGAAACTAAATGAGTTAAGTTGTGGTTTTGTATTGGCCAATAGGAGCTTTGGGGCAGCTTTTTTGATGATATCTTGCAGTTAATTTACATAATTTTTACTTTTTCAGTTCAAGCCAATAATTTTTTTTGTAGGTTGCTCTTTAACTTGCTGGCTGTGTTTCTTCTTTTTTTTTTCACATGCCAGTGAAGAAAAAGTTCTTTATTTACATTGCTCCAATCTAATGGAACTGTTGGTGTCTGTGCTTTGCGAAGTATTAATCCTAAGAAATAATGCATCTGGTAAAGAAAGAAACAATCTTTAAAAGCAGGGTGCAAGAGAATAAAAATGTTAGCACTTAATCTTTTGCTGGCTTCAGTGGTAGGTGTTTATCCCTTAGGTAAAACAATGCTAATGGTGAGCTCATCCCTGGACTTCCTCTGCACAGACTATCTGTTTAAAAACCTTGGGGACCCTTGGAGGAAGTCCAGCTAGAAAACAGATCCATTGTGATTCTGATACTTCTGGTAGGCTACTTCCTTCATTTTGTCTCTGCTCTACTGATCTCCCAGAAAAACATTCAGGAAAAAAGGCAGCAACAGATTTATTCATATTTTAGAGGAAGTAAAGAGAAGTGATTTTTGAAACAATCTAATTTTAAAATATTTTCAATTTTCTGTTTCAATAGTTATTTAAGCACCAAAGTTTGTTAAACACATACCTTATTCATAAGTTGTTATTGGAAGTTTACATTACTGTCACACTTATTTAAAAATGCCTTTTTTTAATCCAAACAGAATGTATTTGTACAACTTTCCTTGGCCTTTAGAAATGATAGTTACACCTTGGAATCTAGAATTAACCAAGCAGAGAGAGAGAGAAATCTTACTGAAGAGAATGCTGAGAAGGAACTGGAAAACTTTAAAGCAGCCATTACGGTAAGAAAACAACAATAGTGTTTTTTCTGAACTATAGTGTACATGAAAGTGCACACAATTTTGAAGCCTGTGTGGCCATGCTTGCTTGTACCTATTGTAAATTCAGCCCCAAAACTAAATTTTCTGCTGTTCAAACTCCTTGCTGAACCTGCTTACCACTCTACACAAGAGAGAGCATTTTCTGCCAGAGTGGGCCACCATTGCTGGGAATACATAGAGGATGTTGCCCTACATCTGACAGACTTCAGGAAAAAATCGTATGAATTTGCTGTTCAGTTCTTGGAATAAGCCTGTGACAAACCTAAGAGCATTCAGAACTGCAATTGGAGCACTGATCCATGCTCTCCTGGGCAAGACCTTCTTTAGCAGTAAATTTGAGGTGTCCAGTTAGGAGAGATACTGAAATGATCTGAAGCCTGAGTCCTGAGATTTGTAGCCTGAAAAACCCCTTAACTGCAAATAACAGAAGGCAGTATAGGAAAGGAAAGAAAACAGCAAGTTTTACTTAAGGGATACATGCAATCTCAGGATCAGTTTATGGGCCCGAATACACTTTCTTTCCAGCTGCCTCTGATGTTCTCTTACCAACAGTAGTTTTCAGTCCTTCTTGCCAGCCTTCACTGGATTTTCTAGCTGAAATGACAAATATATCTTTGAGATGTGTCAACCTAAGTGCTGCAAACATTTTTGTGCAAAAAAGGAAGGGATGCTTAGATATCATGATTATAAATGAAATACCTGTAGACCCAATTTGCATATTATAAGAGGTGCTGCCATACTTTTGAGAAATAGTTAGGAGAACATATGATTCTCCCATTTACTTTATGAAGAACATCATCAGGTAAGAAAGGATACACTTTAAAAAAAAAATTGTGGTGTTTACATCATTTCATATGAGATTCCAAATCTGCATTTCCAGATTAATCGTTCCTGAAAAAAAAAAAAATTTGTATGTTTTGCTGCTCTTCCCTCTGTTCTTGTTTGAAGAGCAAGCAGAAACAACCTATTAAATCTCAGGTGTTTATTTTTTATAATATTTTGTATACATGCACATTTTTACAACTAGTGTGTAAAGGCTCTTAAAACTGAAAAAAAAGTCTATTAGATTTGACCTGTTTTTCTGTTATCAGGCACCAAGAACCATGTTGCCAGCATGGGACAAATGTGATCAGCTTTTTCCTCCTTTATGCAGTTCACACACTATAGTCTGGCTTTTACAAGCTTTTTTACTTAATTTATAACAAAGTGGAAACTGCCATGCTTAAAAAGCTTTTGTTCTGTACAATGGAATAAACAAACAAGCAATTAAATGAAGTGATGGCCTCTGTATAATCTGTGTCATATTAGATAGACTTGTTCCAATCTCAGTGGGAGGCTATCATCATTTCTGTAGGACAGGCACATGTTCTATGGGTCAATGACAGTTTTACCAGTCTTTATGATTTTTTTGTCAATCTTGTGATAATTTATGTTTTATTCAAAAACCCAACTTCAAGAGAAAGCTGATTTACATGAACTTCAGGTTTGTTCAAGAAAATAAGCAAGTTACAGTTGCCAAGAAAAACATGAAAATCCGAAATTCTGTGTGTGTTTTTCTCAAACAGATTCCTTTATGCTTTCTTGGGTCTTGCAGTCAAATTTCAGATGCAATTTATTATCACATATCATTATTAGCTTCAGCGATAGATAAGAATTTTTTGTTGTTGCAATTGTCATTTTGCCAGATTCATCAGTCTCTTGGCTGTGTTTCTGCACCAAAGGTTTGCACTACGAATGCAGTTTCTCAAAGTTACTGGACATCACTCCCTTCTTTTAAAGGGGGGAGCGAAAAAGAGGAGGAGGAGAGATTATTCTTTTCACACATCACTTCAATGCATTGACTTACGCTTGCAGTAATACAAGTGAGGGATTGCAGAGAACTAGGGCACAATGCAGGTGGTTGGAGGGAAAATTGTGTGAACTGCAAGACAGTGATTTAATTACTTAAGAAAACCCCATTGCCAAAACTGGGGCATCCTGAAAGTGCACTTTAAGAATATAGGAATCATCCAGTATCACAAAGGCTGCTTGTGAGTCTGAACTAAATTGTATCAGGTTTTCTCATATCAAACTTTTCTGTGAACTCAAAACTCATTCAGTGAAGAGGTGTCCACTAAGGTTTTGGCTAATAAAACATCTAAATTCACTCTTGCTTTTGGTAACTAATCCCAAGGAAGTTATATGCTTTGATGCTTTCCAATATTAATCTGAGCTATCAATCAAAGTGATGATACTAATCCAGTGCATAAATATATGTATTGATTGACAAAAAATGGTTAAGAAATTGCAATTACCGTTTGACTTACAGGCTGTATTAATTTTTATTACTCTTTTATATTTGGAATTCTTGAGACTATAATGTCTTACTTTCCAAATAAGTGAAGTATCATGGAACTGAAAGAACATATGGCCTTCTTAATACCTTGTGCACAGTGAATTAAAATGTTCTTTGTGTTTTGATAATCATTTGTAAGTACTAGTTCAAATAAACTTGGCATTTGTAAAGTTCACAGGTAGTGAGGCATCATTCATCATTAATTTCAAAAGGAAAAGTATTGCAAATGTGCTTAGCCCTCTTTAACTCCTTGAAAAGTGTGCCTGCAGTATGCAGTGAAGCATCAGTCTGAAACAGAGCAGCAACACTCTCTAGGTTATCTCTGGTGGTAGTGATGGCTCTGCTCTGGGGCTAATTTGTCAATGTGTAGCTCTGCCTAGACAGAGGGCAGTCTCTGCCCTGCTTATGTGGCTCAGGCTACTTTATCTGAACTAAAAGGGGCAAGACATGATGATAAAGCTTATGTATTTTCACTTCAGTCTTCAGCTCACTTATGGCATCACTATGAACACAGAGAAGCTTACCAGAAGCTATTGGAGGATATTGCTGTTCTGCGGCGCTTAGCTGCTAGACTATCTAGTCGTGCTGAGATGGTTGGAGCCGTGCGCCAGGTAAGAAGATCCTGGTGTCTAACACGTATGCTGGCTGCACGCGTTCACTCTTTCTCTTTTTCAGCCATAGCTGGAGGTTATATGAATTTGAATTTTATTTACCATTATGACAGATTAAAGGTGTTTGTTATAGTGTCAGATAAGATACCATTTCAGTCTGGAAATAGAATTCGAACAGAAGATTACCCATGAAGCTATTCAACATTTGTACAATAGGAGCGTATTTATTATTCAGAACTATAGCTACATCACAAGAAACTTATTTAAAATCAGTGCAGAATGAATAAGAAAACTTTTTTGGGTTGAAAAGCTCATCTAGTTGTCACCTACCTTTGGCAATAGCTTAATCAGGGAACTATAAAGCATATAAGAACAAAGCAAGTATAAATGAGAACACAGCAATACCTCCTAGGTTCAAGACTGTTGCTTCTTCCCACTAAAGTAACTAGACTGATGCCAGTGACTAAGACCTTTGAGGGTCTGAAAACAAATGTACGTATACCACATAACTAATAGATAGGCACACAGACAGACTGTATAAATATATGACAAAATAAATTATTATATTCTGGGTATATATATGAATGCATGTGCATTTGTGTTCCAGTTAGCTTAGGAATTTTCAATCATGGAGGTACCAATATTTTTATAACAACAACTATTCCAGATTTAGCCCTGACAGGGAACATACACATAGAGGCAAATGATTTGTTTAAGAACCGTAGAGGTTACCTGAGTATTCCCCTCTTTTCTTCCTTAGGAGAAGCGTATGTCAAAGGCAACAGAAGTAATGATGCAGTATGTGGAAAATCTGAAAAGAACATATGAAAAGGATCATGCTGAACTAATGGAGTTCAAGAAACTTGCCAATCAGAATTCTAGCAGAAGCTATGGTGCATCTGGTAAAGAAAAACAAAATTTAAGGGTTTGTCTTGCCTCTGTACAGAGAGATGTCGGTGCTATTAATGATAAAAAGTGAAATATCATGAAACTTCTTAATGAAGTTCTGATCTACAGGAGTAGATGTCAAAAAGTTATAGATATAACAGTTAAAATATTTAATATAAGCCATACTTAATGCTACGGTACAGTAATATAAAATCACTATTGCTTACCAAATTCTGATGAGATCCAATGACATTTCCATTGGCCTATGCATAGGTACATACGCGTAGTTTGCACAGTTTTAACACAGCTACCTCTTAGGTGACAGATAATGGCAAAATTTCATTATTAAAAAGATTTTTTCTTTATGAAACCTTTTCTTTGCTAGTTTTCTGGAAACTGAAATATGAGTATTTTCTTTTGCAAAAACTTATACATGGAGGCAAATAGTGGGCTTTTGCCTGATCTTAGTAAAGATAGTAATGGTTCAATTTTTTGCAATTATTTCAAATTTCTTTTGCAAGTGTAATTGAGACCAGAACTGTATGACAGATAAATATGCAGTCACTACAGATCTTGTATAAATATACTATATCTGAGTTTGAAATACAAGCTAGGGGTCTATTAATATTATTTACAGATACTCATATAGTCTAAGACTGTTCTTTATCTGCTGTTTTTATGCAGAAGATGGAGTACCTCGTTCATCTAGATCCATGTCCCTTACTGTTGGAAAGGTATTTCTACGATATAAAGAAAATTAAGTGAACATTTTATGTAGTGAAATTTCTTTGTCTACATACACTCTCAAAACATAGTGTTGTTAAATTCTCAATATTGTTGATGTAATTTAGTGCAAGTGCTTTGTCATTTTGGATACATGATTAAGTATGACTTTGTTCAATAATAATGCTTGCTGGGAAGATATAAATAATAAAGGGACCTATTTGTTTAAGAAGGATTGTATTCCAGGCCACATACCTGTGCTCCAGAGAATGACTTACATCCTGTGCTTTATTCTAGTTCCTCAGTGAGGAAGCTGAACATTGGATCAAAACTTACTGTATCATTCAGGATTCCATGATCATACCACTTTTGTTATCGTTATCATATCATGTTCAGAGTAGCTTAGATATAAATGGTTATTTTTAAGTGGGGCTCATTTTTCAGTTAGCATCAAAGTATCTTGTTTGTTTTGACAAAGCTTTCAGAGTGAGAGATTATCTCAAGATTGTTTTGGCTTGATCAATTAATAACTTTAACACAGCCAGTGTTCCATTTCTGCAAAACTTCCAAGTGTTGGAGATCGTTTATTACAAGATTTCCTAAAACAACTAGTGACTTGAGACAGCCAAATCACAATGTAACCATTATGAAATTTGTTGGTCAAAGGCATTATATTCTTTCTATTATTTCTTTTCATATTTTTATTTGCTTGGGTTGTAGTTCTTTAGCGGCTCTGAGTGCTGGATTGAAAGAATTAGAGTACAGAGCATGCTGAGGGCAAGACTGGATTTCAGAATGAGAACCAGATAAGTTGAAACAGAAGTCCAAAAAAAAGATGAAATTTAACAAGGCTTTCAGTGTGGAGGGAAAAGAGTAGCATCCCAATACACCACCTCTTTTCACACTAAGCACTTGCCATACCAGACAGTACTAGAGTACTTTTTTGGGGAAAACCACAGCCCTAACAGCCATTTATCTTAATTTTGTTCCTAACTCTCCTTTCCCCCAAGGGACATTAACGTACATCTTTGTCACACCTATTAACTTGTAGAATTGTTCTTCAGCCTATCTTGTTGTATGATAGAAAAAAATGTTGTTTGTCACAGAATATGCCACGGAGGAGAGTCAGTGTTGCTGTTGTTCCTAAATTTAACTCCTTAAACATTCCTGGTCAGTCACCAACAGCTTCACCTATACCTTCAATGCCTTCCCTGGTAAGTAAACCCCGCAGTTTAAAGATACTACTTTTTGTCTAAACCACTTTTGCACAGGACCAAGCTAAATTTACTAAAAAATGTAAGCTCTTTCATTGTTTTAGTTTATTTTGACTCCGTCCTAGTGAAGAGGATGGACAAAGGTGATTCCTGTTGTGTAAGGGACATACGCCTTCAGAATCTATCCACTTTGGACACAGAGTTGAAGGGGGCTAGCTGGTGATTCAGAGCCATTAGACATTAGCTTACACAATTTGCCTTTAATCTGTAGTAACATACTGGAAAGAAGTAGTAAAAATGGTTGTCCCCTGTGGGAGAGAAGTTCTAACTAGAATCCATAGAGGACTGCTTCTCTTCATTGCCAAAAAGTCCACTAAACATAAAAGTATGTAATTAATTACAGAAACGTATGTGGAACAAATTTAGAAGTTCTGTCATGTTCTGAGATTAGTGGAGCTATCAGCCCTTTCCCTTGACTTTTTGTTTATAAAATTTTCATAAATTAAATGAGAATCTAATCTTAACCTAATGAATCTATATAAATGCTTTGAAAGAAAGCTGCAAGGGATACCAATGGTTCAGAGATGAGCTAAGATGGCACATAACCTGGAAATTATGCAGTTTTCTGTTAAAAATGTAGGGCTATTTAAACGACAGGTGCTGCTGAGACGCTAAATCCATTTTAGTTTTAAGAAAACAATCTGTCTGTGCAATTTAGTTATTATGTACTCAGGGTCAATTGTTTCAGGAACCAAGTGTGTTTGTTTACCATAATTTATTATTATTTATTTTTGTTTAAAATTTTCCATTGAGAACTTAGCTAACAAATACATTTCCTAGGTTAATATGGAGAGAAGCAATAGAGTAAAGAAAGACTTTTCTTGGAAAAAATAAGCAGGGTAGAAGGGAATTTTGCAGAAAATTCTTCTTAGTGTGTAAGTCCATTGTTTACTGTGGTTAGTAGGAGTAATTTGAAAGCTCTGTGTTAAAGACACCTTGCTCGTGGGTGTGGGAGGAAACCTAAGCAGCACATTGACTTTGTCATTTTACTGAAGACTCATTTGAAATTAATTCATGGATGTAACATTTATTGCTGTTTTTCACTTACAGTCTGAATCACCTAGTAATGGAAAGAGCAATCTAACAGCTACTCCTGTTCTGCCAGCACTTTTAGAAAAGTGAGTTTTCTCTAGTTCATCTCATTACCTATTAAATCCGGGTATGAAATGAAAGGTATATAATTTCTATCTTTCCTGGCAGAAGTTGTACTAAGGCATAAGGCATTGAAATCAGTGACACAATATTGGCTTACGTTGATTTACGATCTGGTAACTGTTCTTTACTATGTCACCATCATATTGTTCTTTTCATATTCAAAGAGTTTACAAGCAGTATCAGAACTAAATCGAGCCTGCTATAATCATTAGAACTCATCAAGTAAAACTGCAGCAGAAGATCATACATTTACACATTTGAGTAGGCCTGCCTTCAGAACTTGACAAAACTAAGAGTATTACATGCAATGCATGTGGCTTTTTTAAAAATATATTTCCTGGAAGGAATTAATGCTGTATCTAAGTTGGCCATCAGCAACCCTGGGTATGAATACTTCTTAACTTGACTATCCCAGTAATAGAAGTTTGTGTTCTGCCCTTGCCTTTTCAATGTGTGGCCATCTAGTAAGAGTCGTACTTTGAAATACTATGATATCCAGCATCATGTAGCTTTTTAAATTTATATGAATTAACATAACTATATGAAATTCAAAAGTATAATTTATCATAATAGTAGATCATCAGAATTTTACAGAAGTCAAAACAATGATTAAATCGAGTAGTAATTCTTTTTTTAATATGAAATGAACATTCAGCTAAATTAAAGCATTAGGTTTGAGATTTTAGTTTTAACAACGTTAGATTTTAGTTATATCAGCCAGAGAAGTTTGCATTTTAAAATTAAAAAATAGAGATACAAAAGAGGAAATTTTGGTTTTCAGCCTAGAAACAAGCAAAATATCTATAGTTTTCTAGTACCTACAAATTGCAAAAATATTTTTCATTAAAACAATTGCCCTTTTGACTCTGTATTACTTACCATTAGTGTAGATGTCCTGGCTGGATTAAGGTGTGGTGTTGTTATCCATTTTCCATAATAGTTCTGTAAGTCATTCCATGGGTTTAAATAGTACTACTTTTGGAGCAAGATAATAGTTTTATGGACAAGGAAAGCAAAGAATTGCTCTGATGGAAAGCATGTGCATCTGCACATTTCTGGGAAGACCTTTTAAGTTATTACAGTTGAAATTCATGTAGACACATAATTTAATTTTATGCAAGTTCTTGAAATGTAAAGCTTCTGTAGGAGTAGAACACAAAGATGGGAAATATGAAAACATGTGAGACTGGGATGAGAACAGAAGACATACTCAAGCTGTTCTCCAAGGTCCTTGTAAGCAGTTACCATTATGGGTACAGGTACTGTTGCATTTGCAAACCTGTGTGTGTAAATAGTCTATTCATATGTATAATCAGCCTAGATTCAGTCACCTTTACAAATACTTATCTCTTTCAGGAAATGTTGCACATTCTGAGGAAGTTGCTTGCTGATGTTTCAGAAATAAAACTTACTAAAACATCACATTGATTTTTGTTGTTGTTGTTACTACTAGTATTATTACTACTTTGGTTGTTCAGACTGTTTACAAACCACAATAAAATGTCTGCAATACTAATTTAAATTCAAGTTTGTTAGGATACTTTAAACAAGCAAATTAAAAGCTTTAATATATGTAGAACTCACATCAGTACAAAATATTGATTTTCCCATATTTTAGATGAGTGCTGAGGCAGGACAAAATTTATCTTATGTCTTTTTTTTATCTCTGTGCTTTACCGAGAATGAAAATATGCAAGAATTGGGAAAAAATAGTGAACTATGCCATTAGTTGTTACAATTCAACAGAACTCTGCAAAATTTAGACCATCCTTTGAAACTGTACAGAAATTCATGGCGGGGAGGGAACACCTTATCGATATTTCTTACTGGATCTTAAGAAAACAAATCATGTTATCAAGTAACAGAAGTAGAACTTGAAATTGAAGTTTGAGTGTAAGTATGTATGCATGGGACAGCTGCTATAGTAGTGTAAAATTACATAATTCAGCAGAGTTTTGTATATTCGAGTACTTCAAGATTATATTCATAATGTCTTTAAAGTCCAAGTGAAAATAATGTCTACTGTTAATATGACTTCTTGAGAGAAACTCCTTTGCCCACAGATGGCATCAATCAGGATGAATTATCCTGCCATTGATTTTAGTGTCAGAAAAATAAGGCCTACAAAAAGGGTTAGATTCTAGAAGTTGAAATAGAGTCCACTGTTGAGCTTATTAAACCTTGACTTTGATAGATTTGCTAAGTCATGTCTGAATCACTTAAAGTCTCTGTCACAGACTTAAATAAATAGGGACAGCTGAGCACTGCAGAAAGACAGCAACATGTAATGGCTTGTCTTTAGACTAAGTGCTAAAAGCTTTTACTTAAGAAAAGTTTTAGTGACAAAAGCTATGTATGTGTTTGTATTTGTTTACCTGTGCATCAGTTCAATGTACAAAGTCAGCAGAGAGGAGTACCTAAAAGGCAAATAAGAAAGAAGTTCTGTTAAATTAACATGTGGTATTATTTCTATTGTTTTCCTCTGACGAAGCAGGCTACAATTTCTAAGATGATTTTTAGAAAGTTGCGGGAATTATTTTAAAGAACAGTAAATAAATGCCATGGATAAGCTGGGAAACAAATGTTCTGTTCTTTTTTAAAGAAGAAGCAGCAAAATGCAAGTTTTAATACCTTAAAAACATATTAATTATTGTTCTTAAATTGCAACATTTTGAAACTAAAATTTTGCTCAGTGTTTAATTTTTTTCTTTTGAAAGATGTTTTATTTCTCTGATGTACATTAAAGAAAAATCAGGAGTCACAAAATTGCATGTGATTGTTCTTGTTCAGTAGTATACTCCAAATATAATACATTTCAGTGCTGTTATTTTCTATTTGTCTGTTCCTTTTGTCTTGGCAGTGGTAAGACTAATGGAGAGCCTGACTGTGAAACTTCTACTTCTGCGCTGACACAGAGTGGGTTGGAAGAAATCAATCGTGAAACGAAAGCCAAGATAGAAGAGGAAGCGTATAACAAAGGGTGGGAAAATTTTATGTTAACTAAATCTGTAAATATGTGCTACCAGATGAGGACGTATGTTTTTAAAATGTAATTTTAAATGCAAAATGAGTGACATAATTAATATGAGCTCCTAGAAAATGGTCATAATTGAAGCAATTTGGGAAACAATGTGAGTGAGCTTCATTCATTATGTTTGCATCATAGCTGTTCACATTCATCTTTTATTAATGTTAGCCAAACTGTGGGAGAGCAGTTATATCAGAGATTCAGAGCTAAATGGGTGGTTTTAAGTCGATAGTGTTCAGCTTCATGATAGGATAATCCTAAAAAATTTTCTGAAATGTTTATTCTGAAAAGCATACATGGAAATGCGTAAAGAGTAGCTATCCACTTTTGCAATAAACTCATGTTGGTTGTGTTACCAAGTGCTTTACACAGCACGTTTTAGGGAAATTAACAGCTTTGGGATCTGTTTCTAAATGTCAAGCAAAGAACATTGTACTATGTGAAGAATGAGACAAAAATTTTGATCTTTTACTGCAGAATCCAACAAGCCATCTATCTTTAGCATTTACACTTATTTTCCATGAAAATAAAATATCTAGAGGGTGTTCAAAATGATTGAAAAATAATAGAGAAATACTTACCAACTCCTTTACAATAGACAAAAGTTGTGCTCTGCTGAGAACTATAATCTCTTTTTCTTTTTTAAGATGATAAATTTGGTAACAGAGCTAATAAAATCTTCTGTTAAGGAAGGGTGGCTCTCTGTGTGCGATACTCATGGTCTTTAGCTAGTTTTTACTCATCTGAGTGCTGCAACACTGCTACTTGTGTTTTGTTGCATGTAACAAAAAAAGCTAATTTTTCATTACATAGGAACAGAGTTACACAGCATGCTAGACTAAGAAAAATGTTTTTTTCTGTTAAAGATATCAGGAAGGCTTGAAGAAAACCAAAGAACTTCAGGAACTGAAGGAAGAAGATGAAGAGATACCAAAAGAAAGTCATGATGAACATGAAGAAAGTGAAAATGAAGATGAGATAAAAAACCTGAAAAGCAGGTGAGACAGTGGTGTAATATGTCCCTACAAGAAGAGCCACTTTTTTCTATTTGTGGTACCCAATCAAGTGTTCTATACTATTATCTTCACATGTTTTCTTCCAGTCTAGGGAAGTGTATTTGAAATAACAGTATTTTCACAGAAAGGCATATTCTGAGATACCATAGTTGCAAAATGCAAAATTTTTTATTTTGATATTTCAACTAAAATTGTATGTTGACATCAAGATGTTTCATCTTGATGGGGTTTGGTTATCATTTGAAGTAAAAAATAATTCCACAAAAGTTGTTTAGATGCCAGAATGTATGTCTCAGTAGGCATACATTGTCTCATGAAAGTTGTAATTCAGGAATCTGATGCCCATATTTGTGCCATACGTCATTCCCAAAGGATCTTCACAGGTGAGTCTTTCAGTATATCTACAAAGTAAATGCAGATTAAGACAAGCTCCTCAGCTATGTTGAACTTGCTCTGACTTGGACAGGCAGGTGTCTGCTCTCTCTGGAAACTGTCTAGATGCAGCAGAACCGCACTGTGATGGAGTTCCTGCCTTTCAGCAATTACATGTTTACATCTGTACCCGATGCTCTTTGTATGGGGAACTTTTGAATCCTCTGCTTATTACCTGAAGCATTTAATGCCTAACTGGAAAACTTTTCTGAAATGTTCAGCTTTTCTTAGTGTTAATTATTGAGTCTCCTTGGTGGTTCTACCACCCAATTCAATATACCTGCAATTTCCTGCATGTTAAAAGTAAAGAGACTTTTGCGTTACAGATGAATAGAATGCTGGCCAAAGCCAGTAATATTTTATTAAATAAAATAAATAAATTATAAATTATAAAGTATTATAATGTATATTATTAGTAGTTTTACTATATTAATAATAATCATTAATAGTAATTTATATTACTAATATAAATTATAAATATTGAATTCCTACCATTGCAAGCTAAGGTAGGAATCCTTACATGATCCATAAGAATTTATTTCCATTCCATAACCATTATGGTTATAAACATATGTTAATTTGAGATTTCAGCCATATCCAGAAGGGCAGCCATCTTGCTAGTCATTAAACTCTTAGGAAGAAATGGTCAGTTTAGTTGCACAAGCTATGAACAGTGCAGAATTTTACATGACATCAAGTTCTGAGATTTGCCAGTTGACAGGTGGGAGAAATAGAAGTCAAGTTTACGGTCTTCAGCCGTCTTGCAAATATCACCCACGTCTGAGTGTACAGCTCTTCTTAAAAGAACTTAGCAGTCTGATTCTTCTTTGGCACGGTGTTTGTATTTGGAAGAAAGATGGTGCACCATACATTTACGAAACTTTTCAAACTAAAAACTTTAAGATAATAAATTTGTATATGATTAATATATAACAGTTTTCTTTTAATTTTACAGCAGACTTGAAGTCATCATTAATTATTTACATATACTGTACCCCAAACTGTGTAAACACTGGAATGTGGTATGGCTTGTAGTGGCTGCGATAATCATTTTTGCTGTGGTGTTGGGAATCTACCATTCATACAACTCCTGTGATGAAAAATCAGAGGGACCTGAAGGGAAGGCCAGCTGTTCTGCTGCCCATCAATATTCCTGGTGGAACTCAGGATTTCAACATGAGCAACGTACTGAATAATAAAGGAACAACCATGTATTTATGGTACCTGAGCAAGTATGCATATTAGAACACAGTTGTTAAAGGTAGTGCTTAGTCATCCTTATGGTTGTTAAGTGTGATCTGTTAGACGAGTCAGTTACTCCACACCAGCAGGTTGGGGGATACATTGTGAATATACCTTGCCAAAATGACAATCTCATAAATAATCCTGTCTGTCCTCTTATTGTAAATGACTCATACAAATAAAGGAATATTGAATCATGATAAGGTTGTGGCAGTAACTAGCAAGACATTTAAAGGAATGATTTGCACAGGACATTGCTATCTCTGCTATGATTTTGAAGAAAATTGTAAAACCTGCATTTGCAGTTAGTGCTTTACTTTGCATTTCCTGAATTTATTGGTGACTGTTGAAGTACTCTAATTAATTTCCTTTTTCATGATTATTGGGTAGAAATAGAAGCTCTTCTATGGGAGGTTAGAATTATATTATCAGACCAAATGCCTTGCTGATTAAGTAATTTTATAAGAGGAATTAACTGTATAATTATTTGAATGGAATACTAAGTACATGCATAAATGTGTTTTATGATATACTCTAGGAATGGGACCACCACTTTTTTTAAAATGGGATGCACAACAAAACATAAAATAAGGTCTAGGTGACACAGTTGATACCGTCAAATAAATCTGGGAACTCCTGATATATAAAAGGGACATACTTTGCAAGAAGTGTGTGTATGCCACTCAGACTCACCACTATTTACAACAAAGAATAGTTGTTGTCTGGAAGGTTGGATGTGTCGCCTAAGCCCAAAATACAGCAATCTCGGATGTTGGAAGAAATCTTCAATTCTTTATTGAAAAAAAAAAAAAAAAAAGGAAAAAAGTCTTCAAACCTGTGTATATAGGCGTTCACACTAAGTGGACTCTGCCCTACTGCTAATACTGGAAATAGATATCCTTTGAGATCTGCACTAGGAACACAGTTCTGCACACAGCCAAAACCCTACCAGTGCCTAGGTGAATCAGGACGTAAAGGGAATGAGGACTTTGAAGACATCACTGCAATTTTTTAGTAGTTCCCTTTCAGAATCTGATGCCAAGTATGTAACTGTTCTGATATGCTTTCAAAGCTGAACTATCAGGACATGATAGATTAATCTTTTGCCCAGATTTTTTAGCAGTTCTGCCTATTCAGGAGTTGTGAGTTCTTACACAAGAATCTGAAAGCCTGAAATTTTTAGACAAGCAATTTCAAATGGTGAAGCCATTATCTATAAAGAACCACATCAGCTAGGGCTGAGACCAAAATGCATGTCACTTAAGGTATACCTTATGTACCTGCTGAACATCACTTCTGATTGAAGATGATCTATGTTTGTCTTTCCATAGCTATATGCTTGCATCTAACCACAATATCAAAATCAGTGTGACACTTGATTGCACTCATGTCTTGCATTCTTCTGGCATTTTCTGACTAACAGGTCTGTTGACCAACTGAAGGACAAGTATGTTATGAAGTACTGTAATTTCAGTTCAGATGAAGTTAGTATTGTCTTGTTTTCTTTTGGTGTAAACACTGAACCTCAAGCTAACTGTCAAAGAAAACAGGTTTCTAACTCAGTCAGAAATTTAATTCACGTATCTGGCACTAGTAACAAATATCCTGCTGGTGAATTTTGTTTGTTACATCTTTAGCCACATGTTTCTTAAGAGACATTTATATGGAGAAATAAAATAAAAATATAAAATAATAATAATAATTTAAAGAAAAAGCAGACCACTACCACCTTTTTTTGGAGGGTGGGAAGTCTATAAGCAGTTGGGAGGTTTGTTTTTTATTTTACAGTATATATTGTTGAGGAATAGTGTGCTTAAGGAAGTTCAAAAAGGATAATGGGAAAGTGTCATTTGGTCTAAAATTGTAATTGGTAAAGAATAAGACAGAAGAAGGTTTCTTGCAAATTACTTAGTATCTGTTTGGTTCAGTTAGAGTATCTGACTATGAAGAACTACTGTGACATTTCACGTACTTTCAGTATTTGAAGAAATCTGTCAGTTGCTCTTTGAATACTTAATTAAAATCAGCTTCTTTAAGTTAATATTCTTTACAAATAGCATTGATAACTTAATAAGGCAATTGAAGGTAAATAGGTAAATTGAAGGTAAATAGTCCCGAAGATTCACAGACTCCTATGCCAAAAAATTATGGCACATATTTCATTATGGGATTGTGGAAATGTTGGGCTGCACTGAGGAGAAATAATTAACAATGCCTATCATTGAATTAATTCGCTCTTGTTTACATCTGCACTCATGTGTGTCCAACACCTTATTTTAAGTACATGTCGAAAGTTATTGATACCAATAGGACTCCTGAACTGCTTAATGTTAAGCATGCGCTAAGTTGGGTTTTTTTTGGTCTGTGGGTGAACGAGGTCTCCATCCTCTCTTGGAACTCAGCAGACTGGCTTTTTGTGGACTTAGTGCACAAGGGCGGATTTCCGTAAGTAGTTATACTGATTTGAACTGAACTACTTGCATGTTTAGGGCAAGTATAATTTAGACACAAATTTATTAATCATTGTAGGGAATGGACTGAAAGAGGCAAGAGATTTTAATGGCAATGAAAAGATGAAGATAAAGTTTATTTAAAAAAAATTGTTGTTCTTTTTATAACTACTTTGAGCAAACTGTCCACTAAAAATAATGAACCACAATGACTAACAGCACATTAAATATTTTTGCTTATGTATTTCAGTTAGTTAAAGGAGACACCTTTATTTTAATAGGAAACTAGATTGAGCTCAAAAACTATTCTAAATGTAATTTTATCTGTTGGATATTAGTTTGCTTTATCTAGAAAAAAAATCAACGTCTGTGTTCAAAGATCACATCAGATAACAAGAAATAGATCTATTATTTATGCTATTAACACTGAAATAGTTTTCTTGAGGTGCAATATTTATTTTTCTGCTTTAACAAGACACGTTTATTGTTTTTCCTGCACAGCACAGATGTTTCTAGTAAAAGGAATTTTAAAAGGGCACTATTTTTGTGTATCATATTTAAATTTGTAAGATTGTAAGATTTTGCACAAGTGTGCTGGTATTGTACTGTATAGTATCACATACTTGAGTTTTGAAATAAAAGTATGGTTTCAAAGTCCTTAATGTTGCTACCCTAAAGGTTTGTTTTTTACGTGTGCTCTGTCTGCACATTAATGGCTATGTTCTTATGAAACACATACTGCCTTGTGTGTCGTAGTGCCACATTACACATACCAAAGATCTTGTTCTTAGTCTTTCAGTTCTTCAGGAAAGTGGTGTAGAAGAAGCAAGCAAATTCCTGTTTCAATAGAGAAAGTGTTTGTAAGCAGGGACATCCCTGTCATACGCTAGAAACAAGATGAGAGAGGAAACTGAAATATCCTGGAGAGAGTTTAACTCCTGCTTCAGAGGGAGGCTGCCTGACACTGAGGAGGCTGAACACGGAAAGCCACAAGGGAGATCTGTAACCAAAGGAGACTGAGTGAAAGGTTAGGATTCTTTATTTGCTTTGTGTTCTTGTAGGCTTGGGAGGTCTGGGAAGCCTGGGCTTTGTGGAGAGCTGAACTGCCAGACCAGTGAGAAGGAGATAATCCTCAATTTCCACAAAAAACAGAAATGTCACTTCTGAATCTGATGGTCTGTGTCAGGGAGAAAAACTTTGGGACAGCAACAGCCTTGCAAGGAATTACTTACCAGGAGAAGACCCTGATATTTGTATTTTCCACGTAAACTTTTTTTTTTTTTTAAACTGTTTCCTCTCCAGTTGTCCAGGCTTCAAGGTTCCTTCAGAAATCATTGTACAGAACAGTTAAGTCTGTTATCCCATATCAAAGGTTTTCTGTTTAGCAATCCTCATCAGCATTTTAAAACATGCTGGCATGAGATGCTGGGAATTCTCCTTATAGGTTACTATAAGTATTTAAGACAAATGCTAATTAAACATACAGGGCTGCTTTTTTTTCACCACACAAGTTAAGATGAAGACCCACAAACAGGTTAAAGAGCTTTTATACTGTTACAGTCCAGGTAAGTGATCTTCCATAAAGTTTTGGAACAGCTGAAATATAAAAAGGAAGAAACTGACAAAAAAAAAAAAAAAGGTTATTTCAGTCTCACTTCATCATTCTAAAGTTCTTTCTTCCCTCTCCTAATCTGTAGTTTGGTCTTACAAAACCATGTGAAGGAGCTTATTTTTTTGTTTCATGTTACAAAGGTGTTTATCTCATCTTTCCAGCTAAAAATCCTACTAAACATCAATAGCATGGACAGAGTTTGACTGAAGGAACTTTGCCACTGTGAGGATAATAAGCACAAAGTGTTAAAACTTGGAAGGACAATTAGCATGCAATTTTAAAATGTCGGAAACCCAGCTTTTAATTAGTTTTCATAATAGGAAATACTTAGCAGTTCAAGGTAAGCATGGAGGTGGTAAGATTTTGTTTAATATTCTCAGTGTTTTACAGCCATAGTCTACTAGTCCATGACAGCTACAGAATAACTATTAGTTTCTGCTCCTACATTGTAAATGCAAATGAATCCACTTAAAACTTTCTTCAGTGAGAGTAAGTCTGATTGCAGTATTTGAGATTGCCATCACTTTGTAGAGGCAGGTAAGTACAACACAAAGGAGTGAATAGAAATTCGAGCAAGAAAGTTGTCTTAAGATCTCAAGAAGCTTTACCAACATTCAGTTCCAAACCACAGCCCAAACTCAACCCAAGTTTCATTTCTTTATGGCTAATGGAGGCACCATTTCATTAACTCACAGCATTCTCCACTCAGCCCTGTAGATGCCTGTCTATGTTACAGTATACCCATAGCCATGTTAAATGCTGCTGTAAGAGATTGGGCCTGTGCACAGATAAAAATTAATACTATCTTAATATATTAAATGGGAACTTTCTACAATGCAAACCGCAGTTTCAAGAGGTAGCTACTGTTACATTTGTGTTTACAGGATCTTGAAAACAAGCTGGGGATGTAGGACATCTAAAAGTTTACTGAATCACAAACTGAGCATGATGTAACAAAATCATCCTGTTGCAGAAAAAAGGCTCATACCTTTCTGAGCTGCATAAGCAGGTAATTTATTAATCAGTACTTGGCATTGTCAAGGCCTCAGCTAGAGAGAAAGAGTGAGCAAACTGGGGTTTCTTAGCTGAAAAAAAAGTGTAAGCAAAGGTATAATTCTTTAAATGCGTACGATTGTTGCAAAACGTAAGGTAATAAACTCTTTTCCACGTCCATTTCCAACAGGAAAAGAAGTTACAGGTTTACAGCACAGTATGGGTAAGTCAGTTTAGACTGGGGAATACCTTTTAACAGTAAAGGACAGTGAAGCATTGGAATAGAGTGCTTGTCAAAATGCTAGGAATTTATCACTGGAAATCTTTAAGAACATGTTAGACACATATCTGTCAGGAATAACATAAATACAGCTGATCCTACTGACAGAAAGGGAACTAGCTGATCTCTTGGACTCCGTTCCTGTTTATTGGAATGTCTGCAAAAAAATCATTTCTTGGCTGACTTCGTGAAGGTTTTCTAAGTTATAGCCATGAGGATCATCTGTGTTTTGAATCAGTCTATTGGAATCACTGTTTGTTGGAACTTCACAAAAGGCAGCAGTGAAGGGACTGGCTCCCACCTCTGTCCTTACAGTCTCACAAGGAATCCCATTTACAGTAGTGTATCTCCAAATATGTTCAAAACTAGGTATCAGGTTATCTCTGTGTTATGGTACCTATTTTTGCATTGGAACTCTAAAGCAAAGGAAAGTAAAAGTACTACATCAAGACAAATAGGATAGTGGTGAATGGATGCCTTTCCAATTCCAAAAGAAAAATCCTGCCTGGCCTGCTGTGATACAATAGAGAATTTGTTTTATTTACCAGATGAATAGACAACATGAGTAATGAGCTGTTAATCAGTAAAACAGGAAAAAATAACAGAAGAAAAACTTCTTTCAAAGTGTTTACTGACTTAGCAGTCTAACAGTCTTATCTCCCTTCCTCAGCTGTGTTTTCTGAGTCAGCAGTAGTTAAATTTCCCATCAAGCCCGACATGAAAGAAAGTGTAAAGGGTGATTAGGGATTTCCAGTCAGTGACCTCACTTCTGAGTGGGACAGTCAACACATTTGCCCTGACATTCTTTCTATGAAGCAGTGCAGTGACAGCTGTAGTTACTTTCAAGAAGTCATCTCCAAGGTGGTCTGACAGTATCCAATACCTTAACTTTTCTTAGCACAGGAGACAAATCACCTTGAATTTCTTAATTTTTGAAGTTCGTGACAATGGCAACTTATTTTGGAGTTACCTCCGCAGTGTTTTTCATCTGGGTTATGACATTCATGGCTCAAAGTTACTTTATAACAGGTATGTAAAGTTCCACTTTTTAAAGTCTTCTAGTTGAATAGTAAAAGACTTGAAAAAAATAGCTAGATTTGCAAAGAAAAATAGGGGGAAGGGAGCGTGTGTAAATATGTTTCTGGCATAGGAAACCAGAGGGTTTTGAGAATACAGTGCAATCAAAACTACTCTGGCATATAGGGGAACTTCCATTGTTACTCTAATTTATTTACCGTCTAAATGCTACAGAGCTGCTTGGTTTAAAGATTTGGTATTGCATTTAGGATTAAGTTCAGATCTATTGAAATGTGATTTTATTTTGTACTATATAAAATACCACAGCAGTTTTGTACAATCCTCAGAGAGCAAAACATGCATGAAACAAGTTCTGTGCGTCTGTGATAAAATGCTATATTTAATGCAAAGTGTTTTGCTCTGATTTGACAATATCCCGACACTGTCTTGATTTGCAACATTGAAGGAAATGCGTGGCAGATATCTTGCAGTTCATCTCCAGGGCAGTCATGCCTGTCTCCGGTTAATACAGTGCAAAAGTTCCTATTTTGTATAAACTATCTGTTTGAAAAAATTAACACAGGGAATTGCTAACATCAACTTTATCACACAGTTCTTAGGTGACCCTTCTCATTTCTCATTCTCAAACATTGTTATATGAACCTATTTTTTCAATCAGGGTCATATAATACCCCTTCTATATTTTACTGAAATTTGAACGTCTTCTCCTTCAAATTCCATAATCAACTTGACACAGTCTATTCTAACTGCAGTAGCTACTAGGATATCTGCAGATACTCAGTGTATATCAGATGTTTCCAGATGTTTCACTGTAATTTGCAAGGAGTAAATGCTTGTTCTACCTACGCAAAAGAACATACACTATAGTTGCAGACAATTGATTTTCTTCTGAAAGGCTTCTGAAGTGAACCCGGACTGAGTGAATTAGAGGATCAACTCAAGTCCGGTTGAAATTCCACAGGATTGGAGTACCCAACAACAGTAGTCTCCTCCAGCAATCCCAACACTGAATAGTTTTCACTGGGGAAATGGAGACCTTGCGTCTTAAGACTATTCTTTCCAGCTGCTAGGACCCCGCTTAGTTCCCTTACAAGCCTCTCGGTGTATCTACTCATGCACCCTCTGCTCATTGGCCCAAGAGCTCCAGTTAAGCTCAGGGCTGATCTCCATCTGTGTCTTCGAGCTGTGTTGTAGCATGCCCTGTCCCCTTCTGTAGGGACTTACTGACTGGGCTTCACAGATGGACTCTGGACTTAGGTTGTATGTAGCCTTGCCTCCAGGATGGATTTCAGCCATGTGTTACAGGTAGCATCATCTTCTGCTGTTCCCAAATGGACTTTCTGGATGAACCCTGCATCTGACTCATTGTCTTGCTCTCTCTGGGGCTGCCAGTGAAACCTGCCACTGTCACCACTGTGGTCCTGTTCAGGTGCTGTAGGACTGTGCCCTGGTTTGTGAGGGCACCGTCCTGTCTGTGCTGCAGTCAACCTCAGCTCCTGGCTCCTCTTTCCTTGTGGAACAGCCTCGTTCTTGCTGCTCCCTGACAACAGCAGCCAAAGGAAGTTCTCTGTAATAAAGCAGAGTGAAGGCTTGGCACAAGGCAAAGAGATAGAAACAACAGCTTCCCCCCAAAAGCAAGAAGAGAACTAATGCACAATTAAGCCAATACCCATAGCTTACAAAAACTGAACAATTTTCTTCCTGTCCTAGGACAACTTTGTCTTGTTGTGAGATTCTTCTGTTTAAGTCTTCCCACCTTTCTCAGTAAAACAGATTTTTCACACAAGACCCAAATACTGAGGAAACTGTCCCATTATTAGTAGGTTAACTAAATAGAGCAAAGCTTTAAGTACAGCTATGTGCAGCTTGTGGACCAAAAAGGATAATATGCTTCTAAAGGATTAGTCTGTCTCCTGTACAAACTCAGTCATCTTTAGAACAGAGTTCAGAGGTGATTTAAGAAGTGATAAAAAGACTTTAAAAGGCTACTGTTCGCTTTTTGGATTTCTTCCTCACACTGTAAAACCATCTGGAATTTAGATTGAAGCTGATCACTTTTTTCCAAAATATTTCTTTGACTACACCATTTTGTTTTAAAAGGCTTAGCGAATTCTAAGGTACAACTTTGGTCCATGTCCTACAGTCACTTTTCTTATCACTTAAGACTTAGTTTTCTGGTACTGAATTTTTATGTTACGGTATGTATCTATCATGCAATTCTCATGTAGAAATATTTGTCCTGTAATTGAATGACTAAAGACTGTAACAGTTTACAATTATCTAGGCAACTTTCTAAGGTTTCACAAAATTCCATTCAGTCAGCTGCTCAACTTTATTTGAAATTTGTCAAGTTGGTCACTCAGAAACTTTCATTCTCAACGTTACATTTTCTGCAAGTTGTATTAGCTCAAACCTAAATATAGGAAAATAATTGACTAAGTAAGCAATAAAAGTAAGAATGAAATCTGAGCATAAAAATAGTAAGAGGAGAAAGGAATTAGGCATAAACGCTAGAGGTGGAGTGGGGTCTTGAAAAATAAGGAAGTGGAACTGTGGAATGTGCCTCAGCAGCTGAGACAGGGAGTTACTCAGGGACCCAGAACCAGAAGAGTTGCCTGTTAGCAAAAGGGAATCAAGAAAATTAACATCTAGAATGGAATGGAATGGAATGGAATGGAATAGAATAGAATAGAACAGAACAGAAATATTTCAGTTGGAAGGGACCTAAAACATTCATCTAGTTCAACTGCCTGACCAATTCAGGGCTTACCAAGTTCAAGCATGTTGTTAAGGGCATTGTCCAAATGCCTTTTAAATACTGACAGGCTTGGAGCATCGACCACTTCTCTAGGAAGCCTGTTCCAGTGTTTGACCTCTCTGACACAGAAGTACTTTGGCAAAAATGAAGACATACAGGAGGAAATTTATGAAGACAGGCTGGCTGAAAGGAAGAAATTTGACAGTGTGAATCATCTTTGCACTGGGACTACTTGGATAGACTTGAGGTCCTTGATATCTACACACACATGTTCACTGAGCATCCTCATGCAATATGTTTGGGCTTGTCTTATCTTCAAGTCAGGGCTGGATGCAGCCACTATTTGTCTATGGGGACTGCTCAAATGTTCAGTGGCTCAGCTGCCATGTGACTGGGTACCTGGAAGTCTTAATGGGAGGCCACAGCTTCCATCGCTGCTGAGATAAATCCACCTAATTCAGTGATTGCTCTACCAAATGTATCAGTCCAATTAAACTGAATGTAAAGACAGCAGAGATGCATCTTTTACCAGAAGCTATTTCCAACCCCACCACACCCAGTGGGAGCAGGAGTGAAAATCCTGCCTTTTAGCACTCCACACAAGCTTAGTCATCATTTTATCCCCTTCTCATCATAGGCGTGTCTTGGCTGCTAGTTCTATCTTTTCATTCGTAAAATTTAATTTAACCTCTGTTGCTAAGAAGTCATGCGGTGGATCTGCAGGCATCTGTTCATCCTGCCTCGAGAGTTTGTGGATTGCCTGTATTCTGATGCATAGATTTTATGAAGTATTCATTAGTGTACATACCCGGTGAGCACACACTCTGAAAAGCATATTGAGCAAGGAAGTAACACCTATGGCTGTTGGTCATATGAAATGTTTGCAATGAAATGTTGAAATGTTTCATTTAATATGGCAATTACTGTATGTAAATCAAAAAGAAAAAAATCTTTTTTCCAGTATATGCTTCCGGTGAAATATAGAGGCAAATGAGCAATATCCTTTCTCCTTTTCTGTGTCAAATCCTGAATTCTGTCCTATGTCTTTAACATAGGCTGAGAAACTAGAGGTGTAATCAGACGTAAGCTATGTATTTCCTGGTGCAGGTGTGCCAGCTGTGGCTATCTAAAAATGCTGGATGAACTGCATATGGAGGAGGAATGGGGAAAAGCGTCATAAATTCACCCAGCCTATCCCTTCTTTTTCTGCTGCTTGCCAAGCACTCAGTAAATTGAACACTTGACAGTGGCTGTAGGGTGGAATCATCATGACAACCTAGAGAAAAAGAAAAGAAATAATAAGCTTAGGAGGAACAAGGAACATAAAGAATGATGAAATCTTTATAGGTGTATTTTCTTATTGGTATATTAATTCAATGAAAAATTATGTATGATACCTTTGATAGAACTCACATTGGTAAGAGTCATGTACTGACAGAATCAGTGCCTTAGTGCAACTGCTAGTTTCATCATGTTAATTAAAAAAAAAAAGGTGAAAAAAACCCTGTCTGATTTCTCTTCCCATTTTGCATTAATAAGTACGACAAATAAGAGTGTCTTTAGTAAAAAAGTGACCCAGGTAATGACTCAAATGCCAACTGAATACGCATTTAGTCTAATAGCCAAACCTCTTGAAAGGCTTCTAGAGTATTGTGTTAAGGAAATATATTCTATTTTTAAAATATGTCTTTTTTGCTAGAAATTAGTTTTCTGCTATCCTCAAGCTAGAAACTTTTAACAATATTGAATTCAGTTGAATGTGATCTTAAATTCTTCATGAGGATTAAATGTTAATATTCAAATACTAACCTTGAATATTTGTGTTTAAATTACAGGTTCCATTGTTCCACCTTGCAGGATAACAGGTGTAGGAATTTACCTTGAGGAGAAAGTGAATTTCTCAGAAGCAAGTAATGCATGTAATCAACTGAATCTACAACTGGCAACTAAAGACCAAGTTGAAAATGCTTTGAAACATGGCTTTGAAACGTGCAGGTATATGACGTCAGTTGGTGTCTCATTACCTTTTATGAAAGCCTTTACCCGCATCTGAGGCTGGTGATGTATCTAATATTAAAAGGACTGATGCCTTTTATTGTAGCTATGGATGGGTGAAAGATGGATTGGTTGTCATTCCTCGGATAACATCCAACCAGAAATGTGGTAAGGGCAACACTGGACTAGTGCCATGGCATGCTGAACTCTTTAAAACTTTTAAGGTTTACTGCTTCAATTCCTCAGGTATGTAAGCATGGCAACTACATTTTTTGTGCTTTAGTTTGTTTTTTATGATTTTTTTAATATCTGCATGAAAAAATCATAACAAGTGAGTGAGTTCTCATAATTTGTTTGCCCTTTCCCCCCCCAGTCTTAAATGTTCTCAAGCCTTACTTAGCTCTGTAGGGGGAAAAAAGCTTCTGAGAAATACAAAAGGTCAATTCGGTTAATCTGCATTGATAATTTGGTGCTGCCACCAAAGCTCTTGAAGAATAGTTGCTGTAATGTTGACACAATGCTCTTAATATGATTTGATTATTTACGCACATTAACGTGAAAGACAGTGAATTGCATCTTTAACCAGGGTGTCTGTGTGTCGTGTATTTTCTTGCAAAAGGACCAAGAGTTTTTCTCTACAGTCTATAGCTTTTATTGATGAATGTGTAGGTGAATTAGTACTCAGGCAACATGCTCTAAAAGAAGCTGCTCCTATTGGTACTGTTATTTCTTCTGTTCCTATGCAATATGGTGTTTCAGTGCATGAAATATGTGTCATTCTGCATCAGAAATGTTGATTAGGTTGGGTAATGCTAAGGAGGTAGCAAGTAATTCCAAATTATTTGCTTTGTTTAGCTTTAATTCCAAAAAAATTATACTGTTACAGCATGTGAAGAAAGGCTTGCTGAATGGTTAGAAAATAAAGTAATTTATAGTTAACATTTATATGATTCTGCATTTCTTTATCTTAATTGCCAAACTGTTGCCTGTTCTAGGCATTTATTTTCCAAAACATTTGGCAGAATATTTTTCCTTTGTGCCAAAGAAATGCCAAAATCACTTGAAAACTGTAGTGGAAAAAGTGAAAAGCCCCTGCCATTTAGCTTTTTATTCTGTGAATGTAACTGCGTCATCAGACTTCCCATGGGGATTCAGTTGGAGAACAGTACATACGTCGCTTCCCTGTTATTTATGTTGTAGTCTGCTTGTTACTTTAGTGTAATTTTTATAGCTTTACAGAATATAGAACTTCACTAGAAAAAAAGAATTTTCACATAAGCCTGATTCAGAACTCAGCTTTTCCATTTACACATAAAAGTCCACTTGCACCCATTGTTTTATATAGACAACACTCGCATCATTTAAATGACTTAATTTCTGAGTGTGCCTCAAGTTTCTTTCTTTTAAGCCCCCATTAGAATCGTGTCATCTTATCGCACACTGGTGCCTCATTTATGTGAACGTTTTATGGGCTACTTTTGTTTCCAGGAACTCAAAGTAGCATTCCAGGTATCAACAGTGCACGCATATGTTTTTAACATATACATAATATAGTAGAAATATTTTTGAATCATGGATCTGCAGTTAAGTCACCTGCTCTGCAGGAGGTCATATTATAGTTTTTTATATGCATTATTACTCTGAGTACTTTTGGGGAGCAATCTTGTCATTGGTATGCAATTACAAAAAGAGCACCACACTTGCTCAAAAAAGTGTTTAACTATGTGAGTAACGATAAAAGGTGTGTAATCTGGGTTGTAGCCACATGTTTGAAATAAGCATGCCTGATTTGGGTAAACCTTTTGTGAATAAACAAATAATAATTTCCAGAAGGGAATGACTGAGGAACAATTTCAATAAATGTGTGTACAGTAAGTAAAAAACTAACATACAACACAACTCTTATGTATTTCCTTTCCATGCTGCAGATGTTCAGATTAATTCATGTAAACCAGATCCAACTACAGCCATACCACCTTCATCAACTGCACCAATGGACTTAACTGCATATTCAGGCTCTGATTTGACTGAGAACATCACAGCAGTGCCCAATGTGACTGAGTCAGAACAATCCCTGAAAAATATAAAATTTCGTGTAATATGTGTAACTGAAACTATATTACCAACAGAAGGGACTACTACAAAAATGCCAGAGGAATACTCACCAATTGACTCTCCTAACTACACTTCCCATGCTGCCTTTAAGAACGATGCCACTGTCTTTGGAGGTAAAGGCCATATATGGTAGCTATTTAATCAGAAGAGCTAGTTACATAGATGTTAGTAGTAAAACTGTTTACTGCTCTTTTGTTTGCTACTCCAGCATCCGTTATGATATAGCTGAACCTGGAGGGAGAATAGGAGTGTTACGGTTTTGCAAAAGCAAAGCTTATAAGGCAGAGGATTTTAAAATAATTTTTAAGTAGAAGTAAGATCTTTTTTTATACTTTTTGATAATATTTTAATATTAAACGGTGGAAGTTCATTCTGGTTAATGTGATTTGGGGTAAATACATTTCTGAGAGAGTCTTAGCAAACACTATGTGCTCAGAGTAATGGAAAACTCAGCAGGCTCTTAAAAGAAGCCAAGGAGAATTGCTGTTCTCCAAATATGGAGTTGTTCTCGAGATATGAAACTGAACTGTGTTCAGTTTTGGGCCCCTCGCTACAAGAGGGACATTGAGGTGTTGGAGCGTGTCCAGAGAAGGGCTACAAAGCTGGTGAGGGGTCTGGAGGACAAACCTTATGAGGAACGACTGAGGGAGCTGGGGTTGTTTAGCCTGGAGAAGAGGAGGCTGAGGGGAGACCTCATCACCCTCTACAACTACCTGAAAGGAGGTTGTAGAGAGATGGGGGCTGACCTCTTCTCCCTGGTGACAAGTGATAGGACGAGGGGAAACGGGTTCAAGTTACGTCAGGGGAGGTTTAGATTAGATATTAGGAAACATTTTTTCACTGAAAGGGTTATTAAACATTGGAATAGGCTGCCCAGGGAGGTGGTGGATTCACCATCTCTGGAGGTGTTTAAAAAAAGGGTAGATGGGGCACTGAGGGACATGGTTTAGAAGTGGCTCTTGTCAGGGTAGGCTAAAGGATGGACTCGATGATCTTAAAGGTCCCTTCCAACCTCAACAATTCTATGATTCTATGATTCTATGATTCTATATGAGGTGTGAATAAGTAATCCTAATATACAGCAACTGAGAAACAGACTTAATATGAGGAAAAGCATTCTAACAGTAAGGATAGTAATCACAAAAATGTGCTCTGTAGGCAGGTTGTAAAAACCCTCCAATGAGCACATTAGACAATCATCTGTCAGGGATTGCGTAAATACCTGGTTTAGTCTCTCTTGAAAAAATGAGTAGGAGTTACTATCCTTTTGAGATTTCTAATACCTCTGTTCTTGAGTTGATGTGTATGTACCTCTTATACTAGGCTATTTTAAGAAGAATCTGGATTTATGCTCATGAACCTTTAGAAAGTCTGAATTAAGTACATACAAAAAGTCTACACTTACTTCACTGTTATCTCTAGGTGTCCCCACTGCACTTCTTGTACTGGCAGTCATCTTCTTCATTATTTCCGTTGTTCTAGCAGTTTGCTATATCAAAAAGTAAGTTGTTTCTTTTTTTTTTTTATGTTGGACTGAGCTAACTCCTAGGGTACAAGCAGTGAAGACTTTAGATATATAGCTGAAGAGCAGAGATGTGATGACAATGGCATCACAGTGTAGCACAGAGAACGAGATCTTAAACCCTGTTATTGTGCAGATAAAGTATCTTGTTTCTCTTACCATTCCCTGCTTTAGAAAAGGAACCAAAGATAAATATTGCCTACTTTGGATTAGTCAATCATACCTAGTGCGAAAAATTTCCAAGTGTGCCAAAATAGCAACACTGAAATGTGCGTCTGTTTGTATATAATCTGTTTACACAGTTTTATTCTTGTTTCTTTCTATGTCAGACCCAAGGTAGAAGTTTTTATTCTTGGACTATGATTGTGTTCAGGAAAAAATAGTTGTTGAGCTCATTTGTCATGCATAAAGATCTTCAACATAATGCATCATTAAATCATATCAAAAAGTTGTGTGCATTTCTCACATCCTAGCCCAGAAAGCTTCATCGTTATGTACCACGAATCCTGAATACACATTGTCTGTTTTTAAAAAAAAAAAAAATTCTTGAAAAAGCACAATGATCTAACATGCCACTATTCTCTGTGAGACTTTTGCTTGAATATAGCAAAGGAAGTTAATTCTAGATATTTTTCACTTTATTTCTTGAGTGATACTACCAAACTATGTCAGTGTTTCTGCTCTACTATCCTTTTTTCTATTTAAAGGTACAAGACAACCTTCCAATTTTCAAACAAGAATCAGCAAAAAGAAATGGTTGAAACTACTGCTCTCAAAGAGGCGAAGTCAAATGACAAAACACCTGAAAAGGAAACAAAGAATAATGGAAAAAAGGTAGAAGAGTCTAAAGCCAAGCCTGAGGCCACAGTAAAATGTCTAGAAGCAGAAGTTTAAGGGGAAGCATGTACACTTCTTGACAGAAATACAAAACGAAGCACACAGAACTTAGCAACGCTTTTAAACATGGGTGATTGTAAATACTCATGAATGAATATTTTCTCTATCTTAACATATGAAAACTTGTTTTTTTTAATAATTACATCATTAGCTATAAATGCTCTTGCAGAAGAACATGGTATCTTATTTACTTGAAATAAATAAAATCCATATTACAGCTCATTTTTCGTCTTTAATAAAGAAGTAATTAGGAATATGCTTTTAACGACATGCAATGTGTTAACTATTTGCACAGAATTCAGATCAATGTATAATGAAAAGGGGGTTTTTTATCTGGTTGGAGAATGTCTAATAACTTAATGTCTAAAATAAAATGATACTGTAGCTCTTCCTCATGTAGATTAGTTTATTTCCATTAAGTAGTTGCATACTGTTTTTAAAAAGTCTGTTTACAAACAGAAGAAATAAAGTCTGTTTACAAGCGAGTAAAAAATCAAAGGATCAACCCACTGTCATTCAAATACCCAAGAAGGGTACAAAGATGCTGATGTTTATATATATATACAGCAATGAATAACGTTCTTAGATATCTTCGTCATATCATAATTTACTGTTTTATTTATTAAAACCTGTATCATTCTTCTGCATCAGATATTTGACACGGAAAAAACCCCAACCATCTCAAGAGTTATATTTAAGATCTTTTGTACATATTTGTGTGGCTTTCATAATAAAGATCTCAAGTGGTATGGGGTGTTTACAGTATTTCGTAAAAAAATAAAGTATGGTAGATATGTTTGTCTGGACAATTTATTCTTATGCAAACTGTTTCACAGTAAAAAGAGTTCAGATAACCTTAATGTTACAGCAGCAATTAGTTGTTAGAAAAGAACAACGCTAGCAATTTATCAAATATTTTCGTGAATAAATGGTTTGGATAACTTATTTTTATATGCGCATGAGGTTATTATGGCAAAGGAAGTTTCTTTTTAGATAAAGCAGCTTGAAAAACATAATAAACATAAATAAAATAGCAATAGAACTGATCACCTATATTGTGTTTTCTACACTGTAGGATACTGAGTTATGAACTTTCATATTTTTGATTCACGTATATTTAAAAATTGCCCAGTGGTTATATATTCCACTAGATAGTAAGTTTTTGTTTTCTCAGTCAGTTAAGTCATTCTTCTCTTTGCAAAATACTGCAGTAATGACACGTATCTCTCCTGGCAACCTGAATGAAAACACTCTGTGCTGTGTGAGCAGAGAGAGTAGACAGCAGAAATAAGGCCATCAGGCAAGGCCACAGCCAATACTTTTCAAGGTGGTGTCGGAACTGCAAACGGGCTTAAGGACACAGGCAACACTAGTGGATTCCAGGTAATTTTGGACTTTTTTGTGACATAATTTCCCTTCCGCCTCTTTTCCATGTTTTATTAGAAATTACCTGTTTCTCTGTTCTTTTCCCCACCACCAAGAGATAATTATCTATCTTTTCTTACTCTCCTACCAATATTATCTTTATTCCACAGGTATCAACTTCCTTTTCTCTCGATTGTCTCATTCACACCTAAAGAACTTTGGAAAATTGTTCTCTAATTCCACTCTGCCTGGAAGTTTTTGGCTTCTGTTTTAGATACAAATAAGGACTTTTATTCCCCTTGAAGTGTTTACTTTCTAAAAAATCTATACTATCTGAAATAATAAGATACTGCCTTAACCTATAAATGTGTTGGGTTTTGATGCGTCTTAAAAACTCAGATAGTTTTCACCCTGACCTTCACACTGACACCTGGCCAATGCACATAGTTTGATCTGCCCCACCTATCAATTACACAATTTATGCCAATACTACAAAGGCTAGAAGGAACCCGTTAGACTGTTCTGTATGTAATAAAAGCTAGCTATAAGGACTAATAAACAAGTACTGTATTTGATAGTGCCTGTATGTAATGAGTACTACTCAGTCACATTCGAGTTGGAAAGTACAAAACGTTCTTGCTCATTGTTTAATAGAATTGCAAGGGATGTACCACTACAAAGCAAGCAGGAAACATTTATTTAAGTTCTAGACAGAAAGTGTCAAAAAACCAAGCCCTTAACTGCTAGCAGCAGAAACTTAAAAGAAATTCTTCATTATGTTTCTGGCTTTTCTCAAGTGTCATGCTTTTTTTTATGAGCTGTTCTCAACAGCCATGAAGTTCCTTGATGTCTCTGAAATTGCATTATGCTCAAGTATCTCAGACAAATAATTCATCCCACCTAGCAGGAGATCACAGTTTGTATTATTCATTTGACAGTAACACTACTCAGATTCCCACACTGAGGCCACAGATGTTTGCTGACCTTAGGCGCAAGGGGTGGTTGGCCCGCAGGAAACAGAGCGAGGTTCCCAGTCCAGCCCAATCCCTGTCTGGAATACAGGGGTGCCTTTATCGTGGGAAGTACGTGTGTCTATGTGTGAACAGAAGCGGGCAGGAAGGGGAAGTACTACTCCTTTTCTCCTCTTTAAATTAAACAAAAAAAAAAAAAGCCAAAAAAACCTTCTAGAATTAAACCTTGAAGCATCAGGATGTGGGTGACCTAGAGGATGTTCTACGATTTCTGTTCCTAAATGGCCTGTTATTGGTTATGGATGTTAGGGTTTTTTTGTAAAAAGGTCAGTGAGCATCAGCCTTTGCCACACGCACCCAGATCCCACATCCTCTGGGCAGACCCGACCCGGGGCTCTCTTCCCCCACCCTGGCTGTCGCTGCAGGGTTGGGGAGTGTGATGGCCTGTGATGATCCCACCAAGGCAGGCACTTGGACTCCATTCAGTATCATTTAAATTGCTATTTATCGGAGCTAACAGGAAAGAGAGAGTGTATGTCCGTCCCTTCAGATGCTGGGAACCTTGCGCTGTGCAGCACTGAGTGGGGATCTGCTGAGGCTGCAGCAAGGCCCGTCTGCGGAAAAGTTACCCCACTTTGGTCATTCAAGCTATTACAGGAGTTTCCTTAGAACAGCCCTGTACGCCGTTCCCACTGCAGAACTGAGCGGATGTCCGGGCGGCGCATGCTCCGCTCCGCTCCACTCCCCGTCTGAACGCTCTTCCAGCCCGGATCGCTACCGGCGGGGGCGGGGGCCGGGCCGCCTATGGCCTCGGGCGAGGAGCGAGGCCGGCAGCGGTCCCACGGGTGCCGCCCGCCCGGCCCCGGCCCGCCCGCGCCCTGCTGCTGCAGCCGGAGCGGAGCAGGCCCGGAGCGGGCCCGGCGTCCGCCGTCTCCTGGCAACGGCGCGAACCGCGCGCTGGCGTCACCGAGCCGCGCCGGGAGCCGCCGCTCTGCGCCTGCGCCGCGGGCCGACTGCCGGGGCGCGGCCTGGCTCCGGTCCCCGTCGGGCGGCGGCGGCGAGCAGGATGCCGGGGCGCTGGGGTGAGGTCGCTGGCGGGGCCCTTCCGTCCGCGGCCCCTCGGGGGCTGCTGCGCCGCCCGTGGTCATGGCAACCTGGGGGAATGCGCAAGGCCTGGGCCCGGGCGCCCTGAGGAAAGCCCGGCCGCCCCCTCCGCGAGTCGCGTCCGTCGGGGCGGGAAGGGTCGAGCGGCGGTTATCCGCGGGCACGGGGAACGGAGGGGGGAGCCTGCCGCGCCCCGCCCCCCCGCCGCGCCGGGCCGTGCGGGCGTGACGCAGGCGGGTCGTGCGCGCGGCCTGTCTCGAGCGGGGCCGTTGAGGACGGTTCAACGGTCGAGTGGAGGCAGCCGTTGTGTCCCGGCCCTCGGGGGCGGGCGGCAGCGCCCTGCCCCTCCTCGGCTTGTTGCGGAGAGGCTGGGAAGGGTCGTGGTACAGCCGAGCTGTCTCCGTCTTTCCGAGCGTGGAGGATATACGAAAGGAAACACCTCGGCAGACCTCGCTGCAGGGTTGTTTATGTCCAAACTTTCCTGTGGTACAGTAGGCTTGCACGCCCTGAGGCACCTGCTCCCTCAGGAAGGCTGCGTTTCAGCTACAGGGAACGCACCGAAGCTGGAAGATGAGGGATGAGCAGTGTTTGAGGGGTGAAAGGGTGTGCTGCGGAGAGCTTGTGCTTCAAGTGTGTCTTATGGGCGTGTGCTCACCACATGCAAGGTTTAGATAGCAGAAGAGGAGATGATTGGAGGCTAATTTGGAAGGAGAAAAGTGACGGTCTGAGAATAGAAATTGGTCAAAAGTCAAACATTAAATTGGAAGTTTATTCTCTTGTGTGAAACACCGGAATAGTTCATAGAATGCTCTGATGTGAACTCACTTTACATGTGCTGTGTTCTTCTTACGCTGCAGCAAGATCTTGACAGCTGTAGACCAGGTTCCTGAGCAGTTTCATGCCCAGTGCAGCTATACATACGTGCAGGATAAAGTTCTGTTTTTCTGTGATATCTCTCATAAGGTGTTTGTAATGCGCCTAGATTCAGATTATTACATATTTAAGTTAAGGCTGATATTCTGCGATTAGCTTGCCATTACAGATCTCTATCTGTAGAAGTCTTAAAAGAGTGTGAGACTACTGGTTTGCATTACAAGCAACAAACACTGTACAGAAAGACTTAATCTGCATGCCTCTGCTATTTCAAGACAAAGAGTGAAGAGAAATTTGGGGGGAATGTCAAATGGGAGGGATCAAGAGCAGGAAATAGATAAAGACTCAAATGCAGACTTTTGAGGAAAAGATAAAGACTTATGCAGACTTTTGAGGAAAAAGATACGAGTGCAAAGGAAAGGTGAAATAGGTTGGAGGGGTTCTGTAATACATCCCAAAGTTGAGCGTTTTGTGCAGAAGGGAGATTTCTAAATTGGTTTCTACTGATGTGGATTCCTTGGATTAGTGTAAGAATGCTGTGGGAGTTCTTTTGATCTGCTAATGTCAGACTGATGTAGGAAGGCTAATTCCTAATGTAATGTCTGTGTATAGACATACATTGATATGCTTATTTGTAGACATTCTGACTTTCACATACACAAATATTTAGGAAAAACAAAGATTGTCATATATTACCTTTCTCATTTTATGATTTACTTCTCCATTCCATTGGATGTATTTATATGTGTGTTGGAGTTGCTGAAAAATCTGCCTGAAAAATGATCTCTATTTAATATAAGTATTGCTGAAAGCAAAATAATATGTTTGTCATAAGTTGTTAATGCCGCATTCCAGTCTCTTCTAAGTGTTCTGCTTTGTTTCTGGGTTGACTGTTCAAGTTGTGTTACCATAGAATAATCAGACTGGTTAGTGGGCAGCTAAACTTTTACAATAAAATAAAATGAGGGAGTAGCCATTCATAAAACACACAAATGTAACTCTCTAAAATATTTTTAGCAGAGACTCTACAAGTGAATGAGAACTTCTGTCTACGGAACTGAGGTGAAGACTTTACCATGGGTCAACAAATTTCAAACCACACGCAAACTGTAATTAACAAGTTGCCAGAAAAAGTAGCAAAGCATGCCTCTTTGGTTCAAGAAAGTGGTTTCCTAACGTATGAAGAGTTTCTGGGAAGAGTAGCTGAACTTAATGATGTGTAAGCCTTATTTTGTTTCCTTCTTTTTTTTCATGTTTTACAGAGACCTTGTATGCAATATATTCTCCTATGGTGGCTAAGCCAGAACTGGCCATCTGGTTTTGAAATGTTTCCTTCAGTTCTTAAAATTTCTATTATGGTTGTAATTACACTTCAAAACCAAAGCCATTTCTCCTCCTTAAATTCACTTTTCTCCAATACGTTTCTTCCAGCAAGCGTTGCTTCTCTCTTAGAAGTTCATAGGAGGTAGATGTTTAGCAGTGTATTTTTGTTAGTGTTACCTGTCTCCCTTACTCTTCCTGCCTCTACCAACCACCTAAAGATGCAAAGCTGCTTCCTCTCTGCCCATCACTTTTGGTAGGAGGTAGCAATATGAGCCCTATAAAGACAGTACAGCTGCACTAGGAAGGTAGTACCTGAGACAGAAGTGTTTGTGACCAGCTCTCCCACCCCTGTGGACGTGCAGTGCTGTTCCTCATTAGAGATGAGACATGCCTTACTGTCTGAAACTAGTGACCAAGATAATCCCAAACAAAAGGCTGCATAAGTAAGATTTTTCATAGCCTGCCTCTTGTTTGACTGATATATTGAAGGTAAAAAAGACATTAACAAAAAAACAGAGTTGTCATTTTTACTCAATATTTTTGGTATAAAATGATATGAAGTGAAAACTTACACGCTGAAAAGGGGCTTTGTAGTGTGTGGCTTTTGGTAGTGTTTGATGCTTAACTATAACGTGAATTTGTATTCAGTTTAGAAATTGTCTTGTATGGTGTCATACTTTTATGAATGACCTTCAAGAACAGATAGCTGTCTTCTGGGTAGACACATAAATAGATATTGAAGCACGCTACTTCATGTTTTGCCTGAAAATCTAAGTATATCAGTATAATTAGCTCCAAAATATCATTGTTATTCAAGGGGTTTTTTTATTTCTTTACAGTATTTACTTCAGCTTGAATCTAACATAACTTGTTCTGATTCTTATGGAATAGACTTTTATGTCAATGTTCCATTAAAAAAATATACAAAAAGCCAAAAATCTCAGGGTCACCTGGAGCTTTCACCTGACCGCTTCATTATTAATATATACTAACAAAAATACACCTCATCTGCATGTTTCGATACTTTCATGCTTTTTTTTTTTACATATGTGGTAAGGAAATAAACATTTTAGATTGGACTACAAGATTGTATGATTACTGTAATAAACAGTGAAAGTATATATAAATTAAAATGCCTATAAAGGACACTTGCTTGCTGAAGCTGGATCAAAAGACTTGCACATCATTTTCTGAAATTTACTGTGCAATTCGAAGTGAAAGGGACTGTATTTTATATTTAATGACATGCTGTCTTCATTACTGTTTAATTTCACGTCTCTGGGCAGTATTGATAAAATCTCTTTAAGTATAAAGAGCACATAGTTGAACATTAAATAATACTGCAGTGGCAGAGGCTGCTGATCTTTGCATGTCTAGCACATGATGTAAAACTGATGTTTCTTTATTACAGTACTGCAAAATTGGCTTCTGGACAAGACAAACATCTGTTGTTTGAAGTGCAGCCTGGTTCTGATTCTTCTGCTTTCTGGAAGGTGATCGTTCGGATAATATGTACTAAAGTAAGATTGTTGAAAATTTTAATTTGGTGGGGGTTTTGTGTACAGATATTTGAGGACTGTCACTTTTGCTGGTAAAATCAAACACCTGCTACATATATTTTGAGTATATATTTTGATACAGATGATGTATTCGTGGACACTATTTGACATAAATTAAGTCTAAATTCTAAGTTTCTGCAAAAAGCAGATAAACAAAAACATTTTCATAACTAAGTTTAAAGGAGTGATATCTTCCCGTGGAGTGCTTACAGCCCATTAGTTATGAATTCAGATAACTTGTGAGATCAACTGCAAAAGAGTTTGCTCTTTCTGATGAGGAGATTTTTCTCCTCTGTATCCTATCAAGTAACATCCTTAAATGGTCCTGAATCCACTGAGCAATCTGAACATGCAGTTTCAGTCAAGCCAGCTCTCAAACTTTGTTTGAAACTAACAGTAAGTTTAGGACAATTTTTTAGGCATTAGGTCGCTCACTACTCACAACTTAGTACATTTGAGTAGTGATGGTCATTGTCTTGCCCTAAAAATGTCATCTTAACTGTGGTATTCCTCACGATGAAACAGCTGTTTTTGCAGGTCTTAACTCTTATTGAAGCAGACTGCAATTTGCTTAACGTAGTGATGGACACTTGGGAAGGTGACTACTGCCATGAGAACTGCAGTGTATTAAAAGAATTTTGAGCAATGTCAAGTAAAAATCTGATATGTAATTGTACACAATTCTTATATCTTAAGATAAATAAAACAAGCGGCATCGTGGAAGCTTCCAGAATCTTGAACTTGTATCAGTTCATTCAACTTTATAAAGACATCACCAGTCAAGCAGCAGGAGTTCTTGCACAGAGTGGTACTTCTGAAGAAGCTGATGAGACTTTGATGTCTGTGTCATCTTGTCAGGCCAGCTTGTGGATGGGAAGGTATTTTGATATGCTCTAGCTTCTGATCACATAATATTTTGGAAGTTTTGTGTAAAACCTGAACTACGAACACCTGATGATCAAAACTGCATGCTCTTGGCAGATGCAGACTTTGTATCATCACAAAATGGATAGCACACTGTCTCTTGTACCACGAGAGCTGTGGTGTACTTGGGTGAAATTCTGTTGTGCTACCATACCTTAGTTTAAGAACAATTGTTTTAATGATCAGTTATAATATAAACACGGTATATTTGAATCTCCTGAATAAGGAAACAGGAGGAAATTGAATCAGCTGCAGCTACAAATCCAGGAGGTTTGACAGTGTTTGTTTAAACAGATTTTGTTATTGTTCCACTTAAACTTTCTCTTCCTCTTTAAATTTTGGCATGCGAAGGTTCCCATCTGTTGCCACTAGAAACTCATCAATTATAGTAATAATTTAACTTGTAAGACTGGAAAAATGTGAACTGTCTCACACATGTTGACATCCTGCTTTGTTAGCTATAGGAAAAGCGAAAGACTGAGGTCAACACCTGCAATAACTTCAGTTCAAACTGAACGTAACAGCAAGAAGCTTGTCACTCTTTCCCTACCCGGAAATGATGTTGCTACCACTAATTCTTTAATTTTAACTTTCTGAATTAGTTCAGAGTTTTAACTCGGTTTTAAGTGAGGTAGAGATAGGTTTTACAAGAAAAAGTAGTAAGTAGTATAGTTCTCTCTATCAGCCAGGGAAGAGCTGGTAGCCAGGTTTTTTTAACAAAACAAGTTGCTGAGCTAGTTAACTGTCTTCAAAATGTAACAGTACAGCTGTTAGAATGAGAAAGAGGTCAGCTGTGTTGACATTCTACAGATAGAGCCCAGTCTTTCTTCTAGGTCAGTGGATTGCAGAATGTGTTCTTTTCATTCACTTTCCTATTTGTCTTGTTTGGGAATAAATAATCTTAAATTATTGACTGTTCTGCATTATTAAAATGCTAGAATTAGCACATTGCAGACGTGTTTGGGAAAGCATATTTTCCTGCTTTTTCTCAAAGATAGGGTTATGCTAGAACACACATATATCTGGAAATGGTCTCTTACTTCAAACAAAACAAAAAAACCCCAGATGCCTATGCAAAACAACTTCATATATTGCTAAAGTCAATGAGTAGACGTAAGGTTTCCTAGGTGAGTTTCTTTTTCAGTTTTCACACTTTGAGTTGCTTGAGGTAGTAGTAGTGACAAATAACAACAAAAAAAGAGTATACTTTTCTAATATGCTGGTGATATGCTGGAATTTAGTAAACTTGTATCTTATTCAAGTTTTTCAAGTCATTAAGGAAAATACAGGCTGAAGCACCTTCAAGTATTTTACACCAAGGAAATATTGTGTTTGTTTTTCCATGACATCCTCCCATTTGCCTAAATTCTTCTCACCTTTAGACGTTTTTCAGCTCTGCAAGAGCTAGCTGTTACTGTCCAAAAATAGCAAATATTATCTGTTTCATTCTTCTTATTATCTTAACTTCTTCCACTGGAATAATACCCCATTTCTCCAGAACATCCACTTCCTATTTGGAGCATTCCAAAATATCCATAAGTGTTTTACGTTTTCTGATAATGAAGAGACAAGCATTTCCTTAGTTTGTCACTCTTGTATTTTACCATTTCTTTAGAAACTTAGTCCTATGTCTAAATCTTAGGTTCCAGAAACTTTATAAATAGGGCATCCGTTTTAAGTATAATTGTTTGGATATACACCAGCAAATCTCAAAAATTCAAGTGTTATCAAAGGTTAGTACCCAGAGTTGCATGGGGAAGGGAAACGAAAGGGAGCAAGTCCAAAGAACATAGTGAGCTAATCAAAAGATAGGTTTTTTGGAAACTGTTGTCCTCGCTATATGCAAATCGCCATCTGTAATTCTACAAAAAAAACCCTCCTAGCACTCTAAAGTAATTTCTCAAAAAGCAAATTGAAAAGGAGAACCCCAAGGACCTACTGAAGAATAAAACAACAGCATGTTAATTGCTGCTCATTAGCTGGCTAATCTGTACAGTTAAAAAATTACTCTGTATTTGACAAGCTCCCAAGATACCTAAGCGAAAGCGCTCTGGTCACTAGTCATTGAGGGGGACTCTCTCTCTCCTGAAATGCCACTCTTTCTACAATGCTACCTCTGTGCCCCAAGTCACAGAAGGGATTCCCAAATCAGGACTTTTCAAAAAGGTAAAATTTTCAGAACTTACTTGGCTGTCTTGGAAGTGAGCCATGACTATAAAATCAGGGAACTTTACATGTCTAGTTAGAGCAGTGAAAACTGAGGAGTCTCTGTACCTTTTCACACTTGAGAAGTCAAGTGTGCAATATATATACATATGTTACACTGTTAGGAACTTTTGGTACAGATATCTATTATCTGGGGGAAAAAATGAAGACAGATAAAATGAAAATGTCTGTCCTGGGGAGTGACCTAGTTTTTTAACTTTTTTTTTTTTTTTCCCCTCCAACAAGAACACCTAGAAGCTTAACTGGAAGACCTGTGGTAACAGTCAATTTGAGAAAGAGTCCTAAGTTGAAGGAGCAATCATGGGGAGTGTATTGCAAGCTAAAACCAGCCTTTTCAATCTAATGAGCAGTTTAGCTCTTGGCATTTTGGTGGCATGTGGAATTAGTGAACATGCATTCTCGTAGTGATCCTCTTGAAATGCATGTTTTTATGTAGGATATAAGCCAGTACACAGAAATGTGACAAAGTTCATTGTGAAATAGTTCAGCCTGACACTCTGAAAACAAGGCAGATTCTTCTCCTGCCTTTAAATTAAACAGTGTTTCTGTTCTTTTGGCCAGTCACGGGATATGTAACGGTTACAACTTCTTACGCTTCCATGTTGATATGAAAAAGGGTTTGCATAAGCCCTTGCAACACCAAAAGCACCACGACACAAAAAAATAAATGCATATTCTAACTTAGTTTAGTTCATTTACTGCTGTTTGTTGGTGGCTTGAGGCTATGTCTGCTGACATAGGCTGGGATGATGTAACTAGTCCATTCATAAAATTACATATTCCTTGCAGATAAGCACAGGTGTTCCTTTCTGCCCATCAGTAATTATTATGAAAAATGTAGTAACTAGTGTGGTTGCTAGGGCATAAATATAAAACCTGTTAGTTATCTGGGAGAAAATACTGTCTTCTCTTCTGCAGGGTTAAACAGTTGACAGATGAAGAGGAATGTTGTATCTGCATGGATGGGCGTGCTGATTTAATCCTGCCATGTGCTCACAGTTTCTGCCAGAAATGCATTGATAAATGGTAATACGTATAAAAGGATATTCATTATTTTATAGTATGTACTAGTAATCTGACATGTTTCAGTTTGGTCTGACAGATTCCTTAGTTCCTATACAACTTAATGTCTGAGGATGGATAATATATATATGATACATAATAAGCTTGAGTAAAATCAGACTGCAGCAGAAGGAAAGAAAGATTTCAGAATTTGGAAACATCTTATGAAGAATTTCATCTTGGAAAAAGAGATGTGAAAGTGCTTTTTAGCATTTGTTTTGTAATTTCTTATCTCTGTTCTTGTAAAATTAAATTATTCTTGCTCAGAAACTAGAGAAAACAAAGGTATATGTTGATGCTGGCATGTTATGCTTCACAAAATCTCGCCAAAGCTTTTTAAGGAAAAAAATCAATAGTTTTTAAGACCATGCAAATATGAAGACAAGTTGGACTGTCTTATCACTTATTTGGGAAATAACTGTCAGAGCGATTTTTTTTCCATATATTATGCTTTCACTTGAAATAAATAGCATACAATTTCCTAATTTAAATATATCTGACTTTTCCAGGAAAAGATTTCTTCTCAATAGCAACACCTTCAAATTTATGTATAATATGTGTCTTACAATGTTGCTTTGTTCTTCTTACAAAGAATTGCTTTGTGGAGGAGAGTAGCTCTTCTCTGACCATGCAGAAAACCTACAAGGATTGGGCAGCTGTTCTGGCAGTCTAGCATTAGGTTATACAGATATTCTCAGTTAAAGGCTTTTTTTGACTAGTTAATGCAAATGATTTTGCATTTAAGTCACATAATTTGTGCATAAGAATTTGGTTTGTGGCTTTTTTAAAGGCTTATCGAGGAAGTTACTCTTAACACTACATTCCCACAAGGAAAACCTAGTAAAAATCACTGGATCTCAGAGTGTGTGTATATATATATATATATACACACACACACACACTTATCTCTCCTTTCTGGGAAAATATCTTAACATCTGTCAGCAATACAGTGCTTAGTTTAGTGACTGTGGTGGAGAGCAGATTATATTCTACTTTGGCTAATGAATCAGCTGAACTCTTAACTAAGTTCCAGTTATACCACTCTTTTTCAGTATTCAATTTTAAGGTTCATCTATTCTTAACCTAGACATAAAACAGGCTCCCAGCTCAGAAGCGTGATTGTTTGGGACCCTGAGTTAGTCGGTGGAGGGGGATGGGACCGCGAGGGACCAATTCTAAATGGGCTAAATTCTAAATTATTTAATGGGCTGAATGACCCAGGAAAAGGGGTTCTTTTTCTCTGCATACAGGAAGCTTATGGGGACTGGTTTCTGAAGTATCACAGCTGAATATCTAAAGTAAAGATAGGAAGAATTAATTTAGACATGGATTTCCATTTCAACTTTCTGTACATCTAGGTGCATTCTGTTTAACCTGAGCAAACCTGATTATAAGGAACATGATGCCTAATTTATCACTTAAAGAATGGAGCTACTTTCAGAATTGTTGGCCAATCTTCTTCGCAAAGAAAAAGTTTTTAAACAAACAAAAAAATGTACTGTTGGTCTAATCTGGTTAACCCGATCATTCTTGAAGTTCTTACTGGGTTGTTTGTTGGGTTTTTTCTTTTGTTGTTTGGGGGCTCTTTTGGCTTTTTTTGGCCAGGAAGAGACTGTCGATGAAAAATACTCATTTCTCTGGCTTCCTAACAGGAGTGATCGTCACAGAAGCTGCCCTGTCTGCCGTCGGCAAGTGACTGGGGCAAGTGATTCCTGGGTGGTCTCAGATGCACCTACAGAAGATGATGTTGCTACTTACATACTTAACATGGTAGATGAGGTGGGCCAACCTCACAGACCCTGACACTGGCCAACAAGCTGATAATAGCAGCAGCACTTGAAGCTTTCGTTTTCCCAGACGTCTGTTTTTACCTCTCGTTGTCGTTCATCCACAGTCTTGTCTTTTACTTCTCTTCTTGGCTGCTGTGAATCTACGCTGCTCTTATAAAACACGGGGTATATGAGACATCTGTGTGTGTGCAGTTTTAATTATTAATCTGTACTTTCAGTAAACTCTTTGATCATTAACAAAGTTCATTTTAACAACAACTTCTGCTATTAATTAGCAGTTTGACTACTCAGTGAAGCAATTTATAACAGCACAACTACGACTGCTAACTGCTGTTTGAAGATCACAGTGCACTGCTACAGAAGATGAACCGTGTCAGATGGCTCAACCTCACAGTTCTTGTCTTTAAAAGCAGTCCCTTTTAGTTTCGTGACAGATGTGGATAAAGATGAGTTAGCAATAGTGATAATTAATTTGAAATTTTACTGCTGAAACTTGAAGATGTCCTACTGCCAGTTCTTCAGTAGCCAATTGTTGCTGCTTTTAGTGTTTACAGATACTGATTTCAATCTGATCTGTTAGGAGTTTTAGTATTAATTATTTTAAATCTGTTTTGGAGAGTATAGGCAGCTCTGTAAATGTATTGTCACTTCCCTTTATTCTTCTAACAAGATTATATCTTAGAATATTTTTTTAAATATGATATTTAGCATAGTCTTATTAGCTTGGAAACATTATACGGTTTCATACACAACCTTAAAAAAGTAAATCAGTTTCTTTGTAGTTTTTTGATCAAGAACAGCCAAAATAATTGTTAAACATTAGGCATATCTGAAGAGAATGACTTTTATTTGAATTAGTAGTTAAGGTGTAGTTTAGTTTGATGCTGTGGTTTTGTCTGCTTCCCTTGAGGTTTTTGAAGTGATGAAATGAGAGGTATAAGGTATACTAAGAGTTATATAAGGTAATAATCTAAGTAAGGGTGCTGTGCTTTATATCTGCAAGTGCAATATGCTTTTATGTAGCAGAGAGAAACTTGTACTTTAATAATGTTGCTTGGAGTGAGATGTGCATGTGGCAACTTGGGAAAAGGGATATCACAACTGGAGTGCAACAGTGTATTTTTGCGTCTAGCAGAGTAAGATCTTCAAAGAACTGAGTTTAGACAGTCTGAAATAAATTGTTAGTATTCAGGAAACTTATCTTAAGCCTCTTTTGCATAAATAGTGTTATGTAAATCAACTATTGTAGAGAATTAATTAATGGGGTTTTTTTACTATATATTAACAAATACTACTCTCTCAACTTGAGGCTATTGAGTGAGAAGTACTTAAGTGTAGCATTCAAGGGAATATCAGCATAAATCTTGCTTCCTGTAAGACTGCATTTTTGATTACCATACTTGTTAAAATTTGATGATGTGATAAGGCTAAGGCCTTTTATCACAGGTTCTGAACTAAAAGATGTGGGCACAGGTAGATGTGCACATTTGGGTTATTTATTCTACAAAATAATTTAATTATGTTGGGGACCAGATCTTGGGAATTTCTGTGTGATACTTCTATTTGTTAAGGAATGTGCATAGCATATGGCACCCATTTGAGCTTGACTTATGGCACAGTTGTCAAATTTATCATAGACATTAAGACAGATAAACAATGTACTCTCCTGGTGTGTGTCATCTAAAAGCCAGTATGGCTTAGTGTGTAAATCTGTATTTAACTATTGAAAAATCCATTTATGAATGTATATAGCTTGGAACTAATTTTTTCCCTTTGTTAATCCTTTGATATCAAGGAGATATTCTTCAGGAAATATATGGACTGTTTGGTTGCATAAAGGCAGTTCTTATTTGGGCTGAAAATTGTTAATGGTCAGGGATTTTTCACTAAAATATTTGCAAATATTCCTAATCGCATACCAGTTTGGTTTCTGTTTGCTTTTTGAGCTTGCATTAGTCCATGTTCACAATTTTAAAATAACCTTTGAATTTTTTAAACTTTTTGTATCACTGGAACAGAAAGAGCATCTAAATTAAAGCTTCAAGCTAACTTTATTTTTCAAGTGTTTAAAGAATTATACTCCTGAAGTGAGATTTTATAAGTTGACTTTCTGCTGAGCACTTACATGAACTTCTTAAAATGTAATTTTGTAATGATGCAAACAGGTTGTTAATTGCAGCATAATGACACTTGCAATACAATATAAACTAATGCAGAAATTATTTAAATAGTGAAAAAGTAAACTTTGTATTCTGTACAGCTTTTTTTTAATTAAGTTGCTGTAATTCACACTGCTGTGATGTAGGTACTGTAATGTGTGCCTTGTAAAATATATGTACTGTATGTTATATGGGATAATAGGTACATTAACACTAAAAAGAAAGTAATTTGGTACTGATTGGTATTACCTAGTCTGAAGTGCTACATTTAGCAAACAATTTTGGAAAAGGAATCGCACTGGCAGGGACATGGCGATGGGCTCCAGAAGCTAGACCTTGAAAATGTGAATTACTATGAATAGCTGTTGCGGGAGGGCATTAGAACAAACTAAACTTTCTTGCGTTAAGTGAAGATTTCTTACAGGTTTAATGTGAAAGTGTAATTTAAACTTTATAGATTGTGTTAATAGCTAAGGACATTCCAGTATATTAAACTTTGTGTTTGAATTGTGCAATAAAGTTACTTTGGAAGAAATATCAAAGTTCTTTTAAGCTTAAGGAATCTCTTGGCTTTAATACCACAGAAGTCTGGAAGATGAATTTTAATCTAAATACAATTCCATTGTACAGGTGCTGTGGTTCAAAGCATGCCAGGTCTCTTAAACTCTGAAGTGTGGTATTAGCAAGGCAGCTTAAATGCAGCTCTGCAAAAAAGACTCTGATTCTTCTATTTTTGGTTGTCAAAACAAATAAATTGGAATATTTTGCAGTGATGGGAAAAAGCAAACAAACAACTCTACTTAAAAGGACAGTATTGAGGAGCGGGTTCCTTTGAGGAAAGGACTTTTTAATATTTTTTTTTTCAGAAGTGTGATTTACTTTTTACCCAAGTTATTCCATCATGTTTCTGATAGTATTTTAAAGCTTAAGAATGCTAAGGATTGGAGTATTCTTCTCAGATTTCTCTTGTTTTTTAATAAGAATTGAAGTATATAATTAATGTCACTGTTTCCTCTGTCTAGTTACTTGGTTTATCTGTTTGGATCTTTTGAAGCCAAGTGAGAAACGGGAAAGGAATTAATTAACAGATCAGGAAGTTAAAATTGGAAAACTTGCCAGTTGACTGACACGCCAGGAGGTAGGCATACATGAGGAATTAGCAGATGTTTATATTTACTAAGTTTCAAGTTTAGACATTGTATTAATGTACTGTGCATGTTTCTTTTTTTAGTGGGAAATGGCATATTTAACTTACATATCTTTCCTTTGAAGAGAATTCTGTGTAGAATTATAAAGGTTGTCTAATCCATACTCATTCCAGTTCTGGAAACACAAGGCAACCAGTGAGATCTCTGTGCTATAGGTTTGAACTGAACTGTTAAATGCCCGCCCTGTGTAGCTAGATGTGCCAAAGGCATCATTTTTAGAAGGAACAGCTTAGCTGTGGGCCTTTGTGTCCTGCTGGATCCTGGAAGAGTAGCCTCCTCAGGGAGCCTAAAGATGCTTGATATTAGTGGGAGCTGTATGTTAACCTGTCTGGCCTTAATTCTCGACACCGTATATAGGTAATTCTTTAATTTTGTATCCACTAAATACATATGCTCTGCAATGGAAGTAATTCTATTGTGACTAATAGCAGAGTAATTAATTATTTTCTTTGGTTTTCTGATGTTAAATCATTCTTGAAGATAACTTATCATAAGGTTTTATCCTCACCCATTTTAAGTGGGTAAATGGAATTCTGCTTTCTTATAAGTGTGTCTTAAAAATTAGTAATTTCAAAACTGAATTTTTTAATTGTCACTTCAGATTTTTGGTTCTAAGGCCTAGAATTTATGGTAGGGCAGCATGCTCTAAAGACTGAACATTCTTTTCCTGTTGCTACATGTAGCTGAAATTAACCCGAATGGGACAGTGTTCTTTTCCGCTAACTGCCGTGTAGGATCAGCAGATAACGGGTTTTGCTGTGAACCAGCCACGTTCCAGTGAATGCTACGTTTGTGAGGGATCTGACAACACATTCTGCTTTTGTATCTGACTTGTCAAGATGTTAATTAGCAGATGATTGCTTACCTATTGCTTACCTCACTAACCTAACTATCAAGGTTAAAATATTAAACACTGGGCATGGGTTTTATAGGCCTAAAATTTAAAAAAAAAAAAAATCAGTTTTGTTAACTTGGATGGAACTTTGCGCATTGTAAGTCTGGTGGAATGAAGAATGCTATCCAGCAGGTAATTAAATGAACACTCTTCTCTGAGTTCTCAAAGTGCTATTTAAAAATACAAGGTTTTTTTATGAATTAAGCTTAAGTTAGAAACCTGCCCTTCTGAAATTTGACTGTATGTAGCACAAGGTAGGGTTTTGATACAACAGTCTATGCTGCTATGCTAATGTGGTTCCAGCCCACTTTAATAGACCTTCCAAAAAATATTTTTTGAGATGGTACCCGTTAGTCACAGTTAATGAATTAGCAGTGCTGGTGTCTCACTGTCACATACATTATTCTCTGTGCTGCTTAACATTGGTCTGTAGTGCTTTGAGAGGTATGGGTGAGAAATACATGTTCTTCAGGTACAGATTAATCCGTACTCTTGTGCTCCATGAGTGCTGCTCCTGTACAGAAATAAAGGGTTTGTGTACAGAGACAGACATTTTAATCTTCATCTAAAAGTCTTCATTACATTTCCTACTGAAGAAAGTAATTTGTGTTAAACTTCTTTTTTCCTCAAAACTCATGCTGACTGTAGCAGAATGTCTATGTTGATCGTAACTATTTCAATTTGTCACTTGTTGCTGCCTTAGTTGTGTTCTTGTCAGATAAAGCTGTTCTGTGTCCTGCTTAAATTGTTTCATCTGTAAGTGTCAGAACTGCTTTCCTGCTCCCTCCACACTCCCACCTGCTCAGGTGTTTTGACTCTCAGTTTAATATCAAGCTGTGGCTCCAGGATGAGGAAGAGGGGCTGCATGCCCTACCCTGATGCCCAGTGTGGATGAGCAGGGAGCCAGGGCACCAGGAGAGAGCGGGGGCAGCCCTGCAGTACAATTTCACTTGAGGACGTAATGGCAGGTCCTCTGTTGGCACAAATCGGAACAGTTGGTTTTCATTAACACTGAATTCCTTGAAGTCGGCTAAGCTTTTAGCTCCTTCTCTTGCTTATTATCTTCTCTATCTCCACTGGGGTTTTTCCTCAGTTTTCAGGCTGTGGTAGTCCTTAATTTTGGTTTAGGCTTCTGTACTGCTAACAGTTTAATTGCATAGGTTTTCAGTTCTACTTAAATGTGGAGATTCTGAACAGTTAACAATTTTAATAAGAGGTATACACACAAAAAAACCCTAACCATATTCTTTTATAATTTATTTATTAGTGTAATGTTTAGTGCTTCCACCAGAGGCAAAAGATAAACATTATTTAATCCAGGCACAGAAAGAAAAAGCAGTTTTTACAGACATCTCTCCCTCCAACCCACCTTTTTCAGACTTAGATTTTAACTAGGCAAATAGAACAGAAAGGTTTAGCCACAAGTAAAGAACAATGATATAAGAAGATAAGGTGTCTCTGGGGCGAGAAAAAAATTGTATTGCCTTAAGTTTGCTAAAATAACAGAACAGCATGCAAGAGCATCACTAGAAATTGTTCAGAGAGGTACGTTGTAGACATAAAATAACCATAATTAACCATTTTAGGTGAAATAAAATGCTCTAACAGATTTAAGAAAGTCCTGAATAATGCTTGGACCTTAACACCAATGAAATGATGAGAAAATAGGATATTCTCCCATTCTGAAGCAACAGCTGCCCCAATCACCACCTACAGTGATGTTCTAGTCCTTTTCCGCTTGAGTAAAACACAAGCTGAGGTTTGATCTCAACACAGGGAGGGTGGGGGGGAGGGAATCGGCAACTGCCTTGTCTTGCATTTGATTGTTGTGCACAACAGTAACGCGGGTGTCAGCAGCACGTCAACGCTGGCTCTGCCCTTCATTACATACATGGCCCGAGACCGCAAGGTTCTTTTGAACAGCCATCATACATTAGAACCAAAGTGCAACTTTAAAAAAGAAAAGAAGCTGAAGTTGAACTGAACTTGAGAATAACTTTTGCCTAATTAAAAGATGACCAAAAGAGATGTCATGGTGGAAGCCTGAGAGGATGTTGGTTTGTCTCCCTAAATTATAGTGCTATTAGCCCAATTTATCCTGAAAAGCAGCACAGAAGGAAGCACAGAGAGCAGAACTTGTGGTCATGGCCACTTGTATGTTGTTATTATTGTTGTCAAAATCCTGATTACTGTCCATTAACTGACTACTCAAATCCAGTTTTGTTTTTGTTTTTTTCTTTAATACAGCTTACAGACTTATTAGAACCTGATGTGTTTGAGGTAAAGAAAGCTTAAAAGGTATGAAACATACATGAATTTGGTATAACGTAAAGAAAACAAAATAAATCTAAGTGACAGCAAAAGCAGCACTAATAGCACTGTTCAGGTGAAACAACCCAAGTAAAGCAACGTTTATCAGAAAACAACACTTACAATTTAAATTCTTCAAACCAAGCATGTTCTTTATTTAGCCTGGATGCAGATGCTTTTCTCAGGTAAACAATGTTATGCTGATAACCATTTATTAGTAAGCTGTACTAATGAAAACAAGACGTCTGCATTTTATGCAGCTAAAATGCTTGAACCAGTTTTCAGACTTCATCCTAAGAAAATTACAGTCGCCAGTTCTGACAATGCATTACATGAGCTGCTAAAGTTTCTAACAGTGAGGCCAACAGGCATTGTTGACTAAGAACTTTGGACAATTTTATTATACAGTTGATCAGCGTAGCACAGTTTCACACACTTTTTAGCTGCACAAGGAATACAAAATCTGGCACTAGTTGAACACTGCAGACATTAGGCTAGGTCACTGAAGAGCTCAAGTCAGGTCTCCCACCCGGCCTGCAGCCATATTCTGGATGAAGAACGTGTGCAACGACTGCAGCTCCCTGTGTGTGACACTGGCTGCCCGTAATGGAACCTGGATGGGCAGAACTCCTGTGCCTCGGTCTCCCTCGCAGTGGCCTTATTTCCAGGCTGCTTTAGGTTTAATCTCACTTATGGGGCTCTTACAGGGCTGCAGAGCTGTCGGAGGTGACAGGGAATTCCTCCTTCCATTACTTTGGTGCTATTTCCCTGCAGTCACCATTCAGGACAACAGGTACATTAAAAAAGTGTCCTTGTAGGTATTGCTTTGAACTGCCACAGCCTGAGGCGAGAGCATGTGTCTTCAACGCATTTATACATTTATGCTATTAATGATTTGTTTGGTACTGGTGATGTCACCACTGCTACCTCTGGCTGCATTTACAAGGGAAAGTGAGACCTGATCAGCTGTTGAAGGGAAGGATGCAGGTGTCCAAGCCCCAGAAGAAGGGTCTGGCCTAAGAAGTACAAGTGGCACGAGACATCTGATGTAGTAGAACATGCAGGGTTCTAGGGCTAGTGAGGCTTGATCGGCCAGTATTCATTATTTGCTTTTTATGCATTAATTCTGAATTACTGTTCTGAGATACCTCTCTATGTATTATATTAGATACGCAGGTCTTTAACCACAGGCTCCAGCCCCACCTTAGGGACTACGGGCCTTCAAATTAACACGTCATGTTGGACTTACAGGCATCAAACATCCTCTGCTGCCCCTTGCCTCAGGTCTCTTTTGGTGTGAAACATGCAGCATGTACAATACATAGATGCTATCATATTATTACCTTTAATCCTTTCTGAATGTGTCTTAAGAAGGATGATCAAGCAGAAAAAAAGATGGAAAGTGATACGTATTCCAGTAGCTGCATTTTACTATCTGCTCTGTCATAAATAAAAAGTTTAACATAACATGATTTGAAATGACATATCTCAAGTGGGCTTGCTTCTGTATAAATAGTTTGATTTCTCATTCAACTCTAATTGACTAAAATACAAACTAACACAAATGTGTAAAAATATGTCAGAAGTAGGACCAGAACCCAGGTCTGGAGTTTCTACCACTGATTCATAAGAACACTTCCTTTGTTCAAGTAAAAAATTTCTCTTTACATGCAACCAAAATTATCTGCATAAATTTCCAAGTAATTTGAACCAGCATATCCACATATTCCCATTACAAAGCAATAAAAAAAGTGTTCTCAACTTTCAAGGCAAAGTTTTCATGATATAATTAGACTCATTATTACAATGTACAATAGTGATGATTTTGACACCATGTTTTCTACTTACGAGATTAAAAAGCATTAATCTGCTGTTTTTCACAGACATCCTACGTGACAACAGGAAGTAATTAATTAGTCATTAAGCAAGACTACAGGATTTTGGTTTTTCTTATTTTCCAGTATAACTGCTGAAACATTAAGATAAAAACTGTGTCAGAACACCTTCCAGAATGAAAGGGTAGCTGCAAAATTATGCACCCCATACAAACTGCTGATGAATAAAGGGTTAAACTTACGAGTGCTAAATGCCATGGTTGCTACTGAACTATCAGGACAAAACCAGGTGTATGTAGACTGTCAGCATCTGCAGAATCCTAGCGTGCGAATCACAGATGCGCTATCAATATTCTCTGTTGTTTTCCAAACTACAATATAGTGCACAGTGAAGGCAGCATGAAACAAAATATTACATGATTCTGAGTTTGCATTTAATATTTACAGCAATCTTCCAAAGCCTAATGGTTGTAGAAACTGAAATTTTTGCAATGAGAATAATGCCATAAAAGATAACAGCAAACGCTGTTTACCTTCCATAGATACTCTATTTTTCTCTGTACTGTTCAGTTATGTCTTGGTAGCATCAAAGACAGATGATTCAATGTTAATCAGCATCTTATCCTGCTAAACGTTCTGGATTCTTTGAGTGTGTACTACTTCGACAGAGTAGAAATCTCTTCTGTTCTCATAGCATCAGACAGGAAACTAAGTTCATTGCACAGTGTCTCGTACCTGAAGGCCATCCGGATCTGTGCAACATTTGTCTTTCGAATGTCATTTCCCTCAGGCCCTTCTTTACAGTAATTCACCCCTAAGAATTTCTGTTTTTCCTGTGAACAGGATTAAACGTAGAAAGGAAGAAGTCAGCTCAACTGCTTTGATTTATTGTATAACTGAGTATTTGTTAGTTGAATGACTCCAGTGCAAGCAAAAAGAGCAGCTTCAACCAGCTGGCCGCTGAACTTTACCTCAGAGTCTTAACCAGTTTCGGCGATTTTAAGGCCAAAGTTTATATATATAATTACTCGGCAGCGCATTCAGTCTGGCTTGCTAAAACCCTTTGTGCTAGTGCTCGGTCTTCACTACTACATCCTTCATGTGAGAGGTCAAAAAGAGGCTTAGGTTTCTTTTGCTAGTTAAATGTTGCAAAAGAGGAAAACTAGTAGTTCTCTCTAGAGAATATTGGAAGAAGCAACAGAATATACTTGTAAAGCCCCTTCATGTACCAGCTCCTTGAGAGGAATGTTTTGTTTGAAAGTGACATAGAAGAGAGGATGCTCTAAAGTAAGTCCTAGAGAAAGCCATGGATGTACAGAATTTAAAAGCCAAAAAGTAATTTAATCAGATCTGACTGCCTGTGTAAACCAGAATCTTTTCTGTAGTACTCCTTTCCAAGCAAAAACACGTCTCGCTTATGACAGGCAGTTTGTTTTTACTCAATGCAAGACATGATGTATAAAATTCCTAGCAAAGGGATACCACCCAAATAATTAAAGGTTTGGGACTGAAGGCAGAACTGAGTATAAACAGGCGCCTGGTCTCTCTGCCTGTTTTGGGAATTCCAAAGCAAAGCTAATGAGGAAAAAGGTAGCATTATTTTTTTTTAATATACGACTGCATAGCAGATAGTTTGTGAATATTTCTGGAAAAGAGGACAGGAATGTGCACAAATATATTACATAAGCAGTTACTATTCAATTTTTAGGCTATTGACTTCCCAATTCCTACACGCCCTAACATTCACAAAAGAGATTTTTTTCAGCCATAATTACCTTATCTGACAATCCACTCTGTAATACGCTGTTTCTTGCTATTTCACACAAGTCACAGGTACTTAGTTTCCACACCTGGGCTGCAATAGCGTATTCTTCCATGAGAGCTTCCTGTATCACCAAAACATGTTTAATATTAAATTATATGTAAATAAGATGTAAATGGCATATGTACTCATTACTAATTAAGGCATTTATACATGCTCTTTAGATAGCTGTGAAAAATTAGAGATTTAAGACTTTAACATCACAATTACTAACAAACAGAATTGTTTATTTCAAATTTCCCAAGGGCAACTGTTAAATAAGTGATAGGCACTGGGTTATCTGAGTCTGAGAAATTGCAGCCTGCAGTCCAGATCCTTAGAGGCATTTATTAGGCAATTTCAAATGAGATCCCAGGGCATATAAACACCTTGGAGGATCTTGTCGTAAGTCTTTAATGAATACTACACAGATAGCAGGGCAGTTTCTCACTTCTGACCTTCCACACATGGAAGTTGGGTCTGACTCTAGTGGGCTGTCACAGCTGAGATCTCCCACGCTATGTGCAACTCGGCTGGTGCTGCATTACATCCGTGCAGAAAGCCCCCACAAAAGCTCTCTGTCTTTTCTAGCGGAGACGTGTCCTGGGCCAGAACAAGCCTGGGTGAAGCACACCAGAGCTCAGTTTGTCTTCAGAACATAGACAATTGAGCAATGTACAGGCCGCTCTAAGGCACAGCATGACTCAAGTCAGTGCCAACCGCAAAACTGGAGCAGGAAAACCAGTGACCAGGCACTTCTGTCCTGCCAGGCCTCCCAAGGGCAAGAATCAGTTTCATTTCACTGAGCAAACAGCTCATACGTCATCTTCAGAGATTCCACATTGTGTTTTTGTAATGTACTTCCCCAGATTTATTAGTAAGGAAACTGGACTTTCCTGGCACTCTAGAGGATTGTTTATGAAGGCTCAAACCTCCCTTCAGCCTCATCCTTCATTCTATACTTCAACAGCCAACACTGGAGAAGCAAGAGTACAAAAGAAACATAATTAGGAAATCAGACATTTCCCTCTGAAACCTAACAGTGAGTAGTAGAGTGAGAATGAGGAAGAATAATGAATGAAGTGACTGAAAGACATGATATCCTAAGCAATGATATAAAATAGCTTTCAGGTCATTCTGGGCCTATGTGCTACTGTTGCCAAATTCAGACAAGTGCTTTTTGCAGTTCTTACCTTTGTATAATGAAACTGCATAGGATCATCCGTGGAGAGAGAGACATGAAGTCCCTTATGTAGGAATTCCCGTAGTGGATTTTTTGAGTACTCCAGGAATAGGCTGTTGTTACTGAGTGGAGACATAGCAATGGGTATTTGTGCAAGATAATAAAGATACTGGAGGACAGGACTCTGCAAAACAAAACACAATCAGCATTTAATAGTACTATGGGATAATGAAAAAAAGAAGGATTTCCCTTAGATAAAATGGAAACAGCAAAGTTGAGGTTGACGCTAAATGCTGACTTCTTTAGAAAATACTTAATAGTCTGAATTTTAAGCATTACTAATCTTTATAAAAAGAATTTACATCTTTCAACATATATGCTATCTTTTTAAAAATACAGTAACTAATATTACTGTAGATTAGTAAGTATATATGACTACTAAGGGCACCGCATTTGATACTGACTGCATACCTTCCCTCAAAACCTGAAAGTCACAGGTAAGAGATGTGTAAGAACTGCTAAGCAATTTGTTATTTTCAAAACTGCAATCCAATAGGTAAATTTTAGGAGCAGAATTAGTTCTAATTTATTAGAAGTCATCTATTGCTGTTACACATAATATAAATAATCTGTAGTCACCTCATCTTTATTAGTATTTTTGGCTTAACCAGCCTGTGAACCGAGCAAGTGCCATTGTTCTTTATTATTATTATTATTATTACTACTACTACTACTACTTGCTATGCCAGGTTATGGCACCAGGATAAGCAGGAGACAGTGAAGAGGAGAATACTTCAGTCACATACAGCCCTAGTAGTGCTCTGTCTGGGTCTAATTTTAGGAATTACTGGTGCTGAATGTAACATCAGACGTGATTTTAGGGAAAATTTTTCTTTGTTCTTGGATATGTTGAGAAATACAGAGAGAATGTTCCAATATTAACCAGAAAATCCAACTTACAAGAGAACTCTTTCCAAAATATTTCAATACACTCAGTTCAAGTCTGCCACCCACTGACCAATTATTTTAATTACAAAACAATGGCCTGTGGATGAGTTGCATGATGTTTTTTTTATTAACTGATATGCCAGGAATGATAACATTTGTCCTGTCACAACAATCAAGGTGTGTATAAAAATATTGCTGTGTTATACAGCTATGTTAACTTTCTTGATCAAGTGATCCCAGTTACTCTAGACAGACATAATCAAAACCTTAATGAACTTGTGAATGAACCTTGAAATACAGGGATCTGATCAGGGAAGATTACCTTTGTCCCTGTACAGAAGAATTTAGAGCTTTCCTTAAATTCTTCTGGGACCTAAACCAGAGAGTAGTAACAATTCTAAGCAGGTTTTTCCATGTAATTTTAGCTCTGCTTGGAGTAAACGAAAACAGGTGCCATGAAGTCCTTGACATATCTGAACAGCTGATCTTCCCTATAAAGACATAGCTTTAAAATGTTCAGTTTTATTTTTGTAGCCTAAATAAGAAACAGGAAGTTCAGCTGAGCTTATTTATTTCTGATCAAAGTGAAGAATTACTTGTAACTTGCTAAGAAAATTAATTTGGGACTGCCCAGATAAAGTCAATTTGGTGACTGCTGTTTGAACCAGTGACTGATGTCCAAGCAGACAGTGATTAGTTTAGGTGAGCAACAAAGCAATACCTTCTTCAAGAGCAATCCATGAGAAATGTTGTCTGCTGTCAGAAAGGCAGATACAAGGTGTGTGATAGACCCAGCTTCTCCACAGTGAGGTCGAAACAGAAAAGTACACATGCCTCTTTCCCTAAGGAGATTAAAAGCAAGTTCCACTAACAAGAAGTGCACTGTTCTTCATCTGTTTTGTACAAAATTATCGTTAATATGGGAATTTAAAAAAAAAAAGTTACACATTCTCATACAGTTTGACATGACATGTATCCGGCCTACCTGTGGTCTGCTATCAAAAGGGGCAGGCCCCTTTATCCAGGCCCCTTCCGCCACCTGACATATTTGTGTCTTCCTTCTTCATTACATCTCATTTAGCAATTTTTTAGCTACTGGGTGAGCAGTTATTTAACTGATTTCCGGTGAGGAAACTGGCAGTCAGAAAGCTAAGTGAACTGATGCAACCTGTGGCTGCATCATTCCTAGATTCAAAATGAGGGAAGAAGTGGAAGCCCATTGCCAAGGGTGAGCTAACACTGTCTAGTGTGACGACAACCTGCCATCTCACCAGGTTAAGTGTAGCATAAAACCACACCCTCAGTAGCATAGAGATTACCTAGAAGTGTTAGTTATTACAATAGATTTCACACTATAATTTCTAGAACTATTTTTATCATCTATATTAAAAATGAAGCTGGGTTTTAGGTTAAAGCGGACCCTGTTATTCAGTGCAGACAAATGTCCCGTAAGTATTTGGAGATGTTCAAAACAAAGAATTTCAACACGGACTACTAGAGTGTAAGGCAGTTCTAGGATGGATGTTCAGTAACACTGAATGTGAGGATGTAATCCATCCTTGCTGACTTCACTAATACTACCAAAAGTATAAAAGAGTCTTGTGATGCCTCAAATAGTATGTTTAACAGAGTGAACAGTTATACTGACTCGTTGATGAACTGTGTCATTATGTCACCTCGCTGTAAGAATATTTAGTGATTATCTAGGGATATTTTCAAAGAGTAGTTGAAATGATCTTGAAGTAGAAAAGAAACTCGTAAATTCTGTCAGAATCTCTGTCTTTGGAAAAGCAAAAAAAAACGTAGACTACAGAGAATGTAAAGGAAGTCAGGAGAAAGATATCTGCTGAACTGTGTCCTTTCCATTATAGAACTAAAACTAACAACTAGGCCTGTTTTTTGAAGGTACAAGGTACATTAAAGCGGATGTTTTTATTATGAGTTTTGATTATATAGTGTGGTAGAGAAGGAAATGCTTGAGGTAGCAGCAGGAGAGAAGAAGTAAAATTTTAAATGTTAATTTGGATAAGACCTGTGAAAATGATAAATCTGTGTACCTCCTATAAGAAAATCCCAAAACGTTTTATAAATAATAATGAACCACATTTTTGCAAGGTAAGCAATGACACTGTAATACCAACGGATAACCTTACTGGGCCTCAATTTGAGTCAGTTGTGCAGATCACACAGTGAGTCAGGAACAGAACCTCAAGTTGAATTTCAGGTGTTACTGAGCCTGATGCCAAAATCTGCTTTTACAGTCATGATCTCACAGTCAGTATCATAACTCCCTGCATTACTTGCATAGGCATCAGTCTCAAAAGTAGTAAAACTGAATGAGTCAGCAGGCATGCTAAAGTAAGTTAGCTAGACATGCAGCTTATAATTACGTCCTCCTCTGTCCATCTTTGATAACAGCAGCAGCCCTTAAACCAGTATTTTTCACAACGTAAGTTTGTATCTCTTAAATTACCAGGAGATAGCAAGCTACCAAGAGGTACCTTGTATTTGGAAATCCACTGTGAATCTAAGCAAAGGTCAAATCAATTTTGTGGGGTTTCTTCTTTTGCTTTGTTTGATATATTCAGGTTTAAGGAATTCACAAAACAAGAAGATACATAAATGTCAAATGAAGATATTAGCACATGCCTTTACAATTTCTGAATATTTCCTTTGAATTCATTTTGCAGTTAATGTTTTCAAAATAACTCATGTACTCCTCTTGTACTTTTTAAAATAATTCAAGATAAGCTTTGCTTCAAAAGATATGTGATCAAGACGCTGACTTAGATTGAGACCAACATCATTGATTTTTCTTTCTGGAAGCTTGTAAAAGAGAAAAATGACTACTTACTTCCTCAGGTTGTTTAGCAACATGATGTTCACGTACATATAATACAAATAATAGCTATACGGGGGATTCTTCTCACTGGTCCAGAGGTCAGGGTTAAGGCTCTTGTCAGAGAACATATGGCCACTATGTTTGGATTCATCATCAACACTGTCAAAGCCAGTCACCTGGTGGGGAAGAGATTCACAGAAATCAGTGTTTTCAAGAAGCAAACTTTGGCGTTGTTGACTCTTGCTTCAGGACTTGCTTGTACAAAGCGTCTAGTCTTTCATTTCCCTCCTTACTCTAGCAGTCCTGCTGCTCTGCCCTCCTGCCATACCATGCAGACAGCAGGAATAACGTGTTTTCTCAGAGGAAGTTTCACCCATTTTTTTCTGCTGAGACAAATAGGAGGCCCAGGTGCACAAAAGCCTTCAGACTCCTGTGGGGGGCACAGGCCCGTAAGACTCCCTCAGATACAGATTACAATCCTTGAAACTCATCTGATTTGTTATTTGAAAAGCAGCTGGAGGCCAGAAGCTCCCAGCAATCCTCAGAGTTATGGTTTGGGGGCATACTCAGAAATATCTCTTTTAATCACATCCCAGCAGCTACATCCCCACCTCTCTCCTGAGTCCCATCAGGATCTACACAACGCTTCCTTCCAGTTGCCTCCTTCTTGGAGGCCAGTCCCAGAGGCAAACTCAGAACACACATCCTGCGTTATGACGTTCCCTCTGCATAAGAGCATGTGAACGTTTTTCGGTCATTCTTTATAGAGAGGATTACTGAGAGGAAAAATAAATAGCTGTTGAGCTGTTTCAAAGGAAATAAATGGCAACTACCTGACAACAGGACCTTACCCAGGCTTTTATTAAATTGTATGTCAGGGCTTTAAAACAATAATGCAAGTAATATATGAAGAGGGAAGCTTTTTTTAATGTCCACAAATAGCTGTGGACAAACAAAATTTATGAGTAGGAGAGGATCGATTTCATGTGACACAGAAAATCCAAACATACTTACGTATTTGAGGAAAAGGTGCAATTCTCTGTGGTCTTTGGGATTGACTGTTGCTTCAAACAAAGGTAGAAAAATGTTCTCCAACATCTTCCCAAAACTAGGCAGAATATTTTTTGACCTAAATATGTCACTGAATGGAAAAAAAAAATATACACAGTTGTAACCATTCTTTAACCAGTTTATATTTTTCCTCACTTTACTATTTTCTGTTATTTGCACGTACTCTACAGCTTGAGTTCTACCAGGATCCAGAAATTCAAAGTTTATGTCAGGGCAGGGATCATCTCTGTGCTCTGCTTCCTGCACTGCCTGGCACCCTGCTTCATCCAGGCTCTGCTGAAGCTCCCAAGTGCTCCAAAAATAGAGACAGTATGCAGGGGTAGATGCTGTCTCAAGAACAGTGACCCCTTCCTTTACAGCAATCCAAGTGCTAATAGGGGAAATAAGGAATTACCTCTCATGAAAGATTTGTTTTCCGAAGTTGTAACTACTCCAAATGAAAGTAGAATGTTCTGCTTTAGTGAGCCTCTCAGAAAAGAGGAACAGCACTTCAGTGTGTCATTAAGTGCATGACTTAATTAAAGTGTTGATTCCGCTATGTACCTAAGAAATTAAAGGAGAGAAACTTTCTCCCTAATGAGAAACACGCTCTGGGGGATATATGTGATCATGACAGCTCATTCTTTACTCATACTCCAACTATGCGATTTCAAAATATGAAGCTCCACTATTAAGGTTGACAAAATCGTCATGGAAGACTGTATTAAAATATATGGCATTAGAAACAAAGAACCGTTTAATAAACACCCAAAGGATGCGTAAGCACCTAAGAAAAACTGACACTGATTTAAGCTTGCAAATGGGCAATCTGGGTTTCATTTCCAAGCTCACTGTCATTTAGTCACTGATCTTGAGGAAGTTTGATGATAACAGTTTTACAGAGCATTTTCTACTCCTCAATGGAATTCAAGAGTGGATTTATTTTCATTACTAAATCATATTTTAACTTGCCTTTGAATGCAGTTTAATTTCACCCAGTTGTAATTTTTGGTTTTAGTATCTTCAGACTTACAAATAATACACAGTAGTTTTGAATAACTTTATAAAGAGTAGAGTCAAACCCCATCTCCTGTCTTCCACCCCCAGACTGTCAGGAAAACTGCAGCAATGGTCAAGAATAAATTTCCCAGGCTGTTGCTTATAAATAGAACTACAGGACAGCTCATAAACCATCTAAAAAATATCAGAAATTAAAACAAATCATTGGTATGATTTCAAACTATTAAAATTACCAAGACCTCCTGATTACTTACTAGATTCTGGGAACCTGAATTATCCAGCGCATATTAGGGGAATAAACTTTATGCTTAATGAACCATTTTGCCAAGTTCAGCCATTCATCTGGAGATCGTCCATAAATGGATAAGCGGGGTTCTGTATACTGGTACTTACTTTCTTCTAGTTCACGGGCTACTTCCTATTGAGTAATAAATATATTTGCTTTAATAAGGACACTGAAGATCATTTACAGCTAGTAGTATATTTATCATTGTCTTTTCCTCAGACCAGACATAACTGTATTGTCACCCTTTAAAGATAAAGGGAATCTCTTGTCTATTAATCCATTATTTTTAGGCATCTAAATATTCTCCTGGCAAGCCACCTCAGATATCATTTGAGTATAGCTAACTGTAACACCCAGATTTAGAGGACAATATTCTTGTGCAGTTCTTACTAGCACTTTTGTAAGACATGTTTAAAATTGGTAAATCAGAATCATACTATTTAAACTGCAGTAAACGACTACATAAAATATGCAGACCAAAGGAGATTCTGACCCAGAATCTGTGGTAGTAAGCAATTTTAAGGCTATTAAATTTAGACAAGCACTTCTCTACATCTAAGATCTGACATCTAGTTCATGAAAACTACTAATTCTTTTGTTGTAAGAAATTAATTTGAAGCCTGTGCATGCATGTGCAGAGATAGATTTATGCAGAGGCACTTCCCTAGCAGCTACCACGAGCCAGCTACATCCTAACAAAATATTAAGCCAGTGAATTGACACTTGGCTGCTCTCCATTAGTTTGAAACAGCACACAACTCTGCTTTGAACTCATACACAGGTTACGCGTATGAGTTTCTAAGTCATAAAATTATTTAGAAAGCAGCAATGGCTGACTTAGCAGAGGTCTGTCTCTGACGAATTGCTACAGCAAGTCCAACACTTGGAATCATTTAACCATAGTGTTAGCTGTAGGTACAATTGTGGCATTACAAATCTTTTACAAACCTTCATTTCTCTACAGCTGGAAAAGCTTGACACTTATTTACCTTGACCATACGAGCGAAATATTCGCCACCAATGTAGTTCTCAGTTTTCAAATACAAGTCCCTCAGCTCACTGGCACCAACTGGATTGTACTTGGAATTGAATTTGTCAAATCGATGAAATGTTTGACGACCCTGGAGAGGAAAAAAAAACAAATAACCATGGGTTTAAGTACACAAAATAATTTATAAAATAAATTGCCTAGCAATAAAAGGCACAGAAAAATAAAAAGCCTATTCTAACTTCCTTCAAACATGCAAAGTAACGTATTAATTCAAATTCTGATTTAATATGTTATCATGCAAAAACTGCATAAATCAGAATTTCACACTTAGAAAACTTAGCTTTTTCTCGTTTATTTTGTCATTTTAATAAACTTACTGCATGGACATCTAAAGAGTCTACAGTGAGGTCATAAGGGTCCATGTGAAGGCTTTCAAAGACTTGCTTTAAAGTCATCTTCTTGCCTTTTTTCTCTGCAACAATCCTGTCAGGCTCCGTTTGATACGTGTGCTTAATAAACCTCAATAAGTGCTTCTGGTTCATGCAAGCAGCAGCGTGGATATGAGTATCAACCTAAAATCAAAAGGTTAATCATGCTCATCATTCATATGGATAAACTTAAATTAGCAAAGTATCTATGTCAGTGACAACAATGACTAAAGCCTTCTAAAATATTCCTTAAGTAAAAAATGGATTAGTGCCTAAGCAAGTCAAAATGTTTTAGAACCCTGAGGTTTTGGGTTGAAGGGATTATTCAATAAGCAGAACTATAAATAAAATAGCCCTCAATTATTAATAGTTTCCTATTTAAATAAGAACACTTTCAACAAGTTAAGATACATTATAAGTGCAAATCGGAGAACCTGGGTTCAGATTACGTTTCCTGACAAGAACCAGATGGTTTCCACAGGTACGCTTTTCTATTGCTCAGAAGTTTGCACTGCTATTTGAGCAGCCTGTATTAGAACATAAACCAAAGAAACAACTGATGAGACCTGGGAGTTGGTTTGTTGATTTAGGTTTTCCCTTCAATATGTGTAATTCCTTAGGTGCCTCCAGCAGGTACGTAAAATTAATCTGTTGCAGTTCCTTGCAGTCAAGGATTTATTATCTTAACTACACCCATAAAGTATAGAAGAAAACCAGGTATATTCCCCAACTGCTTCTTGTTTGAAAAGACAGGTAATACTAATTGGAGGTCCTAAGGACTAAGTACGTGAAAAGGAAGAATAGGCCTTAGCTGGGATAATGGCCTTAAGGAATGTAACAGCACAGCAATATCCCATGTGTGGAGCAGCAGAGCTGCTGCTCCAGGGTCCGTTTGCTTTGAATTTCCTTGAGAAATTCTGATTGAACAACAAAGCAGCCTAATGCATGTCCTAGGCAAAACAGTGAAGTTACTCTACCAATAAATTCCTATCAATTTAAAACCAAAACAAACCAAACGACTGTTCTGATTAGATTCCACAGTTGACAATAAGCACAACAGCCCTGGGGACAGCTTGACAGACTCTGAAACTGCCTTCAAGTTCAGACTGACAAATCCTTGCAGAAGCAGTTTCAGCTTACCCCGAAGCGGCAGTGCTGCAGCCTGTCTGCTGAACTTCCCATTTTCCTCCAGCCCAGGCCCTACCTGCACATAGATGGCCGTGCGCGCAGGCATGTGGTCAGAAGCAATCACCAGCTTTCACTATGTCTAACATTGGCCTTGTGCGTGAACTGGAGACAAGTCTTACAAGACCAACTGGCAGAATGGTTCTGCCAAAGGAGTAGGAATCAAGACAGTTTGTAATGCAAGTCTCAAGATGACGTATAACAGGGACAGGATGGTTCAGATAATAAGTCTAAAAAGCACCACACAGTACTGTCCTACATATTGGTAGGAGATTGTTTAGAATCATTGTGAGTAACGCTTTTCCATGAAGTCTTATGTGAAACTGTAGTGGAAAGGGCTGCCCTAACTCCTCATACAGAGTAAGAAAGGAGCTTCAAAGCAGAAATAAAAAATAATCTTGCTTCTGCACAACATTGGTAATGCAGCTGTCAGAATGCACCTAGTTTTGCTGTCTACATTTAAAAGTTTAAATAAACCAAATACTGACAACAATCCTATTAAATGTCACAAAAAGAAATAGGAGCTGGAAAATCCACACTGCCACATCACTGTAAAAATGAAACTTGTTTGACTTTCAAGGTGCAATTTGAGAGTTAATTTGATCAACTGTATACAGGTATTTGTACCTCCAAAAGAGACCATAAGACAGACAGTGGGCTTTTCAATCTCACAAACAATGACATAACAAGATCCGAAGGTTGGATGCTGACATTAGATACAAGTTCCTAAAGATACTTACTACACTGGAACAGTTTGAACACACTGCACTGTGCTTTTTAAAATGCAAGTAACTAAGCATTCCCAGGGACACGCTCCCAACAAGACCAACGTAGCCTGTATGCAGGAAGTCACATGAGAAGGAATTCTCAGATAAACCAGCTGTAAGGCACCACTGAACCTACATCTCAGCAAGGGCTCTCATCCAGGACTCCTCTGTCCAGGAAACTGCAAACATGGACACATACGACACGAGACCAGCGCGTTCCCCTTTGCATAGTGACTATGTCTGCAGCTTTCAGATTCCAACACCAGAAATAGTTGACATCCTGATCTGCTTTTAAGGATCGGTAGGAAAAAGATCCTGGAGCACCTGAGTAAGTAACAGCCATGCTCCTGCAAAGTAAACCTCAGCTTATGCTATGACATACAGCCCACAGAAATGCCAATGTTTTACTTGGTGCATATAGTCATTTAATTTGCAGTTTATACATACAGAAGTAGTTGCAGCCTTCTAAGGGTACATCTGTCTCCATGTGAATGTTAATAGCATGACTAAAGACCAGGATATAAATATTAACATTTAATTGTTAATCGCTGCCTAGTTCAAATATGCTAGACACTTTAAAGCTAAATGAAAAAGCAAGAAACATATTACTGTCTTGAAGTACACAACATGAAGTACATTACTAATCCACAGTAAACAATGCTGTGTCTAAAATAGTAAAAGCAGCTCCGCTTAACATATTATTACACTCCTCAGCGTAGTTGTATAGACGTTTGAACCCAAGTGCATTATATGTATGCTTACTCAGGTTAATAAAGGTCTTCTCTTTTAGAAACAAATATTGTTTACTATAAACTCTTCCTGGACCAGTGAAATACTACAAACTAGTAGGCTTGGTCAGCTTCTATAGGAGACTGAAATAACAGTTAATAGATGCTATAAGCTCTTAACATTCAGGAAAAGCAAGTCATAAGCATAGAATACCAGGTATAGGGAACCTAAATAAGTGTAATTTATTGAATTTCAGTGGTGGCTCAGCTACTGGAATTAATGAGATTAAAAAAAAGCAAAACCCAACACTTCCTCTTTATTTAAATCAACATGAATTGACTACTGTTAGGAGGGCAGGGATGGAAAGCAAGGAGACGTTTTGTTTGCTTGTATGCAAGGATCACATGACACAGGAATAACCACATCTCTTTTAAAGTTCTGCTTCCCTTTGAAAAATAATTGTCCCAAGTGTGCCCCCGCAATTCAGTAAGCTCCTGTGAAATCTTCTCCAGTCCCCACAAGCATATTACACACACAGCTCCATAGCTGAGCTAACCACATCAGGCTTATTCTCTGAGAACCAAAATTTTCCTTTCCTTTTTTTTCCCCCCTCCTCCCTCTCCCTAAATATATTTATTTCCCGACAGTTAAAAGACTTTCCTGGAGTCTCTTTCATGCTTTTTCCAGAAAACATGCAGTACTTTGGCTACCTTTTTTAACTACCCAGTATATTTTGACCTTTAGGTAAGCAGCAATTGCAATAACAACAAAAGTCTTCTAGATTATCACACAGCTTTTTCTTCATTGTTTTTTAGAAGCAACGCAACTTTTTGGAAGGTTTTAATGACTTGAGCTTTGACCTACCCTAGCACATAATTAATTCCTGTGTATGCTTTTGTGCGTTTTCACTATCTAAATGAAGTATCTAAACACAGAATCCTTAGGCATAGCTTATATGGTGTGATTTGGTTAGGGATTTTTTTATTATTATTTGAAATGTTATCATGCTAAGAAATTGCTGCTAATTTCATTGTTATTTATTATGAAAGGCATCTACTAAAAGAATTTGAACAGGTTTTCATATAAGGTTGACAAATGCCCTCTTTGCTTTTTGTGCCCCCACAAAAAAAAAGACAAAACCAGTCCCATTTTAAGCTGTTATTATTTTGTTCTTCATACAATACATAAAGTAAGCTCAGACTTTTCTGGGCCATGAGTAACAAGCCCCTGCCGCAAGCAGGGGCTATTGCTTCTATTTGCAAACATTCTGCTTGCATTTGTTACAGGGCCACTCCAGCCCAGTTTCCTCTTAGTGGGAAAAAACCTCATCTGCATGCTCTTAGCCAAATTTCCTGTTGCAGTTCTTCTTCTCCCCTCCCCCTAGGAGGAAACCTTTTACTCAAGGTCACATTAATCTTCAATGAAAAGAAGAAACACAATGACTGACAGAAGCCTGTCTTGGAACACATAATACGCCTTCAGAGAACTCATCTTTTTTAACAAATGAATTGTTAACACAATGTTCAAAGCACAAAAATACAGCTTTACTGCCAGTTGACAGTGGTAAGGCCCAGTGGTAATGGTAACAGAGGTGCACAGAGCCATTCCTGTCCTTTGAAACTGGTGCTAATTAATTAATTCTTTTAATTCCATCATCTCATTCAAGCAACGGTGGAAATCAGTTTTCTTGCAATTAAAGGATGGTAGAATTCCCTTCACTCAGCAATTTGCCATGTAATGAAGCCAGCTTGTCTTCCACTGCACCTTCTCGCTTTCAGGCTATCCCTTTCCTTTCCTTACTGACCTGACCACCCATGCCATTCTGCCCCCAGGCTTTGTGGATTAAGTGCTTGTACTTCTCAGTCAAGATGGTTACATCTGTGTACAATTTACAGCTTGAAGGAATTCCCATTGCCCTCCAAAGCACGTCTCACCAGCACCAACTTCCCTAAACCACTCTGTCTCCCTCACATTCTCAGATTTCTTCTGTTCCCTCCCACTGTCTCTCAAATCTCCACAAAATACCATCAGAGATCTATTTTACAGATGCTTATCTGTGCACATCAGAAATAGGATCATAGAATGGTTCAAGTTGGAAGGGACCTTAAAGATCATCTAGCTCCAACCCCCCTGCCATTGGCAGGGACACCTCCCACTAGATGAGGTTGCTCAAAGCCCCATCCAGCCTGGCCTTGAACACTTCCAGGGATGAGGCATCCACAACTTCCCTGGGCAACCTGTGCCAGTGTCTCACCCCCCTCACAGTAAAGAATTTCTTCCTAATACCTAATCTAAATCTCCCCTCTTTCAGTTTGAAACCGTTACCCCTCGTCCTATCATTACACTTCCTGAACGTTGCACTGCATTAGGCATATCCTCTAGATTCAGAGCAATATGATAAATACAGCAAAAACAAATGCCGAGGGCAGCCCTTTTAATGATACTGAACTTTTCCATTGCATAAATTAGTCTTATCCACAGCCGCAAACTACCTGATTTTCTAAACACGTGGACTTTAACTCGTAAATGCTTCTATCCCCATAGCTATGGGCTTTGTGAACTTGACACTGAATCCTCTGCAGCCATTACCTCAATGCTGGATTGAAGGGAAATAATTCCACAACCCACTGCTAAATTCCCTGCTCACCAAACTGCATTAGCTTTTCAGATAGGATGCAACAGCTTTATACAATGAGGTTGATTCTTTCCTTGCAGCTCTGTAATAGGCATGAGAGGCACAATACACAAAATACTCTGCCCTAGGGTAGCACAGTAATGCTCCTGGCAGCTGAAATAGTCCATAGAGCTGTGCAGAGCCCCTCAAGAGCTTGTCTAAATCATACTTATGCCATCCAAGGCAACCCAGAAACCAGGAGAGACAGGAGATGCAAACCCCTGTGACTCCGGCCTCTTGTTTGGCTGTACTCATTGCAAAATGCACAGGATCAAGCCCTATAATGTTTGTATTTACACAAATACAGAAATAAACTGCTATGAAGAGAAACAAATCTATTTTTCTTTTCTTTTAATTACTAAAAGAAAGGATAGAGGAAAAGCTTTCTTTATGGTCTCTACAGAATTTTTGCATTATAATGATTGATGTCTTTCTGCCTGATGATTTTGTGCTCACTTTCAAGGCTGAGGATAGACATAAGAATTTAACTCAGCATCTCTGCAAGATAGGAGGGGAGTAGTATGCACAGTATGTTCAAAGCACAAAAATACAGCTTTACCGCCAGTTGACAGTGGTAGGGCCAGTGGTAATGGTAACAGAGGTGCACAGAGCCGTTCCTGTCCTTTGAAACTGGCGCTAACCCATAAGTCTTCCCATTCAGTATCACTTCCATTTCATCACCAAAGTCAGTAAGTAGCTACTCGGCGGGGGGGAGGGGGGTGGCAGCAACCTCAGAATGAATCAAATTTCAAGGAAGTCAAGGTATAGATTCACTGTTCACTCAGGATGCTTTTAATCATACATTTAAAAAGCAGACATCTGTTAATTTAATTCAGTATTTTCTGAGATCTATAGAATTTAGAAGTACATAAACTCACTCTAACTTCTTTTCTTGGAAGTAATGAGTGGTATTTCAACCCTATGGTCAACAATCAAAAGCTAGAATTTACTTCCTTTTTGTCTAACCAATATTTAAAAAAAAAAAATCAGTTGCAACGATCTAGATCAAACGATATCTCAAAGCAGCAGCCAGCTATTGCAACAAAGAATTCAGCAGGGCTGTGTAAGCCACTCCAGAAACTGTGATCTTCCATATGCAGCTACCCTGGCCTGAGCTAAAGCTCTGCTGCCACACGAGGCTAGGCATCTGCGCTACTGAGGCTGTCAGCAGAAGAATATGATGTGTAATAGTCACTGCTATGACATGTTCTCAGGTTTGGTTTGCTGACACACTGAAATAATGGCTAGAGAGAGAAAAAATATGGAAGGAGGCTTAGGCTGGCATTTTTTCATCTTTAGAAAACTGTATCAAAGCTATCTGCAGTGAAGGACACTTGCCAAGGCAGTACATAGATATGTCATAAAGGGAGCAAATACATGTTAGGTAAACAAGTATCTTGGCTTCATTTTAAAAAATAAGAAAAAAATTAAAAAGGCAAGAACCTCCCCCCTAGAAAGAACAATAGAGACAAACCAAAGTTCAGTAACAACAGCCCCAAGACCAAGAAAGCACAGTAAATGCCTCCTGCAATTAGTAACATTTTAATAAAAGTAAAGTAATATTCAGGTGTAGGTCCTTTACTACGAAGGTGTATTTCAGCTAAAAAAATGAACTATAGGTTTTGAATTATGTGAGGCTGTAGGGCACAGTGGTCTATCGGAAGCCCCACTCAAACAAACTGCACATACTTGCTTTGGAAGGCAAGACCCTAGTGGGCAAAGGCTAAAACTCAGTTCTGAGTTTGTGTGCTGCAAAGCTAAACTCTTATTACTGAATTTCATGCTTAATGCAGGCAACCCAGGAGTTATGTGGAGAATCTGTGTTGACTGCAGTTTGCTATGCATGAGCTGGAGAACGTGGGAGAGCCCTGCTGATAGCAGACTCAAGAGTATTCTCTAAAGCTAGCATTCTCCTACACAGACAGTTGTCCACCTCCTGCAGGGAGCCACGTGGGGCCAGCCACACTGCCTTACCACCTATGGATTCTTGTCTGTCTAGAGAAATATTTGTCTGGTTATTAAAGGGCAATCTTCCCGTTCCAGCTCCATCAGTGCAAAGCGTACCTTTGGCTGCATTCTGGTTAAGTCCAATATATAAGACATACACATACATTTCCCTTATTTAATAGGAGCCTTACCCTAGGATTTATTAGACGAGCTCACTGAAGGAGAACTCCTATTAAACCAGGAAAAAAAAACACGGTAAGGGCACAGAGAGAAGGGGAAAGAAAACCCAGTAACTTTTGATTGTCATGCCAGCAAATAATGCTGGCCAGCTTTCTACTGTACCTTTCTAAATGCAGTAATACATGTTCACTGATTGACCTTGCCACTACCTTCATAACTCTTATAATTCTGGCATTTTCCATCCGTTACTTTGGCTCTTTTATATAAGCAAACAGATCGTACCAGGATCTCTACACTAGTGTCTGAGGGATGTAACAGACAACTTCACTAACAGCTCTTTTGGGAGGTGAATCTTATTTCTTGCTTTTCTGATTTCTTGCTTTTCAGTACATACTGTTTAGGACTGACTAACAGAGAGACATCCTGAAAATAGAGGCCCTAGAAGTATCTGTTTCAAATGATAAGTTTTGCTGCTGATACTGTTATTAGGGAGGAAACACTTCCAGGAGGTTACAGATCCAAACATTACTTGAGTTAGCAAGACATAGGAAGAACAAGATTATTTGGGGGCTTACAGGAAGTCTGTCTACAATGAAGTTTACTTTCCATAGGGAATGCTTGATAAAAATACTGCTTGAAAGCTTGCTTCATAAAAATACTACTTTAAGCAAGATTAATTCCGTGCAGCAAGAATTTTTAAAGCAACAACTAGCAGTAGGAATGATCTGTGCCAGAGAAGAGCAAGCTTATTCCTGTTGCTTTGAATTTGGGTCTTGCCAAAGGGGAAGTTATGCACATTTTGGGCTTTTGAATAACATGAATCCATTTGTAGATTGGCCTGTTTAATAGCAGATAATTAGAAAATAATTAAGACATGCCCAGAGACATTAAACATTTGCTTTTAAATCACAATCTCCAACTTCGCAAGTACCATCCTCTTAATTACAGCTTCTCAGTAATCAAATTGATTGTCTAGGCAGTTACCCAATTCACAACTCTGTCCTTCACACCTCTCAGACACCATGTATTTTATTATTAATTTCTGTCAGCTAGTGAAGTGTTTTATCTGAATGTGGCATGGAGTAAATATTTTGCTCAGGGTTATGCAAGAAAACTGCCAAGTTAGGAGTCAAGTCTCTGCCACTTGAGTCCTGCTTAAGTGAATTAGCTAACAGATCTTCCCATCCATACGCTTAACAGATAAATGTGTGAAATTCATCAGAATTTAGCTAAAAACTCATCTGCTTCTAGCCTTGTGATAGACAGGGGTACATTCATCAAACACTTCTGTTTAGCAGATTTTGTATTTGACAGTTTACTACCACAATAGCAACAAACATTCACTAGCCAGCACACTGGACACTATAGAGAAAAGCCAAAAGGATTTTCTGATGTATCAGCACTAAGCAAAACATTATAAGAAGGACTGAAGTATTGATCTGAACCCTGAAGTTACAAAATAAGGACCACCTCTTCCAGTTGCATATACCAACAATGCAAAATGGACCTGAAGTGGTTAAAACCACCTGCAACATTTACTGCTTTGTGAAGAAATCTCACCTATCAAACCGAAGCATTATCTCTCCAGTAACTTCCTTTTAACTTCAGGAAAGGGAAGCAAATGAAACAGCGTAACACTCTTGCTTTCACGCTTTGAACAGAATGCAGCTCCCTTGGGTGTGAATATGTCAGGAAACAAAATCAGCTCCTTAACTACCCTACCTGCCTCCTAATTACGTCCCAGTGGATCTCAGAGGCAGCTAAGAATACAACTCAAATAACAATCTTTTTACTTAATATTTCACAGACACTTTTTATCACATACTGATGTCAGCATGAACCCTCCGTTCAGTTTCTGTGGGAGGTCTTTTTTCTTTTGACATGTATTTAAACACCTATTTTCTATATGAAGTGAATTTTTTTCTCCAAAATCTATACAGCTGTTCCTACTACAGTCTAGTATGACTTACCTGCACGGAAGCAGGAAAATGCACTTAACTGTCTTTAAGTGAATTAATTAAAATGAATTAAGCCTCCATATGGATATTTTTATTCATAATCCAAGTGAGCTTCATTTGATTAACTGTTTCACTCCTTTAAAGCAATCTATATCCAATTAAGCCCCTTTGATTCTGAATAACTCTAGCAGATGAGTTTAGCATAATTCATTTAACCCACTTACATTCAAGTTAATTCTCCTGGAGTGTTCCCATGTAGAAAAAATTTAATAGTCTTAAAATAACGTAATTCAATTGAGTGGTATGCACACACCACTTCATGCATATCATCTACACCTCAGACAAGAAAAGCAAAATTGCCGAAACCGAAACTCCTACTAAAAACAATGTCACGCCTTTAATCCTTTTCACACTTACCTTTCTCACATTATAAAAGTCTCGATGGGGATTGCTCTTTAGTTCTTTAAATTCTGACATTTCATTTAACATCTCATGTAAACTAAATTTAGATTCTAAAAAGTTAAGCCTCCGATGGCAATATGTTTTTCTGTAAAAGAAAACACAAAAAATTAACTGTAACTTAAAAATATTTGCATTTCAAGTTCAGAAAGAACTTGAGAGTTTTCATAGTAAAGACAAATATTATTTTTTTTATGAAGACCAAGACAAATCTATTCTTCTTATCATACTGGTTAACAAATATATAAGTCAATGTCCGATACAATTTCAGACCAAAGTTATTAGTTAAACCCCAAACAGAACTCTACATAACAATATTATGTCCTTTAAGTTGTCCGAGTATTGTTACCACTGCAGTTCTTTCGGTAATGATGATCAGAGAAAGCATAAAACCTATAATAAAATGTGATGTCAATTGCTACTACTCTGAAACCATACCTCCAATAGGGCATATTTTTATATACATATATATTTTTTTTCTCACATATAACAGAAACAAGCTATAATCCAGATTTACTCACTATGAAAATAATGAACAAAAAAAGAAATCCCTGGAGTTTATTTTTCAATGTGAATATAAGAAGCCAAGGTAATATCCAATATACTTTCCTTTTTTATGCCTTAAAAACACATATATTTTGTACAAATACTTTTTTCCAAAATAATTTCTTATGATCTTTTTAGAAAAATAATGCTTTTTTGTTCCTGCTTGCCTACTCCTCTGTCTTCACTTTCATCTTCTGTTAGGTTTCTCATTCTATTTTTAACCAACAACATGTTGACCATCTGTCAATTCTTATTGAATCTACAATATTTTTGTAGCACTATTAATGTAATAGCCTTCTTTTTTCTGCTTTATTGTTGACAATCTCCTTTCAGTGGGACACAAATCCCATTATGGATTTGAAAGTCCAATTCAAACACAGTCTCACTGTATCTGATACTGATCAAGACCTGTTTTCCCCCTGCAAGAAGTCTTTGTTGGGTTATTATTCATGACACTGGAAGACTGAGGAATAGGGGTGAGATTTCACCAGTTTAAGAACAGCAAAGATTAAAGAACAATGGGCTCTTGATCTCCAAGCAGCCCCACGTGTGGTAGACATAAATGACCGGACAGCACTGGCTGCAAACAGGGAAACAATACCCTATGAAGAGCTTATGCAACAGGATTACTGAAAAGACTTTTTCCTTTTGGTTTGTGTGTATTTATCAGGGAGTGTCAATCAGCGTGCAAAAGCTTAATCTGAAGAAGTGAAAGGAGCAGATGATTGCTCCTACATTCACAAAGGTGCTGAGTGTTCTAACATCCTACCAAGGCTCTTCTTACTTAGGGCTTCCTGATAAACACTGTTACCAAAAGCTGAAAAAGAAAAGGTCTTCAGTATGACTTTTGTTTCAAGTTTTTCCTCCTTGTCCTTTAATCTTCTCCACATCTGCCTTTTGGAATATGGAAAAAGAAACTGCAAAGGCATTTAGTCATTGCATACTGTAAACAAGCATACTCAAGCTAGCTTTGATTTGGAGCAGGAGTGCTGATAATGCTAGTGGAAGCATAGGCTTTTGCTCCTGAAAAAATGCTTAGGGAACAGGACAGTTCTGGTCAGCCCATCTGCTTTGCCACTATCAATGCACAAGGCAGACAGAATATGCTGCAGGTGTCAGACACAGACTCAAAGGGGAAAGAATGCATCAGGTGCGACTAACTTGTCACAATGGAACTGATGATCTCTCAAAGGCCAAGGGACTAGGAATGCAGTGCTGGCAGGCAGGGCAAATAGTTCAGAAGAACAATCCAGGTTCCTGCTTTGTTCCATCCTAGGTGGAATCTTTTCTAGTGTTGAGGCCACGAGAAACATTGACATTTCCAGTCCTCAGTTGTGAAGTAAACTTAAAAACTGGACGCATGTGGTTTTGTTATGCACTAGGCAAGGACATTGCTTTGTTATGAGTGTGTCAGCTACTGTACTAGAGTTGTTGTATTTCTGGGTTTTAGAGATTTCCCAGGAGTTTGACGGTTCTGGGAAATTTCAGACCTAGTTTAATTGTGCATGCATGGATCAGTTTTGCAGCACATAAGCAGTTAATTGACATCTGGAATAAATCAGGCTGAATATTAATGTTGCTGAGTCGTTCTGTATACTCTACATATGCAGGGTTTCTCTTCATGCAGCAAAAGCAGAACAGACTTGAAGGAATTCCAGGCAATTGTTCAAAAACCTCAAATTCAGTATAGGCCAAAACAAAATAAAAGAGGTGAGGTTCAAGTTGCAGTTCCCATGCCTCAAGAAGTTTGGGTCAGATTTGACTTAAATGGGAACATTTGGCAAATTTCTTGCTTTTCTGTTAACTGCTTCTCATTTTGCCACGGCTGATGCAGAGAAACTAAAGAAATGAAATACAGGCATATGTGGGTTTGGCTGTCATTTTTTTTTCTCCTTTTAAGTCTTTCCATGATGCATTAATGTCTGAAAAGGGTGAAACAAAACACTACTGTAGAATGAGTACATTGAGGAATTAAATATCACAAAAGTGAGAAGTATCAAACTAAAGGTAACCATCAGCCTAAAGGGGGAGAGAAGAAAGAAAGAGAAACATACGTTGGACCATCTGCAATTAGAGCAAGAACATGGCTCAGGTCAAGGGTATAGGTCTCCAGGTCAGGATATGGCAGACTCCGAGGCTCATTGAGTTCCATCATTTCTTTGTTATCATAAACAAAGGGAATGCCACCTTTTATCTTGATAACATAATCCAGATTATCTGGTGCATCATCAAGATTGTAAGGGTCTTCATTTTCTTCTGGGGGTGAATGGAAATCTGGAAATAAATTTCCATTTAGAAGAAATAACTTACACAAAAGGCAAAATAATTACAAAAAGGACTTTCTGATCCTATAATGCTTCATTTATAGCGGATCTTAATACTTTCATTAAAATCACATTTTCAGTTACTATAAGAGATCTGTTGTTACAACACAGCTTTATTTTAACATGCTGTCATTGCAGTCCCTCCTTAAGCAAAGTGCCTACCTTAATTCAAATATTATACATTATTAGAGTTCTCTGAACCAATGTATAAATAGATTTAATACTACTCTTTATTAATGTATGATGGCACAAGTTTCAGAATAAATTTCCAGCAGTATTTAAATTAGGATGATTGAAAATACAGTTGAGATTTTTGAACAATAAAACAGTTGTTGACTTCATACCCACCTTCATTATTTTCTTTTCACTTTCTGACTCACCATAGTAATTTTGGAAGTTTGTATTTAAGCACATAGTAATGCAGCTGTTCTCATAGTGAAACATCAGTCAGAAAAGAACAGGCTGTGCTTTACTTCTTTACTCTCTGCCCTTCCCACAATCCAATGAGCTAGACTAGTACATACCTACTAGCACTGTTTCATCTTTCCCTCAACTAGCAGCAAATACACTTCAGCTCATGGTAGAGCAGGTAATAATTTAAGACTCAGTGCTCTCACTCTGACCAAGGCAGTGGTTGGTTTGAAGGTTTTTTGGGATTTAGCTGGTTGGTTGGTTTTGTTGTTTTGATTGGGTTGGGTTTTTTTGTTTGTGGGGTTTTTTGTTTGTTTCTGTTTTGTTTAGTTGGAAGGTTTTTTTGTAAATAAAACTCCTTATTTTTATGCTTAATTGCTTTTGAATAGAACCAAAAGCACAGAAGCCAGAGATAGTACAACACAACTCTAGTTTTCCACTTGGACTTCCAATCATGACCAAAATTAGAAAGTGCCAGAAGCACAGTTGGAATTTGTTCAGTACAGTTTTATAATCCCTTTACAAAATTACAATTTTTTTTTTCTGAGAATCAGGTAAACACACACACTTCTGGGAGATTCAGCTTATGTGAAGACTCAAACATGACAAGACTCATGCTAGTGAGCGTTCATTGCTTTTTTTTACAGTATCTAATGCAACTAGCATAAAATAAGTGTCTCAACTTCATTTATGTCAACTGAAATACATTCTTGGGCTCAGTCTTATCACTGAGATTTCGTCTTTTACCTGTACAGTTAAGCCAAGGCAGAAAAGTAATTAACCAGTCCTTTTATTCACCTAGAGCACCTGAATGTATGTTATAAACTGAATGTATGTTATAATCTGTAATATTCATAACTATCCAGCGCAAACTTCTGCTAATTAAGACATTGTGTAATGAGATTTTATTTTTTATGTTGTAAGTTTAAAATCATAACTGTAAAAAAGTTATTAACCTAATAATAACTTGGAAATATCTCCCTGGCAGCTGTTCCAAAATATCTTTCCTGTCTTGAATATTCAATGCACTGTCCTCTTTATACTCCTTCTGTATAACAAACACTTGAAAACAATTCACCCTCTTTCAACCACTGAGCTAGAGGGTAATTGATTTTAAATGTCACTTTGTGGCTAAGAATACATTGGATTGTCCACATGGACACATCTACAGTGGCATATCCGTACAGATCAAAGGTTGCTCCTTACAGGCTAATCCAAAAACTAGCAGTGCAAACAGTTTAGTGCACAAGCAAAGCTTTCAAGACACAGCTTATCTAAGTGACAAGCATCATTTGTGACATACACAGTGGGGAACACATTCAGCCTAATAAACCTCATTGATATCAGAGTTTATTAACACAAGCAGAATGCCCAATAAATATAGCTTCCAGTCTTGACCTGGTAAGCGTACCACGCCTATGAAATTACTGACTAAGGGCTTGCTAACTGGCATGTCTGTATCATGCTTCAATGTACAATGTAGATGAGCTCATAATCCCTTTTATTTCGGCATGCCAAGATCAGGAGGAATGACTTTTCACTTTAAACCATATCCATATATCTTTTTCCTGGAGGAACACAAGTGTATTGTTTACCATCCCATTTGCTGCCAAAAAAAAATAAATAAAAAAAAATAAAAATCAATGAGCGTCTAATATGTTTGGATTTTTTTAAGCTTTTGACAGCTTCAAAGTTGCAAATTAGACACAGGATTTATAACTTAGATCCATCGGTGATTCTCTACCACTTACTAACAGATTACAGAGGCAAAGGCACTCAGAAGAGATCATCAGGAAAATCCAACTTACCTTTACTACGGCAGTGCATGGGTTTAATTCTGTATTTTATAAGGAACGAAAAGGATATTCACCTGGATACACTTCATCTTCAACCTTCCATTTTTCATCTTGCATGCTACACAGATACTGAGATGTTGTTCTTGGGAAGCGATGGTAGGCAAGACGTGAATACTTTTCTCGGATGAGAAGAGCTTTCACCAGACTTTTGGCAGCTTGTTCATAATCATCAACTGTAACCTGAAAGGAAAGTCTGGATAAATACTGACGACAATAAAGCAGCAGTTTTAGCAACAAACGGAATCCACACCGGTAACAAGGAGACTGAATTTCCAGAAATGTAAGTGTATGTGGCTTGACCATAAGGATCTTACCCAAGGTCTCAAAGAGCCAATGACAGAAGCAGAGTCCAAATACAATGCACAAAACACACATATGCAAATTTTTTCTCCTACCATATGTTACCCATTTATTTAATGCCTAAGGTTTTTATTTGATTTATTTTTTATGATAAAAAGCATAAAACAACCTGACCTTGACTTTACCTGTTTTACTAATCAATGTGTTCACAAAGCAATTTACAGTCTGTTGCAGAGAGCCATAATATACTGGCATTTCACACTTTTTATACATTAACTGCTTGTCGTTTGGGACTCCCCAGATACAGAAAGGGGAAAAAAAAAAAAAATAAATGGTTTCTTACCCCCGCACAGTAGTCCCCACTAATTGAAACTCTCTGAAACTCTGGTACATCATATGGCACTTGGACTGGCAGAAAAGCACTTGGAAGAACTGGTGTTGCAGGAGACAGAACAGGATTGGATGATGGTGCTTTCCATTCCTGAGATGGAATTTGTAATGACAAAGACTGGGATCGAATCATCTTGAAACTTTTCTTCCTACAAATTCATGGTATAAAGCATAAAATAAGCCATGGTATAAAATATTGAATACTCTGGAAAACTGATTACAGCAAAGAAATCACTCCCTAAGAAGTTTTTACAAATGAAATCTCTCATACTACAGGAAAAATGTTGGTCACAAAATATTTGTGTTTTTAGCTTTTTTTTCTATTGACATTTCACATCATGTATGCTACACACAACTGCACTTACGCTCCACACAGATACAATATGCCATGATTTATTTACAATCACTGTAAAATGCCCTAAGGTTTGTTTTATTTCACTTCTTACAAACTCAGTTTCAGCAAGTCACTGTACAGAAGGAAGATGCCATCACAGTGTGTACTTTAGCAGGAGTTGATTCTTAGAGACTAGCAGCATCAGAAATCAGGAAGTATCAGCCAGAAACAAGTGAATGTTACATAGAGTAAGCTGTTATAAGTTATCATGCTATTACACACACTTTCCATTCTTTCCAAAACATGCAGGATTTAAAAACTCATCTAGTTGTCAGACAAAATTTCATATATTGTCATTCAGTTAGATTTGTAAGAAAAAAGGATGAGCACATAGTTATTCCTTAGGCAGTGTCTGATGAGGCTTGAGCAAAAGGCTAATGTTGGTTATCAGAGTAATAACATAGCATGGCTTTGATACACAAGTCCATTCCTCCCCTCAGAGCACTAAATGGCTAACCCCCTTAGATTTAAAAACATTTGTCTTTTCTCAGCAAAACTGTTATAGGTGTGTACCTTAGACAAACCAGCTAAAAAAGAATGTTGTATTTTTCACTGAAGTAATTGTAATACCCTCAAGTGAAGTTCTGCAATATTTCTAAAGATTTAATTACTTTTCCTTACTCAGTTTAAATGTATTTAAATGTATTTTAAATATTCATATAATAAATAAATATAATGTTATAAACTACCTGTGATATCACTTTCTTTTGCAGTGTGGAAATACTCCCTCATTTCATAAACTAGATGCCAAAGCCTTAAAACATTAGTAAGAACCACTAGCAAAGAAAACAAAATACTGGAATACTCTCTGGAAGTTGCGTATTACTTCTGTGACATTATGAAGAATAAGAACATGCAGTGCCAGTACAATTAATACCCTATGACCAAATTCCATCCTCTCTTAAGTAGTTGTAGCCACCTTTGAAATCAGTATGGAATTCTTGAAAGGCAGTGTTGGATCAACTGCAACTGAAAACAACACAAGTTTTATCCATATAACTGCTCTTGAAGTACACTTCAGTCCTGTAGGGCAGGGATGAATACTTCTTCTGTTCCCACATGTAAACAATATACATATAATATCCCACTTCCCACAGTTAAACTTGTGCAAAACTTAAGGTACAGCTTGACAGGATATATTTCTGTAAGACAATTTCCCAAATTAAAAGTGAAACTTATTAGTTCAGAATGAAAGATATACCAAATAGTTGTTTGAAAACATCTAGTTTTCCCTTCCATGCTTGCTTATGAACATGCCAACCGGGAAACCCACTTGCACAATTAAAACCAAAAGTCTCAGCTCATATCATCAATGCATCATACCTTAATTTAACTAAACCCACTCTTCTCCCTTCTGTTCCAGAAATATGATGCCAAGCATTACCCAACTGACTGTCTGCAGCTAACTGGGCACATGTGGTTAACCATCACTTTCAAAAGCTTCCTTGTTGGTCTGCTTTTTGATGAGTCTGTACACATCCAAGTCATTTGGTGTCAGACTGGTGCTGAGCTTGCATGACTCTAGGAATAGTCTAGCCAGTCCACTGAAATTAAGATACTAGAATGGGCTAATTATCAGGGTAAGGCTACTTCTCTGACAGAAGAAAATAATAAAGCAAATCAAGTTTGACTTCATTAGATTCATAGGCGACTGATTCAGGGGCAATTTAAAGGTGGACTGTACTTTTTCTTTTTTGAGGAAACTCAAAATGTGCGCTCATGGTTGATGGTGGTTAGATTTTATCTCTGTGAGTTAAAGAAACCTACTAATAACCTCTTTATGCCAATACTACTTTTCACCTTCTTCCTTGATGTTAAATATCAAGTCTTTGCTTTCATCTATTTTTACAGAGACTAAAAGAAGTAACTTACCACTGTCATCTTCACTGTATTAAAATTTTCCATTTCTCTGAATGAAACTAGAATAAAGGCTGGGGGGTGGGGTGGAGACAAATGTTTCTTTTTCTGACTCTTTTTACATTAAAGAGTCTTAGGGTTGTGTTCACTTCTACTCACATATGCTGTTTGTTAAACTTGCATAAGCAATATCTATGCTATTGCTGGAAATGCAGCTGAGACAACCTCACCAATCCAAGCTCCCTAGGGCCCATCCCCACACCTTCTGTACAGCAAGGAAGGACATCCCACAGGTGCCCTTGGTACCTGCTCTTGACCTTTCTGCTGAAGTAATAAAAGGCAGAATGTTACTTGCCAGATAGTTCAATATTAACTCAAACTCATTCAAAAGACTATTTTCCACTAAGAAAGCAACTACTGAACAAACCTTTTAGCTGTTTCCAAAGACTGTTGTTCTGCCAGTTCCTTCTGCAGTTCCCTTTCCTTGGCCTCTTTCTGCCCAATAGGGCAGTCTTCAGGCACAGTGAATAGTGACAAGGCATCTTTGCTGTCTTCTTCTCGGAGAACTTTAGCAAATACCTTCTCTGCTAGAAGTCGCACATGCTCATCAACCTCAGATATGTTCAGCTTTGGAAACTGTCTGGGCATCTCAGCTAATAAGGAAAACAGTTGAAAAAGTTGTAACTACAGGAAGAATAAAGATACCAAAGAGAATAACATAATAAAGAGACTGGGTTTTTTTTTCATGGTATGGCTATCAAAATTAAGAGCTTAGAGCACAAGCAGAATAACGTAGAACAGCTACACAGGATTTAAACTAGTATGCAGTACACAAGAACCACAGGCATGCACCGAGCATCTTTACTTATGGAGCCATGCCAATTTGTGAATTGGGAACTCCTTGGTATAGTCATCAAAATCCTAAAATATGTATGTAGTCATTTGCCAGTAGATTCCACTTACTCACATAACCAGACAGACTATTATTTGCGATACAATGTAGCTGTATGTACTTGCTCTGAACTTAGAAATCACATTCACTCAGCTGCTTGCTTTCTTCCCTGCTCAGTGACTTTAAACCAAGTTAGAAAAGACAGTTTCACATTTCTACCTCACCCCATCCTCTCCACAAATAAGAAAGTCATGGAGCTGCTGTGAAGTAAAATGGTTGCTCAACAGGAGCAAGTATGGTGTAGTTCACTCAATGGCTTTTTGTTTCCCGCCCCCCATTTGTTTTCAGTAGTTCATATCCTGCTTTTGAATTGTACGTGGAAAGGAGACAGGATATGGACTTTAATTTCTACTTGGAATTTAAATATTATTTTTCTAAAAAATATGTTTTATATTTTTATTTAAGTAGCCTTTCATCACTAAATAGTTCCATTTTGTTACAGCAGCACTACTGAAAATACTATCTTTAGTGTTTCTTCTGTAGCTTCATGGCTTTATTTATATTTCATTCTCATACAATCCAAAGTGTGACATATCTAGTAGCATTCTGGAGGAGAAAAAAATACAGTCCTTGTAAGCTACTGACCAGCATTATTTATTATGTACTATAAAGCTTTTTGAATGCCTTCAGTATGATGGAGTTTGTAACAAATAAGATTAAATACTTATAACATAAGTTAAAAATAGCAACGAACATGTCACAACGAGTGCTGCCAGAATGAGAAGTCTGGGTCCAAAACTGGCATTTCAGAATCCTTTTTGGTTACAATAATGCAAATGTATTTTATAAGATAACATTCATTTAAATCATGATGTATGCTGAAAGTCAGCATGGAGCATGGCAGTTTTTAATCACTCCAAGCATAAATTATCAGGGCCACCATCACAGTATTTCTGTAGGCATGCTGCAAGTTTCACATGTTGATATGTGATCCTTTTTGATATGTGATCCTGTTGTTTTCAGCCTAAAAGATTCTAATTAATGTCCACCTGTTTTCGCAGTTGCTTTGAGAACATTTTTGCTTTTATTCTAAAAGCAAATATAGTATGAAAAGGTGACGAGAGATACATTGGACCATAACATGACAATTTAGTGATCACCTGCATTATTTTATAATGAATTCACAGCCCAGGGGAAAAACATCACTGGTTTTAAAGACCTGTGGATCTGACTCTATGCAGTTTTTCTGTCTGGAGAGTATTTGTTTTGGGATTAAGTCTTCATAAAAATCAAGTATAACTACATAAGAAATATAAAAATACATAGACATGTAGCTGAATGATTCAATGACAATGCACTATGATGTCTTAGAAGCATCCAAACTTAGATTCGGTTTCTCAATTTCAAACCACAGTGAAGTCATAGGAGTCTTTCCACTGACCCCAATGAACACAGCTGTCAGCAACAGTAACTGCCATACATACAGTTGCCAGCAACTAGGGCCTTTTGGACCACTTCAGCCAGGCAAGAGCAGTCTTTATAGTTACTCGACTATAATAAGAGTGCTAGCTATAATCGTAAAATGTGGAGTAATAATGTTTCTTCTGCTGCTAATTCAGTACTAGCTGACTAGGACAGGAAAAAAATCAATTGGTTGTATGTTTATCATTGGCTGAGGATTTTACTAGTACAAATGAACTTTTTCTTAGAGAATTGTGATCAGAAACAGAAATGCAGTAGGAAATACATAACATAAGAAACCATACTGTATTTTAAATCATTACAATAAGATAGCAAAGAGTCAGAATGTATAGATACAAGTATGATCCTCTACTGAGACCAAAGATTTTTTTCTTTCTTACAGGACCTGATCTCATGTTCCCCACTCAAGCAAATAAGAGATTAAGGCACAAAAGTCTCTGAAAGGTAGGTTCACCCACATCACTGCTAGCTTATGTCACTGAAATTAATTTAATAAACCTAAAATAGTCATGAGGCACTTCATGCAATACTCATGCAAGCTATGCCATGCTGAACTGGAAGAGGGATGAAGATCTTGTATCCAGCATCCTTCTATAGAAGTGCTGTCCATTACCCAAGGTAAGCGACTGGGAGAGCGACAACTACACGTCTTCATGGGATGGGGAGGGGGTATGAATGCAGCACCCAGCAAATGCTCTTTTCCTAAATATCTCTCTCTCCCACAGAAAGGCTGCTTTGGTTGCTCTGTAGCTCTGCACCTTTGTGGAAGACAAGAAACCTATTTGTCTTACAACATGCTGCATAAAGAATGATGGAATGATTATTTAAAAAGCAATTATCTATCAGGGATTCAATGAGCTTGAATATATAATGAGCACACGCCATGAAAACAACAGCCGCCTCCAAACCCTCGCGGTCGGTGTCTGGCAGCGCGGGGAGCCGCATCCCGTCACCAGGCGCAGGTGGGGCAGGGCCGGGCGCGGGGCCCGGCCGGCGGCCGCTCCCGACGCAGGAGCCCCGGACGCGGCCGCCCAGGGCCCGTCCCCGCCGGGGCGGCGGCCAAGGTCACCACCACCACCCCGGGCCATCCCGGCACGGCGCTGCCTCCTGCCTCGGGACTTACCTAGCGCCCCAGGGAAAGCCATGCTGGGGCAGGGCCGGGCCCCGCCACCGGCGCTCCCGCCGTCTGGAAAGACTCTGTCAGAATCCGCCTGCGGAGGAGGAGGCGGCGGCGGCAGAGGGAGGGAGGAGCTGCTCCCGCCAGATGCCGCCGCTCCCCTCTGCCGCATTCACCCGCCGACCGGCCGCCCCGGTACCGCAGTGCCGCGCCGCCCCTTCCCCGGCCCTTTATGCCCGCCGCGGCCCCCGGGTGGAGGAGCCCGCTTGCCGCGCCCCCGGCCCCGCTGGGGCGGCCGGCCGCCTCCTGGGCGGCAGCATCGCGGCCCGGGGCGGCTCCGCAGCAGGTGGGGCCGGGGTGGGGGGGGTAGGCAGCAGGCGGAAGAAGGGCGCTAGGATGGGGGGGGTGCGGCGGGTACGGGCTAACAGCCTCCTACCGGGCGAAGAGCCAGCTGTGAGGGGCAGCCCCCACCAGACCCTCGCCCCGCCGCACCCGCGGGGGGGAGGTCGCCCCGCCTCACGCCGCTCCGCCCAGCCCTGGCGCGGGGGGCGAGCGTGCGGGGGGCCGTTAACGGTCGCCCTGAGGGGGCGGGGTGGGGCACGCACCGCGACCGTACCTCTCTGAGGCGACTCGCACTCGCGGGGCTTGTTGCTCCCGGAAGGAGGCAACCGTTCCGGGCGCTGCACCTGCGGGGCCGCGGTCTCGGTGGGAGCCGGAGGATCCGAGTCGGCCCCTTCCGAGGCTTCAAGACAGAAGTCGCGCTGTCACATGTCTCCTCGCCGGCGTGGGAGGGAGCTACCCCGGAGCGCGCCGCCCCGGCCCGGCTCGGCCCGGCCCCGACCCACCTCAGTCCGCCTGAGCTCGCCTCAGCGAGTGCCGCCTTCGCAAGCGCCTATTTCAAAACTCCTCCTCAGAAAGGGCGTTAGTGTAGAAAACTTTGGTTCGAGACCAGAACGTCCTGAGGCTGGTACAGAGATGACACCCGACAAATAAGTTTGCTGACGGTGTATCCCTGTCAGAAGTGTTTTCAACGATGTCCGTCCTTCAGTATAGTGACACCGTTCAGGTGCTTGTATATATTAAAACAAACAAACAAACAAAAAAATTAAAATAAACTTACCAGGTAAAGAGCCCAAGAAAAATAACTGAAGGTCAAAAGAAGCATGACTCAGCAGGAATGAGGATCTTAATATGTAAAATAATTTAATCTTATTTTGAGAGATATCAGTCCCTGAAGCTGAAAGGTCTAGGGACCTAAGGATCCTAAGGTTTATGGTAAGTTTGGGCTGCAATACTTGGAGTCCAATCTGGAGACATTTAAATATAAAAGTATCTTTTCAGTGCAGGGAAGTACTGGGAATGTAGCAACTGAAGAACAAGGTCTTTTGTGTAAAAAGACAAGCAGGGTAAAGGTAGATGAATGGAACATGTGAAGGATCAGGTAGTTCTGTGGCAATTGTGCTGTCCCCCTTATGCCCTCCCAAATTGGTAAAGGAAGAAGTGCTCCATTCATAACCCTCAGGGGGTTTTGGCTTTAGAAATTCCTTTACTTCACACAGATAGTGAAGAAGTGGATGTGAAAAGAAAGTAGGTGACCATACAAAGTTTGAGTTGCAAAGAAGAGTTGCAAAAGTTTGTGAAGTCTGAGTTACAAAGGTGGCCAGATATTTTGACTCTTACACTAGTATCAACACAATCACCCTCATGTGCTCATAAAAAAGTTAAGAATTATGGCTGCAGCTATCGTATGAGACATGTACCAATCCAAAGCATTTGAAAATGAGTCAGCCATCCAAAATAATTTTCAAAAGTATTTTAAAATAATAATAATACTAAAAAAATAGACAGTGTTTCTTAGCTAGGAAAAAAAGGCTTATGTTGTGTGTGCGTGTTTCTCCCACAGTAACTCTGAACGTCTTCATCAGCTACTGCCAGGCTACACCCAGACAAGCCATCTGCCACCCAGGAAACTACATACTGTAAGTGTCTGTAAATCTGACTCACGGTTGCCCTACCCACATGATATATGAGTAAAGGACACCTGTTGCTGTTGGCCATTCAGTACGCCTGTTGATTGCTGATCTGTTAGTCCTGCTTCCTTTCTCCTGTTCCCCAAGTCCTCCTCCCAACCACCTGCCTGAACTTGCCCAAACTTGCCTGCTTCCCATCATGGAGTTTGCCTGGCAGTTTGGGCTCCTTAGTGTCCCTCTAATCATAACTGTACCCTGTCTGCTGGACTCAGGTATCACATGGCTTCTTGGATTCCTCTTCTCATCTTGGCAAATGGTTCTTGACTTAATTGATTTAATCTCTCTTCTAACCATGGAATGCAAGGGCCTGGAAGAGTTCCCTCTTGTGCTATTGCTGGCTTTCTACCAACCACCAACGACCAAAAATAACAGTATCAAAGATAACTGAGTTTCTACAGTTTTATTTCATGGAAACAGGCAGCTCTGTATCCCCCAAGTGAAGAAAACATTGCATGTGAGTTCACATTTTATGAAGGCCAGAGAATTCGCACAGAAGGGAGACCTTAAAAATGCCTTAACAAAGAAAAACCTTCTATAAGCAAGTACAAATCCATAAGGACGTAGGACACTTGTTCTAGGTGACCATGACTATTTAAATGAGCTTTCCTTTTGTAACAAGTTGGAAACCTTTAAAGGCAAACTAAGATCATAACTTAGTAAATGCATCTATAGTAATTGGAGCATTAAGAAAATACCATTGCAAGATCTGTAATAAAATCAGGATGGATTGTAAGAATAGCGTAATGGTAATAAATTAACAAGAAAATACTTCAGGTCCTCTCACATTTTGCAGAAGCAATTACTATGATCAGTTATTTTACAAAATGCGTTCAGAATATTCACTTGACTAGTGGGTCTATTTTCATGTCCTATCTCTGTTCTTATAATGAACAATTCACATATATCTGTGGGAAATGGAAGTAACAGTAAGCTGACAACAATGAAATAGTATATTTTCAAAAGCAGGTGTTGCTGTACACTTCTATTAGCACCTGCAAAACATAAAGCATTAAACTTTGCATACAGACTTGGAACACCCCAGTGATGTCAGTCAACACCTTGTTGAACACTTGCCATCTGTCCCATGAAGGAGTCTTCCTGCCTGGTCAGTCTGTGGGTAGATTATACTTTTATACACTGTATTGAAAGTAGTGCAAGTGTCTCCAGAGTGATTTTAAATGTTTTGATTCCTGTTATAAAATGTTAGTACTTTCCGAAGCCATCTATGTTTCAGTTTACTTCTTTTGTGTAGCACGCAGTAGTTCTCTCGGGTAAATTTTTGCACTATGTGAAAATGTATTTATTTTTTTCTTTTTAATCTTATTATACAAGAAAAAGTTATCCTTTATCACCTTCCTTTTACTACAAAGTTACAAATGATTATGTTTCTTTATATTATTTTTTAAATACTGTATTTCTATTATGCGTTCAGCTCACTTTAAGCCTTACTTTAGAAATTATTCTTTTGATGGCAGTAGTAAATTCATGATTATTCCAGTGTACGTGGTATTTGGATTGCTCTTTCACAGTCAGTCTATTTTAACAAAAGGAAATGCAGTAGAAGTTTTGATGATTTGCTTGAATGTCAACATCTACTGAGGAATGAAGTAAAATAAAGAAAACCCTAAATATACATCTGTATTATGAATATTTATTCTTAGAAACAGACAAATCTTGTCTGGGAAATGATTAAAGCTGGAATGCATATTCATCAAAATTAGGCAATGGTCTCATTCTCACTTGACTTTGTTTCAACTGTTATAAATCATCTGCTTTCATTTGAACAGTGTCTTAAAAGCTAATGGACTTCAAAATCATTTTTTAAAATAGATTCATATTGCTGACTCTGATATTCATAACAAAACAACTAATGGATCAAATGAAATATTTCAATATATAACATACCCTTTAGTGGCATCCAAGCAATATTAGAGCTAGTAGTTGCTTTTCTGATCTTTAATCAGTTCAGTTAATGATATGCTTGGCACACATGCATTTACTCACTGAAGAGTAACTGATATTCCAACGTCAAAAAACATGTTTAAATAAAATAATCTCCAAAAGCTGGAGGGGAAATTTGTATCAAATGTGAAACGTAATTGAGTCACATTATCAAATACTCTTTACTAGAAAGGAAGAATGATTCAAATTTTTAAACAAAATGATAGATGAAAATTGTAATCATTCAAAAAGGGAGGAAATTATTCCACTGAGTGACTGAAATGATACAAAGCAAATCATATCTCTCTGTTTTATAAAATCAGCAAATCAAAAAGCATCATCTTTCTTACCCACTGCTTTTCAAAAAGCTTGTAGAAATTTATCATGTATATGAGTCCTGTATTTGAATTAGACCCAGTTAAAGAACTCTTGATACAGATGATCAGGTCTTTCTCAGTATTGAGTTAAACTAGAATTTGTAAATCTAAAATTTTGGTTCCTACTCTAGATATGAGTAGCAAATTTTCTGTGTTTTGGAAACTGCTCAAGGCCGTTCGAGAAAGTATGTGAGAGGGGCAACAGGGAGGAGAAACTTTGATTAGGCCAATTTTTTAAAAACTCCACCTTGGATAGTTGTGGGTGTTCGGAGTATATACATACACGATACAATGATGCATATATAAAGTGAAAAATATTTTCAAAATTACTTGCACTGACATTAGAACTGATAGTAGGTTTGGAATCTTGTTTCTTGGTTTGTTTTGGTGGGGTTTTTTTTCAGTCAAATAACATTCTCCTTTCTGAAAGGATGCCTGCGAGTATAATTGTCCTGTAGTATATTATAAAATAAAATAAATATAGTGTGCAAATACAAATCTGATTGTTGAAAAGCTGAAATGGAAGTGTGAAATACAGAAATTACGAAAGGATGTGACTGTTCAGTCACTGCTTTAAAAATAACCTAGGAAAGTATCTGCACTGTCCTAATAATCTGAGTCTGAAATAACAGAAGTTTTCCATGAGTTTATAAATGGAATATACTGTAATACTTTGTTGCACAAGAAAGGTTTACAAGCAAGATGGGACGCTTTGTTGTGTTTGGAATTGTAGCTGTCATTCAGATATTTGGAAAGCTTTCTTTCCAGCCAGTTGGCAAATTCTTTGCTGGCATCCAGTAACTGCCTTGCTTTGGTCACAACAGCCATGTAAAAATGCTGGTTTAAAGCCAGTTTATCTCAAACATACTTAGCTTGCACTTTGCAAGTATTTATATTTGATGGAAGACTGCCTTCCTCTGACATTATACAAAATTTATCTGAAGTTCTGGAACTGTTCTAAGAAAGAGAGATCTGACTGTATTAGACAAACCTGTATATGGAGCTAAAAGACCTTTAATCTGATTTATAAAAAGGAGAATTTTCTGAAAGTTACATTTCACATCTGCTATGTGATATGCAGATGAAATGCGTTTTAACCACCACTCTGATGTACAGTGCTGTTTTACTCAGCTTTGTTTTAAGAGGAATTTTATTCACTCAGAATGCACATAGAATAAAATATTCAGCAAGCAACAGTGTAATAAATTAGACACTGATAGTGCATGATAAATAATGAAACAATGTAATTACAACTCACAAAGGGGAACTCTGTGGTGTATTTGGGAAACACCTGAAGTAAAAAGTATTCTGAATCATTCGATTTCTGCAAAAAACAGTACTCAATTCTAAACTGTGTTTTTTAAATTGGCTTACATATTGTGTTTGCAGTGGAAATGCAAAAGTTCCATTAAGTGATATTCAGTTCTTTATACGTACTACTTTTAGGTGACCATTATGGTTTTCGTGATGATCTGTGACAAGCGTTTGCATCTGGGTTGTTTGGCCCTCAAGTCAGAAGTTTCTTTCCCAAATAACAGATATCTGTGTGATGCAGGTTGAGCACACAATTGTGCCCGGAACTGGGAAATGCAAGATATAGTTTAGACATAACCTTACACAAAGGTTAGATAGCTTTAAATAAACTCAGGGGTAGGTGTTGCTACTGCAGTCTTCCCTGTCCCCAGAACATCCCCCATCTTCTCTTTGTTTTACAAGTGTATTTTCCAAGTCTTGGCTTTTACAAGTGTGAGCAAACCTCCAAAGCCAGGAATTCATTTGTACATGGGGATTCCTACTGGCCATTTACAGCCCAAATAAACCTTCTCTATATTGCTTGTGTAGTGCTAAGCAGGCATAGTTGGCAAGAAAGCCAACCCAAAATGTTCTTTTTTTCATGTAGAAACTTAAACTTTCACCCGGGGGAGGGTAGGAATTGCTTTATTATTTTCATCCAACCTGCCTGAGTAAAAACTGCTATAGCCAGGCCTATGCTTATACACAAAGTGACTCAGAAAAGCCTGTCTTCTTTCCATAAAGCTCATCTAAAATATTAGGTATGGGAATCTACAGCTTGGGAAATTTTCCGTCATTTTTTCCTACCCTCTAGGCAGTGGGAAAATAACATATTTCATTGTTTGTAACTGCGGTTCGCCGGAGGGCACGGCCAGCTCGCCGCTGTCACACACCGGGACGCGCCCTGCGCTCCGCTCCGCTGCCGGCCGGGCGGGCCTGGGCCGAGCTCTTCCGCACCACCGGCGGCGCGGCGGCAGCTCGCCGCCCTCCCTGCCGCCTCTGCCCGCGCCGGCCTTATGTCAACAGAGGCGACGCAAGGAACGCAGGTTTCACCTTACATAACCGTTCGTTCCTATCAGAGACTTCTTTATTTGTGCCATTAGTGCGTATGAATTAAAAGGAGGGAAAAGCAGTGTTTGCGTTATTAGAGATATATCTCTCTCTGGTTCCAGAGTGACTTCAATGGCCTGTTTGCTGCTGTGGTACTTTTCACTCAGGCAATTTTGTGAAACTCCCATCTCTTCCTTAACCTGGAGGAAATTCGCTTCTGTTCAAAAAACCAGCACACATACCTAAGTCATATTTGTGCCCTTTTCTGAGGGTCTGAGAAAGGCTTTACTGATTCATAGTTATTGCGAAGAGTGAACTTAATCCAATATGGACAAAGGGAAATAAAGTTCTGTGTATCTCAAGCTTTATGTTTCAGCTGCTGCTGCAATCAGAGGACCTTATTCCAATGTTTGTGTGCAAAGTTAGATTTCCAAGTCACTTAGTGCCATCAGGCCTAGACAAAAGAGCCCTGTGTTCAGTACTCTCTCTAGCAGATACTAGGAGAGATCCCAGAGATGGTGGGTCCTGTTTTTGTTCCCTTGTCCTCTCGTGTATAAGCAGAGCATCTTCAGGTGGTGTACACTTGGGATACTTTCAAGGAGTGGTAGATGCTGTCAGGGCTTCTATGCTTGATGCCTCACTCAATTCCCTCTATCCTAATTTTTGATCCTGCAACTCTTACATACCTTTCCCTTTTGATTTAGTGCCCCTCATAAGTTTGATTTTTCCCCCCCCTTTCTGCTAGCCTTTTTTCTCCCTGGAAAGGCCTTGAATTCCATGGATAACTTGAAAGATTGGTGTACAGGGGTGCTCTGCTTAGGGTTTTGCTCTGGTTCTCTACTTACACATTTTTTACTGTACACCTTCATACCCCATTCCATTTTCATTTGTTGCTAATGCCCAGCCAGCCCTATAAGAAAAATTCAGTATGACCAGAAACTTTAGTAGGTAGATGGTGTCAGAGCAATCATTTTCCTGTTGTGCCTCACCTGCTGTGTTGCATTATAATCTTTATGAACTGAGGGTGGAATCTGGACTATCCTAACTGATTGTCATCAGTCAGTGAATGTCTTCCAAGAATGAGTCCAGTTCCATTTTTAACCATGTCTATTTTGGTGTCCGCAACATCCTATGGTAGTGAGCTTGTTCTACAGCTTCATTGTGCACTGCGAGCCAGGGGGATGTGAGCCAGCTTTGATCCATCTGCCTTTGATCCAAAAATTGTATGACCGGATATAGCACAGCTCTTTGAGCTCTTAGCTTTTGTTGGTTAAGACTACAGCCAGCGTAAGCTCACGTCTGCTCCCACTATACTGCAAAGACATCCTCTAACTGATGCTTAGACAGGTCATAGCAATGCACTATTAAGCCAAAGGAATGTGCCGTAGATTACCACACTCAGGCATATTGTGCTACCATGGAAACACAAAGGACCTGTGGGGAGGGTCTCTGTACGTAATAAACTCTTGGCTAGATCACGCAGCCAAAAATAAGTATTTTCTACAGGGAGTAGCTCAAATGTGGACAACTCTCTTTAAGTCTCAGGTAGCCAATAGAGACTGGAGCAGGTGAAAGAAAGTATTAAATGAAAGGTGATCCGCTAGATTAGTCAGCTGTTTGAATGGCTTGTACCTGTCATCTCTGTACAGTCCAGTGGGCATAAGCAGAGAGTAGGGGAACAGCCAGTCTTCTCAGGTCTAGGCAAAAGTGGGGGAAATAAAGAGCTATTAAACTCATTGGCTGGCTTCCCTAATAATTACTTTCTGAATTTTGTCATCCTTTTGTATACAAAACAGAAATATCAGAGGAATTTAGAACATAAATTAGTAGATAATTAAAAAAGAGACCATCACATTGATATTTCTTCAACTTTGCTTTTTTTCAATTTGATTTAGTCTTTCTTCAAAACTCAGATTGTGTTGTTATTTCATATAAATTAAATATAAATTTTAAACTGTTATATATATGCTACCCCAAAATAATGGGTAAAGGTAAATTTGCTGTATGCAAACATTCATTTATTAATCTGGTACTGAAACTGGATATTTGATAAAAGAGCAAGAGTAAACTTCACATACATTCAGTCTCTTTGCTTTTCCAGATATGCTTTAACAGTTCATGATGTACTGAATTTGTTCATACAAAAAATAGCTGTTGATGATTGACAAAATACCCTGCAAGGGCTACTCCAGTGATGAATTCTACAGTGATGAATACTCCATTGATTAATTCAACAGGGAAGAACAAAAAAGTTTTAAAGGAGGCATAACTATTATGTCCCAGTCCAGGGTGACAGTTGCAAGGTTGATAAGAAAAAAATGCATCCATGTCTTTTCTGACATGAGGAAGTATGCTACTTGTGGCTAAAGACTAGAGGAGAAAGGATTGCATATCTGCAACACCTCCGAAAGACATATAAAATGTTTTCACGGTCCCAAATGAAATTAGTCATTAATTTTGCTGATTGATAATGTGGAATCAGTTTTCCCCCAAATTAAGGCTGGCTTGGGTCCCTTGTTCTGAAAAGAAGCTATCTGACTACTGGTCAGCCTGGACAGCTCTGGGATGATCACTTTGGAAGAATGATCCCAAGGATAATCCCTCAGGACAATTTTTCAGCATTTTGCAGTGTTGTGGGAAGGAAGAGGTGCTTACACGGTTTAGGGATCCATAGCTGCCTTAGCAGTGTCTTGAGTTACTTGTAACCAGCTCAAGACAAAAAGGACAGAGTTTTTCTTCTGCCAATAGGACACAAATGGGTGCAAAGTAGTTCAAGAATTGGAAGAGCATATCAACAGTTTAACCCACTTTTGCCAACTTTCTTCATGCATGGAGCCAGAATCCGTAGCCTTCATTTCCCCCTCCTTAGTCACCACACAGGCATCCTGTGGGCACAATTAACTGTGAAAATACAGTAAAACACAGGGGAGAAACTGAAAACCAGTGCCTTTTTGTCCCTTGAGCTGGCTGTCAGTTCCAAGTTGGTCAAAGGCTGAAGACAAATTACTTATTTATTTTTATATATACAATATCTATGTTTCCTTGTGATCATTCACAATAGAGGCTCTTCTAGAAAAAGTTACGTAGTCCATAATGACTGTCAATGGAGAACTGTCTCTGAATCGTAACTACTTTTCAAAACTGGTGCAGATTTGGGAAATGCTGTACTTAAAAAAGCCAACAGAGCCACCTAGTGTTTAAATTAAAAATGTACAGTTTTGTGTGTTTTTGACTTCTGTGGGCAAGAGCAAGATCTAGGTGCTATCTCAATGGTCAAGAAAGGGTAAACAGCTCATAGTCTTTCCTGTTAATCCCTGACAGTTCTTTTTTCTTACAAACTGTACAGTTATTGGTGCTAGAATTAACAGTGTTAAAATTGTATGTGGAGATTTGTATTACTTTGTATTACTTCACCAAGACACCCAAGATTAGTCAAAAAGTTTTCTCTGATACTTAGCCTCTGCCACTTTCATATTAACATTTTTAGTTATACATTTTCATTTCATCTTGGCATTTAAACTCTTCAAATACCTGTGCTCCTTTGTTGCCTGCTGCTTCAGGGGTGTATACTTCATCAGTTCTTTTCTGTAGTGTGGCCTTTCTTCTGTGAAATTTCTTTTTGACAGTCTGGCATATCAAATTCAATGCAGTGCTCTGGAGTCAGTCAGAAAGCTGGGAAAAGGCCACATTGCAGGTTTCTTACTTTTTTCCTCAAAATGCTGCAACAAGCTTCAGTGGCTGTTACCTCTCTTCCTCGTAATCAGCATGCATGCATGTATGCATGCACACAACAGACAAGTACACAATTCACACTGATTTTTTACTCATCATTTCTCATGGTGAGATCAGATATAATTGGTCAACATTTGTCATCCACAGTCATTTCCCTTATTACATATTCACATTGTCATTTTCTGGCTCTATGGATAACTTCCAGAGAAAAAGAAACATGATTTTTATAGTTATTGTCTAAATAATTGGGCTGGCTTTGTTCTTATAATGTAACCTAAGAAGGTGAGTGCAGATCAACTAATGACTGCTCAACAAACAGGCAAAACAAAATTTTGCTGCCCTATACAGAAAAAACTGTGGTCAAAGCAGAGCTGGGACCATGACTGAGACAACTTAACAGCTTCTGCTGCCATGGGAGACGTAGGACAGAGGACAAAAGAGGTCACACCAGGAAGAGCCACTGATATTTCTGAGACAAACCACCTCTTCCCAGGTCCGTGTCAGAAATCATTGTCCCATAATCATTCTCCTTCTTTTTTTTCTTCTTTTTCTTTGTCCAGGTCTAGTCTAATAGTATGCTTTTCTTAGGCAGCATGCACTGATTCATTTAAATCCTAATGTTCATTGCTAAATCTAGCATATGTGTAATTCAAAGGTAGAACATGCTTCAGGCACGGGAATTTAACTGACCTAACTTTAGATGTTTGAAAGATAGTTGTCAAAATCTAAGCCAGTGTTCTAAGATTCTTTACAGTCCACGAGAAGAAGCAAACACTGTCAAAAAAACCCTTTTCTTTTGATGTCCATATAAGTGCCTAAGAATGCTGGTGTCAAACATTCTCGAGTTGAATTCCACATGGCCAACACTAACTACTAAAAACCAGTTGCTTACCAGGAATCTCAAAGTGAGACAGAATTATATTAGTTATTTTGGAAGCTACTTCTGGATGGCCATCTTAGACAGGAGGGACTATGTAATAAGAATGCTGTCCTTTAAAGGAATCACTTAACAGCTGTACTTGTTTTTGTAGTTGCCCAGTGAAATTTTCTTGTAATTGCTCAAGAAAGGGAAGTGAGTGAGTCTTGTGCTTTATAAACCTATTTTGCTATTATTGGTGGGTTTTCTGCCCACTATATATTTAAAGTTTTTAAAAATACTTAGGGTTTCTTCACTGATAATATTGCCAAAAGTCAAAATTAAGGTTCTGAAAATATCACTATGCATTACTGCTGTATTCTGTTTACTGAATCCCTTCAAAGGGACTATCATATTATCACTATGACCTCAAAAAAAACGTTAGTCTTGTTTAATCATTAGAACAAAGAGCTGGAGGCCAGAAAGATCATAATACAACAATTAGGGACAGAGAAGAGCCAACAATGTGGTTCATAGAAAACAGAGACAAGAAAAGACCTATCTGAGTCCGTGGAGTGTTTCTATTTTCCCCAGCTGATGTACTGCACAAACCCATGATATATCCAGTTTCTCCAGAATTTAAGTTTACATTACAGTAGATCATGTGCCAAGCTGTCCTGTTTACAAAAGCTTTTGTCTACACAAGGAAGTTGACTGATACAGCTCTCATGGCTTAAGCTATTTCTTAGCTATTCTAAAAGCTGCAACTAGTTATTTAAGAGCAACTGTTGTGGAATAGCTTATGCTACAGTGGTTACACCCATCACTTTCCCTGGAGAGAAAAAAATCCATTACAATATTCTAAACATGAACTCATTGTAAACTTTTGCAGCATTTTCTTCAGGACTCTACAAATAGGCAACTTGAAATAATATTCTGAATGGCATTAGCTGTCTTTGAACAGGTAACTTTAAATTTAATGGCATGACTTGGAATACTTAGCAAAACTTTTTGATTGGAGGCAATTAGAATTAAACATGAGAAGAAAGAGCAGTTATTACAGGGAGGAAAACTCCAAGGGGAATGGAAGAAAAAAAAAAAACAAATGGAAAAGGGGTCTGAAAGGGAATTAATAGCAGCAAAAGGAAAACTGTATAGAAGAAAATCAAAGTGCAGAAATAACAGTGAAGGTCAAGGTGGGAATGTTTCCTCAACTGAGAAACAAGTGTGGTGGTAAGCCTGAGTTACCTACCACAGTACAAAAGGATAGTTTATCCCCTTGATCTTAATGCCAGTACCCCACTGATATCAGTGTGCATCTTGCTGTAGATAAGCATATCATATAGTCCTAAATTTAGACAAGCAGTCATTAAACATGGAATTTGGCCTTCTCTGCAGAATGACTTTGCACCTCCCTCACGTAGGTCCCAAAGCCAAGACAATACTTTCTCCATTGCATGCCCATGTTTGTTCTGCCAGCCTTTTCATTACTTGCTTCATTTAGTCACAATATGTCAAAACCCAACTCTGTGACATTTCAGTCCAACTGTCCTTTGAAAGAAGTGTTTCTTCTATCTGTTTTGAACAGTACAAAGCAACTTGCTGTTTGTTTCCCTCCCTGTAGCAGACACTTCTGTCTTTCTAGCAGACTTAAATACTGTGATAGATTGAAGGAATTCTATGTTGTTTCCACACGTGTGGCACAAGCTGTCAAACAGGTGAAATGGCAAGGACCTGTTTTGTGCAACAAGAGCCGATAAGGACAGAATAGGGAAGCAGAGCCACCTCTATCAGACCTGCCCTGAGATACTAACTGAGAAGGTGTGCCCCCGATCTGTCAGCTTCCCACACAATTCATGGATGGGTTTTGCACATCCTTGCAAGATCAGGAGCTGAAGTGATTTTACAGAAGTTTCCTTCTTTTATTTTCATAATTCAGGAGCTGAGAAAATATCACCTTGATCAAAAAATATAATTAATCATAGTTGTAATAATTGAGGGAATATTATCTATGTAATGGAAACTTTTGCCTGTTTTTTAATGTTTAGGTGTGTTTTTAATGCCTCTGTATGAATGTATATCCACATTTGCTAAAAAAGCCTTTCTATCTGAGATTAGAAATAAAAGGGAGTCCTTTGTTTTAAATCTTATAGTTTCACCAAACAGTTAGTCAAGGAGGTTAGATGAACCTTTTACTCCAAGTGTTTCTGCAGGGGAATGAAACTTCAACAAAGAAACCCAAAGAAGCCAGGTGGTATAAATGGGTATATGAAGTGGAAAGGACTCAAGCACGTAAAAGTACTAGAAAATAGTACCCTGGGGGAGGAGGTAGAGAAATTGTGAGCAAGATTAAACCTGGGATTTGGGTTGCATGTTGCAGGAACCCCTTGTTGCTAGCCAGGCTAGGAGCATGGGGAGGAATTCATTGCAATGTTAAACCCTATAACCTGGCCCAAAGGGACTGGGGTGGAGATTGTAATGGATATACCTTTAAATTGTTGTAACTCATGATTTGAGTTGCATGTTATAGGAATTGCTATAGCAGGAACTACCTGAACCAATGGAGAGCAAGCCTTACAAGAAGCAGTACAAGTGCAGCAGGGACACGACTTGATCTGGCTTTGGTGCCCAATAACAGCTGATCCACAACTGACCAAAGGGATATTCCATGCCATATGTCGTCATACAAATTCAAATGAGAAGTCAGGTGTGCTTTTTAACAGTGTGTATGATTAATCTGTGTCGGGGAAGTTGTTGATTTTCTAACTCTTGATGTTCTCACTACAAAGCAGTGTACTTTTCTAGAAGCAATTCTTCACTTGAACAGAGTTGTGGATCTCAATACCATAATAAATGGGTAAAATGTAATGGCCTTGACAAACAGGAGTCAAACTAAGAGATCTATTGATTCATCTTCGCCTTAAATTCTCTGAACCTGTGAAATTTCTTAGACAGCTTTGACTTCCTCATCCTAGATTTCATATTGCTTCTTTCTGCCTTCAGTTCAATGATTTAAATTCATGCCTGAAGGCCAAAGGTGCATTTTTTGTTGTTGTTTAAACACTAACTTGAGGCTGAAAACATTTCTGTTTGTCCAAATCTGGAAAAATGAGGAATGATTATATTACCAAAGGGAGAGCGAGAAAAAAAAAAGGAATACTGTGTACCCAACAAAACAGAGGCAAGAATGCAGGAATGTAAATGTGTTACAGGCTGTTATTAGGATTTTGGATGCAAAAATAAAACTTAGAAAAGACTGAGTAGTTGAAAAGGCATAATATGATCCAATTTATTTAGACTAGAAATTGCCTTCCCTAGATTGCTAAGGTGACAGGAAAAAATTATGAAAGGAAGGTAATCATATTTGTTCTAAGTCTGGCAGTTTCCACTGAAATGCCTGTCTATAATAGTTTTTTTGAAGAAAGTGCCTTGGGGAAATACTAGAAAAATGAGCTTTATTAAGTGTTCATGGCCATCTGAACTACCCACCCATCCACTATAAATGTGTTCTGGCAAAACAAGTGTTTGCGTTGCCATGGCCTTTCCCGTGATGTTATTTTCTTAAGCAAAAGCGTTTTTCTAGCTGAGATCTTAACAAGGACACAGGCAGGGCGCCATAATTCAGTCCTTGAAGAGAAAAATAATGATTTGGAGGGAACGGCAAAGGGAAGAGATGGTCTCAGAGGGGGTAGAACAGAGGACCGACTTAGCTATCGAGTGGCTCTTTTGCCCAACAGAAGCAGTGGTCCCTTCCACTAATCACTCCAGTTCTGTAGGAGAGTAGTGCAGCCTCCACCAGCCCTGCAGAAATGCTGATAGGTCCAGTGCTAAGATTCTCTTGTAGCATCCTCAGCATGGGGAAAATCTCTCTTAAAAATAGCAGCTCAATTGTTATTTGCTGAGCAAATCACACGCCTCAGACACAGACTTCCTCAAATCAGGTCATAGGGCTCTGTGGTGTGCAGGGACTCTGCACAAAAATGCATCCCCAAGGTCTATGTGGATCCATGTGATATATCTGCAAGATGTGAACTGTTCTATATACTGCATTTGTTTTTTTTCCTTCTTTTGCCCTGCAAAATCACTTAGGGAAGGTCCTGCTTAAGGGTTTCACATTGGTTTCTGTCCTCCAGTGAATACTTCTGCAAGTGAAAATAGTTGTGAATTTTACATTGTTTACTGATTTATACTCTGGTTTTAGATTAATATCAGAGTGTCTTGTTATAAAAACTGGTGGGCTGGTCACAGAAGCATTGAACTGCATTATGATATAGTTAGCATACATCACAGCAACTAAAGCAAAACTAACGGGTGTTTACATAAGTGCATAAGAACAAGGCAGGTATTGAGTCACCCTTGCTCTGCATTCCAGTAATCATCAGTTTGTGAGGTAGAGGTCATCTCTAAATCCTTCTGCTTTCCTACCACCCAGGGTCCTTGAATTCCTTTCTAAAGGAATAAAAGGCAAAAAAAAAAGAACAGCAGGACCAAAGTCTGGGGCTTAGCTCTCACAGGGTTTCAATCAGATTTGGGCATTTTCTTTCCTTCAGCTTCTGTGAGACAACTCTTCTTTCTCAAACTGCTTTCACACCCATGTAGCTCTGTGAATCACAGCAGAATACTGATCTCACCAGAGAAAGTAAAGGGAATGAGATCCACTAATGCTAAATGTAGGTCCAAATCCAGTTAAGTATCTATTTGTAGGAGAGAATGCATTACAAAAAATCAAGTAATGAAAAATAAAATAGAATAGGCCTCTTGGGTCATCTTATCCTGCCAAAATTATTTTTCTTCAATGCAAACCACATCATGAAGATGGTGAGCAGTAGCCCTTCTGTTTGAAGCAATGCAGTCCACATCTCACTGATACCTGAACGCAACACCATTTTAGCAAACACAACAATTACAGAGCTATGGTAAAACAAACAAAGCAACATGGAACATTTTATTTACCTTTAAATAAAATTAATTAGCTGGAAAACTGAGAGCAAATATCATTTGATAAAAATAACAGAATATGCTAGAACTTTACTCCAAAAAATGTGTAATGTGTTCTCCTAACTGCTGAGACCCATTCAGTCTTATGCTCCTGCACTGAGATTACTTTTAGAAATCCCAGGAACGGAGCTCTACTCAGTCCTGTAAGAAATAGTTCCTCAGCCTACCACCTCATGAAAAGTTCTTCCTACTCAACTCAACATTTACCTACCATCTCATTGATCCTGCTGAAGTATCTTCGATAGCTCTTACTTATTATTTTTCATATTTATACCCATCGGAAAAAATCACAAGATATCTAATTTAAAGCTAAAAATCCACAGAAGGGAGAACTCGAACTAAGTCCAGCTTGCTTTATGCAACTAATTCCAATGAAATTAAAAGGCTATTTAGGGGAGGGAAGCAAACTTACACCATTATGTAACAGCAGTCACATCTTAGATTTTGTTTTAATATGACCTTTTGAAAATTAGACTAGAAAGAGATTTCCAAATTAAAATTGAATCAATTAAGTCTCTTGCTCTTGCAATTCAGGGGCGTTGTATCTGATGCATGAGGCAATACAGGAACTGCATATTGTGGGATGTGTCTGACTTGTTCCTAAGTGGATTTAGTTGCCACAGCGTGATGTAGGGAGTTTGCAAGGTCCATTCAGCAAGAAAAGGGTTGACCTGGATAATGATCCTGGAGCAGAGGGAAAGGGAACCAGCTGCAGAGGGTGACAACGCTGCCAGGAGAGCAGCAAGAATTACTCAGAACATAACATCACTTAGGGGGAGGCATTTCTAAGTTGATGCTGACAGGAATTCAGAGATGTGGGGGAACTAAAAGAGATCTAGAGGCTGGAGACAGGACTGTAAATTGAGTTACTCGTGCTTATCTGCTGTCACAAACTGTGGCAGTAATTTATAGGTGTACCTCAGTTGTCAGAATACCCCCAGGTTTCTTGTAAAAACTCTTGAGAGATGGCCTGTTCAAATGCATTTCCTCTCTTGGAGTTTACAGTCCCTAGGGCAGAAAGTGCTTAATGGAGGTAGTGTTCTCTACTTCAGCTACAGATGGGTGTATTAGTGAGTCCTGCTTCTGGTTTTATCTTTGAAAGGATCGGTCTTCAATTTGAGACTGCTGAAGGCGTGGATATGCATTTAATTCAGCCATTCCTACTATTGGAGCTGTAAGCCTCATGGCTGGGTTGGGACAGATCATGTGGAATGGCATTGAGAATGGCCAAAGTCACTTTTATTGTCCCTGTCTGCAAATGTGAGTAAGCCTCCTTTGAATGTGATCCTGGAAGATTAGTTCCCATGACTTCAACATCTGAATAGAAAAAAATTAAGATACATTTATATGTGATGGGAAAATTAAGCTAAATTAACCTCATTAATAATGAAAGCTTATAAAATAGTCTGCCTTCAACAAAATGCTAAAGAATACAATGTAATTACAATTTAGTTCTAAGTATGTACTTTTTTGTTATGAAAATTAGTAGTATATTTCATTAATATGGTATTGTTGTGAATGACATTTTACTGAAGAAATAAACATGAATTCCTGAACATTAGAGGTAAGTTTTGTGATTCCTATGATAAAATATTTTTAGCTGTCTGACATATGAAGGCATTTAGAAATTTCCCAGTTCCTTTAATGGGGAATAATTTCTTTCATTAAATACTTTAAAATTATTCTTACGTAACTTGCGGTGAGCTTACTGGGCTTTAAGTTGGAATGTTAATCAAACACACATATTGCCTAATCTTAAAACAAATAGAAATCACCAGGTATTTTATAACTTTGCAGTATGTTGTGTACTTCCCAATATGCACGTGGGATCAATCACACCCCCAGTTCTCTTCATAATTCCAAATAAGCTGTGTGATTCTAAATTTTGATTAAAGAGAGATCCAGAACCTCATTTATTATGTAAATGAACAGTAAGATAACTCTTCTGTTTAGGACTTGAGGATGGGCAGTGGGGGATGTGGGTTCTAATCCCCAACTTGCCTTGTTAATCACTCAAAAGCTGTTAAGAACCAACCATGTCTTTGATGTCTTGATGTCAATTAATTAGCTGTCCTTTAAGGTCTACTATCATGGCCCTACATGGAGATGTAAGTGAGTGTAAAGTGTCCCCTTTATTTCTCTGTTGAGCTTAATCCTACAGGTAAGTGAGGTAAAGCAGGCCCTGCAGAACTGCCAAGGAGGCTTTGGTTCACTGTATTCCACCATTAGCTAAGATCATTGCACTAAAGAGACTTCAGTTTCACCTGATGCAAGACTACAGCAGTTTTCTTAGTTTGAGGACCCAGAAAACTCCATGCTACTACTTTGTTCAGGGCAGACTACAAAGTGATGGTCCAGTCCTGATTGTGGGTGTTTTTTTCCATTAAATAGACTAAGGCTTAACAAAATCTGAAAACTATATCTAGTCTAATTATAAACCTTAGTTATAGATAACCTTTAGGTTATGTGGTTAAAATGTTGCAAAGATCCTTTATAAAAAGCTTAAAACAATTTTGACCTAGTTTGTGTTTATATTCAAATACTGATATAAGCTGAAATGCAATAGTCCAGTTGTATATTTTTTATGTTTTAGATGAGAATGATCTGGTGATGTATTTCACTTTGAATTAACAATTGAATAGCATAAGTTCAACACTTGCCCACTGCTTTTTAAATGCCAATGTATGTTGTAAATAGTCTAAGAATGACTGTCACCGTTGGTCTGTCACAGAGAGGTATTATTCATATCCCAAGTCTTTGGAGAAAGTAGGTCCTCTGTTGAGATTCGTAAACAATATGCTGTTAATTTCTTGTATAGAAACGAAGACAGCTGATAACACCCAAAAGTGACACAGTGGGATTCAGCACAGTGGGACTCAGCTTGGATGTGAAGGCCTTCCCAGGACCTATGACTTGCTTTTTCCAAAGATTGTCACCTCTTCTGCAGGGACAGTTGAACTGCACGCAAAAATCCTTGCAAATCACCACATTCTATAACATAATCAGAATCAGTCCTGATTTTATAGTGGAACACTTTAGAAATGGCTGGATGAATTAATCCATTTCCCTGTTGTGGAAAGCAAAGAACAGTCATAAAGATAGACAGCTGAACGCCACTGTCTGCTCGTTAAATCTGCCCATGTTTGTGAGTCAACACCATCACATATTAGAGAGGGCAAATAGCAAACTTTAGAGGAAAATACTAACATTTATCATGGCAACTGGCAATCATTCATCTGCAGCAAATCAATATAGGTAACCAAAAGTTTGGTTACTTGTTGAATATTGCCTCCAAAATTCTAAAGGGCCAGAGAACTGGCAAACCTATCTGTATTGAGTCTGGCTGGGAGGTGGTTAATTTTCCCCATAGCAGCCCTCATAGGGCTGTACTTTGTATTTGTAGCTGGAAAAGTGTTGATAACACACCAGTGTTTTGGCTACTCCTGAGCAGTGCTCCCGCAGCACCTAGGCTGTCTTTCCAACATCCCCCTTCACCCCTAATGGTGGGCAAGATCTTGGGGGGGGAGACAGCCAGGACAGCAGACACAAACCTACCAAAGGGATATTCCATAGCATATGATGTCTGCTTAGGGATAAAAGCTAAGAGAAAGGAGAAGGAGAGGGGGGCATTCATTAGTATGACATTTGTCTTCCAGAGCAATCACTATGCATACTGAAGCGCTACTTCCCAGGAAATGGCTGGATATCACCTGCTGATGGGAAGCAGAAAATAAATCTTTTGGTTTTCCTTTGCTTCCACATGTGGCCTTTGTTTTTGCTTTATTAAACTGCCTTTATCTTGACCCACAAGTTCTTTTCCATGTTATTTTCTCCCCCCCGTCATGCTGAGGAGTGGAGTGATAGGGTGCCTTGGAGGGCACCTGGCAGCCAGCCAAGGTCAACCCACCACGCTATTGGACAGATGTTATGGAAATGTTGTGATGGACTTCATTTAAGCTTGATGCATTTTTATTCCTGTAAAGATCATGACATGGCCAAGAAACGGAAGTGTGTTCTTGTCCAAACTCTGTGTTTGTCCTCTGTGTCTAAAGGACATTTGCCAAACTATTCAGTTGTTGGTCAGAAGTTGGAAGTGCTACCAGAATATGCTCCCCTAATACTTACGAATTATATGATTTCAAGTATCAAGTTGCCAGCTTTTGAAATAGTGCTAAGGTATCTAAATGACTGGTATGATCCAGAAATTAACTACGCTGTGAATCAGTTACTGTGAAGGAGATCAACTACCTTAGAACACTGTGGTTCCTCACCGATGTTACTCAGAATATATTCGTGGCAAGTGATCTCTGATTTCAAACTCTTAGGAAAAATTTGAGAATATGGATCACAGATCTCCAGCGCAGTGGTGCATAGTCATCTGCAGTGATAATGTGTTTGGGATGAAATCTTGGCGCCGGTGAGGTCAATGTAAATTTGCAATTGCTGCTTAATAATAAGACCATAGAGCTGAATGAGGGGGGTGGTTATTTGGGTTTTTTTAGTTAATTCTGTCTAAACCAAATTGACCATCAAGGTGCTACCAGTTCTGGGAAACAATGAAATCTCTTGTTCTGTTCTCTGGGATTTCCTGTTATTGCATGAATGAAAAACAAAGAAAATGGGCTCTGTATCTTGGAACCTTCAGAAAGGGAACTGAGGCCAGTGAGAGTGTCTGTTCCTTTCAGGAGATTTTGGTGTGGTTATGAGTCTTGGAGCTTGGTTTGAGTTCGGATACTATCTAAGAGACAGCAATTACAAAATTAAGCCCCTCGAGGTCATGCCAGTGTTGCTAGGCACTAGGTAGCCACGGTTGTTGGTGCTGGGCCATTGTGCAGAGCCTGCCTTGGGAGATATCCCAAGGATACCCGCTGAGTGTGAAAGGAGCACTCAGCCAAGAAAAGCAGAAAAAAGTGTTCTTCTGAAGTGGGGGAAGGGATGCTGTTTGTTTTCTGGTTTTAATCTGTAGAAGTCCAAGAAAGGGAACCAAAAAATTAAAGAGTGGGAGGACTGAACTGGAGGGGAGTAAAAGTATCTTTTTACGTCAAGAATGGCCAGAGCAGACCACTGTTTAAACCTTGGAACTCCATTATTCTTGGTCCAGCTGGCAGTCTGTTAGAAGAGTCCTCCTGACTATCCAGACAAGTTTGGAGAAATGCAGGTTTTCCCATTTCCACTCTTGCAAGAGTAACAATTTCCTTGCCAGAAGCGCTGACTAGGGGAAAGCTACATATCTGCAACTAGAGTAAGGACAGAGAGAGCTGGGTTTCTGCATCAGGAGCCCAGGGCGACTTCTAGTCCACAGCTAAGAAGAGTCTGTCAATGTTGGCATTGAAGACTTTTAACTGACTGCATTGTGTCTGTGTTCACAAAGATTCCCTCAAAGTACCATATTAGTCAAAGCCTTTGCTGTAACATACAAGTTAGATTTCCAAAGGTTAACTGCTCTCTGCCAGAAGAAATTGGTTTCTGTCTCATCATTTCCTGCAGAGCTTTCAGCAGGACATAAGCAAGTCACCAGAGCCTCAGGAAGGGGGTGGTTTGTCTTGCCTGGCAGCCTCTGAAAACCCACGTACTCCCTGATACTTTTTGCCTAACTGCTTGAAAACATGTCACTGAAAGGTGCTTGCAGGCAATAGACGTTTCTCTTTAGTGCTTGAGCAAAAACGTCCATCCAGGCAAAATACTGTGAGACAAACTGCAATGCTGCCTGAAGAAAATAGTATCAGCCACGGGCTTTTTCCAGCGGCTAGTGGCAAGGGAAACAGAGATTACAGCTCTCAAGGTGAAGTGAAGGCTTTGCCTCTTCCCTGCCATAGCTGATCAAGGCTAAAGTGTGCCTTGATATTGCAGTGAGACCAGGAAGTCCTTCTCTGTATAATCTGTATTCTTTCCTAGTATACTTTTTCTTATACTAGTGCCTTCTAGTAACCAAAAAAGACAGGCAAGATATCCATCAAATGGCACGTGAAGAACAAAAGAGAAACATGGGAGCAGGAAAAGGCACTTTTCTGGGGAAAAACTGAAGATTGTGGGAGATATACTGAGCTCCATTTTGTTAATTCTGTTTAATTCAGCAAGGTAAACCATAAGCCTATGACTTTTAAAAATAATATTGTTGTAATATATAGCAGTCTATATGAACTGTTATTTCTCTCTTACTACTTTGCCTTTCAAGGCATTTTGAATTTTAAAGTCTTCTGTCCAAGCGAGGGCATATCTGCATGCACCCCCTAACCTCTTTAACAATGTATATATACCTATTTTTTTTAATAATTGTATATAGAGGGAAAATAAACAAAATAATAGAAACAGATAGTCCTGGAACCTTAACACAGTATTTTTGGTTTCCTTGAAAATTATTTGCAGATTTGTTGAAGAAAAACATGAGTTCACAAAGACTACAGATTCCTACAAGAGGTAATAGGAAAAAGATTCTAACTTGATGCATTTCCCATTTTCTTAAATTTCCAACCAGCTTTTTCCAAAGCTAAACAGTAACACCTAAACACTGGCATACACATGCAGATTTCATTTAGGGTTTTCAAAGGTCAGTTCTGAGCAACTATGTGCTTTGGAATCCATTTAGGAGCACAGATGCTGTTCTTAGACGGTAAACAAATGAAGATAGACATTTATGTCTCTAGCTGAACATTCCACAAACTTATAGAGAAGTCCACACCTAAATAAGTTTAATATTAAGTATGGGGATCTTCTGGGATTCTATACATCTTATAATTTCTTAGATAAAGTTAGTTAATTTTTGTTATCAATAAAAGTTATCTTTAACCTCATATATCATCTCCTAACTACTTCTTAGATCTTCTGGATTAGGCACTGTTATACATAGTGTATGCTATTATTTGCATTTATTTTTCTGCACAACTTCTATTGCACAAGAAACCTGTATTGCTGTTCTGTAGAAGTGTATACAACACACTGTGTTCCCCTACAGTCTAATGAATTCCTGGGTCTCTCCCCTGAGAACTGACTTCTACCACACATTGTCTAATCTGTGTTATGTCTGTCCTGTCTCATTCTCCTTGCCTATCTGCTACCAGTGTCCACTCTTCAGGTCTTTGACCCCTCCTAGCTCTTTTTGTTTTGGAGTCTCCATATTCTCATTTAGAGACTGAACCCTGGATGATTTTAATCCAGATAGTCCCAGTTGCCCAACCACACCCCAACTGTCAGCACAGGCATAGGCAACCATGCTGCATGGCAACGTAGCGGAGTGGGCATGAACCACATAAAACTGCTTGGCTCAGGGACCAGCGATTGCTCCTTGGAGGAGATGACATAATCCATGAAGGTGTAGCCTCTTGGCTCCCAAATTCCCCAGAGTATCCTTGTTTCCTTCTCTTGCCTTAATGTGATTAGTGGTAACTATTTCCTTGCCCAGTGAGTCCTGCTACTTTACAAAATGCATGTCAGGTACACAGTAGTACAGGAAAAAAAAAACAATCTGTCACCAAACCCAGGAAGAGTAAGGATTTGCTAAAAGGGGCAACTTAACAAGTCAGGGAGAGAGCTGTCCCCACAAGCTCACAGACTGTGCCATCATACAGGCTCAGCTTTCTAATTCTGTAATTACTTAAATATCTAGTTGAGTGCAGCTGTATTGCAGACTAATATTCATGTTTCTAGGTTATCTTTGTAGCCACATTCTTCATAGGTGGCAGTGAGGCAAGAAAGTAATTGTAATTTGTCATTTGGAAAGTTGTCATACACTTTTATGTCATTTTCCCTTTTTAGCTACATGCTGTTTCAAAAATCTTCCGTGTTAGACATGGATGAAAATAACTTAGGGATTGGAGGAGCTTTTCAGACAGGATTCAACAGAAACAAAAATCCTACTCTATGTCAGCACAGTACAAGCAAGTACAATTTAAATATTCCACGCATTTTCACAATGGTTTGAGTTGGAGGAAATCTGGACTGAACACAGACCATAATCTTCTTAATGGCATTTTAAATTCGTTGAGCACATTGGCAGTTAGCCAGTTGTCTGACAATATTACAGGAAAGGGGCTAGGTCAGAATGACCTAGACATGTGCAGGAAAACCATTACCTTCTCAAGGTATTCTACTTGGGATAATAATTTTGAAACCTACAACAAGGAATGGATTGTGTGATAGCAGTGAACTTAGGAGAGAACACCTGGGCTAATGGGCACTACAAATGTGCAGAAGTGTTGATACTCCCCTCATTGCTGCTACAGAGCAAGAGCCCTAAAAGGCTGAATGCTGTTTTAAGTGGAAAAGCTTGACAGCGTGTGCCTGGGAACATAGTTGCCTTCTGGCTCAGGATAACACTGTCAGGCAGTACGACCTCGGGGAACCAATGTGGGCTTTTGGGCTCAGTGGGAAACACTGTGGTTCCAAAGTGCGGTATCACTTTCAGACTGGGAAAGAGCAGCTGTGAGGGATATAACTGAGAACAGTTACTACCAGACTGTGCTGAACAGAACACAAGGCTCTAAGGCTATGCCGTGAAAACTGCAGTTTGATACAGTTCCATACCAGCTATGTGGGGGACAAAGGCACTCTGATCAGCCTTCTCCCAAGTAACAGGCGATAGGACAAGAGGAAATGGCCTCAAGTTGCACCAGGGGAGGTTTAGACTGGATATTAGGAGAAATTTTGACGCTGAAAGGGTTATTAAGCATTGGAACAGGCTGCCCAGGGAAGTGGTTGAGGCACCATCCCTGGAGGCTTTTGAGAGACAGGTAGACATAGTGCTTAGAGATATAGTTTAGTGATGGTTTTTGTCAGAGTTAGGTTGATGGTTGGACTAGATGATCTGAAAGGTCCCTTCCAACCTAGGCAATTCTGTGATTCTGTGATTTACTTTTCTCTCTCATGTCTGTGACACTGTTTGAGAAAAATTCCGAGAAATCCAGAACAAAACACTGAATGTGTCATGGTAAGAAAAAATATTTTTCTCCTCTTGATTCCGAGGCTGTAAGCTAAAACATGATGTTTGCTTTCCTTTGCATCCACTTCTAACACATAAACAAAGCAACAACTCTTCTGTTGCAGTGTGTCTGAGGTAGCTGTAATCACCATGCTGACTGACAGTAATTGGTATTTGCTTTGGTCAGCTTTAAAGTCATGCTAATTAAAATTGATCTTCCTACTCACATATTGAAAGAAACACGGTATCTGGAGGCAAGATCGTGTTGTCAAGCATCCGGGGAAACTTTAATAAAACCTCAGGCACCAATGTCTGCCTCCCTCAGAGCTGGCAACAGCAGCCTCCATGCTCCAAAAGAATACTTTGTCATATTCTCTAGGCTCTTGTCCTCTCAGTATGCATCAACAATTCTGCTAGTAGGACAAGGAAAGATTATTATGCTAGGTAGCAAACTGGCACATATTTTCGATTGAGCATTTGTGCAATAGCCAAAGATATTTATTATTTTTTTATGAAGTTTCCTTTCTCCAGGACTTCACTGGAGCACTTTCTTGAACGTGCATAACATCCCCAGAGACCTGTAGAATAGGGAATAGAGAATACTGAAACAGGAGGAATAACTTGGGAATACAGCATGCAATTCCTCAGGTGTGTGCTTTAGTGAGGACACTGGAATCAGTACAGAATGTCTAATAAACTCTTTAATTATGGCATAGTTTAATGTCGTCTTAAAGTACTTCCAGCAGCCTGTGGCCACCCATTTTAAGTTGGTTCATTATGGAATCAGCCGAAAGTGCTCACCTTTCTGAAGCATTAGCACGCTGCCTGCTGTGCTAGTTCAGCTGGGTGTTGTCCATTCAGTCACTCACTAGCTACTGACATTTGATAAGATGAGACTGGAGTCAGAGGTTTCAGAACAATAGAACGTCTTTGTCTTGTAACTTCTGTCTGCTCAACAAAAACCTCTGCAAAGACTTCAAGGTGATTTGAAATCTAGAAAAATAGTTTTCAGAGGATGCCTTGCAGTTTCATAAGATATTACATGTGTCCACTTACAAAAACTTGAAATAGGTGCCAGGAAAACTAAAATACAGAACTTCAAAATCAGATTAAACAGATATCAGTGAATTTTCCAGGACTTTTCCATCCTTCTTTTTGTAACTTGTTAATACCAATGCTTCTGTGAGAAGAGGGTCAGTACGAAAAAGAAAGTTATAGTGTTTGTGTGTTGTTTGGCTTTAATTAATGCTATGTTATTTCACCAGTGATTTTCACAAAACCACTGATAAAACTAAAGATGTACTTGCTTCAACATCCTCCTTCAAGATGTTGCCAAACTCACATTAAGTATGTATAAAGACTTCATAACTGAAGATATATATGCATCATTTATGTTTGTTATAATTTGACAGCATTGTCACAAGATGCTTTTTTAGTGCCACTATTGCCTGTTTTAATTATTTTAATTTTTGTTATTCTGGGAAATATGGAACTTGTCCGAAAATATTCAGGTTCTGATATATATGAGAACCAGAAAATTTGTACATTCCAAATGACTACAAGAACTATGATATGTCTTGATTAACCCAGATTTACCAGCATGAATGTTAGCTTTTTCATTGTTCTGTAATATAGGACCATACAAAGAAAACATACCTATTATGCTGGTGTAAAACATTTTGACAGTTTGGTAGACATTACATTCCTACTTTCTTTTCTGTCATGTATGGCATTGCTGTCTTCCATACCATTTAGTAGTTGCATAATTGTTCCCTTTCAAGCATACAAACAACGAGGTCAACTTGAGTCATGTCAAATAACTAGAGCAAATACCACATATGAAACCATTTAAGATAAAAAGTCATGTGATCACATATATAACCTCTTGCCTGGATTTTCTGGATCATACTAGGAGTGTGTTAGAATACACAAAAGCAACAGAGCTTACCAGCTGACTGTTTTGCCTATGATAAGCAACTGATGAGCAGTTTATTGCAAAGTATTTTAACACAGACAAGCTAGAGTTGAAAGTTACCTTCCTCTAAATCATTATGTTTCTTCTTTAAACTGACCTTTTCAAGGGAAAATCTGTGTTTTTCTGCAGAAAAAAAATATGACAGGAATGAAGGTTTAATTTTATTTTTGTGGTTTTAATAACATTCGGCTATGTTACATTTTAAAGCTGCCTAATTATCAGATGTAACATCTGGGATACAGTATCTATTAGACTCTGTTTTATCCAAACTGGGCACAGATACAAGAAAGTGTTATTTGTATTTATTAACTGGAACATACAGAGAAAGGTCAACACTTTCCCTATTCATCCTTCATCAACAGAGAGGCTGGTGAGAAAGCAGGGTAAAAGTAAAATTCCTTAATCAACAAAAACTTTTGTCTTCAAAAATATGCAAGACACATGAAAGCAAAGACTAAGCTTCTTGCCCATGCATTTTTTTTCTTTTATTGAATATCATTCAGTTCAGTTATATTCATAGAGCGCATTGCAGACCTCTGCTGTTCTTAACTGAAGTCAAAATTCTCTTGCTACAGTGGTTGACAAGAAGAAAAGTATTAAACCACTGTTACCAAACAAGCAGCAATTGAGAGAAAGCAGAACATGGTTACAATAGTTCTCATTAATATGTTTTATTCCACTCTGCAGCACCCTTGAAGTAGTTAAACTGGTCAGTTGCTTCTATAACCCTCCCAACTACTTGTGATAGTAGTTACAATTACTGGCCCTTCAGTGCAAATTGTTCTGCCTCATGTCCAGAGATTTTGTGTGTCTTTCTCTTTTGTTATCTACACAGCAAGGCCTCACAGAGTTAACTCTTTTCTAACCTTGCGGTCCTAGAGAGTTTCAAGCTGCTGCTGGAGGGTGTGTGTACACATAGGTTGAACAGTCCTGTTGGTACCTCTTACTGTGCGGATGTTTCTATACCTGTATGCTCTCATTAGCCAGTTTTCCAGTCATCTGCTACAGCACTGGCACCATTCACATTCCCAATATAGCACAATAGAGTGGCTTTTCTCACATGGAGGGGATTCTCGACACAGAAGCTTTATTCATAATAACATAAAATATGTCTGACTGGGTAAAGCAGTAGTCTGTCTAGGCCAATGTGCTGCCCCTACTGTCTCCTGCAGTGAAAGGTCATACTGTTTAGGACATCATGTGAACCCGGCCACTTCCTGTGGTCTATTCTCCTCATACTCTCCCTGTATCATTGGATTAAGGATTTTAAAGAGCATACATCTGCGTATTCCCTATAGTATTCATTTTGATACTGTTAGGACATATTTTTTTTTTTTGGACTTTTTAATGCTGTCTACTTCCAAGCCTCTCAGGACAAGAAATTCCAGGAATTCATTAACTGCTGTGTAAAAAAAGGATTTTTTTAATCAATTTTAAACCAATTTCCTGCTAGTGAGTACCCCCCCCACCATTGTAATATTGCAGGCTTTGATGAATGGCACTTCTGTGTTCACCTTATCTACCACCTTAATGATTTTGTAAATGTAAACGACTCCTCAGCCTTCACCTCTCCAAATGGAAGAGTTCCAGCCTTTTTAGTCTCTCCTCAAATAGAGGCTCTCCTCAGCCACTCCATCCCCTTGACCCTTTTCATTGCTCTTCTCTCTGCCCTCTGTAGATCCACTGTCATTCTTGGGATGTAGAGATCGGATCTGTGTGCTGAACTCAAGGTAGAGGTACACTGAGGTTTTATACAGTTCCAGAGTGACCCCTCTGTCACATTCTCAGTAATCTTTCTGATGATGCCCAACATATTAAGCCAACATAGGGCTTTAAACTAGATTTGAAGGGGGAAGGGGTCAATAATTTCATGCTTGCCTGTGAAAAACAGTGGGGCAGCACATCAGGGGCAGAGGGACCGAGTCCTAGTAAGGGCTCTCAACTTGTTGCCCTAAGGCAAGTTGGGGACAGTGCACCGGGACACCCCAACGGAATCAAGGGGGATTCACGCAAGAGGGTGACATGGCCAGCCCAGCTGAAGTGCCTCTATGCGAATGCACACAGCTTGGGAAATAAACAGGATGAATTAAGGGCCACTATGCTGCTGGAAAGCCATGACATAGTGGCCATTACTGAAACTTGGTGGGATGATTCCCATGACTGAAATGTAGGGATAGACGGATACAAGCTCTTTAGGAAGGACAGGCAGGGTAGGAAGGGAGGAGGTGTTTCCCTCTACATCAGTGACCAGCTAGAATCGATGGAGCTCCACATGGGGAAGGACAAGGAGCTTATTGAGAGTGTATGGGTTAAGATTAAAGGGAAGACAGGGGAAGGTGATGTTACAGTAGGGATCTGCTACAGGCCACCTGATAAGCAGAGCCAAGCAGATGAGGCCTTCCATAGGCAGATAGAAGTGGTTTCACATTCACAGGCCCTGGTCCTCTTGGGGGATTTCAACCACCCTGACGGCTGCTGGAGGGACAACAGAGCAAGGCACCAGCAATCCAGTATGTTCCTGGAATGCATAGATGACAACTTCCTCCTCCAAATGGTAGAGGAACCAACAAGAAAAGGTGCTATGCTGGACCTCGTTCTCACAAACAGGGAAGGGCTGGTGACCAGCGTGACCCTCAGGGATAACCTTGGCTGCAGTGACCACAAAGTGATAGAATTTAAGATCCTCAGGGCAACTAGGAGGATATATTCCAAGCTTACGACCCTGGACTTTAGGCAAGCAGACTTTGATCACTTCAAGGATCTGCTGGCCAAATTGCCATGGGACAAAGCTCTAGAGGGAGGGGGGCCCAGGACAGCTGGTCAGCATTCAAGGATCACCTTCTCCGTGTCCAGGATCAAACTATACTGAAAAAGAGGAAGGCAGGAAAGAATGCTAGGAGACCAGCCTGGATGAACAGGGAGCTCCTGGACATACTATCACACAAAAAGAAACTTTATAAGGAGTGGAAGAAAGGACAGCTAGAATGGGGGGCATATAAGGAAGCTGTCTGAACAGCAAGAGACCTGGTGAGAAAAGATGAAGCTCAGTTAGAATTAAATCTAGCCAACGAGATCAAGGGAAACAGCAAAAATTTCTATAGGTACGTTAATGGTAAGAAGAAGACTAGGGAGGGCATGGGCCCCCTCAGAAAGGAAACGGGGGAGCTGGTGACAAGTGATATGGAGAAGGCCAACGTCCTCAACGACTTCTTTTCCTCAGTCTTCACTGGCAAGGGCTCCAGCCACACTCCCAGAGTCACAGAAGACAATGGCAGGGGTTGGACAGAACTGCCCATCGTAAGTGAAAATCAGGTTTGTGACCACCTGATGAACCTGAAAGTGTACCAGTCCATGGAACCTGATGGGGTACATCCACAGGTACTGAAGGAACTTGTGGATGAGGTTGCGAAACCACTCTCTGTTATATTCCAAAAGTCATGGCAGTCTGGTGAGGTCCCCACTGGCCAGAAAAGGGGAAACATAATCCCCATTTTCAAAGAGGGATGAACCAGGGAACTATAGGCCAGTCAGTCTCACCTCCGTGCCTGGTAAGATTATGGAGCAGATCCTCCTGGAGGCGCTGCTGAGACAGAAGAATAACAAAGAGGTGATTGGGCACAATCAACACGGCTTCACCAAGGACAAATCATGCCTGACAAACCTGGTGGCCTTCTATGAGAAGGTCACAACATCAACAGACAAGGGGAGAGCAACTGACGTCATTTACCTGGACCTGAGCAAAGCCTTTGACACTGTCCCGCATGACATCCTGGTCTCCAAGCTGATACAATATGGGTTTGATGGATAAAGAACTGGCTTGACGACCACACCCAAAGAGTGGCTGTCAATGGGTCCATGTCCAAGTGGAGGCCAGTGACAAGTGGAGTCTCTCAAGGATCAGTACTGGGACTGGCCTTGTTTAACATCTTCGTCACCGACATGGACAGTGGCATAGAGTGTACCCTCAGCAAGTTTGCCAACAACACCAAGCTGTGTGGGGCGGCTGACACGCTGGAGGGAAGGGACGCCATCCAGAGGGACCTTGACAGGCTGGAGAGGTGGGTCCATGCCAACCTCATGAAGTTCAACAAGACCAAGTGCAAGGTCCTCCATCTGGGTCGGGGCAATCCCAAGCACCGATACAGGCTGGGCAGTGACTGGCTTGAGAGCAGCCCTGAAGAAAAGGACTTGGGGGTGCTGGTAGACGAGAGGCTCAACATGAGCCATCAGTGTGCACTAGCAGCCCAGAAAGCCAATCGTATCCTGGGCTGCATCAGGAGAATCATGGCCAGCAGGTCGAGTGAGGTGACTCTTCCCCTCTACTCCACTCTCGTGAGACCCCACCTGGAGTACTGCGTCCAATTCTGGAGCCCCTACTACAAGAGAGATATGAATGTGCTGGAACATGTCCAGAGAAGGGCCACGAGGATGATCAGAGGGCTGGAGCACCTCTCCCATGAGGACAGACTGAGGGAGTTGGGGTTGTTCAGCCTGGAGAAAAGAAGGCTCTGAGGAGACCTTATAGTGGCCTACCAGTATCTTAAGGGGGCCTACAAGAAAGCTGGTGAGGGACTTTTTAGGATGTCAGGTAATGGTAGGACTAGAGGGAATGGATTAAAACTAGAGATGGGATGATTCAGACTGGACGTTAGGAAGAAGTTCTTCACCATGAGGGTGATGAGACAGTGGAACAGGTTGCCCAGAGAGGTGGTGGAAGCCCCATCCCTGGAAGTGTTCAAGGTCAGGCTGGATGAGGCTTTGAGCAGCCTGATCTAGTGGGAGGTGTCCCTGCCCATGGCAGGGGCATTGGAGCTTGATGACCTTTAAGGTCCCTTCCAACCCTAACAATTCTATCATTCTATGATATTGACTTCTGACTGCTGCTGAACACTGAGACGAAAGATCACTTTTTTGCCCCCAGCATCTCTGATTTGGCTGATTCTCTTTCTTAAAGCACTGGGCTTTTCCAGTCCCTTTCTCCATCGAGGGTTCTGGTGTTTTTTTTCTCCAGTCACATTTACTTTGAATACATGAAAGCTGCTAGAGTTAAGGTCTGGACTAATTCAGTGACTGGTAGCTTCAAAGTGCTGTGTTTTTAACCAGAGAGCAGAACATAATCCTAACTGGAAACCAAAACTGGATCTGGAACAGAATTTGGAATATCATTTTGAAGCCCTTTTCAAACATACATATATATAAAAGTTACTATTTCAAAATAGTAATTGGACTGAGATCTGGCATCCCCTAGCAGATATTTGTGCAGGACAAGAACTGTTTAGACTAGTTTTTGTACAAGCCTTTGTTTTAAGACTGTAGCAAGGATGCCCTGGCTGCTCTATGCCGTTCTTTAGAGTCTTGTTGGGCTTGTTCACAGAGGGGCCTGCCTCCCGTGATCTCCAGTAAACAGCCTTTAATGGAAGAGAGCTGGCAATAGCTTTGATTCTTGCCCTTCTACATCTGTCAATTGTGTGGTTGTTACTAATGATGTGTCCTGTAGGTGACAGTAGGCCTAAGTTTCTCAAGCCTTTTTCCACCAGTCCTACGGCATGCCTTACTGGGTAGGTATGTTTACACATACGTGTTTCTTTGCTTCCATGATCTATATTTGTGTGTACGCATTCACCTATTGGGTAATGGTGGTTCACCCTGTTCATTAGTCTTGTCTCCCACTCCTCTGCCTGAACTGCCAGTAGTTAACTGTAGTGCCTCAGCTTATTTGCAGCCATACCTGGGGCCTTACAGATTTAGGCAGAGGGAAGTTGCTTTTCTGGCCTGGGAACATAACTGATGCCTGTCCTGAGGCAAGGAAGCAAAGATGCAGGCAAAAGTAACTTCCTGGCTGAAGGTCCATGCTCCAAGTGTGCCCCATTCATACAGCATTTCCACTCCTGTGTTTGTAACCATTCACAGTTGATAGAGTATGTAATATGTAAGCTGGGTGGGCTAAATGAACCAACTAGTGAATCACTGTATATCCAGTATAGAGAAAATTTAACCAGCACTGATTCCAAAACAGAGGTAAATAAAAAATGTACCATTTCAACTACTTGTTCTAAACCCATTATGAAGGAAGGAGGATCCAGGGAACTACAGGCCTGTCAGCCTGACCTCAATACCAGGAAAGATCATGGAGAGGATCGTCTTGAGTGAGCTCTCACGGCAAGTGCAGGGCAGCCAAGGGATCAGGGCCAGCCAGCATGGGTTTAGGAAAGGGAGGTCCTGCTTAACCAATCTGATCGCTTTCTATGACCATGTGACCTGCCTTCTGGATGCGGGGAAGGCTGTGGACGTTGTCTATCTGGACTTTGGTAAGGCCTTTGACACCGTCCCCCACAGCATTCTCCTGGAGAAGCTGGCGAATCATGGCATAGACAAGAGTACTCCATGCTGGGTTAAAAACTGGTTGGATGGCCGTGCCCAGAGAGTTGTGATTAATGGGGTGAAATCCTCTTGGCGGCTGGTCACCAGTGGTGTTCCTCAGGGCTCAGTTTTGGGGACAGTTTTGTTTCATAACTTTATCGATGATCTGGATGAGGGGATTGAGTGCACCCTCAGTAAGTTTGCAGATGACACCAAGCTAGGTGGGAGCATTGATCTGTTTGGGAGCATTGATCTGTTTGAGGGTAGGAAGGCTCTACAGAGGGACCTGGACAGGCTGGATTGATGGGCCAAGGCCAACTGTATGAGGTTTAATAAGGCCAAGTGCCAGGTCCTGAATTTTGGTCACAACAACCCCAAGCAACGCTACAGGCTCAGGGAAGAGTGGCTGGAAAGCTGCCCAGCGGAAAAGGACCTGGGGGTGCTGGTGGATGGCCAGCTTAACAGGAGCCAGCAGTGTGCCCAGGTGGCCAAGAAGGCCAACAGCATTCTGGCTTCTATCAGGAATAACGTGGCCAGCAGGAGCAAGGAAGTGATCGTGCCTCTGTACTGGGCACTGGTGAGGCCTCACCTTGAGTACTGTGTTCAGTTCTGGGCCCCTCTGTACAAGAGGGACATTGAGGTGCTGGAGCGTGTCCAGAGGAGAGCTACCAGGCTGGTGAGGGGTCTGGAGGCCAGGTCATATGAGGAGAGGCTGAGGGAGCTGGGCATGTTTAGCTTGAAGAAGAGGAGGCTGAGGGGAGACCTCATTGCCCTCTACAACTACCTGAAAGGAGGTTGGAGAGAGGTGGGTGTTGGCCTCTTCTCCCAGGTGAATAATGACAGGACCAGGGGAAATGGTGTGAAGCTGCTGCAGGGGAGGTTTAGATTAGATATTAGGAAGAATTACTTTACTGAAAGAGTGGTCAGGCAGTGGAACAGCCTGCCCAGGGAGGGGGTTGAGTCACCATCCCTAGAGGTATTTAAGAAATGTCTAGATGTGGCACTTCAGGGCATGCTCTGAAGGGCAGAGATTGTAGGTTGTTTGGTTGGACTCGATGATCTTAAGGGTCCTTTCCAACCATGAAGATTCTGTGAATAAAGAGCTGAATGTTGTATATAGGCATCATATAGTATACGATTTTTTGAAGAAACTCTACAATCACAGAGATGAAAAGAAATATTTTGATGGAAGGCTCATTTTTCAATGCCTGTTTGAGTTACTCAGCAGGATTAAAAATAAAATTTAAAAAATCCTTGACATAAGACAAGATCTTTACAATCTTTACAAGTCATCTCTACTGTCTTTAGCTTCGTCAGGTAGAATTTGAAGAAGCCTTTCATACCCGATATATTACTTCCTTCTTGGGTAAATGTTGTTGGATTATGTGTTATAATAAAACACTTTGCAGCAGCTTATTTATTAAAATAAGAATACTTGTATTATACTAAGTACGTAGCTTACATAATTATATCAGAGTAAATATAACTGTGATTTCAATCCAATATAAAAATGTCATTGCATTGTTTGTAACAGTTAGAGGAACAACTTCAGTTCTCTGATAGTAGAAGCTAACAGCTCACACCTAACTACTACTGAGGTGGTGCATTGTTTATGACTTATATGTCTTATTTAGATAGATGGGAGAAACAGGTCAATCACACTGTTCTGATTCCTGCCTTTTAAAAAGCTCTCTGTCTAGAAATGAAGAGCATATGTACATCTCTCCAATTATGAGTGGTCCTGAAAAGGCAGTACTGGTCTTTCTAACTTCAGCCTTCTTTATTTGTCAGTAAATAGGTAAGTAGGTAATTCCTGTAGCACACAAGAGTCAGTGTTCTCCTTTGGTCCCTTCATGTCACACCTTGAAAACATCATTTTCTCAAAAAACGCTATGTTCACTGTTCTCTTGGTAGCCCACAGTGGCAAAAGTGGTATTGGGACAGAAGTATCCAGGCATCTGTTTGGCAAAGAGTAACCCCTGAGCCTGCTCAGAACAACAGAAAGAATAGAATAGTTTCCTTTCTCCATCTCCTCAGAATACCTAAAGGTATTGTGCTGTTCCTGCTTTTTCTGAGTAAAGTCCAGGAGGAATGAAAAATGTGAGTCTCTGCCTTACTCAGCATAGTGAGCAACCAGCCCAGGCCAAATATAAAATTCTTTTAAACACAGGCCTCCCTGCAGGCAGCAGCACTGTGCCACTTTGACATCCAGCAATAATTTTATATGAGAGTGATTTATTTTTCTTTAGAAGGCAGCAGATGGCAGCAAAGTTGTACAGATGCGCCAGATTAGTAGAAGAAGAAAAATATCTTAGTACACGTACTCTAACAACATTCCATGGAAAAAACGTATCATTTGTTTCTGACTGTCTTGCAGTGTGGTTAAAACAATAAATCAGGTTTAATAGCCCTCGTGCACTTGTAATGTGAGGGGTTTTTTTCCCCCATTACCAGGAGTTAATGAAATCACATTGGGATGAGATTATGTGAATTATCACCCAGTAAATCATCTTTGTCTCTAGCAATCACTTCTTTTTGCAGATCTTTTTATATCCTTCATTAAATAGATACTGATTGCCTTGTGCAAATATTACCACAAAGTGATAGGCTGTCTGCGTGTACACTCTGACTGATACAGGAGCTTTGACTGACAATTTCTGCTGTGAACTATGTTCACCACTTACTCTCTCATTTGAATTAGTTGTCTGGATACAACCTTTTCTGAGACCTCAAAATAGGTGATGAGATTATTTTTTTTAAAGTAGAGAGAAGAGAGAGAGGAGGAAGGAAATGCTACTACATAAAGTCATAGTGTTTAAACCACTACAAAATCCTATGACATTAAATAAAAAATGAAGTCTGGGTTTTGGACGAGAACACTGGAAGTTTCTGGGATTCAATCCCCACTCATGAACACATTTAGTGCTGCACTTGACACATGTATGTTTGTTGAAGCTGTCATTGCCAGCAGCACCACATCCAGTTAAGAGGAGCAGCAATGATCATAATTGCTGAACTCGTTTCAGACTGAACTGAGAGTCTGGATTTGAGTTACCTCTTTTTGATAGAGTTCCAGTCCCTTACTTCTACCTTTTAGTAGTTCCTTCAGTCTTCAGAACTTGTGAATAAATGAAGCATAAAGCAAAACTTACAATACAATCTTTCAGTATAAAAATAGACATGTTTTTGAAAGAAAGCTGGGGCTTAAATTTTTTTTCCTGATGAACTCAGTAGAAATTTTGTTTCGATTAGATGGGATCAGTCTCAGGCCTGGGATTTGGTGTTGAGATTCCTATCTGGCTCACCAGTTCATCACCACCAGAACGTCTGATGTCTGTAGGCAGGAAAGAGACTAATGATATATGCCAGTTGCATATTTTTCATGTTGTTTATCAATAAAGGGCCAGACTATGAATTCATTCCTTATGCAGAATGAGATGCAGAGCTGCACTGCCCCAGGAAAAAAATGTCTTAGAAAAAGTGACTTAGAAATCCATCACTTTTTCCTTGTGTTTAAAGAGAACAAATTTACTTTACAGGGTGCAGCTGTCTTCTTCCAGCGTGCAGACTCAGATCTGCTCCTGAGTCCTTATATACAGGCAGGGAAGTGTGGTGGCCTCTGAGAGTTTACTGCTTTCTAGCAGAGAGCCACAGTAGAGTCAGGTCATGTAAGGGGAAATGAGGAACCCACACACCCTTTTGTCCTCTCCTGTAACAGCAGTGGGGTGAATTGCATGGTGGCCTTTTAGTCTTTGAGTGTTTCAGTTTCATGTAACTCCTGTGACAGTAACCACCTATTAAAAGGACAATAATCATGTTTGTTTGATGAACTGCTTAGTTTGCTCCTGAACTAACAGATAAGATCCGTTATGTTTGTTCTCCTGTTTCTGCCAATACTACTGGATGCCAGAGATTTAGACCCAGACATTTGTTTGTTTATTTTAACACCATGTTAGCAAAGTATGAAGAAAATATAAACCATTTTATAATTGCTGGAAAAGTTACATGTAATTCGCAAACTGACAGATCTGGGAAGTGATAGTTGACTGAAAATATTGGAGGAATACTTATTTTGCAAACCTATTCTGCGAGTCAGAATTTATTACAAAACATTTGCCTTCAGCTAGGTTGGCCTGATCTTTCCTGACTTTGGAAAAACCCAGGCTTTTGTAAGTGGACGGGAGACTCAAGGAGGTCTAGTTAAATGTTTGGTAAAAGTTATCACAGAATCAAACAGTGAAAAGATTTCATTTGGCCTCCTCATTGCTGTTGCTGTTGCTGGGAATTTTGCAAGCAAAACACTCCAGTCTTATCCAATCATTAACATTGATTCTAGTCTTAATGGTACCATTTGTTTTTCATTTGGAGACATTATAGTTATAGAGCATTTTGACCAGTGTATATAGCATGTAGTAAAAAGGCTTTTACATAGCAAAGTTCTTTACCTCATGAACAAATTATGGTCCTTCTCCTACATGGCCCTGCTGCAAAGAATTAAGTATTTAAAAATTAAAAATATTTCAGAGCTGAAACAAATTATTTGGTGAAAAAACACTGTTCTTTAAGAAATATTTGGATGATAAAAGCAAATCCTTGTGAACACAATACACAAATTTTAGTTAGGCGTAATTGGATTTAGTTATTGGTTGTACTCAGTCATGCTGGAATTTTTTCTCCTGATGCCTGTGTGCTCTACACTACTTAAGTATGATGTGAGATAATATAAAACGGTGTATTGACGGCACAAGGAAAATATTTGGATGGCTGTCTGGAGTTGCCATTATTGGCTTTAATTATGACTTGCTGTCCTTTGGGTACTAAATGAGCCAGAAAAGTCTTCATATGTGCCAAAGTATTCATTAGTATTCCCCTTTCTGTCATTGTACTTGCAGAAAAAGTTTATATCTGGCACCTGACTGCAGTTCTTATTAGCACGGGCCAAGATGCTTTGCAGATTTTGATAATCATCTGAAAGTACACCAGTGTCTCTACTTTTTGGATACAGTAAAAGTTGTTCCTAGGTAACAGTGGCAGAACTCTTTGACCACTTTCTGATGTAACTGGAGAACAAGCATTTTTTGCAGTCTTCCATGTGATGTGGCTGCTTAAAAGTAAGTTTTGTGGTACAAATTGGAGAAAGAAAACGAATTGTTTCCCTCTTCCAGGTTAGGGGACCTGCACTAGGACTTTATGGGAAAGTGCTTGTATATCAGCATTTTAGGCCCCTTGCCACCATTCCGTATAGCACTAATAATGGAGCCACAAAAATCTTTCTGAGATTAAAAATAGCCTTTGGGATCTATTTGGGTAATAAAAAATTGTCTATAGTAAAGCACTTTTTCTTTGCCATAGGGTGTCTCTAGGGTAGGTACAAAACAAAATAATAACTCATAAAAAATATTCCATGAACTCTCCTGACACTTCCCTGTGGAGGCTCTGCTGAGAATGGTGACCACTCCTTTGGCATCTGCTCCTGAACAGACTGGTAGACAAGGATGAATTCCTGCTCTGATACATTTTTACCACTGCAAAACTTAACTTTAATGTAGAACCTTGTTTGAAATGAACTTACAGTCATATTTTAAGCAGCCTTTGAAATGTTGGCCTTTGAGGCACCAGCCTGTTCTTAGAAACAAATACTTTAACTAAGGTGTGTAAACGGATGCTCCTGGTTTTGGAGGCATTTGACAACATCTTCCACTTCCCATCTGTCAAATTAGAGCATAATCTGGTCTTGACCTAAGCACACAGCTCTTCTTGAACTTGTAGGACTTTAAGAGGAAGCTTGCTTTCATGGGCTGATACTGTTTCACAGTCTTGTTCTCCCTGAAACCTCAGGGGTTTCAAAATCCTTGCACTCCTCAGAGATGTTAGTCTAGTTCAGTATAGATTTCAACTACTGTTTAAAGGTTAGTGCCCAGCGTTTTGCTTTGAGGGATGTTCATAGTGAAAAGATGCTTAGCCAAAGTTCTTCAATGATGTCTCCTGCATGGGCAAGAGAAAGAGCTTGGTCTTTACACTTTAAAAGACATTGTTTCAAAGATTTTTTGGGGGGATAGAGGGAATTAAAAAAAAATAAAATTCTTTTCTTTAGTTGCTGTTTATTGCAATTACGGAGCTTTGATTCTCCCTACAAGCACGGCAGGTGGTGCTCTTGATCCTTCCAGACAGAAATTTGGAACTTTGAACTACCAGTCTCCAGTAGTGTCGGCATTATGCCATCCAGCACCAGCTTGCTGGTTTTAGCGTTGTCGGGTTAGTCCAAGGATCTTTCAGCTTTGGGTGAAGTGTTTTCTGACAGTGCAAGGGAACAGAGAGAAGAAAAGCTATTTTAAGTGGGTACTGGGTTTTGGCAGTAAATGAAGAAAAGATCAATAGAAACAGAAGTAGCTAGTTGGCAAGTACATGCTTAACCATGCTTATAGCCCAATCCAGCCTTATGCCACAAGTTTAGATGACAGAGATCGTAGCTGTGTAACCCATAAGTAAAATATTTTAGATATTTTAATTGTATGGTTCTGTTGAAGTCATTTTGGTTGAGCTATATACTTTAAGTAGGATCATGCTTTCACCTATACATTTTTATTTCCCACCACAAGCACCCCAAAACTTATAAGCAGCAACTATTCTAATTTCAAGATCTTTCATGATTTGAGAATGGCCACCTGCTTGTTTCTCAGCTGGCAGCTGTAGTCTGTGCTGAAGATCATGCATTTGCTGTCACCCCTTACATAGTACAAAATCTGGATCAGAAAGGCCATCAGCAGTAGAGAGGTAAATTCTCTTCCAGCTGTTAAGAAAGAGATGGTAATTAAAACTGGAAAGTGTCACTATATAAGCATTTTTTAAAAAAAGAACTTTTCAAGTGGAAAACCTACCTCTCCAGATACTAAAATTCTTAGTTGAAAATGTTTAGGAAAGTAACTAAAAATAGACAATTCTGAGCAGAACTTCAAAACTTCGGGGAGAAAAATAATTCTGAATGTATGCCAGGTATCTAGTCAGCTGGATTCCTACCCAAGATTTTTGCAGCAGTATTCCTGGAAAGGCGTAATTGCCAGTTCTTTTGAATTTTTCTTGTAAATGTATGTTCACTAAGCATTTAGTATTAGGCAAAAAAATATGCCCACTTCATTTATTGTAGCAGCATTTAGTGCTGCTGTTCCCCAGGCCTCTCCTGTGTATGTTAACTATGTTCAGAGACACTGTAAAATAGGAGAAATTGTATGTTTTATCCAAATACACTTGTTTAGATTTTAGGTTTGTTTTCTTGGCTTGCAGAGTAGACACCAATAGATGGTGCTGTTGGTACATTAATAAGGTCCAGTTTCACATTTGTTTTCTGGTCTGCGGTTGGAATTTGTTGGGGGTTTTTTGAACAAAAAAAAAAACAAACCAACAAAACAACAAAATCCCTAATGCTAAGCTTTTATCCAAGATGTTCTGCCCGCACTGAACCGGTCACCGTTTAACTTTAACCTGAACTGTGGCCCAGGAAATCCTTCAACATAAATAACCTTGGAAGCTGCCATGACCATTTTTGGAACATGCTCCCTCAATAAATCTGTTACTTTGTTGTGCAATGTTGAAGTGTGCAGTTGTTTCTCTGATTAATTAGGGCAAAAAATAAACTTGCACGATCAATCCAAGCTGTGACACGATTCAGCCCTGGCTGGAACATGTGGGCAGAAAAGGCCTTAGAGCCTTCCCAACAGATCTGCCCTGGGATTTTAAGACACATGCTTGCTTGTGAGTTTACTTGATTTGCCTAGATAAGGTGGCTACTAACAAAGTCTGTAACTGAAGAGTTTTAGTCTGTCACAGAACTGCCATGCTAGGTCAGTAAGGGTAAGACTGAACAAAGTAAGAAATCATTCATCTTGACCACCTGCCCCCACTAAAGACAACATAACAGAACTGGTTTATGTAATAGTGTTTATTTTATTTCACATATTACCCATGGAGAACAGCCGATACATTCTCTACATCTTTCACCAGTCTGGAATGCAAGATTAAAAAAGGTATGGAAAAAGAGTGTAACATTTGACATTCACGATATGAAAAATAGAGGGGATACAATGTTTTAAAATGCCCTTATGCAATATATATATATAAAACGTATAAAAATAAAATATATTTTCCAAAAAAAAAAAGATACAAACAGGACATGACACAGGACAATCTTAAATATCGATACGTATCTCATGATCCACACACACCGCACTTATAATTAACAAAAACCACGTACAATTGCACTTTTCCTCTCTGTGACGTTCAAGTATATCGCAGTCCCCGCAGGGACTAGTGAGTGTCCGATTCCCTGCCGGGTGCAGATAACGCAGAGGGTAGAGCAGATGTGGGCGACCTGTCCTTGCCGAGGGCTGAACGCAAACCCTCAAATACTCGGGGCAGAGGCCGAGGCCGGGGCCGCGGACCCCGGGCCCGAGGGGTGCCGCGCAGCGGCCGGCGCCCGCTGGCGGGTCCCCCGGGCCGCGAGGCTCCCCTGAGCAGCCCCTCCTCGGGGCAGACGGGGCCGGGGCAGCTCTGAGCGCAGCCCGCCGGCAAGGAAAGCCCGGCCCCTGCCTCGGGTGCAGCGGCGGGGCCGGGGGCGACATGGCGGCCGGCGGAGCAGCGGCGGTTCGGGCGGCCGCGGGCCGGGCGGCCGCTGGCCGGGCGCCTTCCAGTCCCAGGCGGCGGCGGGCGCGGGAGCCGGCGGTGCTTCGCCCGGGGAGGGTAAAGAGTCAGTGGCCGCGCCGCCGCTGGGGCGGACGGGGGGGAGCAGTCCCAGCAGGACGCGGCCTTCACAGCTTCCCCGCGCGGGCGCGGGCCGCGGGACCGGCCGCCCCTTACCCTTGCCGGGCCCCGGCGGCGCGGCCCGCCGCTCCACCGCCCCCGGCCCAGGGAGGGCGCGCCGGGGTCCCGCCCGGGCAGGCGCTTCTCCACGAATCCTGGCGGCGGCTCCCGAGCGGCGGCGGAACTCCGGAGCGTCTGTGTCTCAGTCCATCCGTCCGAGACGGCCTCGGCCGGGTAGCCCGGCGCTCAGACCCCGAGGACGGGGGCGAAGGGCTGTGCCCGCCGCGTCCGGGGGCGCCGCGGCCGGCTGCGACGTTCGGGCAGGGAGCGCCGCCTGCGGCCGTAGCCCTGGGGGCTGATCTTGCTGGCGGGGGCGGCGTCGTCCTTGTCCTTGTCGGTTAGCTGGTAGATCTGGTGGGCCAGCGTCTGCACCGTGCACGTCCCGAACCGGCACCCCGTGCGGATGGCTTGGAAGTGGGGGAAGCTGTTAATGCTCTGGCGGTAGCGCTTGACGCGGATGTGAGCATCCTCCCGGCTGCTGCGAGGAAGGAAGAGAGAGAGCGGGCATGAGAAAAGCGTAGTGGGGCCCCGGAGGAGGGGACCCGGTGGGCCCGGGGCGGGGAGGGCAGGGAGCCCCCAGGCTGGAGGCGGGCCCGTCCCGGCGGTGCAAAACTCCCCACCACCACCCCCCGGCTCTGCCCTCCGCCGGGCGGCGGGAGAGCGGCGATCTGGTCGCAGAGCAGAGCTTGCTGCCGATGGCAGGAGAGGCCCCGCCGTTTTATGGCTGTTACTTTATCTATGGATCCAGAGCTCAAGTTACTATTTATATTTGACTTTCACAGCAAAGGCGCTGCTATCTCCCGCCAGCTGAAGAGCGCGGGGAAAGAGGGGCGGGAGGCTGCTTTCAGCGCGATGTGCAGCCTGGGCAGGACCTGTCTTCGGGACTTGGGGGGTCTATTGCGAGAGTAAGCCTAGCCACACAGAAACGAGGGGACCCTGAAACTTTCCACCGCCTCGAGTAAGTGCCCGAGCCCAGAAAGGGCTGGAATTTACCTGGGATGCGAGACTCGGGGATCCTCCTTTACGTCCTGGGTCCGTATGAGCAGCTGCACGTCGGCGGCTGCCCCCAGCCCTCGGAGCGCTCCCGAAAGCTTCACGTCCCGCTTCGCTCGGCTCAGTGCCCATTTCGTCCATCTGAAAGGAGCGCAAGGGAAGAGGACAGCCTGTTAGAGCAAGTCTGCAGGGCGGGAGCCAAACCAAATAGAATCGAGGGGGCGATAATCCTTGCCAGCGCCGAGATTTTTTTTATTTTATTTTTTGGATGTTTCCTGAAAGGGCATGAGGCCTTTAAGGAGCGGTGCAATTCCCGCAGGGAATCCAGTCCCTCTGATCACGGCCGGAGCCCGGAGCGGGGGCGCGGAGGCTCCGCAGCTCCACGAGCGGGGCTGGGCGCTGGCAGGAGGACGCGCTCCGATACTCACTTTCGTTTGAACTCTGTCGCTACGTCCACCCTTGCAGCATCCACCCCGAAGAAGGTCACAGAGCCGAGACAGAGCAGGGCTACGTGAACTAGTTTCATTCTGGCTGGACTCCTGGTGGAGGGAAAAGAGAAGAATTGTAAGCATGGTTGTTAATAAAAGTCAAGTAAGGTCTGTCCTTTATTTCTGGTGATTCCAGAGAGCTCCTGCCCTCGGAGAGCCCCCAGGCTACCGGGGACTTTGTGTGCGATATGAACCAGAAGCTAATATTTGCTTAACAACTTATCACAAAGTAAATAACAGAGCCCCCAAAGTTTACGTTTGTCGAGAGTTTTACTTTGCAGAGGCAGCTGAAAACCAGCAGGATTTCCAGAATACCCCCAGCGGCTTGCACTAGGATTTAGCAAACCCATGAGATCAGAGAGAGCTGGCTATCAGACGCATCGTTTCCAAACTCCAGCAAGTGTTTTGCTGCCTGGAAGTTTATCCCCTGCTAGCTCATCTTCCCACTTCACACGCAGAACCAGCTCGTTCTGGATCTTATGTTGTAAACTGAAGCTGATGCCAAGAGCCAGTGCAAGGCTCTGCAGCATAACGCCAAGCTCTTCAAAACAGTCCAGATTTAGTAGATTTTTACTTCCTCTCCACCTCCCCTGTATCTTTTTTGTTGTTGTTGTTGGAAAAAAAAAATAGTTCTTACCTGACAGTGAGGATAATCCACTGACACAAATGTTCTTATAGTAGCGATCCGAACTTGCAGGGTTTCCTAAGGAGCGAGAACTCCTTCTTTGTGTGTCTGAAGTAACCACTGCCGAGCTGCGCTCCACCGCTCCCTTTTATAGAGCAGCGCGGGGGAAGTGGGTGGACCTTGGCGTGGCTGGGCGATTTTTCTTTGACACTTACCCCCACCCCCACATCCCAAGCACTTCTTAATCATTCTAGCGTGGACTGGGGGCAACCCATACTAGGGTAAAAAATAAGAGGATTATTGAAAATTATCTTAAGCAACCCCCTTGGCATTTTGATAATTACAACGACAGCTTTTAAGTGTGGATTCCGTGTAACGGCGTAACTTGCAAAATCTGATAAACCCCTCAGTCTGTTTTACTGGGGACAGACTTTTTAACTGCCGATATGTAATTATGTTTACACGGTCTGTAGTATAATTTTTCATACCAGGGATCTTAACTTCAGGTGGGTGGGAGCAGGGGAGTAGGAACTAGACCCGAGCAATTTGAAAATCCGTGCAAAACCATCAAATACCAAAGTTCCAAAAATAAACCCATATTTGGACAACGTGAATTATAATGAGTAATTGTAATGAAGGCCAGCTTTCTTTACATAAGTAAGGAGGTGACAAATCAGACATCATTAATATTTATGACTCAACCTGTGTGCATTTTTTATCTTATAAAATGTATTTGATTTAGTTGATCGATTCAAATAAATCACAATTTAAATGATTTTGGAAGACGCAGGTTAGAGCGCACTTGCGTACCTTTGAACAAAGGAAGCGGCATTGCTTTGGGGCAAACACAGGGTCACTGAAACGCTTGAGGTTAGGGAAGACTTGCTGTGCGTCGTTTTAGCGCCAATCCACAAACCTTTACATACGTGAGGGCACTTACTTCCCCGGTTACAAAGCTAAACCGCTGCAGGATCAAGGTCTCTATAACAGCATTCTCCCGGCTGGCCATCAGCAAACCCTTAGTCTGCCCACCTTTTTGCTTTTTTTTTTTTACAGTCTTAAACATCTTTGCTCTGTGACGCTTCAGAATTGCAGAGGTCCGGCTTCGGAGGGGGTTCTGGAAGCCAGCACCAGATGGACTGTTTCTTTTCTTGCTCGTCGCAATGCCAATTCAGCGGAACTGAGGGAAATGCCCCAGGAGACCTGTGCCCTGGGGCGTCCGGGTCCCCTTTCCAGCGAGATGCTAGTGAGGGACGAAGGAATAGGCTGGTGTGTGCGAGATGTTTCTTTCGCATCTTGCCCCAAGCAAAGTGTTTCAAAAATCAGGTGAGTATGTACTTGTGACTCTGCCTTTCGAGATAACCGCGGTATATAACAACACCCCGGAGAGGTATGTGCAAGAGGATGACGGAAACTTTCCTGTGCACGGCTGACTCGGTCTAAGGTGCTCCCTCCCTCCCTGGCCAGCAGCGTCCAGGCATCTGGAGGCTTCTGCCTCCGGCATCTACCTGTACGGGGGCAGGCTGGCCGGGGAGCCGCCACCCCGTCCGGCTGCCGCCCCTCCGTCCCTCAAGGCACCCGCCGGCAGGGAGAGTCAGCATCACTGTAGCTGTTCCCCTTCGCATCCTCGGGGAAGCCTTTCTGCCCCGAGCCGCCGGCGCGGCTCCCGCGGGGCGAGCCAGTTTTCCCGTTCGTGAGCTGGCCGTCGGGGCAAGCCCAGACCCGCTCCTCCGCCGCACCTGCCCGGCCGGAGCGCGGGGCGGGAGGCGGCGGCGACGAGGGCGGCTCCGGGGGCGACGAGAGCCACAGGGGCAGCGCGGCGGCTGCCCCGGGCCGGGAGAGCCGTAGGAGCCGGCCAGCCCCGGGCTCTTCCTCGTCCCTTCCGCCCGCCAGCTCGGGCAGCTCCGACGAGCAGCAGTCCCGCTGCCCTCCCCACAGACCATGCTCCGGAGCAGAAATGCACAGAGCGAGGGGCTTGGGGTGTAAACTCGGTGAGGAAGAAATGGGAAAACGAGTGGTCTAGAACGGGACTGTATCATGACCAGAGCTGCACAACTGCATCAGGCCAGGATGACCGGATTTGAGAGACCTCATGAGGCAGCTCAGGCTCGAGCGAGTTCAAGCATTTCCTTGATCAGCAGAAGTTGAAACTGAATCTAACTTTTCCGAATGAGAAGGGAGGATTTTGTGTGATTAGCATGGCTTTGATTAAGTCTCCTGTTCCAGTAAAAAAAATCACACATTTCCCCAAATGCTGGAAAATCCCTCATTAAAATCCTTGGCTAAACGGGAAGTGCATTTTGTCCACTCTTAGGCAAACAATGCAGAAAGAATCCTATTTTGGTTTAGGAATAGTAACAATAGTAGTAACACAACTCGCATGTGATTTCCATACTGACTATAACTGTCAGCGATACAAAATCAGCTCATTCTAATTCATGAGGTGGCAAACTTTGGCACATAAATTATCAGTTTGTTGCCGATGTGATTTGTGAAAGGGCTTCAGCAGGTAAAGCTGGTCCAAATGTAACAGAAAACATCATGTTCTTTGTTCAGATGCTCATTCTGTTCTTCCTAAGCACTTGCATTCCTTTGTAGCTTAGAAATGAGCAATACTCACTGAATTTGTACTGTGACGTAACAGCAACCCCTTTAAAAAAAATATTTCATAAATAGCGAATTATTTCCATTTCAAAAAAAGTTACACAGAATGTTCCATGAAAATATTAGTCACAAACTATTATTCTGAGGCAATGCCACTCAGTTCAGCAAGACCGGGCTGTCCTCTGAAGTGTAGGGTCTCCTCTGGATGCTGCCTCTTCCATTGCAGGGAAGCTGGCCTGGAGGAACATCCAGCTCTTGTATTTCCTTACTGATTATATCTTGGGCTTGTCATTCAACCTCTTGGTGTTGCCATATGTACAAAAGACGTTACAATATGTATCTGCTCTGGCAAGGAGATTGTGAAGATTAGTTGCTGTTTGTACAGCATTTTATTCTGGCTGAGTTTTATTCCAAAAGCAAAGGTCTAAAATCTGTAGGCATCAATGGGGAGTCAGTCTGAGGCAAATATTCTGTGCTGATTATGTAACAAAGCTGTTGTTTGAAGCCAGTGGAAGTGTCTTTGCATGTTTCATTTTGTGTTTAAACAAATTGTACTGAATTCGTATGCCATGAGTATGAGTAGACTTGGTTATATTTCAGGCTGAATGAAATCAGCAGAAAGATGATACTAACAGAAGAATGACACCCCATGAGGGATATAAAAACTCAGTCAAGCTCCACACAGAAAAGCCTTGCTGTTATGTTAGTGCATGCATTCAGCCTGCTTTGTCTGTGCCAAGGGCACAGTGACAACGTGTGATTCCATTTCTGGTAGTCCCATTGGAGGCGATTTCGGTGAGCCTTACATCTGATGGGTTTGAGTACACCAAACAAAGCCTCCTAAATGAGGGTGGCATGCATATTGGTATGGGAAATCTTGGTCGGGGTCATGGCTGCTTCCCTGTTCTGGCATGGGGTGGGGTGACACTGGATTAAGGGACTACAGGTAGAGTGTGAGCTTTATATTTCCTGAAGGAGGAGTTGACTGTAGAAGGTATTGTGAACTTTCACGTCTTGTCTGAGTGTGGCAACATTGTCCCTTGTGTGTTTTCAGTCTCCTGGAGTGGCTGCAGCCCCACAGTTCTTCCCCTGGGACAAACACATGTCTGCTTACTTGGTCCTTCTGGAGACCTAGGCCTTGGTGTCCTCTGCTGCTCTGTGAGCCTCTTCATCTCCCATGAGGAACCAGGCTATTCTGCTGCAATAGAAGAAATTATGGTTTTGGTGGTCTGGATGAAAGTCCAGTTTACTTTGCATTAGATTTTAGGTGAGCAAACAAGCAGTCTGCTCCACTTCCTCATTTATCCTATAAGAACGTAAGATTGCTCTATACTCAAGGGAAGTTAAGGAAGTAAGTTATGGACGACTGACTCCTTTTGCTGTCCATGCAGGTACACAACTGTGTTCAAACCCAGATGAACAGTGCCCCTCCTGTTACATGAGTACGTAAGACGTGCCACTTTTTATGCCATGCTTATATTGGTCCAGATGAAAGAAGGAGCAAGGCTGTAAAGTGGTCACCAGTACTATTGGGGAATCAATAACTAACATCTTCCTCTTGATCCAGTATTTGTTAACGCCCTGGGAAAAGTGTTAGGTGATATTTTCCTGTTAGGGGTACTGGCTTAGAAGAGCAGTGAGATTTAAGTACTGAGATTTGTTACTACATATTGAATCTTTTTATGACTGCAGATACGATAACTGCAGAAGCCTCATTTCAGCTCCAAATTAGGTAATTTCTTAGTGTCTCTAAACTTTCGCTCAAGGTTTAGCTGTACAGAACATTATCACTTGCTTTTGTAAACTGTTGCATGTCTTGGCTTTGTGCTTTGATTTAACAACTGCAGTGTCCCCCCGCAGGAGTTATGGTGATGAGCTTTATCCTTGTCCACCTCACCGGGGTAATGTGTGGCTTCATTAAGATTTGCATTCCTTTGTTGCTACTTCAGAAATGCTTTTAATCAAAAAGCCCAGTGTTTTGAAAACAGCTTTGTGGGTTTCAGTCATTAAAGTCTACAGGATCATGAACTAAAATGCCTATGTGTAACTCAAAAAAGGTATTTCTTCTCCTAGCTCCTACCTAGTATAGGAAGTGACTGACCTCAGAGAGCGCATCTCTTTCTTGAAAAGTATATTCAATCTTTTTGATGTATATATTACGCATTTTTCTTTACTCCTAAAGTTAACAAGAAATTTCATTAAGTTTAGATCTTTCTACACGGCATCTGACTTTGAAACAGTTAAGCCACGAAGTTGATTACTCCAATGAGATTTCAATGGCTGCCCTCTGCTGAGAAGGCACAAGCAAGAACACTGTAATCGATTTTTGAAGCTTCCTGACCAATTTGCCTCCGGACTATCAGCAAGACACTTAATGGGTGTGTCCCAGCCAAACAGGAGGTGTAAGAATTGCATGTTTGAAACAGAAATGTCTCCCTGAAATCACTGGTGACTGTTGGCTCCATGATGGTGGACTGTCAGGAGCAAATCTAGTGAATCTCCTGCATTTCCATACGCACTCCCGTACCCACAGCTGCTGTGGCTCCTCACTGTAGTGCGACTGATGTCCTTTGTGTTGTTTGTTCTCTCTGTGCTGTCAAACAGGATGTACACGGAAGCTTATCAGACTGTTTTGGTGGACCCCGCTAGTTAACCAAGCGCTGTACTGTCAGAAGCCCTGTTTATCACCAGCATCTCTGCGACTCCTGGCGAACCCACTGGGCTTTGAGTCCAAAAGGTGTTGGCCTCATCTGTACATCATAAACAGCAACACAAAGTCTCCCCGCTGCCTTGCAGAGTGTCCTGGCAGCCACCATCTGTGCCCAGACCAGCATGTCGGAGGCCAGGAGGGTTATGTCATAGAATCACAGAATGGTTACAATTGTAAGGGACCTTAAAGATCATCTAGTTCCAACATCCACCTCCCACTAGACTGGGTTGCTCAAAGCCCCATCCAACCTGTCTTTGAACACTTCCAGGGATGGGGCATCCACAACTTCTCTGGGCAACCTGTGCCAGTGCCTCACCACCATCACAGTAAAAAATTTCTTCCTAATATCTAATCTAAATCTACCCTCTTTCAGTTTAAAACCATTAGCCCTCGTCCTATCACTACACTCCCTGACCAAGAGTCCCTCCCCATCTTTCCTGTAGCCCCCTTTAGGTACTGGAAGGCTGCTATAACGTCTCCCTGGAGCCTTCTCTTCTCCAGGCTGAATAACCCCAACCCTCAGCCTGTCTTGACAGGAGAGGTGCTCCAGCCCTCTCATCATCTTCATGGTCCTCTTCTGGACCTGCTCCAACAGGTCCATGTCCTTCTTATGTTGGAGGGCCCGAGAGCTGGACCCAGTCAGTACTCCGGGTGGGGTCTCAGGAGAGTGGAGTAGAGGGGCAGAATCCCCCACCCCCACGCGGTGGGCTTCGTAACGAGGCGACCGGTTTTGCACCGGCGACCCCCGGGGCAATCCGGACCGCGCCGCCTCAGCCGCCGGCGAGCCCTCAGCCCACGCCCAGCCCGGCGGGGTCACGGCGCAGCGGTCTGGGCGGCGCGCAGGCGCACAGCGCGCCCGCGCCTCCAACATGGCTGAGGTGGTGCCGCTTCTCTTGCGGCGGGCGCGGAGGGGAGGATGCTGAACCTCCCGAGAGCCGCCGCCGCCGCCGCAGCAGGGGTGGTCGGGCCTGAGGCGGGTTCCTCTCAGCCATGGCCAGGCTGGCCGACTATTTCATCGTGGTGGGCTATGACCACGAGAAGACAGGTAGGTGTGGCTGCGCGCAGGGCTGCCCCGCGGTGCCTGGCCTCTTCCCCCCTCCCCTCGTTCCTGCCCGGCCCCGGCCCCCTCCCGCCTCCGGTCGGGCCGCAGGAGGAGGAGACTGCCGCGCAGACCGGCCGCGGGGAGGAGGGCGGCTGAGGGCGGCGGGGCCGGCCTCACCCCCGCCAAGGGGCGTAGCGGTCGGCGGGGGCGAGGGAAGGGTTAATCCCCCTTTCCTGAGGCGGAGCGGGCCGGCGGGAAAGCGGAGGGGCTCCTCTACCGCCGGGCCCTGGCACCTCCGGCCAGGCCGAGAGGCTTCGCCTCGCGGCTGGCTGTCTCGGCCCACCTGGCAGCCCCGCTAACCCGGCCCGCCGTGAGCGGGGCATGGTGCGGGGCCGGGCGGGCGGTGCTCGGACAGGGCCGTACCCCGCGGCCTTGCCCTGCCGCCTCGGGCGTTGGAAACGGGCAGCGGTTCCTTCGAGAAAGCGGGGGCAGCTTAAAATGTCGCCCACGGGCGTGCAGGGCACCGGCTGTCGGCCGGTGCCCGAGGGGAGGCCGGTGCCCGAGGGGAGGCCGGTGCCCGAGGGGAGGCCGGTGCCCGAGGGGAGGCCGGTGCCCGAGGGGAGGCCGGTGCCCGAGGGGAGGCCGGTGCCCGAGGGGAGGCCGGTGCCCGAGGGGAGGCCGGTGCCCGAGGGGAGGCCGGTGCCCGAGGGGAGGCCGGCTGGGCGCCCGCGTTTCCCGAGGCGCCTCCGCAGGGAGAGGCGGTGCTGGCTGCCGTTCCCCCACCTGTGTGGTGTTCGCTGAGGCACGTACACCCTGAAAGGAAAACAAAGACCGAGGGGTCTTGGAAGGCAGTGGGGCTCTTTGCCCGTTTTGGCGGGGCGGGGGGTTACGGCTTTACCGCCTGGTGGAAAGGTGTTAGCCGCTGTAACACCGGGGGAAGCGCGGTGGCACTTGGTGGGCCCTTCAGGAACGGCTGCTTTTCTTAGAGAATCGAGATGTCTTCCGTTTGCTCGGGTGAAAGGGAAGTGGTTTTATCTGCTATCGCTTTGTGAGTAGAGAGAGTGGTTTCTGTTATGTAACTTTCTGTTATGATAACATCACATTTGTTGCTGGAGAGACCTTAAATCAGTATATAAACTGATTTGGAAATGAAGTGATTGTCAACTGGTGTGTGTGCTGGGTATTTCAAAACGATCCTTTGAATGTATGTTATTAATAAACAATATTTTAAACAGTTGAATGTCCCCTAATTTATTTGACTATGCATAAACCAAACAACACTCAACTTTGTTACTCTGAGTAATTCTTTGAAGTAGCAATTGCGTGTAATCTGTATTTGTTCATTCTGAAAGTGTAGTTAATAAACCCTTAGAGTAAGATCCTTTCATTTTTTTAAAGAAATATAATTTTCGGAGAAATCACTATATCTGTGTGTTTAAAGATACAGTGGCTTACAGAAGTCTGCCAAGGGTCTCATGGATTTTACTATACCAGTACTATTATTCCATTATGGCGTGGTTCCCTCTCCGACCCCATTTGGAAATAGATTTGTCCTAACAGTAGTGGCATAATTATAAGACGTGTGAAACGGAGAGTACTTTATGTTAAAAATAAAGACCTCTCCTTTCACCTCTCTCCTGTTTAGAACGCTTTTCCCAACAATAGTAGAGAGCCCAAATCAAAGAAGCAACCAAAAAATGCAGGGGTGCTTTTTAGGAGGAGACAAAGCAAGTAGGCTGCCTTCTTAAAGAGTACAATCAATCTAACATAGCCACTATGTGAAATAAAATCACAGATGACATTGGAAAGCTTTATGTTTGTAAAAGGTCTTCATCTGTAGCATTTAAGTATGTGTTTAACTTCCTGTACATAAATTGTCTCATTAAGTTTAGTAGAATTGCTTGCATGGATGAAGTTGAGCAGATTCAGAAATAACTCCAGAACCAGAACCTTAATTTGAAAAGGTCATGCCCAGAAAGTAACTATTTGGACTTCATTATTTAAATTACTCGTTGCTACTTTAATGCTTCATACTGAAAATGCTTGAAGGAACAACATTCTGTTGAAGACTAGGCATGCATTGTTTTCTAAATTCCTTTACCCCCACGTGCGATCCCATAATACATGGAGTACTGACCTTTCTTTTTCTTGTAAAAGTCGTAATTTTTTGATGCATTTATTATGCTTCCTTCTATATGAAAGAGCAGGGGCAAATATTTCTGAGATTGTAGACTTATTACCCGTGAAGCTTTTAATTTTTATTTTTTTTCCCATCTTCAGCAAGGTTCTGGCTTGCTTTTAATATGTTTGATTTTAGTGTTGAGTGTAATTGCATTTTATAGTTTTTTGTTTTTTCAGGAACAATCTGTGGAATATCTTTGTGTAAACAAGCAAACAAAAATCCTGTAACCTTCCCCCTCTTCCCCAACCTGTACGTCAGCAGCAGTTTGGATAATATGCACTTGCGGTTAATAAGAAAGGATGTTTATAATAATGACCATTCTCCCAGAAAAGCCCTGCTGCCTCTGCTATCTTTTTATGGCAGCCATCATCTGCTGACTTCATGTGTGTTATATGGATTTGTTTACGTGTGCCAATATCTGCAATATACTGAAAATGTGGTAAAGATAATGCTTGCCTGTGCAGATTATCTAGCTTTATTCAAAAACATTCACTATAAATATGTGAAATGCCATGTTTGGTGCACTTGTGCAATTTAGGAGCAGATTTCTAGGTTTTTCTTGTTGCAGGAAAACTTTATTATTGGTGTAACAAGTTTTTATCCAACATAGTTGGTCTTAAGGGGAAGCGAATGTTTTTGTTGTCCTCAAATAAACAGAAGAGAATATCCTTTAGGGGTCAAACATTTTAAAGTTCATTCCTGTTCCAGTCTAGGCCTATGTAAATTGATGTTACTGCAGTCCTGGTGCTGTCATCCCTGTTGCGTTAAATCTTCCATTCATTTTCAGCTTGCTTTTGGATGCTGACCTGTCAGAAAGACGCTTCTTCCTGAGTATTTTGCCCGTGTTGCTGTATTATTCTTTTTCTGGGTTACTTTCCTGCTAATCTTTCAAACAGAGTTGGCTCACCAAGATACCAGATGAGTGCTGGTATCGGCATAAAGGAGGAGCAGGAGCATGCAGAAGGAGGACAGATCACTGCAGCCTGAATTTATATAGACTTAAATGGCCCTAGAACCTTGGGCACAAAGATGTTAGTCAAGTGCCTTTGTCGCCTATGTGCTCCGAGGAAAGTAATGGGTGCCTTTGAATAGTCTGCATAATAGGCAGTTTATTCGTGCTTGGCAAGATGCACGGAGATTTAGCCTGAGTCCAGAATGAGCTTTGCTCTTGACAACTTCAGGTGTTAGTAGGCTTTCAGGCACATAGGAAGTTAAGGAAAAGTCTTTGTGTTGTAAAGGATGATCTGGTTCACTTAGCTTTTTGTGTATTTCAGGTACAGTTGTACGTGTTCCTGCTTAAAATGTGCTTAGTCTATGTCTTTCACCATAAAAGTAAGCTTAAATATATCATAGTTCTAACTGCTGTTGTGTGTTTTGAAGACTTGTTCTGAGCCACTGTAAAGAACTGTGATAGCAGTAGCTCCTATCGGAAGTTCATGTTTAGTGTCTTCAGAGAGTTGGAGAAATCAGATTTAATAAATCCCTCCGATGTAATAAAAAGCCTTGTTTTAGTTCTAATGGTGGAAATGTGAAGGATTTCAGTGATACACCAAGGTTGATTGCTTTACCATGTTTATTTGGCGTTCAACTGAACCTTTGCTAAGGTCGATAACCACATTTTTCTCAAACTTATCAGCACAGTATGAAGCTGTTAGGTAACTTGCTACAAAAAGCATTTACAGAAGTCTCTGAAGGGAACAAAGGTGCTATGCACTCTGGGTTAAAAGCTAGAGAAAATCCCGGAAGACCTTACTGTATATCCATTTTCTTTTTCCATGGATTTTTGAAGTGTGTTTGATGTGCTTCACCAAAAATTCCCATTTAATATGTTTGCATAATGGAATGTGGATGGGATTTAGGAAGAACAAAGGTGTTTGCAAAGATTACAGAAGGGCGTGAGAAAGTGACTTTTTGTTTGGTTTGGTTTGGTTTTTGCTGGTATAAGCCATAATCATAAATGTATCTGTGGAATTTACATACTTGAAAAAGGTAAGAGAGGGGAACGCTTTGTGTCTTCCATAGCTCAGCAGCTGAAAGGTGAGGTTAAAGAAAAAGAACTAAATACTCGATTTGATTGATTTGTCCGTAGACCCGTAATGGCTTTCCTATAGGATGCTGTTGTGTACCCAGCAGTTAACTCTGGAAAACCTGTGAGGTGGGGCGAATGTTTTCTGCGACGCTTCTTCGCTGTAAGAAGACAGGCTAATGTTTTTTTGTTCTTGCTTATGTATGCAGTTGCAATGTGTATGACAGAAGGCTTAAAACAGTATAGCAGTTTTATTTGGCTGTTGTCATAACTGATAAATGCTGATATAACATGTGTAGGCTCTGTTGTGGTTGTTTCTGTTCTGATTTTTATCAACTTTTCAGGGAAGCCTTTCTTGTCTAACATAGCTTCATATCTTGGTGGATTTTGAAACCAGACAAATGATTGATGATAGAGTGGGAGAAGTTCCTAAATGCAGCTGTCTGAATCTTTTATTTTTTCAGTGGGCAGATTTTGCCTGTGAAGAATATTATTTTCATTTTGGGGGGTAAATAGCATATAATATCATGAGGATTTTTTTGGTGTACTTGTATGTTCATAGTTGGGCATTCCTCTTGGCTAGTGTGTATATAAGGAGTGGATGATTTCTTGGTGTCTTGGTATGCAATTTCTGCAAAACAGAAAATGTAGAAAAAGAAGGGAATGAAGCTATTTCAGTGGCTTTCTTATCTGAGCTGTGGCTTAATTTGATTCAAGTGCAATCTAGGGAAATTTCAAAGGGGAAGAAAACCCCCAACAAAACCTAAATCCTTTTTGTGGCAGAAGAATTCTTGTAGCTGTAATTTAATGAAAAATCAAGTATACTATCAGAACAGAAGCAGAATACAGATATATAAGTTACTGTGTATTGGTAAGAGATTACTGTAGTTGGTTATGATTGGAGAAGGCCACGGGTGCCCAAAAACTTTTCCAAACAAATTAGTTGCTCTAGTATAAGAAATTATCTTTTTCTACAGACCTTATCTTTGCTCAGTTTCATTTTCAAATACAACAGTCTCCACAATACCATGCTGAAACAGAATGAGAAAAGAGTATTTCCATTGCATGTGGAGGTGGTGTGCTTTTGTGGTGTGTGGGTTTGTTTTGTTGTTTTGTTGTTGGGGTTTTTTTTGGTTTTGTGAGATAAGGCTATCTTGAAAGTCTGCTTGGAGGGAAAAAACCCAACACCACTGGGTTTTTTTTATTTTTAGTATGTCTTCCTAAAATGTTTTCTGCCAGTTTCTTCTAATATATAATGTTGGCTAAAAAGTTATTGTTATTTTGATTTACAGATCACTGTTTTTCGCTAATTTTGGGTAAATCTTGAAATCAATACAGATCACTATAACTCTTCATTCCCTCAAATGTCTGCTCGTGAATATCTCTAAAGAACTGGGATTTGAAACTCTTTGCTCACTTGTCTTGTTGTCATAATAACAACAGCAATAAAAATATTTTTTCTCAGCCTTTGAGTTTAAATCAAGATGTTTACGGAGGCTGAATGTTTATTCTGTAAGATATCTTCCTTTGTCCTAAAATAGGAGGACCCAAATTCTGTTGAGGGAAGTAGTATTTCGTATCGTTGGGGATATTTTAAGACTAAATTGCAGTAAAGAAACTCTCTCTCCCCTTTTCTGTCCTGGATTAACTTTGTCGATTATCTAACAAAAAGACACTTTTACTGCGGCATGTTCATGGCAAACAGTTTGTTATGCAAGCCTAATACTATTTAAGCACTGGCCTTCTATAACCGCAAGCATATTTTTCAGTGGGGGGACAACAAGAATGACATTTAACTCCTCCAATATCACAAAACGTAATAGTCTTGCCTTATAGCACTGAGGAAGATAATTATACTGCTATGGTAGTTCATTGACATGAATTTAAAATACCTTCCCAGCTACTGGTACTTACAAAGTGAAAAACAAAGGAAAACCACAGTCACTGTGGAATCATTTCAAAATGTGGAACAGTAGATTCACTGTTCAACCTTGATAAACCTCAATGAAAGTTGTATCATACAAATATATAGTGGTAGTTAAGAAGTCTTCCTTTGATTCATCTCTTCTTTTACTCCTCCTTTGCAGTAACATGAGATTTTCGGCCTTCTTGCTTATACAGTGGGGAAAAAAAATATATTTCGAACACTATCCTTATTGATGAGATTAATTTTCTTCTGCTTGGTGTCTTGTTAATTGTATTCCAGTTATATGTATTTGTTGAAATAAATTATTCCTTTGGTGTCAATGGTATATTCTGAAGTCAAGGGCAATCCAATTAGTGTTGATTGGGATTTGGCAGCTAAATCCCTGCTCAGTGAGCCAAGAACATGCTTGTTATTGCTTATCTGTTAGTGACTAGATAACATCATGATTCTGTGTCTCTAATGTTTACAATTCTCAATTTGCAGCCTTTTACAAATTGTGTAATACAAAAAAAAAAAATGGAATTGTTGAACACATTTGAATTCTTTCTTTGCTTTGTAGTAGTCTTGTGCTCAAAGTAACAACAATGTAACTAATCACAAAATTTCCACTAAAATGGGCATAGGTAACAGACTGTTAGTACTGCAGCCAAAACCAGTAGTTGGTGACAGTACAGTCTGAGGTTTTGTGTAGCTGTAGTAGAGGAACACTAACATACAGAAAATACAAAATCATCATAGTTCTGGAGACAAATTCAGGACAGCTGCATACAAAACCACATTGGACCTTGGGAGACCTCCATGGATAAAAAGAGACAAAGGAATGTTACTGGGGTTACAAAATCAATTACTCAGAAATTGGAGGAGGGGCAAAACAAAAAAAAAAAAAAGGTATAAATAATGTCCTTTTAATGTGGTTCTTATGTTGTTTACTGGGATTTAAAAATGCAAGCCCCAGAAAAGTCACTATCTGACACTTGGATAGGTCTTCAGAAAGACTGGAAACGTCTTTTTAAATGGTAGACTTATATGTTGGGTCTAATGGAATAGCAACTGGAAGGAAGATGAGGCATTCTGGCAGAGGATTTCTCAGATACTTGTGGATGTGAAGGAATGATGACTCTTTCTAGAATCTTGACTTCAGTTGTGGAAAATTGTGCTTTGGAAAATGGGCCTTGTTGACCTACTTTTGCCAGATGCTGTAAATATTAATGCCAGGAGTATTGAGTGCTGTCGGTTGGCAGCGTCCCCTTCAGGCTCTGTAGTGAGCGGCGTATTTCTTCATTGTGGTTTGGGAACCCTTGCTCTGTAAGACAGGGGCCACTCTTCCTGCTTACTCTGTTTGATACATTCTGGTATTTTAAAACTCTTTCTGTCTTCTAGTTTGGTTTTCTAGGTTTACACCAGAAGAATCTCTCACCTTGGTGTCTGTCTGTCTTTTTTTCCCCTCCTTCCCCCCCTTCTCTCTCTCTTAATCTCTGTTTAGCCATTTTTATCTACTCTGTTATTTTCTGAGATGAAGTCCTCTTGTCCAGTCAGTCTGATTTCTTGTGTCTTTCATCTTTAAATAAATATCAGTTCATCACGTAATTACAGAGGCCAGGTTTCATTCCTGCTATGAATTTTGGGCCTAAAAGGGTGTTTGCTAGAAATATAGTTTAGGCAAAAACGTCCTTTTCTCCAGTCTTATTTTTTTAGAAACAGAAAAAGTATTTGGTGTGAAGTTTTCTGAAATAATTGATCTAGAGACAGATATTAAGAATTGAGACGGTACATTTAGTTTGGCTAAGGAAGAAATAATTGAAAATAGTTATAGAATAAGAGGTTAGAGCACTCTTAGTAATGCTTATGACTGTTAGCTATTTGCATGTCTAAAAAGCATCATACTCATGTTTCTTCTTAGTTTCTTATAACTGTACCACTTGTAGCACAATAAACCGTTTAGCTTGATTGCTGCATTATTAAACTCCTTCATATTTTAAATTTGTACGTTTAACATATGTATTTGTGTTTTGGACAAAGAAATACAGACACTCATCCTTTTTGTTGACTATTATTCTATGAACTATAAATATAATTCCTAAGTGGCAGTAAACGTTAGCTGACTGTATGACTAACAAAATACTCAAGACTTTTTCAAAAGGACAAGATGTCATAAGTACAACTGTAATGGACTTTTAATTCTTGAAATGTGGTTGAATGGGTGTATTGTACTTTTTAAAAAACAGTAAATTAGGAAATCTGTGATTTTGAATGCTGTTACACAGGCTGCTTTTCATAAAAAATGCAAATTGAATTGCATTTAAAAAAAAATGAAGAAAGCCACACGCTTTGTTCCTGCAGAGCAGTTTCTTCATAATTAGTCTCATTTCCAAGAAAAATAGATAGTAGTTTTACGGAGCTCGTGGAATGACTAAGCTGTTACTGTTCTATATTTTTATTATATGCTATTTTAAAAATAAGATTAATACAAATAATTCCAGTAAAAGTTACAGATTTCATTTTTTTTTCTTGATTGGCAACTTGTGAAGAGATGAGTAGGTGTCATATTTTTGAAGAACTTAGAATTTCTAAAAGAGAATTTAAAAGGAAAATTGATTATACTTTTCCTTCCTAAACCACAGATTTAAAACCACTGGTTTTTTTTCCTTTATTATATTGATAATTTAATCTATTTCTAGTCTCTTTCAGATGGTAAGTTCTTTGAACCTTCAGTTTGTGAGAATTTTTTTTCTTCACTGTTTTTTTTTTTGTTCAGTGATGGACGCAGCTCTCGGTACTGATCCTGTAACAGCTGGTAGTGGGTTCTGATGTGGTTGATTGAAAGTTGTTACTGTATCTGTAGAAAGGTCTGGGTTTGCCCTTGATATCCTCTTCTTTCTCAGCTTTGAAAACTGATAGTACACTCCGGAGGTGGCTTTTGTGAAGTTCGGAAGCTCATTTGGTAAAGCGGTGGGTCCTTCTGGAAATTCCTGGTGCTGTGACTGGCATGGTTGGTGGTGGGCTTCTAGGCAGAACTTGCCTTTTGTAAAGTGGCTTAGCCTGGGGCCTCTGCCTGAGTGCTAGATTGTGCCTGACTGCAGCTGAGGAACTAGTTGGAATTCCCTGTTAAGAGAGGGAAGAGCTGCTGCCTGAGCATTGCCTTGGACTTTGGGATTCATCCCATCTTTCTTAGAAATATAATTAATGAATTATTTTATGCTTTTGAGGAGCTACTTGCTTTTGCAAAACTAATTAGTGTGTGTTTCTTGTGATCAGCAAGTTTCATCATCGGCAGAAAGCCCAAGGTTTGGCATGGATGCTTTTATTAGTATTTCCAAAACAGATAAGTTAACAAGGCGTGTGCACAGAACAAAGTGATGTTTTCTGTGGTAATAAATAATCAGAGTTTAGAGTTTGTGTTCAGAAATTTATGCGAGTTCTAAGTGTTCAAAGTGCTGCAGAGAGTTAAGTTTCTTCTCTAGATGTTTTATAGTTGCTAAAAATTAAATGCTTATTTGAAGTAACCAATTCTGGTACACTTTGCTGAAGTGAGTGAAGATAATGCCTGTGGAAGTCTCAGATTTGTCCTTTTGCTGGAGGCAACTGCCCCTACAACAACTTTCAATACTTGTGCTGGTTCCTTGCTAGTTGCACTGATGAGTCGAGGTTTTCACTCAAACTGCCAGAAAATATTCTTCACCTGAATTTGTATAGACATGAGTGAGCCATGGGGCACATGATGCCTTTTTCCAGCTCCCAGGGGCTGATCATTTCCAGCAGAGAAGCAGCAAAAAGAACTAGAGCATCCCAAACCATCTCAGTAGGTTGTGCTAGGACTAGAGTGGCAAAGCTGTGGGGTGTCAGCTGTGAGGGCATTATAATTCAGCAGGACAGCCAAAGCAAGTGTCATGTTTTTTCAGTTACAGGCAACTGAAAAGAAAACAAAACCATAGAGGCCACATGTTTTTGATTTGGAATTCGAAACTCTTCTTTCAAAAGATTCGCTTTCCTGTTTGATTAATCTGCATAAATAATGATACCAGGTTTGCCACTGAGTAAACAGTGTTCATTTAAGTAGTGATACTTTTGTAAGGTTGTTGTTTCAGTACTGTGTTTTCCAAATATTTTGTTTATAGTGTTTATTATGAAGAGAGATGAGATCATACGTATTTAACAAAATATCCTTGTGGAGGCTGTTTTTATTATTTTGTTCTCTTTTGCCACATGGCTTCTTTTTGGAAGAGGCAAGGCTGTCACTGAAGCATTTTATTTTTTGTGGGAGAATGGTCTGGAGAAGTATCTAGAAAACACACTTTCTACCTTTCTGACCTTGTGAGATGTTTTTGCATTTTTAAAAGATTTGTTTGCTTATGTGTATGCTTATGGGTTTCTTTTTCTTTTTTTTCCATCTTTTAAGAAAATACGGTCCAATTCTTTAGTAAATGGCAAATTTTTAGAAACCTGCAGTTCAAGAACATGTGGCTTCACTAGTCTAGTCATAGACATAGACTCTAGATGTACTCATTAATAGTCACAGCTGCTGCTCTTGTTAGTAGCGTAGTAGAAGACATAAGGTAACATTTACATCCATACTTAATTCTAACAAAAATGAGGATTGTTTCTTGTTAACAAGCATATGGCTTCTATGAAAAATCTGATATAGAGGTTTCTAACTTTAAAAAAAAAAAAAAAATCATCCTATGATGTCTAGAAATGAGCAGTAGTTACTGAGCAGTAGGATTCCCTACTTACTTACTGCCCAAATCTGGTATGTGCTGACTACCTAGTATTAACTGGGCTTTCTAAAGGTTTGAAAATAGATTTGCAGAAACCAAAACATAAACTTCTATGTTTTATTAGATTTATCTGATTTGTGGGTTTATGAAGGCTCTGAATCTTTGTTATTCTTATGTATTTGACAGTTACCAAGAAGAGATTTGGACTATAGTAATCTTAATATATAAGTACAAAGCGTCGTATGCTTTTTACAGTTTTTACGACAGATGAGCAAAGATTTTGTCAACATCGTCTTGCTAATCTTCATTTTCAGCAGATTTTCATATATGGGGCTTTTTAAAGAATCTAAGCTGTTGCCAGTTAAATGGTAAGAGTCCGAAGAATTATGAGTAAATTAAAGGTTGGAAGCAAGCGATTATTATTCATAGGCAAAGTTGGTAGCACTGGACTCCCACAGTTAACTTTGCAGACCTTTTTTGTTTGACTTGTAAATATCTGGTAAAAAGAGAGGTGGGATAGTTAGTGGATGAGACTTGCAGATGACTTAAAAAAAAAAAAAAAATTTATTCGGGATAGCTGAATCTAAAGCTTGTGGTGAAGGGCTCCAGAAAGAGCTTGTGGTACTGAGTTGACTAGCTGTTAAAATTTTGGATGAAATGCAGTATTGGTAAATACAAGCCAAAGTACAAGCAGTGGTGAGAAAAGGTGGTCCTAACATACATTCACAACAATTATCTCTAATTTTGCTATTGTCACTTAATGAAAAAGTTCTTGGAATTTGTTAGGACAGTTCTCTGTAAATATTGTCTTAGTATTAAGGTATTGTATTAATGGTAACAGTAAACTCAGAAATAGACAGTATGGAATTGTGGAAAAAGACATTGTAGTGTTGGGACTGCAGCCTAGGGGACAAGAATGGATTAGGTGAACCCCAGAGGTCCAGTTTGACCCTGGTTTCTGTAGTCCTGGATCTTAGGAATGACTGAGCAGGGAATCACCTGGTCCATTCTTCTCCCCCAAGGCGCAGTTAGCTGTAGCCTTTGCTGGTCGGGGTGAATGTTTGTTTAACTCATTCTTAAAACGCCTCAATAACAGCACTTTCACAACTGGCTTTGTCAGTCTATTCTGGTGCTTCTCTGTCTGACTTTAAGAAGGGTTTTCATAGTGTTTGACTCAAGTGGTTTTTGGTACAGTTTTAAGCCTGTTATTGCGATTCTTCTTGAAGCATAGTGACCAAACTGGATTTGGTAACTTGCATAAAATCTTACCAAAACTAAGAGTGAGACTGTTATTTGCTGGTTTTGCGGGCAGTTCCACATGTGTAGATGTCAGTCTGATTTTTTTTTTTTTTTTAAATTTCAACATCACAACACCGAGGGTCACTTTGTCGTCTACTTTAACCTCTACATCCCATCTAACCAAAGTGATAACTATTTCACCATCCCATATATGTGCAATCAGTTGTTCTGACCTAACTCTGCAGCTTTCCAGTTCGCTTTAGTCATACTTTAACATTGTTTCATAACTTTTTCCAGTCTTTCAAGATGGCTTTGAATTCTTATCTTTTCCTCTGTTGTGCTTATTACTTCCATTTTCTGAAAGTCATGCATAATTTGTGTGTTATATATATAAAAATATTTGAGAGTGTGTATATATATATATACACTTTTATATATATATAAAAGAACAGCTTTGGTTACGTTTTGTGTTTCAGCCTGCAGTGACTTTAATCAAAACCAAACCCCAACCACCTCACACCAAAAACTGAGCATTGAACCATATAATGACTGACATATCATAGCTGGGAGATAGAATTAATGCTGCTGTAAATATGTTTGAATGTGTGTAGTGAGTAAATTTGCAGAAGGTATATTCAGTTGACGTTCCTAGGCATATTGAATTTGAGATGCTTTGTGGTATATTTAAATAGGGGTATATTTTAAGAGTCAAGGTACTCAGAGAAACAAGTTAGCAATTTGTTTCATAAACAACAGAACTAGTGATGTCTTTCTGCAGGTGTTGTCTTGAATGTCCCTAGTAGTGCTGCTACTGGACAAGCAACAGGGTATCATAAATATTAACTTTTTTCCAAATCAGGGTCAGTGGACAGTATTTCGTTGGGTTAAAGGCAGTTGATCACATAAACCTTAACTTCGGTAGGAAACCTATCTGAAAGTAGCATCTTGCAAGTAGTTACTTGCAAGAACATGATCTTCTGTCACTTAAAAGAATATCTGTTTTCCTTTGTAATAGACACATTATAGTATGCGCTAGTTAATATCCACAACCTCTGAAGGGAGAGGTTATGTTCTATTAATTTATTACGGGCTCATAGTCAAGTGGCATTTAGTTGTTTGCTAAGACGTGCATGCAGATCTGTTTTCTTCAATTATGCTCTAATTTCAGACAAACAGTTCCTTCAGTTTCTTACAGCTGCAAAGTAGAGATTGAGGATTTTTTTAATTGTTATTTTTACTGCTAATGGTGCATGCACTGGAAATGCATTTTGACGTGTAAAATCTTGGCAGTGTAGCTTATTTGTGGGGCGAGAGATGTCAGTAAGGAAATAGGCGATTTAGCACGTAAGCAGAGAATCATACTTTATTCTTGCATTACAGTTTTAAAAGAATTATCTAAAAAGTGAAAGAACATACTCGTTTAAAATCACAAATTGATATTTATTTTAGGCCTTTTTATTTGTTGATGTTTTTTCATTTTAGTCACATAAGTATTTAACAGCATTTGTAGTACTTGTTTATGCTTAGAGATCAGGTGAAATAATGTTATGCTACATGGACAAAATATAATTAATGTTCTACAAAGTTCAGCTTTAGTGAAGACTACTAGTGTTAGAAGAAATATAAATACACAGTAACACTTCTCATGTTTCAGAGTTCATGAGTGTAGATTTAAAATAAATTTGAATACAACATACTGTTTTTCAACATCTCTGATAAAGGACTACATTCTTCGTGTTGATCCCCACTTAATTAAAGTCACTGGCAGCTGCGTTCTTAGGGGAGGAGGGAATGAAATAAACTGTTAACCTTTGAAAGCCAGAACACAAACAAATACTGTTTAACTTGTGGATGTTTCAAACAATGGTGTTAATTTTGATTGCCTTTTTGAAGTGGACCCATTCTTTTTGTTCTTGGTTGGGAAGCTAAACATATTGTTAGGAACTTTTCTGCAGCTGTGAAGAACAAAGTTTGTCATGCAGTAGTTCAGTAAGATTACATCATGAGATGATTTTGACTGCTGTGGCAATCTGCTTGCGTTTGCCCCTGTGTAAGCGTGATCACTGGCATGTATTTGTTTCCATTTGATTTAAATCAAGTAAGCATTGATGGATTTGCATTCTGTGGCTAGTTACTTGATTCCGTTGTTCTGGGCTATTGTTATTTTGACATGAAAAATCATTCTACTCAATCACTTTGCAGTTTATTCCACCTAAAAGGAGCTCCAGGTAAGTCCTCTTATCTCTAGATGGCAGAGCATTCCTGTAAGGCTGTGTTGGGCTGTCGGTGGATAACTCAGGGATGTCTGAATGGTGACACACCAGTTCTTTGAAATTCCAGCATGACAGAAGGCTGGTAACTGCAGAGCATTGCTCATATCCCACCACATCCACGGCTTGTGGAGTACTGGAGAATGCAGAACAAACAGTGTCTAAGCACTCGTGGCCAGGCTCTCTTTAGATCATCTTATATTGTTTTACAGTACTGGCTTGCATGTACTTACGTGGGGTTTAGCTGGTAGAAATGATGACCAGCCTGAACGTTGGCATTAATGCCATTCTGGCAGGTGGATAAAGAGCTAATTTTTGCTAAATACATGTGGGCCATAAGATATGCTCACACTTACTGGGAACTCTTTGTTTTTGCTGTGTTTTTAGTCTATAGTCAGTCCAGACAAAATATTTGGCCTACCAGGATATGTGAATCATTCTTCTTTGTAAGGTTTCATTTATCATCTGTGTTCTGAAAATGTTTTGTAGGGGGGAAACATTGAATGTCCTCAGAAATTTTATTGTTAACGTGCGTTTTTACAGCTGTTAGGTAAAAATCCTGCTTTGGTAAATATTATTTAATTGTTTTAGCCTAATGGAACCACAGGAAATACACAGGGTGGGAAACTCCCAAATGACTTGTCATGCTTCATCACCTGTAGGTGAGCAATGGCATGCAGACTTAAAAATATTCACAAAACCTAAATCTTAGCAGCTGGTTAGTTCTGTGAAAAAGAAAAGATAAGAGAAGTTGCTCCTTCATCCTTTATGCGTTGCTGATACTTATGCTTTGAATAGAAAACATGCTTTAAAATTTCCTTTATCAATACAAAAATATATGTACTGTGCAAAAATGATGTTAAGGGCTGAGTGAACAGATTGACTTGTTTTAATTTTTTTTTTCTTTGTAGTCTGGTTTTAAATTATACTAAGGGCATATACACACGAGGAGGACACTGTCTAAAATTCTACATGGATTTTCAGTGTGCATCTCAGTACCTGAAGGAATGTGGCAGTTGCTACGAAGCTGAGGAAAAAATGATGTTCTAGTAGACAGTTGAGATGATCTTCCAGGCACAAAATTCTGTAAATTTTGAACAAGTTTAAATTAAGTATGATATTAGGAAGTTTGATGTGTGATATGTATGAACGACATCTGCTGGGGTGTGAGTGTGTACAGCTCCATGTTCCAGGAACGTGGCTCTGTGCATGCTTAGAGGCAGGAAGCATTATAGAAAAATGGTATTTATAATAAAAATAAGGCATGAAAAAGGACACTGGAAGAGGAGCTGAGAGACTATAAACATTGTCTTTTAGAGAGCAAGTTTGCAGTGTACAGAGGAAGAATCTTGTGAAGATAGTGGGGAGACAACTGAAGGACTTGGAAGTTGAGGCAACTTCTTGTTACAGAGGATTGAAAAGTATATCAGGAGGAAGTGCATTTCAGGGCAAACATCTTGCGTGTTGAGGTGTGCTAAATTGTATTTACAGATTGGAGTTTAGATGTGGGCAGCTTGAGTAAGCTACAAAACAGGAATTTGCAGTGATGTGTGATATAGAACTACAAATAAAGGCTTGATTTAAGGCTAATGTGAGGCAGTTGGAGAAGTGAGTTGCATGATAACTCTGCAGCACTGTCACAGTGTGGGCTACCAAAAAGGCCCGTATGAGGAGGATTCTGTCTTTATGGATTTTAGACTTAGGGAGCATTGTTTTGATTTGGGACAGATGAAAAAGATGTGTCTGAAGATACTTCTTTCGAAAGAAGGAAGTGAAGACAGAAGGGATTTATCTGTCTCTACTGCCTGAACTGTGTTGTAGTTCATAGGCACTGTGTTGAAAATTTCAAGTGAGCTGGCTTGATCATGTATATCTTGAATGTCTTGAACTTACAGAGATGTTAATTTTTAACATAGTTGGCAAATACTATTCAAAAGTAATTTTAAATTTTTGGAGGTCATGATAATTCCCTAGCTCTAGAGTGACAGTGTGTCCAGTGTAAAGCAGCATTAAGCTACGCCGATGTTGCAATTTAGCAGGAAATGTGGATCTTTCAAATAAATTTTGGGTCAAGTATGTATTTCCTTTGATTCCAAGTAAGTGCTTTATACTAAAGATCAATGTGGTTTTTGATGTTACGGAAATATTTCTCATATTGGTCAACTACTCAACCTGGAAATGCTTTTAGAAGTGATGATGGTTTTGCTTAAATGTGCGTCATATCAACTTTAAAAAGATGCACTTCGCTGTTCCTGTGGAGTATCTTTCTGGTATTGAAAACAACAAACCACACTACACCTAAACTTAAAATAGACATAAGCTTTGTTAAGCTTCACCTTGAAAATTTCAGAAAGTACATTACCTTCTGTAATGTACTTTCTGAGTAAGACTGTTATTTATGAAGTATTCTTCTATTTATTGTAAAGCAAGATGCACATTGTAAAGCGTGCTTATTTTGGCTTCTGGTTTCTTGGCTTGAAGAAGGGAACGCTTTTTTGCTGCTTTATCTTTTACACAGATGTGCATTTTATTTCTTGCTTAATTTTACTGTAATCCTTCATGTGCACATTTGATGACAAAGAAATAGCAGAACATCCTTTACAAAGCATTTGGATACTTTACTGTGTACCAAATCATCACTTTGAATTCTGGGGAAGAATGAATATAATGAAACAGCTGAGATTCAAACATGTCAGAATTGAGCTTGAGAATAAACATTCTGCATTTTCAGCTACTCTGTGTGAGATAGTCTTTTGGAACATGAAATATGTAATTACTATATGTGTGAAGATGGAAAGGGCTTTTTATTTAATGTAAACACTGTCATAATGCTCCATGTTCTATTTTACTCCAGTGTTGATGATTACTTACTTAAACTTTGTATTATTTGGTAGGAAAACATAAAGAACTTCTAAAGAAAAAATCACAAAATACTGCAGATTATTCAAGGATAAAATTTATTTTATTCTTCATGGCAATCTTTCCTTATTTCTGTGGGAAAAGATGCATGATTTTTTTAAAACCAGAATACAAGCCTTTACTTTTTCAGTCACTAACCAGTTATGAAGATCAAATCCTCAAGTTCAGGGAAAAAAATACTACTCTGTCACAACAGAACTTGTCATTCTGATATGGAGAGGTCTGTAGAGCTTGTCAGCACAGCCCAAGGCAAATCCTGCTCTATCAGTGGGATGGTACAGTGAAATAATTGAAGGAACCTGTCTTGGAGGATTTGTCTGCATAAAGTTTCCACTGTATGAGTTGCCATGTGGGAGTTACGGTCTGCGTAGGTAAGAGTGTCTTATCCTTAACTAAAAATTCCCTTTTTGAAAAAGTGTAAGAAGATATTTGTGTAATAGTACCCATAGCATATTCTAAAGTAATAATTCTTTAAGAAATACCAGTTATCCCTGTTGGATAATTCTGAAATAATAGCTATATTAAGTGCCTTCATCTTAGTAGATTACTACAGTGGTGTCAACAAATTTAGTTTTGACTGGAGATCTACAGTTTAAAAGGTCAGTGGAAAAACAAAACCAAAATGCTTTCCACCAAAACCAGCTATTCTTTTTAGCTTCTTGTTTCCTTTGGCCTTGTCCCCCCACCAACAGACCTCAAACTTTCCATGGGTGTACCTCGCTTAGCTTTTCTTGCTTGAACTTGTGAAATCTAACTTCAGTTTTCAAATTGCAAGCAAATGATTTTGTATGTGGATAGTCACAGCTCCTCATATAGTCTAGACATGACGTCTAGATTGCACAGGTCTGTTTCATAGCACCTGAACTAATCTTAGATTTGAGATTTCTTCTCTTCCCCGCTCCCCCCCCCCCCCCCCCAGCCCCGCCTTTTGTTTAAGATTTATATGCTAGTGAACTCAGTGACTATTTCTTTGTCTGAGACTTCCCTCAGACTTCATGCATTATAGTGTTTGTGGCAGTTCTCTTTAAACACCTTTAGAATTGTGAACTCAAGCTAAACTTGATTCTCAGTATCCACTTGTTGGACATTCTTCATGGGCAGCCTGAGGATACAGTAGTTATTCTTTCCAGATACATTACTTAAGGAGAGATAAAGTAGCAGGTTGGATAGTTACTTATTTGCTACTAGCTTACAGTGCTGCAGGTATCTTCCCCACAGTTAGGCAATGTCCATCAGAAAACATAAACTGATGTCTTTTTTGGGGTCCTTCTGGATACTTAATGCAGTGGTTGTGTTGAGCTTTGTTATCTATTGCCTGATAACTTTTTCTCTGAATGGGACAGTAGCAATGTCTTTAGATGGTGGCTCTGTGATCTCCACCAAGAGAAGAGTACGCTGCAGGCACTGGTGTGTTTTAATGCCACTGCAGCAGTTGTGTTCATGTCTTTGTGCTTCAAGGTGATTCTTAGCCTAGTGCGGATGCACAAGTGTAGACACCTTTGTTCCCTGTACAATCCAAGTTCGTCATACATGGATAGCAAATAATTGTAGCTTCTCTGCCTGTTCACACAAGGGCAGTGTGCTTCTCGCGTTTTTCAGTAGATGTGTTTTTCGTTACCGGTGTAAGGAAAAATGTTTTCCTGAGCTGTTTTATCAGATGGCTTGTCACGTAGTCCAAATAAATTACCTTATTTAGAAGAAGAAAGCTCTGAGGGGAAACTGAGGTACTGTGCCCGTAGCTGTACGTTTATGAGTTCAGCATTGTCATGTTGACTCCCTCTCCCAGCCTCTTTGCATGGTATTAAGAATAGATAATCCCTGTATCTCTCCCAAGAGATAAGCTTTCCAGAAAGACCTGGAATATCTTGATTAAAGTTATGATCTGTTCATATTCTACCTGTAAACACGCAACTCTGAGGTAGCAAATGTACGTGGAATGTATACGCAGAGCCAAAGAGATTGTGTAGAAATTCCAGGTCTACATTGCAAGTGTGCTGCTGTACATGAGGATATTGGGGTGTGTTGGGAGGTTGCTGTGACTATTCAGAGTTGCTGTGGTAGGTTCTGCTCTATATCTCTGATCCTCCAAGTAAGATATTGTGATATTGGTTATTTATGCTGCAAAAATACAGATCGTATGATTATGGGTATATTCTAGGTCTGTTGTTTGATTTCTGTCTGTAGGGCTGCCTTGTTAGATCTTGCAACACTGAACTGATGTTCTGCCCTAGTGGGGAACATAAGAGGAGTGCCTTTGGCCTCTTCAGTTTAAATTGGAGGCCATAATTAAACTTTTTTCAATAATTGTTCTGTTTGGTGTTGTTCTGGTTTGAGTCATGAAGGAAGGAGTTGCCAGGTTGCCTTTTTTTTTATTTACTCTGATTGACACAACGGAGTTGGGGTCTGGGAGGATGGTAAGGGAAGAAGATTTCTTGTCAGAGATACGTAAGAAATAAGGAATGGGATTCCTTATTTTCCTATTCCATACTCCTTGGGGGGGGATGTGGGAAGGGAGGAAAGATGCTTATAAAAATAAAGGCGGGATCCAGGCACTTAGCACAATGTTGTTCTTTTTCCCTTTTAAATTAAGCGTAGTTATCCTGTTAGGTTCATAATTCCCTTTTCAGTTTCATATAGCAATTCTGTACCTGCATCAGAAAAATTGGATTTTTGCCATTTTATTTACCTGTAATAAGATTTGTTGTTTCCAGATAAATGCCTAAAAATTCAATTTATTTTCTGTTAATGCAAAGCCTTGGATTTGTTTTAGTTTTGAAAGTAGATTTTTAACTTTGAAAGTTCTGAAGTCTGAGTACTCAATCTCCAGTAAATTCTTTTCTCTTTTGGTTTTCTATTGACAATAAACTTAAAAAAAAATGTCCATGAGTCTAAATGAATGATGACAGGTACAGACACGGGATAAGGGTAATAGGATGATGTGTGCAAACCCTGTAACTCCTTTTTGTAAATTTTTATTAAAATATGTAGCTATTAAGTAATGCAAGTTCTCAGAGGCCTAGTGTGTGAGTTGTGTATACAACACCTGAAGGTCGTGGTGATGCCAAACAATATTGGAAATTCCTACAAAAATTTAAAACTGCATTCACTGTATAACTGGACACAGAATGCGCTATAAAGTCAGGGATACTGTTTTACGATTGCTGAGTTTTCAATGTTTTATCCATTGAGACTTTTTGAAAAACAACTGCTGTTGAAAGAATTGAAGTCTTTACCGGCTGATAATCAATTATTTCTATATGACTGTTTTGTTAAAACAAAAGAACGGCAACAAGTTACAAACGTTAGGCAGTAGAAAGTCTGTATCTTCTCTGTCTGCAGCTCTTCTCAATAATTGTCAAAATATTTTTATTCTTGTTAGAAAGCATTAAGTAACTTACTTCAGCTGCCACTTGAACAAAAATCAAACCCAAAAGCCAACCCTGGTAAGTTACACAAAAACAAGGGAGACCTGGAGGGCAAACAAATAAACAAACACCGCCATAAAAAAACCAACCAAACAAAACCCCCAAAACCACCACGACTACCAAAAAAATTAAATTAAAAAAGCCCACAGAAATCCCTTGTTTCATTTTCCTCCCATGTTTTCTATAGAAGTTTGCGGCCTTCAGATCCACAGGTGGATTCTGTAATTTAATTTATTTAAGTAATGGTTAGCAGTAGGTTTTATAATGTATGTGGTCAGCCACTTGAGGGAGGTAATACATAGAAAGCATAAGGATGAAAAAGTAAGACCTACTTCTGCCACGCAAGAGGCTTTTTTTACCACTGTGTCAGGATGACCTTTTTGATAAATTATGTCAACCTCTGTATGGTTGAGATTTTGTTCAGTGCTAGGACAGGGAGGTGCAGAACGTTGACTCGTTGACTCTTGTTCAACTTCTCTTCTGCAAACTTGTGGTGGTCTAACTGAAGCATAATAAAAGTATGTGCCCCGCTTGGTTCTATATACTAGGCATGTAAATGAAAATACTTCTGCATTTCTAGCTTCCAGGATGGGAGAAGGAAGAAAGCAGTACAGACAATATCTTGATTTTTTTTTTTTTTTTTTTCAGGGGGCGGGGGTGTGTGTGTGTCTGTGTGTGCGTGGGTGCCTTTTAAGGATTGTTTTGGATATGTTCCTGTTTTATTTCATTGTACCTCTGCATTTAAATCTTCCCGCTTCTGTTAATTTCAAGTTAATATATGTTGTAATTGTATTGTACCTGAGTAGGACATAACCTGAAACCTGGCTGGAGTATATGGAAAACTACTTCGATTTAAAGACAAATGACTTATTAATAATTTGCACCTCATAACATTTATGTTGCAGTGTTAAGTGTGCTCTTGTTACAGTAATTGCCTCGACATAATATAGTAAGTCTGTAGAGGGCCACCTCACTACCTATGCATAGTACCTTCGTGATTTAAAGAAAAAACTTCAAAAGTCACTGGTGGATTTTTTTTCCCCTCTTTTTTCACAGCACATGAGAAAGTAACAGATAAATGAGGAAATTAATCTATCAAGGAAAAAAAAAAAAACAATGCCAGGACTGAAATGATAATTTGGACTTCTCTGTTGCAGAGCAATAATAGTTACTCTTGTCTTCATGACAGCAAGAAAGTAAAAGATGAGTAATAAGATGGATTGTGGAAGATTCTTTGCATAAAATTGACACTGGGGTAACTGAGATGCAGAGAGAAGTGAAAAATAGAAGTATGTAGGTAGAACGTGTGCCTGGCGAAGCAAGGTGGATAGAAGCTGTGCTGTCACCTTAATAACAGTTGATATAAAATAGATGTTGTACCTTCAGGAAGCTGGCATGGTCTGTAGGAAGATTCTTATGCATCTGACTGGTAGCTTTTTCTGTTTTATTAGTATTGATGCTCCTCAGATTTTTTTCACTCTGAGAGAGAGGTTCTGTTTTTCCTCTTAAATCTCCACAGAGACTTTTTGGAGTTAAAATTTAGCAGACACTATGTACACACAACATTGTCTTGTCATCCATAACTTCTCAGTTTTCTAAACTAATCCCAAGCATTTGTTAAGTGTGATGGTAAGATTACTAGATTGTAATGCTGTGTGTAAGAGATGTTAGAAAGGAGAAGGCTGTTTGGCTTGGACAGTGTTTTTCTGCCATGCTCTTCTTTCGGTGTCAAGGTTCTGACTGATACCAAACACTGGTTAGATTAGTAAAGAAGCCTGCAGCTTATAAATTAGAGTACAGCTCTCATCTGTATATCTATTTTGATTATTTGGCATATGAAACCAGAAAATCAGATAAGTAGATTTCAAAGTACCGGTACTTTTGCTAATAATAGTGATAAAACTTTCTACTTTGGCAAATAGATTGTTTGCAAGATGGGGATTTTGGGTTTGCTTACAATATTTATCAAATAGAATGCCTGTTAATCCTTTGTTCTTGTGGACCAGGCTTATGGGTTAAAATGCCCTTCATAGAAGGGCTAGCAAAAACCATTTTCAATATATCATACAGTGTATTTCCTGAATTTTGAGTCTGAAGTTTACAACAATTTCTTTCTTATTTCTAAAGGTACTAAAGATTCTAAGATACACTAGGAGATTTATTTCTACAATATATACTATATATGCTCTGGTTGTGTATGTATGGTTTTTTTGGGTAACATCTGAAAATACTGTCATCCTGAACAAGCTAATAGGCTATAGTAATTTTATAATTTTTTTTTTTGTTCCAATGGGAGAGGCGTAGTTTGTGTAATTCATCTGTGTTGTGGAGGGATTTTTGTTTTTATTTTTTTTTTCAACTACCCCTCAGTAGCTAGTGGTTATGTAGAGGAGGTTGGAAAAATGAGGAAAAGTTAAACCTGAAAAGTGTAGGCCTTTTTCCTTAGGCTGTAAAAAACAATTTCCTTAATGGATAAATCAGTTAAATAAGATCTTGCAGGTCCAGTGAAGAGAACTTCAGGGTTGACTGTTATTATTTTGAAATGATAAAGCTAGAAGCTTTTACATTACATTGGAAATAATTGTGACATAGAATACTCTGGTTTTCAGTACACTCATTAACTTAAAAAGGAGAGATTTCGTACTGGCCATTAATAATGATGTGTTTGGTGGTAGTATAATGGTGGGAGAATTTAGTACTTAATTTGTGAGGTTAGGGAACGCAGAGGGCTAGAACTGTGTTGATGCACAGTTATTTTATAGCTGATGAATCGTCACTGAAAGAAACTTTTGTTGCCATGCTGCCTTGGCAGTTTTCAGCTTGTGTAACAGCTGCTTGAAGGTCATGTTTAAGAACAGCCTGTAGGCTTTTTGTGCATAACACTGTCTTATTCCTACCAGGCAAAGGGTAAGAGAAGTGGAAAGGTGGCTTATAACCAGCTTCCACTTGCCCTCTGGTCCTGTGCGGCTGCTCTGGGGCACCTGGCCAAGTATACATAATGTGAAAGCCTTGCTACTAAACCACATTATTTGAAGATAGAGAATATATGCAATTTGCAACAATTCGTACACATTATGGAAAAGATTGTATTTAGCAAGTAGCAAAGAAGCAGTTATGTTATGGACTTGCTTAACAATGAATATTTTATAATAATGTATTAATGTGCAGTTTGCATCTCAGTAGTATTTTTTTTTTTTAAAAAGTGAAAATACTTTCAGACATGTTAGTATCACGTGACAGATTCTTCATTCATCAGGAGTAGAATTCTTGCTGATGTTTTTCCCTACTAGAAAGTAGTAGCTCCTCTGTACTCTCCACATCCCAAAGACATTGTACGTTCTAAAGAATGTGAAAGGTATTTCTTAAAGTAAATTCTTTTGTACTGAGAGAAAGTATTTACTTCCACTGTTTAAATATTTAAACTTGTCTGAAGAACAAAATAATACTTCAGTATTATTTGTAGTTAACTCAGGTTGCATCATTCTAATTGCTCTATGCATCTTACGTAGAACATGTTCCCACTAGTTTCAGTTTTTAGCTTGTATATCTCTACTATTCCTAGATATAAAATGTGCTCTTCCAAAACAAAAACCCCAAACGAAAACCATTCACCCCTAAAAAGCAAAAAAAACCCAACCCCCCAACCTTTAATGTTGTTATTCTCTCATAGTACGCCTTTCTTAGTAGTACAGATGAAGCTAAAGTCATTCTACTATGAATGTTCACGGGTCAGTGTTTTTTCCGCTCCCTTTTCTGTGCAGGACTAACACAGCCACCAGTTGAACGTTGTTTTCAGTGTATCGAGCCCTAGTTTTGCCTTTATTGAGGATTATTAATTTGTGTCATTTGAAGCCAGTTTTTAAGTGCGTTCTGTCTTTTGGCATGTTGAGCTACAGCATTAGCTGTTCTCCAGAACATAATTAAATGATTGGAAGTTATTACTACTCAGGGAGAGAAAGCATCTCCTGTTCATCCAGAAATGAAACATTATTACAATTCAAGCCAAATAGGATAAATAGCCCTGAAATGTTCTTTATTAAATGTCTAGGTCAAGTGCCTAAGCTCTTATCATGAAACATGTTGGTATGTATGAAGATATTTATAGATATTTCTGTGTTTCTCTCTTCAGACCTGACTTACATTTTGAAGGATTTTTTTACTCCTACTGAAAACAATAAAACTCAGTGCTGGTATGCATGGGTTTAAAATATATAGCATATTTATTTATATGCCCAACTCTTATGGGTTGGTTTTCTTGCTTGTTTTGTAAAATGCTGTGTGATGTAAAGTGTTCTGATGCTTTTAATCATGAAGAACAACTGCAGAGGGGCTGCCAAAGGTGAATGCATTTGTTGCAGTGCAGTAGTATGTGTATATCACTTTCAAACTCAAATTGATCCAATAAAGAAGTCTTTGAGGTAGTCCATCAGAATCCACAAAGTTGCTAAAATAAATATGCTGTGCTTAAGCTAATGTGGAGTAATCACATCACCTCTGAAACTAATGGTTGTGTGATATAGGTAAGGATTTTTTAAAAAAAAAAAAAAATTTAAAACTTAAAATTATTTAGAGTTGGGTCCATTCCTCTTTTTGTGAACTGAAAAGAAAAGAAAAAAGTTTTTACTTATTAAGGTAATGTTTACTTTTAAACCTATGGCAACCTTCCACTAGATTGTATATTGTCTATCTCAAAGCCCTATTAGATCATTCATTCTTTTGTTAATGAATCACTAGAATTATTTGTTTGACAATGAATCACAAAGCAGGTTTGAATGAAGCTTATTGAGGAGTGTATTGTTATCAAATTTGCATCACAAATGCTGCATTCCTACGTATATTTCATTGGGTTTCATTGAGTTACTGATCCTGTTCTTCTTCTCTGCTTCTTCTTTCTCCCTTCCCTGCCTTGTTTTGTCTCATTCTCGAAGAGGACAGCTTGAATTCAAGCTTGCTACCTTTGATAGCTGTTGCACTTTCTGTTCTGTTGCTTTAGTGTGGTAATTTGCTAAGCCCATATTTTTGTAGATAAGAATCTGCTCTAGCTATAAAATGCACCATTTACTAACTCACACTATTTCTTACAAGTAAGATTAGATGTAAAAATGTTTTGATTACACTGAAATTACCTGGGTAGATGTTCAGAATTTTATTAAAAGCAAAATTTTACTGCGTAAAATTAGCCGAGAATGTAGATACTAGTTTCTAGGTCATGTTAAAGAAAAGATGAACTACTAGTGCCTGGTGGTGATCTACACTGTGGAGGTGTATCGTTCCAGTTTAGGAGTTAAAATATCAGTAGTTTCTAATCTTACACTTCTTTGTATCATACAGTCAGCTTTCATGTGAGTCAGATTTTGGTTGTCAATAAATTCTATGTTATCTTAAAGAGCTTTATTCAGTTTTTCAAACTGTTGTAGTATTATGTCCCTGTCCTAACAATATTATTGATGTCATCTTAGGTAGCATTAACGACACTTGACATCTCTGAGAAAAATGGTTTCCGAACATGTTGATCCAGTCAATAAACCCCCCCCAAAAGTGTTTTCTTTTATGGTAGGGTAGGCTTAGATAGCTTAGCATCTCTGCCTGTTTCTGAACATACTTGATTCTTGGTAGGAGAAAACTGTGTAAACGTAAACTGCTCTGAAGTAACAACTGGCAAGTTCATAATGTGTTGAGATTTGAATTTATCCTTCTTCATTTGGTATGGTTCACAATGCTCTGGCTAGTTGGCTAGAGGATGTTCATTGTGGAGTAGTGGGGATTTAGTGCTAACAACACATTTGGTCTTAGGAAAACTGAAAATGTTTATTGGCTTTAGTCTTTGCTCGAATTTGTTCTGGATTTTTTTGTGTGATTGTTGTTTAGTTGTGTGGTTTTTTTTCTCTTTGGAAGAGGAAAAACATGAAAAAGTGAAACAGAATAACAGAAAAGTGTCAATACAATGTAGAATTTATGGCTGAACAAAAAAGGCAAATGTATGCGCATTATATTAACAGGCATAAGTTTTAGGTTACTGTGTGTTTTGACACTGTGTGTTTGTTTCTGTATGAGCATTTTTTTCCCTGAAGACCTATGAGCTAAACAATGTGCCATCAAGATGTGTACTTTTTTTCCATGTTCATACCCTTCCTTTTGTTTCTCCATCCACTTGTCAGGATATACAGGAGATGATCATCTACACACATCTCTAGCCATTGCGATATAGAGCTGTTTCTTAATAGGTGTGATATTTAAGTTTGCTCTTGCTAGGCAACATCAAGACTTTCAGCAGCTTCTGCTGCCCTCTCCTGCTGTGCTTTCTGGCCTCTGTTCTTGGAAAAGTGAGTGACTTTCAGGATGGAGCCGGGACAAAATGGGTCCTTCCAGCTTTGGAAACTGGTAAGGTGGAGGGTTCCATGCGCCCTGATGCTCTTCTATAAAACTGCGATATTTAGAGCTTAATACAGGTTCCCCTACCTCCTAAAGCATATCAGTGTTAGTTATGGGCTGGGGAGAAAGACCTCAAACACACTACTTAGGTTAACATGAACATGAATAAAAACCCTGTGAAATTGTCATGCTAGTTGTGATGGTAGCATGGTTTCTTACATTTGAAGTGGTAGGCTAATCTTGCACATTCAGGAACTCCTAATATACTTTTTCATGTTCCTAGGTCACAGACCATAGGAAAAACACCTTCAGTTGTATTATTAGTGGTACAGGAAAAATAGATACTGAGTATGGAAGTTAACATTTCTTGCGTACTTTGGATGATCTAGGCAATGTTTGACCAGATGCAGGCTAGAATACCAGTTTGCTTTCCTTTTAAAAAGGGCATAATCTCTCATTCATAAAATCTTTGCACATATAGTTAAAATGAGGAAAGGTATTGAAGGGTTTGAAAGTGAAAATTCTGTGTAAAGATACGTAGTAGGGTATGAGAACTACTTCGATAATTCTTTCTCTAGGAATTAATTGCTCTCAGGATAGTTCATGGGAGCACTAAGGAAGGGATTAGAAGTGTGTCCTGGAAAAAGTGTCATATGGGGTTTTGCATGTATCCCGTTAAATGGTATAACGGTATCTTCAAGGGCTCCTGTTTTGGATAACAAATAGTGACACAGTTTAGAGAGAGTGTTTGAAAATACATTTAATTGAGTGTTATATAAATATGCAATGAAAACAACTAGGACTTGGATGACATTGTACAGGACAAAGAGTACTTGAAGTGCCGACCTCCGTGGGAAAAGTAATGTTTACTTCAGAAAGTATCATCTATCAGTTTGACAAATAAACCTTAGCTGGCATAAATTTCCATTATAAAAATCTGCTTGTGTAAAGACATTGCTATAATCTAGTTGCATAGTGAAACCTTTCTGAATATATTAATCTGAAATGGCGAGTATCTATTCTGTTGTTTTTACGCATTTGCTCTAGCTAGCTGTCTTACAAAATATGTTTTATTTATCCAACGTGCTTTTGGCTTTAAAGTTCTGGTACAAAAGGCGGCAGCAGTTCGCTAATTCAGTAGGCATGTGTCTCGGGTGGAAATTGGTCTGACAATCCTGAAAATAAAAATACCATGTAAGTTGTTATCTCTCCTCTGGGGAACATTGTAGGTGCATTTATGATATTATCAGTGGCTGCTGGCAAGTGTTAGACTGAGCAGGCTTTAGCTGGATCACAAGATCATATTCTTCCGACAGCTGAGACAAGTTCCTTTTCCTCTGTGCTGCAGGTGATGAGGAACTTTGTGAAAGGATTTGGAAAGGCTGTGTATTCTACAATAGGCATTGAGTAATTAGTTGGGTGGCAGTGCACACTGATTGACTCTTATTTTCTGGGTATAATGTGGGTCAGAACTCATCCTAGAAGATAAGAGTTTTGGTGTTTTAAAAGTAAAGCTAGGTAGCATTTTATTTAAACTCAGCATGCTAGGCTGTACTGTTTGAGAGAGCATTTTATTGGGTTCAGATAACCCTGAAGCTGAAAAAATCTGTATTGAATTAAGGTGACAACATGCATAAGGAAGGATATCTTGGAATAGTTTGATGGGGTATCTTGTTGATGTGTCACTTTCAGCATGCAGAGAAATTCTTTCTTTGTAGTTGTGGTGATCTGGAAGGATACATTTAAGAACAGTTGGAAGTAATTTGGCAATTTGACACTCAGACTGTATTACAAATGCAAGTCCCTTAGGATTTCAAAGTTTGTAGGGCTTTTGCACTTTAATGTCCTTTTACATGTAGTGTCAGGGCTGGATAATAGTGTACTTTCATTTGGAAGTTGCATATTAAAGATGGTGGTGCCTGTAGTCCCCAGGGGCTCTTCAATGATAATCTAAGTCTGGAATCTGGGAAAGAATGCCGTAGTGTTTTGCTCTTATTTTGATTTTTGTGTTTTAGAACTAGAAGTGCCATTTCTAATTAAGGATTTATGGTGGAGTTTCAGTTTTGTGATAGACGTCTGAATAAAAGCAGATGAATAAACCCTAATGTCTGTGGTTCTGGGTAATGATTCTGAATACTTTCTTAACATTTCTGTTGAGTGTTATGATTGCTGTATATGCTGAATCCAATTCATTACAATTATTGTTGACTTATACATTTAGACACTAATAAATGGCATATAGAACCGATAGAAGGCATGCTAGAGTCATAGCCAGTGGCTGAGATTAGAATGCGGTAGCTTTGTATGTATATGTGAATGCTTTTTTCGTTTGTAGATAGCATAGTTTTAATAGTGACAAATCTGGTGTGCCACTGTTCTTCACTGTTTTGCAATATGTACATATGGATTATATGCAAAAGTGAAGCAAGTCCTTGGTTTTCCCAGTCATTAATAATTTATATCACTCTGGTGGGTTTTTTCATCATGTTTGAACTAACAGCTTAGAGGTTAATGCAAAGATGATTCTAATCTAAGCTGATGTGCTTTATATACAGGTGATACTTATTTCTGGAAGAGTTTTAGCATAGTCTTTCCACAGTTGAACTTCTGTTCAATGATTTTTCCTTTGGAACTTCAGATGCAGTTTTCATTTAGTTTCTTTTGGGAGATAAGAGTGGAGTGTTGGCCTTGGTTTCTTTCCTAGACTAGTTATTTTTTTCCTCAGGTTTTTTTTTTTTTGTTTTAAATAAAGTGTTCTTTATTTAAAAGTGACTGCAGCTTGTCACTGGTAGGTAAGCAGCTCTCCCAAATTAAATATTTAAAGTTTAGTCATGTAAAGCAGATTTTGCCTAACTGTGCCAGAATGAAACAACTTATCTGATACATCTGGTTCTGTTCACTATTGAAATTCTTGTAGGGTTCAAAAATAAGAACATAAGGTAACAGAGAACACTACAGAACAGTTGTCCCTGGTTGTACCTCTTTTTGTCCTTCATTCCAGAAGGATAAAAAAATCCTTTTGGGTATGGTTGATTTGATTTTTCTACAGAATTAGAGTATAAAGAAAAGGAAGGCTTCCTGTACCCTTTGACAATATTTCTTCTGTAATGCATTTTTCATTTGAAGTGCTACAGAATTTGTGGTTCTGTATTTGAATGTAGCACACATGAATATGAACACACCATTTACACTTGAAAACTTGAGAATAGGGAATATTTTCTTTGTACAGACTCTGTAGATGAAACATTCATGCTCCATGCATGGAGAATGAGAAAACACATGGAAGCATTAGCTGGAATGCGTCTGGCACATCTCTTCCTTGGGGAGATGGAGAGTTCCATAGCTGTGAGTTGTTTTCTTTTCGAAGTGGTAGAAAAAGTTTTTCTGTATTTGTTCTTTGTCCAAGATATTCTGGCTTCCCAAATTCTTCTTTTGTAACTTGAGAACTGACTCCATCTTGTACTCCACATATGTTGTATCCCTATTGCCATAGAGATGGAAATGTTAAGATGCTCCACCAATCATCCTTTATCAAAACAAATAAATGACCAAGATCTTTACCTTGGAAGATTTTCTTTTTCATGGAATCACGTAATTTTCAGAGTTGGACTAGATGATCTCTAGAGGTCCCTTCCAACTCCCCTACTAAAGCAGGATTGCCTAGAGCACACTACTCAGGACTGCATCCAGGTGGGTCTTGAAAGTCTCCGGAGAAGGGGACTCCACAACCTCCCCGGGCAGCCTGTTCCAGTGCTCTGTCACCCTCACTGTAAAAAGGGTGAAAAGGGACTGAACGTTTCTCTGGATCTGTGGGCCTGTGGCTGTCACAAGTTGACATCACCTAAAGTCAGACCATTTAGCATATGATAAATTTGGCAACCTGTTCAGCATCAGGTCATTCAGTAAAATCCAGTAAGACAAAGTTAATATATGCTTGAAGTTTTATGTTTTCAAGGCCTTGTGCGTTGGAGAGTATGGCTACTTGTGCAAGGGAAATGAAATTAAGTCAGAATTTTGACAGTAGCAGTCATCCTCCTTATCTGCAGGTTCTAGATTTGCCTCCGCAAGACCCACATTCCTTTTCTGTGGCTACAGTTGAAGCATTCAGCCAATGTGTATCAGTTACAATATGATATCACAGAAAAAATAATGTAAATTTATTTTATTCTAAGCAGTTTCATCTTTACTTTTACAATGAAAATTCCTCATCTTCATGGAAGTAGTACCTCAGAACCTTTCCAGAAGGTTGTCTCTTTTGGAATCATTATTTTGTTCTTGTGGCAGCTGCACTGCAGTGATTAAACCTGCTGAAATAAGTAGAGGATGTCCTTCAGTGTGAAAGTGGAACCATGTTTTGTGGTCGTATTTTATCATCTGCCTGCAGCCTGGATCTCATTGCCTGTTAAGGAAACCTGATTAACCTTCTGAATCTTCTGTGTGGTGGGTTGACCCTGGCCAGTGGCTAAGCCCTCGCCTAGTAGTTTGCTTGCTCCCCTACAGCAGGACAGGGGAGAGAATCAGAAAGGCAAAAGTGAGAAAAACCTGTGGGTTGAGAATAAAGACAGTTTAGCAAGTGAAGGTGGAAGGAAGGAGGAAAAAAAAAAAAAAGTAATGCAAAAGTAACTGGTCTCCATGTCCCACCAGCAGACTAATGCCCAGCCTGTCTCCAAGTAACATTTACTTTGTCTGGAAAAACTCCTCCAGTTTTATTACTAAGCATGACATTATATGGCATTGGAATATCTCTTTGGTCAGTTTGGGTCAACTGTCCCAGCTGTGTCCCCTCTCAATCTCTTGCCCACCCTGAGCCCTACTTGCTGTGGGGTGCAGTGAGAAACAGAGAAGGCCTTGATGCTGTGCAAGCACAGCTGAGTGACAGCTAAAATGTTGGTTTGTTATCAGCACTGTTTTAGTCATGTATCTAAAACACAGCACCATATGGGCTGCTATGAAGGAAATTAACTGGTACACTCTGTCCCTGAAAGTCTCCAAATTCTCATTTCAGTGCTCACAGGGTAAATGGGAAATACGAGGTTTATAGGAAGTGAACACTTGCTTGAATCCTTCTTAGCTAACCCTTCCATATTCAAAAGCAAGCATTTGAAGCATGAGGCTGATTTCAGCACAGGCATTTGTTCCTTTGCCTCAGTGCAGTCAGGCTGTCAGGTTATTTCTCACTGCTTTCCTGAAGTGAACAAGCTGTTCTTCTTTGACTTCCTGCCCACTGAAACCAGACAGAATTCCTTCTTACTCCAAGTTGTCTTCAGGACGTTTCTTCAGGAGTTATTAAAAGAGACTTAGACGATACTCTGTAGAGTTAGCCATTGTGCAAAAGCTGAACACTGTACCGGTGCAAGTTGCGGAGTAACTGGGGTTATTATTGAGTCCTAAGTGAGGAGAGGTCCACTTTCTATAAAAGTGATTCCAGTCTTTAGGTTTGGTTCTGTGATTACATACTTGGCTGACCACAATGGTAAATCAGTATGTCTTCTTTCTTGGCCTCTTCTCCCAAGGGAATAACGACAGGACCAGAGGAAATGGTATGAAGCTGCGGCAAGGGAGGTTTAGATTAGATATTAGGAAGAATTAGTTTACTGAAAGAGTAGTCAGGCACTGGAACAGCCTGCCCAGGGAGGTGGTGGAGTCACCATCCCTGGAGGTATTTAAGAAATGTGTAGACATGGCTCTTCAGGGCATGCTCTAGTGCCCAAGATTATTGGTTTGTGGTGGGGTGTTGTGTGTGGGGTTGTGGGTGTGGAGTTTAGTAGGTGGGTGCTTTTTTTTTTTTAATGTGGTTGGACTCGATGATCTCAGAGGTCCCTTCCAACCACTAAGATTCTGTGATTCTTTCTAAGACAGATGACCTATTTATCTTTTGTGACTCACTGCACCAAATGTTACCTCAGGTGACCTCAAGTATCTGGAATTGTTCTGAGTTCTCCTGGCAAGCATTGCTTTGGTGAGTGGGTCAACATTGCTCAGATTTGCTGTGACAGTATTGTTCAGCACTTGCACTTCCCCGAATCCTCCAAAAAAAGTGACATCAGATGTGTTTCATGACAGTTGGGAAGCTCATTTTCACTGTTGTGTTGTGCAAGGACTGTGGTGTTGGTTAGAAAAGAAGTTTTACATCAATGCTGTAGGGCTCTGGACTCTTAGAAATGAGTGAAAGCTTAGATATGATGGGTAACCTCACTGCCTGTTACTAGCTTGATAGGTAACATGATGCAGAGTCATTTCTCTTTTAATATACAAACTGTTTTTTGGGATAGGTGCATTCACCTGTCAGCAGTTCACCCAGGTAAGGCATTAAACTCTGATGTGCAAATTTGAGGTATCTTGCTTTTGAACCACGTGCAACAGACATGGTATTCTAATTATGATGTTGGAAGTGGGGTATCGATCTGTTTTCTTTTCTACAGCAACTGGAAGCTCTTCTGCTCCTAAATGAGTTTGTAGCCAAACTTTCTTGGATACACTCCTGATTACATCAGGGTGTCTGGCCATACTTTCTGTTTTTCTGGTTCCATTGTTCAAAATCTTTCTAGCCCAAGGAAAGACAAGGTATGTCAGTGATAATCCAATTTTTTTAACATAGGTGAGAAAATTTTGATACTTGGACCTTCTGCGATTTTTATTTTGTGTGAAAGGGTAGAGAAAATTCAAGGCCTTTCTTATTCTCCATTAGAATGTTCTCCAGTCTCAGGTGACAAAGTATTCAGCACTGCCTGAGCACCACATTGCTCAGGCTCTGGTTCTTGATAAGTAAACTTCTGTAGCATTATTCCATCTCTGGTGTTTCCTGTTATTACGGGTGGAGTGTGGTAATCTGTTTTGGTCCCAGTAATTTGCCTTTTTCTGTCTTGGGTGACTGAATTGTGAAGCTTTCTGCGAGTTAGAATTCATATTAGGTCATTTAATTTACATTCTGGCAGGGCTTCAGAAGCGTGTAAAAAAAGTGTTGTTAGCTGATGTTTTCTTCAAAACTACTATATAACCAAAAATGCTCTTGGGGAATCACTGTGAGAAATAAGTTCCAGTCTGAATGAAACAGGCTCAGGCAGAATCCTCTGTGAAGCACACTTTTATTCACATTCTTGCAAGAGCGGGTGACCTAGCAAGTAGGCACACTTTCAGTTCTTGAAACACACCTTTTTATTTCCTAATCCCGGCTGAATTTTTCCTTCCCCTGTTTCCCATTGGTTAGGTACTCCAGGGTTCGCAGTCTGTCTGGAGCACCTAAAACCCTTCCCGGATGTCTTGCCTCTGTTTACTTCTCTTTATGCTACACCTGAAGGGATTATCTGACTAGTTTATTTCTTTCCTTTTTGGTAAAAAAATTGCTCAATGTCATTAGCCCTGGTTAAATGTTTGGCTACCCTTCTAGTCACTAATCCGGTATGAATCAGTTTGTCCTTTTGTCTGTGTGATAAGAGATGTTCTACAAGCCTTTGCTGGAGCCTCTTTGTCTTAGTCATTCCCTTATCATGTCACCTCTGATGGAAACGGCTTTTCTCCTCTGCAAAAGCAATACCTGCCTTTCTTACATCACCATCTAGTGCTTTTCATACCACCAAATTCTTCTCACTCTTATATTAAGAAAATGTTCTATATGTGGACTACATAAGAATCAGGGAACTGCTGGAGAGGGTGCAGCAGTGAGCTACCAAGATGATTAGGGGACTCAAACACCTCTTTTATGAAGAAAGACTGAGGGATTTGGGTCTTTTCAGCCTGTAAAAAAGACGACTGAGGGGGTCCTTATCAACGCTTATAAATACTTAAAGGGTGGGTGTCAGGAGGATGGGGCCAGGCTCTTTTCAGTGGTGCCCAGGGACAGGACAAGAGGTAATGGGCACAAACTTGAACATAGGAAGTTCCACCTAAACATGAGGAGGAACTTCATTACTTTGAGGGTGGCAGAGCACTGGAACAGGCTGCCCAGAGAGGTGGTGGAGTCTCCATCTCTGGAGACATTCAAAACCCACCTGGACGCGTCCCTGTGTAACCTGCTCTGGGTGACCCTGCTCTGGCAGGGGGTTGGACTAGATGATCTCCAGAGGTCCCTTCCAACCCTGTGATTCTGTGAATACCACAAAACTAACGAGAATGATTTATTAAAGTTTAAAGAATGTCTGTTGTTAGGCTACAGCTGAGAGCAGGTTATGGTAGGAATTGTTTTTTTGTGGTAATAGTACTACTTAATAAAAATGGCTTTTGTAAGAGTTTATCTCTGTGGGGGCACAGGAACTTAAACCCTTTGGTGGAAACATTTTACTCAGACATAAAGTAGCTGTACTGGTGTTTTATCTATAGCTTTGTCACTTACTTGTGGTTTTAAGCAATTAATCTTTCACTGAGTAGAAAATGGGGATGTCCCTGTTTTGACAGGTCATTTGTCACCATGGTAACCAAGTTAGTGACCTCCTTTGTTAAAAAGTGTTGCAGTATTATGATGGAAAGTATTTTATAAGTTGAAGCATTAAGTTTGTGTTCTGGCATCTGGCACAAGAAAAATGCCTTTTGAATACAGCTGTTAGGCTGAAGAGAAAATAGTAGGCAAACTAAACAGTCTCTCCTTAAATATAATGGTGCAGGATAATGAAGTACTTAGTAGGCAAAAAAAAATAAAAAAAGGAGGAGATGGGCTATTATCTTCTCTCTCTGCGACTCACCCATGATAACGTAGCCTCATGCCACACATGTTTTCACATCACAACATTATGTGGCTACTGCTGGGTTATACCCAGTTTTCTGCACTGAGTTTCAGAGCTGCATCTGCAGTTGGTGGAGGATAAGTATTTTATATCACACTAACGAAGCAGCTTAATCAACACAGCAGCAGTCATAAGATTCTGAAATAAAACGTTCTTTTTTAGAAACTGTAGTAGTAGGTGATATGGATGCTACTGCTTTATAAAATAGTAGTTCCTGAGACAATTAACAAAATTTAAAAACTTCAAATCTGAAGCAGATGTGCTTCTGTGGGGTAATTACTGCAAAAAATGCAGTTGCATTTTAACTGACAGGATCCTACCTATTAAATTCTGTAAGATCAGGCTAACCTGGGGAAAATAAGAGCTGAAGGACATTAACTTGTAGTTCTTCTTTATTTATGAGTATCTTAAGCATTGCATATTAAATCTGAACCTTACATTTTTACTTTCTATGTTTAAAACAGTGTGCTCTTGCATTTCTTCCCCTGGTTCCTCTTAAGGAATTTGTATGTGATGCACAAGATTATTCCTATGGAAAGCAGGGCAGTACAGTTGCCCAATGGCTTGGCTTTAAAACATTGATTTGCGTGTTTTGTTGATTTTTTTTTTCTTTAAAAGGAAAACCCCTTTTCTTATTAGCTTTTTGTATGTTACAGGTGGCTGCAACATGTTGGCTGTCGAAATATTTTTAAAAAAAGTTCACAAAAATAACTTTAAATGCTATGGACATTTATCTCAGTATTTTTTTTCTTGGAGGTCAGGTAAATGAAGCTATGTAAGCCTATTACTGTGTGTTTCTGTTCTTACTGCATCTGTGTTCTTTACACAGGTCAGTTTACTTTAAAAGGCATGTGAAGACTTAGGAAAAGGTAGCATGTAAGGAAAAAAAAAAAGTGTCTGTTGTAGTGAAGATTGATCTTTCATTAGAGTCCAAACCTTCTACTTCAAATATGTGAACTTGGTATAGCCAGAGCTATATTCTAATGCTGTATTTGCTCTTCTTCATGGGATGGAAAATCTGTGCAGAATCTTCTTTCATTTTTCTCAAAAAATGTACTCTCTGCTCACTTATCATGGGTCTGTCTGTTGGTGAGCCCTACACTGAACTAAAGTTATCAACCAGCTCTGGGAAGTGTTTTGCTTACTCTTTTGCAACATTGCATTCCCTGCTAATTAGATATATCCGACTCCCTGGTGCCTTTGAAACAAGTCAACGTTTGAGAAGACACATTTGGTCTTGTACGGTGACAGTTTTCCTCATCAGCAAAATTTTCAGGTGATAATTCACACTGGTAATCTAATTTTATCTTTTTCAAAGATAGACTGCGGTAGGGATAAGATTCCTCATGCAATCTGAATATTTGCCTGAAGTCCTTCTGACAGGAGGTCTTAAATGATGTTACACAAACCATTGTAACTTTTGGAACAGAAATAAGTTTTGTGTTCCTCTTAGTGTTTATTTATGAATCTCTTTAAAAGGGAAAGCATGCAATTTTATATACATTTTGTGAAACCTCATTGCTTTGATTGTTTCCCCTTTTTATTTAGAGATGCAATAGGCATGAAATCTTTGTCTTTCATTTTGGAATGCTCTTTTGAATCGCTATTTTTATGAGAACTTGTTTCAGAGCTCTTTCCTTTTTCACTGAATTTGAGCTCTGTGATTCCCTCCCTCAAACGAAACCAGTTGTTCAGACCATTGGATAGAAATGTGTGCTTCAAGGGAAGTCTCATTGTTTGCCTTAGAAAGATGCCTTTGTCCAAGAGTTTACACATCATCTACAAAAGAAGACCCAACCTCAAACTTTGTGTATGCTTATTCCATTTTGTATATCCAGCTATTACGAATCTTATGCTGTCAAACAGACTAGTTTTAATGTTATTCTGGTAGCATATGCATCAGTTTTGGAAGCATTTCTTGAAGTCAGGACACTGTTTCTGTAAAATAATGTTTTCCCTACATGGATCTTAGAATAAGCAATACAAATAGTAAGTGTTATGATGCATCGAGTTTAACAGTAACTGTATCTTACTGATATATCTCAGGTTTTGTATTCCTACTTTTATTCTAAGTGTGCTTATAGCTAACAGGTGAAGGGAGTGGAGAGAAGCTGATAGGCTATCACAATATGCAGTGAATAAGTCTCATTTCCTTAGGAAACTAGATGGGGAAGGGTGAAGAAACCCTGTTAAAGCCAAAGAGCCAGCAGTTCAGAAAATGCTGAAAGTACTGAGTTCTGACAAGTTTTGTTGGAAGTAGGTAGTCCAGTAGAAGAACTGTACAATTATTCATAGTTAGAAAAATCTTATAGTACAATAAAAATGCTGTTGCACACCAGACTGCTGTGGAGCAGGTGTTACAGATACAAGAAAAATTTATCAGAGCTCAGACCTTAGTAGACTGAGATTCTAAGAAGTGGGATTAAGCCCTTTGGGAATTCAGGCTTCAGTAGCTCACAGGGCTGCTTGTTCTTCCTCTCCTCGTCCAGATTTTCCATGGTTTTTTTTATAGTGAAGTTTTGTGGATTTTTTTAGTTTGTTTGGTTGTTTGTTTGGGTTTTTTTGACTTGATTTTTCCCTTACTTTAATTTGTTGTTTAGCACTTAATGAAATTAGAATTGCAATATTAGGAAACTTCTTCAGACTTTTATATAGGATTTAGTCTTCAACTTGCCTAAATTCTGTAGGGTCTGAAAGGACCTATTAAAAATTTAATTTCATGATCACATATGTCGGTTTTCTAGATGAATAATTTAGTATGATACCTTAGATGGCACTTAAAATGAAATTACTTTGAGCAGTTTTGTCTTTATTTTCTTTGTCTCATGACTTTCTCATATGTCCATAGAACGTCACAGAAGAAATCTCTTTTTGTGTTGGCTTTGTAACCTTGTTTATCGATGTTCATACAGGTATGAATGATGTTGATTTAAAAAAACCCCTAAACTATATTCTTAACATCTTCAATAGAGCATAGTAGCATATTTCCATATTCAGTTTGCTGGGCCTGAATTTTGTTTGGGATTGCTATCTGTATGATGGCATTCATAGATATAATTATGACTTTCTCTGACCATTACCAAGCACGATTAGACACTTCCAGAAGCTGTAAGATGTTGTTTTGTATATCTGAAGAAATAGCCTATAGTCAGTAAAATGATAAATGTGGGATTTCCCTCCCCAGTCCGAGTTCAGCTTTGTTTCTACTTTGCTCCTAGGGGAAAAAAAAAAAAAAGGAGGTTAAAACATGCTTGTACTTAAAATAAAAAGTAGAACAAGTGTTTCAACGTATTTAGGGTACACTTTAATTATTGCATGTAGACCTGAATCTTCATGTTCAGGAATCCTGTAAATGCATACTGATACGTAAGAACTGTTGTACGTTCACATTCTTCCTTTCCTATTATACTACTATAAAATGATTTAGAAAAGTAAATTTCAGCAGATGAACAGACTTCTTTAAGACTAAATGTAGAAAGCCTTTTTGTGAAGTTGTTTCTTTGCTGGATTTTAGAGTAAGTAGAGTAGATATTTTCTTTATACTCAGCAAAATGTGATTACAGTAACAGCTACTTACAGTTCTGGACTGTAAGTATCTGTATACTTAATCAAACCTTGCAATCTGTGTTTGGTTAAAAAAACCAACCAAACAAAACGTAAAAAAGGTAAAAGAGAAGTAATTACTTGAGCTAGTTTTGTATAATTTATTGAAATTTTGTATGCTGAAATGGTTGTTGATTAATATTTTGAAATAATAATATTGAAAATATTAAATAGTTCTAGTGTAAAATTTATAATTTTACTGTTATATTTAGGAAATTTCAAAGTGGAGCTTAATTATTTGGTATATCAACTAAAGATAAATCAAAGAGAGATTCTGTGAGGAAGGTAATTTACTGAAAACAGATTTACTATAGGGGGGTGCTATTTCTAAAGCAAAGCAATGTGCATTCTTTGTTAGAACTGAGAAGCTGCCTAAATTTTCTTTTTTTCAGTGAGCAGTCTGAAAAGCTCTAAGACGTTGATTCAGAGTGCAAAGCTGAGTACATCTTTGTGGTCTTAATTTTTATACCTTCCTTGAAAATAAATAAAAAAAGATTTTTCCAAGGCAGCTGGGAAGTCTTGTTCAGTTCTGTGTGTTCAAAAGAATGTTTGTCTAACATAGAATGTTTATTTTGAAGTCTGATCTTCCCTTCCTATCCAGAAGCTGGCAAAAGTGATTTGTTTGCAAACAAGAAGGGGAATTGTCGGTGAGCAGGAAACTTTCTCCCTGCCAACCCCCCAAGCTTTTTTCCAACTTCTTGAACATTATGCCAATTGTTGGATAGGGAGTAACTTGAAAATGGTTTAAGATTCAGAGTTGCTTTCTCTAATTTATTATTTCCTTATAAGACTTTTGCAAAGCCATGTTACTGTCCACCTAGCAAAAATACAGTGTATGTCCAGAAGCGTATTATGTCCCAAACTTCTGTTTGGAAGGGAGAGTCCTGAGATCCAGCTGTTACAGCCAAGCTATGATAATTGTATCAGTAACTTACCCAGATAAAATTTTTGGGGAGTTGGAATCCTAGTGAAAGGTGGAGGATAATGGTACTGAAGGGTTCTTCAACAGTAACTGACACCTTCATAGGTCCTAGGACAGAAAAGCTTTTTTAAAGGACACTTCATTTATTGCAGGAGTTCCTGCGTGGGCTCTTAAAAACAGGAGATGCAACAGCAGCAAAAAGAAATAATATTTTACAGAACTCACAGTTGAAAAATGTCAGTGAGGTCATTGGCACTGGTCACTAAGGTTTTGGTCTTAAGCACAGCTTTCAAAATCAGACAGCACTTTACATGACTAACATTTTTTCAGGTATAATACTGACTTGGTGAGGTTTGATATGTGGCTCTTCAGAGGGATCAGAAGCTGACAGAGTCCTGGCTGACCAAATCATTGTGTGCACCATCAGCCAGTGCTGCTGTGCCTGATTCTGGGCAGTATTAGAGCGACACCATTGCAGGAGGTAAACATGCATCTAACCTATGGTGACGATTATTAACATCCCTGTTTATTCCCTCTTCCTCTTCATTCTGCCTGTGCTTCCCTTTTCTCTGACTTCCTTCCTCTTGTTTATGTTATTTATCCATCTCTGTTTTGTTTTGTATTGATACAACTTCAATGGATGAAGCTCATCCTTAAATGTGGTTTTTCCCTGGACTTCTCAAACCTATTCTAGAAGTTTTCTAACTGGGTAGCAATTGCTAGCCTTTTGGAAGAAACAGCGGTTGGTTTAGTGGAATGAGATATGGCATGTATTGCCATATGTGCTCCCCCTTAAGTGAAATACAAGCTATAATATTTTTCTTCCTTTATTTGCAAAGTATAGAAATGATTTCTGTTACCCAGGAGAAATGAAGATCACAGTTGACCAGCATAGGGGAATATCTATTGCAGTAGTGGGAAGGGTGATCCTGTGAATAAGATGCTAATCTAAGATTTTAGGGGTATCAATTGAGCCTGTTTCTTATACATCCTTTGGGGGCATAGATCACTTGAGAAATCTCTATGCTTCCTTCCCTTGCGTATAAGGTGGTTTAATGGCTCTGCAAAATAGAAAAGTAACAAAATCAAATAAATACTGAGGCATTCAGGAATCTGGACCATCTGAGTATTTCAGGTGGTCCTGACTAGCGGTGCCAGTACATTTGGGGGAAGACTGAAATACTACTTTTTTTTTTTTTCCTGATAAATTCAACAAATTTTTCCTGTTTACAAAGAAAAGGGCCTGAGGGTCATCTTATCCTATTATTTGTTGTATCCTTGATAATATGGCAAGCCTCCGGAACGTCTGTCGTTCAAATTCCCAAGATTGTTGCATGCATTTTTTTGACTTGATTAAGATGAACTGACTATGAATTTTGCCAGTTGTACAAATAGTGTCTGTGGTCATTGGGGGAAGCCTGTCTTCACTCTGTCTTCCTAAAACCCAGCATTTTGTTTAACCTTTTGTGGCTGTTAGGCTGCAATAAAGTCTGTCTTCTCTAGAATACATCAGAGTTAAATGCTCTTTATATAAATTTCCATGTCCAGGCTACTTCAGACTTTAAGATGCACATAGCCTGCCATGTGCTATAAAGGGGTTGAACAGTGGTGTGTTTTTTTGGTTTCTTGTTTGTTTCCCCCCCCCCCCCCCCCCCAATTTTGTGCCATGTGTTTTAGGCCTATCCAAGAAGTATTTTTCTTTCTAGGTATTTAACTTTAGTTCTCCTTTGGCCTCTTGTTCATTTTGGTTCCAGCTCTGACTTCTGCATTGGGACTGGGTTAAAATGGGGATATCTTTTGTGACATTTCTGTCTTCTGTCATCAGGATTTCTGTAGCGATGTTTTTAAAGGTATGGGGAGACCTCAGGTACATTTCTGTTCCCTTTTACAAATGGAGACATAACATGGAACATGAATTGTCTTCATGCTTCCATGAAGAGCTTTTCCAAAACTCGTAAAAAAATGACAGGAATCCTTGGTACTTTCAAGCTTGTGCTGTTTCAAATTGTTTAAGAATTTTGATATGAAAAGGGTTTTACTTCACAGCAGACTTCAGTGATTTCTTTAGCAGTAGCTACTATTTTGAAAAGAAGGATAAGTGGTACTGTACTTCACCACCTGCATCTGTATATCTTTCACACTGACAGTATGTTTCTAACTTTGTACTTCTGAATACTCAAAGTGATTTATTAACTTTACATGTAATGGTAGTTTTAAAGTATTTTGCGTGGCATAATTACTGATGTTCTTTCTCCGTGGTCTGTAGCGTGGTTCTTCTGTGCAGACCTGGAAGTGATATCTTTTGTCATAGATCACCAAAGTGCTTACATTCAAAACTTTACATAGACTATTAACAATACTTAGAGCTCAAATGTATTTTTATCAGGGGTTTATAAGTGAAAAGACAGAGTTTATCACAGTCCTCATTAATTTGGAATGTAAGTTGCATTAACAGCTCGCTTCTGGAATTTTAAGGGCAAGCAAGAGATGGCATGTGACCTTTCATGGGGAAAGATTTATATAAGAAGGGAGCTTAGGGGACTAGGGTTCAGGAACCAGCAAATTATGCCAGAATTTTAATGTGTTGCATGTTTGTATTGTTTAAAGAAAAAGATGGGAAAAGGGGAAAGAGAAAGAGGGCAGATCAGAAGAGGTTAGCTAGGGAGAAAAGTTGGTTTTTGCTTAATAGTTTAAGGTATGGACTGCTCATTCAGCATTCTTATAGGCTGGAATTTCGGTTTTGGTCTCGGAGAAATTCACGATGTGTATGTGTTGTTCAGGGACAAGAATGTAACGTCTAAAAACTTGAAGCTTGATTTACTGTGTGGTCAGCTTTGATTGTTAATGGATTAAAGCGTTAATCCATCTTAAAGGTAAAGACACTATTGGATGATGATGATTATTACCTGGCACGCTTCACGAAAATGGAATTGCAGTTCATTGCTGTAAGTGTAAAATTACACTTTTAAAAATGGCTGCAATATCTTCACGTTTTTTGTACCCCACTTTATATGACATAAATATTTTACTACAAAATCAAAGAAAAAAAATTGCAAAATACTTCCATTAGAGTATAGGAATAGTTCTGTTTTTGTAGGAATAACTTTATGAAGATAACAGTAAGAGTGTTTAATAATAGTAAAGGCAGTAGTTTTGTTGGAAATATGTCTTTAGAATTCTTGTTCCTGCCAGGCATGTTTTGCATGTATAATTAATAATGAAAGCAATTACTGTTTTATGTGGAACACATTGTTAATATGCAGTGATGTTCCATGCTATGCTTATGCACGTATATACTCTATTAAGTAGTTTGTTGTCTGAGTGATGTGCATAGTGCATCTGAGTTTAAGCTGTTTCAGAAACCTTCAGAAACTTCTGTGTAATTGATTTGCATTCAGTGAGCAGTGCTAGCTATGGGGTTTCCACCAGGTTTTTGGGCAGTTCGCACATTATTTGAAGGGATACCAACAGACAGAAGTCTTTGTATTGATGATATAAAGATCCCTCTTGCTGGCTGTGGCTATCTGAATCCATTAGCACTGGAATAACCTATTTTTCCAATTTAAAACCAAGGTGTCAATGAATGACAGCTCTTCCTGTCACTTTCAGTAAAGGGAGTGGAATGAAGAGAAGAAACTCTGTAATCTTTGTAGATCTGGGTTCTGTAAAGCAGATACTGGCAAGCACTTACTGAGGAGGTCACTACTGGTGTTCACTGGCTGTTCAGCGTGTGTGTATTTTTAATGTGGTGTCACATTTGGTTAATTAGCTTTATTTAATAGGAATTTCACTTGGATACTGAAGGAATGTCCTTTTAGTGTTAATTAATAAAAGGAGCTTGAAAGAACCCTTTCCAAGGATATATGCAGAGCGGAGGGAATGTGGTTGGGATCTAGAACTTATTCATGGGAAAATCTTAATCACCTTATTTTATTTTTTTATCAGAAAAAATGGACAAAGGCTGTTTCTTTTGCAGTGAAAGCAGTAGAGACCAGAGTGGGGTAGAGGTTACTCCCTTCTTTAGTTTAACCTGGGGAGCTGTACGGTATCATGGAATAGGGAATGGCAGTCTGACCCAATGCCAGTGTGTGCACTTTTGAAGCCCAGCTGATGTAGTGAGCCTCAGTCCATGCAGACTTGAAGTAACTGTACCCATTATACGAAGTATGGGAAACCAGAGGATACATTTAAATGCATACCAAAGGCATAGACATTACTGGTAGGGCAAAATCATATATGTGTGTATATATATATATTTAAAGTGTTCTCCCTACTCTCCATTCAGATTTTCTAATTTGCTCTTTAATAGAGATCTTCAAACTTTGTTAAATATTTGTAATAGATTCCTTTGCATAAAGTCGAATTCGGTATGATTGATTAAACATGTTTTCAAATACTCGATCAGAAGAATTAAAAAACCCCAACAACCTCTGTGTTTGAAAAATCACTAGAAGATAAAGATGTGAATGAAATCTGACTTAACAATGAGTTAACATTTGGTATGTAGCCTTGATGTTTTTGGAAAGTTGTCAGTAGTTATGAGTAGCATATATTGAAACAAATTGTAGCTGTTGTTGAAATCCCGTCATCTGTTTTTTCTTCTGTTTCTGCCTGTTGTGCTACAACAGTTGAGAATGTAAAATCACTTAGGTGTTGAGTTGCAGCCACCTCTTGAATAATCTGATGTCTTCAGACGTAACTGCTCTGCTGAAAGATGAGTGACTTAATAAAAGTTGGCTGAAGGCAGATATCATTGACACCCCATCACCCCAAACCATGACGTTTAGGGACTTTCTACGATTTTACTGATGTTTAACTAGTTAGATTTAAAAATGCCAGCAGAGAATCAACAGTGATTACGCTATACAAAGTGTTGGAAAAATATGCTGAGCGTACTGTACTGATTTGCTTTTATTATTAAATGGGAGTGCAGCCTCTGAGTCTTCTCTTGAAAAGGTTTTAATTTTGGTTAGCAGCATTAAGCAAACTACTTTGTATATCCATTCATGTAAAGGAGTAGAGTCCATAAGACAGACCTTTTCTGTCTATCTTTTTGCTTCTGTATAAGGATTAAGTGTAAATTTCTGTATTTGGGTGAAGTGCACTTCTAATCAAAGTCAGAAGCTTCTTGTGGGAAGGGCAGGCCAGGTCCTCACTGCCTGTGGAATGGAGATTCTTTCAAGTGTTCCTGGGTCTAAACTTTTCACAGAGTGTAACTTGCAGTTCAGTAACTTGTGTATTTGAAAATAATAATTTTATTTATTTTCCAAATTTATCAAAATTACAATGAATTTTACTTTGTAATTTGAAACATATATAGCTCCAAGATTCTGAAGAATTGCCCTGATCTGGAAGGAATGCAGATTAATTTAAAAAAAAAAAAACAAATCCTGTGTGTCCTGTCCCATGTTCCCCCCACCCTTCCAACCCTGCTAAAAACAAACCAAATTGTGGTGTAATGGAAAGAGTGTTTCCCACCTACCTGTATTGTATACAATTTAAGAAACCATGTGAAGTAGTTAGATTTTATGCATTATAAGTAGATTTGTAAATCTCTGTCACAGGACTTTTCTATGGAAGGCTTAACAGTGCTTTTTCTGTTTGTTTTGTGGTTTGTTTTTTTTTTTTTTAATTTTCTTTTTTATTCACATCTGATGAATGTGAATACTTATTTTTCATATTTTTTCTGATGCTTGTATCTTGGATACAGAACTATTAACTTTAATTTTTTTTTTCCTTTAATGTGTTGCTTTTCTATGATCTGTCCTTCATGCATCATTCCATAAACTCTTTTTCTAACTTTGCTCTTCCTTTATATTTAAGTTGATGATTTTCTGAAGATTCATCTGAACTGCTGTGGGCCTTAATTTTGACTATTTAATGTCTGGAATTTTTTTGAGACTTCTGTGAGTCTGAAAAGGATCCTGAAAAGGATCCTTTTCTAATGTTTTTGAAAACTCAGATACCAAATCAGTTGCACTTGAACTGGAGGTAGATAGAAAGTGTTTCTTTTTTCAAGAGTGCTTTCCCAACAGTGGTCTCTAAGATGGAAAAACCAGGAATAACTGTACTGGGCATAAATTGCCAAGTTTTGGGAACAGGGGTCAAGTTGTATGAGAGGAGGTCAGGAACCGCCCTGTGCCATTCACAGCTGCTTCCAGCCAGCTTTGAAATGGGTGTAAACACCCCAGTGTGTGCCAAAACCTCAGCCAGCTTGAGGAGCCGGTGGCACATCTGCTCACATGTATTTAAGACACAGCAACAGCCATAGGAGGCAGGAGATGTGGAAGGGGACATTGCTGGGGACACAGCTAGAGACACAGTGTTGGAAGGAGGTGCTCCATGCCAGAAGAAGTACCACCCTGAGGGATGCTGGCCACCGGTGACCCATGCTGGTTTGGGGACACCCATGCTGGTTTGGGGACACCCCTGCTGGGACTATAACCTGTAGATCTGTGCTGGAGCAGAAGAGAATGAACAAGAGCAAGGAACAGCAGAATAAAACTGCTACGCGCATGACCACAACCTCCTCTACTGCCCATTACCTCACCAAATGAATTGGGATGGATGAATTGACAAGGGAAGCTGAGATTAAGGAGTGGGGAGGAGAAGTGCTGGACTGAAGTGGATCCTGGAAAAGGAGAGGAAAGATGTGTTCCCAGATGTTTGCGTAATGTTGTCTTCCTTGTACCCGAATCAGTGGTCAAAACTTTGTTTTAATTAGCAATAAATTAAATGGAAGTACCAAGTCCCTGAGTCAAGACTGGTTTTGCTGTGATAGTAACAGGTGGTCTATGAAGCAGCCAGTTTTTAATAAACAAACCTTTGACTAGTCCATATATACTGTGTAGAATCTGCTAATTATCTTTGAGGACATTTTAAGCTGGTTAGAACAGGTGATGTTTCAGACCTAATGAATCAATAGCTAAATCTACTAGGTAATGCTAAAGACAAATTTCTGAATCTGTTGAGTATCCAGAGCGATTTGACACATGTTATTATTGTACTGATGGTAATCTAATCATAACTACAAGGAGAATATAATTCAATATGACAGTGTACTCTATTATATTTTTAAGTCATCTTGTAAAACTATTTGGAACATTCTGAACCAGTCTTCAAGTGGCCAGAGCTTATTGCTACTCCTTGTTTCTTTCTCTTGAAAGCACTTACTTCTTGCTGAATAGTAACTCAAACCAGTTTGTGTGTATTTGTACGTCTTATTTTTAAAGCTAGTAACTTCCTGAGAAGTGTTACTCAATTAGATTCAAAACTGTGGCTTCAGTTAGACCACGATAAAGCACCCAGTTGATAGCAATTTTGAAAACATCCGCTACTTGCCTTCAGTACTCCAGAGGGAAAAAAACTGAAGCATGTAGGAGTGTTTTACAGAAACTCTGTTAGATAGTAGAGAGGAGTAAAACAATTTGAAAGTAGAAGGATTTAAGGGTCCATGCTAAAAATCGAGTAAGGTCTATTAGCTAAGCTAATAACCTAAAGCTAAGGATTCTCCTTGGCTTTCCTTGAGAGAGAAGAATAATGCATGTGCAGAAAAGTGCAAAATTTTTTTTTCTAAATAGTACTTGGAATATTTTATTCTATATATAATGATTCTAAGGTATCTCCTCAGCATGTGAAACTTTCAGTTAATTATTGGTTGTTTTGGAATGATTTCCCTTTGGTCCTAGATACGAACTGAAGTGCAAGTTCAGGTAGCGTAAGAAGTTCAGTCTGACTTTCAGAAAATGTTCAGAGGTGCATTTCTTTCAGGTAAATTCCTACTGAGGTTTATAATCCTTCTTGAAAGCAAAATGGAATTACATGCAGTAAGGTCTTTTAACACTGGTGGCCAGCATTAGTGGCCTTCCAAGGAAAGTAACCTAAAAAGACTGATAACATTTTGACATAAAGGAGTGAATATTATAAATACTAAAAAATTGTACGTCTCTTAACTCTGAATTAAAAGAAGTTCCTATATGGTCATGTATGTAGTGTCTTTCTATCAGTCTAATAAAAAGTGAACTAGAGCGATTGGTAGCTTCAAAATGTGATGAAGGAGAAGAAATTTTGAGCTTCTTTCCTGGATTTCATTATTTATAGGTGTAGTTGGTAGTGTCAGAGGTCTCAGTCTTTTGAGAACTGGTGTGGGTTCAGAGTAAGAAAACTGTTACCTGTGTTTCCACAGAGAAACTTAGGGGAGTTATACATAGCAGGGACTGAACACTTTTTGCTGATGTAATTCTCTGATACTTCCGTTACAGGAACTCTTGGTATCTCTCTTGACCTCGGTCATTCTGCCCTTTCTTGCTCTTGGCCTCTCAACCACAAGGTCTGCTCTGCTTAGAGGGTGCTTGTGCTCACTGCTGTCTTGGCTGAATTTGTGTCTCTTTCTTGCTTTACCTGACAGTATTAGGACAACTAGAGGAAGAAGAGATTTGATGAAGATAGGACTTAAGAAATGCAGATAACATGGTAATTTGAAATTTTAGCTCAACAAGGGAACAAGTTCTGATAATGAGTCGGTGATGGGACAACCCTCAGAGTGAAGCAGAGAGTAGTAGAGGCTATCAAGTAGGCGACTGCATAGAAGAATGGGAGGAAGGAGCTCTTTGAGTGAGGCACACAATGTGAAAGGTACGAGGAGAGCAGAGAAGGCTAAAGGCTGTTTATTGCATGCTGGCAACAAATACTTATGAGTTCCTGCCATATCTAGTTGAAAATGTAGCTGTTCTGTTCTTTTTTTTTTTAACATGGAAGAAGGAAACAGGTACTGGATATCTATAGAAGAAAGGAGGAATGCAGGAGTATCTTTGCTTGCCTTGGGGGAGGGAATGCGTGTGACTGTTCTGAGAGCTGTTTAGGGAGGGAATGGTAAAGCCTTTCCATTAGTGCCTCCTAATTTTGAAAGGATGTTGAGATGAATGAGTGGGGGGAGAGAAGTGATAATTCAGTAGAAGATGCTGTGTCAGAAAGAGTATGTGGGACAACACTTGATCTTAAACAAGTGAAATTAGTGACCCTATTCAGTTCTTACAGTGTAAAAGATATGGACCTCCCTTTCCCTACAAAAACTGCCTCTGTAGCCATGTCTGTATTTGTTCCTTGGTTTCTGGCATCTCCTAACTGCTTTCTCAGCACCTCTGCAGCTTCTCTCTAAATATGATATCTCTTTTGGCTTGTAACTTGCTGATTCCATCTCTTACTGATGCTTACATCTCATAGCTTAGCCTGTCTGATGGCAGTTCTTCAGCATGCTGCCCTTGGGAATCACAATCAGTATGTGCTATCTTGGGGACAGAGATTGCTGTTTGGAGTTCACCCCGTGTATTTCATATGCCCATTGTATCAAGGACATCTGTTCCTAAATTATTTTCAAGAGAAAATCATAGAACATTAAGTGTAAAAATACATAAACTGGAGAAAATACTTCTTACTAAATTGTCAGATTGATTCTTCCTAAATGCTCTGTGAAATTTATTGTGGGTTTCAAGACAGAAGCAAAGTCAAACTGTAAATTAGCTGGAAGCTTAAAGGAAACATATTTTTTTCCACCATAACATTGATTTATGAATTGCTTTATGCTAGCAGACTTGAGTTGTGTCAGACTGAAAATTGTTTTTTATGGTAAAGCCAGGAAAATAATGTATTCATTGCTGCTTGGGTGACTGCAGAGGAAGCAGCACATATGGACTGCTACTACCAATTTGTACTGTTTCATAATATCGAAGTATAGCTTTGAGAATTTCACAAGAAAATATTTTAAAATCAAAATGTTTAATATCAAAGCTTTGTAATACGACTGTAGAGAAAGGGTGATCCAGTTGGATGTGATGGGTCAGCATAGATTATTAAAAGTAATAAAAGATACTTTAAATGGTTACAAATTTCAGCTTTGGTATTTAGGAAGTTTTATGTATAATTTAATGAAAACTGGTTTCTGAAGCATCTGCTTTTATTTTAAATCAAACCTTTATCCATGCTTGTAGTGATAGCACCTTGCTTCCATATCATTCTTCCCACTATTGTACCATGCTTTAAATGTGGAAAGCAGAAGTTGAAGGCTGTTGATTGCATGCTTTATGTTGTGTGGTGGCTTAGTTCAAAGTTGTCCTAGCTTTCAGCATTCCTCTGGGGTAGTATTGATTAATGTAAAAATTGCTTTCACTTTTGCCACATTATATTGTGGTGTACCCCGGAGCTAAAATTCAATAAAAACTGCTATGATTTGTTTCAATATTTACTGCAGGACTTCAGCAGGTGAAGAAGAAAATTCATATTTGTATGTCGATTCCTGTACCACTCGGGATGACAGGGTGCTACAGTTGAATATTTGTGGTGTTTCTGAAGGGCTTACTAACTGTAGCACTGTGGCTTTGAAAAAAAGGAAAGGTTAAAAGAAGAAAATTGCATCAGAGAAGTTATCAGAAATCAGCAGTCTCTCTACGCCTTTCTTTCTGTGTAGAAAATCACTGCTGACTTGTCCAAGGAAACCATCTAGAAATACTGGCAAGAAACTAGTGTCCTGGATAAATTGTGTGGATTTTTAATTTATAGACTTCTTCTCTTAGGATCGCTTGTTGACAAATGTTTGATTTGTTTTTGAAATACCACATTATCCGTTATATTAGTTTTTAACTTACTACTGTTTGTAGAGACAGACTAGAATTACCAGTAATCATCTGTCACTTCGAAAAAAATACATGATGGCCATAGGCTGGATGCAGGTTGCAGCTTCATTTCGTGTAGTGACTCCTTGTGTTGTTACTGGAAAATATTAAGACTGTATTTATTACATAACTTGCAAGACACATTTGAGGAGCCTGTTCTACCTCTTGTGGCAAAAAATTTCCTAATATTGGGTATATTCTGAAAATATTCTTAAATCTATGGTGATTTAAATTCCACCAATTTGCCTCTAAGTAATTGAATTTTATCTTTCAGCTGGCCCAACAGAAGGTTTGGGAAAAATAATACAAAGATTTCCTCAGAAGGACTGGGAAGACACTCCTTTTCCACAGGGAATAGAGTTGGTAAGTTTGCACTACATTTTGTAATTTTTAGAATTTCTTTCACATACAATTGGAAGATACATCTGCCTTCATGAAGTAATCTGTATTGTCTAACCCGACAGGGAATGGATAGAAATTACATGAGTAGAGGGGATAGATAATAGCTTTAAGAATACGGATTTTGGCTAACAGAAGATAACTTATTCTGGTCTTTACCACTAAGTATAGATATTCCTAGAATACAGAAGTCTGCTGCAAATTTAGAAGTAGTGTATTTAAAATGAATGTTTACTTGTGTCAGTAATTTTATCATTGACTATTATTTTTAGAAGCATCCTTCAGATGGCAGATGACTTTTCGTTGTCGTGTTCAAATAAATACAAATGTGTGTTTGTATATTGTAGATTAAAAAAATAATTAAAAAATAATATGCCAATACACTGACTTGATTAAAATGGTTAGTCTTTACTCAGTATTCTGTCCTTGACAGATGGCATAATGGGTGCTTACAAAAATGGTACACTGAACAAGGCTAGTGTACAGTGATCTCTTTTAGACACCCTCTCCGAGAATTCACTAAGTACCACTTCTTTCCCTTCCTTGGTCTCATGATGTGAGATGCAATGAAAAGGTATGTCTTACTCATCCGGATCAGGGACTTGTTAAATTTATGGCTCTAAAAATCCTGCAGAGAAATGAAATATTGAGGTCATACTATGTAAATTAGATTTCTGAGAAGTCGGAGTGAAACTTACTGCTGTGAATTTAGGAACTAGAGAAGGAGATGGCCCATAGGAAATGTTGCAATAGAAGTCTTTGTACTGTGAGACAAAATCAGCTGCAGAGGACAAAGACACGAACTCTTCACTGGATTTATTACAGACATGTAGCAAGCTTTTACCAGTGTGATACCTTTCAACCAATGCTCAGCTCACTTGCTTAGCCATGATGTGTCATTGGCCGTGTGTTGTCTTCTCCAGTGAAGGAGAGGGGAGGGGATCTTGGTGTTTACTGCTTGCTCTCTGCTATAGCAGAGGTTTATGTTATTCACTGTGTGCCGGTGTACGCGACTGGCTGCTCGTTTTCTTCAACAGTGTGGTTTTCATTTCTTCATGGTCAAGCATAAGCCTTATGTTTTGGGGGGATGTCATACCTTAATTACTGGTGTAAGCATTATTTCTGATACACGTGACGGATAGTTACAGTGTTTGTGGTACACTTGCATAATACTACATTTAGCAATGTAGTGCTGTGCTGAAACAATGGAAGCTCCTGCTTTCTCTGAAGTGTTTCTACTACTGTTACAACATTAGACCACTCTGTATAGCAATTGCTGTTTGCTCTAGCTGGTAATTCTCGACTTAATACATGCCTAGCCAGCACATGCTTTATGACTGCTGACCGAGTTCAGATAAAGTGGCTTTTTTTATATAGTACGCACAGTTGTAGCTCATTAGAAGAGAAATAAACTTTGATGCCAAGGCTTAGGGGTGTTTTCTTTTTTTAACCACTCTGTTGGGGTTGAACTGTGTGGTTTGATCTTGCCTTAAACAACTGCAAGAGTTTGAGTCGTACTAAGATTCATTTTTGTCATACAGATCTTCCTTACCAATTTGTTGTGGTTTGAGAAAACCCATGACAATATTATTGTCGTTTAGACAATCATTTTGTCATCCCATTACCCCTCCCCACCTGGCAAGGGAAACTGGTGAAAACAAGGAAACACAAGGGTTGAAATATAAATAGATTTAATAGGATAAGACCAAATAATTAACAATAATACTAAAGAACCAGTATTAATCCTGATACTAATATAAGATAGACAAGAATTATACTCAGCCAATTCTACCAGTAGGAAGCTGCACACTCCCAGCAGTGGACAGCTAATGTTGGACACTGTGAGCGCAACGGCTTTGGGAGGAAGGGAAGGGCTCAGGGATCCGGCACTGGGCAATAAGCTCTCTGGACTGCCGTCATCAAGGGGGAGAGAGAACCACACAGCAAACTTTCTAATTTATATTTAATGTGACGTTCATGGAATGAAATAATTCTGTTGGCCAGCCTGGGTCAGGTGCCCAGGCATCGCTCCTCCTCGTCCCTGCACGTGGCAAGGCTCAAAACCACTGAGATCTTGAATCTCACTTAGCCTAGCCGGCTATGAAGTAAATATTTTCACAGATTTTAATAATTACACTGATTTAACTGTAGGATGTTAGCACTACAAGAAACACCTTTCTAAAGGAAGACTTTTTTTTTTTCGTGATTGAACAAAACATTATTTCTGTATCAGTTCTCAAATGGCTCATTAGGCAAAGCCATTAAGGCTTTAAAATTTGCAAGCGAAATGAAATTTGACAACTTAAAAGTTAAGGACATCTATTCAGCCAGTTGGCAGAAGTAGTGAAATTTTGATTTGCTGTCCAAACATGTTAGTTAATTTTTAATTAATTAAGATTGAGGAGTCAGAGATATTGCAAAGATCAAGTACTAAAGTAAATTACTTATGAAACACACATTTTGGCAGGATGTTTTTTTTTCAAGGTTTTGAATGAGCGTAACGTGAGTCAACATTAATTCATGGAAAGGAAGGAAGTTAAGCTGTGTTACGGTTCTCTTGTCACCTTAGGGGCAGCTTTAATATCATTGAGAGTAACAGACAAACCTTGGGGGGGTAAAAATAGAGTAATTGACATAAATGTGTATGAGAATGAAGGTAAACCTATTTATGAATAATAATAAATAGTTAGTAATTTGAGTTAAAATGCTCTTACGTGTTCTTCCTCTCCTTTGAGTGAAGATCTTTAAGGAATTATATGGTTTCTCTGAAATGGAAAAAGCTATGGTTTGTTTCTGAAAAACATGTTAAGCTCTCTTCACTGTGTTTTCACGTTTTCATGAAGGAAAAAAAGGACAAAGCTTTTTATGCCTAGTGATAGGATTGAGGGGAGATTTGCTTTTGGAGTCTTGTCTTCTGTAAAAGTTAGTCCTCCTGCCATAAATCATGGAGATCTTCAGATCTCACCACCCTGTTCCCCTACCCCCACTCCCAGCTCTGTTGTAAAGAGAATTATTTGCCTGTGAATTTGGACATTTGGATATATTTTAAGTTGTTTTTTTTACCAAATAATATAGGTTGAATTATCTAATTTGTCTTGGCATCTAATGGATGATATGATCTAAGAGTTGTTTCCCATTCATGTAGTTAATGGCATTTTATGAAAGAAGGTGAGGGAGAAATAGTGGCAAAGACCTATACCTGCTCCCACCCCTAAGCTTTAATATGTTAAGGTGGAAAATGCCTATTTGGACCCCTTGTGGTCTTCAGAGCTTGTAAAGATGCAGTTAGTCCAAGGTCCAGCCAAAAAACTAATAGACACAATCCTCTGAGACTTCTATGGAAGGCTCTTCTCTTTCCCCAACCCTGCATGTCCCCCACCCCTCTGGGCTTGAATTTGTGTGATCGGTTTTCTGAAACAAATTAAAGACAGTGTAGAGAGTGAAGTTGTGCAGGTAATTTTAAAGTTAAATGATAAAAACACTGCAAACAGTATTTTTCATTTTGTTGAGCCTAGTTTTGAAAAATGGGCTAATGTGGGAAAAACTGTGCCTAATGGACCTGCCCTTGGCTGAGTGAGAAGGGATCATTTTGAGAACATCTTATCTAGGAAAGATGATGACCCTTTTTCAACTTTTAGCCTTGACTATGTTTGTAGTTTTGTTAATTTGACACAAATATGTAGAGAATTGGGTCATTATAAAATGTAATTGCAGCTTGAACTTTACTGCAGAGTGTTATATTTGGGGTGTGTATATATATATTTTCTGTATTAAAGGATTAAGAGTTACTTAAACTGTTTCTATTTTTATGTGTGTAGCTTACTAGCTACGTTCTGGTCTTGTTTAACAAACACATAAGTTATGGAATAAACACATTGTCCAAAATTTAACAGAAATACACTTTATGAAATTTTATTGAAGTCAAATGTTTTCATTTGTCTTGTTAAATAAATTGTGTATCTTCTGGTTGTCAGGGGTAAGTGAGCAAAGCCATGAGTCTCTGTTGAGGGAAAGATTCTGTCAGTAGCTCTCGGTCAGTGTGTCTTCTTAGCGCTTCTACTTGTCTGCATCTCATCAAATTACCTGAAGACATTGTTTTTAATCTTACACTCTTTGCATTTGCCATTTCTCTAATGGCTTCACAGCTTTTAACTTTGTTCTGTTTATAACCGAATACAGAAACTTTGATAAGTGAGCCACCTGCAAATTGCTGTGAAACGTACCTGAACGTTTTGTAATGGATTATCAATCATTGCAGTAGCTTGTAAGGGCCCTAATACTTTTTTACCATTTGTCGAATTGTGTGATATAACTGAGACTAAGGTATGATATTTGTTAATATTATCTATCATACATATTGACTGTTACTACAAAAGCAGTACAATGCTCTTCTTCCATTAGCTGGAAACTTCAGTGGGCTATTTGAGAGGAATATAGGAATTTTTTTTTGTAATTTCGGCTTAGAATCTGAGCATCTTCAGTTTACTGGCAAATAGCAGTCCATCTGCAGTTTACTGAGAAATACAAGTCAAAGTGAGGTTCCTCAAGTTTCATGGAAGTAAGCTGACTTTGAGGAGAAAAGACAGATTTATGCTTGTTCTTAAAGTTAATAAAGTATTTGGCTCAGAAGAACATTAAGTCACTGGTTTTCAGAAGAACGCAGTTAGAACATACCAGTCTGATAGTTGCCCCTTTGTGGTACTTTAAATGAACATGTTTGGGTATCCTTCTCCACAGTCTGTCTGTCTCAGACAAGTTATATCAGCTTTACACAGATACTGCTGAAGTTTAAAAATAACCCTCTAAAATCAGCTGAGACATAGAGAGCAGTTTAAAATTAGGATAATCAAAGTTCTTGTTGTTGCTTGTAGAAAGAATCCTTGAGAGAGTGTGTTGGTTGAATGAGTTAGCTTTATGTTTCTGCATATTTTTCTTCTTCATAATCCGGTTTTAATTCTGCTGTATACCTTTCTAGACATCATAACTAGTTATACATCAAAGGAGGAAGCTTTGGTATGTAATGTTACACTGTAAACTCATTTTTGTCCCAGGGCTAAATTAGCTAAACTAAATGTCATCTGCATTACTCAGAGTTGGGAGGCTAATGTTAATTAGGCCAATGAAAGTCATACCTAGAAATAGATACGTTGTCTTAGGTTTAAGCTAGCTATAATGCGTTTGTGCAGTTTGAGTAGCAGGGAAGAAAATTTCCCACTGTAACCTGTAGTGGTGTTAGTAGTAGTAGTGTCATGAATTAGTAATTTTCATTTCAAGTATGTGCAAGTACAGAAATGAACATACATTTCTAGACAAGCTAATCACCTACCCAAATAATTACTTAAATTATAAAATTTAATTGTAAATTGTAAAAACTGCTACTTAATACAGTCTTTTGAAGATAACTTAAATGTGTTATGATACTAAGAGAAATGTTTCTGAAGAAAGGCTGTATGTGTCCCTTTGAGATCTGGTAGGATGCCTGCTTCCTCCCAGCGGAGGAGGAGTTGGTGGTGTTGGAGTGAGCATATTGCTCCTTTGTATAGAGTCTTATCTTTGCTGTAGATCTTAGCATTTCTGCACCTTTGAGCAGCTAAAGATATGAACTCTTAAATAGACATGAGGTATATCTTTTATGTAATTCAACTTTCAAATTCCAACTAACCTGAGATATGAAAAAAAAAATCAAATGAGAGTAAGGAGTGGTATTTATGTATTTTCAAAGTATATCTGTATTTTGACTGACATCAGTCTTTTGACAAAACCCAACGTCATAGTCCTGTACAGATTTCCACTGCATGATAATATACAAAACTTAGGAGTGACAGCTATACTTCTGAGGTCTTTGGATTTACACTGCTGATGGAGCTTCACAATCGGGTTGGGAAGAAAAAAACTGTTAAAAAAAACCCCACCAAAACCCCCAACTAGTTTGTCTTCAGAGTTGCATTGAAAAACAGAATTTCTGTCAGTCAATTGAAGACATTTTTAAGGCAAGCCAGATTTTAAAATAGCGAACTTCTGAAATTTTGGAGATTCCCAATGCTGAGTCTCTGAAAATCATTACACGTGCTGTCAAAAGTAATACTTTTAAAATTCCAGTGCTAATCACTTAGTGTTACTTTTGTTTTACCCCTTTGGTGGAAGGCATCTTTTCTAGGGAAAAAAATCTGATACTTGAACATTTTACTACTTATTTAAAATAAGACATAAGAGACAAGCTGGGTTGCAGATTAGCCGGTTAAGGCCTGAAGTGATTAAAGTTTTAAGGGTGTTAATCTTTAAATGCTTCAGTCTTAGCTAGCTGATCTGTAAGCCAATTTTTCTGCAACATTAATGCTTTTAAGGATCTGAATAAAGGGTTTTCTGCAGCATCCATTTAACCTTCAGTGCACTTGGTCAGCTGCAGAGATTTTGGTTTTGAGAGTGTTTTTTCGTCTTTTCACTCAAACTTCTTTTACCTATCCAGAATCTTTACACATGTAATTATTTAAAGAACCAACTGCATGACAGACCTCAGTGTAGCACTTAAATGCCTTGTGGTATTCTTTCATTTTCATTATATTGCAGTACAGATTCTTTTAGCAGTTAGTAGAAAACAGATGATAGCAAAAGCACAGCTAACTTTTTTATTGGAGTTGTATTATGGACTCAGTTTATATTCCTTTAACTTGTCTATATTAACCTCCAGTGGAAATCTTAGAGCACCATAAATGTGGTGTATTTTACAGTAATGTCTCTGCTGCGCTGTAAAATATTTATATTCCGGTTTTAGCATCCCACTGCTTTTACTGAATGGATTTTAGCTCCTGGATTTTGTAGACTAGTGGGGTAAAATAACTTTATATTGAAATCTAAGGTCTTGCAAGTAGTCCTTGTGTAGCAAAACTTGGTCTTACTTGACTACTGTGAAAGGGTATAATTAATATGTTTTATCTATTTTTTTTTGTTGTTTTCAAACAAAAAAAAAAGAAAAATGGAACACTTCATAATGCAGTCAACAGTTTTGGTGAAAATGGTAAAATATTGAAGTGACACCTATTTGGAAGGTAAACGCTATTCTGAGATGGCCAGAGGTTAGACGTGAGAAGACTTCAGATAAATAAAAGGAAGGGAATAAACTGTCTTCCTTGTCCTGTGAGAATAAGAAGAGCAATAAGGAATGGATACTGTAGCAAAGATTTGGTGTAAACAGTAGGAAACGTTTAAATAGATCGAGCTCGCTCTACCTAGACTGAAATTATTGAGCAGTATTATTTGCTTTTAACTCTAGATACCTATGAGGAATGACTTGAGTGAGGCTAATAGTATGGCTTGAAAAGGGGAATAGCTTGGACAGTCTCCTGATGTTCTTTTTAGATTTGTTAATCTGAAAAGCTGAGGCTTTGGCTCTCCATCTGCCTGCTTGATTGCACCTCTGCAGAGAGAAATGGTAGTAACTCATTGGGAAGATACCAAACTGAGACACTGCAGTGGTGATGAATGAAGAAATCTGTGTGGATTACCATGAGAGATGAGATCTGGTCTTCAAGCATGATTTTCAGGTGTTTGTCCTTGCTGGTATCTACAGCAACCTTTTCTTAAGAGGTTTGTTTTGTTTTGTTTTGTTTTTTGTCACTGTCAGATCAGGTTCCTGTAACTTGTCAGAGAGGAGGAGAGAAAATGAAACTTGGACAAACGTACCAATCCAGTAAGGCACTGAAGTGAAGTACCTCAGAACCACTTACCAATTTCTTGTTTCAAATTCCCACGTTTTGTTTCAGCTGGTTATTACAGATAACTATTTGTCAGCCTTCTGTAAGAAATTGGAACTTCTTTTACGCTTGAAGTGCTGTAATTAAGCCAATTTTTTGACTGAAATTTCTGGGGGTTTTTGTTTGTTTGTTTTGGTGTTTTTTCTATGTGTTTGTGCAGGGAGCTGAAAATTTGTGTGGTTTTGGAGAGAGCCAGAAAGCAAGCCCGTTGTCTATTGAATTTATAACTATATATCCAGTTGTCACAAAGCTTTCCTTTCTGGGGTTGTGTGAAGGAGCAGAAAGGCAGATAATGTGCGTCTAATCAAATACAGTCTATTGGGTTGAATACAAGATTGTGAAATTTGAACTGGGTCATTGAATGTGTTCTGGGAATCCAGAAATAATTTATCTATCTGTGAAGTTGATTCCTATGACTATAAATCAGTTTGGAATGTTTTCTAATAGTTCAAGAAAACAGTCAAATGGAAAATAAAGGCTATTATACGTTTTTCTGAAACAAATTTGTTAATAGTTTGTGTTTTCTTAAAGCTGTTTTTTTTTTTGTGCTAAGAATTTCTAATAGGTAGGACTTGTATATCATGATATTTCCCCAACCCCCTCAATTTGACCAACTTTTTAATTTGTACTTTGTATAAATTTTGTCACATTTGATGCAGGTTTCTTCTGCTGGCTTAAATCATCTCAGCAGATTTAAAGCTTGGCTTCTTACACTTGAAAACTTTTGAGATGCATTTGTACATTTTATACAAAAAAAGAACAGTATTTACAAAAAAAAAAAAGACTGTTTCCAATTTGTATAACTTCTGATTTTCCTTTCTGGACTCCGTACAGGGCTGAGAAGCTGGGTGGCTTAAACGCACACCTGGCACAAACACTTACGCAGGCTTGGGGAGGAAGTGGCTGATTTCAGTGGTTCATTGTGTGGCTGAGAGCGTGCCATGTGGAGTCCTAGGGAAGGGAGTTGGAGGCGTATTTCCAATTTTTTTCAAAGGGCAGCATGTTAGCCTCAAGCACTATCACTAACTTAAGTGTCAAAAGGAGTTGAATTTATAAATCCTGAGGTTGAGGGTGTTGGATTGTTTGTTTATAAAGCAAAGACTACTTAATACTGTTTCAGTACAGCATGTTGATGCTGTCTTTTGACTAATTGCGTGGGATTGGCAAAACCACTTTCAGATCTTTCAGTTTTTATTGTACAGCTTTTTTAGACTCTTTTTGCTATTTCCTAGTAACATCTAGCATATTGTTTTCTTTTATACAAAAGCTGGTGGTTTTAGATGGAAAGTAAAAGTTTATGAATGAACTTGCAAGTTAGAAGACATAAAAGTGAACTGGGCTATTTAGATGGTACTCTTCCTTCTGTATTATTCTTTGATAATATAGTCATTAATAATTTATGATATAGTTCTGATACCCTGATTTTAGTAATGATTTGTAAGTGACCGTGAGAATTTTAATGAAGAAACGTCCCTATTTTAAGTAAAGGTCAATAAATAGTAATTTTATGGAGTTTGTTTTTGATCACAGAAAAGTTAAAAAGAGTAAAGAAGTAATCTACATTTATGTGCAAAATACAATTTGTGTTAAGAGGAGGAAGAAGAATATAAATCTATTCAGATCTATTTTCTAAGTGTTTATTTTAGGGCTACTCACTGATGAAGAATTTTTGGTTTTGTGTGGAAATTCTTCTGAGTGGGGATCTGCCATAAGCATGACTTCTTATAATGAATTCTGAGTATGGCACCAGTATTGTGTAACTAATGATTTTGTCAGCAGTTTACCTGGACTTGTCCTAGCAAAACTTTTCTTCTTTCTCTGTCTTTATTGCTCTGTGAATGTCAGAAATAAATTGATGCAGGCCAAAACCTTTTGAAGTGGCAAATTTCTAAGATGAGAGTGTTAATGCTGCAATCTGATCCATGAAGTGTTACAGCCTTGTTTAATGTTGCTGAGACAGACCTCTTTCAGGTACGTTTGGTTGCAGTGTCTTTATGTTTTTCAAGGATATGCTGTCACAGGGTCACTTGAACAGGTGCTTTTATTTAGCTGTAATGGACACCGGGATAAACTATAAAGGAGTTTTATTTCTGTATCAGCGATAGAGTAATAAACTGAGCATTTAAACTGGCCTATAGCATGGATCTCTGAAGCCCCAGCTTTCACAGATTTGGAGATAAGGCAGTTCAGTATTAGTTGAGGATAATGCTACTTGTATGATGATCCTTTTAAGGTTTGTAGTTCTTTCTCAGCCTGCAGCTCATTAAATCTGAGCTGCAGAGTAAACCTAGGCATAGAAGAATAACATTGATACCCAAATCTTCTTTTGAATGGCTTTTGGAACTTATACTCAAGAGCTTCCCTGACCAGATATCACAAATCTTGCAGGTTTTAATGCAAGCTGAGAAAATAGGACATGATGTCTCCTGTCACCTTCTGTACGACGTCCCAGCTGTCTTTGCTTTGATGCGACTCTTACTGTTACCAGATTTCTTCGTTTCTGCATCTGTCATGTTTGTTTCTTTTAGCTACTGTGTTTTCCCTTGGGGATAAAGAAAAATTGGGTAGACTTTGAAATGTCACCTAAGCTCTGCATGTTTCCCTAATGTAAAAATATTGCAGCGCCTATCTCCATTTTGTGTGACTTCAAAAACAAAAAAAAAGAAAAAGTAACAAACAAAATGTCAAACAACAACACCTGACCCCCCTACCCTGGATATTAAAAGCATAAACTTGATCATGGTCCTGAGGTGATTTTTTTTTTTCTTTTTTTCCCCTCCCCATCTTTTTGGATTTATGTATCTAACTAAGGCACTACTGATGTCTTTGAAAAAACTTCTCTGTCCAGGTTTTGTCACACAGGTGTCCTCAAACTACTTGCTCTTCTTTTCCTTGCACTGGCTGGTTCCTTAACCTTCATGAGAAACCATGCTTTATTTATGTCAACAACAGGAGATATGAAAAACAGATCACACTCAGATACTGAACAGGCTTTCAGTTATCCTCCAGTAAAAAATGTCTCTTGTCTTTTTGTTGAAAGTATACATATTCTGACTTGAATCTCTGCCAAGTTACTTGAACTAAAGCAACCAGTATATACATAAAATCAGTAATAAAGCAATTTTAATGTAATAATGTGTAATAACACCCCTCACCCCCAAATAAAATGATCTGCTGTTTTACTGAGCTGCTAATATTCCTGTTGTCATTCTGCAATAAATTGTGGGAAATTTAATAAAAGAACTGGCTTCAACTTTCTGCTTCCCTCCCCACCGCCCCCATCTCCATGTCTTCAGAACTTAAAGTTTTAGCCCTTTACCTAAGTAAAGGCAGTTAAACCCAAATCCATTCTAGTGTGTCTCTAAAGCAAACTGGTGCGGTAAGGTCAGATTATGTAATTACTTTGTATAGATTGAGGCAGTATGTTACCCAGGGTTATAATCAAGCAAATATGCTTTTAGTATTAAAAATACCCAATGCAGTTATGATTTTGTCACTTTATCTTATGCTTACCGGTGAGCTAAAAGTGCGGGAAACATTCTTTTATTCTGAAAAATATAAATAAGTACAAAACTTTGGTCCGAGAGAGAATATCTGCTTTTGTAATTTACTGAAAAATCTGTGTTATAATATAGTATTTTAAAACCAAGCAATATTCCCCTTCTGCAAATGGCGTACACAAAATCAACCTCACTTCATTTTTAACTGTATTGTTTCCTTTTCCACATGCATTATAGCATGTGGAAAAGAGGGATGTTCATTAAAATCATGGCTTATAAGCTTAGAATGAAGAATGAATTAGATTTAATATCAAAATAGTGGGATAAGAAATGGGTACTAAAGTTACAGTCTGCATTTGTGACCTCAGTGTTTTTAACATTCTTTGAATACCAGATTTGTCTAGTTCTCGGCATCACCTCGTGATTATTCGCTATAACCACATACCAGAAAAGCTTATTTCACAATGATTTTCCTTCATTCTGGCCCAGTAATATACTCGTAGAGACTTGTTGGCATTTGCAATTTTTAAGATTTGTTGTTAGACCATTTTCTTATCTGTTTCATGTCTTGTATATTGAATTTGATCTCCTTCTCCCAAATAACAGAGGAATTGGCAAGACCTCTCAAAAAATGTGTGTGGAATACATTCTCCCCCCACCCCCAATTTAGATATTTTGCTTGTATGACCAATGTGTCTTAGCAGCAGCAATTTCTATGTGAGAAGCTTTTGAATATCTCCAGCGAGTTATCACATTTGCACCGAGTAACAAAAATTGCTTGGAAAAATCACTTGTTGCTGGTTTTGGTTATGGCTGCATTATTTATGTAAGCACATCTTCAAAGTTTTCTATTTTAAGATTCAAGATTTGTTTCTTGTTCCACTTTGATCAATATTGTTACTTAAAAGGATTAGTTTTTTGTAATTTCATATCTGAATGTCTTTCATCTAAAAGACCAGCAGCATTTCCAACTGTGTAGTTGGAAAACTGGTGGTAATATAATAAATGAGTATCTACAATTTTCTTTGTTCTTGGATAATACAGTTGAGAACTTCACATGAATTGGGAAACTGTTTCCAATTTATATAACCGAAGAGATATTAAATGAATGGAAATCCATTAAATAACAATCATTTTGTCGAGTTTGATCAAGCTTGAAAGATTGTTGAAGTTAGTTTTTTGTAATAGTATGCCTCAGCTGAAGAAAGTAAGTAGTTATTTTACGTATGCCTGAGGAAGCTTATTGCAGTAATAAATTCTTTGGAATCATATGTGATTAATAAATATTTAAGTACATTTCAGTTGGGTTTAAGATGAAGGCATATCAGCATTAAATTGTGTTTATTCTGACTGCCACAAACATAATTTTGTTTGTGTTTTGTGTGGCAAAGGCTAAGTAGTTAGTGTTCAGTCAAGTGTTCAATAATATGTTTTTCCAAAATGTTTTAGTTTACTTCCAAGGTGAATAATGATGTAATTAAGGAAAATGTAATTGAATGTCAGATTTTTGTGCTGACTTTGGCTTTAGACTTCAAGTAGTACGGTGCTGTTGTGGGAGAGTTCGGCTAAAACCATGTAGCTGCTCTGTCCCGGAGTTCAGTCTGTGAAGTAATAGAGATAACTGAAGTGGGTTGGTTTTATTAAACAGTTTTGGGGTTGTTAAAAAATGGAAAGACAGAAGCAGTTTAACCAAAAAAAAAAAAAAAGAGCCTTTTTAGAGGATTTTAGCTGCACCTTGTCTTTCAAAACTCACCATTAAGCTTGCAAGAACACTTCAAAGCTCTAGAAAACCAGAGATCCTTTTCACTGGCTTTTTTTGTAGGAACTGCAAGTGCATTCACTGACACAAGTATTTTTTAACAGTCTGTATTTGTGATTTGATGATGATGAGAAAATGTGTTAGAAGTGGTTACCTGAGCAGGAATAGTTGGTGGCATGTTTTATGATTTTTTTAATTATTTTTTTTGGATGAAACATTTTGAGATTATCAGCCACTAAATAGGCATCTATTCTAAGTATCCTAATTTCATTTGTTAAATGCATAGATGTGATCTATACTGAAGCATTTTAGGGTGTGTATTATGGGATAATAATGACATACTTCTTCTATTATTAAGGTGTGTCGTTATTACAGCATATGCACACCCTCTTATGTCTTATTGCTTAAATATGATAGTGCTTATAAGCTTTCCTTTTAAAGTATGAATTTACTGTGATGAGTTAGGTAACAGCATATTTATGTACATTATTTTACCTATTATGGATATACTTTACTTGTGGGTTGCAAAAGCAATACTACAGTGGAAACCTTAATTAAATTAGGGGCTGAATTTAACAGTGGTTTCTGAAGTGTGTTTGAAGAAGGAAACTTAATGAGTCTTGTCTCTTCAGATTATCAATTTTAAGTGTGGCAGAAAAGAACATAGCTTTCCAGTTTTAGTTTCACAGTATTTTATGTCTTGCACTGAATAAAGTAAGAGTGCAGTGGTCCGAACTGAGTCAGTTAGCGTTTTGTTTTAATATGAGTTACCTCCTTCATGTTTTCTTGTTTGGGAGGATGAGGTTCTTCCCTCTGCCAGCACTGATCCAGAGGGAGAGGAGGAAACAAACAACTTAAGCTTCAATCTAGAAATGTGTAAACAAGATTTGCCAAGTGAACCTACGTATTTCAGACCCCAATAAGAGAAAGAGTGCAGTATGCTTTTTGCTGAGACAGCTTTAGGATGACTTGTTTAAATTTCAACAGGGTGGCAAAAAGCTGACTGTGCAGTTTCTGCAAGGTTGTGTTCTTACGAGTCTGTATGTGTTACCTTCCACTTCCCTAAAGTATCTGTTCTACTGCTATGGGAACCATATGAATTTTGGAAGGCTATGTCTTAAACATAATTTTTAGCAGTGTAACAGATAAACAGGTCTAGATCTATTAATTCTGCTACATCTGGAAATGTAGTTGAGCTACTTTCCACAGTCATGCAAGGTTTATGGGAAGACATTGAAAACAAAGTCCTGGTTTCCTGGTGCCCTTGTGATAATTACATTGAATAGCAATGGAAATATTGATAACCAAGATCAGAATAAAAGTTGATCAAGCTTATTTCCATGAATCGGCGCTGGATAGTTTGGGAAGGAGTTTAAGATATCATGAGATGACACACTTGCTTCTTTTGATAAATATACGGGCGTATGCTCCTCCAGGTTTAAGGGGCTTCCACAACGGTAGGATACGTTTGGGCTAACAAGTACGCTGCATCCTCAGCAGCTTCTCCCCCGTTTCTTTGTCTGAAAGTTTTTTAAGCCCATTATTCTTTTCTCTTTCCTAATAGTCCATGGCAATGCATTCTGCAGTTGCACTATGTTTTGTAAAAGACTACTATATGTTTTATACCTACACATGATCATTTTATATAATGCGTTCTATTTAATTTTCATGAGAAATAACGAATTATTCTGTATTTATGTTATTGATTGTATTCGTAAGTATGTAGATGTCTGTTCTCTTCCTGTCCTAGAGTGTATTTTTCCCACGATGAAGAACCCCCTCTGATACAATGTTTCCTTGTACAGACGCTCCTTCAAGCCACTGGATACTGTTGTTTTTCACTGTGACTTTTAGTTCAACTGTATCTTTTTTGAACCGGAGGGACCAAAATGGCAAGTCTTACAGTCTGGGTGTACCTACCAGTTCCTCTCCTAATAATTTTAAGCCTTTGAATTTTTCTCCCGGTGGTTACGGCACATTAAAGTGAAACACATTTCAGATTCTTGTTTCTAACAATGTAGCCTGTTATTGCGTATGCATTTTTAGCATTATTTTTTTTCTCATTTGCTTTAGTTTCCACTTCTGAGTTAGGAATCATGTGATGCTTTGTTACCCAATTACTTGTTATTGTGCGACCCTTCCATGTACTATCACAAAAGACTTTGGCATTGAATGTTCCGAATACTTTATCTTCTATAGACTTGACCAATTCACTGTTGAACTTTTTTTGGATATGTTCAGAAACTGCAGTAAACAAAACAACACAACACACACACCCCCAAACCCCGTCAATCAGCCCCTACTACACATGCACAGTTCTCGGCAGAGATCTTTGTGAATATTGTTTCTACTCTTCTAATCGTTGGGGAAAACTAACCATTTATTCCTACTTTTTAAAATCGGTTATTAGTCCAGAAAAGAACTGTTATCCTATATGGTGACAATTTAGTTTAATTGAGATTGTTTGTGAATGTTCTTGCTAAAAGATTTTTGTTCTTGAAAAGTGAACTATATTGTTGTATTGAGTAAATCCATTTGCTTCTGTTGAAGAACTGTTAATAGGTAGATGACTTATGATCTTGGTGTCGGGAAGCCTTTCTGATTCTTTTCCAGTATAATTTATTTATCTGTAGGGTTACTGATCCTGTACTTTGACACTTTCTATGAGTTTGCTACATGTGGAGCAAAAATTTTGGATTACTTCAATGCTCTTTAAAGACGGATGAAACATTAGCCCATCTTCCAGTAACCTGCTATTGGCTCCAGGGGTAGAAGGCAAAAGCCACAATTTATAGCTCTCTGACATCACAGAACTCTTGTAATAATACTGCCTGTTCCTGGTGGTTTGATACTTTCATTTTCATTTTCCAAAATCTTCTATATCTTCCCCTCCAAAATACAGTTTTGGTCTGGGAACTTCCCCAGGCACCTCTCTGGGGAGCAATAATATAGAAAATTCTTACAGGGTTTTTTTGAAGCTCTTGAGTGATCATTTTACCGTTGTCTCATTTTATCCATTGTCCTCGCCAGTTATTACAAGCTTTCCACTTCAGGATGCATTTGAAACATTTTAGTAGTCATTTTTATTCCTTAGCAAATTTCTTAATTAGTTTTGTTGGAAGTGCTACATTTAACTTGCTGGAGTGTATGCTCACTTCTGCTTTCCTCAACTTGGACAAAACTTTCTGTTTCTTGATGGTTAATTGTACTGTTTAAAAAAAAAAACAAAAAAAACTTATGGCTACTTTGTGGTATTAGGAAAATAAGTTTTCCTGTAAATACTTACGGAGTATCAGATTCCCAAGAATAGGATTCCACGTGCATCTCTCGAAATACACTCTGACCTCAACAGACTTCAGAATTGCCACTTCTTTAGGAACAGTCAAGTCTGCATAAGGTTTGTCATTCCTACTCACCTGCCTTGAGTGCCTTCTTTTCCTTAACAAGCTGGGTTCATTGCTACTGTGAAGGTGTCTTCTGTTGAAAGACGTTCAAGGCCACTAGTGTGTAGGTCCTGTCTTAGAATAATGCTCTCCTAATGTGAGACTTCTCCTTACTGAGAAGGCAACAGAGGCTTGAAGTGGGACTGTTATGTTGGCCCAGCATGGTCTGACTGACCTGCTGCTTTCCCAGCAGAGAAGGAGCTGCATCGCATACAAAGGGGCAGTGCTGGGGTGCAGCTCACCATGGGAACTGTGTGGGCCACCTTGTACCCTGGGATGCGACAGGGGGAGGAGGGAAGGCAAAATGGTTTTCTGGATGGTGATGTTTCATCTCTTACGTACTTACTGTCCATTTTTTCCTTAACTTTTCAATCAATATTTGATGCAGGAATATGTAATTAAAAAAAATAATGAATAGTTTAGAAGTTTAAAAGAACGTGTTCTACCAGCAGGGGTTTTGACTCTGAAATTTCCGACCAAGTTGCCAAGAGTGTGCTTTCATGAAAGCCCTCTCATGTTCATTTGGAACAGAGCTCTGGAGCTTATGGTGCTTGTCACTGCTTGAATTTTCCTCAGTAGGAATGGTTTTGAAATGCCCATACCAAACCTCCTGTTTGTGATTATCTTTCCTCTTTGGAATTAATTTGTGTATGTTCGCACTGTATATTACATATTCGTATTGTCTGCCTTTCCTTCAGGTTTAATTGAAAATAATACACCTCTCCTTAAAATGCTTGTGGTGACGAAAATTGGATGTTAAATTCTTTTTGCTCAGATATGTATTTCAGGTGTTTTAGCAAAGGTCTCTTCAACAACAACAACAAAAAAAGATATTTTTTGATACATAAAATACTTTTGACATTAAAAAAACCAAAGTGGTTAGACTGTACCTGGTATTGTAAAATTTGAGTGCTTATCTTAGAACTTGTTCATACATCCTCTTTGGGATGCAGCTGTGCCATTTGAAGCGGTTACAGCCTAGTCTATGTGTAACTCTTTCATCAGCTCTTTGAACTGCAGGCCAGCTGTACTGTCAGACTCTTAAATTAACCGGCAAAAGATGTCAGAAAGCTTGCATGTTGATAGGCTTTAGTTTTATTTTTTGTGAGAAATTTCTGATGATATTATCAGATATTAGTTAGGAACCAGTACTGTAACTGTATAGTTTCTGCTTACTATGATCTTATCACTAAGTTATTCCTAGTAAGAAGAGCAGTCCAAATATGAAAGTGTGGAATTAGTTTAAATTATGAAATACTTTAATCTGTATTACTTAGCTCAGCATTAAGTATTGATATGTGGAATATATTAGAAGAACTCATAGTTCTTGGTTGGCGGGTTCTAACATATGTTTTTCAGCCATTAGGATTTTCCTTGTTTTAGCTTTAAAAATAAGTAAATAAAGAAAAAGATTCAAACAGTACCTTTTTTTACTTTGTGCACACAAATTGTTTAGTAGAGTCACAATATTGGACGTGGCCCTTGAGCATTCTGTATCATGTCCTGGGCAGGGGGCGAGTTAAAACCTCTACAAGAGGCGAAGTGTATCCCAAAACCAACACATTCAAGGAGAAGAATGTATATGTGCTTATATCTTCCTGCAGTTGACTGCAGTGTCAAGGGCTGTACGTGTTGAATTTTCCTGATCGGGTCCCTTTCTTCTTTTTTTTTTTTTTTTTTTTTTTTAAGATTTCAGGTTCTAATTTCACTGCCACCTCCCATAAATTTTGCACAAGACTGCAATTTACATGCAATGGTTTTTGTTACAGTAAACTTTTATTAATAACCCCACTTAGAGAAGATTTGAAATGCTTGAGGTCGTGAACCTAATCCAGGGAACACCATGGGTTGTAACTAGAGTTGAGTTTAGTCAGTGTGACTGTATGAATATATGTAAAATAAAAATCTAATCCTTTTTTTCACATATCCCTTATTTTTTAGAATTTCTGGGTCGTGAAAGAGAGGGTGACTTGTGAGTTTTATTGCATTTTTACTGTGGCTTTTAAAATGCATGTAAATAAGTACTTGCATACTTTAAATTGAAACAGCATAAGTGCATGGAGTGATGTTTACTATTTTCCTCTTACATATGCTGGCTATCTCAATATGTTGTATTCAGTGAATACAGTAATGTATTCACTTTTAAGTAGGACAGTAGCTAATATTTTATGTTTTTGTGTCTTATTTTGAATCAAATTATTCTTGTTCTTAAATTCTTTTTAAGATGATAATTTATGTAATACTTTTTTGGGGGCAGGGGGAGAAGCTTGTTAGAGGTTGTTAAATATTTTTGTACATTTACACAAGTCTTTGTGAATACTTTTGTGTGGATTCATTGGAAATGACCAGACAGAATATTTTTCTTAGATTTTTTTTTTTCCTTTTAGTTGGCAGTATTTTCTTCTAGGTTGTTTTTTTTTTTTAACGTTTTCCTTTGCTAGGAATACTATTTTTATATTACAAAAACAAAAACTTACTGTTTCTGGAAACAATTATTTTAGATGACACATAAGACCTATGCATAAATATGAACACTTTTTTTTTTTTTGCTTAACTATTAACACTTGATAATTTACTCCTTATGTATTTTGAAGAGTAAATTTACTCCATTACTCTTGATATGATAATTTACTCTTTATAGCATTATTAATATTAGTTTTGCAAAATAGACTAGCAGGCGTTATGGGAGTCAGTCATGAGTTCTGTTTGCACATTTTTGGATAGCGTGTAGTGCAGTCATGCATGAGTGTAATATTTTATCATGTTGTGCCTTTTTTTTTTTTTTTGGTGCTGTCATTAGAAGAATATATTTAGTCAGGTATTTACCATCCTAAGGGTATTTTCACTATCTCATTTCAAGTATCTGACCCTTGGTGCTCCAAACTGTGTTTTTGTTGAAATGAGTTGACAATTAAGAACCCTTCTGTTGTTAGAGTAACCAGCAGAGTTGGTTAGCATCAGTTACATGAGGAAACTACAAGTATCTGGCTTCCAGCAGATACTGGAATCTGGTACGAGAAGATACTACCTAGCAGATAATAGACCAGCAATCACAAAAAAGGCAATACTCCAGGGCTTTTTGTCCCTTTACTCTAAAGTCAAGTCAGTTTATTGATTTTTAATGTTGCACAAGGATGTGCTTTCAGTACTTACAAGAGAAATTCAGGCAATAACTTCATTTGAAGATGTGCGTTATAAAATGTACGATTTGTAAGTCTAAGGAGGTTTTTTTACTGCTTTTATGTGAGTGATGGGGCCTGCTCTATTGGATGCTGGCATGGAAAGAAGCAGTGGCACTGTGATCCAGTTGCAGCCTCTTTCCATCTGTTGCCTGACCTTTCTTTTTCCCTTTCTTTTACCCTATGTCCCAATCAATTTCCCTATTCCCATTATTTTTTAAATTAAGCAGTTGGTAAACAATACTTGCTTCTTGGAGTAATGGTTTGATAATCCCTGCTCAATACTCTGAATATGCAGCTTTTTCTTAACTTCTATACAGGGAGATAGGTTGCTCTGAAGGGGAAGTGAGAGATGCTAAAGAATGTATGTTCAATAAGGTGGCTCTTTAGCAAAGAAGCCAAAATTCAGTAGATGCATGAAACAAATAATTGTCTCAACATTAGAGGTCATCTGTTTGTGTCCAAATGAATGTATAGTAGTAGAAGGTTTGCAGTTTGGCTCTCATACTTGTTTTCCTTTCAGCTGTCTGCTTGAGAAGATGAGGCAGCATCACCTGATATACACTATGTTCATCAGTGAAGAGAGCTCTCTAAGTCCTCTTGCCCCCAAGGGAAAATTTTAAATAGCTGATCTGTTTAAAAAAAAAAAAAAAAAAAAAAAAAAATTAAAAAAATTGTGTTCACTGCAGGAATTTTTTTTTCATCTATTTCCTGAATCCCTGCAAGTGATTGCTGCTACAGATCAAACTGCAGAGGTGGAGTATTAGATAGTAAAACTGCCTAGCAACTTTTTACGTCAATCCATAAGTTTAAATGTAAGTGCCTGATCTCCTAGCTGATCAGTTGAGCATATTCCAACAGTACTAATTTTACTGTATCCCATTTCTGAATAATTTGCGTGCAGATACCTCAGTCTGTCTTTATTTTATATTTAACACGGAACTTTATGGTCTTAATCTATAATTCTTTGATGTGTTTGTTGAAAATGCTCAGAAAGAAAATTTTTTTCCTGTGTTGTCCTAGAAATGTTTACTGTTAATAAGAAAACGTATTATAAATCTGTGAGTTACAGGACCTGTCCTAACAACTGCCTGGAGAAGCTGATGGAATACTTGCTCATGAAGTTAGCAGATGACTCCAAACTGAAGACGTGAGTTGATGCACTCAAAGGCAGGGCTGCAGAGTCCAGAGGAACCTGTATAGGCTGGAGGAATGAGCCAATGGAAGTATTATGAAATTAATCAAGTAAAAATGCAAAGCCTTGGGCTTGGGAGGGAAGAACCACCTGTAGTGTTTCAGGTTAGAGACTGGCTGGGGAGCATCTCTGCTGAAAAAGACCTGGAAATCTTGGTAGACGGCAAGTTAAACGTGAGCTGGCAGTGTGCCCTGGCAATGTGCCCTGGCAGCAAAGATGACCAACAGCATCCCAGGCTCCACTAACAAGAGCACAATCAGGAGACTGAGTGATTGTTAATGTCCTTTACTCAGCGCTTGATAAATCATAGAATCTGAATCATAGAATCTTCATGGTTGGAAAGGACCTTTGAGATCATCGAGTCCAACCAAACAACCTACAATCTCTGCCACTAGAGCATGCCCTGAAGTGCCACATCTAGACGTTTCTTAAATACCTCTAGGGATGGTGACTCAACCCCCTCCCTGGGCAGGCTGTTCCACTGCCTGACCACTCTTTCAGTAAAGCAATTCTTCCTAATATCTAATCTAAACCTCCCCTGCAGCAGCTTCAGACCATTTCCCCTGGTCCTGTCATTATTCACCTGGGAGAAGAGGCCAACACCCACCTCTCTCCAACCTCCTTTCGGGTAGTTGTAGAGGGCAATGAGGTCTCCCCTCAGCCTCCTCTTCTCCAAGCTAAACATGCCCAGCTCCCTCAGCCTCTCCTCATATGACCTGGTCTCCAGACCCCTCACCAGCCTCATAGCTCTCCTCTGGACGCGCTCCAGCACTTCAATGTCCCTCTTGTACAGAGGGGCCCAGAACTGAACACAGTGCTCGAGGTGAGGCCTCACCATCGCCCAGTACAGAGGCACGATCACTTCCCTGCTCCTGCTGGCCACGCTGTTCCTCATACAAGCCAGAATGCTGTTGGCCTTCTTGGCCGCCTGGGCACACTGCTGGCTCCTGTTAAGTTGGCCATCCACCAGCACCCCCAGGTCCTTTTCTGCCGGGCAGCTTTCCAGCCACTCTTCCCCAAGCCTGTAGCGTTGCTTGGGGTTGGTGTGACAGAAATGCAGGACCTGGCACTTGGCCTTATTAAACCTCATACAGTTGGCCTTGGCCCATCGATCCAGCCTGTCCAGGTCCCTCTGTAGAGCCTTCCTACCCTCAAGCAGATCAACGCTCCCACCTAGTTTGGTGTCATCTGCAAACTTACTGAGGGTGCACTCCATCCCCTCATCCAGATCATCGATAAAGATATTAAACAAAACTGTCCCCAAAACTGAGCCCTGAGGAACACCACTGGTGACCGGCTGCCAAGAGGATTTCACCCCATTAATCACAACTCTCTGGGCACGGCCATCCAGCCAGTTTTTTACCCAGCACAGAGTACACTTATCTATACCACGATTCGCCAGCTTCTCTAGGAGAACGCTGTGGGGGACGGTGTCAAAGGCCTTACCGAAGTCCAGATAGACAACGTCCACAGCCTTCCCCGCATCTGGAAGGCGGGTCACATGGTCAGAGAAAGAGATCAGGTTGGTTAAGCAGGACCTCCCTTTCCTAAACCCATGCTGGCTGGCCCTGATCCCTTGGCTGCCCTGCACTTGCCATGAGAGCTCCCTCAAGATGATCCTCTCCATGATCTTTCCTGGTACCGAGGTCAGGCTGACAGGCCTGTAGTTCCCTGGATCCTCCTTCCGACCCTTCTTGTAGATGGGTGTCACAGTAGCCACGCTCCAGTCTCTGAAATGCTCCATCCAGTTTTGGGCCCCCCAGTACAAGAAGGACGTTGATCAACCAGAGCTGTCGTAGAGGAAGGGAACCAAGATGGTCTGGTAAGGGTCTGGTCTTGCCCTACAAGAAGATCCTGTGGGCGCTGGGCCTGTTTAGCCTGGGGAAGGGTTTTTGGGGGCCCTAACAGCAGCCTTCCAATACCTTCGTGGAGGCTATCGAGAGGATGGACCCAGGCTCTTCTGAGTGGCACATGATGGGAGAACAAGAGGCAACGGGTTCCAGACAAATAAAGGAAAATCTTTCACCATAAAGAGAGTCAAACATTGTAATAAGTTGCCCAAAAGTTTTTGTGGGTTTGTGGGGTCTCCATCCTTGGAGGTTTTAAAGATTAACTTTGTAAATCCCTAAGCAATGTGGTCTGAATTCAGTGTTTACCATACTTTGAGTGGGAGGTCAGGCTATCAGCTGCCTAAAGTGCCTTCCCTAGGACCTCCTGTGATCAGCACCATCTTACGTGTCATATGTGTATAGAGATTGGTGATGAGAAGGAAGAACTGTTCAGTGAGATTACGTCTAGGTTAAAGCTGCATGCCACCTTGTGACAGGTGGCTTTACTGAGTTACAGACTTGGCATAAAGAGAAGAGAATCTCTGTTGAGGAGTCAATATGGAGTAAAAATGGTAGCGTGTCTCCCACTCCAAGTACTTCCCGTTCTTGCAAAGTACAATACATTTTTAGATTTCCATGTGTCTTGGGGAAAAACCTTTCAGGTCAGAGGAAAGTTTATTTAAAAAATAAGTAAGTAAAGGAAAAAATGTTATAAAATCACTGTCTGATTTGAGTTAAAGTAGTTTACAGTTAATTTATTTGCATTCAAATATCTTGGATTTCTTTTGATATTAACCTTAATTCTTAATTTTTTGGCAGTCCGTTTGTAACTTTTGGCTAAACATTTTCCCATCATCTTGTTGCTGATGCATATTTCCAATTTTTACCTCTAGTGTAAAGTCTAGAAGAGTAGAAATAGGAAAATATCAGCTGTTAATTCTTCAGAGACCAGAGGCTGACATGGATTTTTCCAAGAACTGGAGGGACTTTGTAATTAGACATAGTGATTCTCTGTACTGAAGCTTTTGAAAACGTTTCTGTTGATATTTCCTTATATTTTTCAATTGTGGATGTTTAGGGAACCAGTGGATGGTATTCTGAATAAAATAAAATCATGACATAGTTCTTGATATGGATGTAAACATATTTAAATCTACAAAAGTTTCTTTCCTGGGACATCATGTTGCTTCTGCATAATACTTGGTGACGTGTTTCATGGTAGCATCTTTAACCATGGAATTTTAGTGGTTTGTTGGGGGAAAACTGCATATTGGAAATGTATCTTGTAATTCAGCCAGTTTTAGCTAGACTGTTAGGGTTTTCTTGTGTGCGTGAGGGAACAGAGACAGGACAAGCTGGCCGAAGGAGTATTTTGTACCATAGCCGTCATGCTCAGGATATAAATGGGGGCTGGCCAGGGGAAAGGAGTCCATGATCCCTCCTTGGGGCAGGCTGGGCAGTCGATCATCAGGTGCTTAAGCTTAGAGAACTACAAATTATTATGGGTAAAACATTCAATTTGCAATTGTAAACTGCTGATTTTTTTTTTAAATGCTTTTCTGCTATATGTCTTAACATTACAGGAATGAATGTGTTGTATTTGTCTTTGGTTTCATTCCTTCAATTATCTTACAGGAAAAGTTTGTCACTCAGACAGCTGTTTCCCAGGAGATATCACTTGTCTTCATCTAGTTTTGTGTTTACTTTTATTGATTATTTTTTTTCTCCATAATGTGAAAATACCTAAGAATCTGAAAACAATAATTTAGAAGTACACTGTGTGCTTGTCATTGCAGTTTGATTTTTTTTCTATGTAAAAAAAAAAAAAAAAAAAGTGCAACCACTACATTGCAAAATGGGCCTACTGCTGAGCAATAAGGGCAGAGATGAATCCCAGCACGTAGCTCACTGAATGACTAGATAGGTCACACACATCACATGATTGACTTTGTAGTTGGTTTCTTATAAGTAACAGTGCAGAATTGTTTTCCAGCTCTCCTCGTTCTCCCTGCCCAACATCCTAAGGGTACTTAGTCTGTGGACCTAGTTGTGGCTGCTATTCTTCAGCCTGGCTGTCGGTAACAGCAGGCTTTTTTCAGTTGTACGCAACCAACAACTCCTGCAATTGCTGCTGTGACCTGTTAACAAAACCAAAGTGCGTATTTCAGAAATACCTTCTGGACCTTGTTGGAAATAAGTGCATTTTGAAAAATACAACATTGTCAACATGCTGAGGTCTAGCATAGGAAATACACCTATTTTTTAATTGCTGTAAGATCGCCAACATTTTGATGGTAACCGGTGGCTTCTTCATAAATCTGCATTTGAAAAAGATGGAGAAAACAACTAGTTTAAAAATACATTTTTCCTTCTAAATATTTTAGGTATTGCTGGGCTGTTTGCATTTTATTACAGTGTTGTTTTCACTACTCCATCCAGTCACTTGGTTTCTATTTCTTTATCGCATGTAGAACCAGATAAGCAATATGTTGGTTTTAGTAATGGCTGTGCCTCGGTTTGTGATGTTAGTCAACAGCATCTGTGCAGTGTTCCTAGAAACCTGGAGAAGGCTGAAGAAGATACCACTTCTAGCTCACCAAATCTCGTGGTCAAAAGTTATTAGAGGCCTGGAAGTTCTTTCCTAAATGCCTGCTATCAGCCCTATCTAGAAACAGAAAATATGCCCCATTAACTTGAGGGAACTATTATAAATAATTGTTATTAGTTGGTAGACAGTGTGTTTGTTAGGAATTCTGTAGGAGAGCATGGATGTCTACTGACAATGCAATGAAGGTAAAAATGGCAAACTCAATGAGCAGTTGGTCTGAATATGTTTTCACATTTTGTTCCCGAAGGTGTATATGTCTTCTGTGGGAGGTGAGGGAGGTTGTCGTATACAGAGTGGTCTTTCTCTTCACCACACATGTATCGCTTGGAGTTACGATACTTAGAATACGTGAAACAGCAGCTGTGAAAGCTGGAGAAATAAATTAATCTGCTTTATCACATAATAATTTAATTTTCATGAAAAGAAATCGCTAAGCAGAAATTTGTTTCGTTGTCAGTGTGTCAACTTACTCATTTTCTTACCTCTGCTATCACAGGTGTCTAGTTGGGGTCAATAAGCAAATGTTTATTTTCTTCTTAATTTTAAATAACTTTTAAAACTCCTTAACAAGCCTAGTGGGCAGAACAATGGGATTTTTATTTTGCCTTTTAATTTTTTAAGATCCTGATTCTTAATCACAGGTTGAACTTTGAACTCTGTTTTGATTATGCAACATTTGTATGTATATTTTTTAACTTCAGGAAATGACATGAAAGATGAAGCCATAATGTTTTGCAGTTATCTATATTGTATGGATTTATTTTTAATAACTCATTTTTCGTACTATTAAATGAATGTTGAAAATTTAAGTGACTCCCATCTATTGCAAGAGGTTTTTAATTTAAAAATAATCGTGTTGGGGAAGTGGGTATTTTTCTCTGTAAAAATATTAAATGCTTGCTCTTTTCATATTTAATTTGTGGTTTTTTGTATTTACAAAATGCCTATTAAATGCTTTGTGGGAATTGCTTTGAAAGATATCTAGGGACTTTAAAGATGCAAATTGTGAAAATGTGGTTTTGCATCCTATAGCTGCAAAGTAAATAAACTGGTATTTTCCTCCAGTTGAAAATAAGTGCGTTTTTAATGTGCCATCCTGAAAAAGTGTTACTGAAAAGGGGAGTTGGAAACATCTAAAATATTTATACTCTGTTTATTAGTACTGGAAGATCTCTTTTAACACAGAACGGGTTTGCTCAGAGAGCTTTAGGCTGAGAGTGTTTTCCAGTGCAATCTGCCTTCCAGTAATTTCGATGAATAGGTTCCGTGAGGGAAATGAGAATGAAACTTAAGCGTGTGCCCGCCCCAAACCCCCAAACAAGAATGTGATATAGATAAAGGCAACTTTATGGGTAATCTAGAGTTCATGTAAATATTTTTTTGAAATCTGTCCTGTTTCTGTGTTTTATTTCATGTGAGGTTTGCAGGGCAAACCTGACTGGGGCTTCACTAGATAGTTATGCACGGAGGTATTTATCTGACAGAGGCTGCTTGACTTTTTAAACTCTTCTCATTGTTATAATGCAGTCCCAGCTGTAATGTGGAATGCAGCACGAGCTTCCGGGAAGTACTCGAACACTGCTTTAAAAAATGCCTAAATAGGAGTATCATCAGTTGGTGACTAAGGGTAACTGAACTCAGCTTAGCAATTCTTTAATTCTTTTGTTTTCCTGTCCTGCGGTGAGACGTGGTCTTGGCAATGGGTGTTGTGGTAAAGGAAAGGAAAGGTGAACGCAGCTTATAAAGCAGGAACTGCAGGAGGCTATGTTTGTTTCTCTTACTTGTTTTGTAATGAAATCTGTTGTTTCAGTGAATAAGCAAGAGGCAGTGACATGCAGAATTGCACGTTCTAGTGAGATACTGACCTGCCAAGATTCCTTTCATTTACAACATATTCCAGAAAAAACTTTTGACCAGAAGCATCGTGTTACTACTTTGTAAGCTCAGAATAAGAGAATCCAGCATTTCTGAAACTACAGTTTAACATCTTAGTGTAAGAGGTTGGTGTGGTTATAGTCAAAGAGTTGCTTTGTTTATGTAATGTTGTAAAATTCAGTATTTTACATGTTGATTTAGTTACTGCACTCTATTTATAGTTACAATATTTGCTCGCATTGTAGTTAAGTTTTTAAAATTCATTTCAATTTCTCCACTACTGTTAAGACCTTCCGTGTGAAAGAAAGGTACCCATTATTTTTCTTTGCACCTTGAGGGTTGGGTTTTTTGCACTGTTTTACTGATGATGGATTTGAGTTAGAATTTGTTGCAGTTCATTGCTGTACTTTGCTGATGGTAAGTTAAGTGTACTGGTGTCTTTTATAAGTGAGTAGCAGTATTTTCATGACACAGAAAAATTTATGGCTACATGCATACTAGTTGCTTATATACTTCTAGTAATACACTTTCTGCTTACATATTTTTAGTAATTAAGAACACAAACTCCTACAGGAAAGACATCATTACTACATTAAAATACACTGCGTGATTTAATAAGTACTGTACATGTCGGGCCTTAATTGCACAGGTGATTAGAAATCTGTACAGAGAGTGAGATGGGCACTTTTTTTTTTTAGATACAATCTGGTGCATTCTTTTTCTATTAATAAAACTCAAAGTAGCATCAAATGTGTGCAGTGAAAGGATGGTAGAACTTACCAGAACAACTAATGAAACGTCAGATTTTTTTTTTTTGAAAGTGAGATCGGCAAGATACTGAAGAAGAAAAAATTAATGGTTCCACAAAAGAAATTGCCTTGTGAGTCTGTTCATGTTTGAGTACACATTTGGAACTGGATCCAGCTGTACTGCAGATGGAGAGGCTGATGCCATGCAGCTGATCCCTTTATCTTGTGACCTGGAGTGTGTGACACATCGGATAAGGGATTCATTCCTCTCTCCTGCATTCCATTTCAGTAAATCCTTCCATGCCTGTCACCTCATTCTAAGCACGTTTTTTTTTTTTGTCGTCTTTTTTTTTTTTTGTCGGTTCTGAAGTTATTTAGGGAAACCCCAGAAACAACGTATGCAGAAAGAAGGATGCATCCTGCTGACATGCTCTTCCTTTTCCAGGAACTGACGTTCTCTTCACCTTGACTGACAAACACAAGGGATATTAAGTTTTTAATAGTCGTGTGAAATAAAATAAAAAGGAGGATGGGGACTGCAGTGCTTGAGAATTTGAGGACTAATTTTAGTTGCGATCTCAAAGATTTTTCATTTTGTAATTAGACTAGTAATTAAAGTATGTGGTCTTAAAAAACTGTAACTGAACAAAATACAAAACAAAATTCTCTTGGTTCCACAAAGGAAAAACTATACCTCGCTAATCTATTAATATTCTCTGAGTGCATAAACTGAACAACTGAAGTCACTGACATTGTTTATTTGCAGATTCCAAGTCCTTTGCCAAACCCCTTCAAAATAGGTCGAGCAAATTACAAGGCAAGAGGCAGTCAGGAATCAGGTAGTGACCAAGAGCTGAAAGAAAACAAAAGGGTACCATAAGGTACTATAAGCGTTCACCTCAGCAGAAATGTTCCTTGTTAGAGATGAGAATGTTTATATGCAATAAATATCAGGAATAGGATTAGCAAAATTGCAGATATTAGAATTCTTTAGTTAGGATCAGAGAAAACCCTTGGGGGAATTTTGGGGGAGCGAATTAGTTACATGAATAGCAAGATGACAGATGAAATGCAATGTTGATGAATGCAAAAGCATGCACATTGAAGGAAGTAATTTGAACTGTGCGAAAACTTTACTGTGTTATGAATTAATTTTACAAATTTAGAAGACATCTGAGCAACATTTTGGACAGCAGAGTTGAAGATCTCTGGCTCGGCAAGCAACAGTGGTCAAAAAACGCGAAAGCTAAGATGTGTTAAGAATACCGTTATGGAAATAAAAGACACAAACCAATAGCTCCACTGTTGCCTGGGACCACAGAAACAAGAAATTTGGGAATGATTACTAGAATGATGAGGTAGGTGAAAAGCTTATGGAGGTGTCGGGGGGTGGAATCTGAACATTTGGACCATTTTGCCTTGAGGAGTAGCTGTTTGAAGTGTGGGTAAGGTACGAAGACACCTTTCAGCTCACGTTGAGCAGGGGCAGTCAGTAGAACCGACAACTTGTGAATGCAGATATCCACACAACCTCTCCCCGCCACCCCCCCCCCCCCCCCCCATTAGCTATAGCGCTGTGAGGTGCACAGCTATGTTCTGACAACCGTTCCCAGGGATTTATTATGGAGGTCAAGAATTTAGTTAGATTTAAAACTAATTTCTTGATAGATACATGAATTTAGACTGTAGCAGTGGCTCTAACTAACAAAATTTGAAAAGGTTGTAACATCTCTGCTTGTGCAAGAGGTCCCATACCTAATCGCTAATGGGTGGAAGGAAGCATTTATTAGGACTCGCTCTTCCATTGCAACACCCTAGCTGGGCTTTTCCTTTGTAAGGTGGCACTGAACCACTACTTGGATTTGAAATAAGAATGAGAAGTAGTCAAGTTGTTTCAAATTACAGATTGTGTATCTTGTCCATCAAATCACCTTTTGTTTCTTGAATGTTTTACAGAAAAATACTACTTGAAAAGTTAGAAAATATGCTGTATATATCTTTCCTCATCTTCTGGAACCTGACATATTGTTATCTCTTGTATAACAAAGAGATAGGTTGACAAGTCTGAAGACAAAAATTGTAGCAATGTTAAATGCTCAAAAAAATATTTTTTGAACAAGGTGAAGTAGTTGTAAGATCCTGTGATGTGCATAGGAGAATAACAAGTTTGTTCTTTTCACCAGTAGATTCTTATATTTCCATTTTTATATAGGAAGCATTCACCGTAGTTGAAGGATTTGCAAGTTAGCGAACACACAACCTTTTAGTTCTGCAGAAGTAATTTTTTTTCAAAGTTACATATGTAGGGGAATGTTTGTTTTTTTTTTAATTTCAAAACAAAAACCAGAACCAAACAAAAGAACTGCTAATACTGTAAGAGCTCTGAAATGAGAACTTTATTTCAACAGGTAATCATCAGTGGCTTAATGAAATATTTCTTTCGTACGTAACTGTACAAACTATCAAGTCTTGCCACTTCAAAAATAACTAATATAATTGCTTGGGAAACTATTTGTTATCCTAATTATTTGATGATGAATGTCTGTAGTACTGAAAATTAATTATCATTGTGTGTCCATTAACTGTATTTGCTGTAGTTTTGTAACAGCCTCTAGGATTATATATTTGCCGTGTAGTACCTGTGTGGCACTGAGGCTGGAGTTGGACATTCTGTATGTACACTGTTAGCCTGCCTCCTCGCTTTCTTCGTCAGTACTCATCTTTGTGCCTCAGAGACTGATGGTGGCCTTTTGATTTATAAGCCAGAGTTTATTAGAAGAATTATATCTGGGCATCTCATGTGATTAATAAATGCGTCTCTTCCTGCTGGGAACAAGTGAAGCAGACGTCACATTAAGAATTACAGTGCTAATTAATGGATGTGATGCTTCTGATTTAAAATGTGCCTACAAGTAATTCCTCCGTAATACCAAACAAGCTTGGTAGGTGCATAGAAATAAATTTGGGCTTCACAGTGAATTTTAGGAAACAGCAAAATGCAGCAAATACGCTAGTCTCATTTCTGAGTAGCAGAACTGTTTTGAAGAGACTTTTCTGGCTCAACTGAATTTCTGCTAACAGTTGTTTTGCAGACACCTTCTTAACATTCAGAATGGTTGTTATTAAAAAAAAAAAAAAAAAAAAAAAAAAAAAAAAAACAAACCAAAAACATGCTAAATACCATGGCTACTGCATACCTTTCTAATTCAAGGTCGTGACTTGGCCACATTGCCAAAAAAATAAACCATCACAAAGACATACATGATACTGTCTTGCTTTGCTAAATAATGCAAATGATTGTAGATAAAGCAGGTGATTCTGAGATAAATATATCTGTTACTGATGATTCTGTTGTACATATTTTTATGGCATAGATGGAGTAATCATTGGTTTGTTTTCTAGAAATTTTATGTTATGGAGGAGAACCTGGCTTTACAACAGAATTGGCAGGAAATTACTTTGGAATCGGTGTGACTGTATGATACATTAGATAAATACTAATTGCCATCTTTTTGATAATAATTTCTCGTTATTAAAAACAAATGTTCTTCATATGTTTCTAGCTCATACAGGATTTTACTTTTTGGATTTCTAAAAATTTGTATCGTAAATGGAAATTTTTCATATTTTGTGTGTGTCTGTTGGTTACGTTCTTATGCTTGAAGGTATAACTAGTGAAATAAAAGCTTGGAAAAGCCACTGCTGCTGCTTGATTTTGATCCAAGGCTAACATAATGTTTGCCAACTTTCGTTTCTTTCTTTCACTTTGCTAATTAATTTTAATTTTTAGTATGCTAACATTTCTTCTATGTGTGTCTCTTCTAAAGTTGTCAGAACTCACAGTCTTTGGTTCCAGGAATTGCTGGGAGTGTAGCTCTTGCACACTTACCATTAAGGATGGCCTTCACTGTTCAAATTGTTTTGTAACATAATGAGTAGGTATGTATGGAGCAGAGTGACTGCTTTAATTTTTCCATTAGCTAGTGTAGCAGTTTGGGATAGCGGACAAAGAAACCATTTCACATAAAACTGGATGGAATGGAAAGATAATCCTAAAATACAGACCAAGGTGTTGTAGCCCTTGCTGTTCTGAAGTCAAGAAAAGGAGCAAGAAGAACACATCAAGGAAACTTCTGTCAATCATTGGATGATTCCAATAGTTACACAAATACTAGAGCTCTGTATTTGGCAAGTGAAGGTGAGTGGCAGTTGGAGGATGTTGTCATACAAGACATTCTGTCCATGAAAGGAAAGAGGTGGGTAGCTGGCATTATCTGTCATAGCTCTGCCGTCCTGGTCATCGGGTTGTTCTTCCAGTTCCATCATCCTCATGTCATTCTGAGAAACCCAGGATGTGGTTTACCCCAGGGAGGCTAAAATTTAGTAAATAAGACTATTCCAGTTCTCAGGCTTGATGAATCCCTCTATTCAGGGTCGTACAGCTATATTTGATATCCCCAAAGTCCGGTTACTTTTCAAAATCTCTTTCCTGCATTCTGCAGCATAGATTATCATGTAGTTTACTGACATGTCTAGAACATGTTTTTCTGAAAAGCAAAGCCTGCTTATCCTGGATAAAAAGCACAAGTAGCAAGTGCAGAGATTTGCAGTTAGGGCTTAATGTTCCCAGTTGTTTACACAGTGCTCACTTAGTATAGTGTATCACCTTCCATTTTGAAGAGCTGTGGACTTTCTCTGAGCTCTCTGAATGCTCCTATCGGTTATCTCAGCTTGTCGTTCTGTAATTCAGCTGTTTGACACTTCGTGTCTCAAGGAAGCAACTCCTTGGAGCAGCTTCTTCTGCTCCGCCTTAGGTAGCTTCCCCTGCTCAGGTTATCACTGGTTTCCTGAAGAGAGGATACTGAGTCTTCTTCGTGCCTAAAGCTAGATGATGAATCCTCTTTAATGTTGGTAATAGCTGTAATAAGGGAAGATTTTCTGTAGGGAGAGAGGAGTTTATGGCAGCATGATACTGTCCCAGAGGCTGCAAGTTAAAAATGGAACTGAACAGAAAAGCCTACCATCGCCAGCCAGAAAACCCTTAAAAATCCACAAGACCTTTCCAAGCCTCATTAGGCTTGGCAACAGCAGGTGAACTTAAGGGTGTATATATAATGCAGGTGCCAAAACAGTAACATGTAACATGCAGATAAGTGTGAAATATGTAACAGCATCTCTGTTGGGCAGTATAACAGCATTGGTAAGCTGTAGGTAGCAGGTTAGTTCAGTAGGATGGTCTGCTGAATTTTGGTGTCAGTTATATGTATTTGGCTAAGAGTGTACAAGGAGCTATGTTTGTTTGTGTGATAAAGAAACTCTTTTGCTTATAAAGCTGAATTCAATCTATATATACTTATGTGTATTTTAGGTCATGCAGAAATGATCAGCCTTTGTGAATTGCCACCTGGTTTTACTTAGTTTTAGTTAGAGGAAATCTAAGATTGTCTGAAGTTACATATTTTCAGGCCTCATTTTCTTTGGCAAAAACGCAGGCAGGAGATGCATATTCATCTATCATAAGAATACTGACTGCTTACATTTATGCACCTTACTAAATTCTTGTATACACTGTACTGGACTACGTAGTAAAACTTTTCAGTCTTCATTAGAAGACTATATATATTTCTCTGCATAGCCAGTTAATGTCTTTATGCTGTTGTGAATGCACAAATTTCAGTTCTGTCATCAAGAACATTGCTTTTTGAATGATGTTAAAATGAGAGTATCACATGCGAGTTTCGATTCAGTTGACAAATTTAGGACGTCTCTGTGTGTGTAATTTCACTTATGTCTGCCTCTTTAATCCAGAATCCTTATTAATGCTAATACTTGAGAGTTTTTTTAAAGCATTATAGTTACATAAAAAAACCCCATTCATCCTTTCTGTATTGTATTGATTTCAGGCAAGAGTGACACCTACTAAAAGTGCTCTGCTAATTAAAAATAACATCTCTGTTTAAAAGCCTACAGTACTTTATCTTTTACAGACTCATGATTTGCACTGAGGCAGTCATATTAATGTATTCATGCCAGTAGCATAATTTTTAGCATATATATTGCTTGGAGGATTAAGTGTTCCTTATCTTATATCATGGAGCTCTTCATAAAACAAACAAACAAACCTCAAGGCTTGGAATGTAGTCTCTAGTATCATATTGCCTATTTGTCTCTGCACTGCTTATGCAACTGCTTATGCATTGTGCTTTTCAGTCAAAGGAATGTATGGTGGTTAATTTAAACTTTTGTTTTCAATTTATTTGTTTTAGAAGTATAACCCAATTATTTGTCTTTCTGAAAGAGAAGAAACTAAAGATACACAGACAAACATTAGAACTATGCTTTTAAAAAACTGACATTACTGTACGTGGTAAAACCTAGTAAAAATTATAATTTAGCGAATTATACCCTGTGTCTATGTTTTTGATGCTGAACTTTGTCAGGGAAGGTCCCTGTTGAGTGGAGAGAGATATATGTTGTACCCATCATTAAAAACTGTAAAAAAAGAAAATATGTCTGGAGGAGGCAGACTCCAGCACAATCAGATTTGCAGAAGATGTCAAACTGAGGGATGCAGTTTGATAGAGCAGATGTCATTCAGATGAACCTGGACTGGCTGGAGGAATGGACTGACAAGAACCTCAGGAAGTTCATCAAGAACATACAGAAAAACTTCTGCACTGGTCATCTCCATCTGTGTAGTTTTATAGAGCTAAATGAAACTACCACTCATGTCCAAAACCCCACTATCTTGCACTCTTACACATAGTTCAGTTACCAATTCTGTGATGTATTTAAAGAAGTTTTTAGAGCAGTTCATCTTGGTTTCTTTCTTTTTTCTCTCTTTTCGGGTTTGGAAGCCCATAAAAGTGTCCTGCTGAGTTGCTGTCCTTTTTCAAAACAGCCATGGTTCACTGATCAGCAACTTCGAGAGAAAGGACAAAAAGCTAAAAGTGCAAACTCTTTGGCTTCTCTGAGCTTTCTACTCAACTTTTACAAGCTGTCATGTGATAGGTGTGATGCTTTCCTGTGTACTTAGTTGTAGAGACCCAATTTCTCCTTTCCTTCTGGTGGTTTGAGTTTATTCTTTCACTTCAGGAGCCTGAGGGCCACTGACCAACATGGCTGGTGTTGCATACGTGCTTCATCACTGATAGAAGCATGGAAGATTTTTATGTGCTGAAGACTCTATGAATGCTAATGAGTAGAGATTTCACTGTAGCTATGAATGGTTTCTATTAAACTGAAGGATTTTTGTTTCTGCTGGTTTTGGCTGACTAAAAATAACTGTCTGATATGCAGAATTTATAGTGGTAGTATAATTTTTGTATTTATAATGCCTTTCTCTTAGTACTAAAAAAAGGAAGTCAATTTTTCATTTATATTTGCTGAACTTGAATATTGCAGAATGTAGTAAAGATTACAGCAAGACTATGATGTGCTTAGTCAGTATAAATATGCATCATGATAGTTTTATGCTTTAGTCAAGTCTGCTAAACCTTCAGCAGACCATTGAGAATCATCCAAAGTGAATTTTCATTACACTTATCCAAACAATCTTTATAATCTTAGCAAACATACTCCATCTTGAGGCTTATTTAGATGAGTAATGTTTCAAATTTAGCTGCTCAAGATAACTGCTTGGGAAGAAATAGCTCTTTATGTGGAAAGATTGCTGTCCTTTTTCAATGCTTGTCTATATATTTACAGGTACTGGGTTCAATAAAAATGTCTTTCTTCATCAATACAGACAGGGTAGGTGTGTGTTTCAGAGATACTTGTAAGCCCAGCTCTCACTGAGTGCAAGTCCGGTTGAAGAATGCATGTTCCTCCAGCTCAGGAGAAATTCCAGAGCAAACTGGATAATCTCTGTCTGTTGAACTCTTCTGGCTGTTTGGTGTTTTCTGAATCTTAACAGGAAACTTTCCCATCGCTGCCAGTTTTCCAGGATTCATCTGTGGGTTACCCCCTGTGGATATTTTATTGGGGAAGGCATAATGTGGCTTTAGCCTCTCTGGCAGACTTTAAACTATGCATGGTTCATAAGATTATTTTTCTATAGGCATTTTCTCAATTTTAAAAGAGAAGAATATTCTTGGGAAAGGCTGTTGTTTTCAGGCCTTGTGCCTACATGACTTTGCAGTGGTATGTCTAGGATTGCTTGAGAAGATGGGAGGTGGCAGAGCTGGACAATGTGGGGAAATTGGAGCCTGTTGGAATGATCTTTCTTTCAGGCTGGTCTGCTTTCGTCTGCTGTCTAGCAGAGATTGGGGTTGTGACAGGGAGAGTGTTCGTTCCTGGGGTCACTTGCAGTTCGTGACTCCAGATTCTTGCTCCTTCTCCTGGTGTGTGAGCTTGGAGACTTAGCCGTGTGCTTGCTGGGCCACTGTGAATCCTGTTGTCAGCTTTAGTGCTACACTAAGCTATTTGCATCGCCAAAGACAGATGGCTTTCCAAAATTGTAATTTGAATAATGGAAATGTGGTCTGTAGTGAAATTGTAGATTTGAACTGTGCTGGGGACCTGAAAAAGAAGGCATGCCAGTTTTATTCTGCGTTCCATAAAACAAATGTAGTAAAGGGGCCAGATTTGCATCTTCAGAAGTTTTGTCCTGCTTACACTTTCTTTTTATTCTCAACAGAAGAGATTCTAATTCTGCTTACTGTAAAGGGAGTTAGCCTAGCTAGACTCAGAGAACTTGAGATTCATTCACTTTGTGTTCCTCTGTTTGCATTTCATTTCTTAGAAGTTTAACCCACAGCTACTGCTCTGGAGCCTTCAGTGACTGGAAGCAAGGCGTTTTCTTTAGGAACAGATTTGTTGCATCTGACTGCAGAAAAGCAATTTAGCACAAGTTCAAAAGGATGTCATGCAAATAACATGGAAGGGTCCACATGATACACTTTTCGCGAGGAAAAAAAAAAGTGGAAGAGAAAAAAAGGGTGTTTGGACAGTTTCTTATAGTAATTAAAATTACAAATATTAAAAACAGATTCATATTCAATAAAACTTAATAATGCTTCTTAAGATTTATCAAAAAGATACATATCTCTGCGTACAAATTTCTTACTATGGCAAGACCTGTGCTGTGCTTACTAGGGGGGCAAACTGTCAATTCCTGCTCTCTTACCTTGCTCGTGTCTAGTCATTTGGGCCATGGTAGGGGTGAGAGATGGGGGTACGAAGGAATGGGGGGTGGAGGGCTGGGAGGCAGCATAGTAAAAATCTTTTTTCGGGGCTGCACAGCCACTGTGACATGAAACAGCCAGCTCCCTACACAGAGCTGTCCATGCTTTTGAGTGTTGGAGTTGCAAATTAACTATGGCCTTGATGCAGTTCCGTGAGGATTTTACTTTCTAGCTTCTATGCCGGCCTGCTTTAGGAAACAGAACCACCCTTTTCTACCTCGGTGGAGGGGAAGTGATGCTGGCTTGGGGCTGATTTTGCCTAGAATCTGTGGGGAAGTCTGTGCATGGTGTCTCAAGATGTGGGGCAGTGGCGAATGCAATGCACAAAGTATCTCAATGGTTTCTGCGTTGTTAGCTGGAGTCTCACTGGGTTTGTTCGCTTCAGATGTGAGCTCAATCCCTGTGAGACTGTTCCCACAATATTCACTTTCCAATGTTCAGACTCAGGCAGGCTTTCTAGAATTGGGGTCGTCATGATCACTCTTAATCTGAAATTCGTAAGTTCCACCCTGAAGACATTGTGAAAGTTCTTCCCTCGTGGCAAGGTGTGTCGTTTAGGGTTATTGATCTGTGACAATTTCTGTTGTCAGTTTGTAACCTAACAAAAAAGAGTGAAAAACAGAAAGCTTGAGTCTCTGAGTAGAGTTGAAGGAGGTTTGGGGGTTTTTTCCCCCCTTGCTTTGTTTCTGGGCTTAGAAAGGAACGTATTCAATTGAATTCACATCTGGTTCGCTGATTTTCTTCATGGAGAAACTCCAAATTCGTTGTGAAGATTAGAGTAAGCGTTTATGGGTTTTCAGGATTTTGAATGGAATTTGAAGTATTGTGTTTTCAAGCAGTGGACAAATCAGTTTTCTCATAGGTATTTGTTCATGTTCTAATTTTGGCATTTCTTTGTCTACATTCTAATTTTAAAAATTGTTTTATACTTTGTGTTGTGTCTTGGGATTTCGTAATGTGCTCACTTTTTGCAGAAATACACACGAATCCATTGAAGTTCCTCATGACAAAAAGTTCTCATCTAAAACATGTTGCCAAGTTAGTTGGAATCAACTTATTTATCAAAATAAGCTGCTTATTAATGAGAGTGGAATTTGCAAATCATAAAAAAAATGATGGGAGTATTAATATGCACTACACGCTATCTTACTGTTGCCTTATTTTCTTTGTAATAATGGTTAACAAATGTATTTGTGTCCGAAAGAGGTCTCATGAGCAAGATAAAGAAAAAATGGTTAGCCCGTAAAAAGTGCTTGCCAGCTAAAAATGTCGTTCCTCTCAAACTTTATGAATCCCCTCTTTTGTATTTAAACTCATAAATTGCAAATTATGTAGCTTTTTTGTGTAAATTGCTCTGGAATTTTGAATGTCCAACATTGCAAAACTTGAGAGTTTGCCACAATTTTGGCGTTACGTTATTGACTTATTTCTGGCATGTCTCTCCACCTTAATTCATGTATATTTCTTACAAATGTACTGTATTCCAAGAAGTGCAGAAGCTGGAATCTCACACTAAACTCTTCTTGATCTTCTCTGTTTGCAAAATTATTTTTTTCCGTGATCAAAATTAGTTCAAACTAATGCCTAGCTTAGATTCTCCTGTGCTTCATGTTTTAGATATCTGTTTTTCTAAACTGTAAGATTTTATAGAAGTTGTCCTGTGTATGCATCTGTCTTCTTATACAGTAGACTAAAATTGTGGTTGAACCTCTGCGCTATGTCACACAGGCAGACCAGTTTGTCTACGTTATTTCATAATAAAAACAAACCGTTTGAGCCTTCAGGTTGATAAAAATAAAGTGTCTTTACTTGACTGTAAATGAAAAGGAATACTGGTATGTTAAGGATATGTAAGAGTGGGATCAGACATTACTGAAGTACTTAATTACTCATTTTGATAATTGTGATGCAAATAGCAGCCGCCTAAAATGATCATGCGGTCATGTTTGAGATTTGAATTGGTTGAAGACATGTTGTTTATTCTGGCTGAAGAAGAGGATAAAACTTTAGATTGGAAGTTAGTGTTCTGAAGAGCCCTGACAACATTTTGTTTTTTTCAAACTTCAACATCTTTGGTTTCAGCAGGAACTTGAATATTGTCAACAGCTTGTTGCAAAACATCTGTGGACCAGGAATCTAAAGACCAAGTTCAAGAAAAATTTTTCCTGCCAGTTCCAAATGTTTTTAGAAGGAAGACTTGAGGAGGTTTAATTACTGGAAGATTTCTGGAGCTTTATCCCGAGTCCTCCATGCACATTATACAAAGTCATTGCAGGAGACGTTTCTCTAAAAAGCTGTTGTCTTTGGTTAGCCTTGCCGAAACAGAAAAACCCTCCTGAGATTTTTGTTACAATATGTTAATCTAGAGACAGAACTGCCCCAAACAGTTGCTCAGTGGATTCTGTTTCTAATTTCATTTTGATTAACACGCTGTGTTGGAAAAGAAGATCTCCAAACTTGTTTAGGCCCGTAATTGCCTCAAAAAGGAGGATACTGATAGAATGATGCTGCAGTTCTCTCTTTAGAAGAAGGGTTTTTTTGTGTGTTTTTTTTTTCTTTGTGATTTTTTTGCTAAGATAAGTATTGAAAAGTCTTAACTTCTTATTGATTAAAATAAATTATAATTCAGTACTTAAGACTGAAGTAGTGAATACCATAGAGATGATTGAGAACAAGTAAGATCACTCAAGATCCTAGATAAATCTAGACCGTCCTTTTCTACTGTAGCCTCTGACGTGTTGAAGGCCATTGTGGAAGGGTCTAAAGTCACTTTCTTTGCTGTAAATGGTTGTTCCCTGACACAGGGGCAGTTCCTCAGAGCTGCTGTATTCAAGGCTTATATCACAACACCATGTTTTATTAAGATTTGACAATTTTAAGTCTGCAGCAACTTTGGTTGACAAATCTCAAATTTCTATGACCCATTTTTTCCCAGGCTGGTAATATTGCTGAGTTTCCTGCCAAATGAAAACATTTTCAGCAGTATGTCTGCTTAGTGCTTCTGAAAGTGCCCAGTTGTAGCAATTAGGGAACACCTGTTAAAAGTGCCTTTTCAACATCACACAGAAAATCAATGTCGGAGGGATGGGGATATATGCTAGTTCCTAAGGTAGCAATTGGCCAACTGTGTGACTGATCAAAACATGTATTGTTTTACCAAACAAACACTTCCCTTGATTTCTTTTCTGCTTATAATTGGCCACATATTGCAGCTCTTGTCTCCCTCTCTAAAAGCAATGAATCTTCTTTGGAACATTTACGTGATTAGCACTAGAATTAAGAAACGACCTTTAAATTTCAGCAATGTCAAATACAGAATTATGCATTCCTTTCTTTACGATTAGCTCACAAATGCTTTTAGAGCAAGGATTATTATGAAATGTATTTGGATTCTTTTCGCCTTTTGTTTTTGTTTGGTTTGGGGTTTTCAGTTTTTAAGGCTGATTGTGTGTTGTGACGTAAGGCAGAGTGGCCATTTGCCTGTTTGCTTTCATGGCAGTCTTCGTTCCATAATCTTAGCTGTAGGCAGTCTTAGTTTTATTATGTAGCTTGTATGTGGGATGAATATATCCTTCAGTGGGCTGGGGCACCCATCAGCATGGTTCTGTCACAGTGGAGTTGTCTAAAATCCACATCAGCTGTCAGTAGGAACTTCACTGATGTCTAGGAAGCTCAGTGCGCATGTACTGTCAGTGTTCTCTATCCACCTCCTCTCACTTCTTTTAACAGACGATACGCACAGCTTTTCCTTGCTCCTTCCCTTTTCTGAAGTTCCTTTTGCTCGCTTAGAGGTGATGAATTTGCTAGTCAAATGGGTTTGCTGTGCGACAAGGAATCTTTATATTTCATCTGAATTTCTCGTTTCGGTAAAATGTTTCTAGTAAACTCATTAGCAAATGGCTTCAAGTCAGTTGTTTGGGGAGATGAGTAATTTTCCACTCTCAGCTTTCTACTACTGGGAAGTAGTAGCATCAGTTTATACCCTACTTTCTGGAGTTTAGAACAGTTTCCAAAACAATGTGGAAATACTGGATTTGAAATAATTCTCTAGTTCTGGACAGCTTTCTGATATGCTGAAAGATGTAAAATACGTAGTTGAGCATCATCTTGCCTCTACTTAGACGTGTTTTGAACAATAGTTTTGAAGTGTGTGGGGGAAGGGAAAAATGAGGCATTTTATGATTCTGTAATGGTTTAGAAAAAGCACAAGGCATTAGAGCAATTGAAAACAATTCTCGTTGCACTTAAGTAGTGCAGTAGGTCGATGACACTTTGCATGCAAAGTTGATTACTGAAAATGTTAAGAAAGGAGAAAATATTATGCTGCAACTTTAAATGCATCTTGAAGGTGCATTTAATGTCACTTGTAACTTTTAAATCCTAATAATATTGGCATCAAATCATAGAAAGTGCATCATTAAATCTGCATTTCACTCATGAAATATATTTGGTAATTATACAGCTGTTAGCAAGTCATGGGTTTTACAGAAACAAGGATATGATCCAGGCTTTGTGTTTGTAGCATTTCTTCCCCTTCTAGTAACTTGTATTGCAAAATGTCAAGTTGCAAGCTATCATTCATAGATCGACATTTACTTTTTTTAAGGCATGTATCAATGATAGTATCAAAATATGTACAGTTTTTTCTTTCTCAGCTATAGAGTTCCTACTTCATGGAGAACAGAATGTTAACCTTTAGAAACTCATAAGAGTATCAGTCAGTGTATAGATTCACAACTTTTTTGTTTCATTGCTAATTTAAATCAAAAAACCCAAAGTAGTTACGTATGCGATTTGCTCTTTTACTGTATTATAAACAAGACATTGTTCTTGGTCTTTGTTCTGTGCTGTATGTTTTACTTTACCCTGCAAGCATACCTTAATTTGCTGCGTAAGCTGTCTTTGTGGCTGTTGTTGACCACTTGGAGGCAAAAAGAGAAAACGGACAGTAGAATGAGAGTTTTGAGGAGCAAGTGGACCTAAAGATTACTAAGATAGGAAGAATAACCATAGTTTTAATTGTAACCACATTTATTGGCTAAGCATCGTTGTATCTGGGGTTTTACATTAAATCGTGCAGAAATACATCCGTTTTGGTTTGGAGAAAGACGAGCTGCTTTTTTTTCTTGTGTATATTGTAAGGTGCAATCTACTGACGTTGCACTGGTAGCTATGAACGCACCTGATAGAATATACCACATTCTCAGTGTAGGGGGGGGATTCCTTTATTATTTTATGATGTTTTTTACCAGCAAGTAAATCCGAGAAGTAAGGAAGAACCTTCAACAACTGAAATTAAATATGTTAGTGAAAATCTGAGTGATTTCATCCAAGGATATTAAACAAGTGTTCTTAAAATTATAAAAGTCTTAACACATTTAGCTAAGCACAACTGCATCTTACTAAATGCATAGTCACCCCAGAAGTGGAAGAACGCCCAAATTGTTCAGATCCCATCATATCATTCCAGAAATTGTAATGACTATTATTACGGTTAGAGGGTGGGGTCAGTGCTTCAGGCAAGAGGCCAACAAGTAACATATTGCTGTGCCAGTTTTATGAAGATGGGTTTGCAGAAGTGGACAGTGTTAGGCAGTTTAGTTCTGTCAGTTTAAATTGTACATAATTTTTTATTAATGTTGTGCATAGGAAAGTCTTTTTCTTGTAATCTACAACTGAAGAGCTAAAATATGTAACACACTTTGTTTCTTATTGCTGTGATGTCATATTTAGGAAAAAGATCATGGATTACTTTGTTTCTGAGGCAAGATCTGAGATTTTCTTTCACAACCTACCAGTTTAGTTTTTACAAGATGTGAATTCCATCTAGGAGTTGTTCATCTCTGAGATTGTTTGGGGTAGGATACTCAATATATGCAAAGAAACATCAAATAAAATTCACAGTGGTACGGGCAAAAGCAGATGATTCTCTCGGGATTGAATCACGGCTACAGCATTGCTGTCTCTTTTGTGGTTTTGGGGAAATATTTTTTGTAATGGGCAGCTTTTGGTGAGACACAAAACCGAGGTCTGCCCACTGTGAGCACTAAAGATCCGTCCATACAAATGTAGGAGTGTTATCCACTTTGTTTTCTTTAAAATTCTATCTTGTGTAATGACATTCTGCCTACGTTTCTCCAGCAGCTTTCCGGTGATGAAGTGTGTTGTGTCCAGCTTTAAAATAGTTTTGAAATTTCCTGAATGGAGGAAAAAAGTTTCAAAAAGGGCATGTTACTCTTCATGAGTAGGACACCACTGAAGTATATATGATCAAAGTGAGCACTGTTGAAAGCCAAGCTGATTTGGATTGCAAAAGGTAGTGAAGAGAGACTTCTTTAGCTGTACAAATGGCTACAAAAAGAAATAGCAGGACTCTGTTACACTGTGAAGTGTTGATTAAGGTGAAAAGTCTTCATACAGTCCCAAATGAAATTGTCTGCTGCAACTATCCATGGGTTCAAAGGCAAGATGACTAACGAGAAGAGAATTGGAAAGTAGCATCACATCTTGTGCCTCGCTACAAACAGAGATTTGATTTTAAGATTTGTTGCACTGCTGTTGGTGGCAATTGGTTGAAGTATATGCTGATTGAGTAAACTAAGGATTTAAAAAAGTAAATAGTGCTTCAAAAATTAAGGAAAATCATGTCCAGAAGTTTTAATTTAACCAAACTATTTCACAGGAGGACAGCGTGGAGATGAGAACATTTAAAGTGCACTTGAAGGCTTTCCAGCGTACGCTGATTTTGGGAAGTGTTGAAGAAAATGAATACCTGCATCAAAAAATTTGTTATTGTTAAGTGTGTGGTTAAATAAGAAAAATAGTAAAAAAAAAAAAAAAAAAAGGGGGAGGGGGGAAGAACGTGTAAGAGTTTGTGTAAGGGGAAGCTAAAGTCTTGTCTATTTTTTAAAATCTTGACTTTGCTGTGTAAGAGAGAACCCCAGAAAGGGTTACATATAGGAGGTGATGTAGTTGGAGCAAGGAAAAAGCAGTTGCTCAGCAGGATTTTTAAAAATCAGTTGAAATAATAGTGCTTTAGTTGTTCAGTATATAGTGATCAAGGGATGTGGTATCGCAAACCATGTACTTAGCAATAGAATGTAAAAGGAAAATATTTACTAGAGGTTATAAAGGAAACAGTATAAGATGAAGCAAGATTAGAGTTGGAGGTAAGTAAAGAATGGGTCAAAAAAGATGCAAGTCAGTGGGTGACAGGAAGAGTAAGTGGTCAGCTATGGCAGAAAATTACATTTTCCTGGATGCTGGTGGGAAGATCAACTGAAATAAACTTTGTGGATAATGATTCAAATTTTGGTCTGCCGCTCAGTCTGTAAACATGTTTATATATCCATTTCTTATTCTGAAGTGCTGATATATCTTTGTATATTGCTAATTTCTTTTGGCTTAACAATAATGAAACAAATTACGTCTTTTTGTTGACCTTTCACTCATTCCCTGGTGTGGTGGTTATCTCACTGTTTTTGAACCATAAAACATCTGAATCTGTTGGTGAATTGAGGACATGGGACGTCAGTTCTCTTACTGGCAGTGTGGAGGGGGCTGTTTGACAGCTCTGCCGTTACATGTGGACATTTGATAGCAACTTCTGTGTCTTGGAGGCACCGTTTAGCTGTGGTTTACAAATGAAGAACACCAGTCCGTGAGCTCTCTCATAACTTATAGTTTCAGATAACATTGTCTAGATCCTGGCAGAGCTGTTCTTTCCATTCCCTCTCCTTAATTTTGACCTACTATTGTGGTATGTTTTTCTTTCCTGTATCTGCTGCTCATCTGCTTAAGTCACTTTTCTCTTGCATTCACTTGTTTATTTTATTTCATTTTTTTTTAAAAAAAGGAGACATATGGAGGAATGTTTTTAAAATGCGTCAGTTGTTCCATGGTAATACAAACGAAAATTTTTAGATTATAGCTATGAGAGGTTAAGTTATGAAAAGAGAGTTTAAAATTTTGATGTTTTATTAGATTAAGGGTAATTGCTTTGGGAAGGCTACGGACAATTTCAGTAGGCTTGTATGTCAGCCTATCTGTGTTTCCTGTAATCGATTGCTTTCTATTTGCAGGGGGGGAGAAAGTTAAACCAGGTCTTTAAAAATTACTGCACAGCAACAATTAAGTCAAGGTACTTGTATAGTTTTCTTTTGAGAAATTCCTCCCCAGGTGCAGGACTTTCCATTTCCCTTTGCTGAACTTGATGAGAACTTTACACGTGAATCTAGGAGAATTCCTGGATGTAAGTTGTTTGGATCCAGGTTAAATATTAAAAAAGAATAAATTAGTATAAAACTATAACTGGTGTCATCTAGCTGGCATTTTCGGTGTACATATACTATAGATATTATAGCTTCTTATTATTTCAGTATGGACTATCTCTGAAAATATAAGCTTCAGTCTTTCAAACTGGCAGTGCCAGCGTGAGTTTTTTCACAATAATACTAGGAGGAGCTGGCTCTTTTTAAATGCATTTATTTCCTAGCCCTAGGCAAAGTTTTGCAAAAGATGAAATTCATTAGAACCTTTGACTTCAAGCTTTATGTTCATGTATTCAAGGTTTGAGCTCAATTAAAAAGAAATTAGAACATAGTTCTGGCTTTACATGGGTCGTTCTTTTTGTTGTGGGTGAAATGTGGTTTATGAAATAAAGTGCAGTAACTTTCTGACTACTTGCAGAAATGTGTAGGCCTGTGTTTACGTCTCTACACAACCAGTGTAGTCAGGTTGCTGAGGCTTAAATTTTTAAGGACATAGTTATTATTCTGAAAATCTGTGGGGGGTGGGGGATGCTATTTCTTGAAAAATAGTCTGTTGGTTTCTATTTTGGTACTAATCTGTGCATAATTGAAAAATCATTTTGGCAATCTACTCTGAGTTTATCTGTGTTGTCCAAATCCATTAGGTAGTATCTACTGCCTGTTATGCTTTTTTGTAAGGAAAGGAATTTGTTTGTTAAATTGCATGGTGTTGATTAGCAAATATGGAAATAGCAGAAAACTTATGTAATGTTCTAAAGGGTCCTTGAATCCCCAAATACTCTGAAAAATTGCTTTTCTTTTGTGCTGTTGTAGATTGAGCGTAGGGCAGTATCATTGACTGTTCAAATGTCGTGGGTCAACACATGTTTCCTGGTATGCAACTGTTGAAAGAGTTTTTTTTTTTGCTTGTTTTTCTGTTCTTTTTTTTAATGTAACCCATACACACATTGTCAGAGCTCATATATTATTCTTCTAATGTTTCTCCAGTATTGCACATTTATTTTCAAATTTTCACTTAATTTCTTTGGAGTTTACAGCAAATATTTTTCATATTATTTTTCTTTAGTGTGATCTGTTTCACATTTTGTAGACTTAGGAATGTAGGAAACATTGATGCATCAGGAAATGCTGCATGCAGTGGGGTATTTCTGCTCGTCTTGTATCATTACTCCTGAGACAAAATGATGAATATGCTGATATATTTGTAGGCAGCTTTGCAGTCCTTGCTGTTCAGACGAGACCGTCATGCTGAGATGTTGTCATCTTCATCACTTATGACACAGTCGTCATCTTACCAACATAGATTCTGTCTTGTAGTAGCATTTTATAAGCACCTTCCTGATATATTGAATTTTAGTTATACTCGGAGTCTCTAGCTAAGCTATGTGTTATTACTTCTCTATTGAAATGTTACCTGACATTTTCTGTGGTCTAAAGCAGTGACTTCAAACTTTCACAGCCTTGTAGGTGTCAATGCTGAACAACTAATGCGTTTTAGACCTTAGGTTTCGGTCTTCTTTCAAACTTGACCATAGCAGCAGTGATTTGCTTGGCTGTGGGTAACTTCAAACAGTTTCACAGTCTTCTAGACTTCTTTATGTTAGATGAGGGGAAAAATAAAAGAACCAAAAGTAGTTCAGTGTTTCACTGGAACGCTGTATAATTTATTCTTAGTAGTGAAAAAAGCCTGAAAGTTTTCAGGTGATTTTTATGTTGCCTGTATCATGAAAGAATAAGTAGTCATTCTTTCAAAAGAACATGTTGTCCTTTTGGGTAGCTGTATTGCACAAGTGGTGTCCAAGTCAAAAGTGTGTTGTGGGTTTTTTTTTTGTTTGGTTTTGTTTTACTTTTTACTTTTCCTGCAGATGGCTTCCTCTTGGGTATAATTTGGACTAAAATTCAGTACTGCTAAGTGTTTTGGCTCTTTATTTTATTCAAAGTATGTAAGACATTACAGATGTCTTGAAATATTTCTGTTTCCTCTGTATGCTTATGGGACAGTAGAAGGGAACCCCCCACAGTTGACTAGTGTTTCTATTTTTATATATAGGAGTACCGCTAACATTTGATTAATTCTGGGAAGAAACATGTTAGTTATTTAGTGTTTTCAATGAGAATGTGATCGTTACAGCTTAATTTTCCATATATTAATTTCTACTATTTGATAGATTCTTCTGTTGTGTAACAAATATATGGTAATACTTTAACAAATGTATAATAATAGCAACAATATATTTTCCTCATTTCTTGTGCAGTTTACATGAAAAAGATGTGGTTTCTGGTTTAAGTGAAAAAGATGTGGTTTCTATTTCTACTCCCTGTATTTTATAAGATGATCTATAGTTGATGATGTTCAGTTTGAAAGAACTGTAAGGGCAGCCCAGGTGCCTTCGGATGTAAGAGACTGGAATAATCTTACCAGTAAAGAACTAAGAGAAGGCCTTTTCTGGGCGTGCTGTCACTGCAGAGGACACTTGCATGCAGCTGAATTGTGCAAGTGTGCTTATAGGGGATATTTTTTCTGCACTTGTTAGCTGTTTTGGGACAGAGAGCAAAACGTGTTTTTTTCCGAACAGTAAACTTAACAGCTTACATTTGTCAGTTCTTTTAACAATACATTGGTTTACTTGATTACTAATAGCTGGCATTTTTAAGCAGTAAAATGTTTTACAAGTATTGAATCTGGCCAATTATTTTGTATTAAATTATCAACCCGAGATAGAATTATCTAATCCCTACATTTGTTCCTTCATATCCAGTCCTACTCAATACTTTCCAAGAACCAAATTTTATGATATAAAATGATATAACATTTTGGGTATGTTGCTCATAAACAATAAATTTTACTTTCTTTTTAAAACATGTCAGTTTTTATTTTTAAAGATTTATTTTTTTCCCCTCCTCTTCCTGGCTTCACAGAGAAGACCACGTGTAATACATCAGTTTATTTAGTCTGACTAGAGTCTGTTAATTAGCACTGATTTGTGATATGGTGTCCAGCAATTCTAGTTACACCAGCTAGTTTGTTCTGTCCAAATAGATAGTGTTCTTGAGATCAGGATGAGAGCAGAACATTTCCTGAGTTTAAGGGAATTGATTGCACTGATGATACCAACATGTCATATGCTACACCGGTAAACAAGCAAAAAAAATCCCTGAATCCTTCTCAGCTTGATTTGGTAGAAAATTCCTTCTCAGCCCTTGGTTTGGCATGTTGCATTGCAGTCACATAAACAAGACAGGCCAAGCCAGACTTCTCCGCAGTACCTGCCAGCCCCATGAAGTGCTGGATTGCTGCTGCTGGCTCTCTTGCAAAAACTCTGATCTCCGTTTGGGTATTCAGGTGGAAATTCTGTCTGAACCTCTATGAAGGCTGAAGCTCTGAAGTATGAGATTTAATTATAATCGTATCATAAAGTAGAGCTTCAAGCATTATGAGCATGTTCAGGTCCTGAAAAGGAAAGAACAAGAGGTTTCATATACAGATTTCCAGGTCCCGCACGAGTCTGGGCTGACTTGCGCCAGCGCATATGGACTGAATAATTTCTTCCAAAAGCTGTTCAGTTTTGCTTGAAGGACTCCAACTCCAGCTGAAGGGAGCCTAATCCTGAGAAACTGTTCCAGTTTTCCATCCCCTTCACTGACTAGAGAGTGACATCTTATTTTGAGGTCTTAATTTTTATGATGATGACTTCTGGATCTTGTAATACGCTGGATCTGGAACACTCTTATCTGAAATCCTTTTGCTAGCAAACACCTTATCTACATATAGCTACTCTATAAAGTGCTTCTTAACTCTTTCTGCAATAAACTAAAAAAGCTGAGCTCTTTTAAACTCATGATATGACACTTGTTTTCCAGCCTTAAGGGTTGGGGTTTTTTGGTCTTATTTGGAAAACTGTCTTCTGCATTCTCTACACCATGTTCTAAAGTGATTTTCTTAGATCTGTCGCTTCCCAGTAATGATACTTGGGAAGGGATGGGGCTTTTTAGCTGGGGGGAGGGTGGGGAATTAGCTAATGCATCTTCACTAGAGGTGGCTTCACTGATGTGTGTCTCTGCCAATGGTTATCTTTTCCAGTCTGTCAGCAAGCTAGTCTTTTAATCCATGGAATATATGTCATACTAATGTCACCCAATGTACTTCTAAAATATAATAGTTGCAAATCATCAAATCAAATATCTTTAATAAGAAAAAAAGAAAAATGTCCAAGCATGCCATGCAGTTGTGGTTGCATTTATTAGCTGCATTGTATTTCTATTACACCACCCCCAAAAAATTGTTTTAAGGCCTTGTTTTCTACAGTACACCAGTCATCATTCCATTTATGTCTTTGAATCTTGTCTCTGATAAAGCTTCAAATTACCTTTGAGTAAAAAAAAAACAACAGACCCCGAGCTGACTCTTGTGCTGAGCTAGTCTATATTTTCCCATGAACATTCTTTTTACCCTTTTAAAGCATAGGAATAATGGCTGGATTTTCCAGTTGCCTGGGATTTCCCCCCTTTGGAAAACTCATGGAATCTTAACTTCAAGGGTGGAGAGCTCCTCTGTTCTTCCCTCTTGCCTGGAAGTTACTTGAGCCAGTCTGTTTGAAAATGTTGAATTCTATCAGAGATTCTCATGTTTTCCCTTCTAAATTATTTTTTTTTTATTATTCTAGTAACATGACAGAAGCATGCTCCCCATAAAAACTGTTAATGGTTTTATTTTGTTCTGTTTTAATTATCATGTGGTGGAGAATGGAGAACATATAAGTTGCAGTCTTCTGGTGATTATGCAAAACTCAAGTTTACGATGTCTTCCAAACATGGAGTACACTGGAGAGATGCCAAAAGGGCGGAAAAGCAGTTGCCATGATAAAATAGGAACTTACAAGTACAAACTTTCTTATTGCCAAATCTCTCTGAAGTTTCATTTTGACAGATTTTGGAATCGGTTATTATAATCTGAGTTAAGGAACTGCTGAATTCTGCAAAGGTACCTGGAGGAAATAGAGAATATTCATCAAAGTAGCTGCTTACTGGCATGCCAGCAGTGCGTGTGAAAGCATCTGCAGTGGCACAAAGCCTTTTTTGTTCATACTGGAGCTTTTGCCAGACAAACTTTTACCGCACCCATTGAAGACATCCTGTAATGTAGTCCCGTACTAATGCCCACTGTGGGTTATAATCCAGGCCTCAGTTTTGTGGGAAGAGAGGACAAGTACGTCTCGTATTGTTGATCCCATTTTTCTGCACAGGAAACAGAAACTCAATGGAAAGCACCAAACTTTTCAGCTGTCTGTCCATGCTACTTATTTTACTGTGATCTTAGTGAGAGTGCTGACAGGAAATGCATTTCATATTTTTCTTAATTAACGCTGTGGAAATGTAAAATTCAGTAGCAGCAGCCAATGTCAGAACTTCATTAATGGGATACATTCAACTCGCAATCCAGTAAATCTTTTTTTTATTTCAGGTCCTAGTCTAGGCTTTCACTCACATAAGAAGATGTTTCTTTGCAGGATTTTTAGCCATTTTTCATTTTACTATGTTTATGAGTTTTCTCTTCTGTTTCTTTGTGGAAATTCACGCCTGCAAAAGGGAAAATCGATTGTGACCGTAAGTGGGAAATAGCAAGACGAGGCATACCAGCAATAGCATTAAATTCCCAAAATGAGCAGACCAGAAATATACCGCTCTTTCTGTAATTTCCTTTGCTTCTTTTTCAGTTCTCTTAGCTGAATCAAGCTTTTGGTGCAGTGACCTGTTGTAGTTATCTCTGTCCCTTGCATCCCCGATCAGCTTGAGGGCGATGGGGAGCAGGCAGGGCCAGGTGTTGTGCCAGGGCTGGTGGGAGCGGTTGCCACCACCTTTGTCGAGGTGTCAGGCTGTAGGATGTGGTCCTGGCCATGCTTGTTTTTCAGGCCTTCCACTATTCACGTGGCTAGTGGGGTCCATGCTGGGCTAGGTACTGCCAACCCATTTAAACTTCCTCTGACTTTCCAAAAGCCCCTTCCCCATGCCAGCCATTCCCTCCTCCTTTCCCTTGATTTCTCCTTAACTTGGTGCGAGTGGTGACACTGTGAGGGATCTGCTCTCTCTGGGCTAACCTGGCAGAAAGATGCTTGGGGGGGTGGGTCTTGTCCATGCTCCAGATCTTGGAGGGACACTGGGTTATAATGGTGTTTGGATATGAAAATGAAAGAGTAGGACAAGGTAAGGCAGATTAATATATTTTAACTTGATGTCTGGTGTCCAAAATGGTTTAAAGAGGTAATGATAATTCACTGGGATAGATGGCACTGCCATTTTGCTGGTGTTCTTTCTAGGGGATGGTTAGACCAGAAGATCTGGTCTCAGGCAACCCGTTTGTTTCAGTCCATGGAGGGGAGGTATCGGGCAAGGCGAGATTCAGAAGTTAGCTGAATCCTGTGCAGGTTGTGTGACCTACCCCAAAACATGGAGATTTTCGATAAAGCAGGGGAGCTTTGGAACGACCTCGCTGAGAGCCAGATGCAGAAGCACATATCCCTTCCCGCTGTTACATGCGTTATTGGGCAGCCTGCTGCTTCTCTTCAGCTGGGTTCCTGTCACTCATTCTGCCACTCCTCTGGGCGCTTTTTGGAACTGAAAGGGAGTTTGAGAGTTGCATTATGAAGTGGATTATTTCAAAAAGAAATTGATTATCATTTTGTTTAGACCAAGTGCGTTTTATTCAGGGGGTTTAAGATATACATTACCCTTTTTGTGGTTTGTTCTATAAGCATATGTTCTAGTCTAATTTCTGCTCTTTAATTTAAGAGCAAATTCTGACTCTTTAATTCATTTGCGTATTTTAGGACTTCCTGTTCTGTATTTTATCATCTTGAGACTGTTGGCATCCGTCTTAAATCTCTTAAGTCTATTTTGCTGCAGCAGTCACAGGCTAGTTGCTAGGCCTCTGTCAATCCGGATCAGCGTTGTTTTTGGTATACACTGCATTACCACATGCCTACATGCACACACGCACACCCCCCATGTGTATTTCTTGAAGTGTTGAGTCTTCAAACCCTTTTCTGGCAGATATATTCTAAGGAGTTATAAGATCATGAATGCAAAAATGTTAACACAAGTCTTTTGCCCTCCCCCCCCTCTTTTTTTTTTTTTTTCCCCACAATTGCTGGAGAGCAACAGAGTTTATCTTCAAACCCGGTAGCAAGGCTGGATGTGGTATTTACAGTGTGGTTTAGTATCTGATCATGCAGGCGTAAGCTATAAAATTTATTGATGCATTGAAATAGTTTTTTCTGCTTGCGTGTTGAATATTCAATATTCAGACTTCTCATTATTCTTTTGACCAATGGTGTCACTGGCAGCAGTTGTTTCTGACCAACAAGCATTTCCTGGTAAAAAAATTTTGTAGGCTGGCTATGTGTTCCGGAATTTCAGTTACAAGTCCTGAGTTTAAATTTATGACTTTTTAACTTTTTGATGAAGTTTAAAATGTATATTAAAAAAAAAAAATTCTCTGGCATAAAATATATGCTTCAGACACCTAACGTATTTAGCTTTACATATTGATGTGTGTCTGAGAATTTCTGGTTACTGTCCACAGTTATCTCACTCTCTTTGCTTGACGTAGCCCAGAGCATGGTGGGTGTCTTGGGTTTTGTTGGAGGTGGTGGTAAAAAAAAAAAAAAAAAAAAAAAAAAAAAAAAAAAAAATTCTGGGTCCAAGGGTCTCAGAACCTTTAAATTGCCATAAGATTATCTTGATGGGCGCTTGGCTGAAAACAAGAGGAGGCAGCATGGTTTAAATAAATTAATAAAAAGTCCAAACTATTAATTATTTGTGCAAACCTGCTAATGTGATTTTCTTACTAAACGTGGTTAGAACAGAGATGTTGGAAGTTCATTTTGAGAAGAAAACCCCATTCAGAACGTCATCGTTAATCCTGTACTATTTCTCAAATAAAGGCATTTGACAATAGTTATTTGTAAATCACCACACCTGTAATCTAGGTTGGTTTTGTTCAGAAATAGTCAGAAGATTATTTGGCAGGTTTTTATTTTTTTTTTAATAAGCCACTGGGGTGGAGATAGTAAGTGTTCTGAAAGCAGAAAAAGAAACCCATGCCAGTGGGTGTAATTTTCTTTCTAAAAGACAGTTCAAATATTTTTTTCATAAGACAAACTGGGTATACAGTCCCTGTAGAAATGCTTTTTACATGTTTGGGTTTTCAGCATAGCGGTTATTGTGGAAATGTGTTTAAAATCACACAATGTTATGAGGTTTTAAAAAAGTAAAGCAATGAACTTAAACCAATTGTTTTTTTCCTGTGCCTGTGTAGATGTACACCCACGCTTATATATTTATCAGTATGTGGGGGGATGACCCTAGTTCTTGATGAATGTCAGTAAAAGACTTCTTGATCTCTATGACTTAGGAGGATGAATTAGCTGATTTTAGTTGAGATGTTCCCAAATATTTTAACTTGTCTTCTTTTGTTGGACTTTTGCTGCAGGGTCTCTGTGGCAAGCTTGAGCATCTTATCATTGAGGATCACTTTAATCTGTAGGCCAAATTAGAGAATACCTCGTCTGTCACTTGTGCAGGATTAGTGCCATTGCGAGATCTTTCAGCAACTTTCAGCCTTAGGAAGCCCAAGAATGCAGTTGAGGATCTTTTCTCTGATGGGAAGTGTTTCGTACTGTCTTTTTTGACACGGTTTTTACGTTTGACTGGGGAGCTGACTACTGAGGTGGAAATGTCCACAGTGTGTGGGGAGTGTCTGTGCAGGCCAGGAGACGAAAGATTATTCACTGGTAACTCTTCTTGGACAGGAATGTCACCTGTAGTCACAAACAACCCTTCCGCTGCTTCTAGTGTGTTTTCCCCGAAGTATTTCAACCAGTTTCAGGTCTGAGAGGCTACTGGGCAGGTAGTATCCAGTAACGCCAGCGTGTGCGGGCACCTAAGTGTGTTCTTTCAATTTGCAAAGGGGAGAAAGCAGTTCCTTCATTTCCAGTGAACACTGTGTATTTGCACTCCTTTGGCCTTTCCTCTGTCTCTGGTGTCATAGGTTAGAAAGTCTGAAATTAGTGAAATATATTAATGTTGGCTTCTTAAACTCTTTCTTGGCTTCAGCGGCTGGGCGGGAGAATTGGGCAGCTGGTTCACGTGCACCTTTGTGGGAGATCCTGGCAGCAGGTTCTGGCAGTTCACGGGTGCCATGAGGTGACTGTGTAAGGGTTCATCATGGGGAACTCTGTATTTCAGCACAGTCCAGGGTAGAAAAGGCCTTTATATTTATTTTATGATTAAAAGTTATTTTTTTTTCCTTTATGAGTGAGTTTAATTATTTATTGTCAGAAAATTCCACCACACTTGAAACGGGCTTTTACCTGGAAATAATTTGGAGTATACTTCAAGTGCACTATTTTTATTTTAGGCTGGGCTAAGGATAAATATGCAGTTTCTTAGATACAAGATGTTGAAAGGCAGGAAGATGTAATAAAATTCAGTGTATATTTTGTATTCTGTTTACAGATATTCAGAGATATCCCCAAAGCTCCAAGCATTTCCTCAGATTTACAGCTTCATAGCATTGCTTTTTTATTATGCCAGTGAGCATTGTAATTGTTTTGTTTTGTTTTAAGTAGAGGTATGCATCTGAAAAAGAAAATTCCCTTTGCCAAAATTCCATACATAAGTGAATGGTGAAATGGTGAAATACTCAGCAGCTGGTGCTAGGTCTTGCAAGTCCAGATGGAACAAACTTCCTTCACGTGATGTCCAGAACATAGCCCTTTATTTTCAGGGAGGTTTGTAGAAAAGATGATGATAATACATGTTAAAAACAAAGCACAGTTATTTGAAAAGTAAAAGAAAACCTACAGAAGCAGACTCAATAAAATGAAACTTTATGCCCAGAGCGATCCAAAGGAGAATCAAATGCTTGGTGAAAGAGGCAGGATGTCTGTGTCAGATGTTTTACATTCTAAAGTCATTTGGGGATCTTTTAATTCAAGTCTTGTCAATAGAGTTCAAATGTCTATTCAGGTAGCTTTGGATTTTATTTAACAAAGAACAAGTACACAAAAATATTTTGAAGAAAATACATAGTGTGAGAATATATTTTAAATATAATTAGTTATTTAAGTGCAGGGTTCTGTAATGGTATATCACTGACCTTGTCTTCTGTTCTGTGTAAACTCTTCAAAAAATGCTTTCAACAGATGACTTGCAAAAAATCATAGAATCATAGAATTGCTGAGGTTGGAAGGGACCTTTAAGATCATCGAGTCCAACCTTTAGCCTACCCTGACAAGAGCCACTTCTAAACCATGTCCCTCAGTGCCCCATCTACCCTTTTTTTAAACACCTCCAGGGATGGTGAATCCACCGCCTCCCTGGGCAGCCTATTCCAATGTTTAATAACCCTTTCAGTGAAAAAATGTCTCCTAATATCTAATCTAAACCTCCCCTGACGCAACTTGAACCCGTTTCCTCTCGTCCTATCACTTGTCACCAGGGAGAAGAGGTCAGCCCCCATCTCTCTACAACCTCCTTTCAGGTAGTTGTAGAGGGTGATGAGGTCTCCCCTCAGCCTCCTCTTCTCCAGGCTAAAAAACCCCAGCTCCCTCAGTCGTTCTTCATAAGGTTTGTCCTCCAGACCCCTCACCAGCCTGGTAGCTCTCCTCTGGACACGCTCCAACACCTCAATGTCCCTCTTGTAGCGAGGGGCCCAAAACTGAACGCAGTACTCGAGGTGGGGCCTCACCAGTGCCGAGTACAGGGGGATGATCACTTCCCTAGTCCGGCTCACCACACTATTCCTGATACAGGCTAGGATGCTGTTGGCCTTCTTGGCCACCTGGGCACACTGCTGGCTCATATTCAGCCGGCTGTCAACCAACACCCCCAGGTCCTTTTCTGCCGGGCTGCTTTCGAGCCACTCTGCCCCAATCCTGTAGCGCTGCATGGGGTTGTTGTGACCCAAGTGCAGGACCTGGCATTTGGCCTTGTTGAACCTCATACCATTGGTTTCAGCCCATCGGTCCAGCCTGTCCAGATCCCTCTGCAGAGCCAACCTACCCTCATGCAGATCAACACGCCCGCCCAGTTTAGTGTCATCTGCGAACTTACTGAGGGTGCATTCGATCCCTTCATCCAGATCATTGATAAAGATATTATCATGTCGTAGACTTTCTGAACAAGTTTTTTCCCTTTCCTGCTTTAGTACTGCCATCAGAGGTAGTGGATTTCTGATGGAAAGCTGACCAGATCTCTGACACCGAAAACAATGTAAAGTGCAGAGAGAGCAATCTTCCCGTTTGTAGCTATACAGACCCAACTAGAGTATAGGTTCAAGTTTTTGTTATGGACTTGGTTGTGCTCTGGGTGCAAACAGAGAGGTAAATGACAAAGTTCTAACATGCAATTCAGCAAAAGAGTAATTCTGATGAACAGATATGGAGGGCAAATAATATAGTTCTGCCACAGTAAGGAATACAAAGGACTAAAATTTTTCTCTAATGAAACTTGAACACTATATAATTACTGCTCAATATCATAATAGTATTTAGTCTTCATTTCCACAGTACCCAGTAAGCCTTCTTCCTACATCCTAATTCCTTCAGTACTTTAATAGACATTGTGACTATTTTTAGATTTTCTTCAAATTTTCAACAGGCTTCAGGGTGCTCCCCAGGGAAGTGGTCATGGCCTCGAGCCTGTTGGTGTTCAAGAAGCATTTGAACAATGCCCTTAGATACATGGCTTAACTTTTATGTTGCCGTGTGTGGAGTCAGTAGTTGGACTCGACCCTCACTGGTCCCTTCCAGTTCAGGATATTTGATGATTCTGTGATTCTAGACACCAAAGCTGTATACAGTATATGTCAGGTATATGCTGACTTACGCAAATGATTTATTTTAATAGAGAAGGACAAGGCAAGGAGTAGGAGTATGGCTATGGCTCTCAGTGGGAAAGAAAGAAAAAATTTATAAATCAAGAAAAGATGATGTTTTTGGGTTATAAAAATTAGAAGAAACAAATGTCCTTTTAAACATTATTGATCATGTCTAGACTTTATAGAGAAGGCTTGTAGTGAAGACACACAAAATTTTTAAAGGTAACAAACCCAGCTACACTGTGCCTCATTTTTAAATCTGTCTGGTTTCTTGTTTAGTCTGGAAGCATTTGTGAGAATAATTAAGAGAAAGATTCTTGCTTCAGTGGTCACCTGCAGTTTCAAACAATGCTTGAAATGTCATTTCAGCACCTTGAATATAAGAGCTGTTACATATTCTTCAGCACAACTTCTTGACATTTGCACCAGATTTTAGAAGGCAGTCAGTTGTAATGTGGAGTTGATTTGAAGCACTTGCCACCACTAGAGGCTTATTTCTGTAAATAGTGAGATGAACAATCTGATTCTTTCTAATTTTCAGTGTCTTCGATAGAAGCTATGGTTCTGGTTCCAAGAATTCTGGCAAATAAGTGAAACAATATGGGAGTGTGTTCATTTTTAAACTTTTTTTTTCTTGTTTACTGAAGAAGCACATGACCTTTGAATTATATTCACAGTGGTGTTTTGGTATAGCATCTGGTTTGGTAAGGAAACATTTTCCTGTTCTTAGTGGCCAGACTGTCCTGGTAATCGTACTGGATAGTAGCTTGTATTTATACTAATTTGGAAAGTTTTTCTCAATGTTGTTTGCATTTCAAATATTAGACTAATATTTATTACCTTATTTTAAGGAAACTGAGAATCATTCATTGTTTAATGAGGAGCATGTTGTCTTTATCCTCAATCTCTGTATTTATAAATTCCTTCCAGTTTATTTGAAAACACAGATTCTCTGTGTTGCCAGCGAGTGTACTCTACTTCATCTGTTTTCCTTAACAATCACTAATTGTTGTTTTCTAGTAAAATAGTTAAATCTAGAAAGTATGTGTTATACACAAGATATTTTGAAATCGGGGAAAATTCTTACTGACACGAGTAAGGTTTAGAATGCATAAAGACTGAGAGATTGCTACTGAAAGCAGATTGCCTAGATCAACAGTCGCTTCTGATAGTTAAAAATTTAGCCGTTGGTTTTCCTGGTGTATTTCCCGTTTTATAGGGCAGGTGTTGGTATAAAGACCTGGCAATAATGGTCTATTACGGTAAAAATAATTACTTTAAAGTGCATTTTATTTTAGAATAAAATAAATACAGAAAGCATATTCAAAATGAATCTAGTGATCCCTCAAAATTCCGAATTGGTAGATCCTGTGTGTATCATGTGAAAACCAGCCATGCATTAGCCACACATCCCAAGCTCATGTATTTGTCATTTGGGTGCAGAATACATTGGTTGTGGATTTGGATATACCAGCTCTTCTGTGCTTTTAGTCGAGTGGTGTTTGTTGTGTGCAGAATAGTCGTTTGTCCAGGATTTTCAGACAATCAGAAATCTGATAGATTGCTGCTTCCAGGTGTGAGATGGGAAATTACCTGTAAAATTAAAGGGCGATGGCACCAGCAAGGTTTTCCTGTCAGAACTGGTAAATTTGGCAGATCTGAAAGAGTGTTGAGATTGTCAACTCAAGCGTTCGGGCTTAAGAAGTGCCAGAACCAGGACTGCATAAGGAACCTTAATTTGACCTATCCTGTATGGATGATTCAGTTTTAATGGTATGGCACGGAAAGGTTTTATTGATTAACAGAATCTTACTGCATTCTTTGCATTTTGGCTCATACTCATTGAACACATAACTTTTCAGGGTTTTGGGAGTTTATCTTATTTGAGCTACAGAGCCCAGGCTTCATTTACCACACACCACCTAAACTCTGCAATACATACAGAACTCTAATGATTTTATTGTCAAACTTCTTTCATGATGCTTTTGTTATAATGTCTGTATATATCGACCATATTACACTATCTTTATAGCAGTCCTGTAAGATTAATAGTGGTATCTTCTTATTTTTAACTGACATAGGATGAAAAACAAAGGGAGATTAGGCCAGCATTATCAAAATCATGGACTAATACTGGATGCTTAGCTTGGAATGACTAGGATGTCTTTTTTCAGAGTACTTTTTGATGTTCAGAACAGTTATTCTCAGATGCAGGAGGTTGTGCTTAGCACTTCTAAGTATACAGACTCAGAAGTGTTAAGCTGACTATCTAGAATATAAAGAATGTAACATGAGAAAACTTTGGTTCTGAAGATTTTCCCAAGACCATAAAGTAAACTGCGTATCACAAGCAGAGTTTTAACTGCTGTTCACCTAAGACTACCCAGGTTTTATTGTAGAGGTTCTAAAGATGAATCTGTAGTAATTGTTAGTTTACAACTTACTCTTCATGCTCTTTCATTTTGTAGCAGCTGTCCAGGGGAAAGAAGCAATTGCTGGAACATGAGATTTTGACCTATTTCTCTGTTTCATTTGGTGTCTGCATTGTTTAACAATTCTAGAAATATTTTTTTGGGTGGTGAGGTTTTTTTGTTTGGTTTTTTTTTTTTTTTTTTAATTGTTATTATTCCTAATACATACGGGGCAATTACCTTTGCCTCATGTAAATTCTAAACTTACAATTTTGCTAATAATAATACCCTTGTGAATTTTTTGTGCATCTTCATCAAACTGATTTCTGAATTTCAGCACAGTCTTCCATTACTGGGAACAAGTTATTAGCCAATGTTGTACTCCAGTCGTTTAAAAACGAAGCAAAACCACAGACTTTTCCCTTTGCTTTTGAGCTGTAGTTCTCTTTTTGTTCATGCTGCCTGTGCATCTCTGTTCTGAGGTCAGAATTGCTGTCTTCGGTTCTGGTGACTTGCACTGCCATGGTCCCAGTCAGCTTGAAGGAACAAATAGTGAAGGATTTAGGCTGATTTGACGCATGTTTTAAGCATTGCACATATTTACTCTGCTCATCGCCGCAAGAGCTTGGAAATATGTAGTATCCTAAGTACATAATAAGTATTTGGAGAACTGCGGGCTGCGTCCAAGAAGCAAGTGATTTTCTTTGTCTCTGAGACTTATGAAGTCACGAAACTTGAACATATTTTTCGCAGGGGTCGCAAAAGTTATGTTGCTCCTATGGTATGACCTCTTAAAAAATTTCAAATGTTCACAATGAAGTTTAGAGAGGTAATCAATAAATGGATGAAAAATATGGCTCTATAAATAGTCTTTTGTAGGAGTAAATATTGAATAACTTTTCAGGTTGGTGTAAGTGGAATATCTATGTTTGGTTAGATAAATTAGTGGAGAAATAAGTGGAGAAACTAAAAATGTAGAGATGTTTCAAGACACAACAACTTTAGCTTCAAATTCTAACCTGTTATGCAAATGAAATCTGCATGACATGTCAATTTATTCCTGTCGTTGCTTGTTAAATCCTGCAAAGATGATCTTGAATACTGAATTCAAAAGAACACATCTTCAGTTCATAGAGTTTATATCTCCCTTCATGTCTGTAGAGCTACATTTATATCCATCTGACCAACTCCAAGACCTATTGGGTTTTTGCCATTTTCTCCAAATTTTACAACCCTGCATGTGCTCACTTTAAATAAAATGAGCGTCTTGTTTCAGATAATGTTCTGTTATATTGTTTAAAAATATCTTTCGTATTCCTTAAAACAATTGCTATCACTGCTTAACTGTGTGTCTCACTTTTTTTGTTTCTTTAGTTTTGCCAACCTGGAGGATGGCAGCTTTCGAAAGAGAGAAAACAGCCAACGTTCTTTGTGGTGGTTTTGACTGACATAGACTCAGAGAGGCACTACTGTTCCTGCTTAACTTTCTATGAAGCAGAGATTAACCTGCAGGTAAAAACTTTACAATAAGTAACAAAAATGCACAAAAAAGTGTCTAGAAACAATAGATTAATGTTACAGAGGACACCTTTAGAAAATATTTTGCTGTTCCTGCTAAGGATGTATTTTTGGTCATACAGAAATGCATGTATTTTTGCGCAAAGGTAAGCTCAATGTACTTGTTTGCGTTTGTGGTTCTTTTATCTGCTTTGGGAAAAAAAAGAACCAAAAACATTTAATAAATTTCTTTTTCTCCACCACATGTTTGTTTAATGGGACAGCTAAGATGGTGTTCCTTTCATTTACTTCCGTGTTTGACATAGCATAAATGATTCTCATCTTTGTTCTAGGAAAAATGTTTATTAACTTCTGCTCCCTCTGCTGGCCACCTCTATCAGGCCAGCACAGGCCAAATGTGTATAACTATGCTGTAATGTATATAAGTATTTCACTAAGTGCATTTATTGGCAAGATTTTTGTGGGTGTAAATAGCAAGATTTTAAAACTGATAGAATAATTCTTCAGTTTTTAGGTAGGTCAGATTTTGGGTGTCAGCTACTTGGCAAGGTTTGTTTTTAAACATGTATTTAATTATTTTTGGGCAACCACAGTCTTTCAAAAATAGACATTTTGATTCCCATTTAATGTAAAGTACTTCACAGAATCACTGCTATGACATAATACTTGGAATCTTTAGAAGCTAGAACCTAGGGAAAACCTAATCCAATCTGTAATTGCGGACTATCGTTGTTATGTTTTGAAATATTTTTTTTTCCCATATGAAAATTAAAAAATAAGTAAAACCTTGGCATTAAATATATTAAAATTAGTTAAGATTAAATAGATGGCTAAGTATTTTTTTTGCTCTTTTAGTGAAGAACTGTAACATTGTTGATTATTTTAAGAAAATGCTTTTAATAATCCTAATAATATGCTTTTTATAGGTGCAATTGGAAGCCAGAGAATAATAGTAGTTCTTATTTCATTAATGCTACAGTTTAGCTGGATATTTTTGTAGGTTATTAAAGGCAGTTAAAAGCAGAAATTTATCCAAACAATTAGATGTATTTTAGTCTTAAATTTTAGTGTAGATCAAGTGACATCTTCCCATTAAAAATTTTGTCATTATTTAATGTCTGTCATCTTTCCTTTATTTTATAAGTAAAGAGTGAAATATTCTACAGCAATTTTTTCCCAGCTGATAAAAATTTATAACGGCTGATGCTTCCTCCACTCTATGTTTTTCATAACATATACTAAATTTAGCAAACTTGTTATTTATCCTGTGGTTTCTAGCAGCTGCTTTTGATTCACTATCCACATCTTTCAAGTAATGCTCATCACAAAACATCCAGTATTAACTAAAAGGTTTTTTTCTTATATTGCCTAAGTATTAATACAAAAAAAACCCAAATTAAAAAAAAAAAAACACCAAAACTGAGTGCAGCAGGATGTTGGTTCTCATAGTGCCATTGCTGGCTGCGTTGTAAAGAATGCATATTTTTCAGATGAACTTGCTGTGGTGAAATTTATTCTATGACTGCATTGTTTATAGCCAAACTTCCTGTTTCTTTCTAAAACCCAAAGAGAATAATTGAACGTGCCCTGTTACATGGTCATTAGACAAGAATTCGGCACATGTACAATCTGTAATGAAACATAAGCTTATGAAGCACTGGGCTATGAAAGTAATACTGATTTAACCATTCAGATGCATGCCTCATTAAACAAACACTCCACGAAACGTAACGTCCAGGACTTGAAATGAAATCTGGACAGTACTTTTCACAGTTAAATACAGTTCAGGTTTTTTTTACCAAATGATATAACTCGCTAAGACAAAAGTAAGATTAAATTTCAAAAAAAAGAGGGGTTACTTCTTTCCCAGTAGCCTTCACCAGGTAAACGTTGCTGTTACACGAGGTTGGTTGGAATTCAAGTAGAGCAGATTAGATGTTTGGCTTGGCAGAATCATCTTCACAAAAAACTGGAATCAACCACTTGGAAGTTTCTGCAAAGTGAAAACAATCTCACTTCTCAGCTTGTGAATGCTAGAAGAGAACTATTGAACCTTTTTTGAGCTTCCTACATAGTAATACAAGAACGTTTTTGATACAATTGCTCAAGGTGGGTCTGAGAAGGCTACTTCTGTCATTCCAGTTACCTTCATTCCTACTTCAGCTGTTTGTTACACGATAATTAGTAAATAAATCCTACCTGAAAAGTAAGGAGATTGTGCTCACGTGGTGTATCTAGGTGGTACCATTTATAACCTAGGGTGCAAGATTAATATAGCAACTGTAAAAGCTATACAGTCTGCAGGAAAAAAGTATTCTCCGTGGTATCTCTGAAAGCCCTGGATTCAGTTTAATCTCTTGGCAGTTGCATGTCATAACAAGTTTTCCAGAGAAAAGCACAGGCTCTAGTAATCAGCTGATGGCCTATTTTCAACTTCCTTCCCCTGGACAGAAAATAAAGTACTACTTTATTTGTTGGCATCTGTGAATCACTCTCTGCATTGTTGCAGTACGGTCATTCTGAACTGACCCAGCATTTATTATCTGCAGGGATGCTGTTCAGTTTGATTGGTGATCAGCTCTCATAAAGTTGTGATAATAGCTCAAAAAGATAAATGTTACATTTATTCTGATTAGTACTCCACATCTGTACTCATGAGGAAGGTGAACACATGATATTCTATGAAATATGTGAATAGAACTCAGTGCTATGGAAGCAGATGATACAGCTTCGCCATGTAATACTTCATTAATTGTTCTGTTCTATGATGCTAGTCTCACTTAATTGTCCCAGTAACATTTGTTAAAGCCGTATAAGGATATGTTCCTTATCTGAGATTAAAATAAAGCATTCGAAAGTTTGGCCTTAAGAGGAGTCTTAAAGTTTGGAACGTGACTAGACTACTGGAGGCAGTCTAATAATGAATTAACAATGGTTAAACTGCTGTCATTTAAAGACTTCCTTAGCATGTTTCAGAGCAGTTCAGTGTGCAAGTTCTCTCTCGCCTCAAGTTTCTACCAGTAGAAAGTGTAAAGAAATCTGAGATACTGCACTGGTTTCTGCTTCCAGCTTTTTATGTCTCCGGCACGTACTCGGTGTGACCCACATTTGTCTGGCTTAAGATGCCATTTAGATGCTCTAGTGAATATAAAGTTGGATGCCATACTAACTTGCATGTATCTACAGGAATTAGGATGAGGAGAATAAGTCAAAACATCCCTATTTCCTCTTCCCTCACAGTGCCTTGGGGTTTTTTTGTTTATTGGTTTTTTTTCCATTATTGTATTTTGATCGTTGCTATGGACTTCAGATTTCATTTATTTGAAATGTGCTGGAAATCTCATTGATTTGAAGAAAACCTTGTCCTATCAACCAAAGAAATAGTCTGCTTAGCTTATTTTTCTGGCAGCTGAAGCCGGAAGCTGTTGAGCAGCCAAAGGGGTATTCAGAAGAATCATAACTTACATCTACAGAATTCACCCATAAAACTCAGTTACTCTATGTGTGTAACTTTATTAGCCATCAAAAAAATGCATATATGTATATATGCACATGCACAGACATATGCATATATATATATACACGTATAGCTCTGTGTGATGTATACACACTTTGCTAAAATGAGGTTCTTATTTCTAACAGCATTTTCTGGATGTTACCACTTAGCACACCAAGACTTGATTTAATACTTTTGACTCAGCAGATACTTCTACTGACCTCAGCTATGCTTCCTACCAATTACGCAGTTAGAATTATACTAACAATGCTTGGAAGAGCACCATAGATAGAATCTTTTGAAAAAAATGTTGACTCGCATCGTTTGGGAACTTAATGGTCAAATTGTATGTTGCTTTGGGCTTTGAAAGAAATTTATCCTCTCTCCCCAGCCCCGCCATCAACAAATTAGAGTGTGATTTATGCAAGTAACTGAGCCTGTGCGACTGCATTTCTCGCATTACAGAAAATCTGCTTAATGGGAGCAGTACAAACCCCTAAACATTTGTTTATAACAATCTTACTACAAGATTGTATCATTCTTGTGTGTTGTCTTAGGCATATGTACGTTAGAACATTGTGATCATAATGTTGGTAAGATTAAATATATCATTCTGGAAAATGCACATAAGTAATAATTCACCAAGTCTCCCATTTCCTGCCGTTCATGTTCTGTTCCTCTCTCTGACCCCCTTGCAAAAAGAGGAAAAAGAAATTGTCAAAATCCCAAACCATAAAATGGCAGATTCACAACATTCACAAATATTTCCTGAGTCAAGGGAAAAACTGCCAACAAAATGACTTCATGCTTCATAAAGTTTTAATTTTTATGCTTGGACTGGAGAGTTGTGATCCTACTGTGTCAAAGCATATGCCGCTTGGTGAGTCACTGACGTTTGGTTTTTAGCAGCGGATGAGAACACTCGGTTTGGTTGTACCCTTTTTGAAGTATGAAATCTGATCCCTCTTTGGATATTATATTAGCATGTTATTCTTAAGTTTAATAACTATTTTGTGAATATCCCAAATGTTAAATTTGTTCTGACCTCTCATTGTCAGTGCCGTAAAACACATTTTGTGGAACACCCCCCGCCCCAGTTTTTAAAATAACGTTTAGTATATTACACCATCATCTTTCCAAATCTGCTGAAAAATGGAGAGTTAAGCAATGCCTTATTTCCTTTCTGCTCCTGTGTAAAGAGAAAGTTGCAGCTAATATTCTATATTGTAAGAAATAGACTTTTAATGTCCTTTTATACATTTAAGGTCCTCTCTAGACCAGAATTTAAAGTTAAGGTGAGAACAGTTGTACAGAGGAAAGCGTATTTCCGTCTTCCTGATAACTCTGGCAGTAGTTTCTTCTGTCCTGTTTATGCCCTGGCTCATGCCTTCACACACGTGCATACACATCCCCAGTTTGAACTCATGCTATTGCAGGTGCAAAAGCTTGTTTTGGGTAAAGGTCTCCTTTTCCTCTTTATTCCTGTGCTGTTGCTACGCAGTGGCCCCAAGTCTCGGCTCACGGGATAGCTGTGGTATCACAGGGTATCTTTTAAGTAGAGACTTTGTCAGTAGCGATCAGGTAATTTACCTGACTTTCAAACAGTAAATACTAATTCAGCAATTCATTCAGTGCATTTCCCCTTATGCAGTTTAGAGGAATTGAATGACTATTTTAATTAAACAAAACAAAAATCTGTGTGTGTAAAATTTCGCCTTAGTGTACTTCCATATGTAATGTTCTATATTATATAAAACCCATTATGACTGAGTTAAGGTATGAATTACCAACTTTCTTAATTTGATTTTTGGTGTTGGTTCTGCTTACATTGCTTAGGTCTCTGCAGTCTGCTCACCCTAGATTAGGTGTGTAAAGCTTGAAAAGGTGGAATCCGTGGATCAAGTTTGCTGCCTTTGGGAAAATTCAGAAAGATTTAGTAAACCCTAAGCTCTGAAATTACTATGTGACTATTTGCATATGCATAGTTCTTACTAAAGACTCGTTACTGTAGTTCTTTAACATTCTTCAGTGCTAAGGTTACATGTTGAAAGCAGTTATTTAATGCTATTGATTAGTGCCCCGTGAAATTTCAGCATTTATAGGGCAACTGCATGTGCATTACCTTGACTTCCCAGATCTCCAGGGTGTGCATAGCCTGATGGCCTACTCGGGAACTGCACTATGGCTGCATACGCTGGACTGAAAGCCGGAACGCGTGGGTACCAGGTTATTTTTGTTCCAAAGTACTTTCAGTGTGTTTAGATGATAATGTATATAAGCACCTTCTGGAGTTTTCAAAGTGAGGTGTATTAAATGGTAAACATCTAATAGACACAATAGACACCAATAGATGGTGGTGTAAATTGTGTAATGCTGGAAGGTGCAGTGCAAACTTCTTATTGTCATATATGAGTACTCTGAAGCGTCAGTAGTAGTTAGGGTGTGAATGAGATGACCTCTTACAGAGACTTAGGGTTACTCTTTTTGATAAGTTTACAATCTTCACATAATTTCTGTCTTTGATCCTTTTCTTTTTTAGTTGATAGACTCTACACTGTGCATTACTACAGTTTATTTTCCTGTTTTGAAATTATTAAATCAAGATAATGGCTTTTATGCTGGTATAATTATTCCAGTGTAAGTTTAGCCACGGTTGCAGGATTCTGTGCATGTAGACAAGCCACGAAGTACATCTATTCACCTGTGGTTTTAGTTCAATTCAGCAGATTGGGGGCAGGATGCAGATTTGTCTTCTGGAAGCGGTCAGCTAAGTTTATTTTAACTTTTGTACATGTGTTAGAATTTATTGGATACATGCGTTTGTATAATCTGAAAAGTAAATAAAATGAATTGATGCTGAATGTTTTTTGGCCTTTGATTGTTAATAAACCAGCTAAGAGTGTATTTGGCTGCAAATAAGACCAACAGAGACCAAGTCACATGGAGAGAAAGGGATCCATCCCAAATGAGCAATTGGCACGAGATTACTAAAGCAAACTTTAAATAATCTTTCTTAAAATAAGAAATTATGCGCGGTCTCTAAATCTTCTTTACTGAGCAGTTAGTAGAAAAACATTGGGCTTGCTGAACTTGGCGCAATTTCAGTGCAAAATTTTGCATAGGGCAGACTGGTTTTGACAGTTATAATGAAGTACTAGAGTGAAAGTTTTGTAGTGAGAGATGTCCTTTCTCTCCCTAGGACTGCATGAAATAAAAGTACAATTCTGATTTCACTTTCTGTTCACATTTGATTTCCTTAGAGTTTCAAATAATGCTTGCCAGCTTCCAGCTTTCAGAGTGGTAAAGCTACATCTAATGCTCTGTGTTTTCTTACTTTTCTATTAGTACCTCAGTTTAAATTGATTTTCCTCACTCTGACGTGAAGATAAACCTAATTTGTCTCCGCTCAGTGTTAATCAGACCTAAACGCACTGACTTCAGTAGCATATGTCCTCAGCGTGGAGATGTATGGTTGGCATGTCTGGATTATCATGTCTGAAGAGGAGTGGCATCTCTAACAAAGGCAATTCGCAGAGCTGCCACCCACAAAGGCGCTTCAGACACCCGGGAGGACGTAGTGATCCAACTGGGGGCAGTCAGAGCCAATGTCAGTGAAGACTGGATGGACAGCTGATAGGCTTGGAGAGTTGGGTGGCAGTCCAGAGTTGCTTTATCTAGGAGCCTTCAGTGTTGGAGATTTGATAAATGGCAGGCTTGGGCACACAGGTTAAAGTATTAAGATGGACACGTCCAAGTTCTGAAGATGGGTGTGAAAAGATGGCAGAGGAGGGTTAGTTACGGTTCCTGTGTGCTATAATGTCTGCAAACTGTGCCCAGTTGTTCTTGCACTTTTTATGAATATAGAGGGAGTTTTGAAGCAAAAGGACACCAATGTAAAGGAAAGCATTACCTTGTTTAATAATATGAGTATCAAGACCACAAGTTGATTTTAACAGCATCTATTAAAAATGTATTAAACCTTTTTCTAGACTGTGGAACTGGGACATTATGCCTGATCAGTCGATAGGTAACTCCAGTTGTCAGTTACCTTCCTTATTTAAAAATGCTTGAATAATTAGTCTGAATTTGTCTGGCTTGGGCTTGGTGCCATTTACATCCCTTGGCTAAACTGTGAGGAACAAATTGTTCTCAGAAAACAAGCAAACAAATAAACAGCAGAATGATGATGAACCATGCTGATCACAGTTGATTTCTCTAAAGTATTGGTTATCAGTCAGGGGATTAATGCTGGTTATTTTTTTTTATTTGGTCTTGTGAATTTTTATTATTTTGTGAGGTTTTTTTTCAAATGCTTGCACAAATGCATTTATTAATTCAGCTATTTTTATTGACTAAGTTCATAAACTATAAAGCGATGACATTAGTTCAATTAGTTGGTTATCGTACATTCCAGTTTACCTCATCACTTTAGGTCAGAAATACGATAAATGGCTACTTCTCATGACAAAAGAAGAAAGGCAAACAGTTGAAATATATGCACTCATGCTCTCTCTAGTTCTATATTCTCATTTATGTAAGAACCTCTAAAACTCATTACTGTATTCTGTCAGGAGTTACATATATATTTTTAGTGTAGAGGTGGCTATGTACATTCATTAAGATACAAGAAAAAATCCTGAGTTTAAGAATATATTGGTCTGCTTTAAATACACAGAGCGCGCTTTTTTTTTCTCCAGACTCTTAAGAGCCACTTTACAGCTATAGCAAACAAGTTGAACATAACGAAACTGCATCATATGTCCTTCAAAAGAAGTTTCACCATTTTCTGAGTTTGTTTACCATACATTATTTATGCAGGAAAAGAGGGAAAAAAGAAAAGCTAAGTAAACAAATCAAACACCCTGCTGTAAAACCAGATACGATTTTTCTGTGGAAACTTACGATACATCCTCATCTGTGTTCCACTTACGCAACAAATAAATGCTTTTTAAATTTTATTTTACAATTTTAAGAATGTAATTCTGTATCTAATTTTAAAATTGGTTATCTTGATGTTTCCCATACTTTTTTTGATCTCATGGGACATAAGTTTTAACACTCATTACTGTGGTGCTGTACCTATGTTTTTGTGACAGTTTGAAATATGGCGATCTAAAATTTGTTTAAGAAATACCTGAATTTAACAGTTTGGCAGTGCTGTTTCTCCAAGAGGTGCAATGGTGGCTAGAAGCAAACAGGCAGTCTTTAAAAAACCCAAAAGACTCCTATGTACCTTCTGTGTTTCAGATGCCCAGACTGTCGCAATCATATGTATGTGAACAAGGAGCCCTCACGATGAAGATTTCTGCAAAGACTTTTTGTTAGCTGGAATAGTGGATAAGTTAGTGGATAAGAAGTTCTGTAATGAACATAACAATAATTATAGTATTATCTGGTAGGTTTTGTAAACAAACTGCTCTATGGACTTGAGTCAGCCATAGTTTACAGATCTTTGCACTATATTCTCCTTATAACTTTAGAAACCAAGTTGAAGATGGAGAAGAAAAAAGGATTCTGGGTTTGGCAGGCAGTGGGGGTACCTGGATGGGCTTTAGTCAAGCACAGGTGTAATTACAGGGCACCAAATATTTTAAGCATGGTGAAATAACGTATGGTCACAGATCATCATACAGTTCCTTTCAGTTAGATCAGTCTCTGTTAGCTATTCTTTAGCCTACTGAAGAGTTTTTCAGAACTTTGTTAATCTGGTGTTAAAAACACATTCATTTACTTGCAGTCTAAATGCACAGATGTTTCTGAATTGGATTTGAAATGTGTATCACCTTTTAAACTAAACGGATCTTTAAGCATCTGGAACACCAGTTTGCTCTCTAGTGGTACGTTTTTTCTCATCTCAGCTGTTTTCAAAGTCTGCCTGTATGTAGATACAAAAAGGGAGAAATAAAAAAAAAAACGGAATCTCTTTCAATATTTAATTGAAATTAAGAAAATTCTTAATCTGTTCTGCTGTAGTATGAAGGGCTGTCAGCCAACAGTCTAGATGAGAGATATCAGGGAAGCCTCGTGGCAGTATACCAAATATAATTTTCATCTTCTCCCAACCAACAGAAGTGCAAAAGCAGAACTATAATAATTAAGTTAAAAAAAATAAAATGCAATAGCAGTATTATCTTCTTATTTAACCAATTTTAATTAATCTTTCAGTTTAGGTATCATTAGTAAGGTTTTCTTTAAGGTCCAATTGTTCTTAATGTGGTTGTAAACTGAATGCTATATTTATAAAATAAAAACATATTGAGGAGAAAAACCAAACAAAACAACACTTATTTTGTTATTTTTGATTACAGAATATTTTTCCTTAGATGAGAAAGGGGATAAAGAAAGATGAAATGTGCATGTGTCTGAGAAAAAGTGTAACTAGAAAGAATTAAGTTTGTGGTTTTACTGCTTCGTATTTAGTATTGCTACAGAATGCTTCTGCTGTTAATACTTCGCTTGAAAAGTAGGTTAAAAGTCATGTGTTTGCAATGATTATCTACTTAGTCTAGTGACTCCTAATAATGTGCCTGCGTGCCTGTCAGAACATTTAGCCGTGGAAGAAATACAGCTAGTCACATTACATTTTTCCATATCTTTTATGAAGTAAGAGTGTGTCTTTATAGTCTGATTTATCAATTCAATACTGTGTTCCTATTGTGCCCTTAAAGTTTTAAATTAAAACTAATTAAGAATTAATTCAAGACTTGATCTGAAGGTGAGTGAATTTTATGAAAATGGCCTTTTATAGAAACCTCCACCCTGTCTGCGCACCCTGAGTTTTCATTATCTCAGTACCATGAGAATCTGGAGAAGCTTCCATATTCCCTTGTCTTTAGAAATGTGCAATATGTTTTAATTTCATTTTTACTAATGTTGTCAGGGTCCACAACTTGTCAGATAACCAGAATCTCTTGCCTTTATGCCTAGAATTCATAATTGCTCTTTAGAGCAGTTGATATAATAAACTCTTGTTGATTATATGTTTAGAGTTGTATAACCACTAAACTATAATTTAAAAATTCTTCTTGCATTTTTGGGGGCAGGGAGAGGGAACTGTAATTAATGAAAAACTCTCCCTGTCAACGTTATAATGGATGGAAATAAATGAACATGTGTGGGACATGTGATTGGACTGTTGAGATATTGTGTTTCTCTATTCATTTGTGAATCACAATTTTAACCTAGAAATGAGATGCAAACTAGACTAAGCGTGTACATTGTGTGTGTTTTGGTTGCTGTTTAGGTAAGAATGAATGTACAAAGCCAAGTATATCACCTTATGTATATATATATTGCTGTGACACTTGTTTTTGCTTTGGTATTAAAGTATTATATGTATCTGTTATTAAAACAGCTTGGTTAATACAAACGTTAAGTACTCTCTTTTTAAACCATTTTTACTTGAATGCTGAATTGCTTTTTAGATAGGAGGCCGTCCTCAGGTCAGGAGGTTCCTGAGCTGCAGATTGCTGGAGACAGGGAGAATGTGCTGGAGGAACTAATCTTTCCTCTGTTCAGGGGGCCCTTGTCACCGTATAGCTATGCATATACTTTTTTTGTGTGTGTGTGTATCTTGCTTAGACAAGTGATGGCATAGCATAAGTGAATGCCACCTAGGTTTTATGTCGGTGGCAGTTTTCCAGGAACGCCAGAACCTCATTTGGTTTGTGTATTAAAAAAAGCATCAAAATATTTTGTAGCATTTGTATCTCCTCTGGTATACATATAAAAATTACGTGCCCTTTTTTGGTCTATGTAGTAATGAAAATAGAGCACCAGGGCGCATGTGCACATGCGTGTACCTATATATCTTATTCTTTCGGGGGGGGGGGGGGGGCGGGGCGGTGTGGGTGAGAAGTGCTTTAGCATATGTTACCATAGAACTTGAGTGTGGTGGAGCAGCTTCCCGTGCCCCGTGTTCAGGACACAAGCCTGAAAGGCCGAGTCTGACTTCCTGGGTGGACGGGCAGTGGGCAAAGGCTCTAGTGTAGATACCTCCACCTCTGGGTCAGGTTAGGAAGTAGCTCTTTACTAACCTACAGCTGTCAGTGCAGCTTCTAGCTGATACCTAGCTACTGGAGCTTTTCAGTCACCTGTCAGTTTGGTGCTAGAACCGAGGAGAGCATTTATGTAACAAAATGCATGTCTTGGTGTGGAGGCCAAAATGATTAAGTGGTTCACAGATGATGATGGTTGCTGCCTGACAGCTAATGTCTTCAACTGCCACCATTTGACGCTGACCAAGGCACACAGGACTGTGCAGACAGGATCGGACTGTTATGATGTATTTTGTTTCAGTAGAAAATCTTTTAGGGTACTTAAAACAACAAGTGTTTTTGAAAGAACCTGTTTAGTTTCCTACTAGAAAAACAATTATGGTGTAGGGTGGTGGCCTCCAAACTTTTTTGATTGTGCAGCCATCAATAAAATTCCCACATGAAGCTTATCGTAACTAAATTTTTTTCATAATTAAAAGCATTTATTAAGTCACCCTTTAAAGTACTTCTAATACCATTATTTCAACTTCTTTTATTTGGATGCATGTGTTTGCTTAAGGAAACTGTACATTCTGTGATTCTGAATTGAGGTTGTGAAATAAAGCTCATGAACTCACAGCATTCCTGGCATTTAAGAGCATTTCTATCTGTTTTCTTCCGTTTAATAGAAAAGTGATGTTGGATTTTTTTTTTTTTAAATAAACTGAAATGATGACTAGTAACATGACAGAAATAGAAGGCAGATATTTCACGTTGTGATATGGAAAGGGAAGTAATTTTTCTCATGTTCCTAATTAAGATAATGAAGTGATTTTTGCTTAGAAGAATGCTCAGTCAGAGGAACAAATAAAATACTTAAAAATTTGGTGGGTGGTGTGAGGGTGGAGAGAATTACATGCAAAAATTGGAAAGCATGGACTTTCTGTCATTTGGAAACCTAATCAGCTAATGAATTTGTTGAAGAACGTGTGGAATTTTAGAAATGAAAGTATTTAGTGACATCTTTAGTTTTGACCATGAGTAATGATAAAATATTTTAATAGTAAGCGCTGGCAAGGAGGTTATAGCAACTTGCGCAATATCATGAAAGACTGCAAGTTTATCTGCATTGTACCTTTCTCTTCTTTTTAACTAGAAAATTAGTGTTTCATCAGTTTGAGGGATTTTTTGAGAAATCTGAACTATTATTCTTGTGGAGAAATTCCTTTAGATTCCAAATTCATGAATCAGAGCTGGAGATGACTTTATAGATAACTTTAGCTGTAACATTGGTGGAAATTCTGTAAGAAATAGAATTATATGAATATGAGCAAGACAACAAAACCATCTTTTGTGAAATATTTTTTCCCCCCCTGTATTTGGAGTATTGTTGATTGTAAATCAGCTAACACTTTGATGTGAAAGGATCCTATTCTATAATCCACTTCACTATCTAAAATGTGAAACGGGGACCATTTAATATGAAATATTGTCCCATTAAACTGCGGTCTCAGAGAACTTCATTTTAAGTACATTTGTGCATGACTTCCCAGGTGAGTTTTAACTAGTTGAACTACATCTAGAAGCTTTTAAGGGAGTTAAGGCAACCATGGAAATGTGTTCCTATTAGTTGACTTCATTACCAGTTTCAAATAATGCATTCACTTTCTTTTGTAAAGTTCTGAGAAATGTTGACTTGTAAGAATGATAACATTTTATTTTGATGTTTCTTTCTGCTTATTAATTGAAGTGTTTCTGTTTTCAAGGGAACAAAAGAAATTGAAGGTGAAGAGGAGTCTGGTTTAATTCCGCCTGCAGAAGTATTTGCTCCTAAAAGTCTGGTGTTGGTGTCCAGACTAGATTATCCAGAAATTTTCAGGGTAAAGAACTTGTAATTGCCATTTATAATATATGTCAGCAGACAGATCTGGTTTTAATGAGTAACAGTGACAGTACTTTTGATTTAAAACATCTCAGGATTGATTTGGGAATTTAAAAGCAAAAGTAGGCTTAGACCGAACTAGATAAAATTCAATGTCTGTGACAGTAAGTAGCCCCTATAGGTTGAAGCAGTTCTTTTTTTACCCTCCAAGCAGTTTTAAATCTACATAGAAGATGGAATGGAGATTTTTTCTGGGCTCAATTTACTCTATAATGAAGGGAATTATTAGGGCAAACCCAGACTTGCTCAGGTAAAAACAACACATTAACCATATTTGATTCAATATATAATGGTAAATTAATAGTGAAATCCTAGTTTTCCTTCATATGTAATGCAAAATGTCAGAACCTCTTCCAGATTAAATTAAGATGCATGACAGGGATTTAGGATCTTGGATTACTTTCAGCTGATGAAATATGGCTGATCTGAGATAAATGAAAAGCTTACATTTTTATTAAGCTAATACATAGTAAGAGAAACAAATATAGTTCAGTTTACAGATCAAGGGAGGAAATCATTCAACAGTTAAGTTGTCATTAGACATTAAGAATGACTGTACTGAGTGAGATTAGAATTCCACGTAGCCCAGTATTTTGTTTCTGATAGTGTCTTGTAGCGAATGCAAAGCAAAGGGTGTAAGAATAGGGCAGGCTGTAGAAATAATTCCACAAAATACTTTGCTAGTTCAGTGTGAATGATAGTTAAATGACATCCTGAACCAGAGGTGTCAGTTGTGTGGGTTTTTTCACGTAATTTGTCCAGTTTCTTAACGCTCACATTTTACAAAAACCCGTGGCAAGGAGTTTCACAGCTTAACTATGTGTTATATGAAAAGTTACCATTGGAATTATTTCTAAGAAGAGAATTCCTAAAATATTTGCTGAATTATCAAAATTACCGTAGTTAAAAGGCACTAAATGGATGCTGTGGAACAGTTATTTATTTCCTTTTTTTCCAAAGGCTTCTTAGAAGGTAATGTTAAATCATCTTACATTAAATTATTAGTAAAAATTATAAAACTCTATCTTTGATTTCCCAATCAAAACTGGATCCACACAGAAAAAATGTGGAAATGCTGAAGTGTCAATGTACTGTTCTTTTAAAAATATAATTAGATTGAAATAATAAAATAAGGAATGTAAGTTAAATAACATATGGAATTGTTGATCCTTGGTACTAGTCTTAAAACAAGCCTCAGAAGCTCATTAATTCATCAGTGTTTTACTCTGGAAACTAGTCATTTTAGATCCCTAGAATTCAAAGCACAGATTGAAGCTATGTTGGTTTTATAATTTTTAAAAGTAACTCGTAGTAAAGCACTTTTTTGTATAATGAACAAAGCACAAATATTAAACATTTAATTCATTTTTTAAAAAGAATATATCTACATCTGCCAGCACATACATCCCTTCTAAATAGCCAAACTATTTTTTTTAAATGAATTATTGCTTCTATAGCAAATTACTTTGTCTTCAGTAGGAAAGTGCTTCACTACATAAATAACTATTAAGACACTTATTTTTTAAAAGATTATATACCTAGATCTTTAAGTAATTTGACATCTGCCTTCCCTGTGCAGCAGTTTAATGTATTTTGTCTACCTTTCTAGGCTTGCCTTGGCTTGATCTATACTGTGTACGTGGACAGCCTGAACGTGTCACTGGAGACGCTCATTGCAAATCTGTGTTCATGCCTTGTCCCTGCTTCTGGAGGGTCTCAGGTAAATGGGGGGGGAAAAAAGGGTATTTTTCCAGTTAATTTAATTTATGAAGAAAACAAAAAATAAATTCTTGAAATATTTTTGAAGAAAAAAAAAAAGATCATAGTTCAGCTGAGTGCTTTCCCTGTGGCCTGTGAGTGCTTTCCCTGTGGCCTGTCTTCTAAAGACAGCAAAAATTCCATTCCAGGATAAGGTCAAAGGGTTAATTTTGTCACTGAGTTGGCTTTTTACAAGGCACAGTAACAAATCAAGCAGTTTGTATAAGTTCAGTTTTTAATAATAATGTACATTCGGGAATAGTTCTGCTTGCTACAGATTTTTTTAAAGACTCTTTTTCCTTGCCATTTTTTAACATGTCCTTCACTTCAGTTCATTTACCTGTGTCTTTTCCTTGATGCAGTTTAGGATTTCACTGGTCTTTTCTTTGGTAACTCTTTTAAATTTATATTTTCATTAATTTTGTAAAAATGCTAAACAAGTAACTTGGACATGGTTTTCTCGGCGGTAATTAAATATTCCAGGTGGTCCATGCATTCAAAAGCAAGAAAAAAGTTTTCCAGCATCTACACTTCTTTCTGCTTTTTTATCTGTGTTTTTTCTGTGAGCAGAAAGTCAGGTTTGTTTGTTGATTTACTTTAAATAAATTATTCGTATACATTTGTGGGTTTCTGACAAGCCAATTCAATCTGGTTTGCTTGCCATTCACTTTATGCTGTGACACTACTGGGAAATTGTAGTCCTTATCAGGAAACTTATCTGGAAACTAAGTAAGCAAATGTGGCAGTATTTTAAAGTTGATTTCATACACATTTTCTCACACTTCCCACCCACCCTATGGATTATCAACCTTCTTGAAATCATACAAATCCCTAATTCTTTTCTGTTTTTCCCATAGCTCTGACTGCTTTCGAATTTCTCTTAGTGTTATAAGTGGCAAAATGTCCTCTCAGCTTAGTCAAGATCTACCTTACTGCTCTCCAGGCAACCCCGTCTGTCTGGTTTTGCATCCCAAACTTTTTGGTTTTGAAGGGGAGTAATTAGATTGTATCTCCCTATCAGAAACCCTCTTTGCCAGTGGAAAACTACTCATATTACAGTTTTTGGTGATCCACTTGAACCTATGAACTTAAATTTGCTAGTGTCAAGCTACCATTTTAACCAGAAATTAAGTTTTTCGGTTCTCTCTTAAGCTTCATGCTTCCAGGGCATTATATATCCTAGAATGAGGACACTCTTCTGATGTTTGTCTTGAGAAGTCCTTGAGGACCCTCCCAGGTTATTCATGTGTCCACTGTTGAAACAATCTACTGCGAAATTAGTCATTGACCTGCATCCGGGTCTGCTGCTAAAGTGCTGGGGAAGAAATTTCTGCTACAGCTCAGGGTCTTGCTTGGTTTTACTGTGCAGCACTTTGGTTTCACACATCTGCTGTGCAGCAACTGAGCTTGCTATCTTCATACATTCAACATCTCCTGCCATGTACCACACTAGGGGCTTGTACAGAAATGCCTCCCACCCCTTCATAGTTAGTGCTGAAAGGTAACCGCTTGAAACCACCCGCTGCTTGAATGTCATGTGGATTTACTCAAGAGGAAAGCAAGGTTATTTTGCAGTTACAGTGCTTCTTGGGATGTGATACACAAACGCATTCCTTTCACTCCCATTTCCTGCCTCCCTCAAGGGATGTATGTTCTTATGCTGGAAAGGTGACCAAAGTTTTAATTCTACTTTAATATTCAGAGCAGGAATATAGGAGTAGCAGAAGTGGCCTCTTCAACAGCCATATATCACAAGTATGTTCATACTTAAAACATGCATGCAGACAGTAGAACTTCAGTTAGAAAATAATATGTGTTTTTATGATTTGAATGGGTTTTAAACTTTTTTGTTGTTGTTTGGTTTTGGTTTTTTTTCCTGGAAGTTTTTTTTAACGTATTATTGAAAATGTAATATCGAATGCCCTCAAAGACATAACTATTTAACTAGTTCAGTGGAAATGCAAGGAAGTAGTGCTACATGCTACACATTCAAGGAAACATATCATTTTCCTCAAATCATATTTCAGATCTCTATTGGTGAATTAAATTATTCTTACTAACTTTAAACTTCTGTATACAAAATAAATGCTTTTTGCAGGATGAATCACTTATCTGTGTGATACCATCATTATCATTGTAGTGACAACTATTAGCATTTATTCTACATAAATTAAACTTAATTAAAAAAATTCTTTCTACAGAAATTGTTTTCTTTGGGAGCTGGAGACCGACAATTGATACAGACTCCTCTACATGATAGCCTTCCTGTTACAGGCACCAGTGTGGCTCTTCTCTTTCAGCAACTGGGTATGTCTAGGTCTGCTTTGAAAAAAAATTCTTTTTTTAAATCAGTGAGGTATTTTCTGTTCTCATTCAGATCAAATCATGTGCCAAGAAAGTTACACGGTAAATATTAATTTCTTTTGAATGAAAGAATGACTAATAGTGCTTTTATCCCCTAATCAGACATTCATATAACCTTTTTGTACATCTTGCTTGTAGTAAGTTATCTCCAATATTTACTATCTGTAAGTGCACTGCGAGTAGAAGTGAGCCTAGCCTCTGTTTAATTACAAAAACGTTCAAGTGAAAAGATTGCCCACCCCTTGGATACTGTGTAAACTCCAAAAAACCCCAAGGAAGTTAATAATAAAACTAGTGTAACTGAAACGGCTAGTAGAAAAGACACTATGTACTGATAATGGTAACTACGTGGAATTCATATTATTCTCTTGTTATCTGTTATTCTGTCTTTCAAGAAGGTGATCTAACACAATCCTCATCAAATGCTTACTTGTTCATTACAATTACAAGGTTGTGTCACTGTTTCCTGGGTACCTCAATACTAATCTTGTTTCTCTCGTTAAATTTTAACACTCTGTTAATCTTCTTTCCCTTGGTTTGTGAAGTAGCTTTGAATTACAAACTCATAGCAGCCACGCATAAGGGCGCAGTTAATAATCTTTTCTGAACAAGTAAACCTTATGTTTAGTCTCAAGTAATCAAATGGCTTCAGAATATGTGTCATCATCCGTTCTTCTCATAAATGGACAATAAGAATGGATGCAAACTGGAAAAAAAGAATAGTGAAGAGCAGTAGAGCTTATGTCACAGGAAGCAGTATCAGATCTGATGAGCACAATGCCATCTAGTACTGATAAGATTTAATTGTATGCTTCCAAAAAGAATATTATTCCAAAAGGAATACTGTTATTTTGTTGGTAGCAGTTTAAATTAAAAAACACAGCTAACATGGTATAGATGCTACTTATTCTTACCATAGTTCCTGAGGTTTTATGTGGCTTATTATGTCAAGGTTCATGAAAAGTGCTCTGACCAGACTGCAGGCAATTTTTAAACATAGATAAGCCCAACAACTCTTTCCCTTCTCTGAAGATATAAAATATGGTCTGAGGTACTGTAAGTACAGTATGAGATACCACGTGGTACGGTATGTTTGTTCTATAAGTACGGTATGTGATACCTAAGTTGAGGCAGTCTGGTTTGGGCAATTGTAGAGCATATTTGCAGAGCTAGCTTTTTTAATTCCACTCATTGTGTATAAAACTGAATTATAAACCTTCATACGAGAATTTAAAATTGGTTTCACACACACAGGATTTAAGTTAATATTATTAACCACGTTTTATTAATGCATAAATATATACAGGTGGATGTCACGTAACTTCCTAAAGATACTATAGCAGAGTATTGAAGAATTTGGAGTGTAAGCAGGACTGCTAGATTGTTGTGCTATCAATCAATGATCCTTTACCTTTATATTTTGAAATTGTGTTTGTCTACCATCTCATTTTTCTTTTCCCTTTAAAAGGCTTTTTTTAGCCTTTTTTCTGTAAACGGTCTGATTTCTATGATTTTGCTATTCTTCTGCCTTGGAGGTCCAGTCTTTCTTGCTTTTTGGTGGCTTGTAAGAACTACAAGAGTCATTAAACCCATGCTTACCAGGTGCCCTTTCAAGTTATGGTACACAAAAGGATACAAAAATCAGCAGAAGGAGGGGGAGAGAAAGGGAGATATTAAAGGAAATCTTAATCATTGCTCAGAATTCTGGTTAGTGGCACTTCAGGTGGCCTGAAGAAGAGAGAGACAAAAGAAAGTCTGTGATTGTAAAACTTGGCAAATCTTCACAAAGAGAAGCTGTAGACTTACATCCTGTTTCCCTGAAGAGATCATACAAGTTTGCAGAAAAAAAAGAATTGTCTCAATATGCCTTCTTTTCTGTTGTGGCATAATTTTGTCTTTTACGAGACTATCAAAACTATTAGCAACAGCTTGTCTAATGGTCTCGTGAAGGTCCTCTTCCTGTCTCTCTCCTATTCTTTGGCATGATGAGGACAGTAGTAATTGCTTGGGAACAGGCCTGAAATTAGTTAAGCAATAAGCAAATAAGTTGGCAGTAGCTTTTTAAAATTTTTTTTAAGCAGCTACTTGAACCCTTTGCAAAAGAGACTTACGCGACTGACTTTTCCTATCTCCTATTTCTGATCACTGCTTTTTTTTCCCTGGTGTTAATTCTTCTTTTTTTCCTTCTCTCTCTCCCCATCCCCCCTCCCCTACCCCCTAGTGTGTCTCAGTTTCTAGTTGACGTCCCTTTCAAATTTTTTGTGTCTAAGTATCTGGGGATACAGCACAAAGGTAGAATCACTTTGTATCTCTAAGGACACAAATTAAAAAATGTTTTCATATTCATAGCGTACATCACTTTACAGAATAGCACATAGTTCTTTTCACATGTAGATGGTGGACTATCATCGTCTTCTTAAGGATAAGGTTTGTTAGTGCTAAATTTCTGTTCAGATTTACTAAAAAAGAGTTGTTAATACAGCTACATATGACTATTTGCAATGGTTGTTGAAACATGGAAACATAAACTGGCTGTTTTAAATAAATTCTTATTTATTCTCACTTTTCATGTAGTCTTACGAAGAATCAAAGGCAGTGAGTCCGGAAGGACGAGTGGTAGAACCTCTTAGCTCATCCCTTTGAAAAAGTTTATTTTTCTAAGATAAGGACTAATCCTTTCCTCTGGAGATCATAGTAGAGCTTGTCAGAAGTTTTTTGTGCTTTTTGTAATGATATTCACACTTGCTCTGTTTCTCTCATTCCATTTGAACAGGATCTTCATGCATATATGTCTCTATGAACCTGAGCAAAAGCATTCTACTTCTGTTGTCCAATGTGGTGTTGGATAATTACTTTAATGACAGCTGTTATCATCAAATGCTTGTGTTCAGGACACAAATATTGACTAGGCTGTTTGTCAAATAACGACATGTTCGTTTATTTCTCTTCTGGTACAAGGCACTTAATCCTATTTAAATTATTAATAGAAAATTGAAGAGTAGCTAGAAAAATATTTGTGAACTCTATAAATCACCTTTTTAAAAATAGCTCTTTCTTTGAAGAAGATGGGCAGCAAGACAAAATTTACCACTATGAATAGATACAAAAGTAATTTCAACATTTATTTTGAGAAATATTGTGCAATAGTAGTCTCATCATGCTTTTTCTGCTTGGCAGGATAATACTGTGTCAGCGGATGACCCTCCCTGTATTACCAAGTTCGCAGCATATCTGGAAATAGACCTTATTTTTACTTAGGCGTTAAACTACGGTTGGGAAAAACATCCCCAAAGGTTTTAAGCTTAATAATAAGGAACAGCAGTGTTTGACATTTTACATCATACATTCTTTTTTTATTTAAAAAATAAGTATATGGGAATAATGTGATAAAAGCCAGGCCTGTAGCTGGATCGCTACACCTAAAAATTATTTCATCAACAAGGATTAGCTGGAAAAACAGCAATCATAAAGTTACTTTTTAAAATAATCTGTGGTAGCTAGAAGACTTTCAGTACTCTTCTGTTTCTCGCTGTCTGTTAGTAAGATAGTAGGTATCTATAAAAGCTTCAAAACACAGTAGCCTTCTTCAGGCTCAAAGGAGATTTTGGTTATATTTCTCTTCTCTCTCACTTTATTAACAGTACATTCCTGTGTTTCTGCCTCAAGCTCTTTTCATTTCTCCAAACTCCAACCCAACTTGCCTTCTCTGTTCTGCTGGCAGTATGGTTTTTCAGCACTGCCATATTCAGTCATTTCTGTCTGAGACCTACATCTCCATCTTCCCAGTGGGCAGTTTTTTCCAAAGAACCGAAGGCACAAAATTACACTGGGGACCTGAACAGCAAAACAAGAACTTTGTAATCAAAGACAAAGGAGGTTTTCCTTCCTTTCCTTCTTGTTTAGTCTCTTATACGGGCTGTTTTTCTATCCCCTTATTTCCTCTGTTCCATTTCATTTGTCTGTGCTGGTTTTCTGCCTCATGTCTTTACTTCACCACTCAAGTATTTTCAGTAGAACTCAGACTGTCTTTCGGTGTTACAAAGAAAGTAATTTTTTAAACGGCAAAAATGAAACTTTGAAGTAAATTCTACTTTGAATCTTCTGGATGAAGACACGAGGTAAGGGCGCTTTTGAATTCAGGGCTGTGTAGAATAGAGATTAAATAGATGGAAGAGGAAGAAGATGAATGTTAGTGCTTGGTTGAGCCAGGTTGCTTGGCAAGCTTGTCTTTTATTTGTCCAACCTATGGTGTAACTTAGATGAAAGTGTTAAGCATCATTATCCTTAAGTCCTTTTCCATATCTTTAAATACTTTTAATCTAGATATTGTGCGTATACCATTAGGCAGTATATAAAGCCTCTAAAACAAATATTTTATAAATAGTATATTTGAAGACCGCAGTGTCATTAATTATCAGTAATTCCAGATGTCACAAGTGATTGGTTGATTAAACTTCTAAAGATTGTTACAGTTGCACAAAATATAAATATTAGGGCAGAAGCATGGGATGATAACAGAGTGGATGAGCAGGGAAGTACTTCAGTACAAACAGTTTAAAATGCTCCACTCCAGTATTAATAGAACTGGCAACATGTTTTTTTTTTAATATGGCTATACAATTCCAAAATTCAACACTGTGACTTGGGTCTGAGAGGTTCTGGGTATTGTCTGTCCTTTCTCCCTGTTTGGTTATTCCCACCTTTCTTTTGCACCTGAGCAGATACTTCTCTGATACCACAGAGAGCTGCTTAAAATTAATTAATTAACACTAAGCAAGCAAATAGAAGTGAATGATTTTCCACACGTTTCCATGGTTGGGACATTGACAGTGATGATTTTTCTTGGTTTAAACAGTCATGGAACCAAAACTGTATAGTGATAAATCCATTTATAACAAAATGATGGGCTCATATATTAACTGTCATACCTGTTTATAATTTTTACAGAAGTAAAATAAATTATGTTTTTTCTCATTTTTCAGTCATTTGATTTGTTAGAAAATAATGAAGGACGATGGGATTTTCTTTAATATTTTTGTTTTGATAATGAATATACTAAAATTGTTTTCTGTGTTCAAAAATTTGTTCGGGGGGAAGATCTTACCTAATTACAACAGCATTACTTTAATTCTTTTTTTAATGAAGGTACGCTGTTCCATCTCCATTTGGATGTAGATATTTGTATGTGCGGAGGGATTTTAAACTGACAGGCTTGCACTTTACAATTTTGATTAACTCATTAAAACCCACATATTTTTTTCAAATGGTTCTGTAGTTGCGCCAATAACATTCAGCATACATTTAGCTCTCAGAAGCCTGGGCCTCTGCTTAGGCTGGCGGCTCAGCAGGCTCTGTCCTTGGTTCTTGTAAGTATTTCCTTTGAAAGCTGATGTCAGGGCCCTGAGCGCATCAACAGCCCCCGGCACCCCTCCTTGCAGGGCTGAGCTGCCTGTGCTCAAGGTCAGCGTTGATGTAGCACAGCTGTTCAGCCTTGGTTCAGGCTGTTGAGGAAAGAGCTATGCGAAAGACCTAAGAACGAGGGGCCTGTTGACCTCTTTGCTTGGATGCTGTACTTAAGCTCAGGCCATACCCTTGGTCCTTGCCTGAGCCGTGTTGCAGCAATGCTTGTGCCAGGCAGCATGACTCTGTGACCCAGGTCCTCACCCATGAACCGGACATCCTGGCTTGATCTCAGGTCTTCTTCATGACTGTGAACTTGCCTGGTGATCACTGTGACTGACTTGGCTGCCATTGCTGGACCTGATCCTGTCCCTACCGTGCTGACTTGAATTCCTGGCTTGACCTCAGACCTTTCTCATCACTATGGTTTTGTCTGGCTATCTTGACTTTTGGCTGAACCTAGCTGCTCTCAGCAGACCTACCCAACTTATCTTTCTCTGGGTGGTGTGGCAGTCCACCACTTGTTGGTGATATTACTGCCCCTTGCCACCTTGTTTCCATACCTGCCTTGCCTTCTGTTATGGAGCAGTGTGCCATTGCTGGTCTCTGGCAGCTGATGGTTCTTCAATTTTCACTGTTTACCTTCAAAAAGTCTGGAGAAAGTTGATATTTTGGTATTAGTTCTTCACAATAAGTTTTGATCCCTGTGATACTAAAAATCGAGCTTTGCAAGTCCTACAAGAGATGTAGTCGTGCACCACTACCTGCCTGATATAGTCTGATCCTGAGAAAAGAGATCTCTCTTCGTCTTAAAATATGCACACTGGTCAGGCTTTCAGCCTTCCGCAATAAAGCTGGCTTCATCTGTTAACAACCTTTCCAACGCTTTATTGTTTCCCAACACAGTACCTCAGAAATTATGATGTGAGCTACTGGAGCATGATTGTTTATGTATCACAAAGATAAACATCCCGCAGTTCAGCAGCTGTTGACCTATGGAGAATGCAGAGAAATGATCTGGTGGAGATCTCTTAATTTTTTGTTTTGGTTCTAAATACAAAGAACCACTGTGCTGAGTCAGAGCTCAACACCACTGGGCAGCCGAAAAGTTCAAGTGTGAGGTATCTTGCTGAAGAAAAAGATCTTTTAGTCTACTGACTGTCACTAGTTAGTTTGCAAATTAGTAGACCCATATATACCAAAAGAGTGCAATATTAGCAGTGCTGTCAAAGGTGAGTGGTTTACAAGTCTGTTATGGTTAAACTATATAGGGGAAAGGCTGAAAAGTTTAGTTGTGTGTCACATGTAGTTTAAGAGCAAGAGAACCTGAATGCTTAGGAAAAGAGTTCACACTCATGCAAGATCATAAGATACTGCCTATCATAAGTACTTAACTTATTTTCTTCTTGTATAATAAGGGAGGGCTTAAATACCAAGGTGGAAATTGTCTAGAATAATTGGATCCAAACACCATTTTGCATTTCTGATAGTCAGTAGCAAGCAGGATGCAGATATTTCTCCTTTCCTAGGAGCACAGCCCAATTGTGCAGTCTTACGCTTGCGGATATTGGTTTTAATCTCCCTTCTCAGTGACCCCGGAATTTGACTTTCTTTTTGCTGAGCTAGCATAAACTACCTTGTTGCTCCTTCACAGATAGTCTTTAATTTTTGCTGGTGATGGTTCTTTTAGCTTTTTAGAATGTGTAAGTCATGTAGAGGAACTGTATTCTGGACTACATAGTTGTTTAAGAAAGAGCCCGGTATCTTCCAGTACTGTGAATGGAACTACTTAAATAATTCTTCAGTTTCAGAAGACAGTAGAGTTCACCATAGAATAACTTTATGCTGGCTTAAGTCAAAAGATGCATGTTGTCTAGTGGCATGGTATAGGACTTGGTCCGTAGTTAAACACGGGGATAATTATTCATATAAAAGCATAGGTAAGTGGCAGCTCATAATATTTGTTTAGCTGCTAATTACTTCAGTTTATATTATTGTTAATAACTTAAAATAAATTTTACCTTTTTTCTTTTTAAGAATGATTAAACCCAGAAACTTCTGCTGGCCCAGTACACAGCTAGGCTGGGCATTTGTGGTGTGTGAACTTACAGCAGTAACACTCGGCAGTCACGGTCGGTGCCAGGTTATCTGCAGTAGTTTGCACTCAGGGAAAGGAAAGCTGGTCATCTTGAATGATCTGGCAGTTGATCCTTCACAGAGGGGTTAGGTGCCCGAATTCCTTGTCTCTTACCATGATGGAGGAGCTTGTATAGAACTGTAAATAATTTAGGTTATTTATGAATGGATGGCTGAAAGTTAAAAGGTCCAACCCCAGACTCTTAAGTAGGCCCACTTTAGAGTTAGATCAGGTTGGTCATGTAGACACGAATTGTGGAACAACTGATGCATATTAATGTTTGGGAGTTTGAGTATTTCTTCAGGCTGTGGGGAAAAAATACGCAAGAAGCTTTTAGTTTAATGTCTGTAAATGTAATATTTTGGTGCATGGCTAACAGTCCATTTTGATGTGTAGCTCAGCCCATTCTTGTTCAGCTCTATCAAAAGACCTCTGAGTCTACAGCAATTTATTTTTTTCAGTGTTTTGCTGAGCAGGGCTATTCATGGCTACCCGTTAAAGTCTCTTTGACTTTACTTTTTATAGTCACAGTTATTATTTTATAGATTTGCACTCTCATCTGGTATACCTCAAATAATTCCTAAGGCAGATGGATCTTATATGGAACCATGTCAGGAAAACAATAGGAAGCAGAGCCAGAACTTATTACTTCTGTGATTAAGATTTTTTAGGTAAGACTTGACATTTTGTACTTAAAAAAACCCAACCAATGAATCTTTGTAAATAACTTTCATATAAGTTTTATACGGTTATATTATAACATTAAAATATAAATAATTTTACCATGATTATTAGAAAATACCTATCCAACCAAAAAGGGAAAAAATTAATTATGATTTTCCTCAAATTAGCTAACTTTAGTGATAGCTAGTTTTTAAACTGACAATACTCGTAGAACAGGCTCTGCTTTACATTTTTATTCTGAATGAAAGTAAAAGTAGTTCTACTGCTTAAAAAGTGTAGCCTCCTTTAGAAAACATAAATCCCAAAATCTGAAAGGAATATTTAAGTTGTTGGTCATATTATTGCTCATATTGTTTTTTTAAAGGCAGCTTTTTTTGAACACTAGGTTTTTCTGCTGTATTTTGCCCTTTTATTTTACTCTGTATCATAGACCATATGTGTTACCATTTGCTGCATTTTACATCAATATGTTCAGAGAAAGGAGCTCGTGGGTACACCTACTTAAGCTACAGAAAATGGTGAGCATCAAGAACGAACTAATTCAAAAAGGTCATGAGTCAATTAAGGCTTGAAGATAAAAGATGATTTCTAACTATAGGAGGAGAAAAATTCTGAAACACCTTCCGTTGTGGGTAGTAATGACAAGCAGTATCACTACATTTGAGATGAAGCTTGATCAGTTTGTTTGATATAGTCACGATGGTAAAAGGCTGGATCCTTCAGTGCTATGTTTCTAAATCCAGGATATGTTAAAATACCCAGAATTTTTGCTTTTGACTACATTTGTTGACACTTTGAGGAATATTTTCTGTAATGTAATAGTTTCTTGTTATTTTAATTCTGCTTTAGGGGAGACAGAATGTTCAGCCTCTCATGCAGTGTACTTCATGCCAACAGATGACTATATTGAATTACTGTGTAAATGGGAAGAGACATTCCTGATAAATATATACGTGTATTTGTATGGCTGGGAAACATTATGAAAGGGTCACTGCACAGTCAGCACGTGAGCTGGCTTCAACTTGTTGACTAAGAAAATCCTAGTGTCTTCAACACAGAGCAAGAATTGTTTATATTTTAATACTTCATTCTTCAAAATATACTTCAGAAATAATGTGAGGGCAGCTAAGCAGTGAGATTTAATTTGCACAATGTATGAAGCGACTAAATGCAGCATTTTCAGTACAGTGATACCTATAACTGGGAGATGCATAAGATCAGAGCATCAGTGTGGGGCCTTTTCACATCTTCTGTTTGTTATGAGACCTCAGTGGTATGAACCAGAACTTTTTTTACCTTTGTCAGGTTGTTTACAAACATCTTACCCAACTCACTTGATATTTTTTTTTTTCTTTCCGTGAGTTGTTATATATTGTGTGATGGGAACAAATGTACCCTTCATGGAATTTAACAGTATGTATGAATTAAATTAAGTTTTATTGGAGCATATAATCAAGAAACTTCTACTCAGTCTTTGATCTTAATAAATTGTATGCTCTCCAGCCTATGGAACCTGGCACCACATGTTGCATGAGTGAATGCTGCTGGCTTATGTTGTAGTTTCAGTTTAAATCCCAGTGGCCAGTGAGCTGCGATTAGCTCTATAACCCAGCAAAAGAGAATTTGCCATTCAAGCTTTCCAAGTAGATTTGTGTAGTCTGTCAAAGAACAAATAGATTACCAAGGGATTTGATGTGGCATTTACTGCTAATGGGCCCTTACTGCTGCAACAGCAGAACAAAAAGAAAGCGTTCTTTTAGATGCTGTTGGAAATAAAGGGATATTGTGATAGTGAATTTTGTACAGGGACTCCTCTGCACTCCCAAGTAACTGCGCTTTGTGGACAGCCACTGAGGCTTCATTTCCCCAGCAACAGCTGCCAGGCAGCCGATCCCATTTGTGAATGTCCATTTCCAGTTGCACAGTTCTCCCCCATCCCCTGTACTAAAGTGGTGCTTGCCTTACCCGTGCTGAGCTATTTTATCTCACCAAGTTAACAGAGAATATACAGAGGGTGGAAGGAGAGAAAGCCACATCTGTTTCCTGTCAACGGTCTCAGGCTGTGGTTTGGTGCTGCAGTTGTCAGTCTAATACCAAAGCGGTGCCATGAGAACAGATCCATCCCTCTTCCAGCTTGAACTAGCTCACCTGGGGCTCTCGTGAGCTTTAACGCAGGTGTAAAGAAAGCAGCAGCAGCGCGTGGGTGGGATAAGACCTTCCCTTTCAATGACAGCCATTAGAGCAGCTTCCAGTCAGGTAATGTCAAACTACTCCTTCAGTACATGCTGTTCAGTTTTTTTACATTTGCTTGTCATATGTGCATACACTGAGAGCTCTGCCATTACCAGTATAACGCTGGTGATGCCAGCCGCCAGTAGACACGATTCTGAAATATGATGGGAAGCAGGGACCAATATTCCTTGTACTGTTCATTTTTTTGCAGAACAACAAAGCACGTGAAATGAGATGCTTGCTTACTTTTTATCCAGTCCAAACTTATATTGCTAATGCCTCTTTTAATGATACAAAATATGCAGTAGTTCATTTTAAGCACATTATAAATCTCAGAAGTATTACTCATAAGTAAATACTACCATTAAAGTAAAGAAACTTGAAATTGTGTATGTGATAAAGTGCTGTTTTTGAGCTGTTTTTTAAAAGGAAACTTTTAAAATAAGATGGTAAATAATAAAATTACACATTACTGTTGCCTTATAACAATGAGGTTAATTTTTTTTAAATGCTTAAGTGAATATTTCTTTTGAGATATTTGATTCTATTTATAGTAGGACTTCAGAAAACACCTCTCAGAAGAGTAAAAACAGATTATTTATTTCCAGAGATGAGAAAACTGTAAACTCTAAAAACCAAATGTCTAATAAATAAACAAATTAAGAAAAGGCGAAAGAGGCTTACCTCTGCTTATAGAAAATTCTGAAACAGATCCTACTTGGAACAGATTACTTTTCTTTCTACTTTTGCTGGTATGAATGCAGAAATAGCTTTTCTCATTATTCCAAAAGAAATTTGATAGAAAAATCATAAGACCTTGCAAAACTTTAAATTTCAAAACTTCGGTGTTAATACTTGTGCTGAAGAGGAAAGAAAAAACAGTTCTATAGAAACTTCATTCCGTTTGTTCTTGTAAAATCATGTTTAAATTATTGCTATTTAGGTGCAATGTGGGCTGAGTTATCAGTACCTCGGGAGCTCAGGAAAATCTCATGTGATTTCACAAAGAAAGAATTTTTAAAGATCGCTAAATATTTTGCAGAGGATCCAAATGTGATCTTTTAAGAAAGTAAAGAGACTTCTTTCACTTTTCATGCTTATGGTGTTTTGCAGTTTCCTTAATTGAATATCTGTGATTTTTATGCTGCATGAATATCAACTGACAGTGGCTAAAGGTAGCTCTAACAGAATATCCTGGTCAGCCCCCTCTGTTCTTGTTGTCTTTGCATTTGTTTGATTCCATTAATATAATGCTTCAGTACTTACGTCCCTTGAGAAAGACTTTGTAGTCCTTAGGCAGGAAACAGATATGTTTGCAATTTCTTGTGTATCCTTGACCGTTTTTCCTGTGTACGCTTCAAGAATGACAATACTCTTCTCATTCTTGGATATTTTCTTTCTAAGGATCATAATGGTTATTACTGTCATACTGCATTGTTTTTTTTAAAGGACATTTTGTTAAAGGACATTTTTCTGCTTTAAATGAATCCAGTCAAATTATGGGTATCCACTTGCTCCATCAGGATTTAATTTGTAGTATTTCTACTAAGAATATTTTACAGTCCATTGTACATGGCAGTCTTTTCCATATGTTATGCTGTTCTTTTTCATATTGCAGCTACCCATAATTTTGTGATTTTAATTCTCTATTTTGCCTGTCGGCTTTATTCTTAGCTGTGAGTGAAATACTTGCAATTAAAATTTTATGTAAATAAATAAGCCATATATTTATCTGGAATTAATCATTGTAGTTTGATTCAAATCACTCGAGACTTGCTGTAGCTGCAAAGATGACAAAAATATCCATCATCAAGGTAAAAAGTCATTAAGTGTTTCCGTATGCTTCTCATATTGGTGAAAGTGAAATATTGCATACCTTTAGCATATACCTTTATATTTTCAGAAATTCTGGTTTCAATGTTGTGCCTATGAGTAAATAAAGATTAAGGTTTCAAGGTAAGATAATGATATGCTGATTATCTGTAAGTGGAGATCATCATATCAGGTTTTTGATGCTACCTAGCTAACATGGCTAAGTCCCATAAAAAGGCTGTCATTAACGTGTACAAGTTGTTTAGGCTTTACTCGCAGGCAGTTCTTGAATTGTCGAGATTGAAAAGGAGGGGATAAATATAGTAATTTCATTTTGATGTGCTGCTTCCCTTTTAAGTAACATACTTTGCTAATTAGCTTATATGCAGAATAAATTCCAGTAGCCTCTAAAAAGTCATGTTTTTAAATTTGCTTTCTATTCATCCTGGCATGGCTTTGAATCTGTCGTCAGAAAGGTTAATATTTTTTTGTTGTAATCATTTTCCTAATTTCTAATGTGAAATTTCAAAAAAAATTGGGTTAAGTATTTTTTAATGCTTTTTATGAAGTTTGAAATGTCTGTTCATGGCTGAACAAAAATCCCCCTTTACTTTCGGACAGTTTAATCTATATGAATCACTTTGGAGAGCTGGTAAATTGCAGTATCTGGTTTCGATTACCTAAATAAATCAGCAGTTGCAAATAATTTCTCCTTCACATCAAATTACAATTTTTTTAGATTTGCTATCAGAGTAAAGAGGGATAATTTTGGCTAATTTAACTGCTATAAATAATTTTTATAGCATGTGCTTATTTTGCCAATGTATCTTTTGATGTATGTGGGAGAGAAGGTTTCACAAAAAATTTGATACAAACAATAAATTCGTGTTTCTTAAAAGGGCAGTTCTAAAGAAGGAAACTCCCCTATAAAAATGTCTAAAAATGTGGGAACTGTTTATCTTTACTTATGAATGTCTCAGGGCTGGAATACTAGATATTTATGGGATAAACATCCAAACCAAATAGCTTCCTATTTTCGGTGTCTTACTAGATAACTAAATAACTGAGTAGAAGATGAGATGTGTGAAGTAAGATGTGAAAATCAATCGTATTTCAGCAAGTAGACTATTACTCAAATGTTAATGCCTGCATGTGTATGGATAGACAGTAAAAGAACAAAAACTTCTGTTTTATTATGATAGTTAACAGCTTAATATTGAGAAATATTGCTTGCCACCCTCCCCATAGGAAAAAAAATAATCATTCTCATATTTGATTTATGTGAAGATTATCTGCTGCTTAACATCTCTGAATTTAATTTTATATGCAAACTTACTTTTATTGACATTCTCTTGGCATTTACTCTTTACTGGATTTTGGTTGTGATGTGTGTTCAGTAAAAAAAAGAACAGATACAAAAACAACATTTAAAATAAAGTAACTACATCTATTTTTAGTAGCACCTATCAAGGCTGTCTGTATGAGCCAGACATATGATCCGTTGCAAACCTTCAATTGGTAACGCAGGTTATGTTTGAACAATTCAAAGTTATTGCTTTCATGTAAATTTGGCGTTTACCTCCCTTCCATGTGAGTACTTTCTATATAGGAAACCATTATTTCTCTGTCTTACCTACTGTCGTCTTTTCAGCTTTATTTAGAAAACTCACTCAACACACTCAAGTAAATCTCACTTCAGTTATGTATAGCTTTAAAACTGCATATGAAGTGGTTTTGCACTTCTGTCTTTCAGGGATGAAGACTTTATTATCTAGATATTTTATTATTAACTGTCTTTAGCTGTATCATTGTCTCTGGAAAAAAAAAATGCTGCTCGTGTTCACTCAGTGTATTGGAAGAGTTATGTTTGAAGACTCAGAGGGCTTTTGCTGCTCCTTTAAGTAGATCGGCAGAAGGATTTAATGAAACTAGTAATAATGAATTGGTATCAACATGCAAATGACAGACATCACTGTGTGTCTTCCTAAGTAGATCGTATACTGCGCTTAATCCCTGTTTCTTTGTGCCTGTGTAATTTTGGGTTTGGATGACAACCGTCTGCTTGACTCTTGACAGAGCACAGCTGATATTGTTAGACTTTGGGGGAGCAATAGTGGTAGGTCTATTTATCCAGAAGACATCTTTTATATATATATATATATATATATATATATATATATATATATATATATACACACACTCATTTTCACAGTCTCTTTGACAGGCTGATTAATGATCAGTTGGCTTTTATGGCATTTATTTAGTCTTTCTGTATGGTCCTCCTGTTCCTTACCTCTTCCCACCCTCCCCAAAGGCTGGTTTGTAGAGAAGCCTTTGTTCTGCCCTGCTTTTTACAAAGAACACGCAACATTCATGGTTCAGATACTGAATTGCCTTCACTTCAATTCCAAAATCAAAAGTTATTTAAAAATGTGTTTTGATTTCAGTACTGTGTGTCACACCCATGTTTGCTTTTATGTGCCCAGAAATTAGTACAAATGCTTTATTAATGAAATAATGGGACTAGATGACCTTTACAGGTCCCTTCCAGCCCAACACATTCTATGATTCTATGAAATGAGTCTTAGCTCATTCTTAGCACAGAGCTAAGTGCTAAGCACAAATTCTTGTGCTTTAGAGACTGCTTCTCTTCCTCCTTACTCTGACAAAGACCAAATAAGTTATTCTTTTGGGGTGCTCATCTGACTTATGTTCTCTGTTACCCAGCCAGAAAGCAGGATAAATTAACCCTCACAAAACTCTCTGCTGGCACAGCTAAATTGCTCCCCACTTGTGAGCAAGTTTGGCTATGATTTAATCATGTAGTGTGCAGTGCAGTCCTACTCTAATAACAGAACTGTTTGCTCTCCTAAATGTGAGTTGGGCCTGAACTGAAGGATATAGCAATTTTTTGTTTTGTGTGTGTAGTTGATTGGTGATACCGTGTAATTTTTGGATTGACGAATGAATGCAATTTGGCAAGGATTAGCTATATAAGTATTGAGTACAATTGTTGTCTCTTATTTGTTACACTCGTATTTTGTTCATTAGCAGTGCTATGCCCTTACATCTAAAAATAAAAATGAAAAGAGTTTTGTTTTCCTCTACTTTTTTCCCAGTTATCTTTAGAGCTTGATACTGCCTGGCACAGAACTTGTACTATGCACTCTCCAGTGGCCTTTCAGAAAGGCTTTTCAGTCTTTGTTGACCCGTTTCCTGGATTAGTCTGGCTAAGTTATGGATTATTTTGTCTATTAAGCTTTTTCTTGTGTCCAGTAATTCAAGAATGGCATATTGGCATAATAATGTATTCAACTAGTTGAGTTTCCAAATCTCATGTTTATAACTCTTTACAAAATTCTGAAGAAGTTAGTGATAATATTTTGATTTCATGCAATATAGAGGACAGTTAACAATTTGTCAAGTACACGTTGTGTTTGGGTCTTTTTTAATCATGCTTAAATAAATACTTAAATTCTAGAACAACAGGAAGCAGGCAGAATGATACATTTGTTGATGTAGGATGTTAGATAATTTAGTACAAATTACAGATTCTTTAAATACTTGCAAACAGTGAAGGTCAGGAAGCCTTCATTCAAAATTTTCCAGCGTATGTATAATATTTTACAGGATGTCTGTCTGTCTGTAGACTGCAAAAGCGTAATCTGTAAAAATCAACTTGTTTGTTGTTTCTCATGTTGTCTATTTATGCCCTGACAAATTAGCATCGGATGTAGTGTGGAGTCTGAAGACCAGTATGCAGTTCAAGGTTACGGACAACACGATTGTGTCTTGTAGCATGAGGAAACTGGGCTCTGGCTGTTATTTGGAGCTGTTTGTTTTCTGTAAACAACATCCAAGACTTGAAACAACACCTTCGTGGCTTGGTCAGATAATTTAATTAGTGGTTTAAATAGTTTAAAAAAGGAAAGTAATCAAAAGTCTTACTATTTGTTTGATTTTAGCAGGTGAAAATTTCCTTCACAGTCCTTATATTGATCGTATTCCCGAAAACATATGTTTCAAAGTACATGTAGAGTGATAATGTTGTATTGAGTTAGTGGCTATCATCTTGAAAATAAGAAAATCTCAGATATTGTACACTTGATTTTTTTTATTTAAAGTCCTTCGGTATTGTATACAGAGTATTTAAAAAAAAAAAAAAAAAAAAAAAAAAGAAGAAGAAGAAAAAGAGAGGGAAGGAAAACAACTTCTACCAGGGAAGTTGTCTGGTCTGTACAAGTTTTTCAGCGAGTGGAAGTGGTTAGCCTGGGTTTCACTATCCAACTGAGTTTCCAAACTCGCATTTCCAACTGAGTTTCCAAATGTTTCCAAACTGAGTAGCCTGTTTTCAAGAAGTTGGTCAATATTGGTGATTAGCTTCTCAATGGAAGAGCACTTCTATTATGCTAAAAAAGCCCCAACAGAATAAACCACCCTAAAATTTCAGAACCTCCCCTTAGGTATAAATTTAATATTTCTTAGGCTGTGAAGCTTTCATTCAGGAAAGTGAAAGAGTAAGAACCAGTGAAGTTCTCATTTAAAACTGGCTTTTGTGAAAGATACCTCAAGAAATTACCTTGGTTATTTCGTGTCATGTTATTTAGTATTGTATTATTAGTTTTTGTAAGTTATTTACATAATTTTATATAAACTCCGATTACAGAGGACAAGGCAAATACTGTCATTGTGGTATATTCTTTTGCATTGGAGATACCTTGCAGAAATGAAAATAACTTTATTTTCATGTGCAAGCACACAAGATTCCTAGTCTCTTTTTTTCCTAGTTCTGCTGAAACATGGCCTGTTCTGGTGAGGTGACTTTCTGCTCTTTATGCATTCAGAAAATGGCTGAGAGAATTTAGAAATAAGTTTTAGACAGAGATTCAGTCCATTGAAAATCACAGGTTCAGCTTGAAGTTAAGGACATCTATTTTTGTTCCATTAGGTAACCATCGCATCTTTCCAACGCGGGTTTCTTGTAGGTGTTTGGACTTGTCCCAGATGCGCAGACAGGACGTGCAGTAGATCTGTCCCCTGCACTTGCTTCTCTGCTGCTCTGCTGAGGCGTTCCCTTGTGCAGGGATTGCAGCCAATGATAGATTGCAGGGCAGTAATGGATGTAGTTAAAAGCATTCACAGCTGCTTTTAACTGGTTTTCCAAGGAACTTGGAGATGTGACAGGGACTGTCAGACTGGAGAGACAATGCTTCTTATCCCTTTTGTTACGTGAGCAGTTGGCGAGTGAGCTTTCCTTGCCCCTACCGGCCTGTCTCCTTGCTTTGGTGATGGCTTTCATTTGTCCTTCTTCAGACTCACAGAGAAGGGTGGTTATTTCCCAGTGTCCGTACTGTTTTTTTCCTGCTATTCCTTACAAGAGCTGCTGGTTGAGAGAGATGCACTTAGATGTTCTCAATTTTGGTCACTTTCATAAGTTCTGCAAATAAAGTAATGCTTTTGTCTAACTCAGCAAAGCTGGGGCTGCATCTGGTGCAACCATGTCACATTGAACGTTTCAAATTCATCTTCCATGGCCAGTTAAAATGTAGTAACTAGTGGAATGTAGTAAAAACATGTTTGCAGTAAATATTCTTTTGTGTTGCATCAAATTTATACATGGGAAATAGTTGCTAAAAATAGTAATCGTAAAGATCAAATGATATTGGTGCTGATTAAGCTACAATGGGTAATGCCTTTGTGGAGTACAAAATGAAGCTTTATCTGCAGCCACTAATATGCAGCAAAAGCAGACTAAAAAAAGCCTCACAAACTGTATCATCATGGCTTAATAGTTTAAATTAAAAAAAAAAAAATTGGTTTATTTCTTCTTTTTTCCCCCCCTTTTTATTCCATTAAGTGTTGCCTTTTGAGTATAATCTCTTTGTCGCCGAGTAAAACCTTGGGAGGAAGGTAGAACTTGTGAACTCCAGGCTTATTGAAGTTGAGTTCAGGTGACAAACTTCTTGTTGTTGTACTACCCCTCCACCCCCAAATTTTAAAGAAACACAGACCATATTTTTCTAGCTGCCAAGAACATACTCTATTAGGTAGAAAAGTTGAACTTTAATGGAACTTCAGTGCTGAGTTTTGACTTGTGTTCTAACATAATGTATGTGAACTTGTGTTCTTAGAAGAAACTATCAAGAAATGTCATCAAGAAAAAAAAGTTATGCTGACTAGACATCCAAAATTTTCTGTAAATTGAAGACACTTACCAAAGTCCCTTTCTTACAGTCGCAAAGATAAAAATCTAACAGATGTGCAGCTTAACGCTATATTTGAGCATGAAGATTACCTATATTAGCTATACAATACTGTATCACATTAGTAGTCCCTAGGAGACTGTACGATCTTGTGCTTTACAGCCAATGTATTCTTGATTTTTTTTTTTAATAGAACAAAAAAAAAATCAATATAACCATAATATGTTGTTTTGGCTTTATCAATGGGTCTACTGTTGGATGGGTATCTACACTAGAAAGTGGTTTATGCCCATCTTCTTTTTAGGAGGCCAGTGTTCAAATACTATGAATTACTGACAGGTGTCCTCCCTATATATGAGCAAAATCTTGATTTCCACTTCATTCATGTATTTGTGCTCTAGGCAATCCTGCTTTAGCAGGGGAGTTGGACTAGATGATCTCTAGAGGTCCCTTCCAACTCTGAAGTTTCTGTGTTTCTGTGATTTTGTTAGTAAAATTTTTGCATTTTTTAAGTGCTCGGTTATTATGTACTTTTTGAGAATTGTGTATTGTTTTGATATCTGATGAGGAAGCCTATATTCAGAAGAGATTTCAAGTGAAAAATGCTGATACTGGATAAGTTTCAGGACCTTTAAAGGTATTAGAATTAAGGTATTCCTTCTAGACTCTTGGATCATAATAATCCACAGCAAGAGAATATCATATAGATAGAAAAAAGCCCTATTTTTTACACAGATTGATTTCAGTGGAATACTTTCAGTAAAGGAATGTTACAGTTCTTTGTAAAAGAAAATTTAAAGTCAATAGCATCCAGAAAATACTTTAGAACTGTTACCTCTCAGCCTAGGTTGCAGCTTTAAGATGTGCAGAATGAGAAACCATCACTTTCAAGAATTTTTAGTGATAGATATTTTGATCACAAGAGGGTTTGGTTTTTTTTGTTTCAGAGAATTTAGTTGTACCAAATTTTATGAATATTTGTGAGATTTTTAGGTATAATTTTCCTCAATAATACCTGCCAGAACATTATAGAGGATTATTTGAGATTTTTTTGTATCTGATTATAGGAAAAAAGTAACAGACATTAAAATATATATATATATTCCTAAGTGTCTTAATAAGACATTTGGTGTGGAATGAAATGGCCTAAAAAGCCCTCTTAACTTGAAAGCAAAAACTTAGTTGAAAACAAAAAATATACTCCAATGCAATCTTTAAAATCTGTGAAAGGAACAAGGGCAGTTTTGCATAAAAAGGGCAGTTCAAGCTTTTAATTTCTTACAGACTTTTTTTAAACAGGCACCAGTTTCTAACTGCGTATTCAAATGTGTACTTACCCTCATACATACATACACAAGAAAGGACACTATTTCAAGTTAGCTTCTAACCATTCACTGATGAGGGCTATTTCATTCACATGAGGAAATGACTTCGATTTATTTTTTTAAATGCTATCCTTACATTGTATATTACAAAGCAGTTTGTTTTATACTAGCACAATATTAATTATGCCGCTGAAAACAATAGCAAATATTTGCAACAGTAACTCACTCAGCATTGTAACAAAGCCTTCTGTCCTTGAGTCCTCTCAAGTCTCTGCCTTTGATTTTATGAGTCTGTCCTTAGGATTCTTGGAGAATGGAGTTTGAAAGCACAAGTTCTTATGTTATTGTTTGAGTTATTCATCTTAAGAATTAAGTCTTTTTCTCAACAACTCTCTCCAAATCCTTTATATTTATGAGCTAAGCTCCACTCCAGCGAAGCAAACTTTCACACAACATCATAGCGAAAACAAAAAAAGATTTGTCAAAACATGTAATAAAAATTACTTAAGCAAAACAAAGTGTTAATTATCAAATGAAAGTAGTGGCTCTCAGTAGTCACATTTCTTATTGGGAACATTATTGTAAGATAAGCAGTACATTTGTGAAGGTAATACAGGCTGTCTTACTGATAACACAAGCTATGCCCTCAGGGAAACATCATACATTCCAGCATATTTCAGGAAATTTCATAAATTTCAGCATATCTCACATATCTCAGACGTGTCTGTTTCTCAGGATGGGACTTTGTTTTAAAGGAAATGTATTTTTGTTTTTCCCTGAAAGCACATGGCTTTGTCTCCTAGGTAAATCATAGTGTCTTAAAAAAAACACCTCATCATCTGATTCGTGAGTCTGATCCTAAATCTAGTAGTTTAAACAGTCAGCTCTTCTTTCACATGTCCTTCTAATGACATGTACACTTTTACTGCCCTTTTTTAACCTTGTGAGTCCTAGAATGCTATCCATGGATAAAGTATCAATGTATTTACTAGGAAGTCTTTGTCATTTTCTTTTGAGCCTGGCAGTAGAATCCGCCCCCCGTAGAGATACATAAATGTTTGGAAGTTAAGCCTGGATCAGTGACCAGAGTTGAATTCTAGATACACAGAAGGCTAGAACGCTATGCAGAAGATACACGTAATACTGTTTGAAGTCGTTAAGCATTGCTGGGATTTGTGCTGAGAAGAGGAAATCCTTGAAAGTGGCATTGAAAGGGAGATATAATACTATGTATTTGAAATGTAGAAATACATTCAGATAGTATTTTAGCAACCTGAAAAATAGAAAGGAAGCTGCGCTAGTTAAATGCAAGCTAGAATAATTTGGGGTTTGGCAATTTACACATTTATCATATCCTTTTTGAAAATTCCACCAGAAAGTGATACATTTTAATGTAATTTTGATTATTCGTTTGGCACATTGTTACAGTTCTTTCTTCCTTTTTTTTTTTCTTTTTTTTTAAGGAATCCAAAATGTACTCAGCTTATTCTGTGCCGTGCTTACAGAAAATAAGGTTCTCTTTCACTCAGCAAGTTTTCAGAGGCTCAGTGATGCCTGTAGGGCTCTGGAGTCTTTGATGTTTCCCCTCAAGTACAGGTGAGTTGAGTTTCCATTCTTTCAACTCTTTGACTAATTATATAACTAGTTTTATAACTTCTATGTTGTCCTTAACAAAAGGAGGTGTGCTATGTTTGTTCAAATAAGCAAAGGTTTTCATGATCATATACACAAGTCCTAGTCTGTACGCAACATTAGTAAAAATCTGATTGTATCATGACAGTGGAAACAAAGGAGAAACATCCTACCTACAAATACAATAGAAATTCTAACCACAACATCAATTGGATGGTAAAACTTGACAGTGATGATCCATAAGTAAATGCATGGAAAAGATATGGGAGAGATCTAATAGTAGCCTGCCAGTAAATAAGAGGGAGGCGTATGGCAGGGGAACAAGAGATTGGGGTCATAAACCAAAACAGGGGAGAGAGGTTTCTGACTGGATGCAGGGAAAACACGTTTTATTATGAGGATAACTAAGCAGTGGAATGGAGAGCCTGTGGCGCTTCCATCCCTGTAGGTTTACAGGACCCAACTGGACAAAGCCCCAGGGCAACTTGACCTGGACCCAGTGTTGACCCTGGCTGGAGCAGAAGGCTGGACTAAACGATCTCCTGAGGCCTTCTACAACCTGAAAGATTCTGTGGTTCTAAGATAATATCTGCATTAGCTTGTAGCACAGTTTCAAGTCACTGACAAATGTCCAACAGAGAATGAATCGAAATGAACAAATTCATACACTCTAAAAAGACACATTTGAATCCAGTGTTTTGAAATGAAAAACTCAATGTCAAGCTATTGGGTTTTTTTTTGGAAGAAGACAACTAATTCTGACTTGTATTTTAAATGTGCTAGTATTTTACTAGCACATTTTTACTTGAAATATTTCAGAGAAGAGCTTCATTTTAATACAGAATGAGAAGGAAAAAAAAATTGAAAGTTGAGTTTTGGAATATGTTTTCTAATGATAAAGTAGTCAGGAATGAATTTTTAATAACTGTAAACTAGGTGTTTGAATGCATTGATCAAATTAGATCCAGATTTTCATGTTGCTCTGATGAAAACGCTTTTTTTTTTTAAGTTGTCAAATCAAGTAAATAGTATCTGAAATATAGAATTTTATAGATAATGTTTAGTTGTCATTTCAATATCAAAGCAGAGTTCCTTTAAAGATTTCTTATTAATGATATTTTACAAAAGGCTGAATTGTAGGTGTCAGGCAAAAAACTACCCATCTTTTTAAAATGGAAGTATTATGCGTAACTTTCATGTCCCTAGTTACCTAACGGTTGTGGACAAATATAATGTCCATGTAAGACAAATGTTACAAATATAGATAGTCTTTTCTCACTTTGCAGAATACGCTTGTTTCCAATAAATTGTAGACCCTATAATACAGTAATTTCTGGAGTTTACATGACAGATGTTCTTTTAACAGCATGACACTTTATAAAGAAGTATTTAATAAATAATTTCATCTTTTGTATTTTTAAAATGCAGGTATTTATAGTAAATTTAGTGCGTAACAGGAAGATTTTTCTTTTTTTTTAAGAAAAAAGCTGCCCTTATGTGAAGGGATAGTCGGGAGCTTTTATTTTATTTTATTTATTCTTTTCACAGTTATCCCTATATTCCAATTCTTCCTGCACAGCTACTGGAAGTTCTCAGCTCACCAACACCTTTCATAATTGGCGTACATTCTGTCTTTCGTAATGACATTCATGAGCTTGTAAGTATGTCTACCCAGCATATTCATAGTCATAATGTCATTTGTGATGTTTAGTTGGAGAGATTTTCCATGCTTCAGAGAGGTTTATACAAATAATACATATACTTTTAAAATATTACTCTAGAAGGCAAGGCAAGACAATCAGGAGAAAAATCAAAAAGCGTCAATTATTATGTAAATTCATTGAGACTACAAAGTAGAGGAGGGAAATTGTTTGATTCTAGTGGAGGATGGGAAGGAATGGATCCGTTTCCATGTATTTTCAAATGTATACTCAATTATTTTATCTTATCCTTACTTTCTAAGCATGTGCTTGGAGAAACTGAAATAGGGTTACATTTTGTATAGATACATAGAAATAAATAGAAACATGGGATTTCACTTAGAGTTATCATCACTGTACCTTTACAAACAGCCTATTAGATATTTCAAGTCACTGGACACAGACCTGGAACATCCAGAAACAGAAGTTGCATGTTTGGCCTAATCTCACTTTCTTTAGTTTACACTCATTTTTCACAGCTAGATTCAGTAATATGAATTATTTGGAGTCTTACCTTTATCAAAAGCATTCTGTACATTAAAGTTTTTACCGATTTAATTTACGTGCAGATCATGAAATTTGAACTGTTGTGTTTTTAAACTATGCTTACAGTATGCACTACTGATAATATTTTTGTTTCTTCCTTACAGTTAGATGTAATCATAGCAGACCTGGATGGAGGCACAATTAAAATTCCTGAATGTATTCATCTTTCTCAGCTGCCAGAGCCACTGCTACATCAGACTCAAATGGCGCTTTCTCTAGTATGTTTTGATACAAACTCCATTTTATATCCTCTCACCTATTTTTAAAGAATGAAAAATTAATTTCAATATTTAATTGCTTTCAAACACACTGGAAACGTGAGATTTAAAACTACGATTCCTGCCAAGATTCTTGTTTTTAGAAGAATTTATTATCTGAAGTTAGAGTTAATATCATCAGTAATTTACGACTAAAATGTTTTTTCACTAGTCAAGAGGAAGCTAGTCATTTTTTCCTTCCTAATAAGAGTTCAACCTCAGTGTTTGAGTAGCATCGTTACTATTCATTTTAGCTTCTTTTCTATTTTCATAAATTCATTTCAACTGTACTGGGTCTTGAAGTTTAGTGAGAGAATAACCAATTACTCTTAAAATTTATTTGTATGATGCCCCTATATCAATATTCAAGAATAATTGATTCTACATTAGGGAATCACCAAAAAAACTCGTTCAGTTTGTCTTTTTACTATTATTGTCATAAGTTAGGAAACACCTTCTTTGTAGGCTTCTGAACAAATCTTCTTATCTAAAGAGAACAATTTTCTGTCTGTTAATCTGTTTCAGATAAATCAACTCTAAAATCCCTAATTATATTGATTAGCTTCATTGACTGTAATAGGAGTTTTTGATAACTAGCTCACTTATAAAAACCTGAAGCTGAGAAATTATTCCCACCTGTATTCCATACAGTCTTCATAATTTAACTCAATCTGTTATTTGAGGTTCTTAATATCAGTGAATATTAATTTGAGAAAGAAGAAAAAATTAATTTGTCCTTTCCTCAGCAAAATGAGGGAAAAAAATTTTGTTTAAAAAATTCTCTAGGTTTTGCATCCTGATTTGGAAACAGCAGATTATGCATTCCCTCCCCCACGAACAGCTTTATCACACTCAAAAATGCTGGTAAGATTTCTGTGTTATGTCTGACTTTCTTAAGTAGAAAACTGTTGAAATTTTAGACTAACTTTCTTTTAAGAATTTCTAATTTGTGTTTTCTTTTTCATATCCATTATATTATTATTGGTGGAGCAATGAAATAACATTGGATTTTGCATCTACCCTCTAATAGCATTCTAATGGGTTAGAAAGTTTTATAAACATATTTGTATTAATATGGAAGCACCTTATTTTCTTTTAATACTGCTGTCTGTTGAGTTAAATCTGTGCCTTCTCTGTTTTGTAGGCCAGTAAAGCTGCAGAATTTTACCTAAGTGGACAAACTGGTCTTTTGTGTGTGTGTGTAAATGTTGAAATTAAGTTCTCTTGTAGACATCCTACTCCCCCAAGGAAAAATAAAAGATCAGAAACATTCAAAATGTCATTCAATATCTAGATTTTAGAGAAAATATGAGTAAAGATAGAAGTGGTAGTTGTGTCAGCAAAACATAAGTCACCAGTTTCACAAAAAGAATGGTAATTATTATGCATTGTATGCTTGGACATATTGGGAAAGGAGTTGTATGTTTTTTAACATTGGATTTGGCTTTAATAAACCTCAAGCTGAATGAAACAATATGTAATTGTCTATAATGAAAGAAGTCTGTAGAAAGTTTTCTACTAAAATCTAGTTCATTTAGATTAAAAGTAGTTGTGAAGCCATGATGACTTAACAGCTTGTTAAAGCTGCTGGTTTTAGCTTGTAGGAGTGGCTAGAATTGAACATGAGTTGGTAGTCCAAACTAAAATCCAAAAGCCAATTCAATTTAAGAACAAAGCTTGGGTTTTTTGTGTAGATGTAGTCAAAACCATGTAGCTCTGAAGAGGGACAATACATTTGTTGGGTTTTATTTCTTTAAGATTTTTTTTTTCATTGCTGAAGACACACATGTTATCCAGATTTCATTTAAGCTAATGTCAAAATTCAGCTAAGATCTCACTTTGAATGGTGAAGTTACAAATTAATATGATTTTGTATCATAATAAAAATTTTGTTAAATATGAAAGAAATGTTTTCAAGTAGTCCAAAAAGTCAGGGTATAAATGTAGCTGTTAAAATCCTAGAGGGCAGCCTGGACACAAAGAAAATGAGAATATATCTCTCAGTAAAGTGAGCCCTTACAAAATTAATTTAAAAATAGAATAACAAGGATCATGTTCCAGAGAAGAATCTGGACATGTAGAAGAGTATTCTGCAGATTATAGAATCTTGTATATACCTGAAGTTATTTCTTTAAAAAAATCATTACAAGCTTGAACTTACTTAGATTGTATTTACTTGTTAATTAGCTGATCAGCTGATTACCTGATTCATTAATCTAATATTCTTTGTTGCTTGTAACTTTTGAAGTTAGTTTTAGAGGTCCTTTGAGACACCATAAAACCTGAGGTCCTAAAATAATTTTTAGGACCTCAGGTTTTAGATGTGGCAGCAGTCCGAGTAGGTACCTGAGCTAAGATAAAATAACGTGTGCGACACATGATTTTATCAGTCCGTAGTTGCATTTGGGCCAGATAAAGAAGTCACTGCCCCAAGTCTGCCCCCAACTGTCCACATCATTTCCATTAACCCGTAGGTGTTTACATAAGCACTCCCTTACTCATCTGAATCAAAATAAACCGGGACTTTAAAGATCTACTGTTTTAAACTTTTTAAACTAACCCTGGATTATTTTGTCTGCAGTAAATTGGCAAGTGGAGACATGAGTTGTAAGAGTCCTAGACAAGTAGCTGAGCAGACTTAGAGCGGTCTCCTCAGCTGGCTAAGCCACAGCGGATGACACTGGTGATGCCTGTGGTGCTCAGAGCCTGGTTCCCGCAGCAGCAGCGATGCCAGTTTAGGCTCCTGAGGTTCCCTGCCGCCCCTGCCCACTTCAGTGGCACTGCTAAAATAATATAATACATCCAGGTTAAAATACCCTCTTCCTTTTATTTAGCGTCAGTTTTCTCTCATGGCAGTTCCTTCATGTGGTTCACCACATGACCACCCCAACAGTTGAACTTGCATTGCCCAGAGGCTGTTGTGCAGGCGTAGAAAAGAGCAGTGGGAGTAAAGGGGTGAATATGTACTGAATCTCTCATTGCCATCTGAGGACACATAAATGAAACTGTAGCCTCATATAAGATAACTTAATGTGCGTACAAATATCTCCACTTCCTATGCTACACTCTTGCATTGTTTGAACTCGTAGGCATTTCTCAGACAGCTTTATACAAAATGTGGAAAAATTTAGAAAATGAAAACGTTTTGACAGCATATTGAATTACTGCTTACAGGATAAAGAAGTGCGAGCAATCTTCCTTAGGCTATTTGCACAACTTTTCCAAGGATACCGGTCATGTCTTCAGCTGATCAGAATTCATGCTGAACCAGTAATTCATTTCCATAAGGTAAAAGAGAAGCAGTTATGTATATGTAGTTAATATTCGTTTGTGTCACGTTATTCCCATGAGCTTGCATTTTGAACAAGCGTTCAGGTTTGAAAAAATAAAATAATCTACACATGATAAGCATACCATTTTGACGTAGCGGTGTACCAATGTATTTCAGTGGGACTAATTGCTGGGACAGTGATGAAATGTGAAACAAAGTTAACATTAAAATTTAATATAAAGAAATATTTGAGGAATCGTTAAGGAATTTTGAAAACATATGCATGTAATTAGAAAACTTGCTTGAAGGTACTAGTTTTCTGTTATTGCCTGTGAGATTTATAAAATGTGCACATCAAAATTCCTGTTATGTCACTTCTGAATTTAGATATAAAAAGATACTAGGCAATATAAAAGGTATAATTAGAAAGTACCACATATTACTATAAGCTGGTGAAAATGTTTAACTGCTAGTACATAAATAGTTGGTTGTAGTTTTGATACCGATAAAATACCTGCATTTTTTTCTGTCTCTATTGCAGGCAGCCTTCTTGGGGCAGCGAGGTTTAATTGAGAATGACTTTCTAACCAAAGTTCTCAATGGAATGGCATTTGCTGGGTTCGTGTCAGAGAGGGGTCCTCCCTTCAGAACCTGTGATCTTTTTGATGAGGTGAAAACAGTTCCTATGTTTCCAGGGAAATTAAAATGTACCTATGATATTTCAGCATGTGAAAAACCATTGAAATGCTTCTGAATTCTTACTGTTTATTATATAAAGTTTATAGTAAACTTCTCAGTTCTCATTTTCTCCTACACGTACGTTTCTAACTTACTTCCATAAAATCATGCCCTGTTCATATGTATGAAGCTAGACAGTTGTATAAATCATAGCAATGTCGTTCCTATTGTCAGGTTTGGACCTGCATTATGCACCACATGTGCTAGTACAGAATTATTTTGAATAATTTAATTATATTCTTAGAAACATTGAAGAAGTAATTGAGAAATATTAAATTAAATACATACCCAACAATATAAACTGGGACAAGCATTTTTTTCTTTTAAAAAGTAATGCCATCTTTTTACTGTGCTAGCTTTTATTTGAATGTAGAGTACAAATAGAGTTTGGTATTAATTCTGCATAGTAGTAGTATAGATAAGAAATACGGATTGTGGTATTAGAAATTTTAGGTATGTAGGACTTTGTGTTAGGTAGAACTATAAAATGTGGTAACAGCAGCCCTATAAGACAGTGAAAATGTCTCACGTTCCAGAGCAATGTGACATTGCACATTTTTCAGTGTCGTTTTTTTTTGTTCGGTTTCAATTTACGATTAACATTTCGTAACTTAAATAGGAGAGAAATTAATTTCAGTTGAATTATCAACATATTTTTTTTCCTCTTTTAAAGTTGGTAGCCTTTGAAGTCGAAAGAATTAAAGCTGAGGAAGGTAATCCACCGAAAATGATAAAACATGTTAGAGAACTTGCAGAACAGCTCTTCAAAAATGTAAGTTTACTATACCTGCTGCACTTTTAGAGTTTAAATAGTAACATTGAAAATTCTTATTTCTGAGATTGATCCAGTATCTGAAAATGGAAATGACTGCTTGTGCAGTCATATATGATAATGCCGCATCGTCAGCATTATGACAAAAGACTTTGTAACTTTAAATGTCACCAATTTTGTACATGTGAAGGAAGTTGAATATGGTAATACTGATTTACGTATAGCTACTGCTACTTAGCAGTCTGTTTTCTTAGTGTGTATTCACATAACGTATCTAAACTGTTATTTTCTCTGCTGCAACGTGTCCATGCCAAATACATCTCTTTTCTTGCCTCTCAACACTTTTGCTTGTGAAAACTGTACATCCAATTGGGCATAATGTATACTTTCAGCAGATCTTTGCTGCTGTGCAGCCCAGTCCCCGTGGTTTGTGTGCTCAGCAAGCACTGTTTCATTTCTTGGACTTTCCTGTTTCTTAAACGCTTTAGGTTTCCTAGAATACCATTTCCAGTTTCGTTTTTGCCTTCCTACCATGCCTTTATGTTACATGGTGCTTTTGTAAAATCTCTTACCATTCTGTTAGCTGGGGGCATTTTTGTTCTTGTTTATTTGTTTGTTTCTTTTTTTTTTTTTGGCATCAGCTAATCTCTCTCCGCCTCACACCTCCTGTCGTTTTCAGATTCTACAGAGCAATATCTGTTACACGGTCAGTTAACACCTTTCTCACCTTTTCTTTTCTATATCCCACTTCTCCAAAACTATGATTTATACCTACTCTTCTAGAAAAAAATAACAAGAATTACTAGGTACTGCTGAATTCCAGGGTGTCTGGGGGCAGGGAGGGGCTGGGTTGTGGGTGTCTTCCCCCTCCCCTTCCCCCCCCCCACAAATGAATTGCCTTTAAGCATTTTGTCAGTGTCATGCAATCTTAGTTTGGGGTAAAATTAGTATCTTTTCCATAGGAAATCAAGATTTTACAACCAGTACATTCAGCAATCTTTTGTGTCAGTAGATTTTGGATGGAAAAATAAATCTATGTATTTCATGTAAATGAAATGTGTGAATAGTAAGGTGTGTGAAATAAGGTTAGTCTGGCTTTAATATTGTCCTTCATTGCAGAATTTGAAGACAGACACGCTCATTCACTCACATTTGCTCCATCTCCGTTTTCCTCTGAAATTCTAAATAACTGTTACAGTGTTCTTGAAAGAAATAATTGATACACGCTTTAATCTCCTTTGTTGATAGTAGAAGAGAAGGCAAATACGTCTTTGTGGGCTAAACCCATTTCACATTTTAAAATATATATGAAATGTTGTCTCTTTTCTGTATCTGATGTAACATACTTACTGGAGTATCTTAACACTGATATCCTTACAGTGACACTTCAGACTTACGATAAGAGAATGCATGTTGTGGAAAATGAAGAAAAATGTCACTCATCAGAATATTTATTACATAAATTGATTTCATCTATGAGATTTTATTTGTAATAAAATATTATTTAATCCATGGTGAACCTCCTCATCCTGTAGCATTGTCTTAATCAGAAGTCCTGATGGAATCATCTTCTATTATGATCTAAAATGAAGTTACCATTAAGTATTATTCTGAATTATTAAGTATTATTCTGAATAAATATGAAATTATCTTCTACTAATTTAATTGTGGTGCTGTACATAGCAAAGTGCATTTTCTCTATTCAGGTCTTTCAGGTTAACACTGTCTAAGTTAATAGTGTGTGTCTAAGTGATGTAGCAGGTGGCTAACCATTTCCCCTTGGATTAGGGGGGCTTCATTCTGCTCCCCGTCCCTGTCTTCCAGCTCAGGGGGCTGGGAACCCAGAGAACAACTGGTCTTACTATTAAAAACTGAGACAAAGAAGGCATTAAATACTTCATCCTTTTCCTCATCCTTTGTCACCATGTTTCCCCCCACATCTAGTAAAGGATGGAGATTCTCCGTAGCCCTCCTTTTGTTGCTAATGTGTTTACAGAAACAATTTTATTGTCTTTTTCGGCAGCAGCCAGATTAAGGTCTAGCTGGGCTTTGGCCCTTCTAATGTTCTCCCCACATAACCTCATGACTTCCTTTTAGTCCTCCTGAGTTGCCTGCCCCTTCTTTCAAAGGTCATAAACTTTCTTTTTTTTGTGAGTTCCAGCCAAAGCTCCCTGTTCAGCCTGGCTGGTTGTCTTCCCTGCCAGCTTGTCTTTTGGCACATGGGCATGGCCTGCTCCCGCGCCTTTAGGATTTCCTTCTTGAAGAATGTCAGGCCTTCCTGGACTTCTTTGCCCTTCAGGACTGCCTCCCAAGGGACTCTGTTAACCAGTCTCCTGCTCAAAGTCTGCCTTTTGGAAGTCCAAGGTGGCTGTTCTGCTAACCCCTCTCCTCTGAGAATCAAAAAACATCATTTTGTGATTGCTATGCCCAAGATGGCCTCCAACCATCACGTCACATCAGTATTATGATACTAAATTACTCCAAAGGAGATGGTGAACATTTGTATTTGTTTTCTAGTGGATATAGAGCCTTTTTAGAATGAAAGAGCCTATAAAGCATAAGTGAATGTGCAAATGTGCAACTTTTCACTTACATTACTTCTTAAAATACGTGTCAAAATGAATTAATTTTAGTCTTTTCTTATGATGCAATTTGTTTATTCTCTTGTGATTGACCTGCCATTTCACTACCACTAGGTCAATGACTTAGCGTATTTAAAAGCCAGATTTTTAGTAGTTGCGTATACAGCTATCTTTGAATAAAGCACTGCGATGAGTAATATTGCTTCTATAAGTTATGCCTAGAGCTGCCTCATTTTAAACTCACTGCATGACATATTTTGACATCTTGTTCCACAGTTTAAATAGTCATCATATTGTAGCTGTGACAGTCTACATACATATGAGAAACAAGGTTTGTTAGGGAGAGATAATGTTTGTATTAGTCTAGCTGGTAAAAGTGGAAAATCTAGACAAGCTTTTGGCTTATGCCGCTTCAGTAGTTGAAGACACTAGACCTACATTCCTAATAGCATATGCAGCTGAGGTTAGCTTTGTGATGGCCAAGATTAAAGTAACTCTTTCTGTATCTTTCCTCTGGATCTCTCTTCTCCGTGAAATGGAATGTGGAATCATTATTTTCCCTTTCTGGCTTTTTCTGTTATATCTCATCTATTAGCCCCTGCTGAGATTGTGTTCCCTTTCCTTGCCTTGCTGCTTCTGGCGTCTGCTGCTCTCCTCCTCCTAGCTAGATTTTCCACTTGTTTCATTAAACTTTCCTCTGCAAAGAATTTGTATGGCTAAGTAGCTGGTTTGTTTTGACTGCTATTTCTCAAGTTGATGCATTTGATCTCCTTGTTGCCTTTTATTCCCATAAATAAAAGTATCAAGCTAGCTGCTGTTTACAAGTTTTATTGCAAGCTAGTTGCACTTGTACAACAGAAATCTAATTGATTGAGTAGCCCTCTTTGGTAGTGGTACATAGCCAGTAATAAGTAACAGCACAAAGTCCAATTGGATAACAGTAAATTCAGACATGGTTAATGATAACCCTGGTTATAAGAATGAACAGTTGAAAATATCCTGGTTTGTTTGATTGATTGTCACAATGATGTGATTTTGTGAATGGTGGTAGAATCCTCGTGGAATATGGAGATCTCAGCTGTATTTTGGAAAAGGTACAACCTGAAGCCAGAAAAAAAGAGCCCAAACAGGAAAGATTATCAGCCATTTAAGGAAAAAAAATTGGAAGAAATGGTGAATTTTCATATCTTGCTCTCTTCAGGGTGTCATTCTGGAAAGTGTGTTTTAAATAAGCTGAAATCAATGCAAAAGCAGTTGAGTGAAATTTAGTGGATGTGATGTTTGTGGTCTTTTCAGTTGCTGAACGCCAGAGGCAGAAGATGCATCTCCACATATAGGAACACATATTGCACTGATACTGCATCTGCTATTGACAAACACCAGCAGAGCTTACCTACATAGAGCACGTCTTCAGATATCCCCCACACAGTCACATCTCTGTTGTATGGTACAGGGCATATTTTCCTAATGTCTTCAGTATTGCATGATAACGTCAGGATCAATACCAATATAATAATTACATAGTAGCAGATGCAGCAATTATTTTGGTAAAACAAGTAAGTCAGTGTTCTGCAATAAGAAACTGATTTTTTAAATTTTTTTAGTTCTGAAGACCTCTGCAAGAAGACCCAAAAGCAAGTATAAAAGCTTTCATTGGGACTGCTTATTACATTTTTCTTTTAAAGAAAAAGAAAAGAAAGACTGTAAAAGAGTGAGTGAAAAATCATATAGGCAAACATTTTCACAGTGGAAATTCTAATAGTTTTGCAACAATACAAGTCTTTTCTATCCTTTGAGAACACCCCGAAATCTTATGTGATAGGTTCTTTTTACTTTCCTTGTAGTTTAGGCCTATTATTTACCCTCTTTGATCACCTATACTAACTTTTTTCATTTTTTTAGAGCAAACGGTGTGCTGTGTGATATATTTTTATGCAACATACAGAAGATAGAAAATTGGTCCCTAATGAGGGACAGCCATAGTTTTATACAACATAGTATAAAAATGAATTTTCACTTTGTAGTCTTGATCAAGATGAGAATATTTCTCAGTACTCAGTGAAGAGATTGTATGTTTTAATATTCTTCAGCTCTTTCTCTAATGAAGAGGTTGATTGTCAAACTAATTTCTATTCAAGTCCTAAATATTTGTTAAGCTGCATAAAATCAACCTAAGTTAAGCAGTGGTTTTCTTCTGCTCGCTTTCGTTTTGAATTTCGCGTGCTGACGGAAATAATTTTATAAAAGCCTTTAACAAAGTTGGAAGTATTACAGATAATGAATCGAGGGTGATATGAATTTGAAACATGGTATTAGTCAGCTGCATTAAATACTTGGCTTCTTAATCTTTCAGGTATGACAGATACAGGAAACGGCAGTAAAACTGGATGAGACAGAAGGTGACACTACGTATCACATTTGCGTATAACCTTTTGCTTCTGACCCGCAGGAGAATCCCAATCCCCACATAGCATTCCAGAAAGTGCCGCGGCCCACGGAAGGCTCCCACTTGCGGGTTCACATCCTCCCTTTCCCCCGGATCAATGAGTGCCGGGTGCAGGAGCTCCTCCAGGAAGGCCTGGCAAGGAGTCAGGGTGCTGCCCCTGCCACCCGGGGGGACAAGAAGTGCGTTGTTCCAGCGGGTCCCCCTGTTGGTATGTTTACTTGTTCCCCAACTTACCTCTTTGTCATCCTTTCTCATGAGTTGAATATATAATTATCGTGGCTGCAATATGTTGCTCCCAATTTCATGTTAATACAGTATTTTTAGTGATAATAATAAAGTTTTAGTACATAGACTTGCTTGTTTCCCTTTGCAATTTTAAGACCCCTTTTGCATCAGCCTTTACTAAGTCAGACATCCAGAGCGTGAATGGCATAACTAATAACAACAAAAAAGGATTTGACCTGAGTTAGATTGAACTATTTAAATTAAATATTGTCTACTCATCTAGGTCTGATGAATATCACCATAGTTTACTTGCAGGACTGGCTGAAGCAAGCTTTGAATTGTTAGGGGTTTCTGCTTTGACACTGGTAGAAGACGTGTAAATTACTGGAAAAAGGCAAGGAACAAACGTAGCATCTGTCTCAAAATAAATATACCTATATTTAACTATAAAGAACAGATGTAGACATTGTAGGCCTGTCAATTTCATTTTAATGACAGAAAAATTCCATTAGTCATATTCATCAACATGAATGATGGCGTAAACAAGTATGTTTAGTAAACTTGCAGGCCACATGAAGCTGAAAGAACTTGCAAATTTTTTTAAGGATGGGACTAGAATTCTAATCAATCTTGAAAAATTAGAGATCTAGTCTCTGTTGAATTTTGTCCTTCTCTAGTGTTTTTCTTCAAATAAGGTATTGCACTTGCATAGGCATGATCAGCTGACTAGGCAATAGCTCTTCGTAAATTAATTTAGGGATTATAATGATCTTAGGGCAAACATGACCCAACTATATCAAGCTGTTGCAAAAAAGACAAACATCTTAGTAGGATGTATAAACAGGAGTGCAGTCAGTGAACTCCATGGAGAAATCCTTTCGTTGTACCCCGTAAGACCTCAGCTGGACTGTTTGTATCCATTTTTGGACACTGGAAGACTGTCTCCGTTGTTGGTTCTGTTGGAGGGAGTCCAGAAGAAAGCAACAAGAATGACCAGCGGTCTGGAGAATGTGACCTATAAGGAAAGATGGAGAGTTGTTTAGACTGAAAAATAGAAGACTAAGGCAACACATAATAGCAACCTTCAATTATATATGAGTTTGTCAAAAAAAGAAAGGGAATAATCTTGAGTGATAAGAAATAATGGGTTTAATTGCAGCACAAAAGTAGCTATTTGTCAAGAAAAACTTGGTAAAATGAGGATTGTAAGACAGTTGAATGGGTTTGTTGTGAAGCCATGGAGTCTGTTATCACAGAACTTTGGGAACATATTAGACAAACATAAGAAATAACATAAATACAGTTGATCCTGTCTAGGGACAGCAGGATGAACTAGATGGCCTCTTGAGGCCCCTTCCACGCCTGTTTCTCTTTGGGTTTATGTAGGGAGATGAACTCTATTCACCTGCCTTTGCTGTTGACTGTATCATTGAATCCGTTGCTGAAAATTTAGAGTATGTGCTCGTGTTCTGTTGTATTTCTTTAAAAGGATAGATGCAAGAGGAGCTTTTCTTTCTTAATTTATTAATTTTTATGTCAAAGTTGGTTTTGTTTCTAAGGAACAGCTTTCACACTCGTACTCCTGCTGTCCCGTGTGTTAAAATCCTTGGATATTAGGAGCTCTTTATTATCTACAAGAAGGGCATATTCTGCATTTGTATTCTATGAACTTGACAATAAAAAGAAAAAAAGAATGTTAGTTCTTCCATTATGAATTTTCTCAAAAATTCGGAGCGAAACACTGCCTTTAGATCTCAGCAAATTGGAATCTAGATAAGAGAACAGGTTTGTCAAGTTTATTCCATATCACAGAATTCTTGGTATGGGCAATGAGTTCTTTAGGGAAAAATAGTTACCTACTGCTACAAAATATGCAAGGCTACATCGTTCACTGCAGAACACACACACATATTATTTTTTAATTTTTTTTTAATTCATTTATATTTATTGATATATTTTATTAGTATGTTAGAGGTTGGAATCTCTTTGTGCCTGTATGAGACAAATAGAACAAATAGTAAAGAGAATCAACTGCTCTAGTTAAAATTCAGAGCACTCTCTTCTTCAGATAGAGGAGGAAAACAAAAGTCTGTATATGCCTACTAATGGTATTTACTTAAAGGCACGAAATGGAGGGCACTTTAAATTTTAATTTTTTTAAAAAAGAACTTTCTATTATTCTTTGTGGCTCTTGCAGAAGCCGTTTCACTTATGTATATTCTTTTTCTTTGTTAGTTTCCATAATGGAAAAAGGAAGCACAATTTTCAACAGTGCACAAAGGCTGGAAGTTGTTAGAAACTGCATCTCATTCATTTTTGAAAACAAATTTTTGGAGACTGAAAAGGTAATAAAATGAAATTTTAACTTTCCCAAATAAGCCTCTCTTCTGTTAATGAGCAAAGTACATTTTGAAGTCTTGTTTCAAATGCTAATGATTATTTTAACCATTTAAATGAATGAAGTAAGCAATAAAGCTAATCATCTAAATGTGATGCTGTGTGTAATACGAAGCTAATGGATTTGAAAACCTGTTTGTAATACTACATGGGTGTGTTGATGTCCTTTTTGCTAATTTAGATTGCCATTATAAATAGTATTGTCCACACTTTTTTTTTAATTCAAAAGGGGTATATATTGGTCTAGCGGTATTGATAAGGAGGAATGTAAACAAAAGGTTTACATACACATTTCAGTCTTTGTCAACCAATGCTCTTTTGAAATTTTCAGTGCAATAAATTTTGCTGGTTTTAAAAATCAATAATTTGACAGAACTCAGAAGTGAATGTGAATATTTGGCATGTCTGTGTTCACTAAAATGAACTAGGGAGTTGTCATCCTTGACATTCTTGTTTTTTCACATTAAGAAGTTGGCAGGTTTTGTAGGTTCTATCCATAGAGTTTTCAATTGTTAATTCTAGAACAATCACCAAAAGTTACTCTCAAATCTAACTCTACATATGAAAATGACTGTAAAATTATTTTAAGAAATTTTTTGATTTCTCAGAGTATCACCTGTGTATCTCTGAGGCTGTGCAGCTCAAGGTAGAAAATGAGCGTTTCTTGATTTACAAGTTATGTTATGGAGATGCATATGGGAGAAGTCCCAATAAAATGGGTAGTTCTTTTTAAAGGGGTTTGATGCATGTGTAACACAGTAGTTTTTAACTTCTTTTGACTTAACAGGCATTTGGAAAATTTCAGTAGTTTTTTGTCCCCCTGCATGGTAAATTTGTCCTTAGACATTAGACTGCCTTTTCTTTTTTATCTGTTACCACCCATTAAATCTAGTCTAAAGGGCCACAGTGGACAATCACGAATGTAGCACTTGCTGCATCTTTAAAACGTTGGCATGAATACTGTATTGGCACTGTTTTAAGGTAAACTGCGTAACAGTCTTGTGGCCTCATTGCTATGAGAGGTATGCCACTTCTAAAGCCATTTGTCATTCACTGCTTATCAAAAACATGCTGGTTGGCCTTGATATGCTAACGTGAGACCTGGCCTGGCTGGTACAGAATAGAGCACTCGCTTTCACGCACAATAATTGATTTCTGATTTCACAGCCATTCAATGCCTGTCCATATTCAATCGTTTCTATTTACAGATGTAGGTGAGAAATGCTGTTCAATGCATTTGAAAAAAACTTGGGAAAAATACTTAATGACTCAAGCTAAACCAACCATTATATGAAAGTTTGATATTCAAGCTAATGAGTCATTTCCAAAGTTGTTCTTTACTATACTGTCACTTGCAGTTTACTAATAAAGAATGAATGATGTACACTACGAATAGTGCCATTTAATTTCATTTTCATGAAGTTCGGTTTTCTTGTCCCCAGACCCTGCCTGCAGCTCTGAGAGCCCTAAAAGGAAAGGCAGCTCGGCACTGCCTGACACAGGAATTAGGCCTGCACGTTAAACAAAATCGAGCAATACTGGACCATCAGCAGTTTGACTACATTGTGCGAATGATGAACTGTGCTTTGCAGGTACAGTATATGAAGGTTTTCTTCTTTGGTTGTCTTTCTTTGTTATTATGATCAGCAAAAAATTGGTTAGAGTAATGTGGAGAAGCAAAATAATTGAATTATAGGACCATTTACGATAATGATGTAGCAGATATTACTTGGCAGTGCATTTAAGATATTTTGTTGTTGAAAGAAATGCTCAAGTCTGTACAGAACTGCCTGATAAGAAAAACAGAAAAAAAACCTGTTCCCATTAGTAATAATTTAGATATCGTTTTGGTAAGTATTGAAATCATCTTTTTTAATGGCTTTAAGTACTTTTTAAATGAATGGGTGTTAGCCTTTCCAGGTAATTTTCAACTCTGAGCTCCTAAAGTGTGCCCACTGCTCAGTTAAAAAAAGCAACATGTTTGTCCTCTTTGTCATCACAAGTGCAAACACAGTTCAAGAAGAAAGCATACTATCTGCTTTCGTGGTTCATGGTGGTAGTTGTACTTGTCATGGTGACATCTTAGTTGGTCAGAGACTCATTGAAGGTGTTTGCAGTTCATCTACTAAGTTATTCTACTGTTAAATAATTTTGTGGTGAATAAACATCAACATACAGTGGCAGCTGTGTAAGTGAAATATGTGGAAGACTTCTTTTGACTTTCATTTGAATAATTGTTCTGTTTTAGCTTGACTTATTGGCAATTCATTGCCAGAAATTTTTAATAGATATCAGTGTTTTCAATCTGATATCTGAGAATGTAGTAGCATTATTTTTTTTATCTGTAATGTGATCACATTTGGTTATAATTTGCCTCTTCTTGCACCTGTCTAAGTTAGTTTATCGAATTAGGGATTTGATTGAGACATTGGTATTTTTACCACTCCCTCTAACCTAGAAACCGTTGAAATTATTTTGCACAGTTTGTTGAGCCACGTTTTTTAAGAAGTGAGTGCTAAATACAGTTTTCGATTAAGTATAGAAATAAATTAACATTGACCGAGCAAATGCTACCTCAGGTCACCATCAAATGTAAGTTTTCTTGTCTGTTGTATTTCTTGTTTGTTCACGGTAGATATATTTCTACTGTTTGGAACAAAATTCAGCTTTGCCTGAGCAGTGGTCTTTGGAGTAAAATTACCTACAGCTAGCAGATGAGAACTGAAGTCAACTGGCTAAAATTGCACAGCTTCTAACAGAGTGTGCTTTCTTGGCACAGTAATTGGCCTTTTCCGAGCTCTAAGTTTAGCCTCAGAGTTGGAAGAAAAATGGAAGTCATCTGGGAAACTGTATTTCTCTGCGCAAAATCATGAACAATGGAATACTGCACCTGCTGTGTATTCCAGGGTTAGAAATTTTCTTTCTTTTTTGATTGTTCCTGGGATAAAAAAATCTATATATTTTTAGACAATAGGCACGAAATAGAAATCCCCTTTATTTGCAGTATCTTAGTACAAAACAGACGGCAGAAGGAAATGGGGAGTTGAGGAAATGCTGAGGAAAAAAATACTGACACTGCTTTTTAAAAAGCAATAAAATCACATTTTTGTCTGGGAGAAAAACATAATTTTTCTTTCCAGTGATTTGAAGACCCAAGAAGGATATTAATGTTCATAGAAATTAATGTCTTACTGAAGTTAAAATAAAATGGTTGTTTTTCCTCAATAAAGGTAGCAAATGTAACTCAAATCATGCAGAGGAAACAGATAGATCAAGTAAGGAGTAAGTTCTTATGACACCACCACACCCCCCCATTATTTTCATATATTTGAAAATATAAAATGGAAATTTCCATTTCTCAGGAGTAAGCTTGGCCAATATGAAGATATCTGAATTCCTGACGCTGGGCAGCTAGTTAGAGGCAGACATTTAGTACACCTACTTTTATGATGTATAAAATTATTTATTAAGATAAAAGCATGATTTATAATTTGTCTGTGCACTTTGTTCAACTGTATTATTTGGAACAATGTGTAAAATGGAGCTTTCTTGTGTCAGTTCAAGAAAAAAATGCATTATCAAGAACTGAGTTAGGTTTGCCCTTGCTGCTGTGGGACTCAGCAAATCAGCTGTAGAGACATGAATTCTGTTAGCAGCATATCATAAGACCAAGTAATTTAAACAGTATCTGTTAAAAAGATACAAAAATATGTGGTCTTAACTGTAGATATATTCAAGCTTTAGGGAAATACCACATTAATTATGATGGAATTTTGGGGGGAGAGTTAGATTGCAGTATTGCTTTAAGACCTCATCCAACTATTGGAATGTAGAAAATATCTCCGTCGTGCCACCAAACATCTTGTCACAGACTTCTCTGTTAACGTTATTGCCAGTTCCCATCGGCTTCTATAAGATACAAGCGAAAATAGTGCAGTGGCCAGGAGGCATACAGCAGCTGATACAACTGTGGAGAAGGGAAGACCCTGGGAATAGTCGATATTTGGGCGGAGCCCTGGCGCTCTGCTTTTCACGCTGGGTTGAGCTGGGTTGTGTGTACTGCAACGCCCAGCCTGATGGTTTTCCCTGGGAAATACCAGTCTCTGCTCGGTGTTTCCATCAGATGGGAAATCTCATGTTCCCCAGACGTCAAACCTCTGCTACTGATAACGTGAATTGTTGCAAACCACACGTATTTCAAGAGGCACAGGTTGGCCGTTTTGGAAAGTGTCTTTTGAACAAGAAACTCTGTTATTGGCATGTACTGAATTCTTTGTCTTACTGGGAACAGTGCCACATATTACAAACTCAAGAAGATTGCATTCTGCAAGTTTATTGCAGATCCCTTCATTACTATTCAAGATTTTCCTGGTTGTTTATTGTCAGTTTTTTCTTTTAATAGAACGTATTCTCCTGTTTTACTGGAGTCCATAAAAATAAAGGTCAGATGCTTTTTCAGAGCTTCTGTATCCTTGTTTTGTAGATGAAGAGCAGTATTTTAACGAAGTGCTAGTAATAATCCCACCATGTATCTTGTTGCTGGTCTCAATATATCTGGTGTGATGTGCCTGCTACCACAGTGCTTGAGAATAGATTAAGGAAGAGGAATAAAATATTCGTACCATTGCTTCAAGCTAATAGCTGGTTTATTTCTGTGAAAAATTACTTAGGCTGTATTTCCCCCAGTAACTGATCTCTAGCCACTTTGCAACTGGGAGGAAAAGAGGGTGGTATTTTACTGATTTCCCTAGAGGTGGCAAAACCTGGCCTTGCCAGACCTCTGGTGTTTGTCAGCTTGAATCTCTCAGTCCAAGAGTGGCATTTTTTTGAACTATTCTTCTTTAGACTATTTACAGTCTGAAGGTACTGGACAGAACCTCACTGCAAATTTTTAACAGGCCTATGATTTATGGAATAATACGATAGAATTTCCCATTAATCTGCCCTATTTAGCAGGTAGGCAGCTGCGTGTCAAGATTAGTGGTAGACTGTAGGTGTTAAGGCATGATGCAGTAAGTCAACCCCAAAGTGTTAAAAACTTGCTTTACTGTGTCTTTTTGTGTCTAGGAAGTACTGACAATTTATTGCTGCTGAAATGAAAAGGAAATAAGTATTTCTGCTCATTCTTAGTAGTAGGAAGATAAAAATCACATGGAAATTGTATTGCTTATTGATTAAAGCAGATGTCTTCTGATGAGGGCAATTAAATTCCCAGTTATTTGCTTTTATCTCTTGTAGAAGTTTTCATTGGCCAGTTGCTAAAAACTTTATTGTCACCCCCGAAGTAAGATTTATTTTTTTTTTTTTCCCCTGGCAAATCATATACCCTGACAAGCATTTAAATAAGCTTGTATTACAGTGGTGATTGCTATCTGTGATAGTGAAGGAAAAGCATTATATTCTGTTCCATATGTTATATAATTAAATGACTATGAAAAATCAGCTGCAGTGTTGTGAAAACTTAATATATCAATTGACGATTTATACAGATAGCACTGTAGTGGAAAAAATGTGAAATTATTTCTCTAGAAACTATTACTGTGGTGTTTGCTATCTGCTGCTGTCGTTACCTCAGAATAATTTGCAATTACTCATAAATTCCTATTTTAAAAGGGGTTTTATTTCTTTGTAATTTTCTGTAATGAAATGATTTTTTCTGACATTTCACAAAAGACTACTTAACTTTTACAACTAAAAAGTTTATTTTTTACCAGAGAAATGCTTCTTCCATGTAATTATGTTTCCAGCAACACATTCTATTTTTAATACTTGTTAAAAATAATGGCAAAAACCATCTCAGGGCTCAATTTGCATACTGTTCATAGAATCATAGAATCACAGGATTGGAAGGGACCTCTGGAGATCATCTAGTCCAACCCCCCCTGCCAGAGCAGGGTCACCCAGAGCAGGTTACACAGGAACGCGTCCAGGCGGGTTTTGAATGTCTCCAGAGATGGAGACTCCACCACCTCTCTGGGCAGCCTGTTCCAGTGCTCTGCCACCCTCAAAGTAAAGAAGTTCCTCCTCATGTTTAGGTGGAACTTCCTATGCTCAAGTTTGTGCCCATTACCTCTTGCGCCCATTACCTCTTGCTCGCTGGGCACCACTGTTCCATAATTTATTGCAAACAACATAACTTGTCAGGTTTTCAGTTGTCTCTGGCAGCAGCAAGCGAACACTGTGTTTTGAAACATAGTAGCACTTAACTTGATAAAATATCAGTAAAGACAAAAAGAAGCTTCTGCAGTAACTTCTCACACTGTGTAGGTGGAGAGTACTTGATAATCAGAAACAATTTTTGTATTAAAAAGACATTCTAAGCAATTTGCATAAAATATTTAGCAGTAACAATAAGGCTTCCTAAAAAAATTTTTTCTGGGGAAAGATACTCTTCAGATAGTGCAGGACTATGAACTAGCTTCCTTTGGTAGTTGGAAGAGATAAAACTTTGCGTTTAAAAATAAAAACTCCAAAACTACAATGTTGCAATGTAACATTTCCTCTGTAAGATGTTGGTCGGTAATAGTGCCTAGCTGCATATTAATACTTTTCTTTGGCAAATGTGGCTCAAGTTGGAAAACGTATGTGTCCTAGGCATCTGGAGTACTTAATCTAAATGTGGTAAGAGTGGGGATAAGGTGCATAAAACTGTTAAGTACTTTCAAAATTCTGGTCTTTAGGTGTAGGAAAGGAGTGCGGTCTTCTAATGATGTGATTTAATTTGACAACCTACAAAGTCGTCGGTGCTGTTTTAGGACCTGTTTTACTCACACATGTTCTACCAGTGTAACTGAGAGAATATCTTTGATAGTAGACAGATTATTCATCTTTTTAGTGCTTTAGATAATTTCTAATAGATCACAAGGGCTTTCCACAGTGACCATAAGCAGATGTTTATCTTTCAACTAGAGTATGCCAAGTATTCTAAAAGTATACTTACAGTATACAGTATGAAAAACTGTATGAAATACAGGGCAAAATTAAAAGTTTAACCTCATATTAAGTTACAACAAAGGTACATCTGGGCCAGCATCTGTTCGACGATGGCCAAAAGCAGATGAAAGATAGTATTGATTAATTTGGCCTCTAGAATTTCGCTTGTGATTCTTCTGTATAACTTTGGTGTAATAAGGGCCTCTTTCTAGCACTTACTATACAGTCTGTTATGAAAGAAACTTTAATATGGAAAATTAAAAACAAATACATTCTCTAAATAATATTACATTTATTTTTCTTATGCAAATAATTTTTCTATTATATTCTACCATCAGATAAAGTTTAAAAGTTGTCAGTCAGTTCTCAGAATTCAGAGGTTTGCGAATACTGTCCAATAGCAAGAAAGGTTTTATTACTCCCGAGAGAAAATCAGCCATGTGTATGTGTCATATGATTCAAATTCTTGGCAATATAAAGGTTAAATGAACTAGCACTTCTCATATTTTATGTTGAAAAATATGTTGCCAAACGTCTTTATTTTGGAGGCTTATAGTAGGTTTCTCTCCTTTCAGATTTTTATTTCATGGCCTGTCTTTTGTTACTCAGTTTGACTCACATTCCTGAAAGTAGAGACTCTCAGAAGTAATGTTTGAACAACAGCAGTATTTGAAAATATTTTAAGGTATTTTAAGACATAGAAAATATATCATGAAGATAACTCATGGGAGTTTAACAGGACCACATTTAATTCTATTAGTTCATCAGTTATTAACAGTTTGATCTTTTTCATCCTGTTAGACATAGTCATGGTATTATTTAAGTGAAAGAAAGGAGATTCCAGTTTAAGGCTTGGACTTGAAACTTCCAGATTTAATTCCATATTATATTGCAGATATTTTTTTTTGTCACAATGGGCACATCATATAGTTTTTCTGATCTGTGGTTTATTACCATTTTATTCATCCTTTGACTTTTCAGGGGTACACCTGTAATGTTCTGGACTTAATAAAATAGCTGCTATTTCTGAATCTTTCTGATGATGTCTCTTTCCCAAGAAATGGCAATAGAATATAGAATCAAGGCACCTTTAAAGGACATCTAGTCCAACCCCCCTGCAATGAGCAGGGACGCCTTCAACTAGATCAGGTTGCTCAGAGCCCTGTCCAGCCTGACCTTGAATGTTTCCAGGGATGAGGCACCTACCACCTCTCTGGGCAACATCTTCCAGTGTTTCACCACCTCATTGTAAAAAGTTTCTTCCTTGTATGTAGTCTAAATCTTCTCTGTTTTAGTTTAAAACCATTACCCCTTGTCCTATCACAACAGACCCTGGTAAGAAGTTTGTCCCATCTTTCTTATAAGTCCCCTTTAAGTATTGAAAGGCTGCAATAAGGTTTCTCCGGAGCCTTCTCTTCTCCAGGCTGAACAACCCCAACTCTCTCAGCCTGTCCTTATAGGTGTTCTGTCCCCCTGATCATTTTCATGGCCCTTCTCTGGACCCACTCCAACAGGTCTATGTATTTCTTGTACTGAGGATTCCAGAGGTGGATGCAATGCTCCAGGTGGAGCCTCACGAGAGCAGAGTAGAGGGGCAGGATCACCTCCCTTGATCTGCTGGCCATACTTCTTTTGATGCAGCCCAGCATATGGTTGGCCTTCTGGGTTGCGACCATACATTGTTGTCTGATGTCCAGCTTTTCATCCTCCAGTACCCCCCAAGTCCTTCTTGGAAGGGTTGCTCTCAATCCCGTCATCACCCAGCCTGTATCGATACCAGGGGTTGCCGTCACCCAGGTGCAGGACCCTACATTTTGCCTTGTTGAACCTCATGAGGTTCACACAGGCCCACTTCTTGAGCTTGTCCAGGTCCCTCTGGATGGCATCCCATCCCTCAGGCATGTCTACCACACCATTCAGCTTGGTGTCATCTGCAAATATGTTGAGGGTCCACATGATACCATTGTTGTTGATGTCATTGGTGTCAGCAATTGCCAAAAAAAAACCAAAACCAAAAAAAACCCCAAAAAAACCCCAGTGATGTCATTGATGAAGGTATTGAACAGTACCGGTCACAATACAGATCCCCAAGGGACACCACTTGTCACTGATCTCCATCTGGACATTGAGCTGTTGACTGCTACCGTCTGGATGCAACCATCCAACCAGTTCCTCATCCACCTAACAGTCCACCCATCAAATCTGTATTTCTCCAATGCAGAGAGAAGGATATTGTGGGGGGACCGTGTCAAAGGCCTTAGAGAAGTCCAGATAGATGACGTCTATAGCTCTTCCCTTGTCCACTGATGTGGACATCATTGCTTCTGGCTGAATTGGTGGTGCTCTCACAATCTCTCTTGGAAAAAAAAAGGGAAGTACGCTGTAAAAGATTGTATTGCTGATCTGTTTTTACTTTTCCTTTCTTTGCTCTGAAGAACATACTGTTACACTCATCCCATCCCATTGGATGGCCACACAGTCCAGGAAAGATCCATTCACAGGTATCTTTTTACGAAATCCAGAAAATACAGTCTCTTTCTTTGCAGGATTGCCCATTTATGTATGTCACTCAACATTGCAAACTTTTTAGTTTTATTACTGCTGCTAGAAAACCAGCCCACCATTGCCTACTCTGCACATATCAAGGGAGATGACCACCTTGACATAGCAGTTGCCGTTCTTCTCTGGACTGGGACTCTCCCTGTCAAGTTGGCAGTGTCCAAGTAATTCCATTTTGCATCACTTAGGGAGATTTGTTTGTGCAGTGGTCTCTGTAGAGAGGTGTCTGGCTGGTTCTGCACGTGTGTCCAGGCACCATGATGGCTGTCTCAAGCTGCGTTAAACTGCCTCTGTGGTTTTAGTGAGGAATTTCTTTGACGACTAGGCAGCAGAAAACCATGGCTGCTTTTCACACTGGCACTGTGCCAGCAGAGGTGTTCAGGAATGAGCTTGTGTGTGTCTGGGCACTTCCTAAATTGCTGTTTCCCTGCAGACTTCTGAGACCCTACTTCTGGTAATCTGAAAGTATTTGTGACTTCTGCTTTGACCCATGCTCTGTAACTATTGCATGAGACTGTTTACTTAAAGAAAGGAAAAGAGAAAGATTATCAGTAATGAGAGTGCCATGATGTGCTGTCCATACCTATGTCTGCCTTCAGCCTCCTTCCCTCTCAGCTTCTCACCAGAACATATTGTCTTCACACACTTCCTCCTCCCCTCTATGGATACACGTATCCATGTGCATACACGAGGCACAAGGGTGATACAAATACATATGTCTGCTGTATAGAGAAATACATATATGCATAATTATAAACTCAACAGTAATGTAGACGTTAAAATAATCCCCAGGTCCCACTATGATCGGAGCAGCGTGTCTGGAGTGTGAATGAATGTACATCTTGAATATATGTCTCAAGGGCTCCAGTTGCAAGGAATCCCCTAGTTTGCCCCAGGGCTCTTGCTGCTAATGTAAAAAGGGATCAAAAATACCAGAATAAAAATGTGGTAGTGCCCTCCTTTCTGTTGATATAACTTGCCATAGATGTAACTTGTTTTCTAGACTCAGGGTGTGGGGATGTTAATTATGCCTTCATTATGTTTCTATGCAGTTACCAGAGCAGGATTCAGCCTTGTTATAAAAGTTGCTGTTTAATATTTTATTACAAATATCAGATGGTAGTAGGGTATTGGTTTTAATACAGAAATTGGTTTTAATAAGCAGAAATACATGTGAGCAGCTGTGACGGGCCCAGGGTGCCCCGCAGCCCCTGCTGCTCACAGCCTCAGTCACGCCTCACAGGGGTACGGCACAGTCAACAGCAAGGCCCTGAAGCAAAACAGCAGCAGCAAAAATAGGTATGGTATGAGCTGTGATGAAATTTAAGAGTTTTAAGCGTATTTTAGCAGATTTTACATGGCATTTACATAGCAATGTAGGCATTTTTTAAAAAAATATATATATATGTTCTAGTATCCAACTGCAGACAGCTGGTCTGTGTCTGGATTACATTGATTTCAGTCAGGTCATATCTGGCTTAAAGATAGATAAATAAAAATGTGATAGCATTTTGTACGCAAACATAAGCACCTAGAGCATCAGGCACCAAAGGAGGGTGTCACACCAAGTAGCCTCCTGGCAAGGCGAAGGGGAGTGATACAAACCCACCCGTCCTGGTTGGGTCTCCGGGACGTTCGCCTGCTGGAGCCATCTTTACTCTGAACGGGCGTCTCCTGTCACTGGCCTTTGTTCAGTTCTATATTTGCTGGTAGGGCAGGGCATGCTCGCGCGCGTCTGCTCACACATAGGTATCTTCCTGAAACCATGTAGCTTCTTGGAGCGTTGACGTGGTAGGCTCTGACTGCTCTTAAGTGTTCATTACTATTAAGTGTGGCCTTGCGGTTGCCAAGTGTTCCTAATAACTCTGTGTTCTAAATATTTTTGGTTGCCTTGATGAAAAGCAGACATGTGCTCGTACGCTACTCGCTGCTGTAAATAAAACAAGTCTGGTTTAGGAATTGTGTTATACTGCTGTGGAGTTGCTCTCTAGCCTGCTTATGAAAGAGGTGGACTGATGAAAGGTAGTAAAAAAGAAAAAAAAAAAGTCTTTGATGTTGGAAGGAATAGGCATTTTGCTAATAGAATAAGTTACATGAAAATAGTGACTTCTGTTTTTACAAGTTTTATATTTAATAAAAATATGGAAGGAACACGTGGAATTTTGTCTTCATTTTGAATTTTATGTAGGTATATAATGTGTATTTCAGTACAGGTGAATAATTCCACATAGATTTTTGTATAACACTGTTAGGTATGTGTACGTGCACTTAATCCGTTTTGAGTGTTATTTTATGTATACAATAAGTAACAAAATATTATACAGTATTGATGTACTCTACCCATTCAGTGGGTGCCCATATGCACATGTGTATTTAGTTTTAGTTCAGTCTTTTATTACTGAAATGAAGGGCAAGAGTTTGCCTGTCTAACGTAATCTCACTCTGGTCTTGCCCCACTGCGCTTCACCCTCCAAGTCCCTGTTAAACCGAGGTGTAGTAGAGGAGCTGAAGTGGAATGTTGCTCTAGCATTCCACTTCGAGCAAGGTGTGTGTGCTCCCTTGATCGTTGATGGTACTTGACTTACTGCCATATAGAAAACTCCTTTATTGTTTCTATAAGGAATTTTATGAAGTTGTCTGTTTTTAGATGTTTTATTTTGCTGGAATTTGCATAAAAGGTGCCAATGTAGGATCATCATCTTTTATTGATTTTTCAGATACAGTAATTTCCAAAACAGAAAAAACATCGAAATATATTCAGTCTTCTAATCATTTTGTTGCTATGATGTTTGTATAACCTTTGGTTTAAACAATTGAAATCTTGGCAGCTTGTATTCAAAAATTGAAGTGTGATATTGAGATAAATACCATAAAATGCAGCCGGTTCTGGGTTTTGTCAATATTTTGTGTAAACTTTTACAAATGCATTAATACGACAAACATAAAATAGTAAACCTATATGGCATTTTAGAATGATTTTTAAGGAAAAAAAGCATAAGAATCAATTTCTTTACAGTAATAGACCTACCTATAGTGTTACATAAATAAAAAGCGTGTGAAGTTATAGAACAGAAACAGAAAATAAACGGGTAAATAAAAGAATGTTTGACGATCTAGATATGTTGTAAATAATACTTGTAGCTGTTGACATTCATTTTCAATATTATAGCCCAGATTTATGACTTACATGAATTGTCTTTTAGAATGCATGGGAAAATGCCATTGTAAGCATGCTATGGTGAACATTACTTTTAGTAATTCCCCCCTCCCAGTACACAGTTAGGGGGCAGGCATTGGTTTCTAGTGATGCAACAAAGTATTTAAAAATAACTTCACCTAATGTCTATAGAAAAAAAAACCCAAACAAATCACCCCACCAGCCCCCTTCCCTGCCTCTCCCCAGTGCTTCAATTCTAAACTCCAGAACTCCAGTTGGGAGCTAGGAATTAAAATTTGAATTGCATATTTAACAGTCTAAAATCTCATGATATTTGTGAGTGTACAAGTACAATTAATTTTCTATCTAGATTATTTGACTTTTGAGGACAAATGCAACTTGTTTTGATGAAATTCATTCCTCTGGTTATTAGGAACACCTTGTAAAACCTTTGCTTTCAATGTTCATTGATTAAACTTTGCATATCCTTTGCATATCCTTTGTTATATCCTAAATAAGTTGCATACAATTGGCATATAATATTCTCTATCCCTTCCAAGTGTATGGAATGAAATATCTTACTAGGTCATCTCATACTTTAACTGTAGTAATAATAATACACTTAAAATTAACCTAGATTACAAGGATGCCATGATTTTCAGCACTTCTTCAGAAGCATCATCTTTTTCCTTATCTGCGTTACGTTATCCTGTCTACCTCTGAACCATAGGCATCTGAGTTTCATGTATTGTACGTACCTTCAACAGTACTCCTGATTTTAATTCTCAACAAGCTTTCATTTTTCTTCACTTTTAATACCTTAATGTAATTGCTAACATTTTATATATTTTCCTATACTTGGAATATTTGCTTCTGTAAATATCATGCATGCTCTGATACTTTCCACTTGCACAAGAACATTAGGATTAGTACAATCTAGATTCACAGATGGCACAAAATAAGATGCTACCCACAATATGTTTCTTGATCAGCGTCTTACCTACATGCCATTAGGAGCTGGGATACACACCCTTAAACCGAGTGAAGTCTTTGCTGATTTTTTTTTTTTATTAGAACAGAGGCAAAACAGGTTGTAGTTTTGGACATTTTTTCTTCCTAAGAAGAGAAAAAAATGTTAATGCAAGCAAAGCCAGTGGACTAAAACGGCCTTTAATTTATTGTTTTCAGGCCAAATTCAAGATTCGAGACTATTGATTTCATTGGAATTTAGCCTGTTATATTTATGAAGTTAAAAGGTATAATTGCTTTTGTGAAAAACAATTTAAAGGAAAATATTTATTTTAATGGACTATTTTGGAGCCTTGCCTTTGTCATCTGGGAATAGCTGAAATACTAACCATATGTGGTTCTGTTTAAAAGCCACAGGCCACAACTACAGTTACATTAACACAATTTGTTACTCAGCCTCTGAATCGCATGTGTAAGAAAGTCATAGACTTTGATCCTAACTTGATTATGATAGATGGCTGTTATCTTCCCAATCCCCTGTCCATTTAGCCTTCACCCCTACAGAGCTAGTTAGCGTGTAAAAAATTTTCTGGGAAGAAAACTTAAGTGATGGTAGGCTTGGGGGGTTTCAGTTAGTTTTCACAACATCTCAGGCACAGTCAGTAGGCCAGCAGTGTTGCATGGATCAAAATATGAAAACCATAAGTACAGAGAAAATCCAAACCAGGATGCTGAGAGGTATTATGAGAATCACGTCTTTGATTATCCGTATTTCAGCTAAACTTTAACAAAGAGACTCAGACTGCCACATGCATTTTGCACATGCTCATTGCAAAGAACTGCTTCAGGATAATTTGGTATAAAAGTAACATATAACAAAGATTTGGATTCCATCGGTCTTATCTAATTTCAAATTGAAAATACAACATGCATATGAAAACAGGAGGCATCAGCACTGATTAACTTAAAAGCAATCTAGCAAACCATAATTAACTATTCCAAACCATAATTATCTATTCATGAAAAATCAACTTACGGAAAGGTGAAAGATCCTACCTGAAGTCTCCTGAGAGTGCCATTGGTGGTGTTCATTCCTGGCCTCAAATCTGGGGGCACTCTGTGCTTAAAAGTAAGAACATGTATACTAAAATACGTGAGCGTTCCGATTATCTCTTTTATAAAAACATTCACTTTCTTCGGTAGCCTACTTGAAATTCATCTCATCTGAGATCACCTAGGAGTAATCAAAACTGTGGGGACAACTGCTGATTTTTGGATATGTTCTTACACAAGAGCATGTTAATTTCTGGCTGCAGAAACAATCTTTTTCTGAATACTCCACAAACGTTTTTGAAGTTACATGTTGTCCATTCAGGTTTTATTGATCTCTTGGAGAAGGGGATTAGGCTTTTTTTTTTTTTTTTTTTTTTGAGGGGGGATGACTTTTTATTTCAAGTCAGCTTGAACCAAATAATGTTTACAAATTTACTTGGGTCAACATATTGTCTTGGTGCGCGTTATTTCCATGACAGTTTGAACTTTTTTTGTTTTAGTTGCTGATAATAAGTGCTCTTGGGAATGCAAAGAGAAACAAAGATGCTTGCTGAGAGAGAGGGAATATTACAGGGAATGACATATGTTCCCTGTTACCTCTTAGTAAAGGGACCATGTTTCAAATTAAAAATTAAAATCTCCTATATCTATTCCTGTTAATTTTCAAAATTTGAAACATAATTATTTACTTAAACAATTAAAATGAACAAGTGTGTAACTCAGTTTTCTGGTCAGTGAAAAGAAGCTGACCTTAGAGGTCCTTGGGGGTAGTTGAAATTCTGATGGAGCTTGTAATCTCCATGTTAGCGATGAAACATCTTTGGCTACTCAGGCAACAGTCTAATAAGAAAGAAATAATGAGCAAATTCATTTTCAGTGAAGTCATTTTAAGTCATAACCTAAATACTTTCAGAATTCTCCAATAAAAGTTTTCCTGGAGAAAGACTTCCAAAAACTTACTGAAAACATTAAATACAACATTTGATCATGAACTTCAATATCTAGTACAGAAACCTTTAGCTTGTACCATACAGCTTGGTTCTATCACAGTTTTGTATGAATATGTAACTGTTGTAGAAATAAAAGCTGAAGTACTTATTTAAAAATGAATTTTGGTTGGCAATGTAAACAAGAGCTATAGTGGAGAGCGGCATTTAAAATCCATGTTATTAACAAAAAAAATGTTGATGTATTTCTTTTCTTAGTCAGCATGGAGCTTTCAGTTCAGAACAGGTGCCCCTGGAAGCAGCTAAAACAATGTTCTCTGTGCTTTCTTGGTCTCCTTTTTATTCTTTTCTGTATTCTTTTCACTGGTTTGGTAGTCATCCTTTGTCAGTAATTTTTTAGCTAATATTAAATCTCTTGCATTTTTATCATCACTCCATAGTGATTTCTCGAACTTTTTTTTTCCTCATGACAAACAACCAACTTTACTAATCATTATTACAAAAGAGTTGAATTTGTTGACTATGTTGAGGAAATCGTATGTCAGTAAAAGACATATCGGGAAACCTGATGTTTTGAAACTTTCTGCAATTCAACTGAGCGGTGTTTCCTCAATTTAAGATTTCTTCATGTCTTGATTTGAGACGCTATTGGGTTTTGGGACTTTTACATATTCCAGAAATTGTTGCAGTATTGTAGACACTGCTATGATCATCTAATGATTACCGGTATTACCACATAGATTTCCTTTATCTCACTTCAGTGATTTCTGGTATGCTAGTAAGAGTTGGCAGGTAACATGCTTTTCAGAATACTGTATCTTTAATTTTTATGTATTTATCAGTAACTCTGTGTGCGCCCAGATGAAGTAATCATATTATTTCAGGTATACAAAAGCTTCCATTCATGTCTTGATCTTGCTAAGTTCATTACTGTTACAAAATAAGATAGGATAATCCTTATTTTGTTGTGTACTGGCTGTAGTAATGCCATTGTTAAAAACTAACAAAATAAAAATGCAGCACATAGTATATCTCTGCACTTAACTCATTCAGGATGAAGATAAAGGATTTGGGTCCAACATTTAATGACAAGTTATTTTCTAGACATTTTAATCAAAATCAGATGTGCAGCACCTCCATGTTATTGTTACAGCAATGGTGATTTTTGGCTGACACTTAGCTGTCATATTTAAGGTCAGAAAAAAATAATGTACTTTGAAGGCAACGGTGAATTCTTTCGAAAACTTGGGGAATATTTTTGTAGTTGCATACCAGGTACTTGTTAAATTATCACAAAAAAGTAAGACCTTTTTATCTTTGCATTCTTCTAATTTTAAAAAATTTATGAAGTTTAACCTATTTCTTGAGAAAGCAACTGTATCTAAGTATTGGATATATACCTTTATTTAATACAGTAAATCTTAGAAGATATTTTACCTTATAATATAAAATTGTGGTAGTTATCACTCAACTTTTTGCTTATTTCAAAAATAAACATAAATGTTTAGAATCAGCTATTGTAAGTGACAAATACGTAATTTTCCCTTTATTGTTATAAAAATACAATATTAGCAGGAACCCTCAGGAAGGAACATGAGATAGCCTAGGAGAAGATCAGGGCTGTAAATGGAGTTACTGGCAACCCAAAACCTGGTAAAGAAGGCTTTCTCTGTGGTTAGATAGCTGGATGTTGCTACTAGCAATGATTTAGAAGGCTGTGGAACAGAAAAGGATCATACCAAGATTTCTTACAATTTGTATCAAAGAAACAGTTTTGCTGGAAGACTGCTTCTTTGGTCCACACAGCAAGCTCAAGTATTTCTTCTTTCCTCTAATAGTGTTTGCCCTGCCCAAAGCCGGAGGAGTTACTTCATGGAATTCTAACCTTCGCATTTCCTGGAGCCATTTGAAAATCCCAGAGGAAAGTATCAACACACGTTGTGTTGATTTCAATTCTAAGACTGAAAGATTCAGGGGATAGTTTTAAAATTGCCAGTGCAATCTCGCATGCACTTATCACGCTTGTCTTACTGAACCACAAAATGTGCAAAATTTCATATAAAATCTGTATCCATATTGAAGAAGCTTCTGTCTGTGCACTGGAAAGTATAATCTGAACACTTAAAATACTTCACATTATGTTAAATAAAAATACTATATTTTTCTAAGTTTTCTTCTCCATAGTTTAAATATTTGTATTAGAATGTATATATTCCATTGATGAATGTTATCTTGGAGGGAGCACTTCACTAAATCAGGCAGCTCTTGAAAACTCTGAATCTCTTGGGCTTTCCAGGCTTTGCAACAACATTCTTCCTTGATCACACAGATTTGATGTGTTAATCAAGATGGACACTGCTCTCCAACATGCTGCCTAATCATGCACCACCTACGTCCTTCAGTTTCCTGAATTTTCTTTAGGTATTGTTTTCTATGAACCATTTATCCTTTAAAAGACTTTATCAGCCAGGGTTATGATGCCTTAAATTTGCTGCGAGTTTTTTTCTCCAGAAAAGTGGGATATTTATAATGGCTTTAGTAGCATCATTTTTTCATGATGTGGAATGGGCCTATTCTCATGTTCTTACAAGGTTGATTTTTGGATTAAGCAGCAAGTTGTATTAAAAGTTGCTGAAACTGCAGCTACTCTTTGAAACATAACAGAAAATTTACATTCCAGTTTATTAAGGGAACTGAGAGGTCTGGCAGCAGGGTTGGCAACAAGAGATTTTAGGTTCCATCAAATTCACCAGCACAACTAATACAATGCGTCATTTGTTGCCTAAGCATGGAAAAGCCCATGCTGGCTGCATTCAAGATTCACAACCTTATAATAAGCAGAATTACCTCAAAGAAACCACAAAACCCCCTTTTGTCATCCTTGAAATTCTGCAGCCATTGCAGGTCATCCCAGAAATATCCTCTTCCAGCAGCTGACACTTGTTTCATGAATCCAGAAATGGAGCTGCACCGACAAAGCTGATCCAAGAAAACCTCTTCCAGAAGCAGCTGGTCATTGTCGTTCTTGTTGTCCTTTGGTGCAGCTGTACACAGTGCACTGGTGCCTCTGCCAAAACTGTAGCAAAGCTGCTCAGTACTATCAAGGTTGGCGTAGGAAAAACTGAAGCTTTCCGGCAACAAGTTGTCAAATATGTATTGAGAAGAGACTGCACTTTTGGCAGTTTGTGAAAAATGTGTCTCGCAGAGGCAGTGTTACATCCACACAAACATGTATTTCAGTTCCCAACGGCACCTGCCAGAACCCTGCAGATGCATTTGGTATATATATGTGTATTTTAAAAAATAATAATGAAAAATTGGCATTAGCTTTCTCTCCAATAATTTTTGTCTGTGCTGGTTGAGCAGAGTGTTTTCCCTTCTGTATGCTTATTTAGTTCTCCTGGGCTCCTTTCATTTTGCACTCCACTGACAGTTTCCAACTCTTGGATGAGATCCTTAAGTTCTCTAATTGTTTTGTTCTTTTGCCCCTGCTATGAGTATACCTTTTGGTGAGACTAATGTTTTTAACATTTTTGACTTGGTACAAGATATTCTTTCCCCTTCTATGTCCCATCTTGCACATTGTTTCCGATTATTTACCCTTTACCTCACGTATTTCTTTGAGAAACTTAATATCACTACTGTAAATCTGTTCACTAGTTCTGCCTATTGCTATTCTTGATGCTTTTTTTCTGACATCAGGGTACTTCATAATATTTCCATTTCCACTCATGTTGAGGGCCTGGTCAACTCAACTGCAATATTATTTATTTTACCGATTCCTTGGAGGTGTCTGTACTGTACAGAGTTTGCTGATGTCTGCAAACAGCAACAAAACAAGATAATTCATTTTGCACCTTTTTCTGAATTTTAGGGCATGGTCTTTTTTTGACATGTATAGCACAGCACGCGGTTCCAGGTGCTCTTCATATGCAGCTTATGTTTTGCATGGAGTTACCCTGTCCTCTGTGCAGAACTTTGCATTTGTCTTTGTTGAGGTTCTTGTCAGTCTGTTTCTGACAGGCTGTAATGCCAGTCAGTAGCAGTCCTGCCCTGCAGCGTATTTACCATTCCCCCAAATTTGGTGTCATCCAGAAATACGATGAAGATGCATTTCATGCTACTTTACAGGTTGTTAATGAAAACATTAGGTGGCATTTGCCACAGTATCAACCCCTGACAAGTGACTCATAACCCCCTGCCTGTTGCACTTGGAACTGTTGACCACTGTCTTTTGAGTTTTCCACTCTTTCATCTAGACCGTGTCTCCTCAGCTTACCTACAAGGATACCAAAGGAGCCTGTGTCAAAAGCCCTGCTAAAGCCAATGTAAATAAGACGTGCTGCGCTTTCCTCAGCTACAGAGCTTGTTATTTCATCGTAGAGGTTGATCCATTTGCCTTTGGTCAACCTGTACTTTCTGTTTTCAGTCACTGCCTTGTTCTTCCTGTTTCTGGAAATGCCTTGTGTGAGGACTTGCTCCCTGCAGTCCAGCCTGTAGATCCCCTGTACCTGTTCCTTGCCGCCTTTGAGGTGTTGCCCAAGGTTTTATTTCTGTTTTCCCAGAAAATCAGTTATAATTGACAAGGTACCTGTAAGTCTCCCAAGGGAAAAGCTTTGGGGGTTGGAAGTGCTCTTGTCTAAGATGATGTCAGTGAGGGTTTTTAGCATAAATAAAAAAAATATTTTGCCATCACATGGCAGTTTTCCATGGAAAATTTTCAGTGAGCCCTACTTCCAAGTTCATTTCATCAGCCATTGTTTGTTCAATTTCTCCATAGTCAAGTAGACCCAGAATCTTTTGGTAATTGATTTGAGCTGAGTGTTGACTCTTTGCATTTCAGAAAATAGATGTAAAATTCCACTTCTATCCAAACAATATTTTTCTAAAGTGAAAAACTGATTTTTCAGTGAATCACTTTACCCACCTGTAGAAATTTTATATTTTTTAAAAAAGGTGTTAATTCCTGTTAAGTTGTAAAAATTGTGTAGAACATGCTCTGATGATGTGATGCATTTTTATTAGAACTATGTGAAATTAGAAAATCACGTTAAACTTAGAGAAGAATGGTAAAATTAAATTAAGCAAGATGAATGTATTCTTACATGTTTGAAAGTTTGTGACTGCTTATTTAGGAGAAGAGGTGCTGCTGGGCACCACATGAGTGCTAGAATGCCTAAGACTTCTGTGTACTTTGGAGCTGATTCACTAATAGATAACCGGACTATACTAGAATATTTCATCTATTTTAATAGTTCTTCTAGTATTTTAAGCATTTTTCCATTCCTTAACTCAATTAAGCAGGCCGTCAGTAAAGTGGTTTACAAAGTATCCTGTGTTTATGTTTTGCAAGCACTGCATAAGTGCTTTAGTCTACCCAGGCTTTAGGAGTACACTGTAGTCTGTAGATATATTGATATGTGATATATGAATTAATCACCCCTTTCCAACTGAGTAGTTAATGGATATTGATCACTGTTTTGTCATGAATTGCAATGTATTCTATCATTTGAATGTTGTCAAAAACTTTTTACAAATTACTGCGCAGGACCTTGTATCACAGCTGGTGTAGTTTAAGGTTTGGACAGAGTCACTGTGAATGAAGCCCTGCTGTGAAATAAAAGTCAAAAGGCATCTTGGCATCCCAACCATTTCCTTGGGAGAAGATTACAGCCTGAGTATGTTGAACTTTATTGCCATGGGCCTCATGACAGTATTCAGAAACATGCATGGCATTTCTGTTAAAGAAACTCAGATGTGCTTAGACACAAGGGATGGCATTCTTGTGTTTATCAGTATCCTGCAAAAAAAAGTTAGATGTTTTTACACTTTTGGGGTACAGTAAAAATTCAGTGAAGAATGTGTAATTTATGCACATAAAAATTGAGGTTCCTGATTTCCTAAACATAATTCGTTATGAGAAGAAGGAAATGACTAATCTCAACCCTAGACGGAAATGTATTTATTGAGAAAGAAGGGAGGGGAGGGGCTCAACAGCTCTTCTTTGAGTAAAACGTTGTTTCTTACTTTGGCTTGCTGTGAGAGCAGAACTACAATGGAGCTGCGTAGAGAATGTGTACTGTGTTTTTTAACTTGTGAACATGCGGAGTAAAGCAAAATGAAACTTAAAAATCAATGAACGTTATGTGCTTGTGTAATTCCATCTAAATTGCATCAATTCTGTCCCCTATACCACTATGTTTCAAGGACAGACAAGTTTATGATAATTCAGGGCCAGGTAAAGACAAATCTGAAGCTCTTCAGGAAGTAAAATCTTCTAAAACGGAATTGGATCTCCTGCTACCTGGAATGGCAGACCTACAGCATCTTGCATCCTATAGCTGACATGATAGGTTCCTTAATGAAATGGTCATTATGAAGGCTTCTAGTCACGCAGAAAGACCACAAAGTCAAAACAAATAGGTGAGGATTCTTCTGGGTTGGGTGCGGTTCATTCGTCTTCTGCATTTGTACTCGTATGAATGTAACGGCCATAGCGGAAGAAAGTATTATATCTGGCATCATGCAGAGCACAGGTGAAGTCTGTTTAATACGGACTTTGTGTTGAATTAATGCTGTCAGATAGTAACCAGATAGCAATCTCAGAAGTTGCTCCTCAAAAGCACAAAGTGGGATTCTGGTCAATGTTAAACCTAGAGACCATAGAAAATAAGAGTATACATTTTTGGTTTTATTTCCTGAGAATCGCGGCAACAGTTTTAAGTAGAACGAAAGTTAAATTAAAAGTTTGTATTAATGAGTAACACATAAAATGTGCTAAGGTCATTTAAGAAGGGACTTGTGAGTTAATAATTTTGAAAGACTGTATATATCCTTATCAAAATGAGAAGTTTCAAAAGTAATGAGAGTTACCTAAGGCAGTATCTTCCAAGTTTTGAGTGTGTTCTTGTAGTTCTGTTGATAGCTAAGTCCACAGGTACACAGCTATATGGGCCTCCTAGGTATGCGTTTCTTCCATCCTGTTTCTCAAGTCCCAGAAGAGTTGCATTTAACAAAATTGTAGCTGCCTCAATAAGGTTTGATTTCACCTTTGGTTACAAGGAAGAAAGAAAACTTTGATCCCATTATAAAGCAGAGCAGCAGCTATCAGTGACGTTAACTTTGCCAGGCAAAACTGTATATGAATATTGGAAAGTTAATTTTCACTAAAAAAAAACCAAAACAATTTTGTTTATAATTTCAATAAGAGGAATCCAGACTTTCCTTTGAAGTTAATTATGTGCTGTTAATAATAAGTAATGTAAGTAATTAGTGTCGTAGTTCACTTATTCCAACAAAATATGTCATTTTGACTGTTGCTGCAGATGATGGCTTTAACTGTGGAGTTAAAACTTGTAGTTTAAATACTTTTAAAACTTACATGGAAATTTCAGATAGGAACTATGTTTTTTTCACCTTTCTTCAAGGCAGCATATGATTATATTACATTGTGAAATTGTCGGTTTGTTTACTTGGATTTTTAGCTGCTGAGATTAAATATAAAGGACATTGGTTGTAACATCAATTAACATGGAATAGGTTTTCTTTGATAAAAACTGACATTTTTAATAGTTCAGTTGCATTAGTATTTTATTTATATATGGATGCATAAACTTTATTCAGCTTATCTAATGAAAATGAATGATTTTTCTCAAATCAGCTCATTAATATTCAGTTCTAGTTTTGAATTTCATTGCAGTTCTACATGGTGAATCCTTAGTCCTTTTAACAAACCAAGCATTTTTTCTAAACTGGACTGCTGAATTCTCTTACTACAGTGCCAGAAGCCTAAGCCACCTACCAGATTCCAAAAGCCATCGATGCCTCACCAGATGTTAGCAGCCCCATGCGTCTATACAGGCAGTTAAATCTGTAACTTCCTAGCTGTCAGTTCTGCAATGTAATGACAATATCTAACCACCAGTTTTGCTGGATATTTAAACTGAGCAGGACATAAAAGTAAATCGCATGTATTATCAAAGTAAGTAATGTAAGGAAAAACGTTCTCATTTTATTATTCACTTGTCAATTCAGTATAGCAAAACTACTTTAAAAATACATGAATTCCTGTAACACTTCCAGTCTGCTGCAGAGTTCAGCAAACTCTCTGAATATATGATCGGTATGTCCAGAATAATGTGCCAGGTCTTCACTCAGGCGTGGATTCAAAGCAGTACTCTGCACATGGCATGGTGGAAGTCCATATTTCACTGTCATAAGACATTGTTTTTAGGAAATTAATGTGCTGAGAATAACTTTTGTTCCCCAGATGTGTTTCAGCTTCCTTTTGTGCAAATTAGGGGGAACAACTTTAATTATTTTATGGTATTTGATTTGTCTACTTCTGTAGCACTAGTAAGAGATATTTTTCACAATTGATAAAGATATTATTATATATTTGAGACAGCTGGATTGCTTTGTTTCAGGAGTTTAAATTGCATACAATAGATACATGACATTTCAGGACTGTGGTTTGCCTGTAAAATTGAGAAGCTAAGATTTCAGTGCAGTATCTCTGTTAACTATGTCATTCTGTCTTGCAGCTACAAAACAGATAAGCAGTTAATTAATTTCACTATTCTTAAAACAGCAGTATTATATTATTATACTTTATTCCTAACTGAGATAATTTTACATTTCTTGTCATATGCTGGAGAAGAAAAAATATAGAGAGATAATACTTCCATACTACAAGTCCAGGGGGTACTGCTGACATAGAATATGTGGAGAATTTCATACTTGCAAGAAGGAGTGGAAAAATAATCTACTGTGTTGTTTATGTGGTGATGATATATATCTTTGAGACATATGTTAGCTCTTGGAATATTGAATGCTCTCTAGGTGAAGATGCATTGCTCAGTTTTTATAAAGATATTTTTATGTATATTTTGGGTAAAAGCCCAAACTCTTACAAATAACTTGAGCTAAGGGATTAAGTAGATAACTTGAAACAATGAGGATGGATCATTTTGTACCTGGTTATAAATAAGCACGTGCAGAAATAAGATATGTATTTCTTTGAAAACTGTTGAACATTCCTAAGGGTTGTAAAGTCTCATTTTAAATGGGAAGTTTTCTGATTAAGTGAAAAAATATTTATCATATCTTTATATTAAACTACAAATGCATGTGCTAAATTCCAAATGGGGGTTAAGGATATGGATAACAATAGGAAATAAGGCAGAAAATGAAAATGAAAAGCAGCTGAGGCTATGTCCTTTAGTATTACTGTTCTGACATCTTACAAACTTCTTTGCATTTTTTATATCCATGTCACAATATACTGAAAGGCATCATTAAAACATATATCGAGTGTCCACTTTTCTTACTGTTTTCCTCTACCAGAGTGGAAAGTGTTATGAGGTGTGAGCACTTGCACACCTTTTGTTTTCCACGCGCAGTTAGCGTACATGCATGCATTCATGCAGAGTTAGACGTGTTAAGACCTTCAGTAACTCTGTGCAGAAACAAAGCTTCACATCTCTGAACTTGTTGTACACCTTTTCAGAATACTCATGCAGGTGGTTTTCTAAATGCCGCTATATTTAGCTGTGTATGGACATTGGTATTCTCTTTAGGTGAGCTTGATTAAAGTAATAGAAGATGAAGTATTTGTTGCTGGAAAATCACAAAGGATGAAATGGACTTTAAAAGTAATGAGAAGCAAAATAGGTTTGTGACGAGTTTTTTGGTCTATTGTTCTAAACTTGCAGTCCATAAACACGCAGCAGCCATTTAAGAAAGAAGAGTGAGATGAATAAAAATAACATCCTAATGATCCTTAACATGATTGTTCCTGTAATGCAGATTTTATATTTCCACTATCACAGTTGGCTGGTGCCAAGTGTTTGCCAGTTGCTGTATTTTCAAGAACTCTGATACGAGATGAAGGCATAAATGAAAAGTCTGGCAGAGGAACATTCAAAAGATTTCAATTTTGGAATTTGGTCAGATGTTATAGATCGTTAATAGGAGTGTGGTTTGAGTTGGAGGGTGTCTGTTGTAAGAATGAATGTTAAAAATATTGAAATGAATTGCTGAAAGGGAAATATTTTGCCATTCATCATCCAGGGGCACAATGGTGATACGTTTGTCTAGTAGAACTGCGTGCGTTATTGTTTTCTTCAGTGTTAGCAAAAAGAGCTACTGAAAAAAAACCTGGTCACTTTAAAAATAAAGTATCTTTTTTAACTCTTGTTGAGTATTTTTTTGTTCTGTGTTTTTAAAAAAAAGTCTTAAAAATTCAAGTAGTTTATTTTTTAAATATTAAGTTACATTCCAATTCTGGTTTCTTTTAAAAGACTTCCGTAATAAAATCACTATTTTCATCAGTGCAATTACTAGTTGATTTACTTTGGCATACCCTTTTCAGCATGGAGAGACACGAATGACACACTTGACTGTTGAATGAGGCATTCTGAGACTGTGAAGAAAATGGGTTTTCATCTTCTTTTAAAGTTAACCTTGAGCCAAACTTTTGTAGAGGCTGTAGAGGTGATTATTTCATATTAAATAAATGTCCAATTCTTTGTGTAAACTTTTTGAAAGTACATTCTTTGGTCATCACATCACTTCCATTTTAGTCAGATTTGCTGTCAACCCAAATGGAAGCAAACTACCTTTTTATTGTTTCCTAAACAATGAGTACTTTCCTTTTTGTATGTAAAATAAGTTGGTGAAATTGCGTTTTGGACATTGGAGTGAGAAAGCTGCTAATAAATTCCTTAAATGGGAAGAATCATAACAATACCTATCTAGCAGAAATTGAGGGAATATATGTATATACACGCACACTTGCACACACGTAAATGTATGTTATTCTTACATGATATCAGGTGATTAAAAGTTACATTGTGTATAGGAAGGATATCAGAGGGACTCCACACGGCAGAAATGAAAATGGTTTCACTTATTTTCTTTGTATGTTTTTCTTGAAGGATTGTTCCTCTTCGGAAGAATATAGCATTGCTGCAGCGTTGCTGCCCCTGACGACTGCTTTTTATAGGGTAAGTTTTTATTGAAACCCACTCCTATTTTGTATTTTTTTTTTTTTTTTACATTATATACATGGTTAAAATTAAGAAAGTGATGACAGCAGATACATGATGGGTAGGAAGGTTCATTCTAAAATTGATTGATGTCAGTGGAAGTCTTTTAGTAGGCTATTATGGACATTGTTCCAGAATTACACTTATTGACGCTGGGTGATGATGATTACGATAAATTTACCCAGAACTAAATGCAGGCTTATATGATGGGTTGAAGAACTATAATTGAATTATAACTAGTCACTAAAATAATTGAAAAGAATAATTTCTGATGTTATCATGTAGAAACTGCTTATTGGAAATCTTTTTTGTTTAATTTGGCATGTTAAGCATTCGCCAAAAAGTACATGTTAAGTTTGTAGTCTGTGTAATTGTTTACTTTGCAGAATATTATGAATGGCTTGTTTTAACTATATATTTGTTTTCAATTTCTTGTGTTGTTGTTTTTTTCCTCTTCTATTTTTGCATAGTGTTTGATAGTGATAAAATATAATACGATAGTAAATATGAAAATGGAAATAATGCAAATTCTGCAAACAATTATTTCAAAAGTAGAACTTCTGTAGTATGACTTCAGTTATTTCAGTATCCCAATACAGTGGCGTTTTCCCCAGTTCTCATTAGCTCAAGTGACGCTTTTTAGAATGTACGTACGTATCTGAGGAGATGAGAAATTCAGAGCATGGACTTGCTTACAATATAAATACTCTTTGTTTAATGTGAATATTGTTATACAAACCAGTTTGGGAAATAAGTGTTTAGTCATTGATAATTTGTACGTCATGATACTGCATAATAGTAGTACTGTAGTGGTCTATCTAGAAATTAATAATATGTGATAGAAATGAAGGAAAATAGAATCTTCCATCCTTCAAATGGTGTATGAGGCGTTTATGAGTTGCCATAAATAAAATACAAAGATATTCCTATTTTAGCCAAGTAGAGACTTAAGGTTTCCGCAATAATAAGCTGAGAAATCAGTCAGTGTTTTTTAATTTAAACTATACATTCTAATTGTAATGTAGTTTTTAGAATGAAAAATGTGGAACTTTACCAGTCATAGAACGTAGAATCGTCATCTGAAGATGACAGCAGTTTTGACAAAGTCATATGCATAGGAAGTTTCTTGAAATCTTCTATTTAAGCCAGTATTTACTGCATATAGAGAGCATAAAGTGGTGGATTTTCTCTCTTCTAATTGTTTGAACTGTGAAATAGTTTTATTTAAATGCACTTTATTTTAGAGCTGTACATAATACCCCAAGACTGCTTTCTGGAAAGAGTCTACAGAGTATTTCCATTCTCTTATGTAAGCTAGTGTGGTGAGACATTAAATGAAATCCCATCAAATAAACTTTCTCCATCTTCAATTACAAGTTCATCTTTTTCTATTCCTTTTGTTTTGAGTCCTCCAGTAGCAGAATCATGAGCTGTTTGCTGCTGCCACTAATACTTAATTTGGAGAAAGAGCTAATGAGTTAGAGAGATTTTCCATTAATCCTATATTACAAAGAAAGATTGACTTTTGTTTTATTATCTGGTTTTTATTTCCTCTAATAAAAATGGCCAAGATAGTCCACATAGCTCTTTACCTTCAGAGGTACAGAGAGTATTTTGGGGATTTATGGCGGTTTGGTTAGATTCCTCATTTGGTAAAGTTTCATCAAGTAGGAGGAGGGGAAAAAAAAAAGGCAGTCAAAAAATACTTTTTTTTGCATGGAGTATCATGAGTGTTGAAATAACCTTAAAGAAGTTTTATTTCACAGTGAAGAAGAGCAAAAAGCTGTAGTGAATATACAATATCTTTAAATAATTTCTTCCATAGAATTGTATAGAAGAAACTGAGATCTTACACCATTTCTCTCACAAATTTTTTTCTGAAATCTTTTCTGTAATAACCTGGTCCCATACTTACTATTTAAAGCTATACACTCAGGAAACTGTGAGTCCCTGGATCTAAGCAGCGTGAGGATTTTCTTAATGTTCCGGACCTGAATTAAAAATTAAAGTAACCTGACTGTTAACTTGCAAAAACCAGCTGTTAATGCATAATAGAAAAAGAATTTTGTTTTTCCCAGATCTAATCCTCAGGTTCAGTGATGGCCCCCTTTGGTATGTCCCATTAGATACAATTCTTTGGCAAAAGTACTTATTTTGATATAAAACTATTCATACAAAACGCAAACTGATGTGTTGTGCAGAACATAAGATCAGTAGACAAACTTTGCCATGATTAGTTAAAATTAAGATTAACACTTCAGGGTTCTGTTTGGAATTTGAGTAATAATTAAACTTTTTGGAGCATTTTTCAGCTTCTCTAGAGGTTTTCAAAACTATGTCCTAGACTATAGTGAGTATGTTCTACCTGGCATGAACCCGTGTAGGAACAATGTTATCTATCAGTATTTTTAAATTAAGAAAAATGTATGTCATTTTCCCACCCCATTAACATCTCTATAACCGTTTGGAAGGATTCCTGCTCTAGAGTTACACTAAACTAATGTTCCTCTTCCCCCGGTTTGGGGAGAAATAACATCAAATCCTGCTGCTTTACTTTTCTCCTTTGAACTTCCTGCTTTCTTATGTATTATCAGTTTGTAAGTTCTCTTTTCTCTGGGTTTCCCTTTACTGTGATCTCTGATAGAATGATTAAAGTTTTGTTGCTTAACAGAGCATATTGCAATTCTGTCTCTGATAAGTCCAGAGGAATGTACAAACTAAAATTAAGGTCATTTGGGGAATTACTTGTTTTTTATTAAAATACCTTCAGGAAAACTGGTATGTTTGCACTGTCAAACTATGTCATGGCCTTTTCTGCTGAGTTGCTTGTCAATTTTATTTAATTACCATATACAGTGTAGTTTACACACACATACACGCACACACTTCAAGCTGCATTTCATTTTTCTGTAGGCAGAGCACAAGTATTCCAATACTGTTGCTTAAGTGTGCAATACCAATACCTCTGCTGTAAGTGTGATTGTGCTTATGCTTCCCAAAAAATGGTGAAGTAGTCTTTGCAGTATGTACTTTTTTTTATTGTTTCCATTATCAGATTACCGTGTCTAATGCCAGCAGGATATTAAATATTCTGTCACCTAGCCTTGTTGAAACTGCACACTTTTCTTGGTGGCCAGGAATAGACAGGAGTCGTGAATCTAATAGTGACAGAGGTTTTCATTTGCATCTGCATTGGTATTACAGTGCAAGTGGTATTCCAAATTGACTTATCAGTAAGAAAGCCTGTAGTAAATCTAAAAATGTTGTAGTTATATCAGTCAAATCTATATTTTACCATCTATGCTTGCTATAGCATTTTGATGGGAAATTATGATGGGATTTCATGTCACAATATTTTATTGTTTAATGTAATTCCTGTTGCTTCAAATGAAATAATAAAAAGAAGTTAGGCAACATCACAGTTTCTTTGTGAAAGGACTGTTGTACATATGAAATGTTAAGTTTCACTTTATTTACCTAACACAGAGCAAAGGACTAATGAAACAATTACCTGTTGTTGCTAAATAGCATTACTGTCCATGGCCCCACAGAGTGCAGACACCAAGTGTTTGAGGTGTATAATTAATTAGAAAGATGTATTTTCATGTGAATCCTGCAGATGAAACCAAGAAACTGAGTAGTCAGAGAAGCATACTCATAGAGGTGACGGTGGTAAGATTCTGTAATGGTCTTCTTACGGTCAATGCTCTAGCCTTGATGTGTTTTAAAATATTCTTGGGGAAACAGTAATGGGTCTAATGGATCTTGTCTTAATGTCTTTGCTTGCATAAAGATTAGTCCAGGGTATTTCTACATATATCTAATTAAAATAACAAGAAACAATCACCCTGTGTACAGCATGCTGGGATGTCTGGTGAAATTTCAGAATTCCAGCTCCTGAAGTCTGGTAAGTCATCTGTTGTGAAACTTGATCAGGCAGGATTTGATCGCACTCTAACTCATAGCTGGTGGGATTAAATCCATAGACAGGAAGTCAGTACTGGTTGCATATTTGTGGCCTGGAGAAATAATTGAATTTTTCTAGGAAAAAATAGTCACAATGCTTTTTAAAAATTTTAAATATTGGACACGAGCTGTTAGCAAAATGTGACTCACCAGTGACAGCGGACTTTGGTGTGTACTGTTAATGTCACAAACCCAAACACATCTTTTGCTTCTGGGTTAGGAAAAGGTTTTAGTTTACCATTAGTAATACTGTTGGAATTTTGTTTAAAATTGAAACAGTATAAATAAAATGTATTTATGCATGAAGATAAAAGAATTTTTCCATGGGTTTTTGCTACAGATGACCCATGCTTATGTGGTATGTGGTCATTTTTTGTGTGTGTAAAATAGAAATGTAGTATTCCCTGGTGCTGGGGAAAAGATCTACACGTGGGAGGAAAGGGCAAGATGAAAAGGACGTATTTTAATCATATTTTCATTTTATTAACTCATCTAGGGAGACAATTTGATGATCATATAATTGGCGTTGTCAAATTCACAGGATTTGGATAGCCTGTTTGAATTACGTCTCTTTGCTAAGGTGGCAAGATGTCCTGTAGACTACACTACGTTTCTTGAAGGTTTAGTATGCAGGGAGATGATGATCAGTGGCAGGCACCAGTTTCAGCCTGTCCACTGGCCACCAGGCAGGGGGGAGCAAAAGCTCTTCCTCACTGCTATTCCATGCCAAGTGACGATCGGAGTCCACTTCTCCATCTTCCCTCCCTTTTCAGCTAAGGTGATGTTTGGCACTCTGAGCAAACATTCTTTCTTGTATCCCTCAACCGTTGCAGAACCTGAATGCACAGATTATACAATTTTCTCACTCTCAGGGGATCTTTTTTAAAATTTTATAATTAAAATTTTATGCTTAAACTCTGTATAATCATCTGTGTTCCCACACCTTTCTAAGGATATTCTACCACATTACATAGTAGATAGTAATGTACTTGCAAATTTTTGTTATTAGGCATTCAGGAGTGACAGTTCTGATCACCTGTGTTTGAATAAAGGAAGTGGCATAATAAAAATATACTATTCTGAAAATAAAGTTTGTTCTGTGTAGAAATTATGAATGGACTTCCATATTTTACAGATGAGCATTTCTTTAAATTGCAGTAGCCAAAGTAGTATTATTTTTCAGAATTACAAGTCTTTCATTTAGATTCCTGTGTCATTTGTTGTTTGTAATGGCCTGATGTACACTTGCGTATTGCTGATCTAGTTTCAGCAAAAATATCCCAAAGGCCGTAAACTGTCTCACAGATCCCATTAAAATTGACATTTGTCATTTAGCACAATGCAGTGAGATGTACTGAAGACTGCTTCATAATTTTTATGTGATTAATTAGGTAATTCTTGGGAAGGATGGAGGGAAGAATTGATTTTTATTTCTCTTTTATTTTAATGATTGTAAGCCACCAAATTTTGAATAAAATTTCAGTTGGATACTGATGCTAATTTTATTCTAGAACTTGCAAAGAAACATCAGAGAAACAGACTAGGGCTAACTGAAATCCTTACGGTATGCTATTGGTTAACTGTTCGTCTGCATATCTGCCCATTTGTCATTTGTGCTCCGTATGTCTATACCTTTCTCTATTGAGAAGGAAAAAGAATTACATAAAATAGGAGAACAGTTTTATTAAGTGTTTTTAAAAGATTATGAAAATTTGGTAGTCATTTTACTTAAAACTTCTGCATATAGTATAGAACATTTATTCAAGTCATTTTAGGAATTATCCTAGAAGCGTTTTTGAGATTAAAAAGATCTTAGTCTGTATTTATTGGAAAAGGGTTTTGTTTAAGTTTGTTTAAGTTTTTTTAATAATCTTCAAGATGAGTACAAAATTGTGACTTAAGAAAAAAAAATTGAAGTTAATGATAAAATGTGAAACGGGAAGTATTCCATGTTAAGACACCAATATAAATAATTCTAATGTTTTCCACAGTGAAATATATATGCTTTTTTGCTTAGCATAATAATAAAATGAAATCGAGTGTATGCGTCCCTAGCTGAACTGAATTACCAAGTTTCAGTAACAGTTATGAGAGATGTTCAGTGGAAGAAAGCCTTTAGTCCTTGAAATGCCCACTTTACTCCAGATTCCATTAGGTGTGGGAGGGATTCCCAGTTATAAGGGCTTTCTCTGAAGATTAAAGAGGAAATGCTAGAGAAATCCAGAGTAGTTTGTCGAATTTAACTATTACCATCAAATGTTTTTCCAAGAGAGGCCCATTTCAAGGTTAATCATGTAACAGAAGCGTCATGATTTGAAACGTGCTCTCTGTTGTACAGCATCTGCTACAGCGTCACAGAGAAGCTACCTAATGAAAGGCTGATGTAGAAATCTATGACGATGGGTGAAGAGTTGATTCCATTTTTTGTCTTTATCAGGCAAATTTTACATCTAATATCAGCTGGAATAATTGGAATATTGGTCCTACCGTACTGTGGAAAACAGTGGAAAATTTGGTACTAACATTATCTCTGTTACTTGATAAATAATATATGTTAGTCTTTATTTTAGAATGTGTGTAAACACCAGGGAGTTGCATAAAGTTATTGAATGATACAATTAATTTTGAAAAGCAAAATTAGTGGGTTTTTTCCATTTAACCTGAGTATTTCTGCACACTGCAATAGGCCTGAGTAATTCTTATAAACGTTAGCATGCTGTTAACCTTCTATAAAGCTAGAAAGACTTTCTGTAATGCATTAGCTTTCTAGACTGAATTATTTTCATTCTTACATCCAGTTACTGTATTTCCTTCTAAATGTTTCTGTTTTACTCTGAGGTACTTGGGATGAAATCACTTCTACTTTAACATTCTCCACTCTTGAATTGCTGGCTTTAATTTAGGAAACTCGCATCCTGAAAGACTTCTTTTATTGTCTTGGCAAGCAGTTTTGTCTGCTTCCATTAATTTTCTTCTTCTATCTCTATTCTGTCAGTTTTGATACTATCTTAGTCTATGGAAATGTTTTTGTGACTGAAATTGTATTAAATAACATTATTATGCTATTTTATTATCCATTCTCAGAATGGTGAACCCTTTAATGTAGGAATTCATTAAGTTGCCTCCTTAAAAAACAGCAAGAACATGCCTGTATCATATAGTGGCTACTATGGAAGAAGCAGAACCACAAAAGAAAATGGATGTAGGCAGAATTTAAGCGATTCCTATTTTTTTACATAACTATTCTAAAACAAACAGCAGTGAATTTGAGGACATCACACAGGAGAGAAGAAAGCTTTTTCTGCAGTACTTCAAATGAAGTAATAAGTATCAAAAGAACAGATGTTAGCTTTCATCGTTGGATTTTGCTGTTCTTTAACTATGAGAGCCCTAATGCTTCTTTATATCAGCAGAGATTGTAATGTTTCAACTCCAGATATCAGTCTGGCTTGTTAGGAAAAAGTGCATGGTAATGTTGATAAGAAGCGTAAAAGGGCATGATAGACAAGCCCTCTTTTGCCGGGGTAGGGTTAGATGTTGATCCTTTCAGGTGATTCATATTTTGTAAGGAAAAAAATACATGTTTATCCTTTAGGTTGAGGTCAGTTCCTAGACTTCTGACACTAGTGTAATGTAAAACAACATCATGCATTATGTTTACAATATAGATAGATTTTTAAATCTTAATTTAATATATAAATTGCATTTCCATACATCGTCTTGTTCGATAGTTCTTGGTTCAAAGATCTTACGCATTTTGCACAAGCCGACAGGCAAAAGATTGATTAAGGGTGTTTTACAATACTGTAAAGTGTGTTTATTAGCATTACTTGCATTACTGGAAAATCCAGGAGCCCTAATTATGTATCAGGACTGCTGGTCTTGCTTTCATACAAAAGAACATAAAGATGAAGATCCTTATCCTCAAGAGCTTACAATATGAATTTGAAATAAGTAATAGTAGTTGAAGCCAGACAGTTTGAGGCACTGCAAGGAAGCTGTGGAGCAGTATTAGTCATCATTATTGCTGGTGATTCTCTCCACCAGTAGGTTAACTATGGCTGAAGCTTTTATAGGCACAACATAAAAGCAGTATTTTATTGAATTTTGAGAGAGGATGATGTGGTTACTTGGCAGGTGCTTATGAATATGAGTGGGGTCATGGAAGAGAATAGTAAGGTGAGGGTCAAAGTTCTGTCAGTATTTCCAAACACTCTCCCAGTCAAGGGTTTTTATTGCATCCATTAAAAGTTCCCTTCATATAAAGATTATAGTTCAGTAAATTATTTTTGTAAAAACAAACATACTTTTTAAGTTAAAACAGGAATCTGGAGATTCTTGTTAGCAATGATTGAGTGGGTTTGCAGTATCACTTGCAAAGACAGATGCCAAAATGTCATCTTTGATCCTTAAGATTTTAATTAGCGTACTTTGGTTTTGAATGGATACATAATGCATGTCTGTAGAAAAGATTTTATGTCTTTGCAGGTAGAGCATGTCTCACTTCCAAAACTATTTTTAGGTGAAAAAAATAAATCTGGAAGAAATAAACCAGCAAAGTATAATATGACAGTTTAGCACATCAGTGGGAAAGACTAACTAGAAGATTTTTTAACATGTGTCTTTACAAGGAATTTTGGACATGAATTACTGCAGTAACTTGCTCTGTTGAAGAAGCTTGCTTTCCCAGAATGATAACATCATGAGTAACATTGAAGAGAACTTTGCAATCTGCAATTCCTTTCCTTAGTGGTTTGTGGGAGGAAGTACTTGGTCAGGAAAAAAAAAAAAGGACAACCCCCCGGGCCCCCCCAGTTAAAATAAGAAGTAAAGATAAATGTTGTAGTAAATGTTTAGTTCTGTGACTGAGGAACTGATCCACTATCTCCCAGAATAAACAGAAACCTTTCCATTCTATTTCCACAAGCGTTGGATTACATAATTTGTAACTATGCCTGATTCCACTTGAAGTCATTTTCTAGCAATGATACAGAACTCTGGTTTGACCGTAACAATTTTAGTTTAGTTATAGCCCATCTCTTTACATTGTTGTTATTTCTAGGAAGGATTACAGTGTTACAGAAATACAGCTTCATTGAGAATTTTCACCATGAAAGAATTTCTAGTGGTTTAATTAAAATTTCTGGTAAAGCTTCGGACCTTAAAGTGAAGGAATGTAAATCTGAAGTAAGAGTCCCATGCACTTTCCATATCTGTAAGATCAACTTCACCTCCTGATCACTACATCCTTCTTCCAGTAGAATGGAACTTAATTTTCTGCATGAAAATACAAATCATTTTATTGAATTCAGTGTCATTGGAGCATTATTATCTGTTGTGATTCGTGCAGCATTATTTTATATTTCCAGAACAGAGCAAATGCTAACAGATGGTAAGGGAGATAAGTTGCTGATATATTTGTGTGTATTGCATGCTTTTGTGGGAATTTCTATGTTGCCATCCTGCATACCTCATCAACATTTTAAACTGGATGTTGCCAAAGAATTGGTGTGTCAGAAATGTTTGACAACATCATTGTTTTCATCCACATCCCTGCATTTTATTCACTTGCTGCTTCTTTATTCTTCATAATAGTTCCTACAGTTAAAATTCTTGTTAGGATCCTCTTCTTCACTTCCTCTGATTCATCACTGGGTTTCTGAACTTGTGAATACCACATCAGCTCTGTGTTGTTAGTTCAAAACGCTCCTGCCAGTAAGAATTTTCTAGTCAGATGTTGTAGTTCTCCTCTTCCTCGTGCACTGCTCATACCCTATCTGGATCTTATCATTTGGCTGAAGAGTTCCTCGCAATATCCTGCTCTGTAATACACTTGTATCCGGCCCCTGCACAATCCTTTTTTTTGCCTGTTGGTCAGACTGGATCTTGGTTTAATCTCTTGAATGACTTATCTCAGAGTGCAATAAGTTCAGGTTTCTTGTCCTTACTTTCGGAATTCTTCATGATATTGCTCTTCCTGGTTTTGCCCATCCTTTCTTTCATCTTCTGAACCATGTAGTATAGAAAATTTGTATTGCCAAGGTGAGATCTACTACTGTTATAAATTTTTTTATTAATTTGCAATTTATATTCTGTATTGTACCCTTGCATCTTTCTGACTATTTTGCTCATCCTGTTCTTGAGGACAACTTGAAGACTATTGTTTTAATAGTTTCTTCAGATAAGGGAGCACTGTATATTGAGAGATCTTCAGAGAGAATTCTACCACTGAAGACAGAGAAAGCTGCCATAGGAGAAGGAAAAGTAATTAAATAGTAAAATGAAGTCACAAAAGAACTTTAAAATAATTAGTTTATTACCCTTTAGGGGATTACTTAGATGCTGTATTAATTGGGCTTTAAGTTTCTTATCAGGTCATCAATAATTCTACGAACCACTATCTGGGTATAAATAAAAACATAAACTTTTGAGATTTACAGAGTTTATTTGTTTCTGAGTGTAGACCTGGTTAACAGCTTTGTTGCTGGGGGTAGAGTCAATACCACCGTTCCCATGCAGTGACACAGGTGCACGCTCACTGCTGAGCCACCTAATGCCAAAGCAATACAGTGGCATTTTACAGGATTTTCAAAATAGCTGTGTCACAGTTTTAGAAAGTCTTCAGATGGATTCAACACTGCAACCGAGAATTTGTGAAATCTGTAACTTAACTAATGGATTTAAACCTTGGTCAATAGACTTGTGGTAATCTCTATAATGAAATTAGCTTTTTAAAAAAATACTTTAATATACAATAGACGGGGGAAAAAAAATCAGCATATTCCTTATCCACTTCTTGGAACTTGTTCTTAGAACTGAGAAGTTCTGGTATGAAAATGTCTTCTCTCTTTCTTTTTTGTGGGTTCTGAACATCCTTCGTTCTAGATGATTTTGGTTTCCTTAGTCTATTCCATGCATAACAGAACTTTGTAAATCGTGTTGTTATCTCATTGGAGAAAGGAGAAGTATGTTATTCTGCATTATTTAATGTTACGTGCAACTTCATATTAGCATATATCTGTCTTGTTACTTCTGCATAGAAATCTGAGATTTTGTGTATGGCTTTAAGTAATGTATAGTAAATTATACACTATCTTCAGGAATCTGGGATTAAAGATCATGAGTAGTTAGATGTTTAAGTCACTTTTGCCAGAAAATGTATACAATAAATAAAGCTCCATCCAGAATTACATCCCAATTTTGCAAAATTCTGGAATTCTATTGCCCTCTGCTGGTTTAGTGTACCTGTCTGATTTGGTAGCGCTGAATTGCAAGTGAATTAGCCTTTCTTTTCTTTTTCATGGTGAAATAATAGTAGATAAACAGTCTAATGAACCACTCTGATACTCACACTTTGAAGTATTTTAAAATATAACTCAACCTTGAGTCCAATCTTGTTTGGTGGCTTGCTGAAGGTAAGAGAGGTGGCAAATTGTTTTCTTGTTTGTTGGTGAGTTTTTCAAGTTGGGGAAGAAGCTTTATTTAGTATTTTGTCTTTTTTTTTCTAAATTACTAAAAATCAAAATTTAAAGAAAAATAACGGAAGCTTCATAGTTCTTACTTTATACTTTTATGAACTTTCCCCACATGTGGGTATAATTTCATATTTTAGACCAAATGGGAAAAACATTTATTAAATTGAATTTTTTGACTAGTGGTAGGTAATCCATGTAGTGCTCAGTCAGACTTGAAAACATATTCATATACACTTACACTTTTGAGTATGTGCGTGCTGTGATAAATATTGATGTATATAGATGTTGTTATGCAGTGTTGTCTGCAAGTAACACATAGATAAGCCTCACTCCTGCAGGTCAATCTATGTAGGTTAATCCTGTGGGACTTTGAAGTTTTTTTGAATTTATCAGGTATCTGTGTGGGCACAACATAGATCTGAATGCAGGACTGGCTCATAGAATATGTTCATATGCAGAACTTAGTTTCCATCACCTTGGGGAGGGTCAGCGCGTTACCTACAGCAAGTGGTACGTGTTCATGATATGGAATAGATGGTAGTTGACTGAACGTCTCTATAAACAGCTTCTAGATGGGATGTAGCCCTTTTAAGTAGCAGTGTCACTATGTCCTGGATGATCTATAAGCTTACTCTTGCAGACTTCCAGGGAGAACCTTAATCAATACAGAAGTGCTGTGATCTCCTTCGGTATGCAAAGAAGATCGGTGGTAATTTCACAGGTGTTGCAATAGCTTTCTCCCAGAGGTCAAGCAGATAACCCATAGCACAGTGACTCCTTGAGCAGATGAGGAGGAACCTATTCTTTGCATTCAGCAGCAACCTCCTTTTCACCTCTTTTCCTTCCTGTTCTCACCAAAAATATCCAAACCAATAACCCAGGATACAAGTTGGAGACAGAAATCCCTTTTACTTCTGAAGTAAACTGGATTTCTCAAAAAAATAGAGTACTGTTGAGTTTGCCCCTTCATTTCCATAGCCAAGAGACATGCAGCCAAAATCCTGTGAGAAAAGATCTTTGCTGAGATAAACTTACTTTCTTCTTTAAGCTTTTGTGGTGTAAAGGATAATGACTGATGAGTGATCAGCACAAAGCATGCTTTTCTTTTCCATAAACAAGCAGTCTAAATAATATGTCATAGAGAAGCTCTTTGGGGATATGCACCTCACAGTAAGTTTGGGGGTCTTGCAGTTGGTGCACATTTTTTACTGAGCAAGTATTATTTTAAGAATCAGAAGTATCCAGTGTTGGGAAACGGAGAAAAAGTTTTAGGCGGGTATTATCCAGTGCCACTCAGTAAGGTGGAAATAATGGAGAGATAATTCCTGAATTCAGGAAGTTGCATATAGTCACACGTAGCAAGTCCCAAATCTACCTTGTGTTTTCACAAACTGTAGAATGTATTTCATTATTTTGCTTGGGTAATGTCTGTTTCATATGTAATTTGGGAGGAGAGTGTTTGGATTTTTTAAGTGCCATTAGTCCATTGAAAGAACTCGGTGTCCTTTGCAGAACTTAATTCATTTTGTGTTGGTTATTACAACTTACACCTCAGTGCTCATTTAAGCTATCATACAGACAGCTTTAGAGTAAGGACTTTATCAGTTCAGAACTATTTTTATTGCTTTCTTCAGGGTTTTGTTTTTTTTTTTGAAGCTATCAGTCCTTAAATCCTCCCTTATAAGTACGAAATCCTTTCACTGTCCTATGTTCATTCTGTCTGGCAAAAATGAATTATCAGGACAAGAAGAAAAAGCATAAATATAAGTATAGTTTAGCTGTCCTATGGAAAGATACGTGAAGGTTTGTTTTATATATGTAGTATTTAATAAAAAACCCTGAACTACTTTTTTAATTAAATTGGAGAAATCCCAAGCAAATTCTTGAATACAACAGTAAACAATGGGGCCCTTTTGATGTATTAGGTTAGTTTCCATTCTAGTCAAACGGGTTGACTAAGCATTCCCAGGGTAGAAAACAAAGACACTGCAAGCTTCATGGAATGCTTATATTTGTACCAAATTTTTATTCCATGGATTTTGATTGCATAGGAGCAGTTGTGTGCTTCTTAAGGTTGGTATTCCTATTGCTTTTCCACAAACAGTCTAGCCAAAACAAGCTGAGAATCCAAAATTATTTTGCTCAAAATAACTGGCAGAGCTGAGCCTGGAACTACAAGTCCTGACTTTGATTCTGTGCTCTGGCCACTATCAGATTTTGCCATTTGTTTCAACACATGCAGGTGATGAGAAGGATAATGTTTATGATCGCTTAGCTTTTTGATGGATTTTTCTGTCATCCGTTTGTAAACAAACTATTTTTACTTTGCTTATGAGTGACTGTCAGAGTTGATTTATGTTGTTATATTTGAACATAAATCTCCATCATTTAAAAATTCTGTTTTGTACGTGGCTGTTAATGGTTTTAAATTATGAGCACAGGAAGAGCATCTAAAAGCCTCCCAGCTTTACTGTCATGTTTATCCCCATGTGAAAATCGTTTGTTTCATTTTTATTTCTGTAACACTATTACTATGGTCCCAGGGTTATGAGTTTAAACTTCCTTTTGGGTTTGTGCCAATCACCCCCTCTTTACCTAGTCTACAAAATTAACCTGATTTGGGGGCAGGCATCAAAGGCAGCTGGACAGGATGATAGTGAAATCACTCTTTTATGTGGCATTCACTACACAAGTTGGCATGAGTTAATTATACCAACTAGCTAGGCTTGAACAAACATTTACCTTTTCCTTTTTCCCCCCTTTTTGCCCCCCTTTTGCCCCTTCTGACATCATACTCCCTTTTTGCAGCTGTGTTGTGACTGGGAATTACTGACAGTGAAAAAAATAAAGACTAAATCAAAGTACAAGTCCTGGCATGGCTTTAGCAGTAACTATTGCTTTCAAGATGTGTTGTCCATTTTTATATTCCAAGATTTACCTGTCATCCCCATTCCCCTGTAACACAAGTTTTGTGCATCTGAATTTTGAGTTAGGTGAAATGATTGGGCCAGATCCCTTCTGTGGGCCCTGTGTTTAATTACCACAGCTGAGGAAATTAAGCCATTTTAAGCTAGCTGTATACACAGCTACCAATGGTGAAAAACATGAAATGTCTCCAGCTCTTAAAGAATACAGATTACTGTAAAGGAGGTAGCTTTACAGGAAGATAGAGGTAGTCCTTCTGCATATTTTTTGTTTTAACATTTTCTCGTGTTTTTACAATTAAAAGACTCCATTTCATGTACAGTTAGCTGCCCTGCTAGTTAACAGGTTTGACGTAGTCATGAGTTAGTGTATGTTTTGTATGCCTGAGATATTTTCAAGAGATGCCCAGCAGTCAATACAAAGATCAGTAGGCCACTATTTGAGCTGTCCTGTTCTGTGATTTAACAGCTAGATCAAGCATGGGAGCCATTACTGTGCGATCAGTTATCATTTCCTGTGAGCTACCGTAAACTGCATCACAACTGAAACCTGAGAATCTGTTAAACCAGCTATCTTCTGTTTCAATCTGCATTGAATAAACAAAGTCACATTTAATGTAATTTGAATCTTCTACACATTTAGATTTCTTAAACAGGTTGCCAAGAAATTTTGATGAAATTCTGCATGATTAAATAAAAATTGTATTTCTCACTTTTTGATGGTTAATCATAAGGAGGTATTTCAGTTGGGTAAATTTTAGTAGCGTGGCACATGATCAGAACTTTTAGTTCATGATGTACTTGGAAGAGCATAGTGTGGAAAACATAGTTCGAAGAATTGCAAAACCATAAATCTGTAAACCAGACTTTAAAATTTTCAGTTGTAATTTTCTAGCCTTCCACTTAAATGCCCGGGTGCCTACTAAGGAAGTATTATAAGTACTGGTTGTCATGTGCAATTGTACAATTATAAATATTAAATCGAGTAGTATTCATGCTCTACAAGAAAGTGATTTACAACATAATTATTAAAGTAAAATTTAACTTCTAGAAATAGCATATATTTCAGGTATGGGTAGTATTCTGAGTGAAAGTCATTAATGAGGCACTCTGTAATGTACTTCATTCTTCAGTTCTACTGCAGAAATAATCATAAGCTGGTATTTAGATTACCTGCTGCTTTGCTATATGCAGTATACAATACCAATTTTTTTGTGGCCTTCTTTTTTTCAAAAAGTAAAAACGTATGATATAAGATTTAATTCTTCATGATTCAGGTAATTGAAATAAATTTCCGTTCATTGTATATGGTTATCAAGAATATTAAAACAACTCACTTGGAGATTAGCACTACCTAAATAGACCTAATTGGAATAAAAAGGTGTATTCATAGTGAGTAATGCTGGCTTGCTTTGCCACCTTACAGGGATCCAGACCCTTGTAACTTCAAAGAACGTACACAATTTAGTACTCTTTCAGGAGCTTGATTTGGGTCACGCAGTGCAGTAGATAACAATAAAAGAACAGTTTATCTAATCTTCTGCTGTTGCAACAAATGCAGCTTATTGGAAGGACTCAGTTGCCACTTACGATCATTTCAAATTTCCTTGCTGTATTTCTGACTTTTAGGTAAAGTAAGAAATAATTTTCATCTGTTTGAATACTGATTTCTATGTTGTAGAACTAGTTTATTAAAATACTATATTTTGTTGTCCAGGAAAACATTTTGTATTAGAAATGTGTTCTGTATGATCATCACAGAAGTCTTCTCGAGTCTCATTTTTCTACTGTGAATCCAGAAGGCCATGCCTTGCACTGGCGTTAGACTTATATACAAGCTTCCTGTGTGTTAATTTCTTTAATGGCACAAAACTGGAGATTATTTCCGTTTCCTATATTGCAGTACAGAAGATGGTACATATTGCATATTTCAGCCTGTACAACTGATTTTATACATATATATATTTTTCAGTACTCAAGCCATAGTCTCTAAAGGAAATGAAATAATAGGATTGATTTCTCAATTTTGCATGGTTTTTGCTTTCAGAAATTAGCACCTGGAGTTAGTCAGTTTGCCTACACCTGTGTACAAGACCATCCTATCTGGACTAACCAACAATTTTGGGAAACAACCTTTTATAGCAATGTGCAAAACCAAGTTCGCTCCCTCTACCTTACAGCCAAAGAGGACAACCATGCAGTACAGTTGAGACAAAAGGTAGGAGAATATATTAAAGTAAATATCAAGGTAATATTTCTATTCACATTTTAATTGTTGCTTAAGTTAGAGAGTGAAGTTACGGCTTCTGCAATGTTACGTATTTTTCTTTCCTTTATGTGTTTTTCCTGAGTAGTTACTTATCATAAAGCGATGTTATAAACTACCAACAGTTCTTTCATATGAACGACCTAAGCCAGCAGCAGTTCTAGTGTCCAGTGTTAGATTATTACCAAACCATAGTGTGGTTTCTGTTGAATGGCACTCAGTCGGCTTTATTAAAATTGGACAGATCTTCCAGAACACAAATTGTTTGTCTCAGTAGGAGGTACATCTGTACAGTACAAAGTACATCTTTAATGCACAAATAAAAATACAATGGGAAGCCTTGCAGCATGCTAAAGTAAGATATTTTTTTTTAAAGAACAAACGGTAAAGAGCCATTTGTAATCTCTCTTCCTGTATGAAAATATTATTATCAACTCTGTGACTGAAAAAGTGTATGCTACGCAAAGTCATACAGCACTGTAAAGAGAGGAAGTAAAATAGAGAGGGATATTCCCAGAAATGTAGTCAGAATGAAGAACTGGAAAGGCATATCAGACATATCGGGGATAGAGAGAAAAGGACTGTGGGGCTGTGTATGGGGAGCCCCTTCCAATCTGACATTACGTAAAGAAAAATGTGAAGAATAGTAGAACTTACAAGGAAGCATCTACTTTAAACCCTCACATGTGCTTATATGGAAAACTAATTCAACTTTAACTTAGTATGGAAAAAACATTTATGAGATACCTAGTCCTTTAATAATTTAACATCAGGCGTTAGGTCGCTAATATCGGCTGCCAGATTCCTTCATTCTAATTTCCTCAGGCTATATGTAATATGATTTGGCTGTGTACCATCTACCTAGTTTGCTTCAAGCAAATGCTAGAATTGGACTCCAACATGTAAAAACATGAATGTTTCAGCTGGTCTGGAAAGTATTTATATAAAAGCTTGCTTCACCTGAACATCCTAAGAATTTGGAGAATATCACCTTCATCAATCAATGAGCTGCATGTTATTTCTTAATCTGATTTGTGCTTGTTCTCATGCGAGGTAAGTAGATAAGCTAAGGAGAGCAGCTATATTAAAATCAGAAAACCACTCTGAAGAAACATGGAAGATCATATAGCATAAAAAAGATCTAGAAAGAAGTTATGTTATTTAGATCTGTCCATGTTGCGCTCCTTGCATATTTCAGTAAACTGCCTTCGAAGCTCAATTACTGTAATCGTAACTCTCCTTAAACTGTATTGAGTGCAGTTATTTGCTTTGTCTTTTTAAATTAATATACAACTTAAATAACTGAAGAAGTTTAATAGATCATTTAATAAATAGTTTTTACTAAACGTTGTTTTTTAAGTTACAGCTTTATGTCTTTATATTTCTTTCTGTATGTCTTCTAGGAGAAGAATTCTGTAGGTCCAGACCAGGATAAGACAGCAATGGACCTGGCTGCTGAGCAGCTGCGACTATGGCCAACTCTTAATAAACAAACGCAGCAGGAGCTAGTCCAGAATGAGGAAAGTACAGTTTTCAGTCAGGCAATTCATTTTGCTAACCTCATGGTTTACCTGCTAGTACCACTGGATACAAGTAAGAACAAGTTACTGAGAACATCGGCTACTGGTGACTGGGAGAGTGGAAGCAACAGCATTGTCACAAACAGGTGGGAACACAACAAGTGCAGTGGTAATCAGTCAGGGTGGGCTACAGTTCTCAAAAGCTTCTTAGTTTTCAGGACTTATTCTAAACATCAGACTATTTCAGTATCTTCTCTTCAAGTTCATTAATTAAGGAGAGCGGAAGTCTAACATGATTCCCCTTAAATAACAGAACTTAATCTGGAGTCATTACCACCATTTAAAGGAACATAAAAATTTTATTGTCACAGTGAGAATTTTTAATCTAGTAATGCAAATGTTGAAGACAAAGATAGGGTGTGATGAGAAAGAAAACAGCCACCCAAAAAACTACTCTGTTAGTTTTTATATAACTTTAAAAAACAGTCTATGAACTTAAAAAGTCTATGAACTGAAGAAAGCATTTGTACAGCAGCATCCATAAAATCATAATTTCTGTGCAACAGCTGCAAGGAAGAAAGGCACTGAGGTCACAAAAAACAAGAGGGATAAACCAATGTGGCAAAGGTTAAATTACTAAGGAGGCAGGAGGAGTATAACACCATTTACATTCCCTAGCACGTAAATCCAGGACATTTCATAACGGCTTTCCTCCCTCTCTGTTTATTGTCTTCATTATCATGCATGATCCATCAAAATTCCCACCTGATAAAATCGTACAACATTATGTGAGAACACTGACATCAAGTAAAAGATAGGCAGGCTATCAGTATCAAACTCCTCATGGCTACTCATTTCTGCTGACTAAACACTTCTAAACTCAGGCGTTAGGACTTGCTCCGTGGACAGGTTGTGGTATACGTTGCAGTGTATGAATGTGGCCCTTAAGGTTACTATGGGAGCCATTTTCAGACATTCAAAGTACATCTCCCACTGACTTACTTGGGCTTTCTATCTGATGCACAAAAAACTTTTCTTAATGGTCTGTTTAGCTTTTGAATGCTTTGCTCTGCAACCAAAATATTCATTTAATGTATCTTTCTCTATGTAACCGGGTATTTGTTTACCACGGGTTGCAAATAATATACTTGACTCTATGAAGAGAAGACATAGAGTTCACTTCCAAGCAGTTTTTTTTCTCTTGTGGGCCTGTCTGTGCTGGACTCATGGAGGGAAAGTTCTCCTATGTCGTCATCCATGCAGGTCTGATGGTGTTAATGACGGTGAAAATACGATGTAATTGTGGTACCACCGTATGCTTTTAGCAAGATTTACGTATTGTACCTAGGAAAAAACACACAAGACTTGCCAGGTTTCATATGTGCATCACTACTGAATTTTTCACACTTGAAATTTCTTTTATTTATGTCTATAGTATTGCAGGCAGCGTTGCAGAGAGTTATGACACTGAAAGTGGATTTGAGGACTCTGAGAACAATGATGTTGCAAACGCGGTTGTACGCTTCATCACCAGATTTATTGACAAGGTTTGCACAGAGAGCGGAGTTACACAGGATCACATCAAGGGTCTTCATTGCATGATACCAGGTAAAAATTGTGACAAAAAAGTGGTTTGTAGTCTTTCTTTTTTCTTTTTTTTCTAGTGAGAGAAATGCACTTTTTAGTTTTGGTTACTTTCAGTGAAGTTAGAAGCTTAGATTTCTTTTCTAGACTATAATTGCTGTTGAATTTCAAATAATTACTACCTTGATGTTTAAATTCGAGATTTTCAGAATATCAGACTTTTAATTAGATTGCAACTTTCATATTATGTGAGACTTCATTTGTGGTATTACTGCTTTCCAGGCATTGTAGCAATGCACATAGAGACCCTGGAGGCTGTCCATCGTGAGAGTAGGCGGCTTCCACCAATACAGAAGGCAAGTATTATGAAACATACTTGTATTCTTTACAAGTATTAGAATCATGCAATTTAGTCATCTTTTTTTCCCCCTCATAATGTTAGAAGAAAACATCAAAACATTAAAAGAAAATTTCCACCAGTGATAAATAAAGTGCTTGATTTTGGTCTGATGAAATACGAACTTAGGAAACTAGTAGAGCCAAACTCCTGATCATAAACAAGCTGATGCTTGCCCACTGTTTTTTGAGACCCGATTCTCTTAGTTGAGTCCAAACTTCATCTCCCTTCTCTGGACTCAGTCTCATAACAATTTTGTTTTGAAACTTTTTAAGCCAAGTATGATAACTAGACTGAGGTATAACACTGGTATCACCATTACACTTAAACTTTAATTTATTTGCATCAGCCCAAAATTCTACGACCAACTTTACTGCCAGGAGAAGAATTTGTTTGTGAAGGTCTCCGTGTGCTACTGGATCCTGATGGCAGAGAGGAAGCTACAGGAGGACTGCTTGGAGGTCCTCACATCCTCCCTGCTGAAGGAGCTTTGTTCCTTACCACTTACAGAATTATATTTAAAGGCACTCCTCATGATCAACTGGGTAAGAAAAATTAAACAGTGATACTTGTGATCCTTCAGATAGGCAGGACTTTGAGCTGACCTATCCACCTATTCAAGCATCAACATCAAAATGTATGTACCTTACAGTATAATTTTTTATGTTTATCTGATAAGAATAATCTCTTCATATATGTTTTTATCACTAGATAAGATAATGATTGAATTTGGTTTGCATTTAACTTAACTAGAACTTATTTCTCCAGATGAGGCGATAAATGTTGATGCTGAAGATGATGATGCTAAATGTTTGTTTATTCCTGCATATTGGTAGATATTTAGAGTGCTGTCTTCAGTAATTTATCTAATATAAAATCATAATACGTACTTGTCTTAGAGGAAACTTCATTAGACTGTCACATGGTATTATGGTCTTTTATGGACTACCTAAAGTTGGAGACAGACCGTAGACTTTCAAATTGACAAAATGCTTAGTATCTTTATAATATATAATAATTATTATTATATATTATTATTTATTATATATCTCTATCTATCTATAGATACCTGTCTCTCTCTATATATATACATACACACACACTATATAATAATAATACTACTTTAGAAATTTACCAACTTTTCAGGCATTTTGCATTTTCAGGCAGTTTGCATTTTAAAAAAAAATTTGTTTCATTTTGCCTGGAATGAATTCTGTACCGTTGTTTTCATGTTGCTTTGTACTTACTCGTTCCTGTACTCCTTCCTGTACTCATTCAAAGTACCATGTGACCGAACGGGATCTGATTCTGTCATCTAACAAGTATTGTAAATACAATTTTATGGTCCTCAGTTGGAGAGCAGACAGTAATCCGGAGCTTTCCTATTGCATCTGTTACGAAGGAGAAGAAGATCACTATACAGAACCAGCTGCAGCAGAGTATGCAGGAAGGACTGCAGATAACTTCAGCTACCTTTCAGGTAAAAGGAAGTTTTGTAAAAAATTGTGTGACAGAACAGTCATTTCAAAATACTTATGAGCAGCACTTTGTCCTGATATTTGTGAATTCAGTTTTCTGCCCTGTAGAGTCAATAGAGAATACAGTCCTCTCATAGAAACCCTGGCATTTCTTGGCCTAGTTGATATTTACAGAGGGTTAGCATTTTCATATTTGATCTCTTTCACTCCTTTCCTCACCTTTCTATTTTGGATCCAGTAAAGGGCTGTTTTGGGTCTAAAATCTCTTAACGTGAGTAAGTAGAGGCCGAGGCAGGCCAGTGGAAACATGCTTTCGCTCTTCTCCAGCTACATGGAATGAACATGGAAAAGCTATAAATACTGCTTTCTTCTCAAGACTTGTCACTTTACCAGCTTTGTGTAAAAACCTATGGCAGACAGTCACCGTATGGCTCATGTGGAATCTTTAGGGTAGCTGCCACTGTCCAGAACCAGTGAGCCCTGCGTGTGACTTGCACAGATCCGCGTAGTTTCCTGACTTCTGCACAGATCCTGGTAGTTTCCTGTCTGTAGGATCCGCCTCAGTGTGTTCAGCAGAAGCATGCACTGCAGGGTGATTGACCGAGATGGACTTCTAAGAATTAGGAATTATGAAGTCTCTGAAGTCTTCCCTAAATGTTTCTTTGTGGCAGTGATCTTAACTGTGGACAAACTGTGAGAGAGGGAAAGCTGAAGGCAAAGAATTTTATATCATGGCCTGGAAGTAGACTGCAGTACTTAATACGTGAAGTATTTTGTTGGGTTGGCTGACTGCAGAAGTATATTTTCATTGAGAACAATAACTCCAACATTTGAAAACATAATAAAATAGATCATCAGTGTTTTACTAGTTCCTTACAATAATGGACATTATTTAGCTAATTGTCCTTCAATATCATATTCAAAAGTATAAGATTAGGAACGCAAGTGAGTAAAACAACCAAAAGAAAGTTTTCTTGTGGACTTTTGAGAGGACTTCATGAGGACTTTTATTTTCCAGAAATCTTTTTACCAGAATAGTTAGCATGCTTCAATGATGTGCTAAATACAGACACCGCGCAGTGTTTTTAATGCTGGATCCTGGTCAAACATCATCTTTGCTTTTGTTTAGCATAGTTTTGTATTAGGTTATGAGAACAAAAACAATCAGCAAACAGTTTACTTTCTGTTCCCTTTGTAACAGCTAGAGTTCAATACAGTATGGAATAGCCCCTCCTCGTTGTTTATTAATTATGACTTTCAGAATGTTTTGGCTGCAGTTATGCTATTTAATGTCTTTAAAACTTCAGATCTGTGTAACCCCTAAAGATTCAAGAGCTCCTTTCAAGGAGGTCCTAGAACAACAGAGTTAGTCATTTGGAAAGTATTTACAAAACAAGTGAAATTTAAAAAGCAATGATTACATCCCCCTTCTAGATGGCAAACAAAAGACATTCAAAAGGTGTATAGGTATGCGCTTAGAAATAAAGCTCTAGGATATTTCTTTGTTTGCTTTTTGCACATTCTTAAAGTTCTCTTGGGCCCTTTTATAGAGTCCTTTTATAGAGTCCTTGTTTTTCCCTCTAATTTTTTTTCTTTCCTTCCCCCCCCACCCTGAATTGCTGACGGTCATCCATTTGGCTGAGGATGACAGGATGGGATTTTTTCTTTTTCAAAACCTTTCAAAAATGTTTTAGTGGGGTGAATGGATCAGGGTTGAATAGCACAAGGTTAGTTGCTTTTTAAGGATCAGATTTCCGTTATGGTTTTATTATTAGCAGTTTTCTATACTCTGCAAGGTGAAGCAACAATTGGAATGACTAAGTAGTGGAAGTATAATGGTTGTGACGTATGAATGCTGAAATTGTTGGTTTGATGAGAGTCTTGGAAGTGCATTGCCAACCTTAATTCCCAGTATATGGGCAGAGCTCACAGAATATTTGCAAGCTAAGCTGTCCCATGTGACTAGTATTTGAACTGTTGTAGACATCTTAGTGCCAGCACTTCTACTTGGGTTTACCAAAATATTTAGTGTTCGATATTACGAGAATTCCAGATACTTCTTAGTGAAAATACCTTAGTATTAGGACGTAAATGTAAAAATTAAATAAATAAAAAAATAAGCTGTGTAATATCTCTCAAAATCAATAAGATATGTGTACATATATTTGTATTTTCTGATGGGCATAGTACTGTATAAGTATGGGAATTTTACTAATGTATTTTAGGATCTTTTAATTTCTTTAATTTTATAATACTTTTTTTGGTTTCTAACATGTCGTGTCTTTAATATGCAGTTAATTAAAGTAGCATTTGATGAAGAAGTAAGTCCCGAAGTGGTGGAAATATTTAAGAAACAGTTAATGAAGTTCCGTTATCCTCAGTCTATCTTCAGCACTTTTGCATTTGCAGCTGGGCAAACGGCACCACAGATAATTTTACCAAAACAAAAAGAAAAGAACACTTCTTTCCGGTATAGTCATTCTTCTTTTGTTACTGATGTTTGTATTTAGTATTAGTCAAATCCATTGAACAATCTGACGGCTTTGCAGAAATGCAGATCATTCAAAGCCAAAGTAATTGAGTGCTATTCTGCATCTTTTTATATTTACTAAATAAAAGGTAGACTAGTATGATACACATCTTAATTTGGTGTAGGAATAAATTACTTATCCAAATTGCTGGCTGCAGTAAATGTGAACAAGCATCTCATCGCGTTTTGAAACATACACGATGCAAGTAGCATCTTCAGCTATGACAACATAAAAAACAGATATATTGTGTATTACGTTATAGGTTAATAACCTAATGTGTGTTAGAATTAATTTTACCCTTAGTACAGTGTGTACGGTTTTTTAATATAGAGTTTGAGCTTTGGGTCTTTTGAAGTTCTTTTGAAGTTTATGGTATACATTAATTTTTACTAGACTAGATGGATCATTAGTCTGTTCCAGAGTGGTAGTTCCTGTGATTCTCTGTTGATTATTGCATTGTTGACACAGGAAAGTAGAATCACAAGCTAGTCATGGAATCCTAAAACTTTAAGGTAATTTCTATTTTTCCTATCTTTACTTTGTCAATTTTGTAGATTTATCACATTGCCAGCAAAATACAAAAACCTTATTCATTACCAGTAGACATAATAGACACAAATTTATCTCAAAATAATAAAATTGCTTTTTAAAAATTAATAGAGGAAGTAATTTTTCTGGAGGTTATAATTTTTTTATATTAAATTAAAAATTATGAAATACATTTTATTTGGGTAAGTGGGTTCATCATAAAAATCTGTATGTGCTATCGAGGAGAGTCACATGCATCCGTCTAAATATTTTTTATTGCTATGAATTTGCAGTACCTTCTCAAAAAGCATTGTAAAAGGAGCGAAACGTGCTGGGAAGATGACAATTGGACGCCAATATTTATTGAAGAAGAAGACAGGCACAATAGTGGAAGAAAGAGGAAATCGCCCAGGCTGGAATGAAGATGATGATATCTCTGGTAATAGTAAAACATTTTTTTCCATGTCAGTTGATGCTTTCATTCCTATGTATTGAATAAGAAATGCCTTCAAGAAGAAATTGCAGAATCTTCCTAGACAGGAAAGAGAAAGGTTTCAAATACGTACATTTAGTAAGTGTTTTCTTTTGTCATGACAAGGCAAAAGAGGAAGTTGACTTCATTCAGTGATAAAGCAAAATTCTAGATTACTATTTTTTAATTATCAAACTATTTACATATAGTATCTTTTTATCATTTTTTACACCATGATGGTGTAGGCAGAACAGCACAGAAGCATGCTGTAGCTTTCATTTATCCTTAGACATCATGACATCTGCAATTAGTCTATGATGACAATGCAGTAATTGGTGAGATTCAAAAAAGAGTAAATACTATGGGAGACTTCTGCGGATGTGGAAGTGACAAATGATTTCTGAAAGCAGCAGAAGTCGTTATTACTGAAAATACGAATTTTGGTTGAAAGGATTTGGGGACAGAAAGTAGAAAGTGATTTGGGCACTTTATATAGTTCATGTGATGGTGTGGAGTTTGACTTTCTTCCAAATACTTCTTTTTCTACCATGTGCTGCTGTCACTATATCCTTATCTGGACCAGTGCTAATTTATAATAAACCACTAGAGGGAACCAGATTCTCCTGTACATAAACAGGTATTGTTTTGTCATACCATTCTTTCTTTTTTTTAAAAAAAAAAATAATCATTTCAGATAACAAAGTGTTTATCAAACACTAATAATTTCTCCAAAAACATCAAAAAAGCCAAATTTTCCTTTTGAGTAGTTGGTCAGTAAGCAAAGCAACTTATGGGACTTACAAGCAGATATATAAAAGTCGTCTGAAGCAGGACTGTATTACTGCACTGTCTCTGTTCTCTCTGAAATGGAAGAAAGCCATTCTAGGAAAGCTAAAAAATACTGATTCTCTTCTCTGATGGCAGATAAAATGGTGGAAAAAAGGCAAAAATAAAGGATAACAAAATATAGAATGTCTTTACAGTGCTGAAAAATTACATTCTTAATTGAATTTCCAGCATCTTCCTTTAGTGCTGAGTTAGTATGTGTTCTGATGTTGCAGATTTTTGAGGTCAGAAGCAATTCTGCAGGCTGTACCTGTGTGATCTTTGGGTGACTTTGTGTCCTTCACCCAGAGACACCAAGCACAATCATACCTGTGTGATGTACTTCTCTTGACAACGAAGAAAGAGTTTTTACATTGCTGATGTACGAAACTACTACATTCTTCCGTGAACACAGGTGTTACATGAACATTACTGACAGTCACTTTTTTCCTCCCCTAACAAAATATAAAGATATAAAACGTGAGGCTTCCTACCTGCTGCTTTCCAGATGTTTTGACTGGGAATGTGTAAGGTGATCAAAGTCTGACAGTTTGCTTTTCTCTCCGCACTGGACTGCACCTCACGTATAGGCAGCTGACAACAGTAGTGACTCTTAGCTTCAGACAGAGTACAAAGAGCCATAAGAAATTTGGTTTTTAAATACTGCCATTTCTTTTATATTGACTGCTGTGAATGATTTTTTGTTTGCAAGTCTCAAAAACTGAAGCATAGGAAACTGTGCAGCTATACCAACAATGAAGCAAATGGGAACTATCTGCAGCAGGTGATGCATTGTCTTAAAAAAGAATGTTAAAGATAGGGTTGGAAGGAACTTCAAGAGATATCTACTCCATCTCTCTGCCCCAAGGCAAGATCAACATATTTAATCTGTTCCTCATAGACGTTTACCTAACTTTTTCTTAGAAGCTTTCAAAGATGAAGGTTCCACAACTCTCGGCAATTTGTACTAATGTTTTAACCATCCTTAATGCTGGTGGAAAAACAAGCAACTTTCTGATGTTCAGGCCTAAACATTTCCTTGCCGCAATTTTAAGCCTTCACTTCTTATTCTGCCACCATGTACATATAGAAAAGATTATTTCCTTCATTCTGATTGCAGTGCTTAATGTATTTATGGACTATTGTAATATTTCTCTTCAATTTAGTCTCGGTAGACTTCTGATCATCTTCATTGCTCTTTTCTCAGTCCTATTTAGCTGGTCCAGTTGCAGTGGAGCCCGAAACTGGGCTCTAGTTGTTAGTTGTTGCTGATGAACGTCTAATTTCCCTTAGAGTTTAGAATCACGTCACTACTAAATTCTGTTTCCTATTGGCGATCATACTGGTGTGTTTCATAAAATAGGAGACTGTAAAGCCCACTTTTAAAAAAGTCATATCTAGAACAGTAAAATAGAGGAATTAGTCCTCTTATTTTCAAAATCAAAATGAATCCATTTTAAACTTGAGACAGCAAAACATCTTCATCTCCCTCTTCAGGTTAAGCCCATTGATATGAGCTCTTATAATCTCCAGCTTTTTATGCAGAGGAAAATGTTTTGCAAATTCTGATCACCAATATACCTGCTTTCACGAGAGAAAAATGCATTTAGAAAAAAATATTTCAAAACATGCACCCTCATCTGAGTAAGTTAGAGCTTTCCATTCAAAACTGTTAAATATCAAGTTTCTGTGTGCCTAAAAATAAAATAATTTCTAAAACTCATTTAATTTGTTTCTCATTAGTGCACTTTATACTTGCAAATTTTTTGTAACTTCTTGCTTACCATGACAAATTCAAAAACACAGAAAAAAGAGGAGATATCCACAGAGTTAATTTTTAGGTCAAATAGAGAATTTTTGGGTTTGTTTGATGAGCTGCAGGGGCAATAAAATTACTCATTTAGCTTTTATGCTAAGATACACAAAAGAAAAAGGTATATGGGTTCTGAATGTTGTCTACTGCCAGTAAAATCTTAATTGTATCATAATTTTTATTTTTAAAAACAAGTTTAATTTCCAGTTTTATAAAGTCATGTTTTGAATTGAAATCCCGCCTTACATGCTTTTCAGTGCCTCATTCATGAAGAAATAGTTCCCTTCTTACACACGTATTTCAGTGGTGCAAGTAACTGATGCATTCTGTGAACAGTAAATCTGCTTTCAGTATTTGGAAATAGTTGGAAGTGTCAATAACAGGCAGGTGGCAGGTTTTGTACAAAGGCCTTGCTTGACTTGAATTTCAGTGTAGTTTGAACTTGTGACGTGGGTTTTATCTCTCATGGTTAAAGGTTTCTCTGCTTTGGAAAATGCAGCTGACATGCACGGCTGAAGGCTGGTGTTCGACATTGAGGCGTTAAGAAATCAACAGTTTCACAGTTGTGAAATTATTAACACAGAAATATTTTTTTAATTGAGCCGAGCCTTAAAAAGATTGTTACATCTTTTGAAGATAGTTTAAAAGAATTGTGAGGTCCACTTTATCTTGGATGTTTAGTGAAATTATGTGCACATTTTTCATTATTCTGTCTTGTGTACGTCTTTGTGTAGCAGCTGTGAGTTTAACATTTTTTCATAAATTGTTGAAAGAAAGATTATCTGCCTTTGTTTCAGTTCAAATGAATATATGAGAACCTTTTGCACAATTTTAGCAAGTTAGCATGTGTCAGCCGTGCCAGTCACAAGGGCAGTAGGTAACTATGCAATATATTCAGGTTTCCTGACTGAAATATTATTTTATTGCTTATAATTTCTATAAACTGTGATTTGTATGTATTAGTTCTTGTCATTCGTCACGGACAGTAAGACAAACTAGTGTTTCATTTTCTGTATAACGGCTGGCCTCCCCAAGAGCAAACTCTTACAGATTTTTAACTTTAGTTTCAGATGACAGCGAGCTGCACACAAGTGGTACTCTAAAAGCATCAGAAAAATCAACAATGGAGCAATTAGTAGAAAGAGCCTGTTTCAGAGACTATCAACGTTTGGGACTGGGGACCATCAGTAGTAACTCTTCTCGCTCAAAAACAGAATACTTAAGAATAACTGCGCTGAACAGGATGTATTCACTTTGCAGGAGGTGAGTTTACTAATTCAGTCAAGTGGTTGAAAATAAAGGTGACGTAGCACACGTACCACATGATGTATCCGTTTAAGCAACTTACCCTGAGAAAATTTTTGTCTACAGTAGGAGTGTTCAAGCAGTGACCATGAAGCTATTCGTATTGCACTTGGGGATTCGTCTTGTGGTGGCTGCATCTGTATTCATCAGATTCAGAAAGACTGCCAGCAGTGGTAGCTGGAAGTGAGCTTTCAGAACCACCCCAGAAGCTCTGTCAGACAACACAAGTCTTCCTTCCTAGGTTCTTCCTGTGGCCCATGGGGCTTTTGGAGGAGACTAAACTAGATACGCTGAACTGCCTTTTGAAGGAGTTTCTCTCTCTCTTGGCTTTCTACACTGATGTCTAAATCATTAGGCTATTTTTCAGCTTTCTGACTTAGCCAATAAAGTTAGCTGGTAGAACTCACTCTCTTGGTATGGTTTCTGTAACTTGCTGTGTTGGTACTGGAAATTATTTATGTAATATATTTGCATATAATATCTATTCTGTTCCTAAATAAAAAATTGAGCCTCAGAAACAATTATACATAACTATCTTCTTCAAATAAAAAATGTTTTATAGTTGAATTCATGAAGGTATCTACACTACTTGAAAAATTTGTCATGTGCTGAAAGTCCCGTGCTGTCTTTTAACACATGAATGTTTCTAACTCCCTTTTTGTTGTGAAAGCTAATGTAGTTCACTAACCACAAAAATTCTTATTAATACAAAAGCATATCTGCATGAGTCATACCAGGAGAGTATTTGCATTCACTGAAGCCAGTTTTGGCAAGTCATTGCTTTCATTGTGGATAATGAAATCCCCAGTTCTCCATGGAAGAAGGGCACACAGGAGAAATGTTAGATCCTTTCTTGTCTTCTGACTTACCTAGAATAACAGACTAACTGGTTTTTTTTCAGTCACCATTGAGTACAATGCAGATGAAGGCACTAAATCTGTACATTTTTGTTATGCTTTGAACATTATGCAGACAAGTCTTTCCTCCACTAAACCCACCAGTTTTTAATATTCTACAGGATTTTTTTTAAAAGATAATTAATATATGAGTGGATTACAAATCTCAGGATATAAATATTTATCTAGTGCCATATTAGTTTGGTTACTGTGTTTTAAGAGGTAGACCGTAAATATTATGTACATTCATTTTGTATGCAGGCAGTCCAATAAGTGTCAAAGAAGTGAATTTACAGGAACAGTGTGTATTGTAGGGGAACAAAGTTGTTTAGTAAGCAGTAACTTTTCCCTGCTCCGTTTCTTAGTTTCTTCTTAGCATAGGAAATTGGCATTTAAATTGAATTTTTTTTTTTAGGAGATATAATCTTTCATATTGCTTGAATCCTTTTTTCACTAACATGAACACCACTACCATCTTGCTGGGTTTTCTATTTTTAAAGGTATTGTATCAGTGAATTTCCTAATCCCTCAATGTATTGTAGTGTTTTAAAAAGTACACAAAAACGCAGTTTCAAATACAATGTTCCAAGGAATCTTACTGTAAAATTTAAATCTATTTTGACATAAACCAGAAACTATTGTTTTAGTTGTGATACTTTAGGCAATCTAACATTCTTTCCTTTCAATTCTCATATTTCATATGCAAGTGTCAAAACAAAACTACTGCATCATTTGCATGCCTCAAAATTCTCTTTTCTATCATGCTCAAAAATATGACTTCATTATAGTGACAGAGAAGAGAAATACTAAGAAGAAAAATACTACCAAATGAAATATAACCTTAAATGGAAAAAGACTAGTAGTGAAAGTCTCACAATTTTTTCATAATTAAAGTTGTTTTTAAAATGCAGTTTTCTTTCCAAATTAATGTATTTGCTAGGATCGGACTAAAAATTAGAGTTACCAAATAAAAAATAATTCTAACAGTTGAGGTGTATTTTCATTAAAATGTGTATTCAGCTTGTAATTTTAGGATTTTTTTTTTTTTCTTTGTTTAAAATTTTGAAAGCAATTTTAACTGTTCAGTTTTTTTCACCTTTTTGTCAATGCAGTTATCCTGGGCTTCTGGTAGTACCTCAGTCTGTTCAAGACAGCAGTCTACAGAGAGTTGCTCGCTGTTACCGTCACAATCGCCTACCAGTTGTCTGTTGGAAGAACACTAAAAACAGTACTCTTCTACTTAGATCTGGGGGCTTTCATGGAAAAGGTGTTGTTGGCCTCTTCAAATCCCAAAACACCCATACTACAGGTGAGTTGATGCAGCTAGACTTTCTATATAAGTAATCAAATGTAGAAATGTACTTATTTTTCTAGAGGAAATCACTGATGCGATTTAATTCAAAGTCTCTGGATATGAATGGTTATGTGATATTATATTAGTTCAGTTTAATTACTGTATGTCAAGAAGCAGATCCTGAATGATTTGAAAGTTGTTCAAAAATTGACAATGAATAATTTGAATGGAGATTATGTACGTACCAAAAGTCTTGAGTAAAAGCTGGTATCTGCCAAATGCAATGCATAATTTCCCTGTTTCCCTTAAATTATCTTTTTCCTTTGCACTGTTTTACGTAATGAGTAATGTTGTCCCTTTTAATAGGGAATTATATAAAATATCAGAGACACCATTATCCATTGGATTTTTTCGTGTTTTTCACTGTAATACTAGTTTAAATTTTATCTTTCTTTTATAAAGCACAGACCTGAAAGATTCTAGTTGGGGTCTTTGCATTAAGTAAATCTCTTCATTTGTCTGATCAAGATTGGACCAGCAAAAGATTTGTCAGAATAGTGAATTTTTCAGACGAATGTAACATTAGGGCAATACTGATTTTTGGAAAGAATTTGACTTCCGTTATTCACTGGCAGTGTTTAGGGTACTTATTGTGACTGCCTGGATTTCCAACTCCTATGCTGGTAGTTTCTTTTGAGTTAATTTCATGTCAAGAGTGAATTTGGCACATTGCTGAAAGAAAAGTCAGTATTCTCTTTAATCAAACTGGTAGTTTTTTAGAGGTTATTCTAGAATTAATCCATAATTTTTGTTTTTTGAGAAAAAGGAAATGCAAGGTAGAATTGGAACACAAGGAACTCATTAAGGTAGCAAAGAAATTCCTCAGTCCTGTTTATGTTTGCGTTTCACCGCATTAATGACTAAAACACAATTAAAAGGTTTGACTCTGCTGAATAGAATTTTTCAAAACCTGTGACAAGCATACTGTATAAATACGTGTGACCCATATAAAAGTAGTTTAACAATTACATGATGGAAATATTTTCTGCGTAGTCCTCCTGAATTTTTCCTTCACAGAGTATCTTTATGAAAACCACAGATTTCTTCATTGTAAAGAACAGTTTATATCAGACATAATATTTAGCTATATGAGATTTTGTGTATATCAAATTCACCTTTAAAATCTCAACGTTTCAGAGATATTAGAAAAACATTTTTTATATCAGACAGTGTCTGGACTGGCTGTTAACACTAATCTGTGAGTCACTAATTATCTGCTGAATATTCATTGCTGTAGCACTGATTCAGTGTGTCTTTTCACTGTTTTGTGGGGGCGTTTTTTAGTTGGAGTGAGGAGCAAGGTAATGAATTGCATTTTACATAATGCGTTTTTGTTGAAAAGATTCATAAAATGAATCAGTGAAGTACAGAATAGTTAACACAGCAGATGCCAAAGCTATGAGCTGCATTAGTTGCTCCACAGGTTAATGGTGTGAATCGTAAGCGTGGTAATTCAAATGTTAATCTTATAAACTGATTTAATATCGATTGTCTTACCCGAAATACTGGCTAGGCATCTTTAACCTGGTATAAATGGAATAAACTGAAAAAAATCCTGCAGGAATAGTCTGCAAATAATATAAAGACAAGCGCTTCCATGTTTTCTGTAGTAGCTATCATTTCTATGTGCGTGGGAGTATGAGAGCCTTCCAAAACAAGATCTGCAAAGCCTGACCCATTAAAGCACGTTTCCTGTGTGTAATCCCATTGATTTTGTAGGTAGTTTCTTTTTTTAATTTTATACAGTCTTCTATATTGCCATTGTCATACTTCCAGCAGTATATTAGGCAGTAGAAAATCTGATTGACTGTAGCTGTAACTGACACTAGCTTCTGGAGTTACTGTTTCTTTTAAAAACTGAAGAAAATGGACACTCTTGAAGGTACTGCAAGGAAAATTAAAAATATTTATAGGATATTTATTTTATTCATAATGAAGTTGAAGCTTGGTGAAACAAAACTTCTGAAGAAACTGATCAATAAAGATAGTTATGCACAGGTGCATGTATTTGCCTCAGTAGGAGTTCTGTACAATGGAGGAAAGTCTATATTGAAAAACACATTGTGATGCAAACTAAGAGGACAAAGATAATCTTCAGTTAAATTCAAGTTGACAGATGCATACCTTCCTAAGCAGACAGTTTATAGGAGTAGATTTTTATTAGGCAGTTCTGGATTGATACGCGAAATCAAAGAGGACCTGCTGGAACTTAATGAACATTTTTGTGATTTCCTGTTACATCATATGTTAAGCAAGTTTTCAAAGCATAGTTGAGATCAATATGTTCTATAAGAAACACAGAACATAGATTTTAGAGATATTATGCCCAGTAGTAAATTGCTATATGGAACCAAACTTCATGTGCAACAGAATTGTATTTTTCTAGCGTCTGTCTACAAAGAACTATGAACAGATGTTTGAACATGAGATGGAGAATATACAGGTCTTTTCAAAAGTTCCTTTGAAAAATGAAAGTTGGTTTCTGAATTTCAGAACTTCACCCTTTCTAGGAATTTTTTTGCGGAGCATCGTAGTTCTAAAAATGACATTCTGCTCCTGAATTACCAAGTATTGGTCAACTGCTGTGTAGGAAGACCATTTGTGTTTCTTGTGTATAGTAACACTATCCAAGAGAACAGTTATCTTGATACAGGGATTATTGACTGTAGTAGGACCTGTTTTAAGATGAAGGTGCAACCAGACATATAGAGCACATATTAGCAGCTGAGGCAACCTTACTGCATTACTAAGCAATGCATTTCTTTCCTAGTATTTATAAAATTGCTACTGGGATCTCCATATCTATCTTCCGTGTAAATCTATGCTGTTGCAGTGGCCTTCATGTATGATACAGCACTTAAAAGATCGGTCATTTTGTAGAAATCCCTGTTTACCTGTAACAGGTTCATGCTTTGAGTCACCAGTAGTCTTTCATCCCTTTATACTGCTGTCACGCACTGTGTGAGGGGATGATTGGTGGAAAGGATGAAGGGCAAATTTTCCATTTATAATCTTTCACAGGGACATCAGTCTCAGTCTTTAATTCAGGTAACTGCCCAGTTCAATAAGTGACTTTCATATAAGTCAAGCTGTTTGTCTCCTGAGTCTCTTTCCTAAAACACACACAATATTCTTTACAAAATAAAACTTTGTGCAAATGGTAAGGACATTATCCTTTCATTTAAACATTTCATTTCCTTTCATTTAACTAAATTGCTAAGACCCAAATTGACTTTTTGTGGCATTGGTTCAAGGACTAGGAGACCAGGAGATCATTCAAGTGGATTTCAGGATGTGTAGACCCTGCTATAAAGAGCTGAAGAAAAAATAATGGTTTTCTTCAGGCTTGTTCCACTTCGTCAGACAGAAACAGCATGTTGTTTCCTGTGTGTATATTTTCTAATCACTTCTTAATTGTACTTCCAATTCAGGCACTAATTTTAACAACGCTATTTAGATACTAATTTTAACAGGGCTATCTTGAAATTTCTTTTGCTACCTCCAGCTAATTAGGTTACTGTCTATTAGTTTCCAGCATAGAATCTTATTGGGCTGTCACTATGGAAAACTACTTACAAATTAGCATTGTGGTTTGTCAAAATGTGCTCCATTGAATTCTTTGACTCTCTCTCCTATTCCAGATCTTGGGTCTTGTGGTCAAGATACCAAATCCTGTTTTAAGCAGCTATGACATTTTTGTCCTATAGTGAGTCCAAAGGTGGCTGCAATAAACTAGAACTCAAAAAAAATTGTTTGGCATTTGAAAAATATCTGACTCATTGAGACTGGACACTTTCTTGCCATCATAGTATGGCCCAGGACCTGACCTATCTCCTTCCTTTAAGGCACCTGGACACAAATGGGTTGAGTTTTTCTGGTTAAGTTTTATTTTTTTATTTTTCTCATTTTCGGGTTATTTTTTCCTGAGTTCTGTTTTTTGTTATTGGTTGTTTAACTTTTTTAAGTCTTAAGACAATCTTAAGTGGACTGTCTGTGTAACTGCAGTAGTTTCTCAGAGCATCATACCTCCTCATCTTGGTTTCTTTTTCACCACCCTCTGTTTTTAAACTGTCTGTTTCCTCTCTGGCTTTGCTTTCATCCAGTCTTTTGCAGCTGCTTCTCTCTCTCTGAAATACGGCCCTTCTCCGTGTCTCCAGCAACTTAAGCAGCATCAGTAACAACTTGAAAATTATTGTGTTTCTGAGATCTGTAGAGTAGTCAGTCATCTGAACTACAGGTGTGTAAAGGATTATTCGGAGGTTTTCAGAGAAGGAATTGTGGTTCCCACAACAGAGCAGCCCCCCCTCCTACAAGTTACTTAAGCATGTGGGAAGACACTTCCTGAAGTTACCTACTGATGAAGGAGCAGGTAGACTTTCACTAGGGAACAGGAACGTTACTTTTCATAAGTGGAGATCCCTTGACGTGTCTTATCCGGGTGTGCGGGCACTTGTCCAGTCTCTTTCCTCTTTTCTTTATGCCATTAAAAAGGTCATATTCTGGGCATTGGGTACATGAAGGACATGTAGATTGTGTCCATTGATGTCTGTAAATGCAGCAAAGTGCATGAACGTTTGCGTCTTTTGATATACATATGCTTTCAGTAAATGGGCAGTATATCTCGAGGAACCTCCAGTTATGTGTAAGTAACCTTCCCTTACTGGAATGAGGAAGAGCTGGCTGAGTATGGTTTTTAACTTACTTTTGTTAAAGAAACAGTTCTATCTGTTCTCTACACTTTTTTTAAAAAGGCTGAAATTTGCCAACAAGTAGCACAAATTTAGAAATGTTACTTCTTGTTCTGAGTGAAGGGAAAACATCATCATCTCCATTCTGTTTGTATTGATCTCTGCCTAGTGATGAATGTAAGTAGTAACCATGGGGTAACAGACTCTTTCAGAAGTTCGGCTTTGTGGAGTGGAACATAAGAGAACATTGCTGAGTGCTGCTCTGGTAATGAACATCTGAGCATTTTTTGTCATCAAAGGAATGGCTTTTTGAACTTTTCATAGACAAACCATGACACTTTCAATGCTCTGCTTTACATAATAAGCTTTTTATTTTGCTATTATTTGTATTTATAAATGTACTTATATTTTAATGTATTCCATTCTTTTTATGACTCTAGCTCCTGCTTCTTTAGAATCTTCAAGCAGTATAGAACAGGAAAAATACCTACAAGCCTTACTGAATGTGATATCCGTCCACTGCAAAATGAATGGCAGTAATACCCTCACTGTTAGACCAACAATTGCTCTGTCTCCAGGTAAAATTGGTTTATACAGTGTTTTTCTATGGCTAAGGTGAAAAGTGAGTTTTCTCTGCATTGGTGTTAGTTCAATTTGTCCCATATGAATTCTGTTGTTTGTTGTTGCCCTTTCCAGATAGTTTATTCGCTCTTAGTTTCAGTGGGTGTGTTTTCTGTATGTAAAGGATGTTTATAATCTTTCCCAAGGTATTTTTCAGTATTCTTAATCTGACAGAAATTATTATCCCCCTGTGGTCATAGTTTTTGATTAAATTCTCTTCAGTATGATGAGCCAATCTTGAGGCATTAGTAATTTATTACAATTCTGGAACAAATAAAATAAAGTTCTCCACAATATCAAGATGCTAAATCTTTCCAGGGCTTTTCTAATATCAAATGCAACGTAATATAACAGAATCAAAAGCAAAGATGCACTTTAAGGTCTTTTATAACAAATTAAGCATATTGAAAACTGTATCTTGAATAAGACACTGCCAAAGTGAAGAGAATGCGAAATACTACTCTATTTCATATAATGAAATATTAGATTGCAAGCTCAGATTCTATATGAACAGATGCACTATTTAGCTACAATAGCAATGGAAGGTATATAGGCATTTTCATGGGTGTTACATACTCATAAAGGACTGTTAATGTCAGTTCCAAGTAGAGCTTTACTTGCAGTGAACACTCTTCCAAAATACACTATTTGAGTTACGCATATGTGGAACCATGAAGAAATGAATCCATGCTTTATTTCAGTTATTTTGTGATGAAAACTGGTAAGGTGTGAAGGTAACTCCAATGTCTTAGAAAGAGGAGTATGTGACTTGAAATTGTGTCTGTCTTGTGTTGTTGGTGGTAATTGGCCTAATATAGCCAAACAGTGGCTTTTCTTGTAAATTAACACCCTTTCCAAAGTGCTCGTGCTTTGCTTCATTTATTGTAAAATATGTTGATTGCTTAGCTGTATCTAACATCTCCATGCTGTTGCCAATGTATACGTGTGTCTTAAAAAAAATAAATCTGAAGTACAAAATTGGCAAGAATTAGCTGTATTGTGTGACAAAGGGCATTTTTATCAGTTATATTAAGTGATAGTCTGAGTGACACTGTAGTTTTTTAATCTTCTATTCTTTTTTTGGCTGACTTTAGGCACTGAAAGGAGGGCTTCAAGAATGTCTACAGTGTTTAAGCAGGTAGTGCCAGGACATTTGGATGTAAATCTGTCCAATAGCTTTGCTCGAGGAGGTTAGTAAGACTAGTTCAAAGTCTATTATTTGAAATAATAAATGCTAACAAAATTTTAGTGAAATAAAAATAATTGCACTGCTTACCCATTCATTACTCTGTGAAACAACAAAACAGAAATTACAGATTAGCCTCAGTCCATAACAGCATCTAAGTATCTAATTTCTGTCTAAGACCCTTACTTACCATTGAAATAAAGCTTGTTTCTTGTTGGAAATTAGTGGAAAATTAAGCACTCATTTAGGAATTACGTTTCTAAATACTTTTTGATTCATCCCTTTTTTCAGTTTGTCTAAAATGTATGGCCTGAAAATGCGTATTTTATGTCAGGATTGAATGCACTTTAGAATCTCCAATTACAGATCATTCTGGCATTTGGCTGAAGATTAGCTGGTGCTTCATAAAGTTACAGATAATCTTTCTGAATAATTTTACTCTAGGTAAAGGAGGGAGTTCTGTGACCAAGCTGTAATAAGTAGGGAGATAAAGTGTGGTCTTTGGAAATAGTTATTCTTAGGTACAAGGGCTCATCAGTGTCATTTCTACAAGAAGCTTTCATTCTGTGAAGTGGATTCCAACTACTTTTACTCTTCTAGTCTGATGAAATTGTTATGATTTTTGTACAATTCGTGCATAAATTAGTGTATCAAATTCCTTAAATATGTATTTGTTAGGATAGGGATTATTTTCCAAAAGGGAACATTTTATGTTTTGTTTATAACTTTTTAGCCCCAAAGGCTGCTCTTACAATTATTTCTAAGCATCTAAAAGTTGCTTTTCTTCCTTTTTGACTCCTTCGAGCTTTGTGAGCAGTGCATTAACCATCTTACAGCAAATGCAGCTCAGATTTTCAGAGGTGAGGGTGAGAAAGGCTGTAAAATACCTCATCTAAAATTAGTTAGACCTACTTTGACCTGCTGAGGTCCATTCCAACCTAAATTGTTGTGTGACAGAAAAACTGTAGCTTCATGTGGGGAAGAATAAAGCAATTTTGTAGAGAAAAGCTTTCAAAAGAGATTGGAGGAATGAAGAAGGCAGGAGGGAGGGAGAAAGGAAAGAAGAAAGGAAAATACTCAGACCTGTATAGAGAAGTTATGTCAGAATTGTAGCAGAAGGGAAGAGAAGAAGGGCAGTTAAATGGTCATCACGGAAGGATGGAAAATTCTGTGCATTTTCACTAATCATAGTATATGCATATTTCATATCTAAATGTTCTGTATGTGCTCTCTGCTCACTGTCTTGTTGTTTATAGTGCATGGAGACGAAAAAACATAGTGATTTTAATTGGATGGGTAAAATGGCTAGGCATGTAAGAGAACAGGAGTTAATAGTGTCTGAAATTGGTAGATAAATTGGTGGCTGTGCTCAGCTTGACTTCGTACTGAAATAGCGAAAATGCTGGATAGCTGACAGCAGACGCTTGGTTGTATTCCATCCTTTCGTGTTGGGACAAAAGTGCCAACAGCAAAGTGGTGCTGAGGGGCAGTGAAGGTGCTCCAGATAAGTAAGGGAAAGCTTGCTGGTTGACTGTGTGGAAGTTGTCTTTTGAAGATAAAAGGATTACTGAAATAACTATTGCTGGTTTCTGGGGTTAGAGTTTGTGGTAAGTGTGATGGGATGAATTTGTTGCTACTTAGTGAAGAAAAGAGGAGTCTCTAGGCAGTATTAGGTCACAGGCATGTTGTTTTGCTGGACGTTGAAGTCTCTTGGCTAAATTTCAGCAGTAATCAGGAAGAGGGCAGAGAAGTTATCTTGCGTCTTGCTGGATTGATGCCACACCTGCTCTAGATATCTGAAAGGTGTAATTACAGCCCAGTATCTGCAGTCTATTCACGGTTCAGCAGGACGCACGAGGACTTTGCTGAAACATAAGAATGTTTGACAAGTACAATGGGAGCCCTAGTGAAGGCGAGAAATTGACAGGGTAAGAGAGAACAGGGAAAGGGCATATCTCCCTGTAGAGAAGTAAACACTAGGGTTCTTAGATTAGCTAACAGAATTCTTTGAGAAGAAACTCTAAAAATACACAAAGTGTATAGAATCTCTGAAATTCTTGTTCTCAAATAAATTGATTCACGTGATTTATTTTTGCAAACTTTTTTCCTACTTTTTCACAGCTAGTTATATTTCATATGTGAAGTAGTGTCACAAGACTATGCAGGACCAAAAATACAGGGTTGTGGTCAGGTGAAAAAACAGATTTATTTTATGCAGGCAGTCTAAAAATGGTGATTTCTCTCTCCTTCATATTCCTAAGAATAATTCAAAAGGAAGAAAAAAAACCAATGAGGTTAGCTAGTTACTTTATCATAGTAAGCATGTATACATATACATGTATCATACAATAGCAGTATTTTTGTGGTTTTAATTCTTAATACTTCTCAATTGTCCTAAATATTTGTGTCTGTGTCAGATACAGTTTTTTACTTTATCTTGAACATTGTAACAAAGTAGTTGCCTAAAGCCCAGTTAAGTTTTTTCTGATGTGAAATATTTGGCCAAATACTTATATTTTATAACATATTTTCATTCTTGGACCCTTTTTTTTTGGCAATACTTTGGTTGATATCATTCGTAAGAATTGTAAGTGCACTAAAAATACATACCTTTTCTTCCTACATTACTTTATAAATATAGTGTTTACAGAACAGCACTTCTTACCTGGCATTGTTGTGTAATTTAGTAGAATAAAATGTTTTCTCAGTATGATTTGCTGCTGTTGGAAAAATACTAGGATATTTATAATTAATAAATACAGACTCAGCTCAGACACTTATTTTTAAAAGCAGGAGACATTAATGCTTTTGAGTATGTCTTAATAGAATATTTGGTTTTTAAAATGTTGCTTGTGTTGATGTGGATTTTGAGCAAAAAATACACCCTCAGATAAGCATATAAGGCTCCCGCTGAAAATGAGAATTTTTGCATGAGAGGAGGAAATCTGTGTGATAGATATTACATGTTTTCTAAATTATATACTTTTACACAGTCCTTTAAAAATGTTTGTAGGTGTATAGAAGTAACATCTGTCTTGCACTCTGATTTGATTCTGAGGTCCATCAAATTATGTACCCAAAATAGACTAAAATAGTTTGTTAAAAAAGCACTGAGGTTTGGGATTTTTAGTTAAGCTAGCTTTCTGCTGGATAAAAGCTTTCAATAAAGTTTTGAGCAGAATTATTTAATCGTTACATTTCCTTTGGTATTATAATTATCGAAAAATACATGATGGCTGTGCTACATGTTTGAAACTATTGCAATGACAATGAAAATTACTCTCTTTTGATAAATGGATACTTCCTTGATAAATGGATGCTTCCTTCCCATTTTATATTGGTTTTCTGGCTTGATTGATGTTTTGTCCTGTGATGACTAAGATTTGTGCTGTCTGATAAATCATGTACTATAAAGAAATTCGATATATACTAGATCTTTGGAAATTAATAAATAACCCTTTTCTTTTCTCCTGCAATGTGTCTCGCTGCAATGTGCATTCCATTCCTCCTCCTTCTGTCTTAACTGTTATCTACCAGTGCTTGGGTACAGAGATAAATGTTTCACTCATTCAAATTCCAAATCAGCAACTAAGGGAAGAGTCCATCAAGGTACTGTATTCTGTGTCCTGAAAGCACATTCTTTTCTACCATCTCCATAACTACTGCAATATCTTAATACATGCTAAAGTGATACTGACAGCCTCAATTCTTCATTAACAAATTTTTTGTTTCTTAGTTCAGCGTTGTGTTGTTTCATTTTGGGGTTTTTTGGCCATTGATTGTATGATGCAGTGACAGTCACACGCTTCACCGTGTTGTTCTTTAATAATGTTATGATTTAACACAGAGCGATGTGTAGAAAATTTTCTGTGTGAAAATTTTAAACAGCAGAAAATTTATTCTGCAAAAGAGCATTTAGTATTCCTACTGCTTTAGTAAAATAGCTAAGAAATACTGTTACATAGTCAATGAACTTTCTTTCCAAAATTTTTGTTAACGTTAGCAAACAGGGAAAAATTTACATCTGCCAAATTAGAAAGCACAATAATATGATCTATGCCAAATAATAAAGGCTAGATACTGCTAACAAAAAATATGGCAAAAAATACTAGGCAAATTAGAATAGAAATAGAATAGTGTCTTTTAATCACTGTTATCCGTCACTGGTAAACACGTTCATCTGCATGTATTTGTAACCAGTTTTGTTGGTTTTGACATCCTAGAGGCACTAATGGTGGCCTGCATTTGTAAAATCTTAGAAGGTGTGACTGTGTATTTTTGTATACATTGTCTTTGGGGACAGATGTCTGTGTTGGATCTAGCATTTTTTCATAACAAATGTAAAAGGAATTATTAAATGCTTGCTGTGATTTCTGCTTGCTAAAGTCTATTATTTCATCTGTAGTAGTTCAGATGTGGAACAAAAGTTTACACTAAACATACTACTTTACTATGTGAGATATTTTACAAAACTGGCTGCCTTTGAAGTGGAGACTGTTGCAAACAGTTACAATTCATAAGTTCCTAGCCAGCCATTCTCAGTTAATCCTATTCGTTTGCTCACATCTAAGGCAAGCAGCCAGACAGGCAGACAAGCTAAACTGTACAGACGAGTCCCTGTTGAGGATTACTGTACAGAACTATTCTTTAATAGAAACATAATCCTGCTTCTAAAAAATAGAATGAAACTTATTTTGCTCGCTGAGCTATCTCAGTGGAATTTTACTGTTATCTGCAGCTTTTTTCTTCTATGCAAGAAATGTTAACTATGCATATTATTGGATTTTGCTGGAGGGCTTTTTGGTACTGTATCTATAAATTTCTACTACTATGAGGTATTTCTGGTGCCTCTTTTGGATATCTTGCTTCACAGATTTATGGACAACAGTCTCTTCTGATAATGCGATTTACTGCACATTGGGTTAAAGAATTTCACACTGCCATTTGAACTCCAAATTTAGTATACTTTAAGGGATTTGATTTTCAAGTAGTGCTATTTATATTCTGAAAATCAAGTACCTTTCACATACCTCACATTGGACACACAGGAGCAGTCTCCCACAACATCATTGTTATTAACTAAGGCACAAGAAACAGAAAAATATTTACTGCTTGTCTTTTCTTTTGCTGGCTAAACAGACCTTGGCAATCTAGTTTATCACTACTTTGCGTATTTTGAAATCAAAAAACTTACTTAAGCGTGATCAGATCACAGCACGTCTGCATGCTGTAGGAATTTCCTCCTCTGGAAATGACAATATAGCTGCATCAGCAAGGTACAACATGCAAACTAAAAATGCTGTTGAGAGGCAGAGGATATTAGGTTGGTACAATGCCATTCAAATATTGCTGTGCTGCTTTCAGAGGCAAATCCGTGGTTCCACATCACACTGTACTGATTCAAACTCATGTTGTTGCTAGCTTTGGGATTTCTGTACCATGCCCTGCTGCCAGAGGTATGGCAATCTAACTGCCAGACTAAAACTGTAAGGCTGTGGTCTTCTAGCCATTCTTCTCTCTACTCATACATCTGTACAGTAGTCACAGCTGCTAGAATAGAGTCATGAAACACACAATTAAAAAAGAACTTCCTTAAATTCATTTTTGTTTCTAATTGTCCATTAGAAATGAACAATTAAAACCTAAAATTCATGGCATTCTGCATTTTAATCATGGCATTTGAAGAGTAAACATGGAAAATACTTTATCCTGAAGTGTGATATTTGAATTGATCATCCTTACATACATTTTCATTATAATACAATATGGTTGATACTATTGATTGTGTGGGGTAAAGGAACACAAGAATTCTAGGTAATAGAGAATTTTAAGTGATACCGTTTCTGTTTTTGAAGAAGGTAATTATATAATATTCTTACTAGTTAGACTTCCAAAATAATATGCCTTTGACAATGAAATACATCAAATTTTTGTCCCTACTTCTGAAAAAAACAAGACTAGCAATTGTATTTCTATATACTTAAATGGATGTTAATTGCTTGCAAGTTGTGATTCATTTTATCATTCTATTACTGATATCATAGCAACCACTTTCTCTACAATAGAAAGCGCTTGATTAGTATCTTAGGTTAAATGACAGTGCAGCAGGATGCTTCTGACAATTTTTGTTACGAAAATATTTCTTTCCAGTACGTGCTGTTAATTCTGTCCTATGAGCGATGCAAATGTTTAAACCCTCTACTTTACAAATTATGTTTTAGCCTATGCCTTAATAATTATGATCTCCATTGCCTCATGCAAAGAGGTTTTTAAATGTTTTTCATCTTTATGAAGGTGTATGGGCGAGTCTTCGTTCAAGCAACCGATTTATCAACACTCAGACTCCATTCATTGATGTTGGTGCAAGACTTGCAGGGAAAGATAACACCACTTCCTACAGTAGCAGCCCTTTTCTGCAAAGTCAGCTTTTGAGACGGCAAGCAGCCCTCTACATATTTGGAGAAAAATCTCAGTTACGGGTAATGGCAATTTTTTTTTTGTTAACATAAGTTTTGTTTGGCTTGAGTTTAATAACCCTATTGTTTTTACAAAACATTAAATAATATTCTATATAAGGTGGGCGGATAGCTCTCCTAAAAGTGTAAACTTTTATGAGGATTATTCCTATATGCAGAATAACAATGCGGTATAACTCAGTGGGGGGTGGAGAGGTGAAAATCAAACTCTGTGGCTATATAATACAATAAAGTTAATATAAATAAAAACATACAAAATTATGTTAAAGATCAGGCTCAAACTCACAGGAGTTCTGTGAGTAGAGAGCCCTGTTTGTCAGTTTTGGTCAAGTGCTGATGTGTAGTAGAGCTAAGGCATACAAAGATGGGTAACAGATGGCCGAAGAAATGGAATAGCTTTTATACAAGGTAAGAGCATTCAAATTGGGAAAGACCTGACTAAGACAAAATACATTGCCAGGCAACAGAGCATTCAACAAAGCCTTCATATTTGGAAGTTGCCATGTCTTCACTGTCTCAGCTGTCTCCCTGCATTGGCTTTGCAGGGAGCACAGGTGGCAGAGTTTGGCTGCTGAGATAACGATGAATGATGGGACTGTAGTGGGGAGTGGGGCTGGTGTAGCAGCGGTGGAGCTTGCTGCCCCTTGTAGAGGCTGTTCAGAGCTATTCCAAGGGAAGTGCGGGAGGTCTGTATCTGTAAATTCATGCTTTCAGAATCACACTAATTGCACCTAAGTACACGCTGCTGTACTCTGATTCTGCTGACGACTCATCTGATGTTCATCTGAGTTGTCATCTCAGTGATTTCTAGTTCGGGAAACATGAAACAGACTTATTTGTCAATTTAGAGTGCAATTTTATTTTTCCTGATGTGTTGAAATATGTTTTGAAGCAAATGGAATGTTGTTAGTCAGGAAAGTGATTACCAGAGAGGAAAACCTTCATTACCATGGGCAATGCTTAAACTCCCATGAAGGCAAACTGATGTGAATAAGGCTAACCCAGATGTCTGTCCTTCCTGATTTGATTACATGAAAAGGACCATTATGTCTACAGTTTCATACACCTTTGTGGATAGACTGTAGTATTTTAGATGCAGTTGTTTAAGAAACAGGTATTCTCTGCATTAATTCTTGGTAGCTTTACTTTTTTTCAGAAAACTTTTTTTTTAATCTCTGCATTCAAAGATTGAAAAATCAGGTGTTTTCTGATTTTTTTTTTTTTTTTTTTATTCCAAATGTGACCATACATGAAATACTATGTATTTTTTGAAATATATAACTTCCAAAGGCATTTATTCGTAGTAGGAAAATACATCACTATTCAATTCTTTAATAAATTATGTTATTTGAGGAGATGAAACAATCATGCTGTATCAGAATGATGAATCAAAATTCTTTACAAATTTTGTTTCTGTTTTGGCTTTTCTTTGTAATTTCAAATGTTCTTTTATACCTTATTTGTATTTTCAGTTGTGTTTTTAAATGATGGTTGTGTATCAGGTATTATTTCTTAATCAATTTTTACTTTGTCTTTTATAATTGGTTTACAAATTCATTTTCCTTTTGGTTTCTTCATTACACATTAGTGCACAAAGTAGTAATTTTTAATTAGTTAGATTTCATTTGACATTCTATCACTTTCTAATATAAGTAGCATAACAGTAATTGATGGAAATTACTGTTAAGTCTATAATCAGTGTTCTGATTTAATATAATAAAGCATAATAATATAACATAAAAGACTAAAAAGACATTTCAAAAGTAAACTTTATTTATCACTATTAGAACAAACTGGTCTTTTGAACAGTAAGAAAACTGTTTATTTTCCAAAAATTTTTCAGTTTTATTGAGTTGGTGTTTTCATTTGCATTTCTAGAAAATGTTCTTCCAAAAGTTTTCAAACAGCTCCATTTACATCAATTTTTTTAATTTTGTTAAGTTTTCTTTTATAACTGTAAGTCCCAGAAGGCTCTGGCAAAGGGGACACTTTGATGAGAAGGAATGTAGGCAGAGTAATGCAAGAGAAACAATTACATAGAATTAAATTGCAATAATCCAATAGTAACAATTGTTTGCATTTTTATTTATTTGTTTTCTTAATGAATGGTAAGTGAAGAGTTCAACCGTGCGTCTAAAGATATGTAGTAGAAACATCTTTAGTCTGCTACTTTGAAGTGACCCTTTAGACCACTTGGGAAAAAATGGAAGTTTAGTGTATCGGCTAGTCACAAACTAGGTAGGGATAATATGTTAGTGCTTGGTATAGCTTAAAGCATTTTTAATGTGTTACAATACAGGTGTGTATTATTATGCAGAATATGAAAAGACTACATTGGATGTACAAACAACAAGCATTGGACAAAATCGACACAAAATAGTCTGAATTTCAGTAGAATTTATGTAATTTGGAAATTGTTTAAAAATCAATGCTTTGAGGATCCCTGCATTATGCTGGGTGATTTCCTTTCTGGTTTAGAGTTTACAGATTTTTCACTTTTTTTTTGGCTTTGTTTAATAATACGATTTTGCAGAAGATGAGTCATCTCTGGGCATTTCTGAGGAAAAGTGTATTGTGTTAGCAAACGTAAGAATAAAATCACATAGTGATTAAGTGATTCTTTTGAGCCTGCTCTCCTTGATCTGTATCTAGTCCATAAGATCAATTGAACTTTTGTTGTTGTATAAAGGAATCTTGTTGGTTTTTGATTGTGAAGTATTTTCCTAGCTTTTGTTAGCATACTGCTAACTTGGAATTTGCTGGCTTTATAAAAGGCTTGGCAGAGCAGGTATTACGGATGTTAATTGCTATAAGGACCTGCTTAATTCTGCTAAATCTCATGTCACATAAATTGATGGTACAAACAGAAATATATAATATTTTAAGGAAATTGTGCTACTTTTCTCAATTGCTTTTATCATACATTCTTAAAACTTAGCATTCTAAAACCAAGTTTGGTAGTTAGAGGTATTGAATTTATTTTTGAACTGTGCCAAAATATAAACATAATTAAATCTGGGCTTTCACTTTCCTACCTTTTCACTTGGCCATCCTATGAATCAGCTTAATGAAGATTATTTGCAGTCCAATTTTAATTCCATGGAAGTGCAATTTCTGAAGAAAACTGATAAAGTTTGCTGTGATGATCTTCAGTGATGCTTCATATGTGAAAATTGTTTTTTCCTAATAATGGTCTCCATATTACTGTTTTCATTATAGTTCTTTTTTTTCAGTTAACTAACTTGATCATAGAATGGTTTGGGTTGGAAGGGACCTTAAAGATCATCTAGCTCCAACCCCCCTGCCATGGGCAGGGACACCTCCCACTAGACCAGGCTGCTCAAAGCCCCATCCAGCCTGGCCTTGAACACTTCCAGGGATGGGGCATCCACAGCTTCTCTGGGCAACCTGTGCCAGTGTCTCACCACCCCCACAGTAAAAATTTCTTCCTAATACCTAATCTAAATCTACACTCCTTCAGTGTAAAACCATTACCCCTCGTCCTATCGCTCCACACCCTGATAGAGTCCCGTCCCATCGTTCCTGCAGGCCCCCTTTAGGTACTGGAAGGCAGCTCTTAATTCAGTCCTCCTCTCTTATTGCTCATTTTCTAAATGCAGTAAGTAAAACAAAACACGTAAGAATTCTGCTAGGAAAACCTCCTGGAAATTATGTCAGGTATTCCCTGGCTGCTGTTTTGTGTTGAAGTAGGTGCTTTAGGCAAACAACTGTCTCAATGTGCAGTGACTGCTTAGATAAGTCAGCTACTTTGCAGTTTTGGGGGTTCTTTTTTGGATTCAAGGGTTACTTTTTTCTGCATTATTGAACTACTAGAATCTGTCCTGTACTGTTGGTATGTCATCCATACAGTTATTTTAATTTTTATTTATTTATTGTTAATTTGCTCTAAAAATCCAAAGGGAAGCACATTATGTTGTGTACAAAGAACTCAACAGATTTATCGCTCAACTTTGGTTTTTTACTGTTAATAATAATGTTAATATCAATATTATATAATAATATATAATTAATAATAATAATAATAATAATGTGACTGCTGTGCAATACACTTTGCTGTTGTGAGTAGTAGATGGGTACTTTATTATCATACATTTTTCAAGTGTAGTAAGGATTTTTGTTATTCTTGGGAGGTGTTTAACTAAACAGATTTTTTAAATTAGGAATTGAAATATTTAGCAATAAAGAAGGCAGGACTTTGAGATTTGATGAGACTGTCAGTGAAAAATATGCTTCCCTTTTAAATTACATCTACTGTTGTCCTTTTCAAACAGGGATTCAAACTTGATTTTGCTTTGAATTGTGAATTTGTTCCTGTTGAATTCAGTGACATTCGACAGACAAAGGCAAGCTTTAAAAAGCTGATGAGAGCTTGTGTTCCCAGCACTATTCCTACTGATTCCGAGGCAACATTCCTGAAAGCACTTGGGGAGTCAGAGTGGTTCCCACAGGTAATTTATATGACAGGTACTTCTAGTAATCTATATGCAGTACTGCTTGCACAAAATAAAATTCAGGCTCTTCTGACAGAGAGCTATTGTTTTCTAACCAGCTGTTCTTCTTTTTTCATTGTAATTATTTTGCATACTATCAATTCTGTCATTACATAGGCGCTATTATTTTAATGCAATCATAATATTTACAAATGGGGGGACATTATAATTTATGGTTTATAACATGGAACACATACACGAGTAGAGATGACTGTTTTTTCTGCCTATATAAATTTATGGGTTTGGTTTGAACTGCTTCTTCTTACTTTATATATTTTAAAAATCAAAAATAAGTATAGAACAATAAATGAGGCTTTTGATTTTAAAACTGATTTTAAAACTCTTCGTATGTGTTCCCACCCTGAATTTCCATATGCGTAAGTAACAAATAAGCTAGCATCTGCCTACTGTTCTGGGATATGGGGAAGTGTTTGCAGGGGAGAGGGGTCTCTGTGTGTGTGTGTTAATCTGTTCTCTCTCAATCTGTTCCTTTACTACCCTATTTTGTATTCACTTATATCAAGATGAACCAACTGAAGGCAAGACTGGAAGTAACTTTGCAAGATTCAGATTAAGAAGGATGTGGGAAAATCAGCCCTCTGTAAATCTAAAACCATTTTAATTATAGGGAATGTTTTTTAACAGTTGCATGTTATGTTTGGAATCCTCTGCTGAATAAATTCTTCTCAACTGCAATTAATCATAGTAAACAGAATAGGCTCTTACGCTGATTTCTTAAGGAGGAAATACATGTGAGTAACACAGTCATTTGAGTAATTACCCACCAGAAAATGTACTCCTGGTTGAAATGTGCTACGGTGCAAGGAGTGGTTTCACTTCTTCCCTTGAGGTGTGATCACTTGATCACTCCTTAGAGAGCATAGGACCTGGTCATTGCTGTGTCAGGCCACCACAGTGTTCAAGAAGGGGAGATGTGGAAAGAGCACAAGGACTCGTCTCCCTCATCATTTGAACACTTCCCATTACAGAGTAGTTGAGCATGTTGGTAAGTGTAGATAAATGAACTGAATGTCACTTTGATGAAGTAAACATGTCCGTACAGCAGCACAGAGATCAAGGCGAGATTATAACATTGGAGTTACTCTCTTTTGGCACATTTGAAAGGAAAAGTAATCACGTATGACTCTGCTCAGGACTAGATCATAATGTCATACAATAGCTGTGTGACATTTAAACCACATTTCTGTGGTTTAAATCATGTCATATCTGACTTATGTGGTAGTTAATTTATGACTGATTGGACACATTTTCTACTATTCCTGTGAAAGGACATAGATCTGTCATCTTGGAAATGTGTTTTCATTGTAGTAAGCTTTCCTCTCCTGGGTAATGGAAGTTACACAGTATTGATCTTAACACTGTATGGGCTAAATAGTTCTCATGTGAATACGTAAGAAAAAATTTGAAGTGCTGCCCTACCTTCTGAATACAAATAGTAAAAATAATATTTTGCATTTTTTTATTGAATATGTATAACCAGATTGCACATCAGTTTCTTCATTAAGGGTGACAGAAAATGGTCTTTCTTCTATTCTACTGCCTAAGAAAGTAAAGAACAATAAACAAACAGCTTAGTTTTAAAAGTGGTGCTCTTCTCAATCTTTTTCTATTAAAAATTGCAGGAAAATTAGTTTTTTCTATTTTCTAAGTTATAACTATGTGAATGTTCGGAGGACTTAAGTGTTTTCTATCACAATTTCCATGGTAATATTCATAGGATTGGGGGTTTTTTTAAGAGAAAAAAAATCAGACTGCCCTAAACAAGGATGAATTTTCGAGGGTTTAACTGTTGTTTGGTTGATTTTTTTCCTCTTATTTTCTCCAATTTAATTTTGTTCTCCCTGAGTCACTTCCCTGTGCCTTCTGTACTTTCTGAACTTTTCCTTGCATACATGATCTTAGGTGTCTCTTGACTTCTTTTGTTTATTTGTTTCCTATATTCATTTCTCCCTTCTTTCTGTCTTTCCCCTTTCCTACTGCTGCTATTGGTTGGATTGTACTCGGTGCTCTGCAAAGAGCAGTTTTATTCTACTGTAAAAAACTGCATTGCTTACATATTATCTGTTATGTTGTTTACCAAGAATGCTGTCATAGTATGACAAAAATGTGACATCATATAGATTTTCCTTTTAGTATGATACAGAACATCATATAGATTTTCCTTTTAGTAATAATAATGTGAAGTCTCATAGTAAGATAAAATTGCTCAAATTCACCTACGTTTTTTAACCTGGTTATATCTATCATGTTTGAATCAATCCCGTTCAAGCCAATAACCCTTGGAAATTAACTAACCTGCCTGCTCAAGGAATTTTAGTATCACTGCGTAATGAATGTTAGAAGGCAAATAACTGATGTCCTCTTCCCATATGTTTTAGCCAGTTTGCCCAAAAGCAAAGTATAAGAAACACTGTTTAATCTATCTAAACTACTTCCAGATTTTAGAAATAGGGTTTTTCTGTGTTTGCTTTTAGGTTTGTTATTTGTTTTTTTTCATTATTATTCAGTTCATTAATTTCCGCCTTCCGTGAGATCGAGCATTAGAAATGTTATCTTGTGAATATCTTACATGGGTTCTCCCATCAAAGTACTTAGTAAATTTATGCAACCTTAACATTTCACAGGAAACTATTTTAGTGTTAAGCCAAGGATGGGATTTCTCTACAATAAATCTGTCAGCTGTGTTGTTCTCATTCTCCTTTTTATGACAGCTATTTTTTACAGTACTCATTGGTTTTAATAGTTTAAGTTCCTATCTTCAAATCTTTGCTTAGTTTTGTTGTAGTTCGGATGAAAATCCTGAGACTGTTATATTTGATAGCTTTCTGATCTGTTGCATCAATGCATTTCTCTGTGCTACATGTAGATTTCAGAATTCATATTTTAAGTATGAAAAGATTCTATATTGATACTGTCTAGAAATGTATATTATACTTGAGTATGTTACTTATTTGTAATACTTTCTAGCTTCACAGGATAATGCAATTGGGTGTGATCATCTCTGAGCTCCTGGAAAATGGTTCTTCTGTCATGGTTTGTTTGGAAGATGGCTGGGATATTACCGCGCAAGTAAGCTGCTATTAAAACCTCAAAACAGTTAAATATTAAGAAAAAACACCCAGCAATACTTTCTTACACAAGTGACTGATAATTTGGTATAATATTAATAAGTTTGTCCTGTGGCAGCAGAGAAGAAACTAAAATGCATGAATCCTTGCATTCATTTGCAATTTACACCATGAAAGAGTTCCTTAGAGTTAATTCGTTCCAAAGGTCCCGATGGACTTACAGTTCTAAAGCTCAGATATAAAATCTGCATTCCTACATGTGGCCATATGTAAGAATGAAAGTTGACAGTTGCCACAACAGATCATTTATCTTTGTAAACACAACACACTTTTTAAACACAGGAGGGAAGGAGAGGAATTCTTTCTCTTGCCATTCACTTCCCATAAATAAATTTAGGAGACCACACACAGGGAGAAAATTAAATTTGTGCTAAAGTGACTGTAACACCTGCTGCAAAGACGGATCACCAGAACAGATAAATTTGTGAAACAAAGTATAAATTATGTGAATGAAGACCCATTGCCTCATTTAATGGATGCATTGTGTCCATGTAGTTGCTTCATAATTCAGAAAATAAACACAGATATCATTAATTCTAGTAAATAAAAACTTCATGTGCAGCCACCATCCTGATACCAGGTAAACAAATCCACAAAAGAATGCTATGTAAGTACTGGAATCATTGTCAAACGGTGAAGAATTGAGAAGGGGACATACATAGCTGTAAGTGAAAGAAGTCTGTGCTGCATTTTAAAGTCTCCCGAGATGCTGTCTGTAAAAAACAGGCTGAAGTTGGCTGCTGAGCACCATAGCATGGCAACACTGCAGAAACTCTAAATCACCCTCAGGACTAGTTCTTTAACGCTTTCTTTGCTGAAGTAGCTGATACTATTTTATAAATGTTTATTATCCTTCTTTTATTAATAAAAGTGGTTTTATTTCAAATGTAATTTAAATGTGATAAGCATTATAATGACTTCCAAAGGCTATAGTTGCTTAGGTTTGACTTTTACAGGTATCATACAGTCTCAATGTAATTGAAGCTTTTACATGTGAGATATTATTCAGTTTGTTTTATAAAAATAATTAATGTATGTGGTAAAATGCTTGTAATTGTGTTTATATGATGGCTTTTGTTTCCTTGAACTATAAACAGATTAGGAAATGTTTATATTCATTGACTGAAGTGTTCTCCTAACATTATATATCCTGTCTTGTGATCTAGGTAGTATCTCTGGTGCAGTTACTCAGTGATCCCTTCTATAGGACGCTTGAAGGCTTCCGAATGCTGGTGGAAAAAGAATGGCTTTCTTTTGGTCATAAATTCAGTCAGCGTAGTAATCTGTCTCTCAATTGTCAGGGTAGTGGATTTGCTCCTGTTTTCTTACAGTTCCTAGACTGTGTGCATCAGGTAAGTCAATCTCTACCTGATTTTAGTTTATAAGAAGAATTCATAAATAAGTGCGTAGATACCACTATTATAGATGTTATAGATAATGGTTTGCGAGAAGACTAGTAACATCCTTCTCTAGGTTTTATTAAGGTGAGTGGATTTCACCTCAACAAGAGGTGGGATGGTTGCCTAGAGGAGACTGACCCATCCATATGAAGCAGACGGGGTGGTTGGTATTATGGATCTTTTAAGGTCATTTGTGCAGAGATTTCAAATGGAAGTTTCTTAAGCTTAAGACTGGCTTTTGGCAGTCTGGGGTACCTTTATTCATAAGAAATTGATTGATTGTTAGTACAGTGACTAGACAGTTTTTAATTCCTTGCGGTTGATTACAAGATTTGGAGAGGCTTTGTACTCCATCAGTTCTGGAAACAGCAGCTATAAACCAGGGGGATGTGAAATGCTCTTATTTTTATATACACTGCATGTTCAGAAGAAGATGAACACCAACAGTTATGTCGTGTAGGAAGAAGTTAGGTTAAGAATATTACACTCATTTCAGGTTAATTCTAAAGCCTTTCCTTTTCTCATCTCAAACCAGTAGGTATCAATGCTTTGCAGAGTGTATACAAACACAAGATAGGAGCTCGCATAGTTCCTCTTGTACTGTAATAAATCTTAGAAAGTTGACATAAAGAAAAGCAAGGAAATTATCCACGCATACCTGTACAGTATTTTTTTCCCAAGTGCAGAGATCACACAAACTTTGGAAAAAAATGGGTTATCCAGAACAAATATAAAAATTAAATTCAAGGATTTGGGTTTATCGTCATAAAATAGAATGTACCGTGTTTTCTTCGTGGCAAAATCCTTGGTTTTTCTTTAAGTTAAGTTTAACACAATCTGCAGTTCTAAGAACATGGAATAATGTATTATAATCATCTGGCTTTAAAAGTTAGGGTGAAATGTAAAGTGGGGTAAATCCCTGGTGTTAACAACTGTCAGGTATGATTTTGCCTCAAGGTGCCTGAAATATTTCTACTATACATATGAACGTGTCAAGGAAATAGAAGAACATTGCCTTTGTAATTCATCTCACATAGCAGCTTTGGTGCAAGTCACTAGGTATCTGACTCTTCTCTATCTTTAAGAAGGAATATAAAGTATACAAGTTACTCATAGATACGTTTTACAGGAAGGTTTGTGTTTTCTGGTTTTGGGTCTTAAGCTGTGTCCACATGCCTGGCTGCAGCTATATCGGCAGAAAAATTATCTCCTGCAGGCCTACTGGAGCTATTCATCCCTTTTCCTCTGGTGGAGATAGCACCCTTCCAGTCTGTTAGCTAAGGGGTTCATGTGAACCTGCCTGCGTTTTCCAAAGTGGTAGAAAAAAATTGGTAGAAAAGACCATCTTATTTTGGTGGGTGTGGGTTTAGAAGCAGTTCAGCAGGTCAATCTGAGGGAGGCAGTAACTTCTCATGAGGAAATATGGGGCTGTCTGGTGGTTATAATCTTTTCAGCCAGTGTTATCTTCAGCCAAGAAAGGACACGGGAACACAGCTTTACTGCATAATCGGTGTAATATAGATAATATAGATTTGTCTGTTATTAGAAAAAATCTTTAGGATAAATGACTTACAATCCTATTCAAATGCAACTCTGAGTAAGTTTTCTAGAAAGAGACTTACGAAGATTAATCTTCTAATTTATGATGGCATAGTATCGACTTACCAAATTCTAACAGTATGGTTGCAGTTTGCAAACTAAGAAGTTTTGAACTCTAGGGACTAGTCCCCTCTAGGGACTTCTGAAGTCAAATTAGTGGTTGAAGTTTCATGGGAATTTACTATGAAAAATAAATTTACTGAACATTTGTATTTGAACATTTATGTTGCTTCGTTGGTTTCTGAGAAACTTGTTAGACAACTAGAGAATCCAATTAGACTGCAGCTTGACTCTGAGGTGTAATATATTGTGATCAGTTTTTAAAAATTGCCCGTTCACTGGAAATAAACATTTGATCTTTTCAAAATATTTTTAACCATTATAGTCTCAACATACTAGGTGCAGTAGGAAAGTCACCATAAAGCCAGTATGTGCATTAAATGTCATGGGTTAAACTGAAGATACAGAGAAAACAAATGAAGGAGTGATTCCTAAATTAGAACTGTATCATCTTGTAAAAAGTCATTGTTTATGCCAATATCTCCAGGTGTCAGCTGAATTATTAATGCGGAATCATTCTTTCACAATAGCAGCATCTGGCAGATTCTCTGCTTCTAAGACTGAGTTATGAAAGTGATGTCAGTGCAGGAAGCTTTTCTTATTTTTCTTCTGTGTCTATTTGGTAATTTATTACAAATTATTAAATTATTAATTTAAACATATTAAAACAGAATGATTTTCTAGAACTGACTCCTTTTAAGCTCAATAAGGAGCTCTGTTAACGGCACCCTGTGTAAGAGGAGGTGAGTGTGCTACTCCCATGGTAGATGTATTCAATTATTCCAGTGTTTGCAGGAGTAGCCTCTTAGTGATTACTAGCACAGAACATTTTGGAGTATTGTAATTCTTATTTAAACTAAGTAAATATTGATATATAATGGGATTACAAAACCAAAATTTATTGCAAAACTAAGGAGGGCTGATAGACGTATAAGATTATTAAATACATTTAGGAGATATTTAAGTTTATTGGGAGCATGGTGATTTGAAAAAGAATTCTAAAATACTGAGTTTGTCTAATCATAATATTAGAAACATCTATTGGTTTACTCAGGTTTTAAATGTTCACATATTATGGAGATTATGCATTTTAAAAGATGATGCAGTTGTTATTTTCAAAGATACCCTGTCCCTGTAGACTTATCTTTCTAGGCGGTACGTGTTGAAATTGCTAAGTATAAAACATTGCTTTTAATTTACATGCAAATTTTGAGTATATGCCTTAAAATTAATGAATTACCTGAAATGGCACCAAAGAGTTACCAGAGAGAAACCAGCTATATTTAACCTCAACATAAGTGATTATGTTGCCTACAGTAATAAAAATCTCTTCTATGTTTATTTTTAATTGCTTAAATTAATACAAGTATTTCCTCCTATGTTAAATTTCTAATTTATCACTTCTTGTGTTGGAGCTGTATTTTTTCAAGAGCTTTTTTTCCCCTGATAGCTCAGCAGTTTTAAATTTTGCAGTCTGCACTGCAGCTAAACAAATCGGCAATAACAGTAGTCATTTCACCTAGCTGTGCTATCTTTCCCATCTTCATGTGTGCTGAAATCAGCCACAGCCATTAACACAGCCAACAACAATAGCTACAATATTCACCTTTATCAAAAAATGTTTTAGATTATAGTTGTTTTCACTTAAAAAGTAAATTATATTATTATAACTTCTAGTTACTTGTAGTTCCAGAAATCTCAGAATTGGGATCACTCACAACACCTAGATCCATGACAGGATTTTAGTAGCAGCTTATTGTTGTAACTCTTCAAATGTATTAGAATAATTATTGGACCATAAGTACAAATTAGGACCCTGTATAAATTATGTCAAATAGCAGAATGTAGCCTTTCCTTCTTACAATATATTAAAGGAAACTTTTCCTAACCCAAGGTGGAAAATGTGTACTAAACTACTTGTATATGTGTCTAATTGCACACACATATGCAAAGCTTTTTGGATTACAGCTTAAAAGTACATTATCTCATTTTTTAATAGAATTGGTGTACTCTGATTATATTTTAATCTAATATATGCCAGAAAAAAATATTTTCTTTTTAATAAAGAGAACTAAAATATTACTTTGTCTATGAAGTTGAAATCCTGAATTTATTATAGAAAAAAATTTGCTTAGCTTTATTCTTAGAAAGCAGTGCAGGAATGTAGTTATTTGTATCAGGGAGAAGTGGGGATGAAGTAAGCGTGCGTATATCGAACTGAGACATCTTAACCTATCTTAGCATTTTAAATGCCTAGCCTCGAGCTAATATTGAGATATGATAACAACAAATTCTCTGACTAGAATGCTGTGTATGTGTTTATAGGGCCTTTCAAGGGATTTTCCTGTCACTGTTGTACGTTCAGTAGATAACCTTTCCTTGCTAAACGCATTTGTTTTCTTTATTTAGCTGGTTGGGGGTTTTTTTCAACTGGCACATGAAAATCTAAAAATCAAGGAGCCTCACGTAGTCTAATACTAGTTTCCATAAGTACCAAAAAAAAAAAAAAAATTCTGTCTTGAGGAACTGATAAATAAAGGGAAAAGATGGAATGGGAAAGTCAGAGTGGTGGGAATGCAAAAGACAAGACATGGGAAGATTGCAGAACTGAAGGTATTTTCCAAGTTTGATGTGAAGTTAGACAAAGCACAGTGGGGCATATTTCAGATGTGAAATTCAATCAGCAGTTTCTTTTTTGATTGCAAACTGTACGTTTATCCATTTTAATTGGGAATTTTTAGTTAAATTACCATGCTTAATTCTGGAAATAATCTTATTTGAAGAGTAAATTTTAAATTTGAAGTGAACGCGTGAAATTTCTGCAAGCAATATCTCATCAAGATTAACTTTAGAATCTTAAATTTTATATGGGTATCAGGTATAAATATCATCAATCATTAACGCTAAAAAATTTTGCCATGAATATTAAATTTAATGCTTCATATCTTACACCGGGGTCTTTCTGATAATGTTCGAGAGGAAGCAATTGTGAAGAGCCAACTATCCCACATTGCTGTACTCTGATAATCTTGTATTGTCCTCTTAAATGTCTACTCCTGACTCGTGTTGGAGACATTCACTGAATTAGATGGATCCCAAGCATAACTGAGGATAACAATTTAAGACATTACAGTGTTTTTACTGTTTTAAAAGAATAATGGTAAGACACCTCCTCAGTATGTTTTTCATTTTCTTTCATACTGTAATATTTCGGTGCGTATTTCGAAAAGGAAGAAATATGTGTAGACTAGCAAGTACTTCAGAAATTATCTGTTTCAGTAATGGTAGATGGAGTATCATTTGCAGCATTATCTCTGTACATGTCTGCTACGTTGAGTTCTGAGCAATAGTAAGGAGTCTGCTGCAAAACTTTCCAATTAAAGTTTGAGTTTCAGCTACATCCAGGAGTATCGTCTTTGCCTATAAAGTTACATGGTTTCTCATGAGTAATCATAAAAGATTTATATCCAGTTTGATTACTTTGGAGAATGCTGGGTTTTGTACAGAGTAGAATACTGCTTATTATATTGTACACCCTATCTGCTTGGAAATATTTTTGCAGCATTGACAATACATTAGTTTAATTAACTTTAAAATATTTTTAGACAAAATGTAGGATTTGTGTGTACAGAGAAGACAGCTGCCTATGGATGTATTTGTTGTCAGCATTCACAGGGGAATTATTTTGCTGTCATATTTCAAATTTTTATTTATTACATATCTATTTGTATTATACCTTAATACCCCTTCTTCTTTTGTTGTGTTTTGTTTTAGATTCATAACCAATACCCAACAGAGTTTGAGTTCAATCAATATTATCTGAAGTTTCTGGCTTTTCATCACATATCAAATCGATTTAAAACATTTCTTCTGGATTCAGATTACGAAAGACTAGAACATGGTATGTGTGATGTTTGTTTATTGCATGTTGGTTTTGTAGTTGACAGTATTTTTCTCATCAATATTTGGTCTACAAAAATTTGGCTAATTTGAGATTGTCCAGTAATTGCATCATGTTGATGTAATGAATTACATTTCAGGAATATACAGGAAAATGGAGGTGAAGAACATGCAGGATTTTCTGAATTAATAATTCCTGAGCCATGCCACTGATTAAGAGAAAGTGGAAGAAATTAGTGCCATGCCACATGGTTAAGTTCCCCCTACTAAATATCTTATTTGAACAGAAACAGAGTCCTTGGGAGTCCTTCAGAGAGTGCATGAAGTTTCAGGAAAGGAAAGCCTTTCTGTCTATTATCTCTCACTTCTTTCTCTTCCATTCTCTTCAGCATTTCTCTTCTTTTATATTTATATAGCATGTGCAACTTTACTGGTTCCAAGGCCTTCGGAACCCTCTTAATAAACTTCACAACCACAGTTGAGGCTGTTCTTGGAGCTTGTTCTCTAAGAAAAACACTTAAGTGCTCTGAATTTCACTGCTTTGTGTGGGGTGTTTCTCATGGCATATAATCAATTTTAATGCTTTTCTTCAAAACTTTAGTAACTGTGGAACTGAGCAACCATTTTATTTCAATGAATAAGGTTAATTTCCATTATTTAACTTAATTTGAACAAAAGCAAGGAGTTGGAGTCAATGACCTGTGGTACCTTCCAACCTGGATTGTTACATGGTTCTAAAATAGGGGGGGGGAAAGGGTGTTTGTCTATTTAGGCTAGTTTGCTTTCAAATACCATTTAATGCAACATAAAATCCTGTTTCCAGTAGTCTTTGGATAAACTATACGTCCTTCCAAAGTCATTTCAGATAGTACAAATCCATGGGTAACTTCTTTACAGTAGCCTGATCTGTTTTCCCTGAAGTGAGTTAGCAAGTAGTTTCAGGTGCAGCTGGTCCAGCAGACTGGAAGGGCCGGTGTCCTCGGGTGGTGCGGGGCAGAACCAGTTACCAGGGCTTGGTGATCTGCTGAGTCAGCATAGCTGCAGGCAGAAAGGGACATTCATAAATACACTCAAGTATTTCAGTAAATTTCAGAACAGGTTTATAAATGTAACACTACTGAATATTTTTTCATACAAAATTGCTATTCTACCAATTTATGGCAGAGTGGCAGTTGCAAAGCACAGCAGTTGTTTCATCAGATGCAGTCTCTTGTTGCGATGGCATTTGATAGTAGATTTTTATTATACATTTGGTCTGTGAAATTCCTTTTGGCTATGCTTTAGTGTTTGTTAGGTATTATCATAAAGCTATCTTTTTGCTGCTGTTATTTTCCCTAGGGACATTGTTTGAAGATAAAGGAGATAAACATGCCAAAAAAGGAATTTGTATTTGGGAATGTATTGAAAAGATGCACAAAAGGAGCCCTATTTTCTTCAATTACCTCTATGCCCCTGCTGAAATTGAGGTATGATTTATTTTTTTTTTTTTTTTAAAAAGGTGGTTTGTTATTCTGAGTGATTCCTTGGGTACATTTTGATATCTTAATTGTTCTCAACTGAATTAAGCATTTGGGGTACAAAGTTGACCCACCTTGATTGGTTGGAGTAGTGTCTTCACAGGCTATGTTCTCAATCATCTTAGTTACAGAAATATCATTTAAAGCACCAAATTCTGGAACATGTATTTATGCATCCCACTGAGGTAAATGAAGATCTTTGTTTGATTTCATTTCATTATATGAATGATTATAAAAATGATCTTAAAGTTTGCATATAGATTGTTTAAAAAAAATATTACAGCCTGCAAACCATAATTATGGGGAAATGAGCTTAAGAGTCATAACAATCTGATTGAATCACAGTATCTGTATCACTGTCTTATATGATAATGTACATCCACTAGATTGGACTGTGTCTTTAATAATTATATAAAATTCACGATACATTCGCCATTATAGAATTGCAGTAGCTGGGGACAAAGCAGTCGAGCTATCTCAGGGACTGCAAGAAAAGGGTGCTGTTCTTACTGTAGTCATGGAGACAAGGCTGTTTTAAGAGGTTCCTGCCATCCACTGCCCCACAGATGTTAATTCCTGTGCTGCACTTTCCTGTTTTGTCAGTGACCTTCACCCTGATCAATCATTTGTTTGCATGTCTGTCCACTGCTGGTGACCAGAAAAGATAGTGACGGGACAGTCTCCCTTGTCTTGGAGGCCATGGTACCACTCGTATTTTTTTGGTGTTTCTTGTTTTTCTTTTTTGCTCAAGTCATTTCAGCACATTGTATATACAAGCTGCAATAGCAGCTTGCACTCAAATCTGCTATATAAACTGACCTCATTTAAAAAAAAAAAAAAGAAAATTATTTTCTTTATGGTATTTTGAGTCTGCATCAGATCACTATTGCAATCAACAGTGCAGCCCCCTTCAACCCACACGCGTGCACCACGCACACATACTTACACTCACCTAATAAAGCAGTGGCGCAAGGGGGAGGAGGAAGAAAACCGAGAGAGTGACATTCAGTGGACAGGAAGTACTTCAGCTGTCTTTGTTTTAGAGAAATGTCTGTTTTCTCTCCAGAACCGTCACTGTGATGAATTTGGAGCTTGACAAGCTGCTTGATCACTGTAGGGTTTATCCATTCAGCTGTAAACAGTGGCCTGATTAGTAAGCAATCGGGAGTAGTTTTCAATATTTCGATAGTGTTTTCTTTCTCTTTTTGGCAGAAACTATTTTTCCTCATATGAAATGATGTCATAGTAGCAGAATTAATCATAATAGCAGAACTAGTCATTATGACTCTTCAGACTTTAAAATTGCCTGTTCACCTCAGGCTTTCAAGTAATTCCCTTCAAGTAAGGTGCATGCAAACTGAAAATCTTACCTTATTTTTCAAAAGAAAAAAAAAAAACCCAAACTTTTTTAATACAAGTGATCTGTTTTAAACTACTCTAAAAGATCCACAATCCCTGCCTGTCTACCTCATATTACTGGGGTTTTTCCAAGTGGCACGTCCACCTATGTTATACAGCCTGTCTCCTTTCTCAGATGGTAGAGAGTCTTGGATTTTCTGCTGAGAAAAATTGAAGGGTGATTGCTATCGAGTGCCTTTTGTATCTTTAACAGGAGGCACAAAGACCATGAGGGTACCAACTGCATATGCTGAATTAGAGTTCTTGAGGCACCTGGTTTAGTAGAAGGACACAAATGAGCAGTATATTCCCACAGCTAGTATTAGTTTTAGGTTTTGATCTGACTGAGCCAAGATCTTGCTGTGGAAATTATCAAGCTGCAGCAGTACTCTCCCAGTGCAATATACTGTTCAATTTAGAATAATCTAGAAAATATAAGTATTGTATTGTAAGTCTGAAACTCAAAGACTTCCTTTCTGTCTATTATAATAAAACTTTGTTTCAAATAGGCACTGAAACCAAATGTAAATATGTCCAGCCTCAAAAAGTGGGATTATTATGTAGAAGAGATTTTGGCTACAGGTCCTTCCTATGATTGGACCATGGTAACTGCAAAATGCAGTGTTTCAGAGGAAACTGAACAAACAGATGGTTCACTCTCTCAGACCAAGAGGAAAATAGTATGGCCGTGTTACGATGATGTTAAAAAAATACAACCTGATGCCATCAGCAGCCTTTTAAATGTAAGTACATGTGTTACACAGAACAGTAAGTTCTCTTTTATGCTCATGGAATTCATATTTACTTTTTATTTAATTTATTGTCTTATAGATGTATGGCTATTAAAAGCATCATGATAGATGTCAAAACAGGTATTTAGTAAAAGTGACTGGTTGATCTTGAAGAAGCAATGGTTGGTCTGGGAATCAGTCAGGCTTCCTGCAAAGCTTATGTTATTCTGAATAAACGCTTTTCTGGGAGTACACTTTAACAGCAGTTAATAACTATGAGAAACCTATTGATGGATTCATTTTTTTCACAGTCTTTTTTAAATAGTAAGGTAGATAGCATAATAAATTTTTAGGTTGCCTGTTCTAAGAAATGCAGGAACTGTTGTTTTAATTTGGGCAAATGTTGAATCTAGATTTCACGTCCTCTTTCTACTCAGTTTAAAGTAGGTGTGTGGTAAAATGACAAAGACCCAAATTTCCAGACAGATCAGAAAACAGAATCAGAGACTTGTTGATTTTAACACGTGGGAGGTAGATACACAAACAGAAACTGAGCATCTTGGCCCGTATTTCTCAAAAAAGCTTTCCATGATAGCTCTTAGTTTATTCATGTTTACTAGGACCAAACTCACAACCTTAGATGCTTCAGAATATTTTGATACTTGAAATAGATGCTTGATTTTGGCTTTTTCTTCTTTGGGCTCATGTAGGCTGCTTAGCCTGTGTTCTTTCTTCCTTAGAAGATGAAAAAGGATCCCATTATCATGATAGTTGCTGTGGTTATTTTGAATGATTTAACATCTGTATTTTCTTAAATGTTTGTTGTTTGATTATAGTTAATTAACAGTCCTAATATTTCGATTATAATGTTAATTGATAGCACAGGAAAATGACAAGGACATTTTTCACTTCCTGGAGCTATTATTTCAAGCCACATGCATATTCAGATACATATCACTATGTACATTTTTTTATTTTGAAAACTATTTGCAGACTTTACCTTATGTTAAAGCTGGGGGTTTGCAGCCTAATATTGTAATGCTTGGAAAATTGGGATATGCTGTGTGTCCCCAAACTCCCCCGAATCAAAGATGATTTTTAGCAAAGTCTTAAGGCAGGAAGTTTCTGAATGGATTTGAGTCCTTGAGGATAGACTTGCTTTTGCTAGAGTGTTAGCTTTATTCTGGCACATTCCTCAAATTTCTTTTGGTCCATTCCTTCCAATCATAATTGATCAAACACAGGAACAATGACTGGTTAAAAAAAAAAAAAAAAGGAATAAAATAATCACTTGTAAAGCTCCCCTTGATTCAAAATAAGATAGCCAGAACTTCTCAGACCTTTTAATTTCACAAATGCAAAGAAAGAGCAGTCTCTCAGCAGGGGTCATATCAGGGATTCTTTAGCAAAAAAACAGAGAGCTTTCGTATCAGGTAATTAGAGGCCAGAAGTACATCAGAAATACAGCAACAATGTTGTTCTGCGTTTCTTCCTGGGGTAGATGCCAAACTATCCATATCCACAACTGTGAGAAACTGCCATATAACAGGGAAATTAGCCATATTATATTCCAAAGATATGTGGGTCAGGTTTTATAGAGTTTAAATGTTATTTGTGAATTAGATTATAGTAATAAAATATAGCAATGGAGAGGAACATTTGGAAAACTTTGAAGAGGTTGTATAAAGGTTACAAAAATATTCTTCTAAGTTTAAAAAGCAAAGTGAACTTTCTTTTAAAACAAGTTGTTAATTTAGGGCTATTGCTGATGTAGGAGAAAGACCTCTCTTTAATCATAAATCCATTGAGAATGTGTTGGTATCCAAAAAATGTTTGAACTGAGACCATATTTAGCAATGGTAAATTATGAAGGAGGATTGATTCTCCCTTAGTTTATAATGATAAGCCCAAATTTGTTTGTTCTGAAGATATGTTTCAATTGAAAACTAGATAGTGCTCTTCAGGATGTAAAGCTGAAACAGAGAAATTATTGAGTGTCTTAATTAAGAATTTTCCTTGGTAGAATGTGGTGCTCTCCTATTCAGAGCAAAAGGTGTAAATTTTTAGCAGTAAATATTCTAATGTGATTTGGGTACATAACAATCCATCTTTAACCAGATGCGTGTGATGGCTCTATGGTTTCCATAAATCCTTATGTTTATGAGTTTTAGAAAACTAACCAATCTGCACGTTTCATTCATTTAGTCCTAAATGAAGCCTTTTAAAGATTGCAGATAATAAAATGCATTTTAAAATACAGATTTCTGCATAAAGCTTCTCAGTTCATTTCTACCATATCAAAGGCAGCCAACAAATATGAGCTAGGTTGTTCAAATCTTAAATTCTTAAAAGTGTACTTTGGAGACATAAATGGAGGTGCTTTGGAGGTGCTTCTCTTTAAGACCATTTTCTGATGGCCTTTCTGCGTGATAGAAATCAGAAACAACGTACCAATAGTAAGAGTAGCTAACCATCCATTTTTTAACAAAAATGAAAGGTAATTGTGAAACAGCACACCTATGTCTCTGTTTTCTCTTTCAGGTATTAGATGCAAATAGTTTCAAAATAATTTCTCCGTTTCAAAAAAAATAGATTTCTCCACAAAACTCAAAACCAGCTCATTTGACAGGAACTTTGACGTTCCTGCTGCCTTTTTTTTATTTTATTTTTTTTATTTATAAGCACTTGCTTTCCTTGCTTGTAAAATTCAGCAAGATTATACCAAGAGTCATGTCTTCAGTACAGGCTAATGTTCTGGGTTAAATGTTTCCCATAAAGACTGTGTCTTCAAATGATCCTTTGACATGAGTATGTTGTGATATATTATAAACGAGCTGACTTATCTGAGTGACATTCAACAAGCGAAGTGCAAAGTCCCTGGCTGTCCCTGGGGAACAGCAAGCTCACTGCGATCCAACAACGTGCCCTTGCAGCAATAATGACTACTGGTATCCTGGTTTGGATTAGGAGTGCTGTCTGCAGCTTGAGAGAGGTGATCCTTTCCCTCTTCTCAGCCCTGCTAAGGACAAACCCTGGAGTACTATGCCCAGTTCTGGGCTCCCTGGTACAAGAGAGAAATGGGGCTACTGGAGAGAGTCTAACAAATGGACACAAAGATGATTAAGGGACTAAGTCGTCTCTCATATGAGAAAAGGTTGAGAGAGTTGGGACTGTTTGTTCTGCAGACAAGAAGGCTCAGGGGCGAATTCTATCAATGTATATAGATATCTAAAGAGAAGGTGTAAAGAAGATGGAGACAAACTCTTTTCAGTGGTGCCCAGTGGCAGGACCAGAAGTAATGGGCACAAACTGAAACACAGGAGGTTCCATCTGAACATCAGGAAACACTTTTTCACTGTGAGGGTGACTGAGCACTGGCACAGGTTGCCCAGGGAAGTTGTGGAGTCTCCAGCCTTAGAGGTACTCAAAAGCCATCTGGAGACAGTCCTGGGCAACCGGCTCTAGATGGCCCTGCTTCAGCAGGTTGGACCAGATGACCTCGAGAGGTCACTTCCAACCTCAGCCGTTCCGTGATACATGCCTGGTTGCTGGCTGTATTATAGGTAGTAATTTACCAATATTGCAGTGAAAATGCAAGTCAAATCCTTGAGGGCAGACACATCTGCAGTGTTTCCCACTAATTTGCCAACGTTCCTAAAAAGGTATTCAGGCCCGATAATTCACTGGGAGTGGCTCAGATTCCAGTATTTTTAAGAATTGTGAGAGATGAACTTACGTGTCTTACAGATAAGCAATTGCATCACTTAACATTTGATGGTGATTGCTCAGAGAGAGGTTGGCAAACTTCAAAGATGCCACTTCAGAATGCCAGTCACACAAATTACTCTGCTGTAAATACACGCCACAAAGAACTAAAGCTGTATAAGGGGTCAATGAATAACCAGCAAAACAGTAAAAACAGCACTTCTGATTGTGAGCTGTTTTATAACTTTCAGTTATATGCCAAAAAGACTGATCCGTCAAAGTGAACCAAAAAGTTTATTCCAAATGTTGAACAACTAATCATGTACAACTTGCTGAACACACAAGTCTGAACACTTGCCAGAGGTAGCAATTCAATCACTGGATACATATTCAGCATCTTTCTATTTGTAGTGAAAGTCTCAGAAGCCTTCTAGCCCAGGAGTCAAAGAGAAAATACTGACAAGGAAGGACGTCCAAAACAGGATGCTCTGTCACAGTCCAGAGAGTTCACTAGTGTAGGACTTTGTCCACATTGTTTTGTGTGTGCACAAACAAATTGTGGATACAAAGTAGGTGATCAGTCTCTACAGTTCTGGAGTGCCTGCAGAGTTCACTCCTGTCTGTACCCTTCAAATATTACAAAGCACATTACTTAGCAGATACATCTTTTGAAAGGCACAGCCGTGCTAATTGCTTGTAATTACTAATTTCAGAAAATGGATATTTGTACAATTGTACTTGTTATAACCTTTCTTTTTATACATATTGACTTCTTCTCCCATAAGCCTAGGCAACAGGAGATGAACCAGAAAGATAAATTTGAGGACTTTTTCTTTCAAGGAAATGCAGCTTTTCATAGTTCATTCCACACGTGGAAGGAAAACAATCTGACGTTTTTAGTAAAATTTAAAACTTAAGGGGCAAGAGTAAATCTTAGTGATTTATTGACATGTATGTTTTTTACATGGGGTTTATTAAAGGAGAATTTATTCCTAACTTTTCAAGTTATATATAGAAGATTGCTGAAAGTTTTTCATTTTAAGTTCTGGAAGCACTACTCATTGTGGAGCCAAAAAAGAAGGAATGTGACCCAGTTGCTAAGCAACAAGTTTCAGTTACTTCCAGATTCTGCAGAGAAAAACTCGTATGCAGAAGTCAAGACTGGGGCAGAAAGAAAATGATCAGATTAAAACCTGACTAACTTTTAGCACTAAAGAGTTTGTATCCTTTTGCATCAATTTGGAAAGCCTTTTACATAAAATGTCTGTGGTAAATTGATTCAGTCGTATGTATCCCATCAGGAAGCATTTTACACTCAGCACTTCGAAAGAAGAACAAGTAATCTAGAGAAGCCTTTAGTCTCGCTTGTGTTCACCGTTCCTTATTTTTCTATCTACCTATGAAGATACTCCAAACAAAACTACTCTGGTTTTATTTTGTGGCAGGAAGAGATTCCCGTAATATTTAATGTATATGTGACTTTCAACTACCTTCAGTATTTAAAACTTCCTCTTTGATTCTTGCTGTTAAGCCAGATTCTTACATTTAGTTTTACTTTTGAGTTTTCTAATTTATCTTCAGCAAGGATGAGTTTGTAGAAACATATTGTTCCTGTTACTCTGTCAAATACTGGCTTTTTTATTTTCACTTCTGAGTTCAAAATTTAGTTCAGGAGTGAATTTCCTGGTCAAAATGTTTTCTTACCTTAAAAATATAGTAATTTTCTTGAAGTCTTTCAATCAATAACAATTTCCTGAATAAATTGTTGTTCTAAAAGACCAATAGGAGTTGGAGAATATTATGAAATCTACTTTAATCATTTGGTATAGTAGAAGTAAAGAAAGACAGAGACTTACTGTCTCTACTTCGAAAATAAATGTCTTGGGGTTTAGTTGGCTTTTATATATTATGGGAGTTCTCTGTCCTATGGCAATTTTTTGTTCCATCATGAATTCTTAATTGCATTTGCAAAATTTAGGTTTTAATTTGATTTCATTAAGAATCAGATTTTTGTAACAAAGTAGTTATTGAAAGTAAAAATATAGAAAGGAAGCATGGCAAGGAATATGGACCACACATCAAAGTAGAGACAAATGTATCAACGAGTGTTCACAAGTAAACATAAACTAATGCAATTGCCTCTTTTTACTTAATTTTGCATGCACTGTCTTCTTAACGGGAAATAACCCTAACTGGAGGTTATCAACATAGGTCATATTCCCAAGGTCCACAAGAACATGTTGTTACAGTTTGGCATCCAAATTGAATAAATCTTTCTGCTTCGTTTCCTTCTTTTATTACAGCTTTGTATCACATTTTATAAACGAGGGTAAATGTTAATATTGGCAATGTACAATGTTGGTGTCACAGCACAGAATTTGTTCTTTGCAAATATTTTTATAAAATATAGCCTACCCTTATCGTTGTGGTGTTTCTGTTATGGCAGTTGGTGTTGAATTTTGTGTGTTCAGGAGAACTGGCAGAGAATTGAAAGCACAATGGCCCCTGAGGCCTGTGACATGCAAGAAGAATGATGTGGCTGATGCTGCACTTGGTTGCCTTTGACTCCTGAGTCTGGTTGATTTCAGTTTATAGCTGATTTGACAGAGGGTTTTGTACTTTACTGGGCAACGTGGCCTAAATGCTCCCTGTGTAAAAATATTGACTAGAAAATGGTTGTATAAAAATGATTGTCAGAAGGTGACCAGTTAGAAGTGTTTATCCTTAAGAAAACCCCTGTTATTTGTTTCAGGAAATCGAAAGGTTGGAAAGTAAATTAAATCAGAGCCCAGAAAGGTGGCAGCTTTTGTGGGAAAGGGTCAAAATGAATCTAAAGGATGACACCAAACAAGACAATGTAAGTAGTAAAAGAGCTCATCCAATGGAATAATTCTTTTCCTGCTATATAGGCTACCCGGGACGCTGACAAAATCACTGTGTTTCTTGGAGTAAAATACTGCTTTTGAAAAATTGAATATGTTGTTCTAACCCATGATACTGGCTCTGTCTTCCTGCATGTAGAAAAATATATTTACACTTGTGCTATTTATCTAATTGCTTTTCCAGAGTGGATTAAGGCATACAGACAAAATGAGCATGAGTATTTTACATATATTTACAAATATATGACTATACATATTTAAATGATTCTTGAAGTATGAAAAAACTCAGTTCCTGAAAGTAGCCAAAAGGACATATCACAGAGTTTCAGAGATGAGTAAAGATATTTCCATGTCTAAATGGAATTTTGGAATTGTAGATTCTAGTAAAGATTTTGCTTGTGTTTCCAGTTCTTGACTGCAGTAAAAAGAATAGCTGACGATATATATCTTTTCTAAGTCAAAGGCTGCCTCTTTGCTATCTACATGCATTAGGAAGAAGGTCAGATAGTAGTTTTTGTGAGTTTTCACTATAAACTTGGCATGGTGAGTTACCAGCTCAAGACTGTACCCTGACTCGTCAGCTTCATGTGCTTGTTGAAATTTGCCAGCCACCATGCAACTGTTAGTCCACAGCACTACTTTGCTATTTGTCCTTTGCTCTCAGAAAACAATACGTTTTATGTCTGTCAGAGTCATTCAAGTTCACTTTATACCCTGGACGAATTCAAGATGAAAAAAGTTTTATCCTAGCAAAGCAGAGATTTTTTTGTTGAATTGGAAGCAGAAAAGAAAATGCAAGTATAAATATACCTGATAGCAGTCTCCTGTCCGAGCTGTTATTTAAGGATTCTCAGATAAATGCAATAGCTAAGGGTCAAGCCCAAAAGCTCTGTCTCTAGAATGCTGTCATTTAGATTAAGACCAAATTCAGGATCCCTCTTATTCCAGGTTATTGAGATTCTCCTAAAATGATCTGGATCTATAAAGCAGCTCTTGAAAAGCAGCTCTTTTTCCTTCCCTCCCTTCCTTCTCTTCCCTTCTTTCCATATGAAATTAGGGAAATTTAGTGTATCCAAATGTCTGACTAGTTCTAGATGCTTCTGAGAAAGCAAGGAAGGCATTGTTCGAGATTATGTCACTGGAATATACAAGGCTTTTCTGAAACACTGATTTCTCACACCATGTGAACCCTTCTGCTTAAGAAATACATTGAATTGCGATCCTTCTGACTTCTTTTCTGAGGCAGCACTGACTTGCATTGTGAAGATTTTTTTTGGCTGATAATTCACAACTTATGTGTTGTACCACGTATTATCAGTATAATGTTGAGACAGTCTCACAATGCAAGACATATTGCGTTAGCTTTTTTCTTTTATTTTCATCTTTTTTAGCTCCGGAGACATCCTTCTGGCTCCTCAGGGATGATGTCAGCTAATCTACATTCCTATCAAAAGAGGTCTTTGTTGGAAATACCTGACAGTGGGCTGGGTGAGGAACAGAGTGCAAGCATCCCTCCCGCTAATGGAGTAGACAGAAGAACCACTACACTATACAATCATTTCACATCAAAGAATGATGAAAATAGGTAAACTGAGTAGTCATAGAGTATTTATGAACCGTGTATTAGATTGGTACAAGTCTCTGCCTTAGGAAAAAAAAAGAGAAAAAAAAGGACATTTTCAGATGCATAGAATGCTTTATTACTACTTTATTCCTTCTTTGTGGTTTTGATTATATTTAGTTGTCTTGATGGGTGGGCCTCTATCTCCTAACAGTATCTTTCAATCTTCCCCTTTATATGCACAAGGAAGTCGTAGCTGCACATTTAATGCATCCAAAGTACTGAAATGGTGTTTATCAATGTATCACAGTTACCAATAACTATACTATTGGTTTAAAACCGATTTGTTTAGCTACAGTAAAAGTGTTTGAATATGTATGTAGTCATTTGGGGCTTTCATATATCACCAGTATTCATATTATGGGGTCACATCCCATTTGTATTTTCTGTACCTTTCAGATCTTTTGAAGGTACGCTATACAAAAGAGGAGCTTTACTAAAAGGTTGGAAACCTCGCTGGTTTGTGCTGGATGTGACAAAACACCAGGTAAAATCTTTTCAGATAATGGATTTTTTTTTATGACTAGTTTGCTGCTTTTTTATTTACTGCGTTTGTATAGATTGATTTTACAAATAAGACTAATAATGATTATTTTCAGATACAATGTGTGTGTTACATCATTATTAACCATATATCTATGTTCATCTTCTGTGTCTTGTAGTTGATACAGCATTCTGAATGGACAGAGGTTTTTCAGTTTTGGGTGGTTTTTTTAAAGAGTGATAACTGTCTAGCATATAATTGTAAAAGACTTCTTGGACTGGAAGTCATGCATTATTGTTTGGGCCTCAGAATAAAAGCCAGGTAGCGCCTGAGGACATTTTCTGGGCATTGTGGTATAAAAGCAACACAAGCAATTTTTTAAAGCACTGCTAACTCTAGAATGTCATTAAGCAATTAAGTGGTGAGCATAATTTGCCCTTTAATATGACCTCTTTAGTTTCCAAAAGAACTGAAAATTCTTTCTGAACTAGAGTGTGAAAAACTTAGAAGGTATTTCCTAGAGTGAATTTGGGATGCTGAGAGCTAATATGGTAACTGATAGCAAGTTTAATTCAGGCATTCCTGTTGAAACTGTAGCAGCCATTGTATGCTCAGTGTTTTTTTACAGCCTTTTTGTCCCCCAGCACTTTGCCATGAGCATTTTTCTTTGCAAATGAAAGGGCATTATATAGTCTGGAAAATCACAATCTGAATTGCTTCAGCAGAAAAATCGATTTACCTCACTTGACTTTTTAGTGCTTTTCTGTAACCTGTATTTGAGAAAGCTGACCTGGAATCTCTGTATTAAAGTCTTTTCAAATATGGAGAACAGGATCACGGATCGCTCTGAAATGAGTTTGAATTTTGTAAATGACTTAAAATGAGTTAAAATCTCATCTCAGATCTTTATTTCTAAAAGTCCTGAAATGCCAAGTTCCTGATTGAACAATAATTTCAGGTGCTATATATAGGAATATTTTAGATTAGTCATAGTAACGTATATTTAGTAGCAAAATTATTCATAAATATTCTGATAAATCATTGTACAGCAAGGAGTACTAAAACCAGAGGAGATCTGTTGGTCTAAACATTTTACCCAATTTACATTGTATGCTGGAATTCTGCAGTGGAATTTGTGGTCTCATGTGCTTTAAATAATGTTGGGTCATCAGGCGGTAATCTTCATTGAGCCAAATATTCCACACAGTGTGGGTCTGAGACTCACGTATGCTTTTGTTTAAAAATATTAATTTATTGTAATCAATACACTTAAAAATATGTAATATAGATAAAGACAGTCATCTTTTAAAATGCTAATTGAGGATTTCTAGATTAGTGTGGTAAAATACCAACAAATGTGCTGATTATAATTATTCTTCCTGATATACAGGAGCAAAGTTTAATTTTGCAGAAGAAATGAATACTTTTACATTTTCTGTATAACCAGTTATCCTCCTGAGTGTCATAGATGTAGGAGTAATACAGGTCAATCTTAGCTGGAATTCTGTTGTTTGACCTTTACTATGAAGGTTTGCTTTACTATTTTGCATTGGTTTATGGGATTTTTTTATTATTTTTTTTAAAAAGCAAGTATCAGATTTTCTCTTCTGGAACTTGTTTGCATATTGAAACTCAGTTTACAGAGTGGTTAACGTTCATATCAAAGTATCTTTGCAAGGAGGCAAAAAAAAAGCAAGCTTCATTCAACCACTAAGTGCAGTATAGGAAAAATGTAAGTCTTCTGTGTAGTTTATAATTATCTAAAATTATACTTAAATTTTTGCTGATCATTTTAAATTCTGGAAATATAGAGAATAAGTGCTCTGTTAACTCCTTGGTGAAGTAAAGGTTTTGTGTTAGTTTCAATGTAACGAACAATAAAGAGGTCGTGTCTGTTACAAAAACTGATAGGGAATGCTGAACCCTAAAGACCAGGTTCTGCTTTCATCCTTCACACGTCCTCTGCCCAGAGGCAATGCATGACTATTTGAAGCTTCTCTGCTCTGAAACTCTGACGACAAAATGCTCCTCCCCCAACTCCGTTTCTGCACAGGAGTGGATGGTGGGGACTTTGCTATTACCCAGAGATGTCAAATAGAGGACTGGTCAGTTAAAGGCTGTCACCAGTCCCAGCATTTTGTATATACCAAACCTATGGTTTCTGTCAGCTGTGTCTTAGAAACGTCCCATGTCTGATGTCCATGGTTCCTAATACTATTTGTCCCTCCCACCTTTACCCCTCCATGCCTCCAAGTTGTATCCAGGAAAAGGGAAGAAGTGAAAGGTCCATCTGAAAAGCATATTTGGATCTTTTTTTTTCTCTTGTGTTCAAGCTGCGATACTACGATTCTGGTGAGGATACAAGCTGTAAGGGACACATAGACCTTGCAGAAGTCGAAACTGTGATTCCTGCTTCTCCAACAATTGGAGCCCCAAAACATGCAAGTGAAAAAGCATTTTTTGATGTAAGTATATCTGGTCTTTACTTGACCTTTATGTGAAACTTTCGTTTCTTGGTGTGTTTAACCTACTATTTTCAGTCCTGCTGGAAAGCGTGAGGTAGGAAGGAGCTGTCATGCCAACTCAAAACAAAAAGTTTTTACATAGCTAGCATCTGACCCTCACTCTCAACAGCAGAAGTTCAAAAAATGTTACATTCAGGAACAATTAGTAAATTGGGTATTACAGTTTAAAGTTTGCAAGTTTTTCTGTTTTGTGTGTTGGTTTGTCTGTCTTCATGTTCTTATTTTTCCTTTGCAGTTGAAGACAAATAAACGTGTATATAATTTTTGTGCGCAAGATGCACAGAGTGCTCAACAATGGATGGATAGGATCCAGAGCTGCATTTCAGATGCTTAGAAAGGAGAAGTGTTCCATAATAAAGACACATTTAAAGCACCTCTTCCTGCAAGAAGCTAAGTTCTGAAGTGTTGCTGACAGACAACCAGCCTTCCTTACGTTTCAGCCATAAAAGTTCATAACATGCTAAAGTTCCTTTTCTGTTTAATGTTTATAACCACTATAACTGCTATTTTTTTCTGCAGGGAGGACTTTGAAAAATAATAATCCATTTATCCTGAATTTATACTTTCTTCAGTACAATTCCTAGCTATAAAAGTGGGCTGTATTTGCACTACCATATAATTCTGGTTTTCTCATTCTGTTAGGAAACCTGTCCAAAGGAAACTGTAGAAATTTTCCCTCTGACAGGAAGTGTATTTTCACTTTATTTATATTTTTAAGCAGAATGTTCTTATTTCCGAGCTAGTCATGAATAAGAGGGAACATGTCTACAATTCCTAAAAATAAATAAATAAATGAATCTTGTGAGTCTAGTGACTTATATATCAGGTTGCCGATGTTTATAGACAGTTGATATTTTTAAAGACCAAAAAGCGAAATTCCCCCATACCAGACGTTGAAGTGTCTTCTTAGTGTGCAGGTCATTCTCTAATCTTTGTGCTCTACTGAGTGCTTCTGCAATGTTGTTGTGGAATTTCAAATTCTAAGGATTATCTGAAGATCATAGCACTTTTATTTTTAGATGCTGTTTGCAGTTACAATGGGATAAATGAAAGAAAAGTGGCCGACACTACCCAGGAGAAACAGAAAACAACAAACTAGGAATTCAGTAGAAGAAAGATCTCTTATGTGTGAGTTGTATATGTTAATTTATATGCTGTTCTGCTCACTGTAAAATAAAAGATAACAAACATGATAATGCACTAAACAATGAAGCAAGCACTTGCACTGAAATCTTTAAAATACAGACATTTTGCAGGACAGAGGTAAGTTATTTATAGCAGAACAATACTAGCTAGTTAACAACATTTACATCTATTAAATATGTACATAATCAGGTTTGATGTGTCGTGATTTGATACTTTTTAAACATTTTTTGCACATGAATTGGAAGACTGTTTATAGATTTTTACATTTGATAAAATTGTGTTTGTTCAGCTTAAAATCCCGGTGAAACATTTTTAATAGCCCCAAATTAGTAGAAATTCTACAGTCTACAAATAGTGATGACATGAGTAGAATATGTAGGTAATTAAGCCATTGTTTTTATTTTGAAATGTTAATATGTTAAATAGCACACTAATATTACAAAAGGTTTGTATATATGATTCACTATTTTCTCATTTTTCCAGACGTTCTGCTTGTAATTTAATGTCAGCCTAACCAAACTGACTATACTTATAAGATTTTTCAGTTATTAAATTGTTTGTGGTTTTTTTTATAACTAATGTATTTTGTCAGAAAGGAACATAAATTTCTCACCACACACAATAGGAAATACAGCTGTTTTTAATGCATTTGCAGTTTCAAAACAAAATATGAAGGATTTTTCTAGCATTTTTCAATTGACAAATTTCCACCTGTGACAATGGTGTTTGCACATTTGTATTTTTCTTTGTATATGAAGTACTTTTATATGTACTTTGTAAAATACTGATCCTGTTCTTAGGTTATATGAAAATATACATACCACTGCTTATTTTGTAACTAGTTAATTTTAACTCTTGTATGTTATGTGATATATGTATGCTAACCATCTTGTAATAAATACACTTCTTAAGGAAAAGTAAAACCTTTCCTTTTACTGTAAAAGAGAAAAAAGCGAGACCCACATGTTGAAATATTTCCACGGGCACAAGACAAATCCTTATTTACTCTGTATTAAGAATAGTGGGTGTATTAAAAACTACGTGTTCTTTTGTATACTTGTAAATATTCTTACATAAAAGTTGCACTTGAGCATCCTTAACTCAAACACGTGTCAACAGTAACACTAAAGACTAAAGGAATCAGAATTTAAAGCAAAATTATCATTCTAACAAGTCTCAATGTATAGCCTTTACTAAAAGGCTAAATACATATAATGTTCATACTAAGTAGTTGAATAATTATGTTAAATTTTTATTAAAAAAAAAAATCTTATATGGTATCACAACATAAACCAACTGCATAATTTCACCCTGAAACATATCTCACTCATTTATATCATCTTATGCCAAAATTATCTAGTTCATAAGAAATAAAATGGAAACAATGACAAGGTCTTACTTGGGAATGTGCATCTAAATTGAATTACTGAGCATAGTGTGGGATAGCAGAGTTAAAATGGAAAGGGAATGTGTGATGGAGGTCGGGGACCTGTGACAATTCTTGGATGCTGTGGTGCTTAGATGATAAGATTTGCATATTGAGCTTGGTATGGATGCTAATGTTGCCTTAAATGTTGATCTCAATTTTTAGTGTCTGTATTGATGGAAAATGGACTTGAGCAACTTAACTTAAAAATATCCAAATAAAAGCTGAAATGAGATATATGATATTTGTGGTGTTTATATAAGGAATATACAAATGAATGGTAGGCATAGGTTCTTGGTAATGAAGACACAAAGTTTGCAGTGTCCCTGAAGGTCTCTTCTATACAAAATGGAGATTCAAACAGGTACTTAGAGAAAATGTGGAGAAGTTAGCATCGCGTAAGCTACAGGGTTTGTCAGTGTGTTTGAGTTGTGGCAGCAGAAGTAGAGCATTAGGAACAGAGAATTTGCTTGGGAAAAATTCTAGGTACAAAGGGATCCATCTTCATATTCTACAAAAATCTTCCAGAAGAAGGAACCCATCCAGGCGTTGGGCATGAGGTAAGCATGTACTCCCTCGGGTGTGTCGTATTGCTGTTCCCATACTGTGTATCATGACATTCTTACTGTAGAAAAGAAGAGAGCGTTATCAGGGGCTTTACATAAGGGAAGAAGATCACTTGCCCTTCTCTGTGTTGAGTAAGAAAATGCCTGCATAATAGGTGACGGGATGAACTGTGTTTGAGTTTTGAAGAGTTGTTACTGGTATATTCTATTAGTAATTTCTCTTTCCTATCTAATGTACTATTATTTTCTATAAAAGTCCTTACTTTTGGTGGAACTTTAAAATTAGTATACTAAATAATAAAATACTTAGCATGCCACATGTGTGGGTCACTGGTTATGTAATAATACACAAACAGCTAACAGACACAGGAACAAATGTTCAAAATTTTCTATCATATCCCACACACATTATTTGTATCTGATATTTTGTGAATAGCAGACATAACAAAAATGTGGTGATCTTGTCCAAATACTGTCATTTTGCCTTTTCATCCTGTAATATTCTTGGAGTATGGCTAAGTGGCTGCACCGCATTTCTCATTTTTCATATTTGTGATCGTCCAAATATTTTGTCTGTTCATGATTATCCTGTGGTTGCTTTGGGGAGTCAGAAAACTGAAATTAATCTACCAGTTCCCCAGTTATGCTAAAGTTCATGCTGAGTATCACTGCTGCACCTACTTTCTGGGGTTTTGTCTGTATTCGATCAGTTTCTTCCCAAATTTTGGCTACCCTGCAAGCCAAGGGCAGGATTAGCATCCATGTTCTCATTTAGGAAATTTTCATCTTTGAGTTTTTTCACATACAACTTTTTCTTAATTGACTGTCAAATTGAGGATGCTGCAAATTCACTGTTGTTTCCTCTCTTTACTTACTAGTCCAGCTAGTCTGTCAAAGGAACGGATTACTAATACAAATACTATTGATAAGAATTGTTTTTGTGTTTCTGTTTGCATAATACAAAATCTCTATAGACTAATTTTACCTTTTTTTGTTGTTGTTGTTTCATTTCTCTGCTGTAGACCTTTCCAGTCTAAGCAGATACGACTTTTCACCTAAAGGGACTCTTCAATCCTTATCTTTAATTTACTACTCTTTAAGATTGTAAGAGCAAATAAATTAAGTGTAATAACTATGGCTACCATCTTAATCCACAATCACATTTGAGTTATTAAAACCCAGATACTAACTTCCCTTCTTACCACTGACAGTTATGGAAGTTTCTCCTTCATCACAAGCCTGCCCAACAGGAGCTGAAGGGACTGAACACTGATGTCATTCCTGGTTGAGCGAGCAACTGAGAAATAAATACAGCTTTTAATGAGTTGAGATTGTCATAATGCTCACCTGAGTCAATCCTGAGAAGACAGTCTGTCTTGAGATATTTGATTTCATATGTGGACCCCATATGTTACTCCTAGAAAGTTCTCAAAACCCAGTCTTGGAATAAAAGGTAAATGCTGTGTTTTAAAGGCAGACTCTCAAAAATAATGTATTTATGTATACCTTGATCTCTATGCAGACCCTACAAACCAGGAGATGTGCTAGTGGCAGATGAATTACAATTCCACGTTGCTAGTCATATCTAGCCAAAATACTGTCTGTCTTAGCTTTTTCACGGTGGCCTAATCTGATTAATCTCTACTGCTCTAAAATATTGCTTGTTGTCAACATCCAATGGGAAATTACATTTTGTCCAGTTTCAGGTTGCACTTTATAGTCCCAGATTGTTCCTTTCTCTTCAAATTTTGCTTACGTGACAGAATTAGCACAGTTATGGATATGAAATGTTGCTTGATTGTAGCAAGTTTACTGTTGCTGTTTTCCATTGCCTGCTCTTTGGTAAAGATGTTTTGTTTATGTGTTCTCTAAGAGAGCCTATACTTTTATATATAGGCTCATAGAGAGCCTATATTTTTATCTGTAAAATAGGCAATAATTGCAGACGGAAACAGTTAGGCTAACAGGACCACAATATTATCCTGGAAGGAGATGCAAAGGTAGCAGTTGTTTCAAGTATTGAATGGTGCATCTTTCTGCCCCTCGTACTCACCTAGAAGAACCTGAGGCATAGTCTTGGTTTATTTTAAGATTTATTTATTGATGACTTATTTATTTATGCATATTGGCAAAATATCAGCATATACATTCTTGTTTAATGAATTGCTCTCACTGTTCAACTTGTAAGGATTCTTATATTTCAAACCCATTCAGCAAAAAGAACCTCCAAAACTTGTGTCCCTTTGTGTTCAAAGTCTCCATTAATTGTCCAAGGTTTATACTAAGTACAGCATCCCTGTTTAATGACGGACAGATGAGACTGCTTTGAATTTAACACCCAGGAAGAGTGTTATGGACAAATGCTTTCTCAATACAGAGAAATTATCGGGTAGCTCAAGAAATGAGCATCGCACTGACAGCACTGAAAGCCAGGTTACGCTGGCTACGGGCCATCTTTGTTAGTAGTGCCAGTGACTTCAAATTTCTGTTCACATTAAGACCTCCAGTAAGTTCAAAATGATAACTTCACAAAATTGTGTATAATTATGAATTAAGCTCAATATAGTAAGCTATAGTACAGGTAAAATCACTCTGGTTTAAATAGTGAGGTTTTGTATATGTTGGATTGGTTTTGTGCCACCACAAGAGTTAAGACTTTGATTTTTATTTCTGCTGTGCTCAGATTATTGGTGGCAAATATCTTAATGCAATAGTTTAAGCAAATGCTTATACTCACATTTTTAAATCAAAAATACTTACATTGTTTAGTATAAAGCATTCAAATCTTTGTAGTGTTTCATGCAGGCAAATGATTTAGGATTGGAATTTAAAAAAAATAAAAATTGGAAAGCTGGTGATACGATTACCATTGAATTTTGATGAAGTTGGACAGCCTCTTTCTCTGAGATGCCTGTAGGATACTTTTCTTTAGGATATTCTTTTTAAATCTTCAAGGAACTCGTATTTAAAATATCCAGCTTGCTCCTGGCACCTTCTGTTAGTAATTTATGTATTTGCTTTAAAGTGAAATGAAATTAAGTTCAAAACTCTCTTCTGCTTTCCTTACTTGACTTAAAACAACTCAAAAGTCAAAATTCAAGTCAAAGTTAACTTGGCTTCTTTCACTTCAGGCTCCTGACTGAAGGAAAGCTTGCAGTAAGTCTTCTGTTCTGGTATGAGTATGTAGCAATGCCTGAAAACCTGGAAAATATCCCATCAAGTGATAATGAACCAGAGCCAGGAATAAATTGAAGCATTAGTTATGGTATGTAGAATCGTGTCATTGACCATTGTGCATATTCTGTACATTAGCAGTGCCAGGACGGGCTATAGGTCTTATCACAATCTCAGAAAGTATCATACTGTTGCTACGGCAATCAGACATCTGTTTTTAACCCTGAAATATCTAAGCTTTGTATCCTCTTCTTCCTGCAGAAATAGTTTTCTGAGACTCTGTCTCTTTAGTGACACGAATTTCTGTAGAGAAAATAATTTTTAAGATAAACTCATTTTTATCAATTATTATTTCAGATGCTAAAACCAAACAGCTGACCACACAGTGGCATCTGTGACACGTTTCTCAGCCTAGGAATAAAAACCAAACATGTAGCTATTTCCTGTGATACCAAATGTTTTAGTTCAAAGAATACTGCACACAGATCTTTGTCATGTGAGCAGATTTTCCATTTTTGCTATCAAAACTAAATATTGCTGTCAATAAGGTCATGTGTACCCTAGCAACTTGCTATGGACTACCACAAATTTTTTTAGCTGTTGTCAGAAAGGGCCTCACTTTAAAAACATTTCTCCCCTGTCCTAGGTCACTGCATGCATGTTGCCTTATGATACTCAAATACTTCCTGAAAACAGAGTTTTGTGTAACTTTTCCACTTTTTCTTTTCCCAGACCTGTTCACCATTTCACAGTGAAACATTATTCATATTTAAATTGTTTTAAATTAAATTAATATAGCACTTGAGATAAGGACAGCTTTCCTTATCTGATGATGGTATCTCAAGAAAACTTGATAACTTTATTTGAAAAATGAATATATGCAACCAAAACAGAGATCCTTCAGTTTATCTTGGGATTCCAGCCCGTTGATTTCTATTAATTTTTATTATCAGTCTGAGTACATGGAAGTGTAATGAGGCCTTCAGTGACACTTGAAATTACAAGTATTACTGCTCTCATTGGTGTATTTTAGAAGTTAGGATTTTAGATTAACCTTTGTATATATTTTCTTCTCACCAAGCCAGGATGAACAGAGGTTATGAAGGCTATGGACATCAAAAAGCAGAGAGATGCAGAGGAAAAGCAAGCCCTGGCTGGTATTTAGTGCCTGACGCAGCAATAAGTTGATGTCAGTGTAAAGCAGAGATCAAAATAGCACTTGCAAGCAGCTTAGTGCATATTTAGCTATTGGACAGATGATCAAAGAACTAGAAAGGAAAAAGCAGGTATCATAGAGCGGTAGGAAAGCTGATACTGCAAATGGGAAGAATTGCAGGTAAGGAGGCCATGGAACTGGATCCCACACACCCACATCTCCAGCAGCAAAGGAAGACTTCTGATCTCCTTTGCTTTCCTCTGAGCAGTTGCGTTATCTATTCACCAAAATCCCCCTTTATACTTGTCTCACTCCCTGTTTTGTGTTTTTGACCTTTACTTGTCTGATCATGTCTAAATTTAGATGAGAAATTTTTAAGAAGTAGAGGTGATCAATGTTAATTTGTTCCCTAGAGATGCCTAGAATACTTGCAGGTGCTGTGATATAATTAAAACCAAAAGGGAAAGAGTCTTTGTTTTTCAAAGTGCTCTGAAAATAGTGGCTAATTCAAGTTTTGTGCATCTCTGTTTTGGAATTTTGGGGGGTAGGGGAACAGGGTGGGTCATTCAGTTTGGTCTGCTGTAAGGGATAAGAGGCCAGTTCATAAAACTGGATCTGAGCCTGGATTTCAAACACTCTCAGCACTTGACATGCGATTATCGCTCTTTGGAATTAGATTTAACTGCACTGAGGAAAGAGGTTAATGTGAAGCCAACATCAAGTATGCTGAACTCTGGTCATTGAAAATACCATTGCTAATATTACTATAAGTGTATTTCCAGTAGAACATCACAGCTTTGTTTATCAAATGCAGACTTAGCCAAATTATTATCAGCTGCTGGAGATGGATACAAAGGATGCACTGTCAAGTCTCTACTTTAATTTCCAAATTTGGGCCATTCTTTCCATGATGTAACATACTTATCTGTTATATGGATATTCTATAATGTGGCATAATTAATAATATAGAATTTTATCAACATAGTAGAATATGGATGCCTTTGCTTAATGTTTGTTGCTTTAACCAAAATAATTCAGTCGCTTTCTTCAGTGTAGGTGAGCATGAACTACTGTCAGAGACAACACAGAAGGCAAAATGACCAGTGGGCTGACCAAAAATTGCTAATGCAATGCTGTGTCCTATTATTAGGGTAATTATTGCTAATATTATTTTGAGCTATTAAGTAATTATTATTGTTATTTCCTGTAATGAGAGAATTCCTAGTGGTTTGAAACACAACCAGCACACCTAAAACAAAATCTCCTTTGATGCACATACTGAATGTTTTTCAACCAGAAATCACACAGCAAACATGCCTGTTCCATTTTTATGTGCATAGGGTGGAAGAAAAACATAGAAGTGATACACCAGTAAAAGTGGTCCCAAATACCGCTCATTGGTGCTAATAAATGCCTGAGGAAAGTAATGCTACTTAGAACTATTACCTTTGCACCTCTTAAAGGAACTTGGTAGGTAACATAACCACTTAATTTTCGGTAGACTGCTAATACATGGTTAAAACAAATCTGAGCTTTTGCTGCATTAAGTAAAACTGTTCTTTTTAAAGACACAAGCACAGTGACACTGTGCACTAGACACCGTAAGAAGAAAGAGACATAGAGCTCTTGAAAACGATGACGCTATGCAGGATTTCTTGCAAAATCAGAAGTGATCATTATCAAACTCTGGTTTGCAAGGCTTGAACAGAATGGGAGAGGAAAGAGAAACCTGTAGTCCTTTTTTGAGAGCAAACATGGATAGTAGTTACAAAGGGAGACGTGTGGAAACAAATCCTCATATTGGCCAACATCTGAATTATGCACTGTTGGATTAAAAAAAATAAATGCTAATAAGGTACAAAATACTTTTTATCTTAAATTAGGAGTGTTATCCTGAATTTCTATGTAAAATACAAAATCCAATTCTTTATGAGAGGGCATGTACAAATACAACACATACATAATAAGAAATTATAAAGTAGATCCTGAAAGTGCTATCCCTTGCCTTGTTACACGGAGTAGCATTAGATGAGGAGCAGAGGGAGACAGGAGTGGGCTGATCGAGTTGACAGGACAGCAGCCAGGCAAATGGAGAAAACAGGAAATTGTTTTTTACATTCAAAACTTGAAAAAGGCCGCCATGTTGCTTGGTACTGCACAGGCTAGCAGAGAGCTTAGAAGAATGAAAGACTAAAAATCTCAAGCCCGAGATGGACAGAAATGGCAGACTGCATTTTTATCTAGGGTTGATGTGTTTGAACTGTGTTGCAGCAGCATGGCAACCTCTTCTTCTGAAGGAAAAGACTGAGAACGAACTCGGAGGTGGAAAAACGTGTAGTGTGCATTCATCTTACCATTTTAGTAGCTGTTATTTAAATTAATACTTCGTTACTCTGAAAGGGAAGAGAGGATTGTCATGAGGACAAGAGGTTATTAAAGCCCTGGCCAGAAACATTCTGGATGGGTGAAATGACAGCTTGCGCACCAGAGGAGTTGCCCTGGCATGGTGGCCCAGTACAACTGAAAACATGCAACACAGTACAAATGCTTGGAAATGGTTAATCAGCATGAAAGTGGCTGCAGCTGTAAATGGCTCTGGTCATCTGAGGGCAGGGGCTGGCTGCTCAATGGGCCTGGCAACAGCGGGGGAGGAGGGGGGCCGCAAGTCTCCCCAAAGAAAGGTCTTAAACTGAAGTCCTTAAAAAAGGACAGGCCTTAAACTGAAGAGAAACATGCCTAATGCATCCTGAAACGTACTCCTCATGCCAGGTGGGGTTTACTGCTTCTCGTCCTGGGTGCCCTCTCAGACCAGCATGGGGTCCTGGGCCCAGGTGTGCCTCCCACATGGGCCTCAGGCCCTGACGAGGGGCACCTGTGCCTGTGTCTGGGCAGGGCTGTGCTGGGCAGAGGAGGAACGGCAGCCATGGCCGTGCCCATGACTCTGCCTTTGCTCCTACCAGGGCCGGTGAAAGGTGATGGAATCTGGCAATGAGCAGTCCTCAGTGCCTGCAGAAAAGGTGAGGCAGTGGGGCAGAGCTCAGTGGCCAGGAGAACGTTTTATTAGGGGAGAGAAAAAAGAAAGGAGAGAAATGAGTCCTCAGGATCTCCTCAGCTGGGGTGTGAGGCTGAAAACCTGTGTGGGGACTGCGACCCTCGAGGGTGACTGAACACCGACTGGCAATGGATGGTGTTAGGAGCCACCGAATGGGCAGCAGCAAGGGTCTGCGTTGGCTGGGAGCTAAGGTTGGTCAGAGGAGGGCTTCCACTTGCAGGAGCTCCCCGGGTGCAGCAGGACTCTTCTGCACCTTGACTGAGGAGAAAGCAGAAGCTGCCAGAGCGTGTGGGGTGTAACCCGGTGCTCGAAATGGGATTTTGCCCAAGGAAGTTCCAGAAGGTAAGTGAGGGGCATACAGAGTTTGGCGGATAGTGTTGGAAGTTTTGATATGATGGTGTAATTCCAATAATTATTGTCCTCTAGAAACTGCTAAAACATGGAGGGCTTTTGGACAGTAATAGTTCAGTATGCAGCAGTCTTTTAGCGTGGTGTTTTGGGAATATGGTGTGCTTGAGGGTATGTTCTGTTCTGGATAGTTTGTCTGCAGCCTGTGCTGCGAAGATATTCAGAGATGTCTTTTGTGTTAAAGTACCTACAACCTGAAATGGAGGAATTCCCTGGTGATTTTTTTGTGTTCCGTTTAGCATGTCACCTTCGTCTTGCTTCATACGGAGCTCTGAAGTATGTGGTGTGAGACTCAAATGCTATGATTCAGGTGATGAACTCAGCCCTGAGAAGGGAAGTTTCTACTTACTATTCTAATAGTTGTTCCAAGACCAGTTTCAAGACTGGGCAGTTAGTGTTTGAGATGTGTTGCGCTGCGCTCTCATGGTACTTTTTATGCAGAGTTGTTAAAGAAGCATGTGGATACCGCATCATGCTTGAGCTGATCTCTATCAACTTTGAGGTAGATTCAATGGTGTTTTCCCTTCCTTTAAGGATAACACCTAGAGCTTTGCAAAGTCCTACCAAAAGGGCTAATATGCTATAGAAATAGAAGCAAGCCAAAAGGTGGCTGCAGCTGTTGTTTACTACCTTACACATTTTGATTCCATATGTGCCTCTGTGGAAAAGAAGTGCTTCAGAATAAGCAGATAAAAATTACATGAATTGGAGAAAATACATACAGCTAACCCACCTTCGGCATCTAATTTCTACATTACAACAGAGCTTTTCTGTATCCAATCCCAGCTCCCCAAAGGATTTAGTGTAGATCAGAAATACCTCTGAGCCTAATCATGTCAGTGGAGTTCTTTCACAGAAAAATAAAATACCAAATCTGCACATATGCTGAACGTGTTGAAGTAGTGTAGAATAAAAGGAGGTTTGGACATTGTGTTAATGTGATGGGAAGAATATTTTGATGTTGTAATTTGCTTAAAAAGCATGTGTGAGTAATTGCTGCATGAGGCACTGAAGTCAGACTGACTGTTCACAGATGCAAACATTTCCATCTCCCAACCAAAGATTCCTGATTCATTTTGCATTGCAGTGTGTTATAAAGCACTGTTAAGTATTCAGCTTTTTCCTGCTGTTAACTATGTCTTATGTTTTATCTGGAAAATTTTTATGCTTCTGTCACCTTAGAAAAGATTTTTTTTTATTATTTTTTTTTTTTTTAATTCTGGTACCATTACAAACAAGAAATCTCCTGTGCTCAGAAGGGATAAGATGTTCCTCTCTATTCTGATCATGGGAGTAGTATACTTGCATACTTTGTATTTCGTGCATTACATATGCCATTGACATGTGTATGACATGCCAATCGAGGCAGAATCTTTTTACGTGTTGCTGCCCATGCAAACAGCTCATACTAGAAACCATGACTGAGTATGTGGCTAACTGAAGAAATTCCCTATAGGTTGCAGGTGAATGCTATAGATGGCTGTTTCAGGAGACACGAAGTAGGATGAAACCTACAGTTAGCCCTCTTTCTCTGTGCAATAGTATGAGTACATCATCTTAAACCACATTTTAAAGATCCCTCAGCTACTGTATTTTAATGGTTGTAGCAGTAAGTTGACAGAAGCATACCACCTTAAATGAGATGGATCTTTCTTTGCTTTGCCACAGTACTCTTGGATGTAGCTGACTCTCAGAAGGGATCAATTGCTCTGCTTTTAAGAGATGTTGTAGCCAACCAGTGCATTTCTCTGTGATTACATTAATATAAACAGCATATATTGGATATTACAGTACTTAGTTTGACTTGTAACTAACTTCCTGAATAGTATTGTCAACAATAAAAGTATCTGGAGTTCTCCATTTTCTTGGCATGTTGTTTGACAGGTCTGTTTCTTTGCTGTCATAGGTAGCAAAATCCAGGAAAACATGCAGCTGAACAGCTGTCATATATGTGGGAGCAGGCAAAGGGCTATTTTTAGTTCCTTTGGTTTTTTACTCTTGTTCCTGAATTTTTCTTTTTTTCTTTCTTTTTGGGGGTGGGGGTGGGGAGTGGGGTGGGGGGGTGTGTGAGTGAAATTATGGCCTGCTTAACTCTTTGGCAAAGCTCACGCTCAGTTCAGCAAAGCAGAGATTTCATCCCTCATGAAGGTTATCATATCTGTTAAATTGAGTTTGAGCTTTGGTCACATGGAAACCAATACTTGCTGTTATTATTAAAGTTGCTTTCCTTTTAGCAGTGTACTTTGGAACCATGTTTCTGTCCTCTCTGGGTTTACCATCATAATTTCCAAAAGACTGCGTTTTGGAAAAAGAACAAAAATAATACATGTTAATAACCATGGGATGAAGGAAAACTTCAGCTAGGTTTGAAAGTGACACCATAAATTTCTTTTAATTCTGTGGATTTATGATTTCACAAAAGAAATTACGAGATAGTGTTTGTTACAAGTAGTAATCAAGATGAATATATGATGCAGGAATTATTTTCTTGCAGAGTCAGCTAGTTTGATTGTAGCTCTTCACTAATGCAGCAACTATAGAAACTAGTTTATGCTTCACATGCAGCATGGTCTGGTTATCTGAAAAATACGTACGAAGCTTTTACGTCAAAGCATTCAGCAGTCTGAGCGCACAGCCAAAGGAGTGACCCCAAGATCTTCCTCAGGTGGGTTATGTTTATTGCGTTAAATGGGACTCAGTCCTTCAACACTTACTTACAGAGTCGTGGCTCAAAATAAACTCGTGTAGAGTCATAATTTATAATATAGCCTACAGAATTTTTCATAGTTATCTCTGCAACTATTTTTAAGTAAAACATATATTCCTACGTGTCGGGTCAATATTTAATGGCATGAGGTATAATGAGCAATTTCCCCTGGGTCAGCAGAGGCCTTGACTGAGGCCAAGATGCCAAGGGAGGACGCAGGTCTGTAGACCTGGGGCTGTGGGGACGCATGGGGCCCAAGTTGTCTGAAGAAGGCCTTATCTACTTGTGCCTGATCATATGGTCTGTAGCAAACACCCACCACAATGTTGCCCCTGTTGGTCTGCCTGCTGATTCTGACTCATAGGTGGTCAGCTGGCTCATTGTAGGTTTGAGGCAGAGCTCCATGCATTCCTGCTGCTGTCTCACATGAAGGGCAACTCCCCCTCTTCACCTTCCTGGCCTGTCATCCTTAAAGAGCCGGTGTCCGTCCATCATGGTGCTTCAGCTCAGTGATCTATCCCACCATGTCTCCCTGACGCCAATGAGATTGTAACCCTGCAACTGCCTGCCGGCCTCTAACCCTTCCTCTTTGCTTCTCAAGCTGTATGTGAGTGCACAGGCACTTCAAGGAGGCATCCAGGTGTGTTGATTTCCCAGAAAATGTAACATAGTGTGTTCATATTGCTCTCAGTGTCACTGAACATTTTAAGATAGACAGCTCTAGTATTACAAAATGGAGGCTGGCCCAGCGCATAGGATAGGAATATGTTCCTGAAGTGGTGTTCAGTACAGGGTGGATTTTTTGCTTCCAGTACAGTCTCTTAGAGTGACCATAATTATTTACAGCTAAGACAAACTTAAGTAGGGCTATATTTGCTCTCCTGAACTCCCGTGCTCTGAGATATCCACCTGGATAAGTAATGCAACTGAGAAGGATTCCCTTGTGTCATGATTCAATGCAGGACTGGACTTGATGGATCCCTCCAGTCAACTTACAGACCAGCTGAGCAGTTTGATTCCAAGAAATTCTTTAAAAGCACGGAGAAATTCAGATCGGTTGTTCTGGTTCAAGACAAACTCTAGTGAAGCCATGTGATGTAACTTACACCATTTTATGGCAAAGAAATTAATCATTCCAAATATTTTAGGAAGCTAGTTAGTGTTTACGTAAGTTTGACATGCTATGCAATGTGACATATGTCCTGTTCTAGCTTGGTTGCCAATGTGGTTTGCCAATGACATTTTTACTATGGGAGCAAGACACGCAATACTTTCAAATGCAGTTTTGCCATTATTTCTCTACCTCAGACCCTTCAGATGGAGATTTTTCATACGATTTGCATTGAAAAATAGTTTGCATTGCGTTTCATATGGTTTGCAATGCATATCGTGCATTGCTCTGTATTTGGGCATGGCTTTGTATTGGTCCTAGGGTCCCACTTAATTTTTCTAGTCTGTCCTTACAATGTGTCACAGATAAAACTGCTGTTTCAAGACACCACAAAAATGCTTCTGTGTCTTTGGCATCTGCGCTCTGCATGCCAGAACTATTTATTTAATTTACATTTTTTCCTTTTGAATATCCATTATTTAGAATGTAGAAACAGTAGCACATCCTCCTTTTAACTCTGGCTTTGATAAAGTTATAAACATTGCTTCTGAAGGGGCTGAGCCTCTGTTCATTGGAAAAAAAATTGCCATTTTTTTTTTGTGCACAGAGCAGCTAATTCTTATATAGGAAAAAAAGCCTTGTTTGTTATAAATACTGTAAGAGCTAGACTTATGTCAGCTGCTGTCATCTCTGTGAAGGGTGATGTGGTAGCAAAGATCCACAAGGTGTACAAATACGTTGGGGGAGTAGGGTGGTGGCATTATTGATAGTTTGGGTTTTGTTGTGGACTGTCTTTTTTTCTCGCCCAGCTATGTCCCCTTTGCTGACATAAAAAGCAAAAAGGATATTCCTAGTGGATATGAGCCCTACTAGTTAACACCTGAATTGGTACCATAGTGTGTGTTAAAGCAGCAAGCTCTTAAGTGCATTTTATAGATGGCATGATGAAGTTCAATCATCTTCTGTCACTAACATCTGAAAGACCTTTTCTTTCCTTTCTTCTTCCAGAAAAAAATTACATACTTTCTTGGGTGCTGAAATTTTTAAAAAAGATAAATTGGTAAGAAGTTGCTACATTTACATCAGAAGAAATAGACCGGGTGCTTTTGAAGTTTCTTTCATTTTCCCAAAAACAAAAATTCAGAGGCATGGTGAGGTCACCTTCATGATTTAAAACAAAACAAACAAATAAACACCAAAATGAAGCATAGACCATAGCAAAATAATACAGCGTTAGAATTCTATAAGGAATTTGCTCAGGCCCACACAGCCTCAAGCTGAATATGAAGTATTTGTATATTTAACCCATAGAAAATGGAACTAAATCCGGAGGTCCTAACTAAAATCGGTGTTCTGTAGTGGAACAAAGGCAAGACCTTGTGAATCAAGAGGCACAAGCAGCAGAGAATCGTACTTGAGTATCCTTTGCTTTTTATCTTAACGGTCAGTTTTCTCAGAAACTGAAACCAACCACATCTATATCCCAACATCAGATTTGAAGAAGCTGTAAATGAGGAATGCTTGTAAATGAGGAACGTTACATGAAGGCCTGTAGTTGTTCATTGATGCAGAGAAATCTCAACAGAAAGTGTTCTAAGCCTGGTGCTTGGCAATATGGGCAAATACACTATCTTCCTAAACTGCCTATTCCATAACAAAATACTGTTGTTGGTCATACCCAAGAGCATTTGCTGTCTCTAATGTCCTACAAAATATCTTGCTGCACCATAGTCAGGCTTTCAGTCTTGCGATGCTATAGTTTACTCCTAAATTATTTTTCTTTGTTATCCAAATATTCTACTTATTCTGATTATCCTGAATTTCTCATCTTGTCATCATTATCTAGGGAAGTTCTTGGCTCATAAAAGATGAATAAAGCAAAACTACTCTCTGTATAGTTTTTCTGGGTGGGTATTTCCCAAAAAAAAATTGTATTTCAAAATAATTTATGTACCTTTGTTCTAGATCTTCTAGTCCTTTGCACAGTAGAATCAAGACATCAGACAACACAGTATATTTTTTTTTCAGGTACATCTCTATGCACTGTTATCTTTTTGTATTCTGTATTTCAAAATATAGAAGAGATCTCCTTATTTACAATGAAAGTAGCTGCCACTTTGAATTTGTGATTTATTTTCTTTTTTAATGCTTTTTTGCCTTCTTAATATGAAACAGTTTCTAGACTGCAAATAGACTCCTCATTGTAGGAGATGAGTGTTTGGATGAGGGGGGTTTGGGTGTCATTTTTGCTTGTTTTCATTGATCTTTTTTTTTGCTGTTGTCTTTAGGAATCTTATTTGAGGGACAGTCTTGGCTTAAAAATTCCTTTTGCTGTTAATAATATCTCTGCTGTAGAGCATTTATGAAAGTGCTGCAATATTTGGTTTGCAACCAAACTGTTACTGTTTGGAAGATGAACTGTTTTGTTTTAATACTGATGGAAGTTTTTAGTTTGCTACCTTGTCCTTGAGTGTAACAAACACTGTTTAGATGGAAAGTTGAAAACGTTTTGGAATGTCTTCCTAAATGAATCCTAGGACTATACAGCATGTTTCTTAATGCTTTTAAGAGTATTCTTAGGTATCACTTCAGATTGTTAGACAATGTCCTTCAGAAATTTTTGCAAAATATTCAAACACAACTAGCGAGTGAAATTCACCACATGCTGTTTCATAGAAACAAATAATCTTAATTTCTAACTTTATAATTCCTAAAAAAATATGTTTTATGAGGACTCAAAACAATTCCTTTTTAACTTGCTCAAGTTTCCCAAATATCTTGTTCCAAATGTTTCCAAATTCCTTATTTGTTTTTATGCCAAACTTTGAGGTATCTGTAAAATTGGATTCCAAAATGTCAGTGCCATTATAGAGTATCCATCAAATTTGGGGCAGGGGGGAGGGAGGGAAGGAGTGACTACAAGAACCTAGTTTGTTTTCAAAGGACTTCACACACTCATGTGGTCTGGGACATACCTGAGGCCATGTTTCATCAGCCTTTGGTAATAAATTGAATTTAGCTCTTACTGGTACTAAATAATGCTGATCTAGACATGTGGGGTTTTTTCTCCCCCTAGAAACTTACTCCATCCCCCACCCCCAAAGGTTAAATGTGTTGCTATGCTGGGTATGGATATTTAGGCTTCAGCAGTGCCTTGTGAAATCTTCCACAGTGTGGTTTATTTGGGAGCAGGCCTTCTGAACCTAATTCAGTTTCTTGTTTTCAGTTTGTTCAGGAACTATTATTATAAGCTCTTCAATGTGGAAATAGTCATTGGCTTTTAAGGTGTTCTAACCTTGCCCTCTTTTTGCCTCTTTTCGTAACATCATTTAATGAAAAATGTTGCTTGCTGGGGTACGTTATTAGCTGTGGCTTCCCCTTTCTTCAGTGGTTATCCACACTGACTCCCTTAGTGTTCATGACAGAGACAGTCTTAGTTCACAGCCTCTACCTGCAGCCCAGCTTCCTCTCTCAGCTCTATGGGCAGCTGTCACCTACTGTGCTCAAAAGCAGAAAGGACAGTAGTACAGCCATGCTTCACTTACTTTCTACTACAGTTGGCAGTGAGAAAACGCTTAAAGTCCAGTCACCCTGCATATGTTCGTATTTTTATTTAGCTTTGTATAGTTCTTTCCTATGGCTGTAGGGGAGAACAAGCAAAACCTTAATATGTACCATGTTTCTTTAAATAAATCTATCTTTATTCCAGAAGAGGTTTCCAGAGTCATCCAGGAAGTTACAAAACTGTTCCTGCGTGATACTCTGGCACTTGCTATTAAACCCAGCTTTACATGCCTGGCTGCGCCTCCTGAAGTGTTACTTCTGAAGGCTACTAAGAAGTGGAAAAAAAGGATGTCAAATTAATCACACTGGTACAGGACTACCTAGGCATTAGAGGGAGAGCTGTGTGAAGTCTTCAGGTACTATCTTGGTTCCTTTTGGTCAGTGCACAGTTCCATCCTGATCTCCTGAGCCATTTGTGCCCCTGTCCTCATCTGCACCGCTCATTTGGTTCTCACTTGTATAGGCACCGCTAAGTCTGAAAAGGACTGCTTACCTAATATAGCAGGTAATTTTCAATATGAGCATTTTAAAGTCACGTATACTTAATCCTCCTGTAAATGAAAACATGAGAATCTAGAGCCACATAAGGAAGCACAGAGACATCCTGAGGAAGAAAATACGTGGCTTAAGAGCTCTGTTTTCTCACTTAGTCACAAAGAGGAGATAATTATACTCATTCTGCAGTGTGGAGGTGTTGAATTGCTAAAGGTTTCCTTAATACTAGAAAGTGATGACTCAGATGGGAAAACTCTAAGAAAAGACTGTCAATAGACTGCAGCATTTTATTCCTTCCTCAGAAGACGCTTCAAAAGGCAAAGGGCGGTGGCAGGACTTAATGTTCTTCAGGTAGCACTGGTGTCATCAGAGGGAACAATCCTGTTTCACTCCTTGTGCTTTCAACAGCATAGCAGTAAGTTACTATCGACCTTTTTTCCTGACCAGGGGACTCTGCTGCATAATGAAACCTGTATTTTGTTGTATTTCTCAAATGCAGAAATGGCCTTTAATTTGTAGGACAGAAACTTATATTAGCTACCTGCAAACTTCCTTTCAGAAAGTCCTGAATGACTCACGTGGTGATTTTCAAGAACATTCACCACTGCAACCTGAAATGCAGCTGTAGTACAGAGTTTGCTTTTAGTTTTATTCCAGTATCTTTCCTCAAGGGTAAGCCTCAGATAGCATCCTGCAGTTTATTGAACATAAATGCCTTGACCATATCAGCAGAGGGAAGTGTGTGTTTTTCTGCTCCGAGTTATTTATACTTTGATAATGAATTTGGAATTGTTTATAGCTCTCCACAGGGCCCAAATTATATGAATAGATGGAAATGCAAATGTTCTTGTTCAAAACAGCAGTAAGTATGTTCTTAACTTGTTAACTCAAATGGAACTTAATTATGGTAGACGTGTATTTACTGCTGTTCTGAACTGAGGTCAGTAAGACCTGGCACTGTCAAGATAGTTTTTGACTTGGTTGCTACAAAATGATTTATATAGGTGAAAGAAAAACTTGGTTTTTGTTTTGAGTCCTAGGTCTCTCAATGTATTATGATTAGTATCTTGAGAGCATAGTTCTCAATATATTCTAAAGGATTTAGTTGTAAATCTCTGTCCTTGTACACTTTTTCAAACTAGCCTGATACGTAAAAACTTCTGCTTATAGATGTTTTCTGTATTCAAGAGAGAATTTACTGAATTCTCTGAATACTGTATTTACCTGAATCAGATAAATGCAAACTGCATTTACCTGATTTCATTCAAATAATGTTAGAAATGTGCTTCAGTTGAATCCAAGCTTTTTCAAAGTTCAGGAATACTCCTGAACATATCTGGGGCTTCAAGGGGAAGGAACTGTGAAGTTTGAATTCAAACCCAAATATTTGGAAAGAGCAGACATAAGTTGTAAACCCTGTAACAAATACTATGGAAAAGGAGAGGTATCCAGTTGGATCCTCTTGAAGTTCACTGTTAATGGCTGTAGTTGTTCATCAGACTGCAGTAATATGTATGAATCGCACCTTTATTCTTGAAACAGACTATTTGCTTTCAGGAAAGGAAGCTTGTCAGGGGGAAAGCAGCCCTGTTTTTCTATATATCCTTTGATACTCATGGGTATTCTGGCACATGGGGTGCAGCCTTTCTGCAGTAACAGGCCCAAGTCACGGTGAGCAGAAAGCATAGTCTGGCTGTGCCCTTGATGAGGGAGCTGATCTTGTTACGCTGTGGTTTGTCTAGAAGAGCTCAAGCCTTGTACTCTGGGGGTGGCATTTTTCTTATTTATTTGTTCTGTGTTTAGCCCTGCATTTTTACGTGCTGGCTGCAGGTCAGTCATTGCTCAGCCAGCAGCTGTACTGGCCAATTCAGAGAGTCACTAAGATGAACTAAAATGTTAGTTTGTCTGTTCATCCCTAGGCTTCCCAGGATTTCCAGCAGTAAATCTGGAAAATACATCTAATCCCACTGAAGCATTCACCAGCTTTTTTGACATGAAGGATCGTGTGGTGGCCATTGTGATTTGTGTGCAGCAGTAGAGTCTCTGGGACACAAACCAGTGATTAGGAGCTGTGTGATTTGGGGGGAAAGGGGAGAGTTTGTTTGCTATTTCTGGATTAGGGAAGGAAGGCAGTTAAACTTTATATTAATGAACTGACTAGAGGAAACAGACCCAAAATCCAAAAATCCTGCCAAATATTAACTTTTTGTTGATGGTAGAATTTGTTCAGTTTATACACCTGCTGTAGAAGTGCTCTTTATCAAAAGCTGACTCATTTCCAGAGGTGAATATAAGCCTCTGGCCAATAATAGATAGAATAATAGGGAGAAACAAAAACAAAATCACAAGCATCTGTCCATAATGATTTATTCGCATTTTCATCCACATCGAAAGCAAATGTTTTGATTAATTTGCCGCAAGTTTTTCTCTTGTTTTCCTTAACATTTTTCTTTATTATTAGATTTACATCTTAATACAAATAGTCTGCTATATATATCTAGATACATTGTTTCACTTATAACAATACAATTAGAAAGAGAGATGAAGTTGAAGATAGCTACTGAGATACAATAAATTAAGGTTTATCAATTTTGTTTTCAGGTCACTAGTGCCTCTTAACTATGAAAGATAGAAACCCAAAATTTCATCATAATGTTTTCCGTGTTGTAGAGATGGTGGTGCTGACAGAAAAGTTGATGATGGCAGAGTAAACTTTAAAAAAAAAAAAAAAAAAGGAAAGAGAGAAATACTTGTGATTTCTCTAAAATGCAATGGAAGGGGATCTCTCCAAGTGTTGTGCTATACCTTTTTATCCATAGATATGGTACACAATGGAAGCATTTGGCTCCAGAATGATCTTGCCAAATAAACCAAGGGGAGATTTGAGAAGTTTGGTCTGATGCTGTAACTCCTTGTGAACTTGGACTCTCTTGCAGAGCTGGTGTGGGAAAACTAGGAAGCCTCCGTGCACAAGCAAACAGATAGATACTCCTTGCTAGGCTTTTTTGTTTATTTAAGTGTTCTGAACTGTTGGATCCAGTTTGGGGTAGACACTGAGGAAAATCTAAAGCGGTATTACTTGAGATCTTATGACTTGTTTCCACGAAACTTGTGCAGTTGTATGTTTCATATACCAGAATAAACATGTTGACTGTTGGGTGCTTCCCTTTGGAAAAATGCCTGGCCCTTAACATCTTTTTTGATCTGCCCGCTGTTAGCGCTTTCCCAGCAGCTGATGTCAAATGAGCAGCTCTCTTCCAACGATCTGAAATGAGCAGAGTGACGCTTCCTTTCTCCCGCTCCCTTGCTGCGTGCTGGGAAGGGGTGGCTGGCTCTGGCTGCGTGCACCAGCTCCTGCCTCTCGGCTGTCTGTCGGAGGGGACCAGCCTCCACTTGGCCTCCTGACGGGTGCTTCCAGAAGAGGACTGCAGAGGCAAATTCCATCCAGGCTTACCTTTGCTCTCCAGGACAAGCTAAGCAATTCTCACCAACTGTTCTGATCTACCGGAAGTAGCTCTAATTTATTTAAATGAATAGCATAGCTGACTCTCCTGTTTGCTGTCTGAAAAGCTGGATCCTGTTTTCCATGGCCTCACTCCTCCTTCCACCCCCGTTCTCTCCTCCTTTCCCCAGAGGAGGACAGCGCTGCCATACGGCATAGCAATCCTCAGCGCTGGAAGTGGCCAGTTCAGGACAACTGGAAAGGAATTTGAGCCATTACTGGAATTCTAATCTCAGACTCTTCTAGAAAAGAGCTTAACAGCTTTTTGCTTGTCCTCTTGGGTCTGATGTTTGACAGGAAATGAGTTTGAAGGGTTCAGGAGCAGGTCACAGAACTTGCCTTGCTGCCAGCTGCTCTGCCGACCTTAGCAGTGTGTTTGCAGAAATCTGATACACTTGCTTATTATTAAAGCCTTTTCTCTGAGAAAAGTTACTTCCAAAGCCAGGTCCTACCAGACGTATTGCTAGCATATTGCATCCTCGCCTCTCTGAATTCTTCTCCACTGACACTTGTTATGACCTAAGGCTCCAGCCATGTGAAAAATGCTGTTTTGTAATTCAAGGCAGAGTGAACAATTGTGTTTGCAGGCATGTTTATGTTTGTCTTTTGCAGCACTTATTTTGTTTGTCCTTTAAATGCCCATCTGTGGGATCTCAAAAAAAAAAAAGAAACAGATACTTTCCTGATCTTGCATAATTAATGTTAGACTTCATAAAATACCTCAAATCTGGTCTCGAGAAAGTAATTTTAATGGATGGGCTGACTGTTTCCTGTGTAGCAGCTGAGAAGTATATTCCCAAGCAATTTTAAAAATAAAGCAGCCTCCATACTTTCTTGGAATCCTATTGGCAAGTCAGTGTTGCTCAGACTAGTGCAAAGTTCAAATAGGCCATGGAGACTGATGGCATGTCCCTATTTCTTCACTGTATATCTGATTTAGAAATTGCTTTCCAAAGTAAAAAATATCAGAGCAGGGCAGACCAGATTGGGACAGTGTGGAAGCCCAGTGATGGAGCTATGCTGGCTGGAATATTGCAAATAAAATCTGTAGCAGAAGCACCCTTGATCACCTGCTTTGAGAATGCTACATCTTCCCAAGAGGACAGTTGAGTAGCTTTGTGTGTTATCCTGTACAGGGACATGTCCAGAGAATAATCCTTGCACAGAGCCTCTACTTTGAAGCCAGGATGCTTGCTTTTCTCCTCTTCTTCCTCCTGCCCAAGAAGTTTAGGTGTTCTTGCAAAAATAATTAGGGAGATGAAATTAAAATAACACAAAATATGTGAGACTGACTGGCTACATCACTGCGGTTTTTAGTGTCTTTGTCTTTTTATTTCTCTCTCATGTCTTCACTTCTGTAGGAATTTGGCTCATCTGCAGCTTCTGCTGCTTTAATACGTTGGTCAGTTTGCACTGCAGCTCAGCCTTCTTAAATGTCCCGCCTCTCCAGAATCAGTGTGTGCTGGAAAACAAAATGCATGCAAATTGACTGACAAAAAACAGACACATGGAACACATAAATGTACATTATTTTGAATTCTAAGTTTAACTGATGAAAAGTCTTCCAGAAATCTTGAACAACTGAAATGGGCTTGCAAGCTCAAAAGACCTATCATTCATGGATAACAACTACTTCAGCCCTAATCATTTGTGGTTCCTGCCCCAGTTTAAAAATTACTGTGCAGACCAGTCTACTATTAATGCAGAACTGAATAGTAACCCTCTGATTCAACAGTATGATTACCAGACTTGATAGCACTGAGCACAAATAAGATGTACCTTTTGCTTCAGCACTACGATGTACAACACTCTATAGAATAGAAAAGCCAGGAATTAATAAAAAGTAGGATTCTGACTTGACACGTTTCTGGTCTCCTTGTCCTCCTTAGGGGTTCTTAAAAGTCCTCCTGCCTGCCCTTAGCTGCACTATTTGAAAGAAGCTACTTCTATCATAACAGGAGCTCACATTTAAATAAAAGAAGAGTGGAAATGTACCAAAACTATGATATTACTTTTTAGTGCAATGACTGCTGTGAGTATGGGTAAGTAGAATAGGCCATGAATGGCACAGATAATGCCAAAGCCAGTTTAAGAAGTTGAAGCTTACTGCCCACTCAGGACCTCCTTCCCATAGGATACAGACAGGTTTTTCCCATGTAAGAGCTGGAAAGGCAGCGGGGGAGAAACCCACCACAGAAAAGCAACAACAAAAGCCAGACTTCCAGCAGTATAAAGTGGCAGCTCAAATTCACATGGGATCCAAGCACTCACTTTGGTGCCACAACTGAGTCTTCAGAGTAGAGAATGTTTGGGCACTAAGAATCACTGGCTTTTAGATACTTATGAACTGCTATCCTTTTCTGTGGTGCAACAGTAGTTTTGGATGCTCTCTGTATATCGGGAGAGAAGCGTTCAGCATGTGCAAGAGAGAAACTTTGGGGCAGCATGGATAGGGATTAGGCACACTGGAGTAAGTATGGACATAAGGAAAGCAGCTATGTTAATTCTTTTTCTAGATGAAAGGAAACATGGGAACAACCTTAGCAGCAGGAGTCACTACTAGCTTTAGAATCAGAAAAAAACATGTAATTATTTTTTTTCTTAAATAGCTGAAGGATGCCTTGTTGAGATAGGCCTAATTAAAAGATTTCCTTCCATAAACATCACTATTTCTAAGACCTGTTTTGAGTACAGACATGGGAGGCGATTTATGTTCCATATTTCCTATGAACAGTTTAGGTTATAAAGAAATGAACGTGCCTGTTAGTACAGCAATAATAAAGTTGTAACATACCTCTGTAGTAAGGCTGGATGTATCTGGAAGAGCATCTGTTCCAGCCATCCAATAAGGATAAATATTTATTCTCCAAAATAACAAAATCGCCAAAATTATCTAAATTAATAAAGTGCTTCTGCCTAGTTCCTAGAGAATATCATATCCTCCTCATTAAGGAAATGGAAAAGTTGACTTGTATTCATCTGTAGGTAGACTCCTATGTGAAGTATGATGGAGACAACAATGAGGCTGAAGTTTGGCTTAGAGCATACTGAAATGAGAATGACACAATTGGAGGGGAGACCTTATAGTAGCCTTCCAGTACCTAAAGGGGGCTTACAGGAAGGATGGGGAGGGACTCTTTATCAGGGAGTGTAGTGATAGATGAGGGGTAACAGTTTCAAACTGAAAGAGGGTAGATTTAGATTGGATATTAGGAAGAAATTCTTTACTGTGAGGGTGGTGAGGCACTGGAACAGGTTGCCCAGAGAAGTTGTGGATGCCCCATCCCTGGAAGTGTTCAAGGCCAGGCTGGATGGGGCTTTGAGCAGCCTGGTCTTATGGGAGGTGTCCCTGCCCATGGCAGGGGGGTTGGAGCCAGATGATCTTTAAGGTCCCTTCCAACCCAAACCATTCTATGATTCTATGAATTCAATGCTAGAGAAAGAGATGGGAAGAGGGCAAAAACTCATCTCAGTAATTTGATTTACATCCAGCATGTAGTGGCAAAAGCTACAATAACCTGGTTCTTTGTTAATGGTGACCTGCCGAGACAAGGATGCAATACCACTGTTCCTTTAAACCATTGTAAATTGGCCATGACTTTGCTGAGGGCCTTCATAAACTTGGGGTTAAGAAGTGAGAATCCAAAGACTCTAACTCCTTAGTGAAAGGGTGGCCATCCTTCCTGACCAGTTTACCAAAATATCTGTGTGGCAGGGGCCACAGGACATGCTTCATTTTTACATCTGTGTATCCAAAACCAGAGAACAGATAGCCTCCAAAAGTAGCTCACAGAAAGGAGAAAGCAATACCTCTCCAGAGGCCTTATCTCCCTGTTGCAGGGGGTGCAATTCTGCTTACAGCTTTACTCTAATCACTGTCTCAGCACAGCACTGGTGTGGTGGTGTGTTCCTGTAGGCACAGCTCTGGATGCGTGTCAGCCCTGTGAACATAATTAGCTAATTCTTTTGATCATTCAGTTGTTCCTCTGCATGGTAAAGAGCTAAGAACTGCAACTTCTAACTTCCTCTCTGCTGTCTGACTTTTTCTTTAAATTTTTAGGTAGATTAGCAAAGTACTCTGATAAAACAAAATCAAAAAGGAAGTTCAGTCTTCAAAAAGTTAGACAGGCATGTTTGTAGAGGAGCTTCAGAGCACAGACAACTACTGACCCAGTGAAGTCACCTGGATGGAACCGCTGAATATTGCTTCACTGCGTACGGTATGGCTTTGGGGATTCTTTTGCTTATGTTTTTGTGGTTTTGCTTTCTTAAAGAACATTCCATTTTACCGCAATGGAAGCTGAGAAACCAGTACTGTTCTTGACTGGGCCTTTGTTTCAGAAAGTTCGTATCAGGAAAAAAAAAAAAGGTGACCCAAAAGATAATAATGATTCCAAGAATCGTTAATTTTCCCCTTCTGGACAGAGGCCTGAAAAAACTTGCTTGTAAAGGCAGAATTTCAGGGGAAACTCCAACTTAGAGTCATCCTTGACTTGCAAGCCAAACAACTGTAAATGATGAACTAAGAGCAGTTTAAGTCAATTCTGCATGTGGATTCTCCTGGTTTTGTCATATGCTGTGAGCTTTTCACATTTAAAGGTTCTCTTCACTGTTTTAAAAGAGCTACACAAAAATCAGAGGAAACAATGACTTTGACTGTACACAAAGTGTTATCAAATGTGCAGTATCACTGGGGCGGAGAGAAGGAGCAGAACGCTATTTTCTATTGTCGCCTCTAGTCATGCTGGGTATGCTAACAGTAAATGGGTGGAAAAAAAATGTTGAGAACAAATGTTGTTTTCTTAAATTGATGGTATTCACAGCAATTTACCCTTGAGTGCTGAGATGCATTGAGTTTTTACTACCTCATGGGGTCTGTGATTACCTTAAAGGAAAATGATGATTAAATATATTTTTCTGAAACAAACTTGATTCTTCTTGCACAGCCACTTTGGTAATCATCTCTTGTGGCCCGATCGAAAAAATCCAGTGGAGCTGCAGTGGGATTCATTTCATTGACTTCAATAAGCTCTGGATCAGACCCATGGGGAATGAAGAATGACTTTCCCCTAATCTCTTAAATTCTTCTCCTCTCTCGTTCCAAAACGATTACAAAACTGGTGAAATGGAAGGAATAGTTTCTCTTGGTCTCGTGTTCTTCATCAATCTTCGGGTTTATTTTAGGCTATAAATCGCCCTAATCATGGATGCTTTCTTGTTTTTGTCTTACAATGTTTAGCTGCAGAAGGCCAAAATGCATGTTTACTGCCATTCTGCAGCTGCTGTTGTACTGAGATTGTTTATCGCATAGTGCCTGTCTGTTGTGGCTTCTTAGCCATTTCACAATCTAAGAAGCTCAAAACTCCTTAGTAGAGTTTTCAAAGTGATAAGAGAACTGAACCACAATGTCCTGGGAAGGAATCTATCAGACTGAAAAAGCTAGGGTTTTTTTCTCCTTTTGCTGAGGGCCAGCATAATAATAGCAATTTTCTGTGGCTGTGCCGTCTTGCAGTGCTACATGCCCCACTTCATTGCTGGCAAAGCAGAAATGTGCAGCAAATGGTTTGCTTAAGGGTTTGCATGAGGCCAGTAACAAGATACACACAGTGGTTTTATATAGTTGCATTGTATATCCACAAACATTGTGCAGTGAATACTGTCATTCTGCAGCCAAAGTGCTTTTAGCTATGTATCACTACAACTGTCCAGTGTTGCAGTGTTTCCAAACAAGTGTTGGGCTCTTTACCCAGGCTTCCTGAGATGTGTTGCCACTGCTGTGTAAGATCCTGGGACTTTACACACTGTGCATTGTGGCATCCAACTGCAAGATGATGGAATTTTGAAGCTTGGAGTGAAATTTAAATTCCCATGATTCTTCTTATCTCACATCCATCTTGTTTTTTGCAACCCAGCCAGCACCAGTTTAAAAACATTGGCAAGCACTGAGATGTTCATGGTGATGAATGTAAACAGGCTGTTGCAAACATGTCTGAAGACATGCAAAGTTTTCAGGACCAGGGCAACAAAGACACCAAGCACACAGAACACTACCCCTACCCCTTATCGGGGCCTTGCTCCATGGAGCGTGGTCTGTCCTGGGCAGCCAGTGATGACTACTAGCAGGTTAGTTTTGTAGATCTGGGACTACAAATGGGTAAAATCCCCTGTGACCAAAGCCCTCTGGAGGGGTAGTGGGGGATTTGTTATGTAAATACAGTTCTCCCCTTGACTCATTCTTCTCCATCCTTAAGCATACCATGAGCTAGCTGCTGACTATCTGTGCCAGGAAGAGCAGCTGACTGACTATTGCATAGAAGCCATGTGCTGCTGTCATGAAGATGTGTGAGGCTGAACAATCCATAATAGGTACTTACAAGTCTGTGCACTTGTTTGCTTTGGATGACTCTGTTGCTTACACTTGGAGCCCCTGGAATAATTCCATAGAGAAGGGCCCACAAAGCCTGCAATTGCAGGTTCACCTGTGTTAAGGTATAGCGATCTTGAGAAGCCCCTTCTGCTAGGCTTCCCACAACCATGCTGGTGATTCTTGGCCTTGTGACCTTTGGCTGTGTCCCTCACTGCTACTGCAGAGGAAAGACTAGGTTTTTTGCCCGTTGTGTCCATGTCAGGCACGTCACCACCAAACTTTACAGTGACTGCATGAGCTCTTCTGCAGAACTTTTCATGGAAGAAAAAGGGCTGCAGTCTTATGCAACAGATAGGGGAGGAGGCTGGCAGACCCTGAAGGCAGACTTATCCTATAGCAATTCAAAACACTAAACAAATGCTGCCACAACCGGACTATAGTCACTCCTGCTTTGAGGCTTAGGACTGCTCATGGAAAAATGTGCGTTGTGCTTTGTTTGGCACTCATCCCGCATGTTAATGTTGTGATGTATAGCCTCCATCCTCCCCTTAAGTGTGTGGCTGGAGTGGTGAACATGCAGAAATGCTTTATATGGGGGAGGGTTCATCCTTTGTACAGAAAGAGAAGATTTCTAATAATAAACACATTTTGTGTGGGTGTGTGGTGAGTTGTTTGTTTGCTTGGTTGTTCATGTTTTTCCTAAAGAAATTATTTGTGAAAGATCATAAGTATGTGTCCTCAGTGCAGGCTGGTCATTGAATGCTAGAGATAAACTGTCCCACTGGTAGGAGTCAGAGTTAAGTGCCCAGATTTCTCTTTGCCATCACTTCATGCAGCAATGCATGACAGTGTGAGCCTGGTGGCAGTGTGCCCCAGAGGAGGATGGCTGCAGAAGCAGGGGCTTGCAGAGGATGCCCAGGCTGCAGTTTGCAATCTGTGGAGGACTCTTAGAGTCTGAGACCCTAGCTGGGTGAAGCAGGCTGACTCTTTGACCTCTGCAGCAGCTGCGTCAGCAAGGCCACTTCTCTGTCCCCTGTTTTTGCTTCAGGAACCCTTTCCTCCACTGCTCTGTCTCTTTATTTGCCTCCTGGGATGCCCTTGCGAGCATTTTGTACATGTCGTCATCTCTGGAGCTCTTCTTTTTCCTACGTAGATTGGACAAGTATTTGCTTAATGACAATAGCAGCCCTGTCCTTAGTTGCCATGAGTTGTCAGCTGTTGGGGGGAAGGAGAAAATGAGCTATTGTAAGAATGGTGCTTTCATGCCAACTGGAACAAAGAGCTTGGGTTTCTCCCCCTTCCCCCTTTGTTTTAGCTTTCTGGTTCTTCCCAGTCTTGGAGACTTTTTCAAAATCTTTTGCCTGTGAAGAATGGGGAGCATCAGTCTACCTTGAGGAGAGGAGTTTAGAGAAATTCAGTCCAAATCAGACTAATGTCTGCATCTCTTCTTAAAGAGCATGTTGTGGCAAGGGGAAAACAATGGTGCACGCAGAGGCAAGGTGGTGTTTGTTTGCACATTGGTACTGGCTGTCCTTACTTAAGCAGGTATCCCTTTTCCAAAAGGCATTGGACAAACGGAGCTGTTGCACTGGAGTGGAAGGACATCAGTGGCTCTGAATGGTACCATCCATTATGAGTCACTTTGAGAGAACTGCACTGCTGTGCAGTTCTGTCCCTAAATTAGATTTCCTTAAGGTTGCTCTTATTTTTTGGTTCTCATACCTTTCCCAACAACTGCAGTCAGCATGAATTGCACAACACTTAAGTGACCAAACAGTTCAGAAAGACATATGTGAAACCCTAGTAGTGCTTTGAATCATTTGTATTTTTGCAATCTCTGGCTGCTTTTTTTTAATCCTCAGCTGCTTCTTTGCCACTAGAGTTAGAGCTTGTATTCCTGTTCTGTTAATTGGTGCAGTGCTGCAGACTTCAGTTAGGTGGCCATGTAGGGTGGAGGGGAAGAGAGAGTGTTAAAAGGAAGGTGGTGTAAGCAGCCAGATGGTACATGGCAGGACTGAGCAAGTAAAGTGGTCATTCTCGTTCATCATTAAAGGGGAATCCAGAGAGCCTGTACTTCTTCCAGCATGGCCTCTACTTGGACTGAGTGAGAGATACTGCTTTTTGTTAAAAAAGAATATGGGGATAGTGTCGATAAATACAGCAACACCTGTAGGCTACCTAGAACCAAGCTGCCTTAATGATACCACTGGAAGGACAAGAGGAGCTCTGACATAGCAGAAACATTCCCAACTCCAGCTCTGCTGTGCGTCTTGTTTCGCTCATCAGCACCATGGTCTTCAGACCATCTCTTCTCTGGCTGAACATACTGAGGTTGAGGGTTTCAGTGTTAGGTTGGTTCTGTTTGGCTCCCCAGTCACCTGCATCAGGGACAGTTTTCTTCTATGACACCCACAAAATGCTGTGATGTGTTTTATTGGAAGTATATCCCAGTTCAGGGAGCAGTAAGGTCTGAGTTTCTATGAACACTCGGGTCAGCTCAGGCTCTGTTCCATCCTGTTGGCCGCTTTTGGCACTATTATCTGGATAACTGCTTTTGTGCATTTGTTCCTCACAGTGGCTGCAGCTCAGATGTATGCTGCTGCTCACCTCTCCCCAGAGCAGGGAAACCAAAGGCCTAGGCGCTGCACTGGGCAGGGGCACGAGCCATGACTGCTTGTCCTGGCAGGATAGGGAACGCAACATAGCAATCAGGAGATCCTCATAACTGGATCTGCAATAAAAGGTCCCAGCTGCCCATTGACACTGTCTGTGAGGTGAGCTCTGGTCGGGATGATGGTGGCACTGTGACATGCCTGGCAAAAATTACACAGGCTGCTGGGAGAACCAGGGGGATGTGGAGTGGGACCAGTCTCCCGCTTCTCTGGAAGAAAATTGAACTCCTGTCTCCCCCATGCACAACTCACAAGTAGCAGCAACAAAATTTGAATTCACAAGCAACTTTTGGGGATTTGGGCTGTTGGTTATATTTGTTTTGTTGTTGTTTAAATGGAACGTTTTTCTGATCAATGCATGGTAAATTACAGCTACAGATAAGTTCTAAAAGCTGATATAGTGTAGGTCATACAGTCTGCTGATAGAAGCCAGGCATTGGGTTATATTGAGGATTTGTCACAGACTGATCACAGTTTAGACTTTATCCACTGTAGGTTTAGGTCTGATTCTAAAACTGTAATTTGTGCATGTGATCTCTTCCCTCCCTGAAGCCTCATTAAATGTATATTTTAGTAAATTACTTTGTTTCTAATACAGTTGACTGACCCCTAGTGCTTAATGGAATTTTTTGTAACACGAGTGTTGGAGCTGCAATGGTATGATGGATAGCATCAAACTGTAGGACAGCTTGTGAGATGCATCAAATGTGAAGTCAAAATGTATGCATATATGAAGGACAAATAGCCTCCAGCAATAAAAATAGTTCCCTATTGCCATATGAGTTAGTATATCACAAGAGCATTAATCAATAGGTTTATTCCAGGAATTATTCTAGGGCTAAAGGGCAATCTGATCATCAGCAGAAGGATATCGGTGCTGCCAGAAACAAAGCTGCAAACAGCAGAGGAATTTGAGAAAATGCATTCAGTACTGTATTTGTAATGGATTTACATATTTGTGTAACTGCAGAATGAATTAATTATATTCCCACTGCTTACAATACAAGGAAATCTGAGAAGATAATCTTTTCCACTGATGATGATAATAAATGTGATCTGTATTAAGTAGTTAAAAATTATTTGAGCCAAAATTCCATAAAAATTGGCAAATGATGTATGGGCAGTTTTTCCTGAAAACTGGCAAGAAAGTGAACTGAAGGAGTGTTGCTGGAAACCTGTATGTTTAGCTATACTTCTAATGCTGCTGGAAAAATCCAGGGGGTTTTATGCTGGCTTATACAAAAAACATGTAAAATGATGAAACGTTACAGGAAACTGAAATTATTTCCCCACCACCTTTACGTTGCTCAATGCAGCTGCCGTGCCAGCCACCCTGTATGGGGGCCAGGAGGCACGGCCGCTTTGTCAGCACCCCTGGGTTCCTCCATGCCAGGACTGGGACAGGGGTACTGCGGTCAGCGGGGCTGTGATTGCTTCTGGTCTGCGCCACCAGCCCCTGGTGCCTGGGAAATACCTCCTCAACAGCTCTGTCAATGTTTTTGGGTCGGGGAGGCTGAGATGTTTCTTTCGGAGTCCTGTGGGAGTTTTTAGTATTTCCAAAACAAGGTGGTTTTTTTCCCCCATTGATTGAGAGGGGAAGCTTTCAAAACCTTATGTGGTTATATAAAATAAAGACATATCTTGATATGTATGTTTAGAGCTATATGTATCTGTAAAATAAAGATATCTCTACACATACGTATTTAGAGATGAGACTAAAGCCAAATCTACCTTTTAAGCCCCGATTGCCCCTGTCCCTTTTCAGCCAGCAGACACGCAGCAAAGCCAGCTGCAGAGATAAAGAGTCAGCCTCCCTGCAGCAGAGTGATTAAAACCTCCCGATCTGAACTCCCGCAGAATCCCAGCACTTCTGATCCAGATCTGAGCTTGGTGGCACAAGCCTGTCTAGCACTAGTGCAGATAGCTGAACCACTACAGCAATCACGGCTGAGCGCTGGAAAATGGAAGAAGTGAGTCACATGAGGGAGATGAAAGCCAACGCTAAGTGCTGTGATTATTCTATCAAAACGACTGCTATAAACATGTCTTTAAAAAAAAAATCCTTAGCTAAACAATACCATCAGGTGATACTAACTGGTGACACTTTCTAATCTGGGATTGTGAACTAGCTGGCTTTGTGTATGCTTTGCTTTGCAGCAAACTGTCAGGAGCAGAGGGGTAGCTGCACTCGCCAGGCTGGAGGCCCACCAGGGTACAAAACATCAGCGCTGGAGAGGGGCTAGCGGCCCCCAGCCAGTTGTCACACAAAATTATTTGTGCCAATACCACCCTGGAAACTGTTTTGCCAGTGCCCCAGCAAAGGGCAGGGGCGATGCCATGGGGATGGAGCAAGGGGGTACCAGTTACTCCTCCTTGGAGCTCTGGATGATCCCTGCCTGGGGGCAGCGGGGGCAAAAACACCGTGCCATGGGGCTCAGGGGGAGAGGAGTGTGGGACCAGGTGCATAACCCCATGAATGGGTTTAGCAGAGGTGGATTCAGATGCAGTTATGTAGTCTGGCAAACTATTTACTGCCAGAGCAGGAGACATAACCTGTTAACCCCCAAGGGGGAGTCTGTAACGCTGCTTCCTGTACCCGTGCTAGCAGCCAGAGGTTCACTGCAACCTGTAAAACCTGTCCAGAAATGAGAGTGAATTTTGGAGACCTTGACTGGGATTGTTTCTGTGTCATTGCTTGGGATGGTAGTTTGAAACTTGCCTGTGTGTCCCTCCACACATCGCATTTACATCGTTTGAGCTGCACTGTCGATAAAACAGACAAAGCTATGCTTAGGCAAATTCAGAAGTCTGCCGTGGCTTGGTTCAACATCCACGGCTCACACAGTTAACAGCTACTGCAAAACCAGAGAGTCCAATTATTTTAGTGCTTTGATGGGTGGATGAAACCCACTATTTTGCTGCGGTGGTTGCGTTTGCAACTGCTGTCAGCAGCTCTCCTCGCACACTTTGCCAGCAGGCTGTTTTCTGGAGCCCTCCTCAGCAGGAAAAGCCTCCCTGTCTGTAATCAGACATTGACGGTCCCTTTCAAAGAATTCAAGAACAGGAAAGGAAGGAGAGCATTTTCTCACACTGATGACTCTTTTCATGAGACCAGGAGAGTTAAACCCTAAAAAGTCCCTTTAAAGTGTCAAGATGATGTAAGGTACCTGTGTCCCACCCTTCTTGGGTGTTCTTGGCTCCACTGTCCTTGACCTGAGTAATTTCAGTACTATTTGTTTTGAGTAATTTTGGTTTTGCTGCTGCATGTCCCTGTGAATAAGAAACAATGTTTCTATTGGCAGCAGTTAGTCCTCCATCCACCCATGTCTCCTAAAGTATGATCTCTCCGCAGAATGAACTCTCAGTCTCTGACCTTTCCGTTGTGTTGTGTGCGTTTTGTCACCCAAATGGACTGAGAGCAACATTTCATCCTTTAAATGTTCACGTGTCCATGCAAATAGGATAAGTCATAAGATTTGGGTCTAGACTTTGAAGATACCTCAGTATTTGGATTTGGAGGTTTGGTTGATGCCACTTGTAAATCCAGCTCCAACTTCTGTAACTTGAGAACTGACTGTGTGAAATCACTGGGAGCTCTGCCATGCCTATTTGGGCGTTACAATTTCATACTCATAATTTCCTGGGGTTGAGATTCAGTGTTTCTATCTGAACCAACTTTAAGTGGAGAGAAGCAGGTTATTAATAAGGTTAGCTCTCCAGGGATTATTTCTTTTCTTTGTATGGTCACATTTCTGGGAACTCCACACTGCAAAACTTTGGACCAAAGGTCTTCTCAGGTTTAAAAAAGCATGAAAGGTTCTTAAAAGTCTGTGGGAGGCATCTCTTTGGCATCCATATGCTCTTGGCTGCAGTCTTCAAGCCTACTGGGAAATGAGTGAGAATCCAGTCTTCTGCACAGTGTCGGAATGCCTGCTAGTTTTAAACTTACATTTTTCTTAAATGGTTAAAACACTTTCTGTTTAAGAAGAGTGAATCTCCCAAGAAGTATGTCTGCTGCAAATGAGAGGACTGCAGTTCCCATAAGCATCTCCAAAGCTTGATGGAAGTTCCCTGCTAGGTCTGCACACACACCCTGTCAAGTTCTGAGTTATGGAAAGTATCTCGGTTGAGTTCAGATTTCTTGACCATTTGTTCCTTGCAGAGAGTATAATTTGTTTACGCTTCACTGAAATGTTGAATCACTAAATTCATAACATTTACTGATGCCAGTGGCTGCAAAAGGTAGAAGCTGTCACTTACTCGGAGTGTTAAGAGACATGTTGGATGACTTTGTGAGATGCCTAGCTTATTTTTGTTCTGCACTGCTACACAGACATGCTTTTTATCTTGCTATATTCCTAGAACCAACAACAAGACCTGCTCTTGCATCTCCCTCACTCCTCCTTTATGGCCTAGAAAGGAAAGTGTAATGCTGCTGCATTCATGGGGGTGCATGGTGGTCGTGACTAAAGGCCCTTCTGTGACCGGCTACCTGCTCCTTGGCATCTTCAGGTCCAAGCTCTGCTTTCCTTTTCCTAGATGGGATACTCCCAGTCTACGCTAGAGTAGCTGCTTCTCGATGTGTGACTGTAGCAAGATAATTACCTTCTAATGTGACATTACTGCTTGGGCTGTGCCCAGGGCATACGTTATAGAAAAGTACTGATACTGTTTGCAAGTGAAACGAAACGAGGCTGGAGTGGTTGTTTTGTTGTTGCATGCTCACCTGGGTCTCATTTCCTATTTTTCTTCCCCTTAAACAAGCAGTAAGAGCCTATATTAGAGAAAAGAAACCCCTGAACTTTTTGTCAGGGTCACGTGGTGGTTACATGATAAAAAAGGAATGTATATCCTTGAGCAGGCCGTGGCTTACTTGACCTGGTGAAATCTTAGGGCTTGTGATCCCATGAGAATTAGACAAAGTGTGAAGTGGAGTTTGGACTTTTTCCTATGCATCCATGTTATTTTGGTCAGAGACTCCCTTCACAGCTCTGCTGCTTCTATGTGACCCTGCATGAATCCCAAAACTTCTCAGTTCCTCAGTGTTCTGCTCAGTGAAATATAGAAAATCTTGATTTACCCCTGCCTTACAGGGTTAACATTTGGCTCGTTTGCACTGTGCTGTGTGATCCCCTGATGAAAGCTATCATGTAAACTCTGATAATCCAGCATGCCCATACTGAAAAGCATGCAGTCTGAATAGTTAGACATGCTTTCTTCTCACTTTCAGAGAAGACAAGTCTTTCAACATGTTTTGTTTTCAGATTTTGATCTTTAACCTTGATACTTACAATGGCTGGAAAAGGGAGAGACCTGGCAAGTGTGTTTCTGGTAGAGATTAACCAGACCAAGACCAGTGGAGCAGCTGGGGGGGATCCCAACTCTTTCCTGTCCAGCACACCTAGCCCAAAAGTAAAGTCTGTGTCGTGTCAGCAAGGAAAGATCTGCCTCCACTTGGCAACAAGTCCATAATACTAAACTTGCTTTCTTGCTGTTCTTTCTCTAAGTATTGCTGGTATTTTCTTTACCTTCCTATGTCAGCTTTCTTCTCCAGGCACAAGGAGGGTCACCACTGTGTCCTCTTAACAAACTTGAGATGAGGAAGTAATGCTGAAAGTTAGTCTTCTAACAGCACTTAAGAATCCTTCTTTCCCCCTTGTGAGAGGGGAGAAGATGATGTGGGGAAGTTTTAGGGTTTTGTTTTGACTTTGATTTGCTAAGGTGTAGAAACTACAAGAAGCAGCCTGTGGTTTTAGTTTCATTTATTCTGTCCTCTGGTTTTGTCATTTTGGAAAAGTAAACACTGCACAAAGTGCCTTGTTGCAACATCTTCCAATAAGACCTGTATAAAATTGGCTTGGTTATGTGATTGTTTTAAATCCCCATTGCCCATAATATTCTTTCTGATTAAGTAATTCAAAGGTATTAATCTAAATCAAGATGTTCTTGATCTTGTTGCCATAGTGGCTTCTACCATAGAAAAGACTGTAAAACTTGGCCGGCTTTCTGCAATGGTCAGTCTGCGCTCCTGCAGCTTGGACGTTAGTGCAATATTTTGAAAGAGGCTGACACCTTTGTGACACCGGGTGAAGTACTGCAGCGGTACTCCACTCCTTGGCTTGCCCCAGGACAGGGATTGGGGTGGAGGGGCAGGGTCCATACCTACCGGGCTAACTCCTGCATGTGCACAAAAATGCTCACTGGGCATATTGTGAATGATTCACATCTACATCCCCAAAATGTTCTCTCTTAGAGATGTTTTTCATGTGTCTGAGCAATTTCCTGAACAAAGCCCTTTATTTGTAAATCTGATGCGTTTGCTGTATATGAATATGGTAATAAACAAGTGACATTTTTCACAATTAATGCCAGTACATGACTAGCCTCTTTCAGACTAGAATAAGTAATTCCACGATCTTGTGAGTGCAACTATGAGAAAGAGATTCTGAAATACTAAGTAGTTGAGGGGATTAGCAAAAAATGCAAACGTTTGTCTTTCAGGTTAATAGCCTGTTTGGATGCTGTCATTCTGCCCTCAGGACCCTGCGGGTTGGCATCAAGGCTGTCTCTGAGCATGTTGAGAGAAGTTAAAGTGTTATTAATATGGGCCACATTCCACTGATGTGCAACTTCGAGGTGCTGAGGACGCCCTTGTTAAAATCTTGGTAGATCATCACAGGCATCTTCCATGCTTTTGGCCTGAGGGAGGTGTTCCTTCATGAGCTGCATTAGTCAGGAAAAAAGGGGAAGGTTTCAAAACAAAGCCAAAGTTCAAATTCAGGGAAAAAAAAATCTTTTGCCTTTTTAAACTATAGTATGGTTCTGGGGCATGTAGTTGCAGGCATGTGCAAAGCCACAGGAGTTGTGAGGAAGGTGTAAGGCTTGCTGAGAAGGGAGCTCTCAAGCTTTCTGCATGGTCTGACAAGTAGTGACTCCTTTAAAGACTTGCGTTTTGCCAGGAAGTTTTCCAGCTCAAGCAGATATGTTCCTAGCAATGAGAAAAAACAGCTTACTGAACTTCAATGAACTTGCAGAAATTATCTGAATTTTTACTGTAAAAACCTCTTCACCATGCAAGTGAACAGAATGTGTAGGGCTTTATGACTAACGGCAAATACTTTAGAGCAAAATGAGGGTGTCATAAAGTCAAAGTCTGTTCCTTAGCACCTGGCCTGCCCAGGAGGCTGCTCAGCGGGCATCCTCTCCGGTTGGCCTCTTGCAGCTGCATGAGGAACATGTTGAGAAGCGTTAATATAATAGATACCAGTTCTGCTTGCTGTTCAATGGGGAATCTCAATGGCTGGGTGAACACATCAGGAGTGTCCCATGCAGTCTTACCCTACTAGTACCTGTCCTTTAAGCATAGGTTACATACAGATGAATGTTAATACTCTGGAAAGGGAACAGACAGGATAGCAATTTAAAAAGCATTGTAGAAAAAAAGAGAATTCCTGTTAGAATAGAATTTATATCTGTTGTGCATTTACTTTGAACAAGAATGCTGGAAGCTGGTTTAAATAAGTAAGCGTGCTTTAAGTTCCTCCCTGCTTTGTACTAAGTGTTTTCAACCCCAGCTCTCACGTACAGATAGGTAAGTCCAAAAAAAATCATAGAATCATAGAATCTATGTGTTGGGTTGGAAGGGACCTTTAAAGGTCATCTAGTCCAACCCCCCTGCAGTAAGCAGGGACATCTTCAACTAGATCAGATTGCTCAGAGCCTTATCAAGCCTGGGCTTGAATGTCTCCAGGGGTGGGGCCTCCGCCACCTCTCTGGGCAACCTGGGCCAGTGTCTCACCACCCTCGTTGTAAAGAACTTCTTCCTAATGTCTAATCTAAACCTACCCTGCTCTAGTTTAAAGCCATTACCCCTCGTCCTATTGCTACATGCCCTTGCAAACAGCCCCTCCCCAGCTTTCTTATAGGCCCCCTTCAGGTACTGTAAGGCCGCTATAAGGTCTCCCCAGAACCTTCTCTTCTCCAGGCTGAACAACCCCAACTCTCTCAGCCTGTCTTCATAGGAGAGGTGCTCCAGCCCTCAGATCATCTTGTCATAGGAAGATGATGTAATTATAGTATACAGTTAGCTTTTCTCCCCACCTCAAAGCTTGGAATCTGGTCATCTTTACAGTTCATAAAAATTCATAATGTTGTCAGGCTCGGTGAAGCAATACAAACTTCTGTGTAGTAGGACACTAGCTGAGGACCTTAATTCCCCACTGTATTCTTCACAGGAGGCAATTCCTGACCACTGTAAAGACTCGAGTGGTCCCTGGAGCGGTCACCGATTCAGGCAGGGTTGCAATTTGAATATTGCTGTGGTTTTTATGCTGAAACTTCCTGGTAAGTGGGACAGCAGCTGAACCTGCTGGTCTGGCATTGGTAATAGACCTGCTTCAAGCAGGAGGTTGTGCTGAGTAACATCCAGGGGTCCCTGCCGACCCATGTTTTGTGGTGCTTTGTGGTAGTTCATGAAGGTGATGCTGAGGTTCAGTAACATGCAAAGCCAAGCAAACAAGCAAGGTGCAGAAACAGAATTAATAATTAGAATAGCATTAGGCCACAGAGGGGTGTTGAGGGATGGTAGTTGGGTTCACATGCCTGTACATATGCTGGGGTTTGCCTACTCCTACTGTATTAAGCTAGAAGTGAAAAAATGTAATTCTTCTTCCCAAGAGAGATCTAGCCTGCTTGAAATATTTATAGCAGTTAAAGTTTCTCTGTTCAGAACAGGCCAAAAAGATCGGTGTGCTTTGGATGAGTGTGTGTCTATTCATATTTCAAAAAATGCTTACATCTTAAATTACCTTCTACAGGCTGCTATGAAGAGTGTAGTGTCAGGAAAGGGCCTTTATACATTTGTAAAATGATACATCATGCTGATGTTGTATTTGTCATCTGATTTTGAAAAAAATTAGTACAACAGAGGAGAAAATGTTTCCTATTTTAAATCTGCCCGATTACTCTCTCTGTGAACAGTTTATTAATCCAGTTGGCTTGCTGTAAATCTAGGAAGGATTCTTTGGACAAAACACCTAGTATATTTTGTACAGTTTTAGCTGAACACAAGCGATCTTTTGAACTGTCCACTTTGAAAGAATGTTCACTGGCTAAATTCAACTAAATTTTAAGTGCACGTTCTGGGGGTGTTAAGAGAAGTCTGAAAACAACACTATTTGCTGTTAAGAGAAAACTTACATCGGGTTGAAGAGAAATTATTTGGGCTTGATATTGAACTGTTAATTATTTCTGGAGGGCAAACAAATTGTGGAAAAATTCTGCCCCATAATTTATATTGGTAAGTAGGGAATGGTCATGCCCAGCTGCACAGAGAAGAGAAACTACAAAAATTACTCGGGACTCCCTTGTTCTCTCTGATGCATTTGCAGGGGGACTTGGTGGTTCAGCAAGTGAAGTCTGAAAAGCTTGGTCATCTCCCCCATTTTCTTCCATATGGGACCTTCAGGTGGATATAATGCTGTGATCCCAACCATTGTCCTGCACTCCACTGGGCTCCCCGCCCTGGGGGATGTAAGAGCTCTCATGTGTGGGAAGCAGCACTGTATTTGCAGCTTTCCAGCCTGCCACAGAGAGCGCACTGGTGGCAGCAGCAAGCATGTTCTCAGCAGACGTGCTGGCTGCAACCCATGACTTTGTCAGGGGAGAAAGCCACAGCCCAGCCAAGCCCAATGGAAGGGAAGCGTCCAGCCCGCAGGGAGGGAGAGCAATGGTGTGCTGTGGTGCCAGGAAGGTCCACTGCAAGGAGGAATTTTCCAAACAAGATGGTGTCCCACAAGAAATCTAGGGCACATTTAAAGTTGCCTTGGTTCAACATCTGCCAAAGACAGACCCAGGGGCCTCGTTCTGTCCCCTGGGGCCTTGTTGAGACGGTCAAACAGGGGTATGCTGGAGCAGAGCTAAGCCCAACAGCACGCAGCTGTTTTACCGTCGTAGAAAGTCTAACTCACAGAGAGGAATTTTTCCTTGTTGATTTGTATGATTTTCTTTGGAGAGGGTTGGTCCTTTGGGCTCTCTGCTTTTTCACTCATCTGTTAAAAAGCCCCATTTTGGGACATCCCAATTTTTCCAGCCAAGAAGAGCTGGATTCTGCTCCTGGCTTGCTCAGAAGTGGTTGCTCAAGAGCAAAATGAAGCATTCCTGTCAGGAATTGGATGCACAACATCCAGTGCGCTCTTGGGGTCAGAGAAATAGGTCTTAGGCTCGAAGAGAAATCCTCCGCATGGCAGTACATTACGTCAATACAGAAATAGACTGTCCAATTTTGCATTCCGATATGAAACACAGCAGCTAGGTGATACGTCCAGCAATATGCAAGTTTAATAAAATTCCCGTTCGACTTGTGGACAGAATAAATAGTTCCATGATGTCTGCTTACCAAAGCCAAATTGCGCACCTCTATATTGCAACTAGAACTGCTACAGTTAAGGGACTATCAACATTTCCCATCTGGATGGATGATTTAGCTGCTTTGCTTCACATCAGGGCTAACTTGGCATTTGACTTACTCAATGCTGCTACAAGCTTTCTGTTTTTACTGAGCATAATTTGCATCCACTGCCTATGTCATTCTTGGGCTTGAAGAAGGAGTTTTAAGCAGCATTAGAACAGAAGGAAAATGAATATTTAAACACATAATTTTGCAAATCCCTGGAGAATTAGAAGAAACTTAGAGGCAGACGCACATAGAGTCTGGAGATGGCAAACATTCCCCCCTCCTTGCTTTTAGTTTTAAAAAGGTCCATGGGATTGAACTATTACTCATTAGCGTCTGCCGCTCCAGCTTTCTGTTCTGTACCAGACGCGCAATGTTTGTATAGAAAGCAAACTTATTGCACTGTGTAATAAGATTTGAATGCAAACATTTAATTAACGTTATCTGTTCAGAAGCATTGTTTAAACAAAAGTTAACCTTTCTGTGCCAAAGCTGAATGAAACTTGGGAACTAAAGGTTAGGTTTTTTGTTCCTCTGACCAGTGTCATGGATTGATGTGCTGTTGATACAATCGCTTTCTCAAATTTCATGTATGGAAATCTATGATGGAGTAGTAACTTCATTAATTTGGCCCATACTGAATCAGTTGAATACTAATATTTTGACCTTATTCCCTAGGAAATATTCTTCCTGCTGTACAAACTTGGAAAGCATGGCCATCCCTGCAGTGTGAGCCACATTTATGACAAGCTTTTGGAACGATAATATTTCACACGTAAATACATGACTATTGGTTCTTAACACTTTCCGTATTATCAGAAAGAGGTATGGGTCCTCATTGTCTTGTGGTTTTTGAGTATTCCTTTCTTTCCCTTTTTTTAGTATCCTGAGATTTATATTTCTGCATGCCCTGTAACCCACGGGGGACAAGGATGTGGGTCCTGTGTGCAGCTGGCCTTGCCTTGGCAGACAGCGAGTTTTGAACCTTGAGCCCCAGCACAGAGGATAAGGATGCATATCTTCAATGGTATTTAAGTAACCAACTCCTTTAATCCCTTTGTGCGCCTAAAGCTTTGTAGTGGATCAAGCAGCCTCCACCAAGTACGTATGTGGAGAAGTTGGACATTGGTTACACGTTGACTGAACCCCATAGTCTAACTCAGTAATCACTGAGGTGGAATCTGCCTGATTATCTCAAGGAGGAGGAGGAGGAGGAAACTGGGCTAGGAATTATGTTTTGTGAAAATACAATACAAATTCCTAACCCAGTTTTTAGTCAGGAGAGCATGTTATTGTTGAACAATTGATACCATTTCACGGACGCTTATTTTCTGTGCCTTAAGGGAAATTCAATTAAGTGAACTTCTATTTTAAAACACTGCTCTTTCCTGTCACTGATGAAGCAATAACAATTACAGAACATGGGATTTTCTGGGAGTGTTGTTTGTTTGTTCTCATTGATATTAATTTTGCTGCCTCTATTTGAATCTTATCTATAGCACTCCCTGAGGCAGCCCACTAGAGACCTAACTGATTTCACTGGTGACTCCAGGCTGGTGTGTACTTGCTGCCCACTAAGGCGAGAAGAAAGGCATGTCCCACAGCTGCAGGAGTTAGTGCTAGAGGTTCCAAGGCCCTGACAAATAGGACTGTACATGACAGTAGCGGAGGTTTGTGGCATACTCTACCCATGGGCTGTTGCTGACATCCAGACAAGCTCGTTTCTCTACATAGAGAACTGCTTCTGTCACTAACCAGCCCAACCAAAATGTTCACAAGTGGTGCAAGTCCATTGTCTACTCCTTGCCTTTCCATGCTCATTAAAGCTCAGCAAATGCAGAGATTTGAATCTAACATGACAAGAAGTGTCAGAATCGGGGATTAATTCTCTGTGAAATAATTTCCGTGATGGGATGCTGCCAGGAAGCTTGACTCTGCATTCCTTGGACACCCCAGATTCCCACAAACTGCGAGGAGAGGACTGTGTGGGCAAGGAATGCGACATGAGCTTGTAATCTTTTCAGCTAGATAGAGATATCTTAGCACATAAGTGGGATGCTCTCAAGAGTCTGCTGTGCCAAAAAGGCGACCCTTCTAGGACTGGGACCATTTATAGAATGCTGATTTTTAGTGCAGAGCACGTCTTTATAACTGACTTCTATAAATGTTAAATACCAGGTCAATTAAGCTTGACAGTGCTGACAGAGTCTTAATTAAATCAGTGTGAACAATATCAGTCTTGCACAACTCTGTTTCCATCAAAAGCATCAGAAATTACAATTTTTTTTTCTTTGTCCCTTGTAAGAGATGAAGTTCTGACAGCTTGTTCCCGTTTCCAGTCCTGCTGGTTCATTAATTTGTGTCCATAATTCTGAGCTTTCCACTCCACTCCCATCTCTCTTTGGTTCTCTGTTTTGCTTCCTTAGCGTTGACGTTTTGGCTCATTCCCTACAATGCTATATACTGTCCACAAAGAGTTCAAGTGTGCCTTTCCTGTAACCCTTCTGTCCCTCCATGTAATGGCAGAGGGTACAAACCTGCAGACCCTCAACAAGGATGGATCTTGCAAAACACTAACTACCCAGAGCTTGTATTTGGTGTTCAGCACTTATGTTTTTTTGGAGACGGAGTCCCTAGGCAAAACTGTCATTTAAGCGCAGTGGAAATTCAGCATGCAAGCAGATTGCTGAGCCAGGGCCGCTCTGGGACGTTGGCAATCCATGTGACTTCTGTGAAATGGGTGCCGATTAATTACTGGGTATGTAAGAGTTAAAGGTAATGTAACATCTGGTCTTGCTGTTAGAGCCTCCTACCTGTCTACCCATGCACAAGGGGGACCGCTTGCATGCCAGCCTTTGACTCATGCAGCAAGACAAGGGCAGCCACAGGTGTGAAAGAGCAGAAGCTAGGGCAAGGTCCTCTAGTTTCTTTACAGATGAGGGGCAAAAATCCTGGCAGGCCCCCTGGTAGTAGCTCAGTTCTTTCTCTGGTTTCAATACCCACCAAAGCAGCCGTTACCTGAGGTGAGGGCAGGAAATGCTCAAGGGATTTTTGCAACTTCAGCCTGCTGGGCTCCTCCCCAGGGAGCACAACACTGAATGCTGGTTGTCCCCTCCTGATGTCAGATGACTGGGGAGCACCCGCTTTGTCAGCAGGGATTGGACAGCAGGAATCTGGCTTCATCTGGCCCATGGGTCCCTCCAGGAAAAGGAAATTCCCAGCTGTTCCCAAGGACAGCTTGAAATCCTCTCTTTTTCTGGAAATGTTGCAAGGGGAACTTAACCTGGACATGATAGCTGCGATCTGGCCTGAAGTCTCCTCTTCAACTTAAGAAATAGTTTTGCCTGTCTCTCTCTAGACATTTTTGGCTGTGTCTGGTTAAAAGCTTTATATAATTTCACAAAACTACTCACACATCCAGCACTGCAAAACAGATAAACAGGGAGAGGAGCTGAGGGTGTATAACAAGCTGGAATACAACCAAAAAATACTTAAAACCTGTGATCAACTTGGTAGCACACAAGGACCACCAGGGGTGGTCACAAGGTTTGACTTGAGTTCTCTTCTCTCTGTCTTCTGCCTTCTTATCCCATTTACATCCTTGGTCTCTGAGCTACTCATTCTGTGATGACTTAGGCTTGATCAAACCTTCAGCTCTTGTGAGTAAATGTTAGCATCTTCAGGGAAAATGTGGATCAAGTTCTCAGGGTCTTGAAAGTGCCATCATGTCCTGAAATCCCATTTCTTAGACTGTAGTTCATCTTCTTGTCTGTTCTCCATTTGATTTGTGTTCAGAATCAGACCGCATGATACAGAATGCAAATAAAGAGCTTTTGTGGAAGACTACTAGAAGATTGTAATCTTCTGGTCTTATCTCTCATTCCAGACATATCCTGAAATGACTCGTTCTTTCTTCTCTTTTTATTTCACAATGTAAGCATTTCACAGAGGAGGTGACATCTTTCAGTGCCTTAGCATTTCATCTCCCTATGTCTTCACATTTTTTTCCACTTTCTCATCTGCATGTTACCAACTTAATTAAACTGCACAATGACTTTAAAAATACAAACTCTAACAAAGACTAACGAGGATGTTTCTTGGCAGTTGGTCATTGTTTTGCCTTGGGCCCATAGCTTTGCTTGCCGCTCTCCAATGGGTGCTGAACCCATGCTTGTGTTTAAAGATAACTGCTCCAAGCATGATTATATCACAGTTTCTGTGTATGTTTTCAGGAGGGTTTAATGTTGTATAATCAGCCCATTATAACCACATTTCCAGACAATAGCAGGCTGCAGAATACAGTGCAATACAGTGTTAGCAAATCTTGTTCATGTTCATTCCCTGTCATTATATTTAGGTTCCGATGAGTTGGTTTAAGAGCACACAGGAAAAAAACACAAAACAAAACATGAGCTCAAAGCAATGGCTGCAAATGTCACCAGTTTTCTTAGTCCACAAGCAAAGACGACATGGCCTCTAGCCGAGATACGTGGTATTTTTCCATCTGAGTCTGTCTGCCAAAGCGGCATAAGATTAAGTAAGACCTTTTTTATCTAATCATGCAGATTGACTAATCACGTCGATTTGACTGGACCAGCTTACAATAAAGGCATTGGAGAATAACCGCAGCAGCTATCATCTTTCTCTGTGGGATTTCAGGTAAATTTCTGCAGCTCAGTGTGTCTTGCAAGTATGAGCAAGCAGAGTCTGTTGAGAGCAGAGGAAGTTTCCCATTCTTATTGTCTTCTTATGACCTGTTTTCCACAAGCAATACCACAATGCTAATTACTTCTGTAGCAGAACAACTTGTCGTGATTTACTTATTTTTTCTATAAGCATAGAAGGAGTCAAATTCCATTCAAGTTTCCTGTCCATTCCTCAGTTTCCTGTCTTCTTAAAGATATAGCTGATGTTTAAAGAGCTGGGAAGTCATGTTGCTTGAAAGACCTGTTCCTTTGAATTCCTGTAAACAAATATCTTTAATTTCTGAGTGCCACATGTCAGCAAAATCCTGAAACCATGCTGAAGGCATGTTATTGCCACACAGTTCCATGGGTCAGAACCATCTTTTCCAAGACTAGAAAGGATCTGATCTTGCCTCAAATTGTGCTCCTGGTTCCTAGAAATACTCTTGCTAAAAGATAAGCAAAATGATGTAATCATGGATGTCCACTGGATATTCTGGATTGAATGAAATCCTCCTTGTGTACCATGAGAATGGTCATAGGATAAAAATTCCAGATGGGCTAATCATAACAGAAACATTTACCGAGCTGGAACATCTGGGAGAACAAGGAAGGAGCAAAATGCTAAAAAGAAAAGGTGTGTTCATCCTGACTGGGGAAAGCTCTTACCTCAGAGTGACCAGGGCCCCTTATTGAGGGAAACTGCCCTCTTCATTTGGCCAGCATTAATTAATGACAGGATTTCTCAGCCAGTCCACTCCTGGACTCGAAGGTGAGCTCTTGAAGCTACCTATTGGGTGGGAGGAGAGTTCTGTTGAGGAGCCATGTCCCTGGGGAAGGGCATCATGGAAATCCCTGGTGCCCGGGTGAGGCTTTAGAGCGGTGTCCCCTGTTTGTCTTAATTAATGTTTAAATTTATTGTGTGGAGAATAGAGCCAACCTTGAGTTTGCTGTATGTGCCATCTACAGGAATTCGGATGAGAGAGACTTCTCCTTCTGCTGAAGCCGTCTCTGTGCTTTACAGTTAATGTAAACAGCGTGTTTAGAAATGTATTGTCTATGGCAGATCTGACATCACAAACAAATTCTTTAAAATAAAATGTTTAGGGGGAATCGTGTCAGCTGCCTAGCACTGAAATGTATGGAATGGAATTAAGCAAACCTTTTCTTAATTAAAAAATAAAAATGGATTCTGAACTTTATCTAAGGGTCACTTTGGGATGATTTCTAGACAGAAAAAATCTTGGCTTTCTGGCAGGACAGCTGTGAGGGAGTGTTCTATTCATTAGAACACAATTTGTCCAAGAAAATACGTTCCAAGTCCTAATCAATTTAGATGAAAACTTGCTGGACAGGGTTCAAGCAGGCCAGTTATGGAGTCTTATAAAGCCAAACCCACATGTCTCAATGGGCAAGAGGCAAGATAATCTTAGCTTACAATGGAATGTTTAAATTTATACAGCTAAGACACTGACATAGGCACAAGGATTGGTTCTTTTGTGTTTTTTTTAACCAGAAACATGTGAAGAATTAGAATTTTTAAAGAGAGGGAATGTCCCTTTAAGTTATAATCACTCATGGTGAATGGACTGTGGCCAGATTCATCCTTGCTTTAGCGTCTATAGAAAAATTTTTGGAAAAGACCAGCTTCCAAAGCAATAGAAACGTAGGTGTGCCTCCAAATGAAGTTCCTTGGCATCACAGGCTCTTGCAGAGTTTTATAATTCCCAGCTGTATAAGGATTTTTTTAATGAACTGCTTCAGCAGTGGAAATTCAGCAGTTTGGAGAAGCTGTTGCACAGTTAGCCCTTGGGAAGGTGACACCACGCACAGCATTGTTCAGCCGTTAAATGTACGCTCTTTATGATGACACATTGCTACTGAGCACAGAAAACCACAGGACAACACACCCCCAGCCTTCCTGGTGTTAATGGTGGTAACTATTTTAGGGTTTGCTTTTCTGTCATTCAGTTAGTTTCTCCATTATTGCAGCTAGTGTTTCAGGCTGCAAAAGGGTACTTAAAAAACTTTCAAACAATGCATTTGCAGATCCACGCTAAAAATTCCCACAGGGATGAGAGATAACCTGAGCAATCTTTAACCTGAGGAATATTTCATTTCTTCACTTGAAATGGTTTTCTAACTTGCAAAGTCTTAGCCAAGGTTAATCTCCACCGCAAATATGAATCAAGTGTGTCTTTCGCAGTAACTACCAATGCTTGGTAGAAAGCCACAGCAACAAGTCAATCTCCGAAGTGCCAGCTTACATCCACCTCTTTGCAAGTGGATCTGCAGCTCTCCTGCATCTGCCGCTGGGAAGTGACAAACACACCACTTCTTCCACCTCATCATTCTCTTCTAGCACTTGAAGGGCTCCGTTGGTTTCAAGGGGAAAAAAAAATAAAAATCTATCTGCAACTGGCCCTGTCTACACCGCAGGACTGTCCCTCAGTTCCTAGCTTGTTACGCAGCAGCCCTCTCCAGTCCAGGAACTGAGACTTGAGTCAGGAGCTGTCTTTTGTCATCATGACTCCCGTAATTTCAAGGTGCAGTGAAACACCCCCTCTGCCGGTCCTTTTCTCTCAAACAGCATGGTCCACACCATCACCCATGCACCTGTGTCCACCCTCTTGACTCGGAAGGGGATTTACCCACATGACCAGGGCTGGATGTGAAAGAAAAGGAGTGTACAGTATTGTTAAGCAACTTGTGGTTAAAGTCACAAACTCTGGAGACTCCTTGACTACTGTAAACACCAGCAGTTCGTTGTCCCACAGCCTCTTCCTTCCTTCACGCCCTGCTCTGCCAAGTCGGCCACCTGAGACTCTGCTCATTGCTCTTGTTTTCCCTGGCTCTTCTCACTTGTTTACTTAAAAATCTCTTTCCCTCCCCTGCCCTTCATTTGAATTTCTTACAGGAGGGTCTTATAAGGACATCTACTTTAATCAGAATTTCCTATGAGTTAATAGGCAGCTTTTTTTTGGTTTTGCATATTTTGAAATAAAAATGTAATCATTTCTTAAATGCCCCTTTCCCAAACTCTGCTTTAAAACAAACCTTTTTCTTACAGAAAGTAATGGTTTTAAAGCCCCAGTTTAAAAGGCAAATTATGTACAGCGGAGAAGGGGAACTTTGGATGCAGCAGGACAGCCTGTCACCCAAGGGAAAACAGCCGACATGCTGCTGAAGCTGACTGCATATTTTCATTTTCAAAAAGCACTCAAGACTAAAACCACCTGTGAGTGAGTCTAGCCTCTCCGGCTGATTTAGTAGGGCCTAGTGCAGAGTGTCCTGTCAAAAGGCACGCTTATTTTCACAAGGCAAATGAATCAGTTTTTATGTGGCAGGGCTACAGCTCGTTGGGATGAACTCATTAAAACTTTGTAAAACAAACTGCTAGCGAGAGGTGCAATATTTCATTATTCAAACCCAGAGAATAGACAGGCGTCCTATGGAAAAGTGAGTCATATTCTCTGTGGTACATTCTGTTCATTCTGTTATAATAAACATGAGTGTTTGTTTGCTGAGCCCATTAGCATCCAGCTATAAACTTGATTAGGAGAACGAGTTCCTCGGCCCGCGCTGGGTTAGCGTGTGCACTGCCGTTTGGTCGCTCTGTTGTATAACAGCACCAATCATGTCAGATTGCCATTCCAAAAGGAAATAACAGCACTTTCCTCATTTCTTTCAAATCCATCCCAAATTTCTATTAAAGACATCAAAGCAATGACTCTAATACTTTCCATGCTTTACAAATGACTCATCTTTTAAAGAAACTGCTAGGAACTAAGGCATCACCAGGGTTTCTTAATTTCAGGGTTTGAGACTTTTAAGAATCTCATGGAAAAAACTCAAAACAAGAAGCCACAAACCCACCTTCTCATAAACCCCTTTTCCATATTTTATATATTAGTATGAATTCCTGTGCTACTAGTTTGAGCTGGTTTTACAAGCTACATGCCAGAAGATAAAACCCGTTGTTAGTCTAGTTTTGTGTTTGCAGAAGGTAAATTAGCTGATCAAACGTATTTATTGCTACCATTGTTGGAAGATGGTGGCCCAGGGAATGACTTTTAAATAGGATGATGGTTGGCTGCATCTAGAACTAGTAGTGCAATAAGGGATTGTCTGCTGGAGACAAAGGGACTTCTGGGAAAGAAGTTTCTACGCAGCATAAATAGCATTTTGGAAACTTGACTCTTACCCAGTTGTAAGAATGGGCAAGGTCTCCAAATTTTTAAATGCTTGCTGCTTTTCTACTGACCGTAGATGGGGTGGGAGGGACTTCAGTGGGAACAGAGTTGGAGATCAGCCACGGGTTAGAAGCTCGTTGGGTTATAGCTTGAAGTGTTTCATCTATTTCCATAGAATCACTTGCTTATTAGAGTTATTTTTCTAGTGCAGTACTCTAGGAAGCGAGTTACTATCCTGCAATGTCTGAAAGAAAGGGCTGAGGACAATGAGTATCCACTGTCTGGCTCTGACAGGTAGGCATTCCCAGCTTCTGGGGTGCATGACAGTATCCTTAAGACTGCTCATTTTGATGACTTTTTTCTTTCCCCTTCTATGCATGTGTCAGAGGGGCAGTGGCAGGTAGTTGCAGGCTCTCTCTAGCGCAAGGTGGAGCATGCACTGAAAAGTGTGGAATAACAGCATGAGACTGCGGGTAAAATGGCTACTTCACTCCTCAAACTGAACCTACCTTGGGCCACTCAATTAGGAAATAAGGAGTCCTTTGTCCTTTTATTATGGCAAATATCTGGTGATAGTTTTTGGGGTGCTTTCTGTCCCTAATAATTTTTTAAAATAAATTCCTCTTCAAGGTATCCAATTACTCCAATTTACTTACTATCCATTTCTCTTTTTAAGTCCTATGTTGCAGGTATTCTTAGCAGCCAAGGAAAACCCTGTATTGTCCCTCCTCAAAGTCTCCTCATGCCATTCTTTGCTGAAGTGGAGAAATGCTTCAGAGTCACGTCAGATGCTTTCGGCATGCAGCCGCGTGGACGAGCCGGCCCCAGGAGCCAGTCCAACTCCAGGTTCCCACCCAGCAAGATGTCTCCCATCACACAGCGAAGCAGCAGCCGAAAGCTGTCCTCACCCATTGCAGAGCCTCAGCTTACCCTGTGAGTCATGCATCACGGGAGGGCATCTCTTAACCACAAATGGGACGTTTAATAAACCTGAGGGATTTTAATCTTTAGATGTTCATGGCTATTCACAAAAAATGCAATACAGTCCAGCATGATCAGCTATACGCTGGGAAACAAAATACATAGCAATGAAATGTTGTACTTGAGCAGGGCTAGTATCTCTCAGTGGGTTCTCTGGCAGGAACTGAATGGTTGGCATCATATTTTTCTAGGTAAAATATAAGAAGTTTATCTAGTAATAGAGCTCGTTGAATTCAGGGCTGCCTAAAGTCTTGTAACACCCCCTGCACGCACATGCCTGCATTGTGAGTGGGAAGACCACATTTAAGAAATGGAGAATGACTTGATTTTTGCTATTTATCCCTTACTTTTCCCTACCAATAACAGTCTTCTTCCCATCATGGAAATTGTCACCCTGTGAGCACATGGTTGAAGTGATTTATGTTTATATTATTTATCTGCTCTCCCTGGAGAAAGGGATATACTGTACATGTTTGGGTGCTTAGGCCAAAACAGGGGTTGTTGGGAGCTGCAGGCCCCAGTCTTTGCTGTGCTGGCTCCTGGTGAGGCATGGATGTGTAAAGCCGTTTGGTATGTGCTGCTGCAAGAAAGACATGTGCAAGCATGACGTGATCTCTGTGGGTGCAGGAGCAACTCTTTGGGAACTCTGATATTTGGTTTGCTGACAGTATCGCTCCAGTGAAGAGGGTTTTAGTTGCTTCCCTCCTCAGTTTGTTTATCTGTAAAATGGGAATAGGGAACTTCCTAGAGAACCCCGAGCTAATTTTTTAATTATTCATAGCTTTTGCATACCCTTGAGGAGAGTATAAGCTGCAAATCTCCGAAGCTGCATACCAACATTTCTGTGGTTTAAGCATCAGGGGAGCCCCTTTTCCAAGACACTGCTGTATTCTCCTGGCTATATGTTTTGTGGCAAGCCTGTGTTCAGCCTTTGGCATGCAGAGTCTCAGTACCTAGACCCCACGACTCCTTTCTGTATACAGGCCCAGTATTTTTTCTCTGTGGAGCCTCTCCTGCTGGGGGCTATAGGTTCACTGTTGGAGCTAGGTAGGTACCTATTGTGTGCACCGTGCTTTTGAGGTGCAGAAAGCAGCATCTAGCAGATCTGGACTCCACGGTCTGTGGCTCCCCCCAGCATTGGCACTGCCCTTACGCAAGGCACAGCCACACTCTGCACACAGGACCTTTCACCCCTGGGGCTGTGGGCATGCATAGTGTCTCCCAAACCAGCTGGAAGGTCAGTCAGGTCACCCTGTGCCTCTTGGTAACAGGCCCTGATGCTTTACCATCGGCTCCTGGGAGGCTGTGACATTTGAGCTTACGCTGGCTGCCCCAGCACAGGGAGGTCAAACAAATTGAATTACTCTTCAAATTAGCTGGATACAGCTTTGATCGCTGTCCATGTGAGACCTTGTGTGTTTTAGCTGGAAAAATGCGCGCCACGTTCCAGCCACCTCCTCCAGCCAGGGGAGCGGTGGTGCCACTGGCAAACGTGTGCGCTCACAGAGCATTACTGAGCTGGAAAGTTACCGCTGAAGCGTGTCCTCTATCAAAAATGATCTCGGCTTCACTGGGCCTATCTCTTACAGATGTTAATTCCTTACTATTATCTTTACAAGTTCCAACAGAATAGTAAGCTGCAGTAAAGAGGGGATATGTTCAATTTAAGCAATGAGATTACTATGCTCTGAATAAAGCCACTTTTATTAATAATTACCTCTCTGCCGTGACTTTAAATTCAAACAGCTGGACAGCCTCTGCTCTTTATTAATTTCCTTGGATCCCTTGGCACGAAGCCCTCAATTCCTGTGATGTAATGGTATAAAAAGTTGGCTCCTGCCTGAGCTTCCACCCACAAGTTCTAAATTTGGAGCATGGCAAATTTCTGCAGATTCCAGAGACAGGCTATGCTCAAGACGTGCTGATGCCTTCAGTCCCATCCTATTGCACCAAACAACAAGATTGTGTGCTTTTTATAACTAGGATCATAAATATGACTCAGATGCACATGTTGTCTATGTAAGCACTTGGGGTTGGCTATCACTTTATGGCACTGGGAAGAAGCCAAGCCAAATAAAAATTGTTTTGAGTAAATATTACATTTCTAGAGCATGAATAACTTTTCTCTGCAGCCAACGTGTCACTAATGGGAATAAGGAAGACGACGGGGTGGGGGGAAAGCAGTAACTAAATCATCCCACTAAACACAGACAGTCTGCAGCAAGACCTGTTGTTTCGACTCGTCTGGGGTGTAATATCCCAGATAATTCGTAGCAGGTCTCAGCAAGGCCACAAGTGATGGAAAGAAAAATAGCTGTATAGTTCAGCGCCATCCTGCTTCACAGTTCTCTCTTGGGTGGGATCTCCACCAGTGGCATGTAAAATAGGCGACCAAAGAACCAAGTGTCCTTCTCTCCCCCGCTCCCAAATGTGCAGAGGCTCAAGCATGTGGATTGCCCCATGGAGATCAGTGTTGCTACTCACATGCTCAACGCTAAGCGTGTGCATATGTCTGTTCAGGATCCGGGCCAAAAGGAAGGATGAGTTTTTCATCCTGTGACTTTGGGACCCTGGGGGTGTCTGCATTGCAGAACACGGGGAAACAGAAAATGAGCCCACATGCAGCTTTGCACTGCTGCACCACAAGGTGAAGCGACTTATCTGCAACGCTCTGGGGCAGTGATATGCCATCCCACCACCAGCATTGACCAGTGCAGGGCTGGTCAGCATGGCTGCTGGCTCTGCTCCAGCCCTTCCAGCAAGTTGATGTCTCAGCCTCCCCCCAGCCCCAAAAAAAACAGTTACTCCTGCCCTTGAGCAGTGGTAAGGGCAGCTTATAAAGTGCTTCATCTACCTGAAATGCAAAGGGATAAGAGCAATGCTCTTTCCGTAAGAAATTATCAGGAAACATTCTCCAATAAAAGGAATCTTCAAGTCTCCCAAAAATAATAGCCCGATAGAAATAACAAATCAGAGTCTACCTTTGAAAACCATTAGTGGCTTTCCCATTTTCCTAATGGGCATGTAATCCTGAGCATTGTGCATTCCTTCATGTTGTACCTGTGAGCTTTTGCATATCAGGTAAGTGCTTTCCTTAACATCCCTGTCTTTTTCCTTTTTTATAGGCTCCTTTGGCATAGCAGGAAGAAAACCTGGCTTTAAAAGAGGCGTTCAGAGAGGAAGCAGCAATGTTCCAGGAGGGTTTCTGAGTGAAACAGGAGAGCAAGTGGCTTCTCAAAGTGCATATTTCAGAGATCCCTAAGACATGCTGCTGCACAGTTGGAGCAGGTGAGTGGGGAGGCGTCGAAAGCACTCCACATTCTCATGTTCCAGCCGTCCCCATCAGAGGCATTTGAAGAACTTTTCTGTGCAGTGGGCTGGACTAGGGCTTACAGATAAAATGTTTCAAGGGCTCTGAGCCCTGCAATAACAAGGACAGCCTTGACGTCAGTAGACGTCCCTACCTCCAGGGACTAGTGCTGAGAAGTCAGTGCCGATTTGCCCAGCTAACGCAGCTTTGACTCTTGTTTCCAGGATCTGGGCGATAAGTCTTTTTTCCATGCCTTGCAAGCTGCCAGTGGTCATTTTCTGCCAGGAGAGCAGCCCAAGCAGTGTATAAGGGACTGACTCCCTCCGCTTTGTAATGCATTTTACAATTCAGAGAAGCTTTTGTAACACAAGAAAGTGTTTTTACATGTTAGAGCTTCTAAATTGTTAGAACAGTTGGAAAATCCTAATTGCCTTTAGTAGACAATAAAAAAAAACATTTTGGATTGCAGAATTAACAAAACTGGGAGCTGAAGATCAGTTTCCAAGACCAAAAACATATTCAGGGAGTCATGTTGTGCTTGCAAGTTTAATACAAATACTTGAGTTTCAACAAGTGATTTGCATCTATCTGCAAAATTGTTGCTCTGAGTTGCAGAGCTTAAGCTCTGAAAACTGTCCACAGATGCAATGTCCAGGTCAGTCATGTTTATATTTACCCCAGGATGATTCTGGAGCTCCTCATGCACAAGGGAGGGGAAAACCTACCTGGGATGTATTCAGCAGCCTGAATTAGAGATGATGAAAGAGGGCTTGGCTGGAACGCAGCATGACTTTATGACTACTGGTTTAATTTTCCTGACACTTTGGGGGTAGCTATGTGGTGATTTAGCTCCAGTTAATTAGAGAGCTGAAGGCTGCTTCAATTTGCGGTTGTTACCCAAGAGCTCAGAGGAGGTTTTCTGGCCACCAGGGATCATGCATAAAGGTAGAGGAGCTGGAGGTGTCCCTGCAAGGGGCTGGCAGGGGATGGTGCCATGGGAGCTCTGGTTGTGCAGGGGTTGCCCCAGTACACATGGTGTTTTCCAAGGCCTCATGCAGCAACCTCTGATTTGCACCTTGTGGACACAATTTCAGTTTATCATGGTGTTGCTTAAAGAGCTCTCTTTTTAGGCACAGCTGAGTATTTTGCAGATGTCTGCACGCTTTTTTAATGGATAAATATCATTCACATTTCATCAATGGGCAACTGAGGCGTAAGGAGGTTAAGGGACCTGACGAAGGTGATAGCAAGTCAAATTGTTTGGAATTTTGTAGCTCTGAAATATCATCTTTCTAAAACAGGAAACCCTCTCAGGAGTAGTAGGTTTTCATTAAAACAACAGTTCAAACCTGTCGATCTTGATATATCCAGGAAAAAGAGGAATGTAGAAAATGTGAGAGTTAGCTTAGTCTCTCTTAAACTAAACCACCAGGTTCACGTTCCTATGGAGAAACAAATACCCTGCAGGCATCATGGTGTCTTTGATTTATTTTTGGAAGCTGAAAACTCCCCCTTTTGGTGTCTGAGCTAAGAAAAAAACCAAGGATTTTGTGGGCCAACAAAAGGTTTCTGGAGGAAAAAACCTCCAGTCCCACTTCTGAAGAGTTTATGACATGAGCAGTTAAGCTAATGTAATCCAACTTAGCCTCCCCTACATTTCAAAATTGGATTAAAGTTCGTAAGTCGTTGAGGGAAAATGTTACCCAACAGAGGAACTGTATGACTCTCAAGTTAGTGTCAGGCCTTTGCAGCTGTGGGTGCAGACCCTGGTTTCAGTCACCTGAACAAATCGGGGTAACCAATGTGCCCCGAGCACACGAGGGGTTGAGCTGCATTGCTGCTGCTCAGCCTTTGCACTCGGGTGGAAGCCCACCGAGCTGTGATGACTGGGTATGCTGGCAGCCTGGTCATTCGAAATCTGCCTGGTCCTGGCTCTTTTTGCTTTTCTTTAGGGAGATAAGTCATCCAAAACCTAACAAAAGATTTTGGTTTGGTGTTACGTGTGCTTTCCTTGCAAAGGAAGAGTGGGTTTTTCCTCCTGCAGTAGCAGTGTGTTGCTGCACGTACACAAGTGACGCAGCTCCAAGCGTGCTACCAACTCAGCTGTAAAAAACCCCTGTAGCACCGCATCTGCGTGAATCTGCCTTTCAAAACAGGATCCGCAGATGTGATTAATTACAAGCCTGCTGAGGAGCAGCTTTGCTCCCGTGAGCGGTTTCGGAGGGCCGTGCGGTGGTGTCCGGCTGCCATCTGGTGTCAGGGGCCACGGCAGGACAGGGCCCCGCGATGCACCCCCCAAGTCACCCTGGACCGGCGACAGGGCGGTTGAAGTGGCAACCTCTGGTCTACATCCAAGCCGTGAGCAAATCCTGCCCAGACTCACTAGGGCCCCCCGCCACGGTATCTCCCGCATTCCTGCGGAAGATCTGGTATTTCTTATTGTTCTCCCCGTCTCTTGGGGAGCAGCTTCTGCTGCCTGGCCAGCCTGCCGGGGCAGGAGCTGGCAGAGTCCTGTGCTGCGGGTCCCAGAACTAGCCGGGGGCTTTGGAAAAATCGTGTCAGTCTTCTCGCCCTGCGTCGGCATGTAGGGAGTTGGGGCTCATCAGGAGGGGCAAGATGAAAATGAGAGAAGAACAGAAAACTTGACAAGCAGTGAGTGGTTGTGCAGCACCACTCGCCCGGAGGTGGTGTGGACTCTGCGCACCCTGCCCTGGGCCCAGCACTCACCCAGGAGCTTTCTGCTAAAATAGCTGCATGAGTCTGAGCAACGTCTGATTTTCTGGGCAGTTAATGCCTGTAACTGGTACTCTGTCAGATGGGTCGTGGGGACACCAGTAGGAGTGAGTGACTGGTCAGAGTAGGGTGAGGAGGGGAGGCAGAGACATAGCTGTCTTTGAAACTGTGCAGGACTGGTCCACACCTTGCAGAGACATCAGAAATGCCAGGGAGCAGCCCAGCCCGGCAAGGGTGTTTGGCACCCAGTGTGGTTTTCTTTTTCCCTTTCCCTTTGGTGTGCTGTTCTGCCAAGCTGGTTCTTGTACCACCACACTCCATGCCTGCACCCAGCCTTTGGCTGCCCGTCCCTTGGAAATATGATTTCAAGGAATATATGCTCTGGATTTTCTCCTGCTGGCAGGGAGGATTTGCTGGATGGAGGTGGCCTGAGAGCAATTGTGGGTTTGGCTCTTGCCATCTGTAATGGTGACAGTGAAGGGAGCATGTGGGAGCACAGGCAGGCAAGTTTATTTTGCAAGCAGGGCCATGTACAGCTACACTGCAAGACCAGGCTTGGGGTGATGCTTGTTTCTGGCCAGCCATCTCCCCAGGATGCTCCATGGGCCAGCAGCGACCCCCTTGGGCATTGTGCAACCCTCACAGGGAGGCAATGGCCACAGCAAATGCAGAAGATGCCACCTCTGTTCCCACCAAGGGAGCCGCCCCACACTGAGTGCCTGGTGCCAGCACAGCGCTCAGCTTAAGGGGGGGGACCTGTGTGTGAGCAGGGTATGCCCCCGCATCGTTTCCCACCTTCTCTCTGGGGAAAAACATCCTAGGGCCAAGAGGAGCTTTCTGGCAGGGGGAGAAAGCCTGGCTGTGAAATGGGGCGTGCTCCTCCCTCGCAGGCAGATGTGGTGGAAAGGGCAAAATGGCCCAATGCATCACTGGCAAAGGAAGCAGTTGGGAAAACACAACTTCAGGCTGCTCCACATGCAAAATTTCAGTCCCAGCTATGCCCTGAGATGGAGTTTCTAAAGGTGTCTAAGCAGAGTCTGACCTTAAATAGTTTTTTAAGTGTTTTTTTCCTTTTTTAGTCAAGACCGAGGAACCAACACCCCAGAGGACCTGGAGTTCCCCAGCAGTGTCAGGGCTGAGCTGCACAAGCCTCTTTGGAGTGGAAAGAGAAATCCCCATGCTCTGGTAAGCATTGAAACAGCTAGTAAGTGTCAACACCGAGGAAGCCCAGGCGGCTTTTGCAACTGTCTCATGTCAATGCTTGAGTTTTTAATCCCATCTGAGATACTAACATGTTCAAATTAGACTTGTTGGTCAAGTTAGGTGAAAGGACACGGGCGCCTTGGGCAACCGTGGGCAAGAGCAGCCATCCTCACAAGCACCCTGGAAGGTTCCCTGTGGTGAAATCTGCACTGCCTGAGCAAATCACTGCCATGTGCTCAGAGAATAGGTGACAACAGGAATAACAGCAGGTGAGCATTTGCAGGAAGATGTTAGGCCCGGATCCTGTAAAAGCTGTTTGTGTGCTGTAGCTGTGACAAGCCGCTCTATTAATTATCAATTATATTAACAACTGTGTGTAAAGCTAGTGCTAGAGCAAGCTCCTTTGGTTGACAGAAGAGCAACGTGAGCAATGAGCATGCTGACTAAGGTAGAAGGTGTTACTTTGTGTGTGTGTGTTTTATTTATTGAGGAATTTAAAACAATGGCCAATGGGGAAAAGTGAGTGCACGTGTTCTGAGGTGATTTTTTTTAATTTTTTTTTTACTTTTTGTCGACATTCTGCTCACTCTGTCATGGGCTTTCCACTGGCCAGCTGCTCATATCTTTTTACATTACCTCTGTCAATTAGGCTAAAATATCAGAAAGAAGGGAGGAGAGGGGTTCTCATCAAATGATCTTTCTGGGATTGTGGTGGTAGATGTTAAACTGCCTCATTAAATCTCCCCCTCAAGACTTTTCAGAATGTTTTTATCTTTTGTTTTGCACCATACTGTTCCAATTTCAATTTCTTTTTGAGGTGAGAAGCAGCTGCCTTGCTCCAAACCTTTTCTTTTCATCATGAGTGTCAAAACAACCACTGGCCTTGCCCCTTTCTGAAGCAAGTGTTCTTTGGACATACACAGAAAGCCAGTTCATAAAATGGTGCTTTTCTGCATTTTCACTTCCCTGGCGTTTCCAAGTAGTTGAAGTTCACAGTTGAGACTCAATGTATGAAAGTCGTGACAGTCTCTAAATTCATGTAGTGTCACAAGCTTTCTGTTTGTGTTTCATTTTGGAATTCACAGCCACATTAGCTGTAAGAGGAGACATGATGCCTGTGTGGCTGCTCATCCTGCCAGGTGGGGAGCCCTAAAGTGTTTCAAACCACAGGCTGGTCTCTTTTCTTTTTTTTTTTTTTCCTTTTTTTCTTTTCCCCCCTCACTTGTAACTTGAAGGGATGATCCTGAGTCCTGCTCCCAAAAGGGGACTACGTGTGAGCTGGCACATTGCACATCCTACGCCCAGCCCCACGCCTGCAGCCTCGGGGCTTTTTTATCCTGCAAGTCAATGAGCGCCTTTCAGTAGGAGGAGAAAGAACTGAGAACAGGATGGGGGTGAAGGATAAATGAGGCATGTACACGAGACACCTGGGAAAACACTATTTACAGGTGAGTAACCTTCCTTACACATACATTTTTTCCTTGCCCTGCTTTACTCCCATTAGGAAAGCTGTATGGCAGCCCAAGCTTTGCGCTGTAGCTGAGCTGGGTGGATGGCGTATCCAACTGTACATGTTGTCCTTCATGGTGCACTGGGTTGGTGGGGTTTTTTTTTTAAGTATGTCTGAGTTAGTTAGCTTCAAGGCTCTGAGCATAAATTTATACTAGGCCAGTGGTAACACTCATGTTGTAATTCCTTTTTCCTAGGCTCATGGGACATCTCTGGGACCAGATATACTCAGCTGAGACAACAGAAGAACCGAACTGGCTTCTGAACTCAAGGATGACAATGTGCTACAATGACAGCAGTGGCGTAATCGTAGTACAGCAGGACACCTGGTTCACTTTCAACATTTTTTTAATTCCAGCCGTTGTGCATCATTGTACTTCTCTCTTGTAAGCGGCTGCTGCAGTTGTTGAAGGGGAATGAAGCTGAAGGGCGGTGTTCGTTCTCTCGGGCCACGTTCACCAGGTCAGTAGAACGCGTTAATAACGCCAGCTGGGGCGCTGAAGGCCTGAGCCGCCACCAGGTGGCAGCTGGAGCCCAGGTATGAGACGGGCCCAGCCCCCGGCTTTGGGTCCTGCCTCTGCCGCCCAAGGTCCCAGCCCCGGGCCAAGGTCCCAGCCCCGGGCCAAGGTCCCAGCGGGTGCGGCCGGGCGGGGCGCTCCCACCGTGACGCGGAAAGATAAAAGTAAAATAAATTAAAAAAAAAAAAAAAAAAAAAAGACCGCCACAATTGCCAAAGAACGCCACAATCGCCAAATAACCAGCACAGGGCGGCAAAGGTGGAAAGTCCCTAATTGATGAGTGGGGGAACTAAAATCTTGCGGGTGTTGCAGGAGATTTTCATTCTGTTAGAGATGACAACGTTATGGCACGTCATAATTCCTCACTTCTGTGCCCTTTACTTTGTGAACAAATAACGACCTCTGTCCTCAAAGCAGCTAAAAGACCTTATGGAGATCCCCTTTCCTGGCCATGCACTGGTTTGCTCAAAAATTGTTTACTTAACTGCTTCACATATTTGAGATTAAAAAAAAAAAAAAAAAAAAAAAAAATCAGAGCAGTTATTTTCAGTTCACTTTTACTGAAACGGATGGTGTGCCTGCTGTTGCCCCCTCACCTCACCCCAGGATACAGATCTTATCCTAACACACTGTGCTTCCCTGTATAGGCTTCACTTTTGTGGCTGTTCGTGCGGGACAGTTAAACAGAAGTAATATGAGTTGCTGGAAACTGGCCTGTTACAGTTTGGGAATGTGTGAGTAAGCGTGCAAGTCTCATAAATCAGCTTCATAAAATGGTCACAGGGCTAAAAAAAACCCACTCCTGTTTTAAGCGAAAATAACATGGCACTGTGCTATTGGTTTGCAGGACTGTTCCACCATAAGCAGCAGGTAAATCTGAATCAGACTAAGCCTTCCAGTGCATTCTACTGAGGGTTCAAGAACAGCAGATGCAGCTTTCCACTGGCCTCTGCGTAGGTAGCCTGGCATGTATGTAAGGCACTATGACGTCGCAAGGCTTCTTGGGGCGGAAAAGAGACAACCATAGCACCACAGTTCATTGAGGATATCCTCACCATTAAGTTTCTTGGAATAAGAGTGCTGTAACCTGGGGGCTCACTGGAAATGCTACTGCACCAGGAGTGCAGTTTTCCATGCTGGAGTTTCATGAGATGTGGTGACTCTGACTCATGCTGTGTTTAGCGTAGCTTTAATGGACTTACTGTAAAATACTATTTTTTGCTCAAAATGTGATTGGTTCATTTTTAAACCAACCTCTTCCCCCACTTTTACCGTACAGCGCTTCACACAAAGCTTTCTTAGTCAGAGCAAGCAGGGACAACAAAGCTAAAAGGAGACTTGTCTCATTTCCTCTTCTAATAGTGACTAAGAAATAAATAACTCAAGACAGATGCATGCAGATGACATTTTAATGAAGGGCTGTTTTTCCTGCAGAAGCACACATTTCTATGTGCCAAGGTACCCACACTCCACAGCCGTGTTCCCCCATTAGCTCGCTGATAAGAGCAGGTCTGCCCTCGTCCCAGGCTGGCGCTCTAAGCCTTGATGTGCTGCTGTAGATGTAGCTGTTGTATCAATTCATTTCCCACCTGGTACGCTTTGTGTTAGCGAGCAATGCTGTTTGTAATCGCTCACCATCATCATACTGTATCGAGGTGTACTGAATACAAACATGTAAGAGAAGTGGTGCTGTTAAGACAAATTATATTGTATTATCTGTGTGACCACTGCCTTTACTATGGCTTTAATCCAAATCCCGTTGATCAGACCACTAAGAATATATTTCTTCCATCACATTAATACTTCCACACAATGGCTACTGAATTCTGAACACCACTAACCCAAAAGAAACCGCCAAAAGACGTCAATTAATTCAGAAATGTAAATGACTTTGTATTACTTTATTAAATAGCCAATTCTAAAGAACAGTAAAAAATATGAAAACATGCATCATTTGGTGTTCTTAAAAAACATTTGTCCAAAATAAAGACTGTTAGAAAAATTAAACAAGTTTAGCCCCAATAGACCTTCTGCTCTCCACATAAAAGATGTTTGATAGTTATAAATACTGTTCCATCGCCTACAGCAAAGTTTAACAATGTATACATTAGTATTTCTATTACAGTTTTTTTCACATTTCTTCTGTAAACATAATCAATTTTAAAAATGCCTTGTTAGCAAGCTTAAGGAACTACTGCTTTCCTGTACAGTAAATACAAATAGGAAGATCCTGGATTTTCCTGCCATTCTAATCAACACTCCATTTACTGAAACATTAAAGATTTCAATTAGTATAAAAATATAACCAGAGAATAAATGTATGGGAAGATTCAGTATCTGAATGAGTCTTGGTTAATAGGCAAATAAAAAAATGCTGTTGACTTCTGAATCTGAAGATCACTTCTGTACAGCTTCTGCTCTTCTGGGATCCAAGTATCACAATGCAGTACACAAACGCTCTGGTTATCCGTCTAAAACATCCACTTCTTATTTACTAAAAATAATTTAACATTTAGCTGAACTAAAAAGCAGGTTCTAAGAGATGGATGTCCGTGTTCGGTGTACATACAAAGGTCAAAGCTGACTAACAAGCCACACCAATGGGCACCTGCTCTTCAGGAGGGGGGGCTCAGTTCTCAAAATATCTGTACAATTACGAAAAATACTACTTTACTTAGCAATAGACTGACTTCTTGTCTGGTGTGGGAGATCTACAAAGCAAAATCACAGACATATTCCTTTTCCCTTCAGAAACAGAAATAACTGGCTTTGTCCCTGGAGAGAATTTTGAGGCAGAGCAGTAGGCTCTTTGGGAAGCCTTGTTACTAGAAATTCTGAAATTATTTTGCTGACGGGAATTAATTTTTTCTAAAGCAGTATTGCTACACATTTATAATTTTTATCTAAAATAAAAAGGTCAAACTTAGTTTTCTTCTTGCTTTTTTTTTTAATCTGGCCTCCAATTAAGACAAAAGTGTTGTATCTAAAGCAGTGGAACATTATGATGAAATTTCTTGCACAAGCATAGCCTTGATGCAGATGACATTTGGCCTGTATGTGCTATCGTCTTCCATTCATCTGCTCCACAATGCTGTAAGTCAAAACTGTGCATCTTTACAACTATGAAGAGAACTCTCAAGTTTTTTGTTAGCGCTTCTAAAGCATGAGACAGTACAAGAACAATCTCGCATGACTACTTTTTCCAAATGTTTTACAGCAGTATTTTGTACGTGCCTATTTCCAGTTCTTTTGTTTGGATTCCTGCAAACAGTGGAAAACAGGACACAAAATCCAACCAGCCAGCAGGTACCCAGTGATGCCGGTCTACCCTCGCTAAGGAAGAAGCACCATGCAAAGAGCAACAGACGGACAGAGCAAAAACAAAAGACGAGTCAATGGAAGGAAAGGTAATGCTCTATCTCAAAGTCGGACAGAACCTCCAGGATCGATTTATCCTGGGTTTAAATTATAATAACTGAACCAACAAAACAACTTCTTCCCTCACTTTTTGGAATGAAAGTGATGCTGCTTGATTGGTTACATGCTGTCAGATTGTTACAGGCTAGTACGGAAACAATTCTGTCACAAGCTGCATTTAAATAAAAATCTTCAGTTGATAAGCTTTGTATAAAAGAACAGAATTTCTGGAAAAATGAGGGAAAACAGCAAGTACTGTCAGACACCACATATTGTAATTAATGCGCTCTGAGTAGACACTCCTATGGGGTCAACAGTATTTCCTTCATAGAAAGGCCCGACCTGCTGAGCAAACTAAGATCTTTATAAGCGGGAAGCTGCTCTGTGCAAAGCAGAATGAATGAAGGTGGGCGTCTATTCACAAACGATACGTCAGCTACCGTCATTACTCAGAAGTGGCTTTTTTCCCTTTCCAGCTCTTTTGTCTTTGCTCAAGTTCAGCTTCAGTGAAGGCGGCCGGGCCCCAGTTTGTGATTAAGTGAGGATTCTTGGAGCCTGGAAGACAGAGCGCAATACTTGAAACAGGCGTTTCTGACAGGGACATTGCTCACCCAGTGTCAGTGGGACAGGCCAAGTGTCGCCACAGGATGCTTTGGTAAGTGCTGTCACCTACTCTAAGGTGACCTGATGACTAGCTGACCAAAGAGGAACCCCGTCAGTGAAGGTGCTTAATGTGAGAAGTTGTTGATGGCTGCTGTCTTTTGCATCCTTATCTCCCAACTTCCCCCGGCACCCCAAATAGCTGTATCTTAGTAAACCCCTCTCCTTCTTGCCTTTAGAGATGTCCTTGAAGGAAAGCGATCTCTCCAGCATTGAAGGAAAGCAATCTCTCCAGCGCTGCATTACAAAGCCACTTTCCTCTGGGCTGGCATGCTATTAATTAAGCTAAGAAATTAAATTTATCCCCAAAAATACAATATTTTAGCCATCTTTACTTCATCTTTTTGGCAATTTGCATTTATGCGAACTGCCTTAAAGACCCAAATCACGCAATGTTCAGGTTGATCCTTGATTTGTTTTAAATAAATAAATAAATAAACAAATAATAAAAAATTAATTATTACAGTAGGGCCAGTAGAGGCAAAGACTTGAAAATTACCATCAGCAGTTCTCACAAATGTGATATTTATAGGCTGACATGAAACCAATAAGCTACAGGAAAAGGCAGACTTCAGTAGATCACTAGGTCATTTATATGAAGTATGTAAGACAGAATGAATACTTATTTTTTGTAACTTCTCTGTTAATAACTTACCTGGCTCTATTAGTCGAATTAATCCCTCATGATGAGCTACTTTATCTTTCCAACTCTTGGTGTTATTAGCCGCCGTTTCCAATTTTTTCTTAACCTCCTGAAATAAGATACAACCCACTTGAAAAACAAGAACAACTTTACTCTGTTCATATAAAAAGAAAAAACATGCTTTTAAATCTAAAGACAGAACCACACTAATTCAGCCAGCAATCTATTTGGTGTAGACAGAAGAACCTCATTTCTAACCACCTTAAGTAATTTAATCATCGCAAACTAAAAAAAGTAAGTTGTCAAACCAGAATCCAAAAATAACTAAGTTTTACAAGATTCTGTAGCTGTGTAAGTTGGGCTAGTTTTCATGAGGACTGAAAGCATAAACTGTAGTTTCAAAACAGAAGGATGCATTTTGTGTTCCAAACTAACACTGGCTAGTGGTTCTCTCTCACTATCAGAAATCATAAAATGTAAGCTATGAAAAGAACTGCTGTTGTTGCACCCAAGCAAGAAAGCGGTATTCTTTGGTCTAAAATGGTCTTTTGGTCAGTTCCAAATTGAGTGATTATTTCTAAAATAACGAGTCAACTATTGCAGTGACGTACTCCATCATTTGTTTTGTGGAATTTTTTTTGTTTGGTTGGGGTTTCGCTCTGGGTGGGGGGGGAGATGTTTGGGTTTTTTTAATGTCTGTTGGATTCAGCAATTCTTTTGTAGTAGTAAATGTTGTTTCATATACAAAAATTCTGAGATGTCATCTAAAAAAAAGTCAAGTATTAGCCAAAAGCAATCTAACGATGGTGTTAGATGTAACACCAACACATAAGTTGTAAAGTGGCCAGAACTACCCCACCTGGGCCCTTGCTTGCAGTCACTGCAGCATTTGTATTCTGTGCCAGTTGAGACAGCTCACTAGCTTGTCCTTCACAGAGCTAACCTCAACCGCGCAGAGACAGCATAAACACACTCCCTAGTTAAACAGAAATCCAGTCATGTTTTGTTTCCTGACCTAAATACACACAGGATCAACACCTCCCTAGCCCTAGAAAGTATGCAGCACTTCAGACTCTGTACTCGCTGGATTCTGACTCGTATTTCTTCCATGAATACAGCTACTGGCCTTCACCAAAAACACTCAGCAGAGCAGAGAACAGGCCTGATATTTGGGACACGAGGCACGGCTACACATTGAGCTAATTCCTAGCTCTCCTTGACATCAGTTCAGTGCTTAAATACCTTTTAGAGGAGTAACGGCCTACCATAGCACATCGATTTTTCATCTGTAGAAGACAATATTGCCCCATGACATCATCAAACCATTAAAAGAGTATTAATTCAAAAGTATAGGGCATTTGGTTATGACAGCAATGGGACTGCCGAAGCAGTTAGCCTACAATAGAAGACAAGGAGTATTTCAGGATACGACTGAGCTGGCTTGCACGTGAATTGGGACAAAAGAAGAAAGGAGGTGGTGTGTCTGAAACACGTCCTCTTCTTCAAACATATCTACTGGTTTAGGCCAAAAAACCCAACACATAACTATCCGGTCTGTTACTGTAATTTTTGTGCCATACTAATCCTTCAAGAGGCATGATATTGATGAACTTCAGATTCAGTTAAATTACTGAATACCTGGCTAAGTATGAGAGGCTGATGAACAGGACAGCTCACCTCATATTGCTCAAGGGCCTCTTTCCTTTCCAGTTCAAGTTGTTCCAGTTGCTGCATAGCAACTTGCAGAGCCCGTTCCTTTATCATTCTCTGGTTTTCTAACTCTTGCTTCTCTGCTTCTGTCATCTGAATGGTCTGTTGCTGCTGCAAGTGCCATTTTTCCAGTTCAGCTCTCTTTGCTGACTCCTCTTCCAGTAATCTGCAATGGGGATTGCGACGTTAACTGCACTTTAAAGTAAGCTGTATCCATTATGTAGCGTACACATAGGCAAGCCAAGCTAACTATTTTCTTTCCTTTTTTTATTAAAAAAAAAAAAGCAAGCTTGGGAAGCAGGGAAAAAGTTATTGCCTGTTGGCTTCTCTTCAGTGTAAAGCTGAAAATCATGCCAGCAGTGCAAGCAGTCTGACTGCTACAAAGGGCTATTCAGAAAATTTAGTCAATAATGCAAATACGCAACGATGAAAAACGACAGAAGAAACAAGCATCCATAAGTTATCTTAATTGTCTTAGGAGGACTGAATATATGAAGAAACAAACCACACTAAACAAAGGCTATATGAGTAAGAGGAGACTTAACCCTTTATCAATTACAATTTAAACCTGTGATAAAATACAGCAGAAAGTAATATTTACAGTTACTGCTTTATAAAATACACAACTGAAAAGTCTGCACAGAGTGGTCTCAGTTTTTCCAGTGTTGACACGCACAACATCTGATGGAAAAATAAATGCACCTGCTTCTCTGAAATTGCTGAGCACTCCCACCACTAAGGGCTAATCAAACATATTAAAAAAAAAAATCAAAAAAACCAGCTTTAGCCTTCATAGCTTAAGGAAAAAAAATAATCTATCCTGTGTTTGGACTTCAGCCAGTCCCCCTTTCCAGCAGCGTGTCCAAGATGCAAACAACCTTTAATAGTACGGCACAGTTACTTATTATTGCAAGGGGGAGTCGGGCATTGAAATAGATTTCTACTAGGTCAAAGCCATACCTGGCCTGAAGTTTCCTTACAGTCTCCTCATCTTGCCGTGCCTGCTTCTCATCCTCCAAAGCTTCCTGTAGCTGTTTATACATTTCTTCCAGTTCACGTACTCTCTGTAAATACTGTTCCAGTTCAGATGATTTCTGAGCAACCTGCTCTTCCATTTTTTGTCTTACCTAGCAGCATAAATTGAGGATACATATGAGCTACCATGCAACTCAGGTTTCCAATTTTTAAAGGAATTGCCAGGTTTCCCTCAGATAATGTTTTCAGAGACAAACTTTTTCCTGCTGCCTGCAGAGCAGAACTGATAAAACTGAGTGTAGATTTGTAACTAAAAGCATTTAAAAAAACAAGTAATAATACAGGTTACTTACATTGCCCTACTTCATGCAGCATAGGATTTTCACAGGGGTTTAAACATAACTTCAATCAGTTTGAACTTGTCACTTAGTTTACAGATACAGAAAGGGAAGGAAGAGAAAGCTTGCAGACACAAAGGCCAGGCTGGTTTAATTACACTGTTTCCACTCCTTTCCTCAGGCAGTCCTCCCTTGGCAGCAGTGTATTTCAAACACTTTTATCTGGATGATGGCACCGCAACGGCACAGGATGGGTAAAGGGCTGGAAACTGGCTAAGGAGGTTGGCTTTGCTAACAGACGAGCAGCTATACCAAAAAACAATGGCAAGGGATAAACGAAGGTGAGGGGGATGCTGCACACCCACAGTCGCCCAGTCTCTGATGCACATCCCCCGCCTTTCACTGACCAAAGCGGGAAACCAGGGGCTGCTGCACCAGAACCGTCCTCCCACTCAGCCCATCACTGTGCTGGGGACAACAGCAGCCAGCTGGCTTTGAACGCAGTTGGGATAAAGCACCAAAACCTCAGCATTTAGCAGCACATAATGTGTACTCCGCAGAAGGTAAGCACAGCTCCCAAAGTCAGCAAGAAAGGCTTTCTGTCAAGTGTGATAGGATGGCATGTCCTGCTCCACTGCTCTGCAGCCTCGTTCCCTCAGCTAACCTAAATCCCACTGACCCAGAAAGTGATCGTATTCAGGAATTCACACGCAGCCCATAAAGCAGCACTGTGTGCATTTATGTCCTGAGACGTTCCATCACATCGACTGGACTATTTCTACTTCTTTTCTCCAGCTAACAGAAAAGCTCGTTACGGTTCACAAAGCCCTTGAAGATTGAAAATTAGTTCTTCTGGAAATTCTCAGTGTGGATTATAGTAACAGCATTGTAAAGCTACAATATTTATTTATTTTTTATGTTCGTGTGTGTGTAAATGTACAAGAACACACAGTATAAAAAAGCAGGGATATACTCAAGTCAGAAAATTCTTAAAATGCATTTTGATTATGCCTGTGTTCATTTTGTATATTCATATAGTATGTACTGGCCTTAGGTTCTCCATCTTTCAAAACTGCAAGGATAACTTCAGTCTGCATTTATCTTTCAAACAGTCAATGTTTTCCCAATTTTCCAATAATATTTAAACTTTGAATGGTATACCAATTGTAGGCAAGCTGTTCTAGTATTTGAATTCACTCATAAAAATATTTTATTCCTACATCTCTAATAAATACAACTCAGGTTGTATTCTCCGGCCTCCTGCAAAATCTGCAGAATCTTTTCAGTGACTGCCTGTGAGGGAAGCCATTGCTGAACGCATTGTTCACTCTCTGTAATTGTAGCAAAAACCCACATGCACTACTCACCATTTTTTCTCTCTCCAGCTCCAAACTGAAGCGATCTTGTAATTCAACTTGAGTCTGAAGTCTTTTCTTCTCTTCCTCAGCAGCACGAGCAGCTGCTGCTTCCAGTTGCTGCAAGAGAAGAGTGAGGTGTTGGGGGGGGAAAAAGAAAGAAAAACAATTTGTCAAAATGACAACATTTGGAGGAAATGGAATTTTATTTAACAATTTTTGTTTTTAACAAAATTGGAAGAAACCTTCAAAAGCATTAAGGCACCAGCTTTTTTTTTTTAATGTCTGAGGCTATTCTTAATCTCTAAATGTGATTTTTAATCTTGTCAGTTGCAAGACAACTTTAAATTTACCAATGAAAAGTCAATTATCAGATATCCTCCAAGTTTCCTTTGAGTCCTGCTTTACACACCTGATAGAAATCACTTTATTTCCTTCTCTATCTCATATGGGATAGAAAACTATTATGGAAAAGCACATCCCAGGCAGGACTGTACAGGAGTTCCAACAGTGAAAACTTGCCAGCACACATAGAGTTCATACAGAAACAGAAGTGAGAAGCACTAAAATTGCCATGGGAAAGCAGAAGTGCCACAAACTTTGACTATAATAAGTGATTGTGCTATTGTGAATCACATCCCTTTAACATCTCCTAAATTGCCATGTAAGGCAAATAAAATTCTAGTTGATAATCATCACTTGAAATTAGGGGAAAAATTAGCCTAGTCAGAGCTAAGGCCTAGGAAACAGCTGCTGGTACCTTCACGCCTTTGTGCAACTTATTTAACTTTTTTTTTGGCATCTTGATTTTACAAATAAAGATAGTCGTCACAGTTTGTTCTTTCATCAGGATTTCAATAGCATATATTTTTAGAATGCATGGCAGGTCAGAAATGTACAGGTACCAGCCAAAACTTTACCAATACTGAAAACAAAATAATTCTTTCACAGAATTTTCATAAGAAACTTATCTGATGCTTCAGAGGAAACATAAAGCGAGCACCCTTCTTTTGTAACGTGCTAGGCTGGTGAAACTGCTTCCACAGGCCTTCAAGAAGAGTGGGACACCCATCTTCCTTAGGATTTTTGGAAGTTACCACATTTAAACCATCTTCCCTCACACAACCTAGACGAACCAATGAGACACCTAAACGATTAAAAATGCCAAGCTAAAACTTTCATTCCTTTAAGTGCTTGTGATACCACTCTAATCTGAAATAGATGGGAAGAAGGGAAGGAGAAGGCTCCTAGTTTCTGGTTTTAAGCTGTACAAGATAGTACAGAATTGCTCTCCTTTGAAAGGCTTAAATGACGCCACTCTTTCAGAAGCAGTATTCCTCCTCTGCCAGAACATTTGAAAGCATGTAATTGTAGTCAAATCCAAGATGCCTATTTAAGTGAAATTTTCTTTTGATTTCCTTTCCCACTTTGAAATTAAACAAACATTGCCAATACTGAGCTGAGAGGGCGAACGTGCAGAGTCACAGGCAAGGGTGGGTGTTAGGCTTTTGCCAGAGAGCTCAACAAGAAAATACATTGTTTGTCCACTCTCTATCAGCAACTTCCTGCTTAATTCATGTCAGAGGACATCCATTCCTGGCAGGTAAGGTTACTGGCAACAACTGTGCAGTTTAGGGAAAAGTCCCAAATGTTTGGGGCGGGGAAGGAGGGGGAATCAACAGGAACATCCCACTCCAGCAGGGGTTAGCCAGCACAGAGTCTCTGAATCCCATGCAAGACCCCTAACTGAAACAGAAAAGGTGCACAAGTCTTGTGCTCGCTCTCTTGGTGAGAAAACTTACCTTTCAGTCTGTTCAATGTCTGTATCTCAAAATTCCATTAAAAATATGAAAAAAAATCTATTTTAGACAAAGACTCTTATTCTTCTGAAATTTTCTACTGCAAGAGTTATCAAAATACAAACCAGTCTCACAGTGCACTTTGGCAGATGCTGCGTAAGTGGTGGCTCGCTGCCAGCAGGAGCAAATCTAACTCTAAGCTTTCCAGAAGAATTCAGTTTCCTGAACCATTTACAAAGCCTTTTCCTTGAAGAACAGTTTTCTAACTACTCAAACCCTTTAAGTTCCTCCAACACAGTACCTCCCCACTCATTCCACTTAGTCAAAGTGCAGTAGTTCATGTCAGAGACTAAACTACTTTCCTCAAGAAGTCATTTTAATCCAGTCCACTTCAAAAGATGCTTCTTGCCACAACTCTCTTTAGTTTAACCCATTATGATTTCTACAAAACCCCCTGGAGCCTGTCAACATCCTCCTGCTCCTCTGGAGTTGCTCTCATGTTACCTTACCCCCTTCACTTTTTCTCCATAAACCCAACACAGCTATCCAGTCCAATCATTTCTGTTAACAGGTATATTACTTACCAGTAACTTGCAGGTAACACAGGCTATCCTTTAAAGCATATTTTTGATTCTGAATCTTAAACACATGCTAGAATATAGGTGCTAAAATTCAATTTAAAAACGGTTTTCCACTGTCAGACTCCATTTAAGGCAGTGCAAGGTTGGTTAAAAAAAAGACAAATTTCTCCTTGCCACAAATTGTGACTTAATGACAAGACTTTTAAAAAAAAGATACATTATGGATTATTTTATTTGCTTTCTAGACTCAGCACCTTTAACATGCTCTCGTGATATTTATAGCTTCTCCCCTGCCACAAAGATCATTAAAGTTTTTTTTCTAACTGAAAGCTAAAATTAGTTAGTGGTTTTTATTTATGAAAAACTCAAGCAACGATGCAGACTTGTCCTAACTGGGAATGCAAAAAAATCAAATTAATTTAGGAAGTCACTGAACAAAAGACTCTTCAGACTAAGCACAGGGGAAAGATCCGGCCTGCTCTAGCAGCAGGGATTCAGCAGCCAAAATGTTAGGTAGCAGCGGGGTGGGAGGCATCTAACGGCGTTCTAAGCTATTTCCAAGGCACGCTCCTCATTAAAAGGTATCATCACAGCAATAAAAGCCATAGTAAGTCTTCTTGCAAGTCTTTAAAAAGAAAGATAGAAAGTACATCTGGATAATAACCAAGTCTCTGTGGAGAATTATTACAGAGGCACCAGTTGTTCCTAAGTACAAAGATCCATCAGCGTGTTCAATCTACTGTCAGAGTGTGCAGCCACAGCAAAGGCACCTTGGTGTCTCCTACCAGCCGTTAGACTAAAAAGCTGTCTACAAGGAAAATAATGTATTCAGCAAGTCTTCTGCTAATACTCAAGAGATTTCTAGTCCACTTCTCAAGCTGTTAGAAATCAATCCAGCATTTACAAGGAGCGTGCATTAAACAGTTTATAAATGGTTGCTAAGTGTCTCAACTCTATAAACCTCCCCCAAACCACTCTAATAAAATTATGCCTATACATACTCACAAAAATCACTTTGCATCTTTGGAATCTTTGTAAATTAAATTTGTATCTCTGGAAACTACCTCTGTATGAATAGAAGAGTTCCCCCACACGTAAAATAACTTTGGAAAACTATATAAGAAAATCTTAATGGAAAGCCCCAAGTTTGACAGACATGTCTGACAGAAAAGAAAAACAAAAGCCTCATAAGTGACTGAAAATAGTAGACTTTCCAGTCCCCTAGCACCATCCACACAGCTGGGGCTTTCTTCTACACTAGCTTCACAATACCCTCATAAGTACAGGGGACAGGGCTGGGCCACGTGAGTTACCCTGAGCCTGCTGAACAGTCCTCAGAAACTGCTGCAGTCAGTGCTGAAGGCTTTACACTGGAGACTCAACCAGCACATCTACTGCTCCTGACACAAGCTCACCTCCTCTGGAGGAGTTTGTTCAATGTGTCTGAACACCTGAACAGGAAATAGATGCCTAATTATACATCAAGACCACAGAGACTGAGCTTTAAGCTTGAAGGTCAGCAGCTCCCACTCCCACCTTTCGCACGGTCTCCAGTTCCTTCTGCTTGTTCTCGTTGGCCGTTTGCAGTTCTTTCATCTGCCGCTCCAGCTCTTCTTGCTCAGCTAACAGCTTCTGCCGCAATTCTTTTCGCTTCTGGCGCGCTTCTTTGTGGGGTGGAGGGCTCCCTGCTCTCAGCAGGTTTACAGTGGTCTGTATGGCTGGAAAGGAGCGTGCAAGACAAAGGGAGAGGAAGAGAACACCAATGGAGGGAAATGCTAAACTTTCTGGATAGCCTCCGTGAATAAATACTAGTGGTGGTGTGTTGTTTGTTGAGGTCTTTTTAAACATATTTTTCAATCAGAAATAACTGTTGTCAGTTCTCCTAATTCTCCTCAGGCTAGCTGTCAACAAAGCAAAAGTGAAAGACGTTTGGCTTTTAGTATTGACTGTGTGCCACAAGGACAAGGGCTGGCAATTCCAATGCCTTATGGCAATTTCAATATTGACTTCTAACAGGCTGTGCACATACAAGTCACTTGTATGCCTGGCTGAAAAAAAAAAAAAAAAACAAACAACCCAACTCCAACACTTCAAGATTTCTTATTACCTAGATTCAGTGACTCAAGCAGTAACATGTTATCTAACAAATACATTCATTTACTTCCCTAGAAGCAACCTTAAATCCTTTACTCTTACTGATACTCCAAGGGAAAGCTTTCTCCCAGTAAGACAGCAGCTCTCATTCACTCACATTCAACAAGGAAATATTCAGAGAGCAAATCTCAGGAGCGGCAGATGATTTTTATATTTTATTCACCTACTACAACTGTGAAAAAAAAAAATCTCCTTTTGGAACTAAGTAATCATTCATCATACATCTGACTTTGGTGCAATTACACACATGTTTCAGATAAAGAGGAAAGCGCAAATGAAAGCACATAGCCCCAAATATTCAAATGCTGTACATACTTCAATAGCATTGCCAACAGTGGCTTTGCAAGGGCTTTACCTCACTCCACAAAAGATGCACGTAACTATCGCTCAGCTCCTATCTGGGAAGGTCTCACAGAAGTACCTTCACTGTGGGAACAGAAGAGGAAGCCCCAATTCCCAGCCTTGCGCTCAGCTCACCAAACCACACTACCTCAAGCAAAACTGTAAAAGCAAAGCCAGTATTTCATAATGCTGACATGAACAAGCTTCACCTTTCTCCCTGAAAGCAACAATTTACAATGTATTCCCCCCTTCCCTTCCCCATTCCTAGAAGTACAGCCAACACAGAAAAAGAAAACAACAATAATATCCATTTCATTTTGGTTATGGTTGCCTAAATTGAGCCACCTAAATGACAGAAATCGATTCCCCTTAGATGGATCATTAGTTCTTTCTGAGTCTCAGGCTCCTTAAAACATCCTTTGCATGTGACCAAAACAGAGACATCAGAAATCACAAGACCAAAAATTTCAAATTTGAGTAAAGCATAGCTGTAAGACTTCAGCTTGCCTTAACTTTCACATAACTAAGATTTTTTGAAACCTCACCTTGAATCCACTCCTGCTTCTTCTTTTTATCAGAGGCACTGATCTCAAAGCTTTTATCAAGACATTTTATGAGAAAAAGGCATTTCTTTCCATCTTTGTCAGGCAAGGCCTAGAATGGGTAACAAAAGGATTAGCCTTGCAAACACTGAAACACAAGTTATATTGTCAAGCCCCACGTATGCAGTTATCTGTAACTGAGCTACAAATACTAGCACTAAGAACCTTTATTAAAAGGGTGTTTATAAACTGGTTTTATATAAAGTAAAAAGAGCTCCATTAATGAAAGATACCAGTAGTCCATCCTGCACACAAAAAAAGAATTAATTGTTATCTTTAGAGACATTCATATGTTTTGGTGTTTGGTTTGGTTTTGTGTTTTTTCTTTTTTACCTCTACACAACAGTTGCCATCCAGTATGATGTCTCCCTTCTTGTCCTTTAAATCTTCACTTACATAGTAGGAAATAATATTGGGTTTTAGCACAAACCATCGCTCCGTCCAATTTTTCCTTTTGTGACCTTTTTTCAACATATAGCCCTGTAAAAACCAACAAATAGCTGAAATGCCCGGCCTCTGTTGAACCACCTGGTCTTTTTGTTGTGTGTTCAATAGAGCACACAGAGAAGTGAGCTCAAGGCCCCAAATACTTCACCTACACACTTCTGTTCCCAATACCAGCACACTGCTAATTGTTTAGCCCATGAGAAATTACTCTCTGCTCGTGTCCGGTTTTTAAGTAACTGTGTTACCTGAAGAACTGAAAATTTATTATTATTACATCATTATCAAGCCATTATTATGACTCTTTGGTCCTCTTTGATGACCTTTACTATTTAATGTTCTTCAGTCTAGCAGAGACATTTGCCATTGCTAAAACTCACCTGTAATACTTTACTGACAGCCATTATTAAAAGTCAGTCCTGTGTGGATGCCTGCACCCACGCACTGTAAATCCAGCCTGTTACGGGATATTCCCAGGGACAAAGCAGAAGCACCTCTTGTCCTGGGAGTGTCTCTGCCCTGCCGACATACTCATTTAGCTGCACCCCATTGAAGAAGCGATCCCATACAGGATGCTTCAATGAGAAACTGATAACAGAACCATACTTCTGTCATCTTTATTGGATGGGAAACGAGAATGCTGGCGAAGCCTGGATTTTCCCTTAAAGGAACAGAGTTGTACCTTGATTTAAACAATGCCACGATTTCACTCACAGTATTTTGTTTTCCTCGAAAGATGATCCACTCAACTTCCTATATAAGAAAACACTTGCAAGCCTTAACAAGACTATTTCAAAAGAAGGAAGAGAAGACAATACTTTGCCACTGAGCTTTATACAAATAAAAGAATAAAAATTATAATCTTCTGTAATGACTGGTATCATGAGAAAATCATCCAAGTTTGCCTCTATTGAATATTAACATATATAAAATATAAGCACCAATACTAAGTGCAGTTATACTAGTAACCCTGTTATAGGCTGTGGCAACTCAAAAAACATCTCATGGAAAAGGGTGCACAGAGAATGATATAATAATTGGTCACTCTTTCAGGTGTTGGATTTTTATTGATCTTATCAGGGGCACTGCTGTGACCTAGTCAGTTTTTAATCCAGAGTTTCAAAGTCTGCCAGTATTTCAGCTATACCTGCCATTTCTGAAACCGTATTCCCTAATTACTTACATACTTTTGTCTAACTTCAGAAAAAAGTCAAATCACAGATGAAACTGAAACACCTACATCAATATAGCTATGAACAAGCCACACAGAAAGCACTGTACTCCAAAGTATTCCAGACTAAGAGGATGAAAAATGTAGAAAGGAGACCAATGAACGTTTTTCCTGTACTGGCTTTTAGCTATAGCAATTTTGGGCAAAAGGAAACAAATAAATGTGCTGTGGTGTACAGGTGTGAGGGGAAGAAAAATTCAGGACTGTTGGAGAAGCTCTTTTGTTAAAAAAAAAAACAAAAGAAACCAAACAAAAAAGAAACAACCCCCCTACACATACAGCTTCTCTGTGCTCAGCTTTTCTAGCCAGATAAACGTGGCCAGAGCCAAGGCCGTGCCTATTCCCCTGTGCCATCCCACCCCCTTGCTCCAGAACAGGAATGTGCAGAGAAGCAGCTTTGCTTGCCGCCTCCATACTCAGTCTGAGGTCTGGGTGGTTGCAAGTGCGTGTGAAGGACTCCCGCAGCTTCACTCTCTCATGCCTTGCACAGTCTAAGTCATAACCAGGTGTTCTTCCCCTTCCTGAAATACTGAATTTGCTTTCAAAGGCAAGTCAGACTGATCTTTTCCCCTCAAATTTCTGCAAAGTCTTTATCTATTATTTCAGTGCTTCAGCTCCTTCTCATCTTCCCAGAGCCCACTGGCAGCTCCTGGGGAACTTTTCACACCACCAAGAAGGACATGTCTTCCAGAAAACTAAATATCACAAAATTAATTATCACTGCTACCCACCATAAGCCTCAGAGATCCAAGATAAGTGTACAATAAAAAGGGCAGTATGACCCTTGGCTATGATACCATATGTCATTAACTGATACCTTAAAGTAATCATATACCGCAATAAACAAGACAAAAAAATGAACAGGTATCAGGACACAAGAACCAGACGTCTGTAAGACACCCAGGGAACTCCATTCTCCATTAGACCAGTGACTGCCCAGGAGGTGATGGGTCAAATCTTGACACAGACTATTTTTAAGTGTCAAGGAACCATTCAAAGGCACTCAGACATCCTTGAGAAAGAGGCCCAGCCACCGAGAGAGGAAAGAAAGGAGACAGAGAAAAAAAAAAAAAAAAAAAAAAAGGAGGGGGGAGACACAATGCAGTATCAAAACTGAAAAGAAATCCTATTTCCTCACAAATTTCAAGTGGAAGGACTGACCCGACACTGGTTATTTTATTTTCATGGTATTAAACAGCAGAATGACTTCATTTTGCCCTCAAAAGACTATGACTTCGTGTGTGTCCCCAGCCCTCACCTCCAACAGGCAAACGGCAGTTAACAAAAATAGACTTTTGCATTGTTCTGTGGATATTCTGAAAGAATTTCCTGTGCCAAGACCTTCTGATGATTTCTTCAGAACAGCTTAGGAAAGCCTGCCAAGAAAGCCTTTGTTTCTCCCCTCACCAAGAAATCAAAGATGGAAAAAATTCTCTGCCAGGTAAAAGTCAATTTTAAATAGCTCTCTACGTAAGCTCTGCTGTGACCCCTCAGGTCCCTGTGATATTTATACTTCCCATGAAAGAAATGCGGTTTTTAAAGCCATTCCTAAACTGATCATCCAGCCACTGGGAATCTGAAGAAACTGAAGATTGACAGAAGTTTGCTAAGAATATAAAAGCCAGCAGGACTTCCGTGTTTGAGTACAGGTAAGGAAGCTGTTGGTCACGTAGCCTGCTAAGCAGAAGAAGAAGGGAGAGCTCTGCAGCTCTTCTACACGTCTTCGCCATGTTGAAGTGGGGCAACTTAGAAGCAGACCTTTCAGCTGGAGCAATACCTTTGTCCAGACCCCCTTTGCCTGAATACAGCAGTGATCATCAGCAGGATTTATATTTGCTACAACGTAACTGCACCTAGGAAAACACCAAGACTGAAGAGTTGTCACAGTTGAAGCACTGACAGCTGTTGCAGCTATCATGTCAGTTAACAAGCAGTTGACACGAGTATATAAAAGGCTGTATTTCAAGTCAGAGCATGCTTCTTTTACTTTCTAAAAAACAAACTTTCCCCAAAAGTAACTCATTCATAATACTGCAACAATTACAACAATCTGAACAGCAGTACAATTTCTCTTTTATAAAAATAAGCTCATATTAAAGAACCTTTTTTAAGTACTTTACCTTATTTCCCCCTGCTCATTATCCATCAGGTAAAGAAATTTCAGTACAAATCGAACATTTCCTAATTACAGAATAAATTTTTCTACTTTAAAACACTAGTTCTCTGTGGTTCTTACCTGTTTGAGTACATCTAATATGAGCTCATTAAAGACCTCATTGATTGCCATGGACACCGTCTGTCGGTCCATCCCTTTACTAAACTGCCCGCTTCCAATGAGATCAATCAGCTCCCACGCAGAAAGACCTTCTCGACTGGTGTTGAGAGCAATCTTATAATGGTCAAACTGCTCTTGCTGCCAGCCTGCTCCCATTGCTTCGGTGAGTTTTTTAAGTAAATATTCAATCTGTAAAGAAATACAGAAATTAATAATCTTCAGCGGGCACAGAAATCAAGAGTTTCAGAGCTGTAAGCTAAGCTTCTCTGGAGACTATCACTACAGCTAGATTCCTACATTCACATGCAGGCCCCTAAACATAAGTGGTTTAATTAGCAAAGATTTTAGGCTGCTGCCTCTGTTAACTTCTGACTGCCAAAGCCATCCTGCAGCTACTCTCTTCATAGTAAAAAAACAAAGAATTGAACCTGACAGCCTCTTTTAATATTTCAGACTCCTACAGAACACACGGGGCCTTCCCTGCAACAGCTTCCAAACCATGATGACTGAAGCGTGAGAAGTTTCAAAAAGTATCAATGTCAGATGAAAAGCAAACATATTAGAAAAAAAAAAAAAGCAGATGGCAGTTTGGATAAGAAGTGAAATGAAAAACTACCAAGGTATGGTTACATATCTAAGTCTTCACTTGACCCCTCTTCTCTAGATCTCAAGCACTCCATCACTAGGCACAATCTTGGGAGATGTATCAAGAGAAGTAAAAGAACAAATTTTTCACGTCCACTTTTATTGTTTCCAAAATAAACTCCTTTTCTTCTAATCTTTCATCATTCTGTATGCATTACCTTACACAGGGTAATAACACTAATGCTACTAGTCAAAACAAACACAAGAATGAAAAAAGAGGGAAAGAAGGCTGGGTTTCTTCTTTTGTCTGTTTTTTATGTTGTTTTTAAACTCAGCACTATTTGCTCTTTAAACTAGTTTGCAGTATTTTAAACTAAGCCCATCTACAGCTTTGAGCACATGTAAAATGCTTTTAATGTCTCTCTCAACAAAATAATTGTAGGAGAGCCATCCTACAAAGACCTCTACACAACAAAGTAAATGCCAGGCTTCTAACTTTCTATGACTGAAGTCACAGGACACCAGTTTTGAAGACAGACCAAGCTAATGTGGTCTTCTGCTATTTTGGGCAATGGCTCACTGCGTGTCCTCACCAGCTTCGGGAACTCAACTGCCTTCGGCAACCAGCCAAGGCAGACAGTAAAGCCACCTGTCCCACAGCAGGGACAGTGCAGCACCAGCTCCTCCAAGGGCTGGTCTTTCTCTCCAGCTGCCACAAGGCCAGCACACAACCTCTTCCTGGTAGGTCGGCCCACAAAGCTGCAGACCAGGGCTCATCCCCGCTGCCCTGCTTCTCTACAGGCAGGAGGGATGCGACCGGGTGGGGAGCGCACGATGGCTGGTGGAGGTGGGGAGGGAAAGCACCGCGATCCTTTCAGGTTCTCTCTGTGCACATGGAAACAACACGGATTTCCTCAAGTGCTGCTTTTCTGAAAGTTAGTCCTTCAGGACGGTCTGCTCCACTTTCCATTTACCTATTTTAGGTGTGATTTTGGAAACAGTAAGTGACTCAGGAGCTTGGATCCCATTAACAAAAATGACTACGGCTTACAGCATGAACATGCCTCATTGAAAAGTGGTGGAAACAATGATTTTCAGGACGTCATTTTTCTGATCAACAATGATGGCTCGCCTCTGCTCCTCAGCCCTGCTTGAAAGCACAATATAATTTCTGCTACAGGTAAGAAAAACGGCGACTGAGAGAGCCAGAGGATGTTTCACCACAGAATAAATTATCTTTCCAGCTACAGCTCAGTCACATTTCAGCTGGTCTAATAGGCTTCAGAGCACCCAGCAGCCTCTATGTAAGAGATATGGGAGTACAAAGAAATAAAGAAGTGTGTTTTCCCCACACACATTTCACCTCATGGACTCGCAGGCCACAAGGTTTAGATGCAGCACACATGCTAATTTTGCGGCTGCTGCTTCTCTCTCTTGCAACTGGTGCCAGCAAATCCCTTCCTTTCCCTCGCATCCGTGATCAAGAAACACACAAGCATGTACCAGAACACGCTCATCTGACAAAGCAGTAAGTTACCAATTCACCCTATAGATGGGTGAGCTTCTCTTACTATTTCAGCTCAGTGACTGTTCTTAGTCTCACAGCCCCTACTCTAGTAGCACGTGGATTGATGCTACAGCAAAATGCAGAAGCTGCTGCACCGTCTGGAGGAAAGTTCCCACTCTGTTGAATGAGCAGGAAGCACATACCCCTCCAAGATGTGGCTGTCATATCCTCCTCATAAAGACTGTGTGAAGAGAAGACAGGCTAGCCAGTCACAGAATGTGCCTCCAGGGTGAGTTCAGAAGTTGTAGAGAGCACTGCTTTTCATTTCAGCTTCACCAAGTACAGCATTTAAGTATTTTTAGCTCCTCATGCAATGCCTACTAGCAAAGACATGATCTGAACAAAGGCCTCTGGAAAAGTGGCATTCACACTGTAGACAAGCACATCCAACACAGGGTGCAAGGTAATCAGCAAAGACGCTTTGGGCCCTGTGCTGTGCCCCTCTGCCGTTTGAGTAAAGCATCCCCGGGGAGGGCACCTCGGCACAGCCGCTCACCCCTCCACGCAGGCTGCGTGCCCAGGACAGAGAGGGTGGCACAGGTCCCCTGCTGTGGCAGAGCCAGGGCTCTGCTGTGCCATCTGCACCGCTGCTCACGTTCAGACGGGTCACCAGAACAGGCCATAAAACTGTGCTCTGAGGTGGTTCCACACACAGCTCTGGATCGCTGGAGTTAACACAGTCACACGACAGCAAGGAGATTTTAGCATGCCCTCCCAAGCAGCCAACATATAACTTTTACTAGATTTCTGTAAAATTCAGTAACTAATTCCTTTAAAAATCTTTAAAATATACTTTGGTGATTTTCACTCTCCAAAATCCTGAAGTTAAAAAACTAATCCAAGGCTTTTGAGCATCAACTACCATAAATCCTCAGCATGCAGTTAAAGGCAGGAAGTAGCTTACTTCCTACCCCAGACAAGTTTTATAGGAAAAAAAAAAAAAAAAAAACCAACTCAAAAAAGCCCTTCACAGCATGCAAGAACAGTAGCACCACGAAGCTGTTTCAAAACAAACCTCCTAAAACCTGCATTTGAGGAGCTGAAATGAGCTCTGGCATCAATGCAGGAGTAACTTTTTCCCCCCCGTTGAAAACACAACCTGCCACTCAGCTCAGTCCCTCTGAGCAGCAGCACCTCTGAACTACAGACTTGTACTTCAGCTGAAAGGAAAGCTAAAATAACTGAGGCTTAAGGAGGTAGGTAATATACCTGCCAAAATGCTAGACAATATTTAAAAAAAAAAAAAAAATCATTAAAACTTAACGAACTTTAACTTTAAAATGTATTGTTCCAAAATTTCACAACCTATTACACTGCTTGAGGCATGCAGCTCTCAAATTCCTTTGGTTAATTATCTCAAAGTACCAGGACTCACTTGCAGACAAAGGGGCACACACAAAAAAATCATACCTGACCAGATTTTTTCACTTTTTTGCTCAAGTCACATGAACAAAATGCATATCAAACTAATGGTCTGGAAAAGAAGCAATGCAAAACTCTTTGCTAGTACACGTTCTCACGTAAGGCACTAAAAATAAGTCAACATCTCTTTTCCCTTAATGTCACCTGCACACATTTTACCTTATTTTGATTATTACAACAGATTTAAACATTTAAGTCTGCAAACCCCCCAACTACAAGTCACCAACATGACCACAAATATCCTATAATCCCATTAAAGTACATAAAATATCTCATTATTTTAAAATACATTAACTCTTCTTAACTGAAAAAGGGCCTCTGCATATGACAGTTTAATTTCTAAAATAAAAAAAAATTAAAAAAATCAAGCTTCGTCTTGCATTCACATAAGTACATGGCTAGCCAAAATATGGAGAAAAATTTTATCTAACATATCTGTTCAACAGCAACAGTGAATGTTGCGGTGGGGTATAAATATGGAACAGTGTGGGTAAATATAAAGACATAAGTTGAATCGGTGTGGAAGCAAAGAAGAGACCATTCATTATGTGCTCAAATGAGGAACCTCTGAGAGAAAACGACATTTCCCCTCCTCCACAAAGAGACATGTCAACTCAGCAAATAACTGACAAATTAAGCCCACTGGCTCAAACATAATCTACTCTTGTGGTTAAAGAGTAGAGTGTCGAAAAGCAAATGTGCAGCAATGTTTGCTGCTATTCTGACTGGACCTTACTTTTGGATATGGACATAAAAACACAGTGGGGGTTGCTAACACTCCAGTACGGACCAACTAGCTCCAGAGTACGAAAACCAGCTTCCACCTCAAACCCAGAGAAACTTTTCAGCCAGAATTTTGCCAAGAGAAAGCAAAAAATAATACAAAGAACAGAGGCTCTTTAACATGAGCTATACAGCCTGTTTGGTACCTTCTTTCAGAGGGCACTTTCTTTTCCCACATTTCAACACCTATTTGTTTTTCTTTCCTGGGTATTCCTGGCACTATCCTCCATGGGGAATGAAGTATCATAGATGTTTCACATATTTTTCTGATATACAAGTGGGTCTCTTAGAAGATGAAAAATAATGTCAAGGAGGCCTTCATGCCCAGCAGAGCACAGCAGACAAGGCTATTCTGGTTCATACTATTCAAATAAGGTTTGTGATATTAACAGAGCAGATATAACAGGTCTATTTGATGTCAAAAAGAGCTAAAAATCCACAAAACTGAGTGACCATGCTGGCCTGCTCTGAAACCATGGCAATGGGAATAGGAAGTTTCTAAAACAAAAAGCCCATAAACATAAATAATCCAATCCTGAAGTTACTCATTACTTCAACTGGAACCCCAACAGAATACCTAGTGGTAGCTGATAGGATGAAGGTATAGCCTCTAGTTACCTTAGATAATTTTAATACTAAAAATCACACCTCTGGGATGAGATTTTGTATGTACATGTAAGACCACCCTAGTACGAGCCAGACAGCAATTAGGACGTGTGCAAATGAGTTTTTGTTATATGATTACAAGTGACTAATCAGCTCTTTTAATGTGATTTTTTCCTCATTCCCTTTTTGTATAAAAGGCCCTATGTGTTTCCTAAGAGGTGTGCTGGCCGCCTTAGATGCCTAGCACCCGATTCTGCAGAACTGAAATAAAGACAAATATCTCGACTCAGTGTGTTGATTGGCTTGTGCACACCGGGTGATGAACCCCTATTCTTAGGAACAACATATTAATACTGTACAAAATTCTGTGGAAGCATATGTTACTGGGCAAGAGACATGAAAGCAATCATATCCCCTTTCACAGTTATCATCAATTCCATTTTTTCATCCCATCAGAACATCACATACTTTTAAGTCAAATATTTGTTTCTTCCTTTCCACCAAAACTGTGTTCATTATCCAGTGTAAACCATTGTCTTCTTTCTTTTTTTTTAATTAAGTTAGCGTTAAATAGTATAATAAAGGTCAACTCAAAAAACACTGTAACATGTAAACTTGTAAATCCTAAGGACAACCTGCTGCATAAGCTAAAAACTGTCTTATTTTTTGCATCAATCAAGGAAAAAAGTAGTGAAATAGGAAGAACTGATACAAGCTGCTAAGTCACTAAAAATCTTTCTAACCATCACCATCAACTTGTAGAGGTCATGGGTCAATTAAAACCCCACATAAGCAGCTTTCATTCTAGTTGCAACAGTTTTGATTTTTTTTCTGAATGGCCAAGGTTCAATTCCCAGTATTTCATTCATCATATCAGTTCCTGATACTAGAATGAAGAACAAGAAAGCAAACATGGTCACAAAAAAACTTTTTCTGCAGGAAATGCCCCCAGAAGAATCACCACTGGACAGCTTCAGACTTTCCCCTCCTCAGTCTAAAAAGACATCATTTTCAAATACACAGAAAGCCACACAAGGTTTGGACCTTCTTTGTCATAACTAGGAGATTAGAAATGCCACATGTTAAGACAGTTGAAGGCTAGAGGACAAGTGAAAAATGACTGTACAAATCTTTCCTCAAGAAGTCAGGCTTAAAAAGCAAACACAGCAAATACGTTTGGTTTATTTAAAGCAAGTTATTTGAACACTAGATTACAACACACAAGGAATATACAGCATAAAGTACACAGTATAAAGCATTCCCAAGGCTGCAGTCACACGTCCAGATATCAGAAAGGGGAAGTGTTTGGAAACCTTTTTATAAAACAGAAAACGTCTGGTTACACAATACCAAGGCACACAAATGAGTCTGTAACAACTAAGAAGTGAGCTCATGACAGACTAGAAATATTTCTCCTCTTAAGCTACAGTTCTCTCCACCTTTCTTCCCTTCATTTTATCCTTGTCGTGGAAGAGATAATGCCTGTGAGAGCTGAAGGAAACACAAACTTGGATGTCTACGTCTCAGATGATCTAGTGGAAAAGACCGGCTGCAGGGAGGGCAGGAAGCCCCCTCGGCCCCTGCTTTCCAGGCGCATTTGCGGTATAGCTCCTTGGTAGAGCTCTGCCCACTGCACCAGGAGGCAGTTCTGCTGTAGCTGAGAACTGTACTGGTTCTGAAAGCTGTCCATCAGGACTAATTTTAAGTAGAGAAAACAAAATACAGCATTGTTTTCCTCCAGTCCATCAGTATCTCTTTGAAATGCCACATTCACCTGGTGCGCAGAAGTGCTTTACTTCATGCTCATCAAGGCTTCTCACTTGAAAGGGGAGGGAGGTTTTAGATTTGATACCATTTCACATTTCCCTAAGACATGAGCACCTTTGCAAAACAGACATTCATGGAACTCGGTTATTTTCCAACTCTCCTAACTGCTCTCAGCTGCCCACCAGTAGCCAGCAGAAGCAACACTGGAGGCCAAGGCCATTACAGCTGAGCCCAGCGCCCTGCAGAGCCACCAGCTCCTGCCTCTCTGTGACCTGACTTCTCCCCATAACACAGAGGGATCCTCTCAAGCTCAAACTTCCACAGAAAGTGAGGAGTACAGGCCAGACGCTGCCTCTGGCTTTCAGTCCGGCTTCTACCAAATGAGCAACTTCTGACCTTTTTGTCAGCTCTCCACTGCTTTCAAATTCCCTCGTTGTAACTGCTTTCCTTACTTCGCTCTTTCTAAAGCTTTCCTCAGCCTGCACCTCCACGTTTCCAAAGTAGCCTGTTTTCCTTTCCCTGGTTGAGCTGCAGCTGTTCCCAATTTGCTGCCCGTTCAACACCTGGGCAGGGAATCAAGTCTTAAGACTTTGCAGATGGGGTAACAGTCCCACCACAATTAGCGGTCTAATATGGAAGGCCTGGCACAGCAGCACTAGTGCAAAGTATGCAACAGGGGCAAGGAAGGACAGCAGCCTCAATCTTTAGTCAGCACAGTGCAAAGAAGGTGAAACTGCACCCAAGCAGGTAAGTTTTCCAGGTATTAAATTGTTCAAATGAGTGCAAAAACCACAGAAATCAGACTCCCAACCAGGTCCCAAAGAGCAACTCCTCCAAGGAGCAGGAGGAAGAGAAGACATCCTCATAACCGCATGAAGTTGTATCAACAACACTGGGACCTAAGTCCCACCTTTTATAATCTTCCCATCTGCAAGATGGTATGCAAAAATCTTCAAGGGATCACCCTTCCAGTCTGAAAGGGTTGGCAAGTTTCCTAGTTACTTACAAAGGGGAAAAAAAAAATCTCTGAAACCCAAAAGCCTGTGAGTTGGGAGGGAGGGAGGAGGGAGGGGAAACAACTGGATCACGCACAAAAGACTGAATCCAAGCCAGAAACTGCAAGTAAATTGTGTGTTGTAATATTCTCAGCCATAGATAAGAGCAACAGACAGGAGGGAAGGACAGCTTCCTCCCTGGCCATAAGAGGTTAATATTGGTCTCACCAAAACATAAACATCACAGAACAGCAATGCTTCCACCACCCTCTCCTCTCTTCTTCACTTTGCAAAAATCCCCTTACTTAATATATGATGTGCAAGCCATTTTGTAATTAAATGACATGATGCAATATAAAGTGGTGAAGACTAAATATATAATCAAGCCTTATTAAGACCTCAAGAGGCATAAAAAGTAAATGGAAAGAAAAATACCTTTACTAGGTACCAATATCAATTTTGAACAGTGTTGAAAGAGTTATTTTCAGGTAGAAATTCTTGGCACTAAGACAACAACTACAAGTTTGTACAAAAAATGCGTTACAAATCTGGAGTTTAGATTGAACATTAAAAAAACCCAGACATAAGAACTTAAAAGGCAGACATAAAAGGCCAAACAGAGAAAAAACAAAACTGACCGAAATTGAGACTTTGCGTCTTTACTTCTGGAATTTTGTGTAAAAGGGTAAATGAGTAAATGTGTGATTTTCCAGAAGCACAGAGAACCCGAGGAGGACAAGGCAAACAAACGGCAATTCCTCCACTGACTGATTACATTACCTGTGTGGTCTAAGGCAAAAGGTTAGAGTGAATACAGGCATTGTATACGATAAGAACAGAGCAGCCTTTCTTTGTCAGGCTCTCCAAGCTTTCTTTAAACAGTATTGCACAATTTAAAACTTGCTGTAATCAAGGAGATGCAGACACAGATCCACGCTAAGAATTTTAAAAATACTCCAAGTAGAAGAGCAATACAGGTTAACCCTGGACATTAAAGATGGGAAGGAAGGCAAACAGCAGCAGCTGTGAAATCTGAAAAACCTCTTTTGGGCTTGGAGCCGACTCTGCAGCCCATCTCCCAACAAATGGACACATTGCCATCACCTGGCATCATCAGCAGAAGGCAGCAGGAATCTGGGGGCTTGCTGGTGGAGGGGGAGCAGTGAGCAATGCCAACACCCCAGAGCTAGCAGGTCTGAAGCTTTTAACCCTGCCAACAAATAAGGCGATGTGAAGTACCTACCCTCAGGTAAGCCAGGCTGCGCAGTGGGGAACACAATGACAAGCCGGAGTCGTGGATTTGAGTCCCAGTTTTGACATTAATTAGTGACTCTGACCTTCTACCAAAGCCAAATCGGGCACCATTAAGAAAGGAGCTGTCTTAGCTTTTATAACCCTGATCGCGCATCTCCCAGAACTGACAGAAGAAACAGGAAAGCAAGCAAAAAGACTGTCCCATTTCTCATGGTAATAAGCATGCCAGGTAGGGCCCTGTCATCACCAGTCTGGCAAAAACACAAACATTGTACAGAGTGGCCAACGGAATTCTGGACTGCATAGGGAAGAGTGTGGCCAGCAGGTCAAGAGAGGTCATTCTGCCCCTCTACTCTGCACTGGTGAGGCCACAACTGGAATACTGTGCCCAGTTCTGGGCTTCCCGGTTCAAGAGAGACAGGGAACTACTGGAGAGAGTCCAGCGTAGGGCAACAAAGGTGACCGAGGGATTGCAGCATCTCCCTTATGAGGAAAGGCTGAGAGAGCCGGGACTCTTTAGCCTGGAGAAGGCTGAGGGGAGACCTTATTAATGTTTACAAGTATCTAAAGGGTCGGTTTAAGGAGGATGGAGCCAGACTCTTTTCAGTGGTTCCCAGTAACAGGATGAGGGGTAACAGGCACAAGCTGGAACATAGGAAGTTCCGATCAAATATGAGAAAAAACTTCTTTACGGTGAGGGTGACAGAGCACTGGAACAGGCTGCCCGGGGAGGTTGTGGAGTCCCCTTCTCTGGAGACTTTCAAGACCCGCCTGGATGCAGCCCTGAGTAAAGTGCTCTAGGCAATCCTGCTTTAGCAGGGGAGTTGGACTAGATGATCTCTAGAGGTCCCTTCCAACTCTGAAATTCCGTGATTCCGTGAAAGTCTCCTGCTAAAACGTGAGTGAAAAGGCAAAACTGAGCAGTTCATTTTGATAGGGAAGGGGAGTTATCTGTACTTTATGGTTTGGCACAACAGCTTGGAGTCCAACAGTTATGTCGTAGTGGCATGTAAATCAGACTGGTTTGATCACTGACTGTTCAACAATTTGCAAATATTAATTAATCAGTACTCCAGTGCTGGGATTCCTATATACAGTTTTGCAAGAGATTATGCCCATGGTTCTGATCTTTCTGCTTCTTTCCTCGCCCTTCCCCAAGGGGAGAATTGTAGAGATACTGAAATCTTGCTTTGGGGTTAAAATACCTATTTGAGTGTTGCCCATACTTGTTAATGAACTTAAAGTAAACTTAAAGAGATCTCTCTGGTATTATTCCTTCAACCATTTCAAGCACGAGTGTTCAGGTGGTGGCTGTTTTTGATCAGAAACAGACATCATCAGAAAAGTTCATACTTCTCTTTTTCATCAGGAGGGTGACATGAGATTGAAGACTCATCTTGCAAGTCACAGTAACACAGAGAAGAGGGGAGAATTTTTTTTCAGAATCTACTAACTGTGCAAAATTTAAGCACGTATAAGCAAGCGCAGTGATTCAAGATCACATACATGCACTACTCACGAGTGAAGCAAGAACCTCAACAGCTCTGAGTGCTGGTATGGGACCTAGTGTCCCCAGCACTGGTCAGTCCACGCAGAAAACAAAATAAGCTATTTACTGGGGAGCAGGCAGCATGTCCCATTTAGTCCAGGCTGTTTAAATGACGGACACACAGAGCCATCAGTATGTAAAGTATCCTGTGGGAATCCCTGCATATGCACCCAGGAAAACACAAAGAAAAGCACCAAAAGCCTTATGTTATTAAAAGAGGGGAATAAAAGTTTTATATTAAACAATTATTTTCTCTTAAATCTCTAGAGAGTAGCAAACGTAGTTCAACCGGACATTAAGCAAACTGGAGTTAAACAGCTTAAGTTTTTGCTTCTTACCTCCTCTGGTACAATGATTAAAGGGTATTTGTCCTCTGATAAGAAGTTAAAAATAACCCACACTTTAAATGCATCTTCATCACTAATCAGCAAAGGACTTTTAGAGAGGTTCTTTTTAGCACAGAGAGTCCAGCACATCCTGTTGAATTCAACTTTGTCAAAGTTTCCTTGAACCTAAAATGAAGAAATTGAGAAAAAGAAAAATTAAGATGCACAAATGGCACAGAATAACAGACAGACAAAGTGTAACAGGCTAACTCACACAAAAAGCACTGAGAAAATTCTAGTTTGCAAGAAATGTCAAGGCCCAAAAAGAGCACTGTAGCAGCCTAGTCTGACTTCCTGCATGGGGTCAACTAAGGTATGTCTCCCAGCAAAATCTACATCCAACCTCCAATTTCTGGTTGAGTTAATACACCCTGACTTCATGTGAAGGAGGCTACACTGCATTCTGCGTTTCCTCTAGCGCTTTAGCTTCCAAACCATCATTGTAACTGTCTTAGTTCCAACTGCCCCTCTACTGCACTGAGCTACTGAGATTTGATATAGCAAATCTGGAAACCATTATAGCCAAAACTATATGTGGATATGCTAAGAGTGATATTGGAACAATAGCCGGGAGGGACCTTTAATATGTTTTTCCACTTTGTGTTACTCAAACGTGTCTCTTCTAGGATATTCATAAATATGTAATAATTTTTTTCTTGAACGCTAATCCACTTAAAACCTTCCCTTTTTCTTGGACTTGCAGATCTTTTCCTTATTGATAAAAAAGTCATTTTTGTTATCCTTTATCATACTTAGCAACTGCACATACCCATCTGTGAATTATTTACATATGCAAAAGCTTTCATTTCCTCTATTTCCTTTTAAAACCCTCATTTATGTTAGAGATTAAATCTATTTATCTCCCCTACAGCTTAGCAATGCTATTTCTTTGCCAGCATGTAACTGACACAAGGCATGTTCTGCACTGTAATGGAAGTCTCTTGAGACTTTGGAAAACATGCCTAAGAAATAGGTTCTTGTACCTCTTGTGGTAACAACACCAGTAATGTAATGTTCAGTAACATTTTCTTATGACAGGCCAAACCATGCATCTTAGATGCTTCAAGGAGGCCATTGCAAACTGTATGATTTTCTATCCAGGCTGGTAAGTGGTCAAATATAGTGGAGGGTGAGCCACAGTGGCTAAGTCAAAGATAGACTACGGAAGTGGATGAACTGGTGTGGCTGGAGGAAAATAGAAAAGAAAAAAAAAAAAAAAAAGACAGAAGTAAACAGGAAACCAAACCTATGCCAAGAAGTACTTTACAGTACAGTTTCCAGGACTAAAAGTGAGACTATGAAAGAAAGCCATAGACTTTGCATGCTTGCAGAGCAGGCCACCCATGCAAGCGACGATGCAAGAGGCTGGCTACAGGCTACAGCCGTCCTTTGAAGAAAGTGTGAGCTTTAAGAGCTATAGCTGCTATAGCCACAAGCTCAGCACCCTGGTTGTTTGCACAAGAAACACAGGTGTTAAATGAAACACCAGCTAAGCGAATGAACGCCCTTTGGAAAAAGGTCCAGAAGCCAGGTTTCCCTCTCCTTCGTTCAATTCGCCAGTGCCTCATGCCTTGGCTACTTTTGCCTGTGCTTCTCCCTGTCTGTCCTCCCCACCCTGCCCAATGAAGCTCGACTTCTTTTCTAAAACAACTTCACCCACCCAGATGATGAGCAGTTCCACCTTGAAAATGTCCTAGTGGTTATGCTCCTCCCAAGGAAGATGCCGATGGGGTGGGAAATCTCCTTTCTTACAGCCACCAGCTGGCAAGTGCTCTAAGCACTATAAATAAGGCGGGTTGCTCTATGAGCAGGTCATGTCTTAAAGCACAGCAGCAATCAGTGACCACAGGGACTCAGATGGAGAAGGGCATGGGTCCTGGCCGGGCTAAAGGGAGTCACCTACAGCACGTTACTGCCACCAGGATTAGGCAGCAGCCAAGCAGGAGGTTTCAGGACCATTTTGCCACAGGGGATGAGGTCACGCTGTGCCAGAGGTCCAACTTTAGATATTTCTTTTTTCAGAGTCCAGACTTGGTTCAGAAATGGACTTCATGGGACCCACGAGGTATCTGGAGCAGAGACACTGCTTAGGAATTTTTCAGGAATGATAATCAGATGAGCACACAAGTCCCAGCTCTCCAAAATAACTCTAATTTCGCATCTGTGGTTTTTTTCCTAAATGATCAGGCTGCCTATTAAATAAAGGATATAATCACAAAGTTCTTGTTCTAGGGATATTGGGAGTCAGGGATGAAACTAAATAGTTGTCTCTAATACAGAATAAAAATTTTCCTCAGCAATTTCATGTAGCAACACCAACTGTTCCTCATACCTACGCTCTACAAGTACATTTGCATTGGGTGTGAGGGGAAGGAAGGTGAAAATCCCACAACTAAACCCAAATTGCTTTAGAGCTAACTCCATACTATAAAAGTTTTGGCTGTGTTACTGTGGCTTCCTTGACTGGCAATACTCCACTCTAAGTAACTACATAATAATCACTCTGAATGAATAATCTCTCTGAATTTATGAGAGACCATTTCTAAGCATCATTTCAAAAATTAAAAATATTTGAACAGTTTCTAAAGTTATACTTGAACTTATTTGCAAAAGTACTTCTAACTTAGTTGAGAAAGTGTAAAAGAAACTTTTTGAAGAGGAGGTACTGATGTCAAAGAAACAGTCATAAACAAATATATACATTGCTTTTTCATGACATTAGCAAAACACATATTTATAAAACCAGATTGGGTCAAAGACTATCCTGGAATTTAAATTTTAAAAGGATTACCCATAACATCTTTAATTACAGTGAGACTCTACTATGAATCCTACACTGAAATCAACTTGATGTGAAACGAAAATAAGAAATTTATGCACTCTGCTGAGAAACCAGAATTTCAATCGTGTTTGGCCAGAATACTCATCCTGCTTGCAACCTGTGTGAATATCACACAATTCTATTGCTTAATTAATGAACAAATCCTTGTACAGGAGATTTTTCCTGTGCACTAGTATAGGCTTTTAACTGTACTTAATTTGTCCAAATTATTTGAAGTCACTGTTTCATTTGGAAACTTCTACAGTACTCCACACTATTAACTCTACAGCAGCTACCACTTCTATTTGTGAATCTGTCCAAATGATGAAATATGCAAATGAACTGACCCCTCCAACCTTAAAACTGCTTAAACTCATAGAGATAAAAACATGATATATAAAAGATACCTACCTTCCCCTTTCTAAGAAGCTTCACAAAATAATCAAAAGAAAAATGCAGCAAAACCCCTACAATTTTCTAGATCTTTAATTTCTACTAATATGCAAAGTATAATAAATTATAACTAGCATCAATATCCTAACAAATAACTCTAAAGCATAAGGAAATACACAAAATATCTGGCTTAAGTACCAGCGATCAGATCAGTTCCAAAAATAAGACAAGCATTGGTGGTGTAAATAGCATTCACTAAGTTGCCTGGACGATAAAATAACCTGAGGTGTAGAACGAAGTCCCTTCTTTGTCTCACCCCACTATGACTCCTCCCTGCTGTAAAAAAGGCATGTTGTAAAATACCCCCATCACCATCATTGAAATGGAAACATTTTCAATTGGTATTAAAAGACATACATTGTAAATAATGGAACATGCTAAAATACGGTTATGAAACCAAGTAAAATAGATTATGAAGATATTATACTGGCCAGCGACAACTCTCTCCTGAGAGAGACTTACAGAACCAGAACAGAGTTTATTTCAGGTGCAGGAAAATACTAGATACATCTGTCCGCTAAGTAACAAGCAGTACAATACTAGAAATCATCAATAAGGCAATACTAATTATTCAAACTATTTATTCAAATTCCCTATTTGGATAAAGGAAATTAGTTGCAACCAATTTGCCTCATTAAACTCCTGACTTGTGCCTTTCTTGATAACTCCTTGGTTCTGCACAAAGAGGCTCTATTGCATGATAACACAGGGTAAGACAGCACTAAAAAATACAAAAAGCTACAGTTGCATTTAAGAGTTCAACAGAAGTTATTTCAAAAGGTGATAAAGTCCTCTCAATAAAATTGTAAATCAGACTTACATATATGTTTTAAAGAAATCTAAGGATTCATTCTTTAAATGTTTTACTAGTGTTTTAAACCAAAATATTTTGAGATCAAAAAAATCTCTCTTGAGCAGGTTGCACCTGCTCAAATCAATTAATTCACCAGAAGATGTATGACTGGAAATTGAGAGAACTTCCTCTGTATTTGGGGTTACAAAGCACTTCTTTAGTAGCTCTGCTTACTAGCATAAATTAATAGCATTTGTTCTACAATCACCTCATCTAAAAGAACAGATTACCCCTTGGAAGAATGAAAAAAGAAGGGGTTTCTTGTTTGCTTTTTTTGCTTGTTTGTTTTAAACAAAGGAGACATGCTATGAACCAGTGACTTCATCTTGTTGCATGTTGTCTTTTGGCACTGATGTGAAGTCATCTCTAAAAGATGAGATGTCACAATCATGTTTTTTCCAGTCCACAAAGATAGCATTCTATCTAAAGCATTTCACTCATTTTTAATAGTACATATCTGAACGGTTTACAGGCATGTCGTTAGGATTAAATAACGTGAAGTTACAGGTAATTTAATCCTGTTCCTGTCATGGTCTCAAACCAGGACAGTTCCTTAACACTTTCATCATCTTTTAAAATGAACTAATGGGATGGGTATATGAGGCAATTGTCAGAAGCCAGATCATTATACGAATAAAACAACACAAGAAACTATATGCAGTCATGCTCTTTCTTTTCATGAGAAAGCAAGGTAGCTTGTCCCTTGTTTTTATCATGGGGTGACAAGGTACCCCAGAGTACCTAAACACTGTAAATTCACACCAACTTACTTATGTCTTTCATTTTCAAATGAAGTGTTATTTAAATGCAATTGCTCCTCATTTCTGTAACTGTTCTTCTTTAACAATAAAGCATGTTTATATTTTAAAAAGTCTTCCACCTCTATCTTTTTTTTTTTTTTTTTTTTATACTTAATGGCTTGCTACTGCCTACAAATGGTATTAGTAAAAACCACTGTGGTTCAGACTCTACTACGTAATCCTTCGGTCAACATAAAGTAAGGGCTTTTCTCTTTCCACAAAATTTATATATAAACTGCTCGGTCTGTGTTGAGTCTCACGGGAGCTCAGACAGCCAACACAAAGTGGAAATAAGATCACAAACTTCTTAGGGACAAAGCTAGATTCTCCAACATCAAACAACCAAGACATGAAGCGGGTACCTTTATGTGTATTAATGGCCAACAACTACACATAAAACAGGACACTATTTCTGGATATGAGAGAAACACCAACTAGAGAAGCAGAAGGGCTGATAAGTCTTAGCTAGATATATGAAGCTTCCCCTGTTTCCAAGCTGCCAGACTGCATTATATATATATATCACATTTCCCACCAGTATTAAATGTAGACTAAAGAAGCAGCAAAAATCAGCAAATCAGGCTAAGGAGTCTGCGTAATCTGCAATTGCTGCATCAGACTTTTCAGCAGCACGTCAGTTCAGGACTTCTTAACGCTATAAATGAAAGCAAACATCTACGTATCTGCAGCCACAACATCAAAGTTTGAGGGTTTTTGGGGTCGGCCCCCAAGTGTTTGAGAAATCAGTGGTATTGAAGCTGATATGTTTGCACTATCACGTGGCCTGGTTTTTACCATCTAGGCCAGTCTCTCAAGTTGTCAGAAAAAAAGCCAGGAAGATAGGTTTTTACTTTCAAAAATTTCAACCTAAATCTCAAAGGCACAGCTCCCAGAGCCCAGCTGTGACCCAATGAATACCCATCTTAGAACAAGATGAAGAGGAGGGTAGGGGAAACCCTGCTAACTTTCCAGAGGCTCCCCCAAAACAAGGCACGACAGAAGACTGAAGAGTGCTCAGACACGAAAGGAAAGAACTTGCAAGACAGAACTTAACAACATTCCCTGCTGTCACCCACTGTAACAATTTGAAGGGATCTATTTATTAAAATACCTTGTGAACAGATATTAAAGATATTTTTGCCCTTCCTGTTTGCAAAGGAGTCTAAGACAATATTCTGTTATAGCCAGCGTATCCAGTGGGACAATCTATAGCTCCAAAACACTTTCAAGCTGAGATGCGTTATTAATATGAACACGGTTCTGCATGAACACAGCTTAGACAATGACCAGATGTAACAGGAAATAGAAACCAAGGAGAGAAAAAAAGAAGTAGAGCACAGTGCACCCTTCGATTTTAAGGCACAGGCTCTCCAGAGTACTTCTGCCATCACAACCCCACACAGGCACACTCACAACCAGAGCGTCTTCACACCAGCATGCTTCGTGCAAGCAGAAGTCTATTACAAAACCTGCTAAAGGGAGAAACAGAACACAAGAATTCAAAACTTACCTTTTCCAAGATGAATTTGTTTAGATAAGGCATGTAACCCTGATTGGAAACTGGTCCTTCATCATCGTCCCTAAAGTGCTCCTCCAAGGCCACTGGATCGTGGGGAACATTTAACACTGTGCACAAGTTGTGAGAAAGGACCTACGGACACAAGAGAAATCAGTGACACTGCTGTCGGCCTTAACCATGCTGCATTCCCGCCAGAGCAGACCTGTGATTCGCAAAACCATGCACAGAAAGTGACACCTTCATGTCACCACAAGCTCTGCCCTGTGGATTTTTGTCAAAAACCAAAACATTACTAAAAATGTTGACCCCAAGGATTCAAGAGCTTCAGGCAGCTGCCCATTTACAGAAGCAATGCAATCACAGAAGTGCAAACACAGCCACAGCGGCTTCCCTTTGTACACATATATTTACGCATTTGAAAACCAAGAGAGGCATGCTGAAACACCAGAGTAGTATTTACAGAGTGCAATTAGATAGCTATGGAAAACAACCACAAACACCTAGCCTTTGAAATTATAAATATTTACTACTTAGTGAAAACAAGTAAAGAAGAAAACAACTCAACATGTACCTTTACTTTACAAAGAACTGACCACTCGAAGTATTAACTACGTATTTCTCTCATCTGCTTCCTTTTGGGTTGCTTTTCAACATTCAGCCCATGTTTCAGTTGGCAAAGGAAAAGTAATGTTTATAGAAAGGGGAAGGGTCTAGGCGTGCTTCTCAAATTTTTATTTTAAAAAGGTATTTGCATGAATTATGTCAAGAGCTTAACACCCACCAGCACTCGTGTCTGTTCTTGAGAAATTACCTTCAAGAAGAGGTTACACGCTTCATTCGTTTTAAGGAAGTAGAATTATTGAAAACTAACCAGTACCCAACGCATCTCAACTTCTTCAACTTAGGCCGAGTTTTGCACGCACAAGCTAACACCTCGGTAGCAACAAGAGGAAGGCAGAGCCTGGGTAGCAGCAACTCCTGTGCCACCAGCACTTATCCTAAGAAAGGCAAAGCACCATGCCTTTTGTTGTCCACACTGTTTCGAGTCAGGTCAGTCCTGTAACACGCTGCCCACTGTGTCTTAAAACATGCCATCACTCGGGAGCCCTCTCCCCTTGGCATGATGCAGAGTTACGCCTCTGAAGACCACGTATCAGCTACAGGAACTGGGTTAAGGATTTAACTTCACATGCCCAGGAATGGTCTGCGTTGAAGAACTGTAACTAAGAACCAAAGAGAAGAAAATACAGATAAAACAAAACCAGGCAGAAGTAAAACAGACTGCATCTTTTGAAAATGCATGCTGCTTGTGGTATTTTCTTTTTTTAAATCAACAACTAGACAGGACAGACTGCAACTGAATTTTGGCATATGTTTTACTTTTTCACTGTGTAGCACAAAATTAAAAAAACACACACCCAAATGATGCAAAGAGAAAGCAGTAAAAAACTGTGCAGAAAATTTATAAGTGGGTCTACTTAGATGGGCAGACATAAAGCAGTCCAGATGGGGTAGCTGCAAAACAAGAAGTGAAAGTCTGAAGTCACCAAAGCCTAGGAAATCAAACCTATGCCACACACTTAAAAAGCCTGGTATGTTCCCCCCCTCCAAAAAAAATACATACGTTTACTCTTCTAATGTATGATCAGGAGACATGCTGAGTCTAAGCGCTAGTTAGCATAAAATCCCACAAAGATAGCCCAAAATGCAAGTTCAGTTCAGAGGAGAATTCCTCTCTACATACCTTCAAAGGTACACTTTCTTTTAGAAATGCACAGATTTCCACAAGGAATACATAGTTTCACAGCCGTATGCTAACATTAAACCACTGGAGCTAACCAAGTGCAAAAGTTTAAAACCAGAACAACAATAGCATCCGCCATATTACAACAAAAGCTCTATTTCCCAACATAGCAAAAGAGTATTCAGAAGTTACCATGTTTCACACTACCCTCCATCAACAGTATATTTCCCTTCAATCTATCCTTATTTTTAACCACCACATCGAATAAAGTATTTCAGTCCATGTGATTTACATATGGGGGGAAAAAAGCGTTCTATCATGCGTGCTTCCCCTTCTATTTAAGGCTTCTGTTGTTATTTATAGAAGACTGAGGGATTCTTGAATTTCTGAGAGATAAAGATGATCTCATTTTTCCAACCAGACTGTAGTTGCTAATACTATAACTAAAAAAAATACACAGCTAATAAAAATATTCTAACAGCATAACTTATATAAGCTTATTACCAAAATAACTTAAAAGTCTCAATAAAACACTTTCTCATCATCTCCTGTCTACTTGTTTCTTTCCTCCATTTTTCAACCTTCCTGCTGTGCTCGGGCTGTCAGAAACCTAGGTGGTTTCCACACCAAGCAACCAATTTACCAGGAAAGAATTCCACTTCCAATCATTTTCTAAGATCTGCCTTATCTGCAATCTCTCCTGTGCCCAGTGCTCTCTTTTCATAACTCAGGAAACTCCTCGGCGCCTGCCAAGGCCTGCCACTCTCCAGCACGGCCAAGCGCCAGCTGAATTCTTCAGTTGCAGGGAAAGCCTGAAAGATTCTGCACTGAGGTCTCATTTTGTTTTGTTCTCTCAAATCACATTATCTGGGCCATGATATACTCTATTTTAATGATCAATTTAAAAATAAAAATAAAAATCTAGCTGAATACTAGGTTAATTGGGGTACAAAAAATAGCCTGGCCTTGCAGAAGCTCCATCAACCATGAGGAAGTTTTGCACCAGTAAGGATTATTCCCCCCGTGCCCACAGGGTTGCTAGGCAGCTTTTTCTTTCAGCACTTATTATGCTCTGGATGCCACGTTTAACCATCCACCTTCATGCCAGAGCCAACTCCTACCCCAGGCTGGAGGCTCATCTCTGCGCTGCAGCAAGCGGGTACAGCGGTGGTCCCCAGACTGTAGTCCATAAGACAGTACACGCAGCCTGCAGAGGGGCCGCAAAACCAGGGCACTCCTGGCACAAGTTTTCCATTTTCAGTGAAAAGTTTCATAAGCAAGATGTCTAGTGGTGCCCAGGGAATACTGAAGGTGTTCTGCTCTAAATATAAATAACCGGATAAAACAAGCAAGTTGAACACTAAAGGTCGTTACAGACTTCACGTTTACTTTCTTTACGGCCAATCTCATGCTGCTACACCTGGGGTGCAGATCTCCAGCCCAGCTCTACTCTGCCACAGCTGCTCCCCCCGGAGCTCCCATCTTCCAAAACATTGATCTTCCAAAACTTTAAGCACGTGTTGAATTGTTACCATCTGAGTAGTTCCATTTAACCTTGTCCATGAAAGTGATCTGCATTTCTAAAGGGAAAAGGAAGATCTGCTAGACTACTTATTGCTCAGCAACAAAAATTTGGCCCAGATGATAGTAGGAGCATTAACAGGGCAGACTAATCCTACAGCGGCTATTGTCAGATTCTTCAGTACTTTTTTCTTCTTCTTTTCCATCTTTCAGGGGGGTCTTCTCGCTCCCCCGTCTCTTTTTAAGATTTTAAAATGTTGGCATTGCAGATCCCGACAGCTCCATTCAGTGGCTTCGTGTGAATTCATTCCAAGACATTCTTGGCTCATCTCTCTCTGACATCCATGTCAGCAGCTAGCCAGCCAAAATAAGGCTACTCACAAGTACTTTCCCATTTCTTTTTTTGATCAGTGTGGAAGCCAGCATCATATATGCCCCTCATCACAGGCACAAGGTCTTTTCGACCAGGGTATATCTTAAGGGTATGGTTTCTTGCATCACAGCATCTCCAAGGTACAGCTTCCTTATTCACTCAGGTAGCTCCATTCGGAGTCTCATTATTTGACATCGGGGTTAGTGCAGCAACCTCTTCTTCAAGCCCAGCCTCCACCAGCTCAGGTTCCTGACGCTAGTGCCCTTCACTCACATCACCTCTCTCTTCCTTCATTTGCTCCCTTCTCCCTTGGGTGCTCACAGACCCCTTATCACCATCATCGACAACCTCACCCTTCCTACCCTTCCTCTTGCCTTCATTATCAGCACATCCCCTTTGGCTCCCGATCACATACTGGTGCCAGCCTGCATCTGTCCAAGGGAATTGCCTTTCTGCCCTGCGGCTCCTGACCCTTAGGAAGAGCTTCCAGTAAACACCCTCCACCTACTGCACCTTTCTTCTGCATCTTCCTTGAAACCAGCTGACAAAACCTCAAGGAGAAAGGTTAAACGGGCCGCTGATCCATTGGCACCCGCTCCTCTCAGGTGCAGTATCATGGCCCTGTCGTTTCCTAATGCCCCCCCATTTTGGTCTACAAGCTGCCTTGGTTTGCCAGCTCTTCTGGAAGAGGGGCATCCCTCCCCTCGCACCTTTCCTCATGGCTACCCTAATACAAACGCTTCTGAGCCCCGTTAATAATGTCAGAGCACAACTCTCTCATAGTGAGTCATCGTGACTAATTTCCTACCATCCTTCAATGTTGTACGAAGTCAATTGTCCGGCTGGGGTCCTGCCCACTCGTCACAGGCTCTCAACCCTTCCAGTGCCTTGCTGCATTGTTCGAGGTCTTCCTCTCTGTTGGGACCATCCCTCTTGCCCCTGATTACACCATTCTTCCTCTTCCCACCAGCAACTAACTTCCCATTTAGTAAAAGGGCAAAACAAAGATAAGAGGTATAACAATACTATAACATCCCAGATACTATTAAAGACTGGTTTACATTTTCTAAGCCTGACTAGTAACTTTGGTCACCCGCATGTTATGGGCCCAAATGAGACCGTATTTTCATGAGGTGCTCACCAGCCGTGTCCTGCAGATACCATGCCAGGAATCCAAGACTTTGAAAATCCACCCCAGTGGTAGCACACAAAACAAAACAAGAACAGCCAAATAACCCCACTGCCTAAGCAGAGACAAGTCACAAAGCAATGTAAGGAAGAGCCTCCAGAGTGTAAAAACTAATTGGTATGTATTCTTCCCAAGATCCAATCATACACACATAGGACAAGGAGTATTGCTGGTTGCTAAGTGTAACTACATTTAAAACCACAGTGCTTCAAGATCCAGATGAAAAGCAGATTGAATGCTGTCACATTACAGAAACTTTTAAAATAAGTCAATTTTAAAATTGCAGATTGCAAGAAAGACGAAATTGGATTTAAATATAGGAAAGCAAGTACTTGCATGTAGCTTGTGCTCGAACCACAACACCAGCTATAACTGCATACACAAAACTTGTACTTTAGTCTTTCTATAACAGTGTTTGAAAGGGCTGAAACACACTGACAAAATAATGACTGCTCATATTTAAAGGTGTAATTTAAGAACAGAATACACAAATGTTTCTGCTGATGTAGAAAAAGGGAAAGATCTGCAGCCAGTAGAATCTCTGAAGATTACTAATTAGACAAAAAAAAAAATAATCAGTGCATACTGGAAGAAGATAATACTCAAAATTGCACAGAGGACTGATTTGACCGTCTCTTCTCTCAGCAGCTCAGACCATATAAAAAAGATACAAATGGATAAAAGACATCTCATGAAATCCTTACTATTCCAAGCAAGTCCTAGTTTTTCCTCCAAGCGTTTGCTGTTTCTCCAGACTACAAAACAGACCCAATTCACTCACCTCCATCCCTTTGCTCTAGATATACTAAAAACAATGTGTGATGCAAACCCTTCATAGTAGGGCCTCAGCTACATAACACACATTACTTTTTCCCACAGTATTTAATGAAAATTATTTATTTTTATGGGAGGTTCACAGATCAATTCTAGGTAGAGAAACTAGAAATCACTCTCTTTAACAACCAAAATGTTATACTTAGGACGTTCTGTGCAACACAATGGCAATCCCTTATACTAGATTATACAACTCAAAGATCCGTTGTCAGTAAGCTTTCTTATTGAGAAGAGTTCAGCAAGTTACAACACTACATGCTATTCTCAGAAAACAAATAGGGTTTTACCATTTATTTTTTTATAACAAGGGTTTCACTAAATTATTAAAATTATTAAACATATTTTTCTAATGCCACAGATCTCTACTAACCTGTTTATCTCCAAGCCTCATCTCTCCATTTTATAGGGGTGCTGCATCTTCCTCATGGTAATGTGGATGAGAAATACTTCATTGTGAAATACCTTCTTAGTACAACATAGCCCTAAATCAATCAGACAGGGACTTCTGTTTTGCTGTCTTGCCCACCCCTTTCTGCTGCATCAATGTGGGGCTACTGCCATAATGTACACCTTGTCTCCCCAGCAGGACTATCGGTTTGACACCACATTCATCATTTGCCACAAAAAGCCTACGGAAGAACCCTCTCTACCTCTTCCCATGTTTCCTGAAAACTAACTCTTGGTGGCCACAGGAGAAGACAGCGGCCACATTTCAGACTTGTTTCTGCATTCCCAGACCCACACTTGATACTTCCCTCCTCAGGAGCCTTTATACCACAGACAGAACTGCACAGGCCCACAAAGACCCACTTTTTTTTGATCCCTTCTCTCTCACAGATAGACAGAATGAAACATCAAAACTGTTTAGGAAGACGTTTGACAGCCAACGGGGGGACAAGTTTAATTTCCTCTCTCCTTTTTATTTTTTTACCTTTTTTAGACACAAGCATTTGTAGACATGGGACTCTAATAAGACAGCAGACCGTGACAAAACAAGTAACTGTGCTTCAGTCTGGAAATACAACTGCTGCTCTAATCCACCTACGTCAGTGCATGATCTTCGAGATGAAGTGACGACACCTTCATCAGAGCAAGCCGTACAAGCCCACCAGCATCCTGGCTGCTTCTTTAGCCATTTAACTCACCCCAGCAGCTGTGTGACCATGACAGCTTCTTCACCGGCCAGCATGCTAACACGTGCTGCAGACACACCTCCCGGGTGACTGCCCTGAGCACGCAAATCGCAGCAGCGCACACAAGGTGTGGCAGTGTGACAGGAGAACAGGATTGCTTTAAAAAGCAGGACAATAAAAAAACGCTTCTCTGCAACCTACTTCAGCTAGTCCTGCAACACTAATACTCGCTTTCGTGACGCCACCTGTACAAGACCCGGGGCCCCACAAAGGTTTTCAGCTTGAGCTCACAGGCAGGTCTGGCCTCTCGCCTGACTCCTGCCCCGCAGCCACTTCTGTTAGGCTGCTGCTATCTCACAGCCTGATCACCCCGAGCGAAGAAAAAGGAGAAGAGGAAGAGGCTGCTTGCAGCACTTATTACATAATGCTGAAAACAAAGTCCATTAGCTACTGACCAGACTTGGAAATAATACCACCCGCAGCACGGTCCCTTTCGCTCATGGAGTCAATGCCACAAAGGGCGCACACCTCAGCTCATCCTTGTGGCCGACACACAACTCCAGCACTCGGTACAAGGACCCACAGTCTCAAATGCCAACAGGTGTTGCGTTCCTATTCAAAATATTTATTTAGCCAGATTCCTGCTATTAGTCCCAGGCCAAGACGGTCCCATAAAGCAGGGCCAAGATGGGATCGGATTCAGCAAGCTGCCTGAGAGCTCTTTTAAGAGCACAAACATTACTTCAGCGTATAAGCTAAGGAAAGAATGGCACAGTTGGAGCCTCTTGACTAATTCTCCTGTTTATATCCAAATAAGAGAGCACTGTGGAACCTCGCTCTCCCCTTGGCAAGCTATGAATTTCACTTGGACGCAGCCAACCCCTATAGATGGGACCTTGTGGCTACCCCACAAAAGATTTTGGCCAGAAAGGGTACCAAGGACACGCAGTTGAAAGCGGACCAGAAGCACAACAAGGGTTTGTGCATCGACATCTCAGGGAGGATGAAGCGCTTGCCCGGGCAGAATGAAAATCAGCCTCCTCGGGCACAAGGCAGGGCCCATGCGAGCACCCGTGGGACGGAGGCACCCAGGCGCCACAGGAACCACGGCCTCAGTGGAGGACACGCAATTCACAGCCCTCAAGCGAGCTTCGAAGAGGGGCAGCTGCATTCCCTCACCTGGGCCTGAGCGTGACCACCTCCAACAGGCCCCAGGCTGAGCACCCCCATGTCCACCTGGAGGTGGCCAGTGGGGACAGCCCAGGCCCGTGTCATGGCCCCTCACACCCACATCGGGCCCCGGCCCCACATCGCGTCCCCCGGGCTCCGCCACCACTCTCTCCCCGCTGCCCCCGGCCGGGCCGGGCCGCCCCACTTGCCTTGAGCTGGGACTTGGAGACCTTCCCGCTGCGGTCGAGGTCGAGGGCAGTGAAGGCGTGCCAGATGGACTTCAGCAGCTCCTCCTTGAGGCCCACCATGGCCGGCCCGCCGCCTGCTGCCGCCCCGCTCCCGCCGCCGCTCTGCCTTCGCCCGGCCGGGCCCCGCCGCCGCTGCCGCCGCGCCCGCCCCGCACCGCCCCGGGGGCGGGTGCCCGCCCTGCCCGGCTCCGCAGGCGCCGCCCCGGGAACCAGAGCCGCCACGTCCCGCCTCGGAGGCGAGGGCCGGGGCGGCCCCAGGCGCTGAGGGGAGCGGGAGCCCGGCCGAGGGGCGGCCGAGCCCGCGCCGGGCAGGGCAGGGGCGGCCCCCCGCGTGTGGCGCCGTCCCCGCAGGAGGCACCCCGCGCCTGGTTTCACAGCAGGATGCCATCACACAGGGAAAAGTAACTTTCCCCCTGGACTGTTTCAGGCCCAAGAATTTGGAAAAGCAGCTTGCAAGAAGGGCTGCGCACAGCGGGAGTGGATGAAGGGCCATCAAAAATAAGGGGGGGGGGAAGGGCTGAAAACAACTTCAGCGCTACTTCCAGAGCGGGAGCAGTACAAAATACCATCACAAGGAAGAAGTTTCTTTGTTGGATGGGGTTTTTATGTTTGTTTTGGGGATTTTTTTTGTGTTGAGTCCTCGTAAGTGCTGTGGGTTGAGACCAAGCACTGGTGAGAGCAGCTGCGGTGGGGGGACGTGGGATGTCCCCGCGCTCCTTGTGCTTCCCAGCCCGGCCCTCCCTGGTACTCCTCTGCTCACGCTGTCGTTAGACCAGAAGGGGCAAGAAGATAATGCCCCCGCATATATGCTTTGAGTACTTCAGCTGAGATAATTCACAGTATGCGGCTCACAGTCATGTTAAGCTTTCATTTTCACAGATTTTAAGCACAAACATTAAGAGCCCAAATTCAAGACATATCACAGACAAGGTAAAAAGAAAGATTTTAACTTTTCATCCAACTTTAGTCTTCATTCAACTGCATCATCAGAACAAAAATAGCTCTCTAAGTGCAATGGTTCTGGCAGGTGCAGCAAGATGACTGGTATGCACCAGGTGGTGCTGGTTCATTACCATCCCAGTAAGAAAGGCACTCAGACTCCAAATTACACTTAAAATGCCATTTATTAGAGCTAACACTATAACAGAGAGAACAGTGTAGATAATCTTACAGTCCTCCAGGTGCCGAGGACCCTGAGCCATGCGGCATCAGCCAGTCCTCTGATCAAGGATCTGCACGTCACGCAGATCCTGCCCATGGAAAAGTGACACCATTTTGGTCATCCAAGCTATTACAGCATTTTCTTACAAGGAAACAACTCTATACATCATTCTACTGCCAACCAGAAAGGATGCTCACATGAAAACCTCTTGCTGCATTTCCAGACAAAGGGCAGGCCAGACAGGGGGTGTCATGACGGTCACCAAGCAGGAGCTGGTGCAGGCCCCTCTGGTACCATCACATGGGAAATTCATCCCATGGCTGTGGGACGCAGCCCCACGTGGGCCTGGAGGCCAGGCTAGACCGGCAGCATGGTGCAGCACAAGCCGAGCAGGCACAGGCCTACCTTACGTGGATCACTAATCCTCGACGTACAATGGTCTTCTGGTCAGGGTCACTACAGATGAGCAGATAGCAAAGTCCACTGTAGGAAGTACTTTTAATTCACATACGTGATAATTCAGAAAATGAGTTTTCTATATGTGGCAAGTGGGAGATTAGAATCATCCACAGATTTCTGGTAATTTTTATTTCTTTAGAGTCTTCTCTAGTTTACAGGAAGCAACACAAATACTCCAGCAGTGCAGAGATGTCGTCATCTCTCAGTAACACAGTGAGTAGTCCCAACACAACCTGCCTTATTCACCAGGCATATCCTAGCAGCCTTCCCCCCCGCCTCATTTTTCTTAACTTTTTTCTCCATTGTTTATTCAGGACTTTGGAATCCACAAACAATTATTTATGCTCCTTTATGGTGTGAACTATGCAATTAACATCAAAGATTAATTGGATTAAATTTCCCAATGAACCTGATTTGCTAACATTATATATGTTAGTATTACCAGAAACATCTACTATCTTGAAATATATTTGAACACAACTATTCCACTTAAGGAGACAACTTTTGTATATGCAGATAACCTAACAAACTATTTTATTTTATTTGGTAGCTGAGCAACCACAAGGTCACCAGTAAATACAGAACATCCCTATTCAGGTGCATTAAAATACAGTTAGGTTCTGTGACATGTCACTGAAGAAAAGCAATTAATATAGTTTACACATGAATCTCCTCATGGCAGGGACTTAGTTTCTGTTTTGAACAGGGTTCAGTGATTTTTGGTATCTCATTTTTATAAAAACGATAGAGTGGAAAAATGAAATTAAAACAAAATGTCCCACAAAGGAATAGTAAAAAAAAAAAAGAAAAAAAGGGCACAAAACACCTGTGTGCTTCTCTCCATTCTTTTTGCTGGCTTCTGTTATTCCCGATTTAAATGACACACTAAAATCCTTTGCCATAACAGGATTTGTTTTCCGTTAAGAATATAAATATTTCCATTCAGGTCAGTAGGTTAACAGTCCATGCTTAAATGTTTCATTAAAATTAGTAGTTTACATAAGCCTCTGCTGCTACAGCTTTTGGTAGGGAATCAAAAGGATACTTACAAGTTACACATAAAAGTAGTACATGATTTTATATAGGCATACTCATATTTAAAATGGTTTTTACAGGATTGAACTAATTGAGCAAACACAGTTAAACTGAAGTTCGTATGGAGACATAAACTTGCTGTTGAACAGCACCTTTGTTTTTTGTACTCACCCAAAATAGCTTTCACAAAGTTACAGGACTAACTGCATCCACACCCAACGTGTGAGTTATTTTAAGCAGCTCTTCTGTTTTAATGTGCTAGTCTGAATCTTTGCTTATCAAAGACTTTACATTCTAAACCTTTGAAGATAAGATTGACATGTAATCCATGGAACATTAATTAACAGTGATCACAGTTAATCATTAAGTCCTTGGTAGCACTACAGAACCTCTAAATTGCTTGCATGGTACAAAAAACTAAGTTCTGATGCAACTTACACTTTTGCTTTTCTTGACAGTTGTCAGAGATCTCAGCAACTTTACTTTAAATCTGCGCTTATTCTAACCTTGTTTGCTCACCACAGTTAAAAACACGACTGAAGGGTGGTGAGGAGATCCGGGAGGGGAGAACTGGCTCACAGTCTCGAGAGTGACTCACACTTTCAGGAAGAAGCTTTAGTTAGACCCTGCTGAGGCTCAGCCTTAAGAGGTCAATCACTTTTCTCTTCCTCCTCCCTGCAGAAGCTTAATTAGTCCTTGTTAGCCAAATAATAAGTATTTGTCAGAAAGGCTCTAACCAGAGGAAAGATTACGCACTTAAACTGTTACTAATTTTGTTTTATGCCACTGAGTCAGTTAAACTGCCATCAAGGAAAGAATTCAGACACAGGAGCAACTCAGCCTTCTGCTCATTGTTAGCCCAGAGAAAAATCGTCCTGAACTGTCAGGATGAACGAAATCAGTCATTTTCATCCTCCACAGGAAAACTAAACTGAAGCAAACAGAAATTGAAAACCATTAAGCCAACTTTGTAGCAAATTGTGTTTCCAGTATCTGCCATTTCACAGCAGTTTCATCAAAAAATAAAACTAAAGCAAATGCCAGCGTTCATGATTGGTGCGTGAGAGTTTCTGAACAGACTTGTCCCACCATAAAACATCTTAAGGAAGGATTGGGGGACAGTGTAAAAAACAGTGAGTATATTTCACATTTTACTATAACCCAGTCCTCAAGCCATTTGAGGAATTTGGTTTTTCTATTATTAAAAAACCAAACCAAAACAAACCACTTAAAAAAGTTTTATCTCTGGCCTTATACCCATGCCTCAAACATTCTCAATGAAACTACGTAGAAATTAAGCATGAAAATTATTTTGGGTGAAACAGGAAGCAGCATTAGATGCAGCATCAGAATGGCAGCTCAGTTACTCCCACAAAAAAATAAGTTAATTTTCCATTCATTTCTAAGACTTCTAAAGCAGTCTTTAAAGTGATGCCAGCAAAGTTTTCTTTTCTTATACACGTATGCACAACACATGCATTTCTATTCAAACGTGACAAAAGAAACATAATGAAGCGGTAAAACACGGAGCACTAAGTTACCTTTCAGTTCCCCCCTGGTAACACACATCTTACTCTACACTTGCAGCTGATAAGGTTTTTCTCACCAAGTTGCAGAACTCACTGTAGAACAGAATACCACAGAGATACCTTACTTGCAGAAAGGAAGGGGAAATTAAATCCCAGGTGTGTACTGCAGTAACCACCTGATACCGTCTTTTGGGATGGAAACTGGAGAGAGACATGGTCAATGGAAAAAGCCATGTAAGCAGGGTTAGTGTAGAAGACTGTCGATCAATATTGACTCAGTGTCTACAAAACCAAAAGGAGATCAAAATCCTATCTGCTGAGGCACGGAACAAACATATGGAGAGATTCTATCCTAAATATCTTAACACCTAAGTAGCTGAGAGTGAAAAGAGGCAGGAGGAAACATCTGCAGAGGTAGGAAGATCACCCAAGATCAGCAGCACACGAGACTACTAAATGTTAGGAATAGGAAGTATTTCTCCCCATCCCTATTCCTACAGAACACCTTGCCTAAAATACTTCCATTAGCGGTGCATTCTATTGTCTGTAAATCAATAGAAGAACAAGATCTTCTCCATCAGGATGCAGGCTGAACACAGAATCTTTTCCTGGGTATAAATGGTAATTCAGTAACAGCAGTTTTTATGTCCTATCCAGCAGTAACCCTAGGGATATATAGATCATGAATTAGAATTAGGCCAGTTATTCTGCTTTCATCTTGAGTCGGAGAAATCCATTTAGACCAGCATGATTATTCAGATGTCATGCTAAATATTGATGCTGCATATTAGAAGGGAGTCAAATGACTGGCAAAAGGAAGATCTTTGAAATCAAGTCTTCAGATTTTTCAAGACTATCCAGAATCTCAGATAACTTTTAAGCATGTACAACCTCAGCTCCCTGAGCAACATGTTAAGCAGTAACAAATTGCTTCCTGTTTAATTAGGCATAGCAATTTTCTCTCCTTGGGGCACCTCCCTTTCCCCTCCCCCAATGCCATTATACTCTGGGAAGATAGCATCTTCATCCGATTCCAACTGTTTAAACAGGAGCGGGACCTTAATTTCCTGTGTGCTGTCCTGCCCAGTCGCTGCTTCTTCCTCCTTTCTCTCTGCAGTGTTTCTTGAGACGAGAACCTACACACCAGCTCAGCAGCCTCCAACCAAGGGAGCTCGTTCACAGCTTGTCTCCGATGGTTTCCACTGTTCACTGAAAGAGGGGAAGGTTCGGGCAGGGAAGAGCCCTACTTTGTACTCTTGCTGGCCGTGCCTTTAGACCTGAGTCCCCAAGCACAGCTACAGCAGTGATATTCATAGGTAGCACACATGCAGAGATTTATTAAGCACACATACATGTTATATACCAAACCACATATATGATGAAATCGGGAGGATGCCTTTTGCGAGCCTACAGAAACGAGGGGGGAGGTGTGGATGAGAAAATACAAGTCAACACTTACCTGAGCTACTGCCGGCAAGAACGCTCAATCAATGCTGCAGAATGAGATAATGATTTCTAACAATCAGGGTCGAGTGTCATACTAGCACACAAACACTTTAAAGACAAAAATTTAGTGTACAGTTGACTGTTTTGTCCAGCAGGTGTTGCTGGAGACTACAAAACACATTAAAGACAAGGTCAAGCTGGTCAGCTTTTGGTAAAGGGTCAAACAATGCATGGCACATTCTTTTTCCCCCCCAGTTCAAGAAGAATAGGGTGACGAAGTATACTTTTATTCATGAAGCTTTAAAATGTCTAAAGTAATGCAATCTACGAAATTGAAATCCTATTTTCAAACATACAAGTAGTGCCTACCTCCATTTCTAGGTGGAGGTAAAGCTTGTCCATAACTTCATAAAAAGGCCAAGTAGTCAGTAAGTGTTTCAGGTCGTACTAATTCAGATCCATCCCAACTAAAATAAAATGTGTTATTAGGTCTGTGTTAATCAACAGCTTGGATTCGGGACAGGGGAAGCAGGAAATCAGTGAGCCGATAGGACAAGGCCTCTGAGCAACCTGATCTAGTTGAAGACGTCCCTGCTTATTGCAGGGGGTTGGACTAGATGACCTTAAAGGTCCCTTTTAACCCAAGCTATTCTATGGAACTTGGGAAAAAAAAAAAAACAAACCCTAGACAAATGCTGTGTAGCAATAGCTTAACGTTAACAACACACAAAAAAAAGAGTAACATGATATTAGTAATTCATGCCAAAAATTGCTAGGCATTTGATATGCAATCTATGGAAGCAGAACAATTTCTAGTTATGCTCCAGTTTCCAACCAGGAGGTGCTGACTTCTCTTTACAGACATATTCCTTGTCCATTTCTTGGCCTTCACGGCTATAATCGACCAGTAGTATATGCATGACTATCACCATATTGTTTTCTGGAAAAATTATTCTCCCAGTAAATCCAATTTTGGTTCAACAGTAATGGCATAAATAGAATTTCATATAGTATTTGAATACCATATGTGACTCAAAATATTTTTAAAAATATAGCATTTATGATTTGATTATAATGGTTTAGCCTGAAAAACAATGACAAACTAAGGACCATCAATACAGGTTGAATACAGAAAGGTTTAATTCACAAGATGAATTATCCAAAGAGTGGTTAATCCTTGGTATCCTTGACACCTGCAGTTCACATTCACATGAGAAGAGAATGCATCCACAAAGAAATCATTTAGATGGAACAATTTCAGAATATTCTTTTGGAAAGCAGCATTTGTCAGTGTTAAGTGGTGTCATGTCTTTACAGGGAACTAACTCTGTAAGAGCTTTAGGCCACCACGCCACCCACTCTTCGGGCACGAGAGGCAGCAAGACTAGGCAGGTAGTGTTGTCCAGTAACCTGTCATTAGAAGATGGATTACAGACACTGAATTTATATTCAAAGACAGAGGACAATGAAGCAGACAAATATCTAGAGGAGGTGGGGATATAAAATACTTGTTTTCAGTTATTTTTAGGTTCTCTTTCTATGTATTTCTTCAAAAAGTCAGGGATTCTGTATTGGAAAATTAAGCTAGGTGCATTCACAAGAAAAATGGTTAAACATTAAATGTAGCTATTGTTTGCCACCCAACTCTAAAGCTTGCTTTTTAAACTGAGATAAAGCTTTCTTCCTGAAGTGCTGGAGCTCCTTGTGTTACACCATGCTTGGTAGAATGTCTTCAACTGACATCTCTACATTTTGCAAGAGGCTAGTAGCTTCTTCTTCCACCTGAAAAAGTGGCTTGCTTAACTACACACAAGTTTTGCCCAAGTATTGTTTTTGCAATAAATTTGTAAGCTACTGAAGTTATTTTAAGATTGTTTCTATTAAAAAAGAAGGAAAACCCTTCCATGTCAGTGAAAATAGATACCACTTCTCAGTCAACAAGATTCTGAGTCGTGACTCACTGAATGCTGTAGCATTCATGAGAAGCATTTAACGCACACTTTCCAAATGGCCTGGCCACGGTTGGGGCCAGGATTCTCAGCCTCGCCATTCGCCTCAGGAAAGCTTAGGAAAATTTGAGATGAAATTTCATCACTCTTACTGCTCCTATAAAGTACTTAAAAACCCTGAAGCTCCTTGGCACATGGCAGAAGGTTAAAACATCCAAAGCTACTTCAGTTGCATGGTTTAGGCCAGGCATCCCTTCCATAGCAGATACAAAACCTGTGACCAGCAACACAATAGAATCATGTAATCAATTAGGTCAGAAAAGGCCCTTAAGATCATCGAGCCCAACCATTAACCTAGCACTGCCAAGTCTACCATGAAACCACGTCCCGAAGCACCACATCTACACATCTTTTAAATACCTCCAGGGATGGTGACTCAACCACTTCCCTGGGCAGCCTGTTCTGGTGCTTGACAACCCTTCTGGTGAAGAAATTTTTCCTAATACCTATCCTAAACCTCCCCTGGTACAATTTGAGGCTGTTATCTCTCATCCTATCGCTTGTTACTTGGGAGCTGACCCCCACCTCACTACAAGCTCCATTCAGGTAGTTGTAGAGAGCAATAAGGTTTCCCCTCAGCCTCCTTTTCTCCAGGCTAAACAATCCCACTTCCCTCAGCTGCTCCTCAGACCCCTCAGCAGCCTTCATTGCCCTTCTCTGGACCCACTCCAGCACCTCAATGCCTTCCCTGTAAGTAGGGGGCCCAAAACTGGACACAGTATTTGAGGTGTGACCTCACCAGTGCCAAGCACAAAGGGACAACCACTTCCCTAGTCCTGCTGGACATGCTATTTCTGATACAAGCCAGGATGCTATTGGCCTTCTTGGCCACCTGGGCACACTACCAGCTCATTTTCAGCCGGCCGTTGACCAACAGTCCCAGGTCCTTTTCCGACAGGCAGCTTTCCAGCTCTTCCCCAAGCCTGTAACATTGCGTGGGCTCGTTGTGCCCCAAGTGCAGGACCTGGCACTTGGCCTTGTTGAACCTCATACCATTGGCCTCAGCCCATCGATCCAGCCTGTCCCTATCCCTCTTGTAAAGCCTTCCTACCCACAAGCAGATCAACACTCCTGCACATCTTGGCATCTACTGAGGGTGCACTTGATCCCCTCGTCCAGGTTGTTGATATTAAACGGAACCAGTCACAGTACTGAGCCCCAGGGAACACCACGTGTGACCGGCCACCAAACAGATTTAACTCCGTTCACCACCACTCTTTGGGCCCAGCCATCCAGCCAGTTTTTTTAGCCAGCGAAGAGTACACTTCTACAAGCTGCAGCACAAACAAGCTGTACACAGGAATACCTGTACTGATGTTACAAGCCTCTGAAAATGAGTGATGCAAGAGCAGATAATTATCATAGGTAGATCAAATTTATTTACACTATAGGAGAAAGCCTTAAGTCTGTTGATCCCCCATCATCAGTTGATATTTATGACTGTTTAGAAGTATACTTTAAGAGAGGTCTCATTTAGCGTAGATGAACAACAAAACCAGATGAGATATTCTAAGTTCTCTCACAAACAAGACAGGACTATCATACAAAGTAAAAACGTAAAAGGTATTCCAGCCTATCGGTTTTTACTGATGAGAACCGTATATTCAGAGAACAGTTACCTAAACCAAGCCTCTGAATTTGTCATAAACGAACAGCACTGAGACTTCTGACAAATAGAAATACTTAGCAGTGTAAAAGCTTCCCCAACAGACTAATGTATTAAGCCTTTATTAATTTTACTGTATGTCTTCTTTACACGAGGTAGAATGCATATGCATAAATATTTTGCATCCAAGCCACAGAACACACTGTTACTGTCTTAGTTCCTCCCACTATTTTCTTCCTAATTTCTAAATAAGCAGTTCTCTTCCCATTCTCAGCAATTCATGCTTTTTCCTCCTTACCTTAGATCCAGGTCTTTCTTCACATAGTTTCACCTAGTCCCCCATCTTCACAGTCGTGGCTCCACTTCAGATCTTCCAGGGGCTTCATCTTTCCACCACACGGTACCATTTCTAAAGCTGTAGAGACAGACTGCTAAAGGTACTAACGCACAGACTGTGGTGCTTCTCTCCCAGCATAACTATCAGTGAGTAGTTTTATCAGCTCATCTCTCACAAGAGGGAATCACAAGCATTACACAGGAGCAGTAAGCAGATCTAATCAGGACTTGCCACAGCATATTCCTGACTCAATATTTTATTTCCACAACTATAGCATTAAATAAGTGTTAGACGATATTAAACAAAACTTTTAACTTTAATATTCAAATTCAACACTAGTAAGAACAGAGCACAAATGAGAAACATTGTTTAAACTAAAATTAATGAAGAGACAAGCCAGTAATTAAAACAGTTCTATTTTTAGCAACATTTGTCAGCCTAGGTCCAACACCAGTAGAGGTTCTGATGGCCAAATTCTGTTCATTTTGGAACTTAAAATGGAATAGTTAAGCTTTGTCTGTTGGCATCTCAGACTGCAGTTTCAGTATAGTATACTATAAGCACAATCAAACTTATGTACATAAACAATGAAAAACAACCTGAACAGTTACACTAAACAATTATTTACAAGTACTCCAACATAAAAAAAAAAATATACAATAGCCTCAAGAATGAACAACTGAAGAGAATATCAACATTTAGAGAACCTTATTAGAAAGAATTACAAAACATCAATAGCCAAGACATTAACAATTGCACTACACTAATACAGAGTCCAAATATTAAATTGGTGCATTATTTCACAATGCACTAGCTTTGAGAGAAAAATGCTGCCTTCACTAAAATGCAGCTTAGATTCGTTTCACGTAATTGTTTTAACAAGAAGCCTATTAACACAATAATGATTGTTTTAATGCTACAGTTTTACAGCGAGGACAACAAACTAAAAATAGCAGCAGTTCCACATGGCACTTAATTCCACAGTTTTCTAAGCTGTGGTTTATGCAATGCCTACAAAGTGCTCCCAGTTGAATATACAAATAAAATTCACAATAAAAGTCTACCTGACATCAGGTACATTGAGTGTAGGTGGCCTTAAAGCCTGTTTTTCAAAATGTATTCCCCTCTGCTCCAAAAAAATCAGTAACTATGAAAGCAAGGCCCCCTCCCTCCCTCTTAAAGATCATTAGGGATATTACTTCTTATTAAAATGCCATAACACTACAAAGCAGCACACCACTATAGTGGTTAACCCTGGGACGATGTAACATCTAACAGTGTAACTGAAAGGCTTATGGATTAGCATCCAGGATCCTCTATAGACAAGATAGAAACTGAGTCCATTCACTCAAATGGTTAATACAGCTAATCAGCCATATTGTAGAAGTAAAAACCCAGAAGCGATTCCTGTAAAACTAGTGACACTGATCGGAGACAGGACAAGAAACCAGGAACTGAGTGCTTCCTTCAACTCCTTAGGCTTCAATCCGGCAGAGATGCTATCGCCATCCTCAGTAGTTCTTTTAGACTTCACAGTTAGTATATAGTAAGACTAACTGAGCGGTTCATTTTCTTTCCAATGAGTCGAGATGGTCTATTTTGTGTTGTAGATCTAGTTGTCATTCTGTCAGTGAACAGTGCTCGCTCCTCAGCTGCGGCCTTTGCCATCTGTGCCTTCTTCAGCTCCCTGCAAGACACTGAGAGTCACACTTGTGCAACGGTATCGGTAACGACTTATGGGCGTATCACAGCAGGAGCATTTCAAATGAATCACAGCAGTTCAGAACTAAAGACTTTCATCAGGTTAGGTCATACTAAGACCATTATCATTTGCATCCACCTGTTCACAACCCAGAGGACAGAAGTAGGATGTTCCTTACTTGTCTAAATGTTCTTTCTTTCGAACAACAAGGACAGGAAATGAGAAATTCACACAACTCAGTCAGAATTTGAAATCCAGCCTTTTATAAGCAGATCAATACTTCAATTACTAGAACACAGTAGGATGCTGTATGATAAATCACTGAAGAGCTACTTACTGAGGTTTGCCCAAATGAAGCATTCAGCCACAACGGAACTTCTGTGAAGTTTCACACAAACAGACACACACTTAGATGAACGTAACTGGCAACATACAACTAGGGAAGCATCCTTTTCCTTTTGCATACCCACATCAAAAGCTTATCACCACCTAAATCTTTTTTGCCTAACATGAAAATTTGAGCCCAAAACTGCAAGGCTAAGACACTGAGGGTAGCACAGGCCATTGTGCCCATGCAACGTTCCATCAACTATTCTGTTTCAGAGAATTACCAATACTCAGTTTGAGGACAAAGTTAAATAAAACTAAGGATAAAACTATGAAATAGTCTGACTAAAGAGCAAAGTTATCTTTATCAAGGGTTTTCCCACACACCCTTTTTCTCCTTTCCTTAAATGTTGACATACGGCTAGCTGTAAGGATTCCCTCCGTACTCTTTTCCTTCTCCTATCCGAAACTATCACTCAAAAATTTTTCTCTACCCTAAGAACTAGTATTTGTAATCTCACTTCACATTTGGACTCCAAAACGAGATCAAATTTTACAAGTTTGCTGTATATTGGTGTAGTTGTTATTTAGTTTTAAATTACATATTTTAGTTTAATAAGCTACTCCCGTTTCTCACTTTTATCCAAAGTATTATTCATGAACACCCATTCCCTGTCTAATCTGCCCCACGTCACCCCTGTGTCAGTTCATTGCAAGAGAACACAATCAATTTTTAGTTATCTTCCCTAAAGATTAAACGTCAGTCACAAATGCACACACGTGTGCACACCCACGCACCACAGTAAACTACCATTCTTCCTTAGAAGTTGAATCCTGAATTCTTCCTTCCTCTAAATAAGATGACACAGTAGAAAAGCTGAGTTCCCTTACAAGGATTCCTTTCACTGATGGTAATTTATATACACAAATGCTATCTTAAATGAGTCAAATGCAGGAGTGTTAAAAAACCAAAATAAACCAGAAATACCTACCTGAATTATTTTATGGAACACTATCCCACACAACATTAAAAGTTACTGTGGATAAACGTTCTTTTAAAATCATTCTTGAATTTACAGTTATTTTATAAAGACGTACCCTACTTGTTGCCAGGCCAGAATTAGTCTTCATAAAATATTAGCTTTGCCAACTTCTCCTTTCACATGATACAAAAAAATGTTGTCTTTATACAAGCAAGCAAGTTACCTCAGCAAATCTGTCCTTGAATAACCTGCACAAACTGTCAAATTATTCTTTCTGCAATCAGTGTAATTCATAAGAAGATTATAAAGATAACCATCTAAAATGGCAAGTCTGGCTACATTCAGACTGTAGCAATGGTAAGATAAGCAGATAGCAATGGAGAAAATCCAAATGAGAAGTTAACGCCTCCATTCAAAATGAGCCAGTCAAAGTAATCGCTGTTCTATATTCCCTTATAAAAGCCTGCCTATTACACATAATATGTGCAAAGTTAACTGCAATGAAAGGTTCAGATGATTGCTTCTTGACTTACTAACTCTTTCTCTGAAACTTAAGCAAAAATCAGACTTCCCTAAAAGGAATCTCTTCTTCAAAGCGTTAATTTGGAGTTGTGTGTTTGAGCAAGGGGTAGGACAAGAAGACCTCACAATACAAATGACTCTCTGGTAACCTAATAACACTACTGTGTACAAGTCAAATTAGTCCAGAACCATTCCTGATGTGCCATTTCATTTAAGTTCAAAACAGCTCATTTAAGTCATGTTTTCCAATGTGTTTCAATGTACAGATGACCTAGGAACACACAGGTTCAAATAATACAGATGTAAGTTACACTATACATGTCACAAAAGTATGCATTATGCTTGAAACATTTCTTAAAAACTGTAATGGTTTGTATGCCTTGAATACTAACAGTGTAGTTGAGATTCCCTTAGAGCGTTCCAGAAGTTCCTTCTATGGAGAAAGCTCCTTTTAAAGTTACATGACCCACTTTGTACTCTCAGGGATGTATGTGCATACAGATTTGCGGATCTCATGCAGAAACAAGGATGGTCCTGTTTTACCATTACTCTACTATCATATGAAAACCCATTAGAAATTAAGTTATATTTAAGGACCCCAAGGAACTACTTACTTCTGCAAGAGAGAGTTTTTGAATTTTTCAGCATTCAGTTCTATCCGGAGCTGCTCTGCACTCTTTTTTGCAGCAGAGAGAAGCACTGAATGCTTGACTAGTGCCACAGCTGAAGGCCTTTTCTCTGGATCAGGATTAATCATAACCTTGGAAAAAAGAAAATAAGGCATTCTAGTTAAGGCCAGTAATACAGCAAATTACACTAATCAGTGAGCCACTGGTACAAGAGTTCTTACTTTCAGTAAGTCTAGTAATTCTTGAGAAAGCACTTGTGGTATTCTAGGTAGTTTTCCTTGTCGAATTTCATGCCATTGGTCCCCATTAGTTGGAAGTGGTTCAGCCCCAGCAGCACACACAACAGTCAGAGCAAGAGCAAAAATATCTGCTTTTGGCAAATGAGTGTAGTTCTTGAAAATAAAGAAAAATAAGTTTACTACACGTACCACCCAGTGTTAAGACAGCTAAACTATTCAGCACAGAACACATCCAGAATATTACATTCCCCTTCTAAGTACTACCAGTGTTCAAGGGTATACCATTTAGGTAGCTTCTCCTCCAGCGAGGAGGTGGCAGACAGCAACTCATTACTCTAAAGAAAACAGCATGCAGACCCAACATCACTATTTTCCTTAAACAGAACAGTTACCTCTTGTAGGACTTCATTTGCAAGAAAACGGCTATCCCCTTCCTCCACTTGTGGACTTGATACTCGAGTTACATGACCAAGGTCACCTGCAAAAAGAAATGAATTTTTTTTTGGTCTTTTTCAGAAGACAAATAGACAATACAATTCTTTTGAGCACAAGTGTGCTGCTTCTCACCTATTTTAAATATGACTCTATCAGATGACCAGTCATCATCATCACCTTCTTCTGAAGTTATAGTTGGGACTGATGTCCTAGATATGAAAATATTACCTGAAAAAGGAGCAGAATGTCTAAAAAAAAAATCCAGTTTATATCCAATTTCTACTTCCTCTAGTTTCACTACAGCTTGCTTTAGCCACACAGAAGTTTTAGATGTACACATACCCAGTTCCTTGAGCGAGAAACTATAACTTGCTTGCGCTGGCCCCTCTGCTGGGATGGGAGCCAAGTGTTATGCAAGTAGAGTCAACTACACAAAAAGGACCCAAGATAAACTCAACAGTTTAAGTCTGCTAGCCAATTTTATAACTGACATCTTTGTACAGCTATTTAGAACTTCAGTGAAGAATTTACAGTTAGTAAGGTGTGGCTAACTGTTCATTTTTCTACAGCAGATTAAATTAACTGAGGAAGTTGTCAATACAGAGTAAAGCGGTTTACAAACTTACTAGGTTTGATATCCATGTGTACAAGTGACATTGAATGAATGTACTTTAAGCCTCGAGCCACCTGAAGTAACAGGTCCTTCAGTTCTGGTTCAGTAAAATAACGCATATTCCTGTAATTTTCACTTATGGCATCTGCTAAACTGCCACCTAAAGCAACATTAAAGAAAACAACTAATTATTTTACACCAAACAATTGATAAAGTAATGACAACTTGCTTCCAAAAGTAAGTACAACTGGCTTCCAAAATTGACAGTGAACATATCCCCAAGAACTTGCTGATGATACATAAGAAGCATAAAATCTAGTGTAGTATCCCCCTCTTTATAGCCATGTAATATAATAAAATTATTTTTCTCCTGTAGTTGCCATGCAAATTAACAGGATACCAACAGAATGGAAAAGACCTCTCTCCCTCTTCCAAATCTCTGTCAGGGTATCAGACATAGCAAAAAGCTTCATAAATCAGGTCCACCTCCCTTTCTAAAGGAAACTCTCTGGTAATTGTCTCTATTCCAGCTTGTACTATTGTACAGAAGAAAGAACAGTTTTGCTGCTCACACATGCTTCACTGTACTTCCAATATTCTTGAAGACTTAAGACTTTGCAATTTTGTACAGTTTTTGCTTCATATATCTAATATGCCTTTGGCAGCAGCAAAGAACATCAGACATTTGAGACAGTGATGGTATGAGCTATGTCTAGGGCAATCAATTCCTAACTAGTCCTAGGGATTTGTAGAGATATCTGTATATCTTCAAAAATTAGATTTTTTGAAAGCAAGTTCAGAACGAGCGATAAACTTTACTTACCATTGCAATATTCATTCTGTATAAGCATATGATCATCTTCTGCCCATGCAGAGTAGTATCTTACTACATGAGAATGCTGTCCCAGAACTGCATGCGCATATACCTCTCTTAAAGCATTTTGCCTGTTACAGTCACAAAAAATAAGTGCACAGAAGAATATTATGAGATGAAATCAGTCCTATTTCAGCTTGATATAAACACTTATTATAATATCGTGCCCCTCTGACAGCTCAGGTTTCTAAAATCTTCATATTCAGTTCTATGGCACCTTAAGATGTATTTGTACTTACATCCAAACAGCTAAAATAATTTACATTGTATTAAAAGACTAAGTATATGGAACCTGAAAAAAAAAAAAAAGGCTTTATTGCAGATAATTCTTGAGGGAGCTGCCACCTCCATTACGTACTTTCCAACCAGCAGCAAGCTTTGAGAAGCATCACTGAAGTTTTAGGAAAAAACTGAAGATAACGATAAGCCAGAAGTATGACCGAACTCAACATGCCTAACTTCTTGTGGGTAAGTCTGGTATGCAATTTTGATCAACTCAAACCTGTGGAGTTTTACATTTTAACTTTTAAAACAGTGGGGAAAATGTCAAGAATCACAGGCTCATTCACAAATGCCAAAAAATACCTCAAAACTAAGTTAACCAATCTGCATGTCACTCAAGTTAACAAGGAAAAGGACCTAGTTGGGAATACTGCTTTCCTTTCATATCTCAAAGGATCATCGCTGCACAGTTTATTCATATAGTCCCTCCTGCCATTAACGCAAGTATTATTCTTACTTTCCAGATAAGAACAATCTGTTTCCACACAGAATATTGGGACAAATGTCTGCTAGTGACTTCAAAATTGTATCTGTTTCACATTTAATTCATGTATAACTCTACCTTTCTCTTAAATGCCTTTTCTAGACACCAATACAGGGGAGGAAAAAGCATCAAGAGGTGACTTTTAACTTTTAATAGTAGTAAATACTCACTCATCCACTGAGCCAGCTAAAGGTTTCTTGGATCGCTTTATTGCATAAATACAGCCATCAAGCCTCTTCACACATTTAAACACAGAACCAAATTCACCAGACCCAATCTTCTCCAACTCATGAAATTCAGTTGCATACCGTGACTTCATATTACTTTCTGTTATTGTTATCCTCTGCAAAGATTAGAAAGGAAAATCCTTAGATCTGCAGATACACAAGCTTCCAAACTTAGAATCAAGTTCCAAAGATTAATTACCTTTGCAGGTCTGATAGTTTCATCTTCAGGCTCTCCATCACTTGCTTCCATGTCCTCTCCACAAGAGCTGAAATTCACACCAGTTACTTTTGCAGAAGTAATACGGCTTAAACAAACTTAAAACTGAAATCTAGCAGTTGTTGATTCTTCTGAGATTCAGTTCTCCCATTCTACTGAAGTTTAGTTTAACTAATTGTTAGCTACATTTATAAGCACAAACTCATAAAATAAAGACACTGTTTCTTTCTTCATGTTTCATACTAGTATTTAATGTGTTTTTCCCTCCTCAAAAAGAGACTGTGCATAGCTCATTCAGTCAGGTAAAAAGACTGTAGGACACAGCCTAGTCTATCCTCTCTGTATATTGATCAAAAGATCTAGTGCTAAATGGTTATTTCATAATATCATGCATCTCAGAGCAGATACTTTAAAACCTATATTATGCATCGCTAACAGATTTGCAAGGAAATACTTTAAAAGAAGCAATTTGTAACAAAACTTTTGCAGCTAGAAGTAGTTCTAAAGATAAGCTTAACAAAGACAGAAGTTACTCACTCATTCCAGTGCGTTCTCTTCCTCCTACGACATCTTCCTTCAGAGTTGTGAAGGAACATGGAATCAGGAGTGAAAGGATTAATGTTCACATGAGGTGTTTGTCTGATATCTTCTTCTTGCTTCTCCGATTTCCCAACATTCATAAATAGAGAGCCCCCTCGAAGTTTGACTGAGCTGGAGCCTATTCCTTGTGCTTTAGAAAGCAAACTCTACATTTATTAAAAAAAACAAAACAGAAGACAGACATTTATAGCCTCAACGTTGATTTTTGATTTAGAAGCATGTCAGGTCATGCTTCAAAGCCATCATTACAATACTGTCTTATCAAAGTTATCATGAGTTGTTTAAATACCTGCATTTCCATCAAAAAGAATTCCGAAGAAGCTATTAGGCTTTACACGCCACACAAAAAGTGTTAAAGGAAACACTGACTATTAAAATAATTTTTAGAAGACAGGAAAGATTATGAGAGCAGTGTTTTTCTGTCTCTTATCATGTCATCACCTAACCTTCTTGGACAATTCTTTGTCCCTGAAATGAACACAGATGAAACTCATGGACCATCCTGTTCTATATCACCATGATGTTCATGTACAAAATATGAAAGTTAGATCAGATGTAGGAAATGGCCTTTGGTGACTACAAATTTAGGTGACAAACTAAAAAAAGATAAGTAAATAAAAGATTTAATACTGATGCACAGATGCCTCTTCATGAGCCTACAAAGAATTGCTCAAGAATTGACATCACTAACGCGCTGTCAGTTCAATATCCAAGCCAGACCTTTTGGGTGGCAATCTGCCAGGCCAGGTATTTTCCAGGGACATGACGAAACCTCTCTCACTTAAGTAGGGAAGTTTACACCCAAGTCTCCTACACCCTGGTGAGGATGCCAACCACTGACCTACTGGATCACAAGCAGGAGCATCGCCTTACCCTCGCAAAACCTTACAAAATAAAGAACTGACATCCCTAAAGCCTAAACCACCATAGGGAAGAAGGCTGATATGTGGGAACCTCAACTGCACTCCCCAAATCTGGACTAGATGAAGACCTATAAATCGCTGTGCATCTCAACACACATTTCAGTACTTCCACTGGATACCATAACTGATTCTTCCAGATTTCAAGGGTAACCTCTCCAAGATAATTCATGTGGAATTTGGACACCTAATTTAAGAATCCCACTAAACCACAGTGTTAAGACCTTGTTTTAGTGTCACAATCCACAAGCCTCTTCCATTTCTGAAGCACCTGCTCCTGATTCAGCACAAGATCATCACCAATTTTATTATTTCCCAACAGGTACCACTGAGTTCTACCAATGAAACCCCATTTGAGGCAGAGGGTGTAGAAAAACCAATTAACAAGGTTGCCTTCCTCGCACCTTTAAGTCAGTTGCTTTCAATCTATAGTCTATAGACCCCTGGGAGATTATCCCTGGGGATTATCCCTGGATTACTTCTAAAGGGCAATATGAAAAGTAATGAGGAAAACAAGCCTATTATCACTAGACTTAAATTCACTATGTGGTGTTTTACATAAACGTCGAGTTCAAGACTTGAAATGCCTTCCAAAAAGTCTGTTATTGACAGACTTAAGAGCCACCTATCCCTCAAACAACCTTTTACATTGGGCGCAGGAGTCAGTGCAGACCCGCACTTGCGCTGGCGTGTGGTACAATGGTAGAACTCCAGGCATCCCAGTGCACTAACAGACGCGCAGGAGCCGATTCCAGTTCAAGCTTTAACTTTCTGGTTATAAAGGTACAAACGCTCACACGACAGCAACATATTTTATTTTAATATTCCACTTTTACCCTTTTCTAAAATCTTTTCCACAGAGCATAGAGAAAGCAGGGTACTCATATATTTATTTATAAATACATTTTTACATCTATGATTTTTATAGATAAGCGTATACGTCCGAGGGGATTGTTCCACGCCCGCAGTCACGCTACGGGACAAGACACACGATCGGGAGGTTTCGGGGGCGGACGGTGCTCCTTCCGCTCCGCCGTTAGCGGCAGCCCTGGCCGCGGGGCGAACCGAGAGGCCCCGCGGCCGGGCTGAGGGCGAGGCGCCGCCCCCTCGCCCTTTAACGCCGCACCCGCCCCGCCGGGCCCACCGGCGGGCGAGCGGCCGGCCGTGCCGCGGGTTACATAACCGTAACGGACGGGCTGTGGGCAGGTCCCCGGGGCAGACGCCAACTTGCCGTTACGGGCGGGCGATGGCCCCGCCGCCGGCCCCCAACCCCCACGCTTCAACCGCCAAGCGCGGACCCCCACCCCAGCCCGCCGGGGGCGGGCCGGCCGCCGAGCCCTGCCCGGCCCAGCATACCCCCTCCCTCCGCCCTCAGCCCGGTCAGGGGGGCCCCGGGGCGGGTGTCTCACCTTGGGGGTGTGCGGCGTGTCGAAGAGGCGCAGCTTGCGGAAGGTCTTGTGAGGCGGGGTGCCGGGGTAGTCGGGCAGCGGCGAGCTGGGCTCCTCGCTCCGCACCCGGTAACCGCTAGCCGCCGGGTGGGGCGGGGAGCGCCCGCAGTAGCGGCGGCCCTTGTGAGGGGGCGGCGGCGAAGGCGAGCCGGCCATGAAATAGGCTCCGGGCGACTTCACCGGAGAGGAGCCGAACCCCTCCTCCTCCCACGAGTCCCCCTCGTCCGGCAGCGGCGCCGCCGCTGGCTCCATCTCCTCCTCCTCTTCCTCCAGCAGGGGTGGGTCGCCCCGCGCCGGGGTGCGAGCCGCCGAGAGCGGCGAGTCCGCCTCCTGGAAGGCCGAGTCCTCGCCGGTGCTGTTGCCGCTGCTGCCGCCTTCCTCCTCCTCGTCCTCCTCCTCCTCCTCGCAGTCACTGTGGCCGCTCAGGAACAGCAGCTTCTGACGGATCGGGGCGGCCGCCCGCCGGGCCGAGACCCGCCGCGGCGGCGCCGCCTGCTGCAAACTCAGAAAGCTCATGGTGGCTCAGCTGCGAGCCCCGCTGACGGCCGAGCCCGGCCGCGCCCGCTGTCGCTGTGCCTGCACGGCACCCCTGGGTGCGGCGGCGGCTCCGCACGGCGCTACCCCCGGGCACAGCTCGCCTCGCGCTGTTCGGACTCCGCGGCTTTCCCGCGACCGTTAGTCACGTGGCGCGCACGCCAGCCAATCACGCCCGCCCCCTAGGTTTGAAAACACGGAGGGCGGGGGCGGGACTACGCACGGACGCGTCACGGGGCGCTTTGGCGCGAACGCCGCGAGCGGAGGGGGCGGGGCGGGGGCGAGGTCGGGCACACAGACGTGTCCGCCGGTGAGGCGCGGGCCAGGCGCCATCTTGGCCCAGGGGCCGGGCCCGTCCCGCCCGGCCGGCTCCCCGCCTCGGGGCGCGGGTGTTTCATTCCTGGTTGGTTGGGCAAAAATCTGCATTTCGCGTGCCCGAAAACAATAATAATTCCTTTCAGGCCGGTTAAAGACAGCTTTTTTCTTTTTGCAAAACCGAAAAAGCAACGTGTTCCAAATAACTCTATTCTTGGGATTTAAAACGCAGTCAGAAACACAGGAGCCTCACATACAGCACCCCATGGTGTTAACTCCCGCAGGAAACTTCAATGTGATTTACAGTGGATGCTAATTACCAGACAGAGTGTCTCCCTACAGATGCCACAACTTCCCCTCTCGGCTTCATCTTGATGTAACCCAATTGATTGAATGTAACCCAAAAAACAGACCTGCCACTCTCTCTCCTGTACTAAATCACATTAAAATGAGCCCCTTGGGTAACAAAGGTCCTGAAAAAAACCCATTTTTTTCCATGCACACGAGCCCCAGACAACCCGGAGGAAGCCAGGTGTTAAGTCTCTCCCTGCTCCCCCGGCTCTCCAGGCGGACACACCGTCCCCTGGACGTGCAGGTAGCACCAGGACGTCACTTCCCCAAGAGCTGTGGGCACCTGGGATAGGGAGACCCTGTGCCACAGCCCCTCTTCTGCCAGCTTGTGTTCCGGCCAGCCACCTCCCCAAAGCCCTCCTGGCCTGGAGGACAAAGACCTCATCTGCTGCAAATGGTACACCTCTACAGAGAGGTCTGGCCGTGGGCCTGAAAGCTTCAAAGATAATGAACCAAAACACCTAAGGCCCAGTCAGTAGAAAACAGAAGTTTGTACTTAACCATGCTTCCGTTGTTTGCTGATATCCTGCCGCTGGTCCCCAAGGTCCATGGGCAGAAGCCTCAGAAGCAACTCTGGATGTGGTTCCAGCTCCTGCAACTGCAGCTGGGGTGCAGATCTTCCCAATGCTGAAGGTCAGCAGCAGGGCTTGGTGGCCCTTTGCTGCTGCCTGCTGAAACGGACACCTGTATGTCCAACGGGTCATTATTTTTCAACAGATGTTCTATTGAGGCCCAAACCAAAAATACCGGGATACTTTTTTCTCCCCTTTTCACACAACTGCTGCTCTCCAAGCCCATGTGCTTTTGGGATGTAAGAAACACCACAGGGATGCTAGTGTCCCATACTCCAGTCCCACAAGTGATTCTTCCTTTTTTCATCTCTTCTTGCCCGAAAGTACACGTGTCTTTGTAGAGAGTTGCCCTGCAGGGCAGCACAACTGTCCCCAACAGCTCTCACTGGTCCCCTGCAGGGACTGAACCAGCAGCGTGTGCCACCAGCACTGTACCAACGTAAGAGCATTTTAAATTAATTTGGCTGAGTGGACCAGCCATCAATACAACTCTGTACTCACACACACTCCCCATGCCTGCGCAGTGAAATGGTTTTGCTCAGAGCTCCATCGCCTCAAGACATGTGGGTCACCTCCCTTTTATTTTGTAAGGCATACACAGAAACATTTCTGCTTAAATATTGCATCCCTGCATATTTCTCACACTTTCAATGGCCCATTGGAACACAATTTTTGAGGTTATGGAAACCTCCTGAAAACTAATTTCAGAAAATGGAAAGTAGCCAATATAACCTATGAAAATGGGATTGGGCAGCATTTACAGAGATATGGCTCCATCAAACCAAGTGCTGTAAACATGTTTGGGGTGCAATAATTTAGAATCACAATGATGTCCCATTAAATACTCTCATTTTTAAAACTGAAATGCACTGTATAGCAAATACTAACTGAAGCATTTGAGTTTCAGAACAGATGGCATTAAAAAATACAACCTCCATCTCTTTCCCAATTAATAGCCCACAGAGGGAGATGCAAAGCAATTCCTAGTAACTCAAAACATCCCATCTACTAGCTGCGACTTGCTTCACTCACATATGAAGTTTCGGTTTCTTTAAAAATTAAAGAATTAAAGCTTTCAATAAATCCCTCCCCCTGAAATGTCAAAGTTGCAGTTTCCTTCCCAATCTGAACCTAAATATAACTGGTGCTGAGTTGCTTTCTGGAGTCCACAGACACAGGTATTTAGTGAGGTGAGGGTGATTAGTGAGGGCAAATTGACATTCAGAAGCCCAATTGGATAGCCTTTAACTAATTAACTGCTAATCACTGGAACAGTTTAAGTGGGACAACATCAAATGGAACAATTCAGAGTTTGTACAGAGAAGGGAGTATTTCTGAAGAGAAGACAAAGATAGAAGAGGAAAGGAAAAAAGGAATAGAGAAATAAACGGCAGTAGCACAATTGTTTTAAAAGAAAGTTTATTTCCAAAGTGAGAGCAAACAAGAAAGGGCAGTACTGAATGTAGCTATAACAAAATGTGTAGTTGCTATAAGGAGTGCATTCATAGGCTCTACATACGTGCTGTTCTGAATTTGCATCAGTTGTTCTTTTGCTGTAGTTTGACAGGACCGTAAATGGTTGTGTTGAAGAGAAGATGATTTTACCCCAGACGGAGTGCGGCAGCTTCCGCCATGCTGTCCACCACGACAACCACTATCACTAGCATTAGGAGGCCTATAAACAGCCGAACTAAAAAGCACCGCACAGCCAATTCCCTTAGAGAGCACGCTAGCAACGGGCATCATCACAGCGGGAAGAGAGGTGAGCACAGAAGAGCTCTGCAGGCTTCCACTGCGCCATACTTTACAAGCCACATTCATTCCAAATTCTCTGTAGCTGATCAAATAGCATCTTTGAGCCTCTGTAGATCTTGCAAACTAAAGCCCTGATCCTCCAAATAGATGTAACAGTACATAACCTGATGTCCAGGCAGTGCCTGACTGATATTCCTACAAATATGAGTGGTATAAGGGTTTTCAGGATAAGTTTGCAAAATTGGTTTCTGTTTTTTGGTTTTTTTTTTTTGTTTTTTTTTTAAATACTTGCTTTTAAATTAAGAAATAAATATATCAGCCTGGTGCACTGAAGATTTTCCTACCAGAAATACTTATCTGGGGCAGCACACACTGACTAACAGCTGCTTTTAACTAGAAGTTTTCAAGCTCAAAGGAAACTGTTGTTCCCTCTTTGGTGGGTAGCAGGGGAACCCAAATAATGATGAATGGGAAAAGAATGGAACAGTGGCCAATTTGTCTAGCTGTCAGAGGAAACTGCCACAGAGGTGGGTACACTGACATCTTGTCAGCATTTACTGCACTTACCAGTTCATCTGCAGTCCCCCAAAACCAAACTGGAAGAGTTTTGCCAAAAACTGGATGAAACCCATTCTACATCAGCCAGCATAGCTGTGAAACTATGAGGAGTTCATCTTATTACGAGAAGAGTAAATGGAGTAAAAAAGCAGAAGAGGAGGAAGGTCAAGTTGCTTATATGAAAAACTGAAACACTACAGCCGCCTGCACCAAGGCTATTGCTGGAGAACGGAGAGCAGGGACGGATCTCAGCTTTTCTCTTGGGTTCAAGTGTGTTTGTCACAGATGCCAGCAATGGCATGCCAGTGTGCACACAAGACTTGGCATATATGGGGCTAACAGGTCTCAGTGGTCGTGTGCCAACTGGGAGATGTTGTGTCTGGGCCACTGATGGCTTAAAGGTGAACAGTTTAAAGATTATTTTATCTGGGGTTGTGCTGCTAACAGCTGCTGTTAGCTGGCAACCTCTTTTTCTTCATTCCAAGGTCCAGAGTTGAATGGGTTCTCCATCAAAGGTGGACTTTGTGTCCAAAGACATGCCTGTAGGTGATGCTCCCAGTCCTTTTATTCTTTTTAGCCTACGGTCTGCATGCAGATAGAGCATTTCTCAAGGACGTATTCACCCAGGAAGTGTAAATAATAAGAGCAAGAGAATAAGGTGGAGAATAGAATGGGGAATTTGACAGCATGAAGGATGCCTCCCAAAGTAAAGAGAAACTTCTGGGCCCCAAATCTGGGAATTCAAGGGAAGATCTGAAGATACTCAGAAGTTATAATGTACAAGGTACATTAAAAAAGCACAAGTGTTGCCAAGCAGACACGCACAATTAAATATTTCTCTGTGGCTATGAGATCACACACAGTTTTCAGTGACTCCATTTTTTTGCCTATATCCCTGCCTCTTAACACTTGAAATCTCCGCTTACAAAGAAAATGGCAAAAGAATCTATTCCCAAGAGTTGTATTCAGATGAGAAGTTTCTTCCAAAACATCCTAAAAGTTGAAGAGACAGAACGATTGCCGTGACTAAAACCAGATACAATTAGAATGCCCCATTCCTGTGCTAAAGTGAAGTTAAAACGATCAGAATAGAAGTCAAGATTTTGTATCTGCAATTAAAAACCTCAAAACATCTAATGCACAGGAACTAAATAGTCACTAGTTTACCAGTTTCACTAACCTTCTTCCTTTTTCTCTGTTAGGCAACATGCAAAACCATAAAAGAGGTACTCAGCCTTTTTTCAAATTTACTACTATTCATTCAAGTAAGACATTTTGCAAACCTTTTTTAGGGATGCAGATAAAAACATAAAAGCCTGCTAAGAGTTTCAAGAAGCTCAGCCAGCTTCTTTCCACTAACACCATCCTCAGGAACCTACATATGTTCAAAAATCTGTCTCTTACTGTCTTGAATGTATCTGTTTAAAACCAAAAAGCAGCTAATCCTGTCTGTCACACAGACTTTTGTACCTTCTGATTCTCCAGTCATTACAGCCTATATTCAAATCTGCATTAGCTCTACACAAAGCAAAACATCCCCTGGAGATGCAGGTTTAGAACATTGTCATTTCTCCAGGAGCTTTCTACAGCCATGTGGTAGCTTCTGTTACGCAGGCAGACCTGCCAGATGTAAGGAAGTCAGCCTCTTTTCCTTGTCTTGCCTCACTAAGATACCTGCTCAGAAGCGTCTCAGTCAAATACTACAGAATCAAGCACTAACAGCGTGGAGAATCTAAAACTCCCCAGAAAAATAAGTAAAATACAGCAGCCAGTCAACCTAAAGGCTGGTAAGGGGTTTAAACAAAAGAAAGGGTAAAATACTGGGGTTTTAACAGTAACATAAGACACTTTTTTGTCATAGAAAAAATTGCGAACAATCACTTGTGCCTTGAAAAGTGTAAATGTTTTGCCATTCCTTCGAGTAAATTGCTTCAAATAATCTAAACAGAACAAAAATAATCCAAATAAAATCTCTTCCTGCTTCAGAACCTGAGACAGATGGGATTTAAGGGGGTCACAATTTCATTAGAGGTAAATACACAGACTGCGTAGCACAAAATGCTTGCTTGTTGATATAATCTTGTATGTTTATTGGGATAATTAAAGTCTGCTCTGAATATAACCCTCAGTTGAAAAAGTCTGGTATCACATTCCTGATAGGGTTAGGTGTCAGCTGCTAACTGCTAATGGTGATGGTCTAATTAGATTGTTGGATTTTCCTTTGGCCAAGTGAACTTTGCTAGCAGAATGAAAAGTAGCATCAAAGGAATGTCAAACTGCTGGCAATACCTAAGCTACAAATACACATAACACAACAAGGAAAAATGCTTGTTTCTATGCCTTATTTGGAATGTAGTTTATGACACAAGAACTGAGAGTGGCTCTTGATGTTTTGCTTTCTTGTCATAGGGGTCCAGACTTTGGAAGGTTTTTATCAATGGAGAAAAAAAATACTTTTGGGGATCTGGTGTTCAAATATATACTGCTTTGCAAAAAAATAGAAGTACCTTATTATCAACAGCCATCTGGAGTTTGGATTTATGTATCTGTTAAGACGAGGTATGTGTTAATTTCTATCTTTTTCAAGACAAAAATGATGCAAGCTAAAGAAATATATTTTTAAACTTCCAAACTGTAAAGTAATAGCTGAACAGGACAAGTTACCCTTCATTTACAGTCTCCTAACGCTTTGCTGCTTAAGAAAACCAGTTTGCTTCTCACCCCACTATTAGTGCAATATCATCTGTGCCATATTTGAAAATTACACAGAAAATTTTACAGAACATTTAATTGTTTTCATTCGATGACAAACTAAGAGTGACTGGAATAGGTTTGCTATAGGGTACTTTTGCATCTTGGGAAGTAGAAGCTACGGTCAACCTAACGTGTGCAATCTGACATGCCTCAGCAGCTGGACTGCTGAAGTTGCCAGATTCAGAAACACTCGTGATCACATCCTTGCTCCATACCATCTTTTCCTGGTGGCTGAAGTCCCTGGGGGAAGGCTCTCTGACTCCGCACTCTAAGTAGTACACAGCATGCAGAGTGATTTTTCTGTTTTTTTACTACAGCTTGATCATCGCAGAAACCAGAACACCCAGTCAAACAGATTACTCGCAGCAGCATTTGAGGGGTTATAAGGGTTAGGAACTAGAGTAAAGTTTAGGTAGAGCTGCCTTCCAAGCTCAGACATTTTGTTTGTCTGGGCTATCAGCTCTGTCCTTCTCTTGTGTGCTAAGCAGACACCACGTGCCTTTTCTCCCACACTGTGCCTGAATATCGCTGGTATCGGTCAGCTGATCGGTTGCTGAGATTAATTATACCATCAGGGATTATGGCTGTTTACAACTTTGTTTCAGGCTTCAGGATTTATTCTTATAAAAACACACTCTTCCAGTGTCAGCCTATTCACGTGTGCATTGGCGTTAGGTCTTTAGGATAAAAACTGTCCTATTGTTATGCATAGTGTGTCTGGCACAATAGGCCATCAGCCTGGAGCACCCAAAATAATTGCCTCTCTCTTTTTACCATCAGGAGAGGCACTGAACTACAGTAAAGAAAAGCAAAGCCCACAGTGTTGGAAAAACTGTAGAAACATTTAAAAGGGAAAAGTTGACTGCGATTTTGTTTTTATTCGTTTAAGGAAGGAGTCGGTGAAGGCCTGGAATTCAAATCTGAAAGAAAAATTGTGACTGAGAATGCCGGAAATGTGGGACCCAATTTGTAAGAGGAATTGATGTACTGAGTTGCTTTACTTTATAGAATTCCTCTTTACAAATGATTTCCTTCTAGTGTACCAAAGCATTTCCTTTGAGACAAAACTTTCAAAAAGACGAGTAAAATCTATAGGGAAAGGATAGAGATTTCTACTGCCAAACATCTAGTCCTTTTTGTCATATTCTTTGTTTCCTCCTCCTGGAAATCCTTTTCCCTAATATTCCTATCTGACCCGATTTCATCTTGTCTGATCTCCACTTCAGGTCCTTCTGACACTAACACACAGCATCAGTTTATCAGAAACACTCCTTCCACTCTGGTCTGAATGGAAGCAGGGCAGAAAGTCACACAGGTGTCTCCACTTTGAAAACGGGTCTATTACGAATACAGGTCTCACAGCTAAGATGCATATAATTAGTTCAGATTCTCTTTAAACACTAAGCAGTCCAAGTCAGTGTGGCTTATTTATTTAGTAAGTATATTTTCCTTTATAGGGGCAGCTAGCACAATATGGAAGCACAGCCCTTGACTTCGGAGTTTTGCAAGAATAACTAGTTAAGATACCAGTAAGAGAAACAATTTTAAAAATACTGCAGCTTTTCCTGAGTTAGTTCTGAAGCCTAGCAGCAAACCAACTAGTATGAAAGTGTACTCACATTTGTACAGCGATCATGAATTGTACTGGGAAACAAGAAGTAGTAAGAATTGAAGTTATTTCTTTGCTAAGTCAAAGCCATCATTCCAGCCACCGTTTCCAGAAACCATTAGCAATGAAATTTAAGAAAAAAAACCTTGAACGTTCATGTCAAATGATACATCTTTAATTTCTAAAAGGTGATAAGTACTAAGAAACTGATCTAGTTGACAGGCAATTAATCATCCTTGCATAGTACATTTATCTCCATGGGATATCAAGAATTACTTACAGCATTTCAGGAAAACTGGCACCTAGGTGAGCAAGCAGCCTCAGTCCTATACAAAAGTTACAGACAACCTCAATGTTTCCAAGTTTTACTTTGTAATGGATCCAGAGAATAGTCTTTGCTTTGTCCACATCTATCCCATAGTACTGTATTCTTTCACTGTGTTTTTCATTTGGCCATCTGTATGAAAAACATAAAAGGCTGCAACCCATGCTGATACGGTAATTCACAATAAATTAGCTTTGTTCTAGTCAAACTTGGCCTTTTTGAGGTAAATACCTCAAGGTACGTAGTTATGGACTTATTTTATGTAAAACGTGTACCTCACAATACTTATAAAATGATTATTTGATTAACACTTCATCCAGAAGATGTTTAATCCTTCCCTTGAGAAGCTAAGAGGTGAGGCTTCAGTTTCACAAGTGCTCTTGACACTCATCTAAAATAAGCACTGAATCTTACATGAAGCCAAAAAAATTTAACTTGCTTAACAAGCTTACTAACAAGACAAAAGACACTTTTTCATATAAAAAAGTTTAAAGTTACATTTTACTGTATGTATTATATCTACAATGGTTTTTTTCCTTTACAGAATGATAGGTGGAGAAGAGCATTGTACTTACATCACCATTAATTAATCCCTTTTTTCTAGTAACTTGTGTCCTGATTTTCAAAAGCACTGATTATCAGCATATCCTCGGTGCTGAATGGTAGCAGCAGGCACTCAGAACTGTTGAAAATAGACTATTAGTACTTGTACTTATGCTGCAAACGCACCATTTGAAAATACTCCTCTTGAAAACAGGTAGTTTACTTTTTAGTCAAAATCTATTGACTAATTACTATTTTAATAATTCTTGTAGTGTTTTAGAATGTTTAAAATAACTATTAACACTAATTACTTAATACACTATAGTGGATTATGACCAAAATTAATATGTCAAAAAATTAAGTTTATGATAAATAAACTTTGGAAAAATTTATACAAGGCCGTAAATAAATAATTTGAACTTCAGTCTCATTAAAAAGTAAAACAGTACGTCACACGACAATATCATCCTATCTAGACAGTACAATCTCGCTATATTTTATTGCATAATAATTTGAGAGTAACATCTTAAGTAAAATATGTAAAGAAACAAAATCATTAGATTTACTTCTTTTAATATTGAACAACCAAAGTTTCTCCTTTGTACATAATCCAATTTAAAGATAATATAATTAGCACTTCCAGCATTAACAGTCTGTATTTACAATGAATGAGATGGGGTAGGTAATCTAAAGAGTATTCAAATCTGTACGAAACAAATCAAAATACGAAGATTTACAGTAGGCTCAAAATCCAAGACTTTTCCATTTATGGAATGCAATTTAAAAGGCTTTGCCATCTTTATTACTTGTAAGGGTTCCTGAAATTATGATTTTTAATAGTATTTTAGACATTTGAAATCTTCAGTAATGCCTTCATTATTTGTACATGACATTAAAAATTAATTCCAATACGTCTATTTAATTTTTTCACTTGCTTGTAGACCAGTCTGAAATCTGATGAAAGGATAACAAGGAAATTTACTATATAATCCTAATTCCATATTCCTGAATATACAACGGTTGGAAGTAGATGATGTCAGTCCATTCCAAGGGTTATGTACACAAAACTTACAAAACGTTCTTCGCTCTTGCATAAAATGTGTACACAGTATCAATGAGCGGGGAACTTCAAAGTTTTTACGGGTTGCTGCTGGCATGGACCTTTGTTGATTGAAAATAAAATACCTTTCACTCTATTGTTCTGGTAGCAGTTTTAGAAGTTAATCATCAATCCCTGGTGTTTCACCCTGTTGTATTCTGGAGGCTATTCTAATGGCTTCTTCCAGAGACTGTTGTTCTCCAAGCTGAAACAAATCCAAAATGTTATATACGGATATAAATTTGTAAAAAAACCATAAATAAATAAATAAAGATGGAACCAAAGATCTAGCTATGGATCAATACTTTAGCACAAATAAGTGTGATCAGTATTGTCACACCTCTTCTAGGTAATATATACTAGCAGCTATCTAAATCAGCATGACAATTAAGATAGCTTCTGATAGCAGATTAAACTGAGTTTCTGTGTATCTACCAAATAAATTTTCTTCAAAGAACTGCTGCATGGTAAACACATTTCATGACACACAAAGTAGATGATATTTCAACTTGGCAAATATAACAAAGCTAAGATAAGGCTTTCAGAAATAATGGCGGCTGTTGAATTACATTTTAACACTGGTAAAGCAAACAAACATCTTCATTTTTCTTAACTCTCTTGCAGAAAGTCAGCTCTTTGGAACACCATATGGCATTAATACATATTAAAAAAAACCTACACTTATTGGAGAATCCTGAGTGTTTAAAAAAGCAGTCACGATGACGCTGTTCAATTCTACAGTAGTTTAGCGATGAAGTTATTTTGTAGTTGCAACTACAAGGCCATCAATGTATCTGGCACTATTAGAAGCAACATCAACAAACCCTCAATAAAGACACCTGGACACAATTTTGGGAAAGAATCCATGGAATTTTATAATATGTACCCCATGCATCTACATACAGTGATGTGAACACTGAAGACAACCTCAACCTAACAAAAACGTAAAGCTGGCCATTACTTATTGGCTCAGGAGAAAGATCTGTGAGAGTGTGAAAGGCAAAACCAGATTATTTGACAGACAGATAGGCTAATGGAACAGTTCTAAATATCGCTTGTAACTTGTTTTTACAGTCATGGAATATCACATTCTAGAGCAGCTCAGATTAGGAAGAGCTGTTACCACCTCCTTAGGACTTCAATCTAGCTATCAGGCTACTGGCTTTATCAGTATTTAGAAACCAAATTAATTCATTTATTAGTATGAACGTACAAAAGAGAAACAATCAAGAATTTAGGAATAATCAATATTTTAATTTTGATTTCTCTCTCTTCTATTTGTATTGCATATTTTAAGTTTAATTAATGAATGCCTATGTTTTCCTTTTGTTCAAGAACACACTGCTGAGGGTGCCAGTTACTTTTTTTTTTTCCTTCCTCTCACGCAAACAGTTGCCTCCTGATATGCTTTCTCTTACATGCATTATTGACTGCTGCCAACTTAGCTCAAAAGACAGGAGTTCAGAATTGAGAGCTTCTTGACTTTCATTGCTTTTCAATCAGCATCTGACTCGCTGTTAAATTTTCCATTTAACAAAGCAGAAAATAACAATCTCTCATTTTTGCTTGAAGATATTAACACAATTCCTTTCAATCTGAGCTATTGAGAGTAGCATGCATGTATACACCTGGACTGCAGCATTAATCCTGAGAATCGAACGCTCAAAGGTTCTGATGTCATATTAGTTTCAGCAAATGTGAACAGTTTGAAGGAACCAGACTTAAGTTGCTGTTACTTCCGCATGCAAAGTATATTTTACTCCTGGAAATAAAAACTGTGAGTGCATTTCCTGCATTTCTTTTTTCTATTTGAAGCTATTTCCAAGAGCCTTCCAAGAACACAGATTAATTTACACTACTTAGTATCAACTTGTTTAGAAACTCTTTTGACCATCTCCTCTCTGCAAAGGCACACTGATGTTCTTTTATATTGGTATTTGTCAGAGCTAAGGCCCATCATGCAAACCATACTCAAGACAGTTGCATATACTCAACTCCCTTTGAAATTTATAGGGTGTATCACGTCCTTCTCCTAATTGTATACTGTTTCAGGATGTATGGTTCTTCTGATTTTCCATGTTCTCTAAAGTAAAATGCGTGTCTGTGGTGATACCCAAACAACAATAGGATCAAACACAGAAAGTCATGGCTTCTGTCATTGGAGTAGCAATTTCCCTAAGCTCCTTCAGTCATTTATTTGACCCTTGACAGCAATGTCATCAAAAGAGATTAATTTTTTAAATACTTACTCTTCCAGATTTAAAATTTCCAAAAGCTTCTGTTAACCTACCATCATATATAACACAAATAACATATACACAGAATTAAGTTAATGTTTGAGTAAGGTAGCATACTGGCCATTGTTCGCCCTAGAGGTTTTGCTCAACCTTAGAGGGAAGCTTAGCTTCCCACTAAATAAACTATTCACGAAAATAGCTGTCTAGGTTTCGTTTTCGGTTACTTTCTAGACAAAAGCTTAATTTGTGCTTCATTTCCACCTTCTTTTAAATTAACCCAATTTAAATTAAACTTTTTCATACCTAGAAATTACTCTTTCATTACAGCGTTTGGACAATATGAGGAACTATTTACAGAGACTGCTGCTTGTACTGTGCTGGTTTGACACATAAACAGAAAGTTACTATTTCCAGAGATTTCTGATTATTAATCTTTCTACGTAATTGGTTACACTTTTTCACTGTTAGCATCTTATGGTTCAAATAACATAAATTCAGTAATTTTATCTTTATAAGTTGATAGCAATTCACCCTTGAGAGTTTGGCTTTAGACGTATCAGCTTTATATGTAATGCTGAAGGATGAATGAAAGCTCTCTTCCACTGAAAACCTGTGACCCCATGAATGACTCAGTTGACCTGAAGTTTGGCCCTCCTCTAACCTCCTTTTCTGCAAGTTCTACAAGTAGATTTGGAAAATCAAGTGCTTACTCTTCTTCTTCCTATCCCTATATATTATTTAAAATATGAGATCATATGGTTATGGACTATTTTTTCAGGGGAGCCAAGCTTATTTATTCGAATCCTATTGTTACATGACTAGGAGCTTCTAGCTCTAGAAGTAAGGAACACTCCAAAAAACACTTATCGCCATCTTACCTGTACTGCAATTTGTGTTCCATTGGATGTAGCCAACAATGTAACAGGTCTAGTTTCTGTAGTAACTAAATGGTGCCCATGTTGCTGATGTCCCATTTCTGATGAGGCACTATGAAATGCTGCCAAGTCTTGAGCCACAATAGCAACCTTCAAGACCAAAGAAAGAGAATCAGCTGGATGACAGATCTGTTACTGTTACTGACCTCATACAACGGTTATCTTCAAAATTAGTTATATTCAGAGCTGTGATTGCTCATGAGCATAATTTTACTGTGCAAAAGATACTTTTTTAAAAAAGGCTGCCGTCACTTTGTTCTCAAAGTTATCATTAGCCCCCAAAATATAAATATCCTCAGAATTGCACATAAGTTCAATAAATGTGCTTATAAGCCTGTGAGTATTTATACATACAGAGCACAGTGGGATCTTCATTTTCACGTGGCACGTTTTTAGAACAGTGCATTTTAACTCAAAAATTATGTCACTATATTTCTACTAAAAAATTTAGCTATTGTATTTGTATATTAAAAACAAAACTGCAAATACCTACTTACACAAATGTTTCCTATCTGCCAAATAAACTACAGTCCCATAATACTAAGTGATAAAATTACAATTCATACTGGATTATATTCTTAGCTCTGCCACTCATTTACTCTGTGACTTTGGGGAAAGCACTTAGCATTTCTAAGTCTTGCTTCACGTACACCTAAATGAATTACTGGACTGGTACCTCAGGATTTTTTCTTGGTGCCCAATTGTTGTTTTTAAAACATTCTGCCATATGTTGGTGTATAGCACTGGAGTAGAACGCTTCATACTCTTATGAGGGGAATGCTACGGCCAGGTGTTGAAAACTGCTTTATTTAGATAAATCTGTGTGAATGACAGTGTGATGGATTAGGTGCCTATTTTACATCATCTTATAAAGGAACATTACACATGTACGCAGGCTGACATCTTACCTGCTGTCCTTCGGTGCCTTCTGCAGTAACCATCGCTACAGAATGTGTTCCTGCAGAAGAGATGACGGCGTCGTGGGCAGGGACTGTGATGGTGGTGCCATCTTGTGTTACCATAGTGATAGTATTGCCAATGGCCTGCATATCTGCCTGGGATATGTTGACCTGAAATACAAAATAATTCCTGAAGTATAAAAAGAAGGTTTGATTGCTGCTCAAGTTATATCTGGGTCTTAGCTTTTGGAACATAACATATGTTTTTAAGTAAGGTTTGAAAAAAACGACTATACGCATTTGAAGTGTAACAGCATTTATCAAACAAATTCCTGCTAGTTGGTTTAGTGGGACTACTCCTGTTAGTTCAATTTCTTCATTTGAAACAAAATGTGTAGCGGTCCAGAAGAAAAAGGCAACTTGTTCATAATAGCAGGAAAAAATATTTGAAGCCATGTTCACAAGTAACATACTGGCCGAAAGACCTAATAGCCATTATTCCACTTCCTGACCAGCATTCTCATGCATTCCTTGAGAATCACCCTCACTCTGTGGCCAAGTCCCCATCTTAGACCAAGAGCCCTCACTGCATTCATCTTACTGATTGTGATCTAATATTCCATGACCTTTCAGACACACTTATCTGTTTACAGAAATAAAATTACAGCTCTAAGTAATAAGAAAAAGGATGCATACTTGCCCCCAGAGTCTACAACTCCATGTTAATCAGATCATATCCCAAATAACTGCGTGATAGATTATCTACGCATGTGTCTTACACAATGGACAATGTTACTCAAGGTAGTACCACCTGACATACTTTTATCTTAACGGAAATACTAGAGAGGCCTATGAGGGCTTAGAATTTAAACCACTAATAAACAATTCATAAAAAATTAATGATATAAATTACTGATGTCTCCAGCATAAATGCATTAGGGCATCAGATACGTGACCTGATGTCTGATTTACAAGGTAATAAAACATCCCAGAACTAAAGTCAAGCTGAAGGATAATTTAAATAAATGCAAGAACTCCATGTCAAGGCTTCTGCAGGCCTTCATTTTAGAGGGTAAAAATGCCAGTTACTTAGCATTGCTGCAATGTTCAGGGCTGGCAATACAACAGCCCCCTTTAATATTTAATTTTCAATTTGAATTTAGAAGATATCTTTCATATGCTACTGGTATTTCAGCTACCTTTCCAGCTGAAATTAGAAACTTTTCCCCATATGCCTTCGATATATTGCCATAGCTAAAGAAAAGAGTTGCGCTGAAATCCCCTCCCAATGAAATGTCATATGAAATCCTTAAAAAATATATCCACAGGAACCCTTAAAAAAATATATCCACAGGAATTTTCAAATGGAGATAGTATCAAAGCATTCCTTATCCTCTTGTTTATGTTAGAAATGGTAAGAACTGAACACTACCAAACAGCTGGTAAAGCAGACAGCTGGACTAGAAAGATTTCCCACCTCTACCCCCTCAAAAGCGTGTGCACAAGACAACAGTGAAGATGACCATCAGATATTAGTGGAATAATGAAGCAGTTCTGAGAAACCTCAGAAACTAGGTTGTATATATAACAATCGTTAAAATACCCTGTGCCTTTGTCACTTTAAGAGTGACAAAGATAGAGAAAAAAACCCTAGCTTTGGATTAATACAGCTTCAGATGTCAGAATATGTGGTTTAATTTAGGTATTACAGGGGAGGCCCAACGCTAAACATATCCGACCTAGCTCCAAAGGAGCTTCTTTCCTTAAGAAACCCACGTATGTATTTATCAAGAATCCTAACTGATTTTAGAAAGCACATGGAGTGTCTGCAAACACTTCCCTCGATTCTCAACATATTTTTGTCAGCTCTTTAACAATGTGGTTACTTACATGTTGGGTTCCATCCTGGGATATTAGTGCTACTTGTTGACCTAATCCAGACTGGGTAACTGTAGCAACCTGTGCAGAAATTACATCTTCTCCCTCTACACCTGTCACATAGGTTATCTGTGAGCCTTTGAGAACATCTTCACCTTGACCTATTTGATACAAAGAATGCAAGAGGGTAGTTTACATATTCTAAATAGTGCCAGGAAAGCAAGTGACAAGGATTAAGTGCCAGGCTGGTTTGAAGGTTTTAAACACTCCAATGCAAAAATTTTAGTGGAAAGATATCGAAAGCAAGTAACAAAGTCTGTTGTTTTGGGAACGTGGGGTATGATCTTTTAGCAATGAGTTTTAACACACGTAAGTATTACACATAAAGAAAATATAAATTTATAGTTTATAAGCAAATATTAAGATGGTGACAAACATTTCTAATTCATTCATTAAATGTTAACCTCTCCATACAAGAGGCTCCATGCAAACACAACTGGCAGCTTTTTAAGAGTTATTAATTAACAAACATACAGAAGAACACAGTAATGTCTTTGTGTGAAGATTTAAGTAAGTTCATTATCTTAATAAATGTTTAACCTCAGCAAATGAATCTTATCATTCCCTTAAAAGAAGGAATTAGACTATAGTAAATATGTTTTGGGCATTCAGTGCAGTTTCCCACATACACGTAGTAAAACAACTTTTCTGACCAAAACAGTTTGCATGTATTTCCTATCTTCAGTCACATCTAAAAATCATAACTTGACAAGTGATATTTGTCCTATCAGAATACTTCCTTCAGTCTGATATTTTATAGTCATAGGATTCAAAACCCATGATACCATGAAAAATATATTCTAAGGAGTACTGCAGCACATGAGCTTATTTTCATCTTTGCCTCTAGGACAGTTCACAGAAACTGGTATTAACCAGAGCAAAACCAGCACTGTATCAGAGTCCTGCAAAGAGATTTTCCTTTTCTCAAGGCAATCCGCTTTGCTCCTGCACAAAAGACTGTCACCGACCATGGTGTTATACATACTCTTACAAAAATCCTTACGAAAAATCCAGCAGGTCGCAAACAAACATTTTAGACTTTCACAGGTCTGTTTCCACATTCACATTTATAGCAGGTTTGCTGGGACTGCAAATGACTATAAGTGAGTTTTATGATCTGGTCAATTACTCTCTTAGTTTCTGTTTACAAGTTGCCTATCACAGTAAGAAGGTCCTACAAAGAAATTAAATAACTTTATTAAATACTTCAAATTTTTATCTATGCTTTTATTTCCTTGGTTATAAAAAAACAACAAAATATTATCCAGCCCTTTTTTTTTTTTTTTTTTTTTTTTTACGAGATTCAAAGATTGAAACTCTAACCTGGAGGTGGCTCAAAAAAAGCCTCTTGTTCTTCTTCAATGGGCTCTGTGTCATTATGTGCTGTCCGCTTGTGCATAGCAAGTGTAGAAATCTGCTTGTATGTTTTCCCACAGTGATTACAGTTATATGGTTTGGAATGAGTATGTACAACATGATGTTTGTATAAACTGGAATACTCTGTAAAGCGTTTATCACAACCAGGAACTGTACAGACATAGGGCTTCTCCCCTGTATGGAAAAACAAAAGGGATTAAAGAGAACTTTATGCAGGATGAACAGAAAAAACGGTCAACAAATGATATTTAGCGACACACCTTCATTACCAAGCATACTTCAATTTTGCCTTCGAAGGCAACAGTGAAGCTCAAGCTCATAAAGTTTATCAATGCAGTCTCTCACTATATTTTTTTTTAAAAAAAAAAAACAAACAAACTACTGCCAGTAAAAGTTGGGCCCTATTTACTCCCTATCAATTCATCTAAAACATCCTTCTGGTGAAGACAGAAGGATACAGGCTGAAAGCTGTGATGTCAGTTTGGCATTGTATTGTGAATTTTCTTTTATCACTGGAAGCCCCATACTTTTCATCAATGATAAGGTATGTGGATACACTAGTACAATTTCACTTTTGAGTCTTTAGGCTCTGAAGAAATCTGTAGGCAGTGTATGTTTAAACAATTATGGTTTCATATAAAAACACCTTTCAGTTAAAAATCAATGAAACTAATGTCCAAATTACATTATAGACTAAAAAGATAACCTGAGATACAAAATGTACCTCTATGAAACTTGTCTGTGCTTCAGTAAAATATGTAAGGCTCTTGCATATTAGAACCTTCAAATTCGTGCCGATTATTTCTGCTGACTAACCCTGACAATCAAGTTGGGTAAGTATTTTAACCTCTGGTCTATAAAAAGAAGGTTTCGACCACCGCTGCAGCAGCAAGGAAAATACAGCTGGGATGAAAGGATGACTCGCAACAGTGAGACAAAGTCAAGCTCAGACTTGTGCTTTACTGTTATTTATTTAAGAAACAACTCACAACAGAGGCAAGCCGCAGAACCATATTAAGAACTTAGCCCAGTGTCCACTGAAGACAAGGTTTTGCATTCATTTTAAAGAACTTTGTATCCAAACCAAAATTATTCTGCCTTGACAGCAAGGTGGGAAACCTAACTGCTTAACTTGCATCAGCTGAGGAGAGATGATGCCCAAACAAAAGTACGAAGCCACGTCATATAAACATAACTATACCCAATTACAATACACCAAAAGAGTGTTCACAAGGAGAATAACACAGCCTCTCCCAAGCAGATTCTACTTCAAAACACAAAACATCACTCATATACCTGTGTGTATTCTCACATGATTCTTATAATTAGTTGCACTGGCAAAAGCTCTCCCACATCCTGGCTCTGTACAGTAGTAAGGCCTTTCGCCTGTATGTGTCCTGATGTGAACCTTTCTAATATTAGACGTTGTGAATGACCTGCCACATCCTTCAAATGGACACTTAAAGGGCCTTTCACCTGAAAAAAAAGAAAAGAAAAGGTACACGTGCAAAAGTTATAAAAGAACAAAAATCCTAAATTATGCTTAGAATGAATGTAGGAATCTAAAGCTGCCTAATTCCGTCTTTGAGACCCTCAGTCAGAAATGCCGTGAATATGCCACCGTGTTCTACTGTTTAGACAAAACTGGAAAAATTAAGGAAAATCACACAATCTGTAAGATAAATTATGAAACATTTAGATTAGTACTTTATGATGTATAAACCAGACTTGAGTTGCTTGGATTAGCTTCCACATTGTCCATATTCTACCATGTATTTAACACCCCCCCAGTTCATACATACATTATCCAAAACAAATGTATCATACCATTTGTATATTTGTCAATTGTAATTCATAAAACAGAAAAAATACCTTCATGATTTAGCATATGACCAAGATACAAATGGATTAGTAAAATTCATTATAGAAAGCACTTAACCTTACATGAGAAGAACCTCATTTTTAAAGAGAGACAGCCCTGAAACTCATGTTTCAACCCCCAAAACCAAAGCAATCACAAATGCAGGTTCTTTTTCAAAAATAATTCCATTCATGTAATATAAATTTAAGGACAATAGCTTACATCATTGCACCAGAATATTTCACCATGAACAATAGATTAAGGCCAACCCCTCTGTAATACCCAAATACCCCTGGCCTTTCAGATCTATCAAAGCACACAGAGGGGGAGAGTGAAGAGGGTTAACTTTGAAGAAGTCCGAGCCACCTGACATGCTGTCCTGTTGTAATTTCACACTTCCTAGAGCTAAGTACATTCCACCCACTGTACTGCTTACCAAAGAGAAGAATCTGAGAGCAGGAGAGGGCAGATTACCACTACAGATAAAACATTAAGTACTTAGAGACAGAAATAAAAAACAAAGTCCTGATAGAGACATTAATACCGTGAAACTCCAAAGTAGTTAGCTCCTTGGCTGAGGAGACTATAATTCACTCCTTAGGGCAGCTGTTTCGGGAAGGTTTTTCAGCTTCCTGCCAAGGCAGTGTGTGTGTATTAAGTTTACACGCCTCAGTGTTGTGTTACCATGGCTCCCCTAATCCTTGGCTTCAGCACAGGACCTCAAACCCTGCCTGAAAGGAGCAGGGTTGCAGAGTCAACCCCGCCCAACAACAGACCCTGCATTAGAACCAAAACAGATTGCTCTTAAAGAATGCCCACAAGAATGTCATCAGACCAGTTGGGGAAGCCAGCCTTTAAGTTTCTAATGTACTTGTTAGAAAAGCGACCTGTTTCCAGGTGACTGAGATTTCTAGCACTAGAAATGCAAAGCAAGTCAGAAGCCTTCAAGCTCTACCCCACAGCAGCTATGAGGAGCCATCCACACCAGCTTTTCTGATACCAAAACAGTATGTCTAGCCAAGTCTTGGAGGAACCCAAGGCAAGCACTGATGGCAACAGAAAGTGAGACTGGACTGCCACTGAAAGAGAGGGAAAAATCACTTTTAGCTAAAGCAGGCAGAAAATAAAGAAAGCACTAACCCTGCTCTACATGATAAAGGAACGAAAAGGTTTCAGAGCCATGGGAGAGATCAGGCAGAGCCCAGACTTGCCTCCATTGGGTGCACTGTTGCAGCTTGCGCAGGGTATGAGCATACACTACTCCATCCATCTGCACAAAGGACTTGTTGCAATTTTCTTCTCATTCTTTGGCTTCCTGCAGCTACTCATAAATCTAAAAAAAGGCACCCCTGAACTCTGGTCCGTGGACTGCTGGGAGTCTACGATTGTATTATTAATATTCTTCAAATGCATACATGGTTACAAAGGGCTGGCTCAAGTCTTTTGTCTCAACTACTAAATTAGATTACAGCAATTAAATTACAATACAACTTCTGTGGTCATAAAGAAGTAAAGAAAACAGTCTACAGCTAATAAAGTTGACCATACTACAGAAGTCTTTCAATTCACAGCCTGTACTTGATGTACTACATAACAACGTCAAACAATTCTCTTCTAGAACTGAAAACAGATGACACTTTTTATGCCTTCATCCTGATGACTAATTTAACATCAAGAGCACTAGACTGTCTTTGAATATGGAAGTCCAGGAAAGCAGAATTATGTCAATGTAATCTTGAATTTTTATAATTTTTATTGCCTGCTTTTATCCCCCCCCGCCGTCCTTTTCAACCTAAGAAAAAGTTTTTCTTTTTTACTGTCTAAGATTCAGAAAGTTCAGTGGAAAAACTTGTTGGTGTTCTAGCAGGCAAGTATATATACTTAGTGGAATAGTTTAGTAAGTGATGGATTATTCTTCCTACATTTAAGGGTGGTTTTTTCTTTTTCTTTTTTTTTTTTCCTGGAGATTTCAGAAGCAAAGGAGACATTTTGCAAATTTGTTTATATGTGTGCGTACCCATAGAGTTTTGTGAAGTGTAGTGTATGCTGTCTAGAATTTATTTGTGTTTTGGCATTCAAAGGAATCTTTTTAGACAAAATGTAAGATTTTGTTTTTTATGCATTTAGAAGTTTTAATAACAGTTGGTTTTCTATGATATTTTTGTTCATTTTTCTATTGCAAGAAGAGAAGGGAAATCAGGATAACAACAAGCTCAGAACTATCAACCTTTGTGAAGCTGGCATGCAAGTTATCTTGACGCAGCAAAACTTAAGAACACTGATGCCATTTCTAAAAGGCAAGCCATGTTATTGAGGAGAAGCTCCTTCTTCTGTTACAGCTGCAAATGAAACTGTAAAGGCACAAAGTGACTCAATGAAAATGTAAGTGATGCATTGTAAAAGTTAGTGCATTTGCAATAGCAGTGTGAATGCTTAAGCACTTTTTCCAAGAAAAACATGCTGGATTTGCAGTAAATGCTTACCATGCTGAAATGTTGTTGAGCTCACTGGGCTTCAGAAAGAGAATATGCACAGGCTGATTTCATAAGTATAAAGTCACAGAATGATCAAACAGGGTAAAAAAATCCACCTTAGTGAATTAACAAAAAAAAAAAGGGGGGGTGATAATAGTACCTGTGTGAGTTCGGATATGTTTCTGCAGGTCTCCTGACGTCTTGAATGATTTGGTGCAATTTTCTTCTGTGCACCGATAAGGCTTTTCACCAGTGTGTGTTCGGACATGACTTTTTAACCCATATCCTGAGGATCAGAAAGGATGTTATAATAGTATAAACACAAAATTAGGATACTCATAAACCATCACCATGAAAAGCTGTGCTTGCCATTCTGATCAGGAAGCTCCCCAATGAGTAAAATTTGCTCTTTCACTCTTCACAAGCACTTCATGCTACCATATACAGAGCAGCAGAACTCTAGATACAGTTCATCCTTTGTTTATGAAGAAAGTACACTTGCATAATGTTTCTCCTTCCCTTCAAAAGGATAAACTGTAATGATTTTAATGTGGACAAATATTTATTTTGTCTTCTGAGGAAGCTGTACGCTCTGTATTCCATCTACTTTTTATCTCTTACCACTACTGTCATCAAAATGACATTTAATTATTAGCTCATGCAAAAATCAGAACCATTAATGAAGTCAGCAGTAAAAGCCCTACTGCTATGTGGTCTCTAAGTTATTCAAATTATTTTAAATCATATTATTAACATCATCACATATACACGTCAACTGATAGTAGTCATGGACGCTCATTTCTCTTAAAATTACTTTTAGGAACTCATACTCATCAAAAACTACCAGTCTAAAGTGAACTTTGGACCAGGTCCTCTTCTAAATTATTTTGCAAAGAGCATTTTACCAAGATTTTCCTTTCTGCATTTCCCTGAAAACATCACAACTAGAGAAGCCTGAAACAGCCATTTTGGAAAATGAATTTGAATATCACTTGTGTCCACAAGTGATATTATATTTCTACAAAATAAAGTAACAGTTTGTAAGAAGACAGCACCTGCTTTAGTTTCACAGTGTGTTCTCCGTAAAACAGCCAAAATTCCTATTTTTGATGTTTTTAAAAACACAAAGCACGTCTACCGAGCTGAGCATTATTTCATTCTTTACATCTAAAATATACTCAATGTCATGATTGAACCCAAGAGAGTTTGTAATATTTAAACCAAGAGCATTCAGTACTTAACATGAGCTTTATCAAAGGCTAGGATTGCTGAACTACAGTGGTACGATGTCTCTGACCAAAAATATAGGATTAATAGTCAAACAGCTGTTTATAGCCATACATCAGTCTGTTGCAATGGAAGAGAATGTTTCATTATGTAGTTTTGAAATCCCTTTACAAACATTATGCAATTAAACTTCGGTGCAACCCCTTAAGTGTGGCTGTCTCCCTTTTGAGCTTTCTCACCAGCATTTCTTTTGCTTGTTTCTAGTCAAAGAAACAGTATTAAATGTATAAGATCACATTGAGTTATTTTAAAAACCACCTTTTTTAAAAAAAATAGAACCTAACTTTTCTAAGCATCATACTAATTTACATTAAAAGTAAAATAATGAATCTGAAACAAGTTTTGCTCTTTCATTTTCTTACATGTTTCATTCTTGATAATTGCATTTTGCACAATCAAATCTCAGAAAAAGCATCATTTAAGAACAGAGTAGTCTGTACAAAATGTAGAGTTCACTTCATGAGAAATGTCACTCTGATACAAATTCAAAAAAGAACATTTAAAATAGCATCTTCCATCGAGTTCTTTTAAAATTTGGAACAGAAGATCAGGTGTTTACCTCTAGCCAACAGGTTCAGCTTCTTATTATCACCTCATTTAACTTATACTATTAGTTTCATATTAGGAAAGGCCTATTTTTTCAACATAAAATCTGACTGTAGCATTACAAGTGAAGAGTAAGGGAAAGTGTCAAGTCTTTCACCTCATTCCTCCTTCAGTAACTAAGACTTAAATCCTCTGTTCTTTCTATATGCTACGCTAGCTGAAATGATGACTTTTTTGCAGTTCTCCCAACCAAGTTCTTTACTTAGCAATTTAAAAAATATCAATATTAAAAACTTATTTTATACAAACACTAACAATCAGGAAGAGATAGTCTACAAAAGATTACCTGTTGCAAAAGCTTTGCCACATCCAGGATGTTCACACTGATACGGTCTGTCTCCTGTGTGTGACCTTTCATGCACCTGTTAAGACAAAATATTTTATTTCTCTTCCTAAGATTCACATTAGTCTTCTTTTTAAATCAGTGATTAAAAAAAAATAATAAAAAAAATATGGTAACGATATTTTCCCTGAAACTAAAGATGTCTCTTTCAAAGGTCTAACTTGATCCTTTCAGTCAGTTTTGCAAAAAAAAACGTTTCTGTAAATACACACAGAGCTGCCATCATGCAACTACACTACAGTATGCAAATATGCCTCAGACCTTACTCTCTACCTGATTTTTGACTCCACTGAGTGCTTCTAATGATCCTCTTATATTGCATGAAACCTCTACAGCAAGGACACCATTTTAACACAAGATCCACAGAGTCAATTAGTCACTGACTCCAGAGTGTTTTGTCAGAGACAAGGCAGCACTGCAAGGAGTTTCCCTCACTGATGATTACCTCAGCCTAAGCTGGAATGTGAACTGCTCTATACCTTAACCGTTTCAGTAATTCCTTTACTTAATTTAAAAAGAGAGAGAATTAAGGAGCTGCCACCTGTAAAGAAAAGATGTTCCAGCTTTTCCCCTTGAATGTTGGATTGATTTGAAGATTTAGACGTTGTATTATGATGGTAAAAACTTTCAAAAATTGGAATTTTTGCATGATCATGCATACATGTAAGAAATCCAGAACACTGGATTTCAGAATTTCTGTGACATTGCTAGTAGAAACTATCTCAACATGAGATTTCTTACATGCTGGCAAATATAGGAGCCTAACATGATCCCATACCTGCATCTATCCTGATCCGAAAGGCAAATGAGTAACATTTAGAGTCAGTATTTTTTCTTGATCATTCAAGTTACAGAACACACATTTTATGTGACAAACAAAGAATATATTTTGCTAGTCAGTGACTACAGTCTGCAAGACGTTCAGTTTTCAAAGAGAGCCTCATCTCAGAACACTGCATAATCAGCTGAGCACCTGGGACAACAAATTTTGTAAAATCAACCCAATAAACACTTGACAAACCAACACCATTGCAACTAGCTCTCTGTTAATTTCTGTTGCTTTTAACCACATAATCTGTCAAAAAAAGTCAGGCCTGGAAAGTAACAATGGTCATTTTACATCTCATCACCTTAAGATGGTGAGCTGTTGTATACAGTTTTCCACAGCCATCATAATCACAGCGAAAAGCTTTCTCTCCACTCTGCTGAGATTTTGCAGTCACTCTTGTTCCGTGTCCTTGCAAGACAATCTTAAATTGAAAAAAAACACAACCAAAATATTAAAAAAAACCCACAATGGATCAGAAGAGTCACACACTTTATTTTGCCATCAAGTCAAGAGCTGATTCTGACAAGTCTCTCTTGTGTCTCTTTGCTATGCCATGTGTTTCTTAGTCCTCAATGAACAAACTAAAAATGAATAACTAAAACGCATAAGTTCTGATGAAAGGAAAGAGAGAAACTGTAAAACATACTCACTTGTAGCTAGCAAATTTAAAAGGATGCTTTAATTAGCCAAATAACAAGACAGACAAAAATAATTTGAAATCTAAGTCCAGTGGTAAGTTGACCAAATGAGCAGACAGAAAAGGCTTAGATTACATCTAAGGCACTGGATCCATTCCTAAGGGAAATTAGCCATAAATCAGACCACCTTCAAAGATAAGTTCACACAAAGGCCAAACAATAATTAAATGCACTTATAATGAGCACTGTTTGAACATGAAGGAAAGCATTTTGTACTTTGTCAGTGATGCGTGTGTTTTGATCAAACTAAGTGGAGCAATTTGAGCTAGGTTCTACTCTCCTTTCTGGCATGACTTTCTTGGTATGACTTGAGAATTTTTAAGAATTCAGTTAGTATTATCATTCAACAAGGACAGATATAGTATTAAAATTACTGTTCTTCGAAGATCATAGAGTCATTTAATTTGGAAGAGACCCTTAAAATCATCGAGCCCAACTGTTAACCTAGCACTGCCAAGTCTACCATGAAACCATGTCCTTAAGCACCACATCTACACATCTTTTAAATACCTCCAGGGATGGTGACTCAACCACTTCCCTGGGTAGCCTGTTCCAGTCCTTGACAACCCTTTTGGTGAAGAAATTTTTCCTAATATCCATCCTCCCCGGCGTAATTTGAGGCCATTTCCTCTCGTCCTATCACTTGTTACTTGGGCGAAGAGACTGACCCCCACCTCTCTCCAGCCTCCTTTCAGGTGGTTGTAGAGAGCAATGAGGTCTCCCCTCAACCTCCTTTTCTCCAGGCTAAACAACGCCAGTTCCCTCAGCTGCTTCTCATAAGACTTGTGCTCTAGACCCTTCACCAGCTTCGTTGCCCTTTTCTGGACATGCTCCAGCACCTCGATGTCTTTCCATAGTAAGGGACCCAAAACTGAACACAGTGTTGGAGGCGTGGCCTCACCTGTGCCAAGTACAAAGGAACAACCACTTCCCTAGTCCTGCTGGACACACCATTTCTGATAAAGCCAGGATGCTATTGGCCTTCTTGGACACCTGCCAGCTCATATTCTGCCGGCTGTCTACAGCACCCCCAGGTCCTTTTCTGCCAGGCAGCTCTCCAGCCACTCTTCCCCAAGCCTGTAGCACTGTGTGGGCTTGTTGACCCAAGTGCAGGACCTGGCACTTGGCCTTGTTGAACCTCATACCATTGACCTTAGCCCATCGATCCAGCCTGTCTAGATCCCTCTGCAAAGCCATCCTACCCTCAAGCAGATCAATAATCCCGCACAACTTGGTGTCATCTGCAAACTTACTGAGGGTGCATTTGATCCTCTCGTCCAGGTTGTTGATAAAGATATTAAACAGAACCAGTCCCAGTACTAAGCCCTGGGGAATACCACTTGTGACTGGCCGCCAACTGGATTTAACTCCATTCACCACAACGCTTTGGGTCCGGCCATCCGGCCAGTTTTTTTTCCCCAGCGAAGAGTATGCCCATCCAAGCCACGAGCAGCAAGTTTATCCAGGAGAATGATGTAGGAAACAATGTCGAAAGTTTTACTAAAGTCTAGGCAGACAACATCCACAGCCTTTCCCACATCCACTAAACGGGTCACCTTGTCATAGAAGGAGATCAGGTTAGTCAAGCAGGACCTGCCTTTCATAAACCCATGCTGACTGGGCCTGATCACCTGTTTGTCCTGTATGTACTGTGTGATGGCACTCAAGAAGATCTGCTCCATAACGTTCCTGGGCACCAAGGTGAGACTGACAGGCCTGTAGTTCCCCAGATCCTCCTTCCGGCCCTTCTTCTAGATGGGCGTCACATTTGCTAGCCTCATGTAAACTGAGACCTCCCCGGTTAGCCAGGACTGCTGATAAAAGATGGAAAGTGGCTTGGTGAGCACTTCCACCAATGCCTCAGTACCCTTGGGTGGATCCCGTGTGGCCTCATAGGCTTGTGTGTGCGTCTAAGTGATGTAGCAGGTGGCTAACCATTTCTCCTTGGATTATGGGGGGTTCATTTTGCTCCCCATTTCTGTCTTCCAGCTCAGAGGGCTGGGAACCCAGAGAACAACTGGTCTTACTCTTAAAGACTGAGGCAAAGAAGGCATTAAATACCTCAGCCTTCTGCTCATCGTTATAGCTAATGCACTCTAAAGAAATGAAAATATTCAGATGTTAGGAGGCACAAAATCAGAAGAGCATAGAAAATAAAGTGCATTTATAAGAATGTGAAACTTGTTGAGAGGAATTGTGTCTTTTGAAATACTTTTAAATAGACAAAATAAAAATCCCACTTAATTTAAAAAAATCCCACTAATGCATCCTGAGTTCAGACAGGTAACACAGGAGAACAACAAAGGTAAAGATCTCAGATAAGATTTTTATGTTGTATACGTACAGACTTCAGTCATATGATTCTGCTTTTATTATGAACAGATGGGTTTGAAAGCAAATACTGTGTGATATCCATTTGGTCACACAGTCTTTTGTTTTCACGTGTAAAATCACAAAGAGGTTTTATGCTTTTTTCTCTGGTGAAAAACCTAACCACATGCAAGTTTGAATGACTATTTAGCAGCATGACATCTGTTCTGATCTTGTGTTACCTGTGGACTTAAAGTTTATAAATATACACTTATTTAATACTATATCTAAATATAAGACTATTTTATCCCAAGTAGTAGATTATTTCACAATAAGCTACAAGTAGGTAACTACTTACATCAAAATATAATCATGATTAAGATTTTCATAGATAATTGATAGCTTTGGGACCCTTCAGTTGGCCAACTGAAGTTACCTTATAGGAGTCAGAATTTGAGACTACACCTCAATGCCTTTTGAAATAGCAGATTTTTTTGTTTGTTTGTTTGGAACATATAATGCCCCATAAGACTGGCACATTTCCATATGGCATATATGTTGCCATACATTGTTTTGGAGCTAAGGCTGAAGTCAACATGTAACTGGATACTGGTTACAGGTCATTTTGCTTAATAGGCTCTCCAGGTAAAACCAACCAAGATCTTATCTTACTCTTCCCTGAATTTTGCATTTTATTGGAGTTGTATCACATTCACACCTACAAGTGTGCAAAACCTTGAAATTTCTTGATTTCATTTTATGGAATATTAGCTATGTATTAGCTATTCTCTCCTTTCACAGTCACGCCGCACAGGCAAGAGTGGAGCGTCTGTGGCTTTAAATATCGTGGGACCTAGCTTTCAAAAAAATTAAGAATAGAAGATTCTTAGGTAACTGTCAGAGGTGAGCCTATAATTGTTCCTTTCACAGACACTGTATCTTACCTTGGAAAATGTTTTTCCTCCTTGTCTAGTTCATTATATATTAAATTAAACAAAAAGAAAAAAACAGGGCTTCTCTAACCAAACCTTTCTCAATGCAATGATTTTTCCATTTTTGATTTTGTTATTTAAACATGTGAGGGTATAGGGGGTTTATTATTATTTTTGTTGTTGGACATAATTCCTTGAAGCCAAGAATATGTTTTGCTTTGTCTTTTCCTTTAATAAAATATCTTATGATGACAAATACCACTCTCCTTACATAATTTTACAGATCCCAGGTAAAAAAAAGCTTGAGGTTTAGTAAGTCACACCTGTAATATACATTGCTCTTTGAACTTTAGTATTTTGACATCAAAAAGGTTTTTATATTTCTACGTACTAACAGCATGAATACAGAAAAGGAAATGGAAGTATTTTTCTGCTTCTTTAAGCATTCACTAGGAGCAACACTCTCATATACTGATCACTTACAAAACCCGCAGTAAAAGTCAGGGACTCTTAAGAGGTCAAGTGGAATCAAAATAAGTCACCAAAAAGAGAACAGTTCCAGACATAAGCCTGCAATTGTTTCTCTTGAGAAGAAAATAATTCATTAATTGAGTCAGCATTCCTTCTGCTTTAAGGACTATAAAAGCCAGTTCATTCTCTGGAGAAGAACTGAAATACTTATACCCTTACTGATTACATACTCAGATCAACTTGAAAAATCTTAGAAATCCAACATAATTTTTAATTACCTTTAGACAAAAAAAACCCCAGAAAACAGTAAGAAAGATCTCTTTAAAATCCTGTGAAAGGATCTTGTACAAAGTGAGAAATATGACCTATCTGTATAGGTTTGAGATCTAAAATTTCTGCAGGGTAGTAGCAAACCCTGGTTCATGGCTACACAGGACTACCTATCATGCATGTTGCTGTGCAGAGAAGACAGAAGAAAGAGATATATTTAATTCTTTTGTATTGGGCTACATACCTGCATTTTTTTATCTTGTTCATTTTCGCCTATCATTCCTGTGCCACTAACACTGTCATTTCCATCAATAGAGACCTGAAAAATAAAGTTGAAACGGGAAAAACATTTACAGGTTATTTTTATTCATATGAAAAATAGAGGGTTACAGACAGTTCCTGAGGGCTTCTTATTTCATAGCTCTTTAGCTCCCCCTTGAAACATGGTGCTCTATGGTACATCAGCTTACATGAAAATCAACCTGCATTATAGAACAGGTACAGTGAGCATCTCCAAGTTGTTTTAAGACAAGGTAGGAAAAACTACAAGACCAAGTATGTTAAACTAATAGATTGACAAAAGTGTTAAAGTAAATTAATACATTTTAAAATGGTGAGTTCTGACAGAAAAAAAAACCCAAACCAAACCCCTAAACTTTTACTTATTTTATAATAGGGTATATCTCTCACTCCCTGTTAAGCAGAATTTACTTGTTTCGAACAGCACAACTCCTTTGGAATCAAAATACCTAAGACAATGTTACATCTCAATTTGAAATAGTCAAATTACAACAGCTAAGCAAAGACTTGTGTATTGTTCCATAGGTTTATTTTTAAAACCAGTCTACAGGAGGAGAAGGGTATTGCTGCTTTCCAAGGAGCTCATGAAAATATCTGAAAGAGTATTAGATGTAAATTTGAAATTTGTATTTAAATAAAAATATAATTGCCTGGTTTAAAAAAAAAAAAAAAAAGCAGCCACCACACAAACTCTCTCACAACATCAACTCAAAGCATCTTATTAGTCACTGTAGAAAAAACTACTTTAAAGTATACTTTACGCAGTTTCCCATTCCTTAATTGCCTCTGTATTAAGCACAGGCAATCACAATACCCTCTGCATCCATTACACTCAAGGCTGAGACTGATGCACCTAAATCTAGTCTAAGTGATTTTATTCTTCTCTAAAATAGTTTGGCAGGAACCCTACTTCAGCTGGTCTGCTTATGCCCTTTCACTAAGGAGGTCACAGCAGGTTCCTGAGAACGTTAATGGTTGTGTAAAGTATCTTGCTTAAAGCATCAGCTACCAACATTTCGCTTGGAGACTGAGGATGAACTTGTCCCATAATTGGTTTTCAGACTGTACTACCTTTCTAAATTAGATGATTGTGAGCAATACACTTTTGGAAACTTTGAGCTAAAACAGTGAAGAGAAAGTGCCGAAACAGAGGCAAGTTTGCATTACAGACAGACTGCAAAGAGAGTCTGCAAGCAGCTAATTCTCAGGTTCTGGTTTTTGGTTTTTTTTTTTGAAGGAAACAACAGCCATTTTGGGACCTTCTCCTTCAGAATTTTTGAAGGGAGGGGAGAGAACCTGCACAGAAAGGAGACTTGAATCACTTCATCCTGAACGTCTTCTTGTTGGTGAGAAAGGAACTGCTGACATGAAATTAAAGATTTCAATGCCACTGGCAACAAATGATCCAACCAGAATGTGTGTGCACATGTGTAGATATACACAAATCCCAGGAACTGTACTTTTCCAGCAGCTTGGATGTTGCAGGAAAACAAGCTTATGGAAGAAGATTATGTGTTGTAACCTCTTCACAATTCCATTACATATCTTCTGACCTTATGATCACTGAGAGCAACGATCTCTTTTTTTCCTTGGTTGCTTTGGGAGGAAGGTGGCCTTGACTTAGCCCAAAATTAAGGGGACTCTAGTTAAGTCTTTGCATGTGCTCTGCAAGGTGTGGGAAAGTAGTACTATGTCTAAGGAGAAGCAAGGGACGATGAAAACTGTACACATTCCACTACTTCCAGTGAACTACTTTGCAGTCATCTTGGATCTTTTTGCATGAACTCTCTTACAGTTTCTACACTGATCTTGGGCAGCCTACTGATCTTTACTATTTCTGCCTGTTATGTAGGATAGGGGAACAGAAAAGAACCACCGTTCTCCAAATCCGCCTTTAAAATTTTCTTCACCCTTTCAAGTTTTGAAGAGAAAACCTTCAAAGTTAACGAAAAAAGCAAGACACACAATTTTAAACCTCTTTTAGCAGTATGGGGAGAATTCTGGAAGGATTCCAAGGAAGATTTTTAAGTTCCTCCTAAAAGACTGTCTTAGATTCTAAAGAAAGATTTAGTCTGCCTGCAACTAAGAACACAAGAACACCTATACTGAGTCAGTCTAGTGCACCATTTTGTTTCCAACAGCAACCAGTAGCAGATGCTAGAGAAGACTAAAGGAACAGACCAAGCATATAGTAATACATTCACAGAAATATTCTCCCAACCTCCTAGCAATCTGTGGCTTAGGAGCTTCCTGAACTAGAAGTCACATGTTTCTACCTAATAGCCCTGGATACATTTTTCTTCTACGAATTTATCTAATTACTCTTTGAAGCCAGGGACATAGTAGTGTCCACAATATCCTACAAGCACTGCCATGGCTTAACTTTGTGCTGTTTGAAAAAATATTCTTCCCTTGTATTTCTTGAACCTGTCACCTGAGAGTTTCATCTGATGTTTCCCAGTTCTTATGCTGGTAAAGAGAAAGACAAGTCACTATTCTTCTCTGTGCCACTTAAAATTTTATAAAATTCTATCATATACTTACCTCATGTATTTCATGTTTGGTCATCATTGTTGGCCCTTCTGTACCTTTTTCAATGTTCCTATACCAATTGCTATGAAAAGCACACATTGCCTCACTATGAAGCATATACAGACATGAAGGAGAATCACAAAACCACATTTCTCCTTTTAAGAGAAAGGCAGTGTTGTGATGATTAAGCTATTATTTGCTTTTGTAAGTAAAACAGGTGCAACACTTGGAAACTCACTTCTGACTTTCCCTGAGAGGTTCTAGCAGTACCTTTCAGAATAAGGTTGAGATGAAAGCTTAAAGAAAATAAATAGATTTTTTCCTAGACACACACAAGTACCACAGAAAACAAATTCACATTACAGAACTAAAACACATATGTTGAGATAAATAGGACAAAAACGCAAATTTCTTTGCATTTCTTCTGTTTCTTCTTCACCTTGTCAAAACACAAACTTACTACAAATTATGATTAATATAGATCTTGTTAAGAAGGACGAAGTTATGATTGATTGAAACCTAAATTAAATAGTAGCTAGGGAACGTGTAAAAGCTTGTCACTACAGCTCAGCTAACCTTGAATTACCTTTTATTTTATGAAATGTTAAGGCATAGCCAAACAACACAATCTGACTGGCTCTCTTAGGATCTCCTCAATTGTAACAGACAGAAGCATAATGGAAAGAACAGTGTATAAGCCATTTAATTATCCTAACTGGCCTTCTCCCAAAATTTGACAACTCTTAGTGACACTGGAGGACAGCTTTTCAAATTTTTTCTACTCTTTTTTCAGAGGAATGCACGCACTGATGGTAATCATCCAGCAACTGGGACACTGCTAAACTATAAACTCATGGAAGTTGTCCTCCTCTTCCCAATGCAAGGGAAAAAAAAGTTAAAAATACCCAGCAATAGCACCTGAACAATAATAATTTAACTTTGTCCTCTTTTCAAACAGTGCCTTCTCAAGAGGCTCCTTTCCAATGCCGTATTTTAGAAAAAATTATTATTTAGTTGTCTAAATAGTTTTCCAAATCAGTCTGACTCCACACCATTTCAGTGTTCAATCTTTTGTTCTTTTTATGCAATACTACACACTGGAGCTCCTCATGAGAGTGAAGCACTGTCATGACAATTTGGTATTCTCTCTTCTAAGAGTCTGAAGACTCTCTTAATTATCATTTTAATTCTTAGATCACAATTGGCTTTTGCTGCCAACTATCTTGTGATGCTACATTAAAACGTTATGGATAGAGAAAATTTTTTTCAGTATACCTTGGCTGCATATTGCTCCAAAGCGCTGATGGTATCTGGGTCAATGGCAGCATCTCCTGTATGAAGACCTGCCACTGTGCCATCAGCCTGAATGGCTAAAATGGTATCGGACTGTGGCATTTGCACTGTGTGGTGAATGTAGGCAGTAGTTCCATCCTCCAGCTGGACTGCTTGTAATGCACTCTGGTCGTAACTGTCTGAGAAATAATATTACAAAGTGTTATGAAAGAAAAGGAATAGCAATGCCTACATGTTACAGGGGAAACTACTGCTGTTTAGGAAATGTCTCCTAACGTCATATATATGTACAAAATGTATGAGAGAGATAACCACTACTTTATGAGAAATATAAACACTTAAAATATTACTATGAATAGCACTGATAATTTTTTTCAAGGCAATACTTCGCATAGCTTGATTTCTGCACACTTATAAAAGTGCACAACCAATTTTATATTAGTCTAGCTTTATTAACAAAGGAAACCAGAAACTCAAATATGCTTTCCGTTTCGTATCCACTCATAATAAAATGAAAATAATGTAACACATGTACTGATGACAATACTTCAGATTCGTAAGTCTGATCATTTTAAGAACAGAATCATGCAAATATGCAAAAAAACCATATAAAATATAAGATGACTTTTAAGGAAAACATTCTTTATTATATTCTCTCCTCTTAGTATTGATGATTGTAGAATGTAATTCTTGTCACGCTAATTTAAACAGACTTAAAATACCTACTTGTTCACTTTTTGTGGAGAAGTAGTACTATTCCCAGGACTAGTGTAACCACCTTCTGCAGAAATCTAAGTTATCATTTAAAATAAATACATTTGCGTTCTTGACCGTCAGCTGTCACATTTTCTGCCCTACTACCTAATGGCAAAATCATCAATAGCACGATCTTAAAATTTTAAGTCAATCTCTACATTCTTTAGCTCAAGAGGAATCCATTGATTGATTCTTGCCTGCCTGTCTTCTGTTTTTCCCACGCAATTATTGCTGAAATCTGTATAAGGGCTTACATTCTCTACTAACATGACATATACTTACTTTAATGTGATCCTGGGCTAAAAAAAGTGAAATATGCTGCGTTTGCTTCTGTTTATAACCATTATACGAGGCTCAAATAAGGAACTGAACCAGTCTCATTTCAACACTTTCCAGATGTGACAAAGTAAAAGCAACAAGTAATCTACATTGGGAATCATACTAAATGACGTTGTAGTCTAAAAAGAATACCATATTTTATACTCCTGAAGTTCTGTTGAACTCTAATGTAATAAATCTCACTTAAAAAAAAAAATACCTTTCGAGGTGTGATGAATAAATGCCGTAGTTCCATCTTCCAGCTGAACTGCTTGTCCATCTTCCAAACGCAAGCTGTCCCCTGTTTGGAAGAAAGAATTACAATGCTTCAACAATAGTTTGAAAAATCCATTAGTTGGACAGATTAAACACTAAATACCTAGGATTACAAAACACCTAGGATCTCTTCATGACTGTTTTCCATTAAAATAAGAAATCAAGCTATTGTAATAACCGTGAATTACTTAGTATTAATATTTATCAATACGATATTATTTTACAATATATTTCTTGTATTATTACACTTACTGCTTTTAGGCATGGGTACATGTTGAACATAAGCAGCAGAACCATCTTCTAATTGAATCACTTGGCCATCCATTAATTTACCATCTGAAATACACAATTAGAATTCTTAAAAAACATTCTATATGACAAATCACAATTTAACTATACAGTTCATACTTTCTGGATTAAAATGTCAATAAATTATCACAGAGAAATAATGTTTGGTAAAGAGTAAGCATAGTATGACTATACGAAGGTTTTGAAATTCTGGTATTAAAAAAATGGAAGAGGCCTGATCCAGTAGGTGGAATATTGATATTTGGGTTTAAAAGTGTAAAGATCATCTCACTTTTGTTTGACTTATGTTCTGCATCTTATTAGTAGCAGACGTATTTATAGTATTATTGTAACATCTGTAATTCCCAGCTGGAACTGGAACTTCATAAACATTGTACAGATTTTTGCCTGACTTTACAATGCAAAGGGGTTTACAATTCAAAGACAGGGTTAAAAAGAATACAATTTCAATACCAGTCAACTTCTAGTCATTTACCTACCTTTAGAATTGTGCTGTATGTAAGCAGTGGAGCCATCAGCAAGGGTAACTGCTTGCAAACTTACACCTTCCATGTTTTCTAAGTTGTCACCATCTAGAAAGGAAAAAAAGTTTGTATTCATTATTACCAGCATCAAACCCTAAAAATCACAACTTCACCACCTCCACAAATGATTACATCCCCTTAAAGAGTAATGATTTCAGAAATAATAATAGGAAATAATTCTGGCTTGCTTTCTCGTTTTTGAACCTTGAATATATACTAGTGTCATACATTCGAGATTTTGCTCTGTAAATAGGACAGCTAGAATGTTACTTTTCTCAACTAAAAAAGTTACAACGTCACTGAATAAATAACTACAAACAAAGCTGAGGTTTTAGGAGAAATATTAATGAGGTCATGATTGTCAACAGTGAAATAATATACATACTTGTATTTAAGATTTTGTTTTGTACACTACTACCTGTCATTAATATACACAAATCTATTTAGAGTAAAACACCGATTTAGGAAAAAGTTTTCAATCCTGTAAAATCATAATGAAGCTGTCAGGAAGCATCAAATTTAGACCAATCCTTGATCACCATCTATTTAAAACTCAACTTGTTTTATACATACTTACATATAAAGTGGTTACAAACTATAAACCAGTAGAACTACAGTGAGAATAAATTCAGATTTTACATTTCCTGTTTTGTCACATTTACACTCACATTACCTTAATTAAGAGATCATTTCCTTATAGAGTTAAATTAGTGAACTTAATCTCAGTTCAATGAATCAATTTCAGTTAATGAAAAATAATTTGGGTTAGATTTTTCATTTAGAATACACTAAGCGAGTTTTAGTTTTATCTAAGTTCCAAGCAGAAAAGACACAATAATGTAGAGATATTTTAACCTGAAGGTTCACCTTGCACAGCTACAGCTTCTGTTAGACAAAGGGTCACATGCTGCGCCTCCATTCCTCCTCCAGAAAATTCAGTCATTCCCTGAGAGTCTCGATTTATCTGAGCTAATAACATTGTCTACCTAGAAAGAAAGTATTCACAAAACATAGACAGAATATTTAAATAGCGAACCAGAACTAGTTAAAACCAATCCAAACTTAATTAGATTTTTATACAGCTGCTACAAATATTTTATGCTACCTTCCACATAAAGAAGATGCAATGAATGACTTACCTGGAAAATACTTCTGAGGAAAACAAGTTATTTGAAATAGGTAAATATTATTACTACAATTAACTAAGCTATAAGAACTTCAGGTTGCAGTTACTAAATGGAAGGGCATCGATTACGTTTAGATTTGGGTTAAATATCAATTATTCAAAAAATGTATAAAGAATAATGGTGGTAATGACAGTATAAGTAATGATATGTTTTTGTCCCCAGAATTAAAATAAAGCTGACAATTCACCCACAGTCACCCATGACAACAGCAAGACTTTAACTATATAAATCAAACATCTCTCCAGTGCCAGTAAGAGGTTTAGAATCTATCACGCATTGGGATAATAATATAATAATAATAAAGTATCTCATGATAAAATTGTATTAATAAGACAACAGGACAGTGATTGGTGAGTGACAGTCAAAACTCTGCATGTATCTCATAGAACCAGATACAGACATCCCTTTAGATACTAATTTTTTATCCAGGCATGTTTCAATATGGGAGATTAAGAAGTCTGCTGCATCTGAAAGGCTATTACTAATTTTAAGTATTAGTAGATTAAGAAGCTATAAAGGAAATACATAATATTGCATTCTACTAACTCAGATGTTGGCTTTCACCATAGGACAAAGAAAACCCAAAACAAACCCAGAAAAGCATCACTGAGTTCTGCAAGCCCTTTAGTTAATATAACATACACTTAGACATGGATGGAATGGGAAAAAAAAATAATTCACATGGAACTGCAACCAAGGCATTAAAGCAACTTTCGCCCCACCCCAACCTCTTGATACTCAAAGAGTTTTTATTACAGTAAGAAGCAGTTCAGTAATCTCATAAAACGGTTACAGAAAAGTGATCAAAGCTTTTAATCTTAGTATGGTTCTCTGACCCACTGCTTTGTAATACAAGGCTGAGAAGAATAATCTAGGGGTTTTTTTTAATTTACTTATGATTATATTTCTAAATAACTAACCTATTTTTACCTCTACAATCCAGAAATCTGTCCTTGAACAAGCAACTCAACAACGGTCTCAAAGACCACTGAGGAACTCATGCTTAAGTCCAAACTAAAGAATAATAACAGCAAAATTAGACCATTTAGGTACTCCAGCATGCCTGCAGTATTTAAAAAGTTTGGTATACTAACTTAGTAGTTGAAAGTTATACGTGAGCAATATTTTCTAAATACATCCAAGTGACTTTGAACCAGACTCTATTTCATAGAGAGGCGGGCAGCTACCTAAGTTTCTTCAGTCCCAGCAGAGAAAAAGTTGACCCACACCCAGCTGCTGCAGCTCTGCCGTTTTTGCCACCTGAAGTGCTTTAACCTGAGCCCTGTGCACAAAGCAAATGTGTTGCTATAGTCCAAGGCCCGCTAGCTTCTAATGTGATGTGATACCAAGTGCCCACATTACCTCCTGAAACTGGACCTGGAGTCTAAATCACCTTGGCATGTATGAGAATATTATGATCAGGGCCCATATGGACCTTGTAATAGAGAATTTGAACTTTGAACAGCAAGTTTTGGTTGGATACTATAATCTAACGGGCAAGGAACTGTATGAGGATATAGAGATCCTGAGTTCAACTCCCTCCTCTGGCATCTCCAAGGTAGTGACTTTGGAATAGTAAATTCTTTCCCTATTACTCATTTATCCCTCCTACCTCAAAATGGGGTCAAAACCCTTAAAAAGCACTTTGCTTGTAAACAAAAAATGTGACAACATGCTGTAGCTACGAGATCAGCTTAAACAAGCACTGAAGTGGGCCTACCCTCCATGTTCAGGTGCTGTGCAACAAGTAAGACCAGAAAGCTGATGCAGTTAAAAAAACAAACTACCACCAAAAAAAAGTTTCATTCCAGACCAGTTTGCCAGGACTGCTTCTCTGGAGGCACTGCCAGCTTGTAGCAAGTTAAATTAAGTAATTATGGTGTGAAATGCTAGTGGTGCACAGAGGTTGTCTGTCTTCTTAACTACAAACAGTGTTCCATCTGTATTGTCAGTGCTTTGCGTTCACTCAATCTTCAGGACACCTCATGGAGATCGGCTGCAAAGCAGCAACACCAGTTCGCACACAGGAGAAGAAAGGCTATACAACCACCAGTTTTGACTAGAACTATATTCTGAAACAATTCCACAGGGATTGCATTTCAAAGGCCTTTCAGCTTGGGTCTGGCTTCAGAGTATTCCCCCTTTTAGACAAAATATATTTTAAGAAGCCTCCAGGATATTTAAGATACTATCTGCCTTTAAAACAGAATAATGCCCTTCCTCCTGAGCTTATGCCTCTTCTCTCAACTTTGGGGAAGTAGAGAGGCAGCTAGTCAACACAGATAACTGCAAAGTCCTGAAAGAGTCAGAGCAGAGCCAAGTGATTAAAGGGTCAATGGCTGCTCTGGAAGAAAAAGAAATCTAGTGTAAGGTAGATTCAAGGGCCACAGGAGCAAAAGTTTGGTTTAAATTATTTTACAGTGTTTGTTATTGTAGTGTGGCTGATTAATAGTTATCACACACTGAAAAATCACCAGAATGAACTGCTGCACACAGCAGAACAACACTCACTACTTTATTCCAGATGATCTAGACGATCTTAACACAGACTGCGTTGCTGTCTTGTCCCAATTACGACTCCTTTAAAATCATTCCTTCCAATATATGCTTCCCAATCCTTTGTCCTTCCACTAGCTTCTTATCCCCAGCTCCATCCCTCTCCTTGAAGTACCAGTTTCATTCTTCAGCCAGTCCTATCATGGTACCAAATTTCCAGCACATCCCTCTTCCCAAGTATAATCACATCCTTCTTATCAAAATAATCTAAAATACTCCCATGTCCACACCGACTTGTTCTGCAAGTAGTCTTCTCTTACTGCTGGTCTGCTCTATGTGTCTGTCACACCATTGTCTATCACCTTCCTGCCTCTGTCTCAAGATGGTTCATGTTCAGACCCATCTCAGAAGCACATCCCTTATAACGGAGGACCCTCCCAAACAGCAAAACCCCAGCTTTCATGCACTCTTTGGTCACACAGCAGTTTTGCTCTGTTACTCTGCTGTGCGCAGAGGACTACCCTCAGCCAAACGCTCACCCTCAGATATGCTGCTCACTTTCAGCCACCCTTCTTTCTCTCCAGTGGAAAAGACAGGCTAACCAGACAGCACTACGAGCTCTGAGGAAGAGGATGGGGAAAGAACTAAAGATGATGTAAAAAGTTGGCCTGTGTTGTAGAGAAATGGGTCAGGCTATCACAGAGATATTGTTGCCACAGCGTTACTTTTTCTTTCTCTAAGAGTGGTCAAATACAAGAACAGATTGCCAAGATGCGTTATGGACTCTCCATCCTTGTAGGCATTCAAGACTCAACTTGACACAGCCTTGGGCAACCCGGTCTAATCAGACCTGCCTTGATCAGGGCTGGACTAGGTAACCTCTGGAGGTCCCTTCCTTTCTATGATATCTAATCATTTTGATATTGCATACATTTAATACATTATCACCATACTATCATCTGCCCTGCATATCTAGTCTCCTACAATATTTTTATTAATTTGCTGTAGTTTTTTGAAACCAGTCTGTTTTCATCAAACTCAAGGCCCTTCCCTTACCTCAGCTTTAGTCACTCTCTTCCACCTCTTTTTCTGCTAACCAGCTTATATGCTGCTTCTCCTCAGCTTCCAGCAAATTTGTCTTCATCCTTTTTCCAATCCAAATCTCACAAGCTTCTTTCCCTAATCTACCTCATTGCTTTTATTTCTGTCCATTTGCATCACTAAGCTTTTTCTTTAAACCTCCTGTCTGCCAGCAATTTTGTCAGCAAGAACCTGGAAGAGAAGGATTTCCTCTACTCACTTCAAATATTGCACCTCATTAGTTAAAAAGCAGCTGAAAAGCATCCATTTTTAGGAATATACATGAACCCTGGGGTGGGGCCCGCATGGCTGCTGGACAAGGTTGATGCACGTGTATTCTGCTTGATTTCAACAGCTGTCCTACAGAAAAGACACCAAGTAGTAGCTGAGTCACGAGGTACTCACTGAAGTGAAAACTTGAGCCTTGACTTTGTGAACTCTTGCAAGTCTTCACAGTTCATACACAAGTTGCAGTTTTCAAAGGCATGTTAATGATGATATTTGCGAAGACTTCAACAAGGACAGTAACTCATACTGCATTCCTGAAACGATTAGTCATCGAAATACTCCTGTGGTACTTGTGCAGAGAAAACCTGCCATTCCTTAAGATGGTCAAAATACTTCCCACAAAAAAAAATCAGCCTGAGACAGAAAATGATTAGAGTGAACTGAAAACAGCATCTGATAGAAACAACAGCCAGCCGCAAGAAGTGATGCTGAAGCAAGTTCTTGCACTGTTACAAAGCAAAAGCAGTGAGTTAGTAATGCGTGTTGCTGACTTCATTATGCTTTTTGACAAAAGCTACACCATCAATGTAAACCCCCCCGCAGAACACTGACAGATAAAATATGCCATCCAGCAGGGTACATAGGTGCAATTTTTTATGGAAAAAAAAAAAAACAAACCAAAAAAAACCAAACCAACAAACCACCCCTCCTCCAAATTCTCTGAAAAGTAAGAACTGTGAACTCATATATGCTTTAAATTCTCAACACTCAGAAACCAGAGGGGAGACTGTTTAAAAACAAAAAAAAAAAAGAAAGGATTTTTCATAAAGGCTTCATTACATTGCTTATCTAGAAGGCACCTCCTGTATTTTTCTGTCCACTAATACTCAAACAAATAGAACCTTTTGGGTGCCGTCACTTGTTTTGGAAAAAAGATGCAACGTTAAAAGAGAAGTTTTTATGTAAACTCACTCTAGCAACTGGAAACAGGAGTCTCAGCTGAAAACCAGAAATTGAACAACTAAGAGACAACAGGCAGGATTTAGGCAGCTGAAAAGAAAAGCAGGAGCTGGTAGAGGGGATGCTGCCATGGAGCAGAAAGTGGGTTTGGGCCGCTAGGGAACTCTGGCAGCTGAGAGGATAGCACGAGGAGAGCCGATATATTGGAGAATGTGGCAAATAACAGCTGCAAAATAGCAAGAATTTGCCATTTAAAGAATGACTACACCACCGGATGGCTGGACAAAGGAGAAAACCTGCAGTGAAATTAACAGAAACTCCTTAGAGAAAAAAAAATGATGCTTAGAGGATGATTAACAGGAAATGGAATAAAGTTTGTAATAGCAGTCATGGAAGAAAACTTAGGGTTATAAAATGCAATCTAGAACGTGTAGGAAGAAAGGCAGACAGGAAAAAAACCCTACTCCAGACATTCAGCAATCTTGGAATTGTCCACCCTCCTTGCAGAGACAGCACTGAGAAGTTTGAAATAATACCCATTTATTTCATTTGAAAATAAACATCACTTATTTTTAATACATTTCTAAATAACATACAAAACTTGTAATTTTATAAAACTTATATAAACAACAAATAAAAATCAATCCAGAAAAGTAAAATGGGAAATGACACATAACCCCACAATACAGAAACTTCCATTAAGGAATTTTAGGAAACTGCATTCCCATATTTGACAAAGTTGGATCCCAAAATCAGTTGAAGTATGTCAGCATGGTAACAAAATTAAGGTTTTTCTGAATTAAATACTGGCTGCATTAGGGTCCTTAACCACTGGATATGAATGCAAATATCACCAATTTCCCAAAACTAGTCTGATTAACAAATATTTGTGAAAAATCAAAATTGGTACCTACAATTAATATTTTGGTTAAATACACTTCAACTGATAACTAATATGCATCACAGCCTCCTGCGTCTCAGTGCAAATAATGACTGACATAGACTGAAAAACTGACTAGTCCAGACAAAATTTTTTTAGAGGACCCAAGTGTATAGCTTACTAATTACATTAAGACATTTGACAGCTGTAAGCTTAGAAATAAAAACACAGTTGAAAAAAGGCTCTCTAAAATCTTACTTCTGTTACCATATGTACCTGTACGATGATCTTTTCCAGTATGACACCAGAAATCTGTAGCAGGGTCAGAAATGAAACCTAGATCCTCTGGATGCTTTGATCAAATGCCTCAATAGATGAGATGTGGATTTCTTTCTTTGTCAACAGCCCTTACCTTTTTCAGTATTTTACCATTGCATCGGAACACTGATTTCATGCCATCATTTGTCAGATTGACTTCCAGTGAATAAGCATGACAAACTACTTTATGTTAGGCATTTCTAAATTTCTACACACTTTCTCCTGTAATCTTAACTTTTTTTACTGTATTTTTCCAGTGTCCGATAAAGGCAAGCAGAACATAATTAAACAGCAACTTCCACCACATTAATCATCCACTGTATAAAATGGAATCAAGGCTGAAATACAGAACAAAACCCTCCGCTTAAGAGTCTAGTAACAATAGTTGGATTCAGATAGAGGGGTGAGATACACAATTTGAGGGCAAATTACTCAATTATTTTCTACATAGCAAAGAAGCATGGCAAATTATGAACCACGGGCTCTAACCGTGGCCCTGGAGAAGAACCTAATCCAGACTGACAGCACTGCCCACTGCATAAGCATGATGCATACACTCTGAGTGGCAGCACAGCTAACTTGCAGAGACTCATGTTGCCCAAAGCAGAGGTTTACAGTCAAACTCAAGGCTCCTTTTTATTCTTTTTGCAGTGTTTCAACCTTTCTGTTCCACCAGAGATACATCCAGATTGAAGTTCAAGTCTAATTCACTGCCACAGACTTTGATACCTCTTCAGAAATAATTTATAAATGCAAGACCAAATTTATCACTGCCATAACCAAGCATAACTGTTATGACTTTAGTGTGAGCAGTGAGAACCACATTTAGCCTCACATAATTACTTTAGGTACCAACAGTCTTTTTCCCCTAAAGTTATCACCATACATTCAGTTTACGTTGTGAATCCCATCTATGGAATATTAAAAGTATTGTCAGATATCAATGCTTGCATTTTATAAAAACCCAATTGGATTAACCAGTGTAAATAAAGAATGTTTACAAATCCTTACTCTAATATTAAAAGATTATGCACATATCTAATTTCACACTGCAGGAGTGCTGAGAATGCTATAATTTTCAAATGTATGCCACTTAAAAAAAAAAAAAAGACAACACAGGCAGATCAGAAAGCCACCCACCAACAAGTCCTACACATGTGGAGAAGACTCAGGTTGATCCCAAATATGACTGCTAACTTCATGTGTTTCTTGAGCACAGAATGGTTTGGGTTGGAAGGGACCTTAAAGATCATCTGGCTCCAACCCCGCTGCCATGGGCAGGGACACCTCCCACTAGACCAGGCTGCTCAAAGCCCCATCCAGCCTGGCCGTGAACACTTCCAGGGATGGGGCATCCACAACTTCTCCGGGCAACCTGTGCCAGTGTCTCACCACCCTCATGGTAAAGAATTTCTTTAATTTAAATCTCCCCTCTTTCAGTTTAAAACTGTTACCCCTTGTCCTATTGCTACATTCCTTCTTAAGGGATATGGTGTAAGGGAGAGCTTTGTAGAGTGGAGTTGATGGTTGGACTTGATGATCCCAAGGGTCTTTTCCAACCTAAATGATTCTGTGATTCTATGCTTCCCTGATAAAGAGTCCCTTCCCATTGCTCCTGTAGGTCCCCTTTAAGGTACTGGAAGGCTGCTATAAGGTCTCCCCAGAGCCTTCTCTTCTCCAGGCTGAACAACCCCAACTCTCTCAGCCTGTCTTCATAGGAGAGGTGCTCCAGCCCTCTGATCATCTTCATGGCCCTCTTCTGGACCCATTCCAACAGGTCCATGTCCTTCATGTTAGAGAAGAAATTACTGGTTAATCAATGTAGGTCAGAGTAGTTCCATCAGTGTATTAACTGGCCAGCAGAGCTGACAGAAAGCTAAACAAACTCATGCTGCAGCTGTGGGACAAGCACCTCAGCAGCAAATGCTTAGTTCAACAATCACATTTGCCTTGGGCGGCACTATTACAACAGCACTGCTTCTAACTACCCCAGTGACCAGCATTGCTTCTTAAACCAGAGATCTGAAGACTTGTGAGTCTTCTGAAAGATCCAATTCTGCATGAAAGGTAACAAGTAATTGAGATCCATACAGCACCGTTTGCAGAATTACAGAGACTGGAATTGTGAAAGCTTTACTGAAGTACAAAAAAGTATACTAATGTATGTGGTCAATGATCAATACACTAATGAAACAGCTGTTCTTAGTACACTTCTATCTAGATTTAGCATGAGAAAGGGCCATATAATCTGTACCAAAACATCAAATTCAAATATGACTGAAAACACCTATGCATCATTTGGAATACTTGTAAGTGTGCATGGAATGGTTTGCAGGCATACTGTGACAGGAATAATGTAAACTCATGTACCAAAACAAGCCAGCAAATTTCTCTGAACTCAGATGGTCCTCCTTGCTCAAAGTTAAGACACATTTCTTCTTTCCTGGCCAAACTTGTATTATCAATGCTCATGCATACCTTCTTTTTAAAAAAAACAAACAAACAAAAACAAACCAAAAAAAACACCAAAAAACCCCCACACCACATTCCTCTATTGCAGACTGATTGGTAATAAATTATTTTTAATAGTCAAAAAAGAAGGGATAAATAATAATAACGTGCATGCTCAGAAACTGAGATCAGAAAAGAGCTGAACATATGGTAGGTCGTCTCATTTTCTGTTTTATACTGGAAAAACTTAGAAGAAGGTTAACAAAGCTGAAAAAAAACCACCTTTAAATAATTTTTCAGCACACATTAGTGAGATAAAGCACTAGATTTCATTCCAAGTGGATTTATCCCCTGGAAGTCACAAAGCAAGAAACAGACTTGAAGCACTTAACGAATGAACTTATGTGTTTTTAAAACTACTGGCTTTTGGGGTTTGTTTTTTACCACCAAGTATACACAAAATACTGGATAAAGAAAGAAGGCATCCAGATGATGCATGTCAGAATTGTATTCAAATTACTCCTAGAAATGAGCAGTAATGCCTATCTGCATTAAAAAAAAAAAAGATACAGTTAACTTCTGAAGCACTTCAAGAGGATACTTAATCCTTAAATCATAAAACCTCTGGTTATACCAGTGAGTGTTTTCAACAAAACAAGGAACATTTGGTGAATAGGCGAATACTTAAGGGCTAAAATCTGAATGAAATTGAGACCAACTATTTCTATCAATGCTTTGCTTTTGTGTCCAACAGACTTCTAACTCTTTTACTTGTCAAGAAATCACAAAAGTGTCTAATTTACATCACCAAAACAGTTAATCCTGGCTGTGCCCCTTCAAATCCTGCAAATCCACTGTCAATGAAACAGGGAATTTTGAGTAGGTTGTTTTGTGTGGTTATGAGTTAATTAGTAATCTGATAACTACATTACAGATGTATCAGTATTAGCCATGACAATTAACAGCAGTGTTTTAGTCTACGCTTGTATTTCAGGAACTAAATGGACAGCCTACTGAATTGCCAGCCTTTACCCTGAATTGCAAAAAACCATCACAAACATAAACTGAAAAACAGTATATCTAAATATATTCTAAGAAACTCTATGTAATACCATATTAGCTGAGTATGAATATACTGAAGGTATGGGCAACACCAACACTAACTAACTTGCAAATACAGACCATCTTCCAATTCTAGAGAAGTCTGTCATCAGAAATGAAGAGCATTAAGCAGATAACACAATTTTCCCCTCAAGAAATGTATAGAGGAAAACATTCAGCAGACAATAAAATACAGACTGAGGGAAGCACTAAGTAGTTGTAAATGGAACTTTTATGTCAACTTTGAATATCACAGAACTTGATGGAACTGTAAATTCCCTTCAAAACTGAGAATTTCATTTATTTAACAAGTGTTAATCTTGGTGGAGCAAATTATAATCCCACTATACAATTAAAAAAAGCAGTGTAACCCAGAAAATTTTAGCAAAGTCACTGGAAGCATTCACTAATTTAGTCCAATCCCACTTTTGAGTAACTGATTAACAATTGCTGGTGCACAGAGTGAGAAGACCAAAACCATAGTCCCTTAAATAAATACAAATAAGAGCAGATCAAGTTACATACTTAAGGTACAGGCAGAACCCACGATGTCCACTGAGCCATGATGGGTCATAAGGGTTCCTTCCCCTCCTCCCCCAGAAATGCGGTGTCCATGCACAGGCACTTCCCTCAGATTCATCCCTCCATCCTCAGAACAGTACCTATGCACACCTCTATTTACAGCAACTTGCATTTCAGAGCTGAATTCTCAGATTCCAGGAAAGGATCCATCTGTTAGGATCACAATCCATCTTAAGGATCCATAAGCTAAGCAGAAACCTTCCTTCAGCCATTTGGGATATTTTATGGCACAAGGCACAGGAACAGGCTACCCAATTCACGCTCTCTTTACCAGATGCATCAATTTTGTTGCAGCACAGAAGAGATGAAAAAAAAAACTGCCCACCTATTAATGGACAAAGAGCAAGCATGCTGTTGAGCTGTAGAAACTGCAAGAGATGTGACAATACAGGAAAAAAGCCAGCGGCAAGGAAAGGCAAACAAAGGTTGGCCTGGGATGCTATGGTATGTACATACACGTGTCAGAGGCAGCAGGAGTTACAAAAGATAGTGTGGGAAGCAGAAATCGCGGGGATGATCAAGGACAAGGGTACAAGTGAAAATGCGGACAGGAGAAGAGTAATGAAGGCATTGAGGCAAGTTAGATCTTCCTCGTGAGTATTTGCATTCTGTCCATTACAATGCTGGAAATGGGAAGAATTGCCCTGATTATCAGGAATGTGCTGTTCGCTTTGTGTGTGGAAACTCATCCAAATTCAGCTGAGCCCTATGCTTTGGAAAACAAATAGTTTCACATGGGCCAACTAAAGACTGCTCAGAATTTAATAACAGTGTTTCTCAAAGACTCCACCTACACTGAGCATGTTTTAACCCAAAACTCTTAAGGCCAAGACTTACGTGCAAGGAAAGATCAACATCCTGCACTCCCAATGAAGCCCAGTTAGACTGTAAGAGAAGTAACCCAGTTCAACATTGTCAGATTTTCAGCTTTATTGTTAAACAAAACCCATACATTTCATTAAAGTCAATACAGAAGTCCGCAAGAATACACACACAAATGGCGTTTTAAGGAACGTCCAGAAAAGATGATGTCCAGGGAGAGACCCTTACCACCTCCAAACGAAAGCTGAGGAACCCTCAGCACACCCAGCAGACCTGTAAGCGAGAAGGCAGATGGTGCCCCAGCAGCTCAGCCGTGAGCAGGCACAGCACCAGCAGCCGCCTGACGCTTAGACCCTGTTCACCGCTCAAACTCCCACCGATTCCCTTCTCCTGGATAGCACAGGACAGCAGAACTTAGGCCAGCACCAGTCTGCTGAGCTGAAGCAGTACATACTTTGAGATATTCTAGAGACAAAACCAAATTTACAGCCTAATTTTGGCACCCATTACGAAGGAATATTCATCGCTTTATCACCGCTGTGCCCATCTCCTCTGAGAAAAGGGACTGCCAGCTCATGATAGAAGTATTTTGATGTTTAAACATCAAATGCTACACAGGCATGAAGACAGAGTGAAGCCCATATGACTTTCTAGCCAAAGAAACTTCTACAATGCTTAAGCATTTTCTTTAATTAAGTCTTTAATATAAGGCAAAATAAAAATAACTCTTTCTCAGATAGGATACTAGAAATTAAATACTATTTCATTACAATGAGAATGTAAATTGTGCAACCAATTTAAAATACATTTCTCAAAACTGTTTAAAACATTTGTTTTTACATCTCATTTAAGCTGCAATCTACTACCCAAACAATCATATATTATTTCACTACGTATTCCCAAGTTTCATTTTCTGCAGTGATTCAAGCAGATGATTAGCTTCTGACATATATACAGCTTGAAAGCTCAAGACTTTAATGCATGAAATACAAAGAAACAAGCCATGAAAACATGGTTCCATGTTGTATTCTGCTACTCTAAAGCTATATGGCAAATACACTTATACAAAGAAGCTAAAATATACTATGCCCATACTATTTCTCTTAAAAAGCTACAAGTTGAAGAACAAACGAATTCCATTTTTTCAGGTGTGATCACCTTGCAGCTACAGCAGAAATATCTGGTATACAGTTCTCTAAGGTATAACAGATTTACAACACCTAAAGCAGAATCTTGAGAAAACTATGACAGGAGAAAACATTTTCTTTGAAAAACTGCAAGGCTGGATTTTCTGTATCGCTGGAAACAGGAATAACTGTCCTTAAAAGTACTGGTATCACTCTGCATATAACGTCAAGTGTAATTCTTTGATAGTTCAAAACAAACCCTTGAGAGATTTTATACATAACTGGAGCTGCTCAACACTAGGCTTAACAGAAAATTTAACTTGCACGAAAAGTCATGTCATTGTTTCTTGATGAACAAGCAGCACAAGTAAGACCTTATTAGAAAATAAATAGTAATAAAAAAAAAATCGTTGCATTACTGCAGGTAATTTTTTTAGACCAGTAGCTTCTCGTTATCCTGTTCTACTAGAAGGCCTAGACAAGAAAAGCTGAAGGAAACCAAGAGAGAGCAGGCCGTAAAATGCTTAAAATAATTTTGCACGGTATTTTGGCGAGTTGAAAGAGATGAACCAAAATAGATGATTTCACAAGCTCCGTGTCAGCACGGCAGCGGCCGAGCCGCGCTCGCGGCGCCGCAGCACCGCAACCTTAAAAATAAGCAACTTCGTGCAAGAATAGCGAATTATTCCTTCCCTAACGCGCGTTAGGGCCGAGACAGCTCTGAACGCGATTGTTTTAATGCCGCCTTGCAAGTTTGCCCTCCGCCAAAATGCGAACATCACGTTAAAAAAAAAAAAAAAAAAAGGAAGGAAAGGTAAAAATAAATTAAATCCTAAATTTATGCAGAGCGAGTGCCAGCAGTAAGCGGCGGCCACCCCAGGGCGGGAGCGGGCCGGGATCCCCCCCAGCGGGTCCGCGCTACCCGCCACCGCCCCCGCGCCCCCCCCGCGCCAGCAGCCCCCGCCCGTGACGCAGCGGCTAACGGGCGCCCCCGCGCCCGGGCCCGTCAGGAGGCGGCTTGCGGGGGGGGGGGAGGGGGGCGGCGGGGGGCTCCCGGGGCCCCCCACGGGCCGGTGGCCAGTGCGCCCCGCGGTGCGGGATGCCGGCGGGCAAGCGCGGACAGGCCCGGCGGGAGAAGGGAGGGAGGAAGGAAGGAGGGGCCGGGCAGCGCAGAGCGGGCGGGCGGCGGAGCGGCGGCGGCTTTATTCGTGTCGGTCGGTGCCGGCGCTGCCCCCGCTCGATGCCCCTCGCCGCCTCCCTGCGGGCGGCGCGGAGGGCAGGGCCCAGCCCAGCGGCCCGGAGCGGCGGCGGCCCCAGCCGGAGATGGCGGTGGTTAGAATAAGGCACACTGGGTAAAAACACATTTATATACTAACCTCGCCGAGAAATTTTCCAACAATTCCTCCGTCCGACCACCATGCACCAGGACAGGAAACGGCCGCCTCAGCGCCCGCCCGCCTCAGCACCGCCCCGAGCAGCACGGGCGGGCCCCGCGCCCCGCGCCCCCGCCACTCCCATTGGGCACGCCGCGCCGCGCGTCACGGCCCCCACCCGCCATTGGTCGCCTCCAGGCCCCGCGCCAATGCCCATTGGCTAGACGCCCGGGGGCCCCGCCCCGCGGCTTCATGGCGTCTCGGTTATGCTGGGTTCGGGGCTGCCGCCGCCGCCATTTTGTGCCGCGGGGAGTGAGGCGCCTGTGCGTCAGCAGGGGAGCGGGGGACCTGGGCGCCATTTCCTTCCCCGCGGAGGGAGCCTGGCGGCAGCGGCGCCCCAGGACGCCGCGGGTCCCTCGGCGAGGGCCGAGGGGGGGCCCTGAGGCGGCTGTCTCTGGCATCGCAGCCGGCCCCCCACAGTGGGGACAGATCGGTGCGGCCCGAGGAGGCGGGCGCCTGGAGCTGGGTCGCCGGGCGCCGGCGGGGAGGGACTCCTGGATCGGCCGCGACCCACCCGCGGGCTTCGGCCCCGGCGTCACAGCCCCCACAGACGGCCCCGGCGCGGCCTGCTGGGACCGCGGCGGGCGGGCCGGCAGGGCTCCGTGCTCTGGCGGTGCGGGAGCCGGAGGGAGGCCGGCCGCTGGAAGGGTGCCGGGGCGCGATGCGCTTGCGGTGGGGCCGCTCAGGGGAGCCACCACCCTGCCCCTCCCCGGCCTCCGGGCGCGTTATCTTCGGTTGCCATTTCATCCGAGCTCTTGCGGATCAGGACTCTGTTTTTAAAGCTATGCGTGAGAATATCTACCCTTACGTGATTTTTAGGTATGAAACGGTTTAATAGTCCCAGCAACTGCTCCATAGGCAATTAAAAAGGTATTAAAATTATTTCAGTAGATGGTTTTTAAAGAAAACCCAGCAGTGTAATTGACGTGAGCTGTTGCAATTTACAGGATGATATGCCCAGCTCTACAGGAACTTTGTTGAACATGACAATTAGAAAAAATTTAAGATTTTTTTGCCTGAAAATCCAGAACAATAGTTGTGAATTCCTGCAGTCATAACAGACAAAAATAGCTTATTCCTAAACAGGCCTAATTCAGAGGTGTTTTCCTCTTTTAGTTTTGAGTTTTCCTTCCTGTATCTTAAATGGAAACTTTCACCCAAAATACAAATTCCAGCCATCAGTTTGATTTGAGGTACAGTAGCAGTGAAATACCCAAGACAGAATTTTATTTTTGGGTTTATCAATGCCTTTATATTATAAATGCATTACTTGTTAGATCTCTCAAATCCTACAGCTTGGTATTTCCCATTTTGAAGTGCTTTGTGTTTCTAGCATTAACATCTGAGAATGGTTATAAAAAGCAGAAATAGGCAAACCGACACACCATTTTAAGAAGCCCCATATTGATGGCAAAGTAACTGATAATCGCCAACAGACAAATGAAGCTTTTCCAAATTCCTGGTTCTGGGTATGTGAAAGGTCCCACAGAACACAGAGAAGAGAAAAACCCAGCTCATGGAACTCGACTCTTACTTTCACAGTCTGTAACAGTGTAATATAGACAACTTTAGACCTTCCAAGCTTTTCTCAAATTTTTATAAACTGCCCCCCCCCTTAAATTTTTTAAAAGAAACCAAATGCCCACTTCTGCGTAGGTTTTCAAAAGCAATGCTCATCCGCTTTTGATCATCTACCAAAGATAAAAACTTAATTGGTAGCCCAAGTCATGGAAGACTGGTAAAGCCTTAATCAACATAAAAAGTTTAGACCAGCGTTGTCTGTTAAATCAAAACCCATATGTAGATAATGCTGTGTCTAATAACTGACTCCAGAACTTCCCCCTGGGAGCCCCGGTCCCCTGTCCCCTTGGCTGCGCTGTGCTGCTCAGAGCCACTGGCGAGTGCCAGTCCCCTTGCTGAAACTCCAGAGGAGGATGCATCTTGGTGTCGAATACCCCGAGGGTATGACTGCCCCCAGCATGAACTGCTTTAGTACAAAGTGCTTATGGTTTCTGAGCAGCATCTCAGGGGAGTTACAGGGGGACAAATTCAGGCCCAGGAAGTGAAAATGGTTGGCAAGGGAAAGTACGTATGAGGAAGGACTGAAAGGGAACTTGACAGAGATGTGCAAAGGTAAAACATGCTGAGAAGCTTCATGACGTTTCTACTCTTAGTTCAAGAACTCATAGTACAAGAGGAAGAAATTTCCTTTAGAAAAAAAATAGAAGTCAACCCTTAAAACCTCTCAGGTATCAATTATTAGGCACAATTAAGACCATCTGCATGTATTCTGTAACTAATCCACTGCAGACTTCTTGAATCTTGCAGTAATACTTCTAGGCTACAATAGATTTTTGAACAGAGCTTTGCTGCACTATGCTGACAGCTATTAATAATTGTTTTAAGATAGTGATTTAGGAAAAAAGGGTATTACATTTACCCAATATGTCAACATTTCAGTAAAGAGTGTATGACAAAAGCCTTTTGTATTTAACACAGTTAAGAAACTGTGGTTGTGCCTAACATTTGCTTGAAGAATTATTTTTGAGAGGAAAATATAAACCTTAGAGCTATGCAACTAGAACAGGACTCCAAAGTACTGCAAGAATACAGCTGCATTCAAAACACCACACTGAAATAAGTGAAGATAAGGATTTGCTTTAGATGTTTATTAATCCAAGGAGATCTTCCATAATAGAAAAAACAGAGGCTTTAAATTTCCCAGCTCTTCCTCTAGAGTTGCATTATCCTTGAAAATGGAATGGATAAGTGCAAGTTCTAGAAGGAAGATTAATTTTAAATTTGACATAAGTGTATCACTGAAATTGATATATTGCATCACAAAATGCACTATCACCACCAACAACAATGCAAAATTGTTTTGCAATTTATATAAATACATTTCTTGGAGCAAAGGAAAGCAAAGTTCTAGATCCATTCTTAAAAAAGATGCTCCTTGCTAACCAGTCTAGCGACACATAAAAGCACCCTTGAAGTAAGACTGTATTCCTCACACCAAGATAAAATTCTTCCCTTGACTTGTGACTTGAAAAATATAACTGTTCCAGAAATGACAGTGGCACTAAATTGGTGATTTCCCCCTCATTTTTTCATCTGCTTTGTATCTAGAGCCTTCTCACTGCTGCTCTGTTGTATCTTCTGCCTTGAGGCAAAAGCGTCTCTCTCATCTGTCCTAGAAGGTTCTCTTACATTTTTTGGGATGCATAACTTGATAAGCAGATACCCAACAAGCAGATGTTCAGAAATGATTTATGTCAAACTGGGCGTTTTTCAAAGTCAAGGAATGCACAGGAAAAGGCATGCTGTAATTACTTCTGTCACCTTTCTCTACAAAAATAAAACCTTGACTAGATATTATCTTGAGGCCGGAGTACACCTGTACGCGCTCATGAGTTACACATTTACAAAAAAACAGTTCTGCTATGTGTACTTGGCCAGTCAGCTAAAGATTCACAAGTACTACCGTGGTTCTCATACCACTACTATAACGGATACTCTGATTCAAGGCTTAGTTTTTTAGGCTTTTTCACACCAGGTGCAATATCCATCCGTTTAAGTCCACAATTTGCTTTTAAAGTATCCCTTTGGTATTCGGCTAGGGCAACGTGGCATTATAGTCCTGGCTCAGTCTCTCACATTAGCACTCTGTGCGCAGGGAACTGTGTTTGCCGAAGAAAGGCAGACCAGAGAGGAGTGACTGGAAAAACCCATTAGAGCTGCCCAGAGAAGCGCTAGCGGTTGTGCAACAAATGGAAGGCAGAGCATGGTGCTGCTCAGCTTGCCAAGGAAACCCCAAACCACGAATTCCTGCTACTCTGCTGATGCAAAAAAACACACCACACGAACCAATTTTCTGAAGACTGCATTTTGAGTATCATAATATATATATGTGCATTTCATTTTTACAGATATAAACTCAGTTTATTTTTAACCTGTATTTAAATTTTGGAGGCTTACATTAAATTAAGGTAGCTTGTTTAATATCAATTGTAACAGCAGGTGACATTTTTATATAAAAACAGCCAAAAGAAAAAAAAACCCCAAACATTTGATTTAAAAGACCTGACATCAATGATCTCAAGGCAAGATCAAAAACCTATCGATTTTTGCTTTTAGAAAAGAAAAAGGGGGCATTTAAGCCAACCCATTCACAGCATCTCCCTGCTGGCTTCTTCATACAGTGGTTTTGATAGTGGTCCCAGAGGGAACTGTATTCTGCCTCTCTAGCTAAAATACTAGTTACTATAGCAACTTTGAAGGAAGAAAATTGTGGCTTCAAAAATGAAAGATTGGCAAAACTTCAAATACACTGTCTGGATCAGGCAGACAACAGCACGCACTAATTCCGGGAGTGCAAAAAGAGGGGCGATGAAATGCAAGAGTAGTGCACCTGCACTACCACGTGCTGGAAAGAATATTTTGCAAAATCAGGGGCAACAACTGCATTCATAGATCATAGCCCACATTAGCCAAATTAAATTGTTGTGGTTTTAATAGATTGCATATATAGATGTTTCATCCACACACTTTAATTGACTTTTAAGAGCAGAACTTCACATCTTATTTACCTGCTTTAGAGAAGGTAACTTTTTCCTCAGTGCTTACAGTACACATTTGTATACAAATTTCACCTCGTACAGTGAGACCTTTAAGAAAAACAAAGGACACGGAGGGTGTTGCTATTTTTTTTTTAGCAGCAATGAAGTATCACTAACCCCTTTTTTACATAACCGAATTCAAGTCACAACCAGAGGTGACTGCACCACAAAGTCACCAGGTACAAAACTGCTAGTTCATTTTAAATTAATAACTTGAAATTATTTTCCCCAATACATCCCTTATTTATTTTAATTTTTTATAAACAGCAAACATTTTGCTATTTTTGTACATAGGCTAGCAGGCTTGTTTCAATATGAAAGTGCTAATTCATTTACAGATTTATCAGTTATGTAGTGCTACATTAAGTGTCCAATATTCTACATATGAACAATCTTGATAAATGGAAATGATGAAGATTAAGTAAGGCTATCTGATTACCTTATCTTATTTACATTAAAAGAATAGACACCCAATAGGAAGGGAGAAAAGGGAAATAAACTGGGCAAATACTCATACCGCCACAGGTGTAAAAATTAAGTCTGCCTTCTAGCTTGTACTGTAAATGAGACATTTTAAATAGTCCTGCAGCCCATGCTTATTTTTTTCCTCAGAAAAAGAAAAGCTGCCTTCATGACATCCCCTCTTGATTTCTGATTTCCAAAGTGTGTCGTTTGAAGCTTCAAATTCAGATTCTTCCTATCTTCAAAAAAACCTCTGGTTTGCTTTCCAGTATTAGGTTGCATGATCAGGTCCCACTTCTGGGGCTTTTGTCCAATCTATTTATCAATTAGTTTAAGAGTGAGTTGTAGATAACATGAACCAGTTCTGGAACCACTATTGGGAGGAACACAAGCTCTTCACTACAATCACACAGTAGCAGGAAAAGTGATAATTCAATTCATTCCTGGGGCAGGGCCTCCAAAATTAAATGAAGTTGGCACAACTGGAGCATTGAATTTGTATCCTCCATGCTTTTCAATCATTTTGGATTCTAAAACAAAGCAAAAAAACAGAAGGAAGATATTTTAGTGTAGGGGGAAGACAGATAAAGGTTTTGTCGCTGACCATTTTGATTTTCTCAGAGATACAGGTTTAACCCCACACTTCAGCTTTTGGACACAAGTATGTAATTTTCACATTTCAGAAACAGGACCTGAATGAATGTTGGACTTCTGAACTTGCTACAGGCGCCCAGTTCTTTCTGATTAACATTTATAGACTTTTCAGTCAAATCAATAACAGAGCACAAAAAAAGCAGTACACAGATATTAGCTACATTTTCAGGTTTTGTATCTCAATTCAACAACGTAAGTAGAAATAGCCACTGAAATACCAGAAACAGACTTTTTAGTATACCTGCGTTTCCCCCCCATACCCAAGCAGATAATTTGGAGTTTAGGTTACTAGGCCATATAACATAATTCTGAGAGAAAACTACCAAGTTTATCACTTTTCGTTTTCAACCAAACCTTAAGATCTTTAGGCATCTGAGGTCCACATATCCATCACTGTAACTAACAGTGATGGTTAAGCTGTCTGGTTTTAATAGCTGCATATTCTGTCCTTCGAAGATTACTGTAAGACTACTTTTTACAAGCTCTAATACAGGCACATCTGAAAATTAGGTTGGTGAAGAGCAGATAGAAATGTGTATTTTTACCTATACGTTTCTATCTACACATTTATATAGAAATGTGTATTTCTATCTACCTTTTCTAGAATCTAGATAGTGCAGAAGGTTTATGTTATTTCCAGCTCAAGAGAATGCTTATTAATGTCTTATTTCCAGTCTAAGAGCTTTCTCCTACCTCAATAGTTGCAATCTCTCTCTCTCTGGGAATACAGGACAGCTCGTGTTATCTAGAGGATCTGTATTTTGTCTCTGTTTCTTTGGAAACAGGCCATAAAAATCTTGCCATGGCTGATGAAGGACGGGGGAGAACATGACCTGGGGAGCATCACTCTGTTCCCTCCTGGCTCCATAGTGCACAGAAGACAAATCTCTTAGCTTATGGAAATTCTGCTTAACTACATTAATGACACAATTATATTACAAATCCTTCTAACAGGATGTCCCCACGTGCGGTAGGCAGCCTAAATGGACTGTCAGTATTTTCTGATAGTAGGCAAGAATCTCCTGTAAGGATCTAGTTGCTTAAGTTAAACTTGACAATCTGAACCTAACTTGCTCTATGAATAGACAGCTGAAAAAAAACACAGGAACATTTTTTTTTCATAAAATGCACAAGTAGTATGTAATCTCATCAGTATTCTATCTAGTGCTTGACAAGGGTCACATTGAAACTGTATGTTATAACCATTAAAAGTGGATCATTCTGGACACTTAACAAGCTTTGTGAGGTAATTTGGGCTGTTTTCTGTCAAAAATTACTTATAAAACGTGCATTCTTACTACCGATCTTTTTATTGAAAGATTTCTGAACTTCTATTTTGAAACATCTTGTAGTAATTGCTCAATAAGATGCAGGATATGAGACTGGACTGATAACTCAAAATTCAGCCTTGACTTTAGAGAGTGATCTGTATTGGCTTACTCCCAAACACCTGGGAAAACTTGCAAAGAAAAAAACCCAACCAACCGAAGATCTCCCCACTTCCTATATTTTAAAATCTGTATTGAAGAATAACAATCTTCAATATTTAATAGGCTTAATGATGTAGCTTTACAGAGGGATACGACTTCCTTAATTTAGTATTTTCCCACCCATAGAATCCGTCTATCCCAGCTGGACTAGGTCACATCAGGAAATAATTTATCAGCCACTTAATGTGTTTGTTACCATATCTAGAGTTCATCTACTTCAGATAATCAAATCAATTGTTTTCAAATCCAAGCTATTATGACAAATAAGCTTTTATTTACTTGTCCACTTCATTAAAATGTTTCTATCATCCCTTACACCTGTGGTATGCCATACAATTCATGCATTGAGGCTTTGTGACCTGACAATCTTAAGAGATTTCAAACATCTTTGGAGTGTAAAACAACCCTGCTTTGATAGAGACATTACCAGCCTTGAATTATAGGCATTTTCTGTGTTATGCTTCTTGAGCACATAAACAGCATTCAAACAGCAAAAGAAGCAATTAATAGTATAAAGGGGGGAAAATACCGTGTGCTGCCCGCCTCTGATCTGCCAGAGTTGCTATGTCCTGCAATTGTTTTCTTTGTTCTTCATTAAGACCCTGTGTCAAAGCTTGGTACCACACAGGGTTACGATTCTGAATTGCTGCAAGAGAAAGAAAACATAAGCAAGAGGAAAGTGTTCATTAAAATGTTCTGTAACTCAAAGCTTGCTAACTCGCTGCCATTTCCATCAGAATAATATTCTGTTATGGTTACATAATTCAAGATATTTAAAAACACTAACACAAACTCTGACCTCTTCCCTCTCACCATAAATTCATTCAAGCATCTCCCCCTGCTCTGAAAGTTTAATGATGGCTTCCCCTTTCCAAAGAGCTTGTTCAGAGCACATATTGGAAAGCCTGTTTGGAAGCTTTAAACAGGTTCTAGTTTACAAATGGTATGCACTAAAATTAAGTTAAAATATAACTTGTTGGCCAGGAAAGGGAATAAAGTTACTTACTCTGAAAAATTGTTTTAAATATCTGATATTCATCAATAGGGTTGTCTTCATCATCAATAATTGTGGAATACCCTTCCAAAGCAGTCTCTTCAGCATCATCTTCTTCCCAATCTTCATCATCTCCATCTTCACCTGCCTGTTTTGCTAGGATTTCTAGATATTCTTGACCATCTTCATCAATGTCATCTTCATCACTCCCCAATTCCTCTGAGTTAAATATCACACACAAAGAAGTTTATCTCAGGAATAGCAAGAACAACTGTTTAGGAAGATGGCCCATTGTACAAAACAGTCAATAGAACTGCTAACAGTACAACGCAGACTAGAGAGCAGGAAGCTCATTTAACTCCTCTCCTAGCACCATGGTCTTCCCCTACCCTGACACACTTTCCTCGCTTACACCAACTGTGCCCAGTTACACAGTTGGTGTAAGCGAGGAAAGTGCGTCGGGGTTGGGGAAGACCATGGTGCTAGGAGAGGGGTTAAATGACTTGCACCAACTGTGTAAGTGGGAAACTAAAATTTTACTGTCACAAAAACATATACAGAAAAATGTATATACAGATAGTTTGGAACAGCACTCGATAAAACTTTAGGCAAAGTAGTATTCGTGCTCCAAAAAAAGTTTGAAATAATTTGATGAAAACACTTTTAAAGGCACATTCAAAAGGGCTATTGGAAAGAATGCTTGAAAAATACAAAATGTAATAGTGTGAATGATGTATAATGACAACAGTCTGGAGAGTCCAGAATTCAACAGCAGGTACCAAAAAAAACCTGGGCTCTAAGTAGATAGACGGAAACCAACAGATACTCCTTTGAGTGTGTTCAACTGTTCCAAACAATTACTCACAAAGACACCAGGCTAATGATGGGAAGATAAAAATAGGGAACAAGAACTGAAAGCTTAAGCAGAGTATAGGGAACGATGGAAGAAAGAAGTACGGGGAAGCTGCAGGCAATTTTGAACTTCACATAAAGATGACGGTAAAAGATGTGAAAGTTCGTGAAATGACTGTATGAAGAAGAATGTCTATAAAAGCTGATACAGTTGAGATCACTTTAGTTCAGGGGAAAAAAAAAAAGTATCACAAGAACTGTCATTTTCAACACACAACTACAACACCAGCAGCTCACGGGACAGTTTGTAATATACAGGTTGAACTGTACAATGGATTAGAAGGATTCCTGGAAACTCTTCTACTGACTCTTGCCCCTCACTCAAATGGGAAACATGCCCCAGTAATAATTCTTTTCAGTAGTGACAGCATCCCCACACAAAAGCTAACTTGATGTGACTCTGAGGAGACTCTGCCTAGGAAGTTAGTCTTTAAGAGGGACTGGAAAGTAAGTCAGATGTACGTGGAAGTAGTTAAAAATGTGCAGTGTTCTATGTCAGCATTTCATTTTTGCAATTACGGAACTCTGAAGAATTCCACAAAGGAACTCGGCATCTCCAACAGAAGAAATGAAAAATACAAAGTAACAGCAATGTTTCAGTTTCCATACCTGTTTCCTCATCTTCTTCAGCTTCATCATCATCATCACTGTCATTTTCATGCTCTGCATGACAGGCATATGCTCTTTTCAATCCATTAAATAAAAGGATAAAAGCTGGCAGGATCTGGCCTGCAACTTGATTTAAAACCTGTGGTATTTGCTCCAGATCAATGAGAGCACACAAGCCAAGCACACACATCTTTCTATCATGAAGTCTACAAAATATAAGAGTAAAATAAGTTACAAATCCTGTTATGATTTACAAGCAGGTAATATAGAGGTGTATCACAGAGAATAAGCTTCAAAATTAGAAACGCTTACCCCAAGAAACAGTCCACATCATTAAGCCACTGTGTTATGAAGTGATTAGTGACAGGCTCCACATTATTGGGAAAACGAAGATTTTCCAATGTATTTAATAGTAAATGAGGATTGTAATACAAAGCAGCTATGGCAACCTGGAGGCACATTGTTCGCAGTTCACTTGTTTTCACTTCTCTGGTTAATCTCTCTAATGCAGCTTCCACAAATAAGGGTATGCACTGAAGAGAAGCATTACAAATTTATGATAAAAATTAAATTTTGTATTTCTGTATTTTACACAAAAGTTCAGAAATAGCATAAAACCAGTCTAGTGTGTAAATATAGAGGGCATCAAATGGGAGTAATTTTTAATTGCCAGCAGAATTCATGTATAAAGATGAAATGAAAATATGAGAAGATTTAATCTACTCCAAGCACATGGATTTTGTGACATCATGCACAGTAGATGCAACTCCTGGTTCTATAATCTTGTGTTTTAAAAATGAAAAATAGAGGAAATGCGTACACTAGGAAGTACAGTAAAATCAACTCAGTCTTTTTTAACATCCACAACAGAGTCAAGAGATATTAGTAACATTCCAAGAAAACAGCTATTCAAAGGAGCAGTCTTGTCAGAGATGCCACACTGAAAAAAAAAATCCCTATAGAAGATTATCCTTCAAATAAATTAAAAGTTAAAGTTTCCAGGGACCATATTCACAAGTATTAAAAAGCATGCAAAAAATGTTTAAACAGCTATTATACAGTGCTTGTTACGTACAGCGCAGAAGCACACAAGACTCATCTCTCAAATTCCAACTTTCCTATGTGCATAATGAAGTCCCTGGTTCCTCTAGGACATTAATTTGGATTCTAAGAACTCCACTTCCATTCTTATTTATTTCAAGGCTATTAACTTGACAGACTGAATAACGTTCATGAAATATTCACTAGAATTAACTTAGAATATAATTAATCGACTTTTAGAACCAAGATGCTCCTAAACCAGCCCTCTTCCAGATTCATGAAAACACTTAACATTGAGTTTTGTAGCGTCTTAAGTTCTAGAGACAAAGTGCGCAATAACTCTCTCTGTAGTGCTGTTAACTGAGCAGAAGGACATGTGACATTGAAGTAGAAGACAGGATTATTAGTGATGCTACACAAACTTCTTGGTACAGAACTCATGTTAATACATAAGCAATTAATATTTGAGAATAAAAATATTTTTAAAATATTAGTTACAGAAACCAAAGTTGTTACTAACCTGATCAATGCCACGCCCTTTACACTGAAGAATAATTACTTCTAACAACTTTGCTGCATGACATTCTGCATCTTCTCCGGCAACTCCTGTAAGGACCTGAAAAATAACAATTACTGTTGATGATATCCCTTCAAGAAGTATTTTCTATGTACTGCTTTGCTTTGGAAAGCTGATAAGAATTTACACACTCTATTATAATGCTAGCGTAAATATCCATTAGTGAAGCAGCCAAGTCTACAGCAATGGTTCAGTATTAGAACTAGAGACTGAAACATTGCTCAAAGTGGGTAAAACTGAGCTACACGTACAAGTATTCAGTAACTCTATGGACACAGAGCTTACAACAGTAACTGGATAAGCATCAGCTGCCACTTTGCAAAGGTTTATTTCATACACAAACCAAAAATTTTTCTTATGCATTCATGTACTGAATTTTGTAAAAATTATATTTACAAATTTGAGATATCTAGTGGGAGACCACACAATACCTAAAACTTCAGTGTTAAAGATTCACTGTGCTCAGCTAATAAAACTAATCACGAAGAGGCACAGTAGAATCATAGAATCAATAGAATCTTCATGGTTGGAACGGACCTTTGAGATCGTCAAGTCCAACCGTACACCACACACACAAAAAAAACCCAACCAACCTACAATCTCTGCCACTAGAGCATGCCCTTAAGTGCCACATCTAGACATTTCTTAACTACCTCTAGGGATGGTGACTCAACCCCCTCCCTGGGCAGGCTGTTCCAGTGCCTGACCACTCTTTCAGTAAAGTAATTCTTCCTCATATCTAAGAATTAACAGGCTAATTTTCTTTTTTATATATATAAAATGTTCAAATATTTACAGTCAGCCTGGTTGCAACTTGTTTTCAAATAAAGGCTGACAAGAATTATTCATTATAATATTTAAACATCTTCAAAAGAATTACTCAGGAAACACCATGGTCAGGGCAGCTGACAGTTCACCATAGTTCTTATATAGACAAAACATATGATATCCAGAAATGGGAAACTGCAATCTGCACAGGTTACTATTAGAGATTATAAAATATTAACACCATTTTATAAAAAAGTATTAATTTCCTCACATAGGGCTAACATTCTGGAAAGCTTTGTATTCTACACATGCATTGGATAACGAAAGCCCAATTGATAGCCACCTACAATACGCAGGAGCTGAGAAGCTAAGTTAAATACAGAAACACTGCCCCAAAAGTCACTGGTCTGAGTCAGAACAATTGTATTCTGCTCCCAGCTTTTATCACTGACTTGGCATGAACTTGGGAAAATAACTTCCTATTCCTATCCATCTATTTTCCATCCCTGCTCCACTTGTTTTAGCTAATAGATTTAAGACCTCTAGCATACATATGGTATGCGGTATCCCAGCCACAGTGAGGCTACAAATCGCAGATAAAAGAAACCACCTACCTTTTGCAATATGCATACGTGTGTTTTGCATACCCACATGCACAAAGTATATTACTCAAAACACACACGCACAAAACCATGGTTTGTTTTATCTGCTTTTGTTGTGCACAATTTATTTTTCCCTTTTAGCAAAAGCATGTATCTGAAACTTGATGCAACCTCTTTAAATTTCTCTGCAGTAGCTCACTGATTTGTGGAATCCCAGGGAATGTTAAATAGCATAATGCCTTAAGAGCAGACATCAAAATTCTTCAGTTTTACAGTCTGCTGTTGTGGAAAAAAGTACCCAGTTTAACAGCGTATTACTTCAGAGATCACAGGTTTTGTTATCGCAGAGGAATCTACTTACCTTCTTGCACATACTGTAGATCATTTCAAGATATTTTGTGTCTGACAGAAGCGTATCTGTATCAACAGTAACATAATTATGCAAGAGAGGCATCATGTCTGCATTAAAAGAAGAATGATCACAGTTAGATATTGTTTGCACATTTTATTAGACAAGCTGTTAAAATCAGTTTGAAATCTATGTATTAATAAATTAATTACAGTTCTTGCTTAATGTTTGTCCGGATAAGCGTGCATCTAGTCATAGATGCCTTGGCAAAACAAGGCTGGTTGCAGCAACAGCAGAATAAAATACTTCAAGCATAATCTCACTTCAGTCAGCGTTCTCCTAACACTTCAATCAAGATGCAGTTCATTGTATGGCTGAAATTACATGTATGAAACCGTTTGGCTTTCTGATTTATTTTTATTACTTACCAGTAAAATAGTCAAAGCCATCCTGCTGAAAGACTTCAAATACAAGAGGAAGAAGCTGCCACATTTGTGCAGAAACTTGTTGACAGGTCAGACTATGAGCCAAGGAAAAGATCTCCTCATAGAACTCTAAAACAAAGGGAATCTAGGTAAATTTAATGCCAATTGCATACAGTTAAAAAAATAAGCCAACAAAAGTACAGATACCTAATACATGCTGCTGCAAAACTGTTCCAATAACTTGTAAACAGATCCCTTCCAGCTGCTGGGTAATCTGGAAAAAGGAAATTTATGACTGTTTTCAATACTTTGGAGTTTAAATTAAACACATTTTAAATAAAAGTACTCTAAACAGTTTCTATTTAGACCATATAGTCTTCTAAAAAAATTCAAAATGTCTCACATTTTAGAACACTAAATGTGTAAGAGCAGCACTCTTAGCTAAGGATTTGTAAGAGCTTTTAATACGAGGTGGCTTTGGGATATTCTTTGAATATTGTAAGAAACTCATTATAGGGTATCCTTTAAAAAGAAAGGCCTGACAGTAACCCTATGCAGCATTCAGTCCCATCAAAACACAGTAAGTATTTATATATCAAAGGGGTAAGCAATGGAAGTTGCAGGAACTATTTGCTTTTCTGGAAAAGTGTAAATTCGAAAAACATAACAAATACCAAACCGCCCCCCAAACCTAGCTTAGGATGTTCATAGGCTATGTGGACAATTAGTATAAATGCTGCTCTACAGATTCAGACACTCTTCCCAATTAGTATTTATTAGTCCCTAGAACAGCTAACAGAACAGTCATTAACCTGTTTAGGGCACTTACCTTACATAGGGACAAATAAGGGTTGAGTTTCTGGTCTTAGCTATGCAGAACAGGATTTGAAACTAACCAGCTAAATACCTTATCTCTTGGAACACTGGTCATCCTCTGTGAGATGTCTCTAAATATAAATGTTTACTGATCAACGTTTTACAATTGAGTTCCTCAGGACTAGCATATTGTTACACAAACTTTTCATTTAGATAGCAAGAATTTGCTGACAAAAACAAGTACATGAAAAGCTTGCTGAGCAGCTTTAGCAACAAGTAAATGAGCCAAACTGGTCCTTGGCTTATTGCATGGCAGCAGTGGATTCCGACCATGGGCATTCAGAATTCGTTTATGTTGCTTCCTTAGTAAAGTCTTCAGAGCCCTGAGAGTACAATTTATTACTGAATTGTTTAGTCACTAAAAAACTATAATGTATTTATCAAACAACAGTAGCTGACTTTGTCAAGAAGGATTTCAATCAGCAACAGCATCTTTTGAACAAGCTGTACTCTGGACCAAAGTTAGTCCATTCAGTCGAACAAAGCTAACTAACAAAAGTTTTCATCACATTGGAGAATTCTACAGTGCAGATTAGGCAGGTAAACAAAGCTATCACTTGGCATAGCCACAACAGCTGTATTTACAGACATTGATTCTGTTGCAGAGAGCAAACTAAGTCAGCAGAGTCAATGTTCAAAGCTAACTGAAGTTTTATCTGTTTTCTCCGAAGGGCAGACCTCATCAAATCAAATGGGTTTTTCCAGCTGAGCCGACAGAGTTCCATTAGTTAGAGACAAGTTTCTTTCACCTATTTGAACAAGAATCTGGATTCTTATGGGAAATACTGTGGTAACATTTATGCTCTATTACTACACATGTTGTGTCATAAATGTGACCCACTGTTACAACTTTGTTGCATGGTAAGTATTTCACTGCTTTCTGTTTTAAGATATTTTTGCCTGAAAGGACAGTTTTTCAGATAACGTCAGGAATACGGGAAGTACAAAAAGACTTTCAATGTCTAGAGACAATACGTATTAGCTTTAAAGTAATTTTTACTTACTTCCTTGTGATCTTCAACTACACTGAGAAGTGTATCAATAGTATTCAAGATTCCCATTGCTGTCACTGCTTTGTCATCACTGCCCTCTTCATCTGGGCCAGTCTGGATCACCTGGTTAAATGTCATTGCCTGCAAGTAACAGCAAAACAACCCATAAATATGTCATTTAATGAGAACATGTTCGGAGATGAAGAGCAATTGTGCAAGTCTGGTATTATACACAATTTAAGGAAGACTTCTGCTAAGAAAATGTGTATGAATACTAGAGAGTGACTGCTCTATTCCAGAGTTTGTATTCAAGATTGATAAAATTTAAACGTTAAGCCATTTGAGCTGTCATCCTTTATCCATTCATGAATAAGATACAAATTACATTACTTTCCTTGCAAAAGAACACATTTTCTATGAGTAAGTTTTTCTGACATAAGGTTTAACTGGTAGCTGCACTAGACTGGGCCACTTTGCAGGCATTCCCACAGAGGACATGAAAACAATTTAGTTTTAAATCCAAGGCAAGAGCCTTTAATAGGGAAGCACTGAGCTGACCTCTGCTTTTGAAGCCATTATAACAACTTGCTAGATACGGCCATTCAAGGTCTGAATTTCTCCTGCAGATTCAGTTTCATTTTCACATTACATACAATGTAACATTTTCACACCAAACTTTTTATTAAAAATCTGCTCTTTAAGTTTCCATTTTTAAACAGAAAATTCATTATGAACAGTATCAGGAGAAACTAAGTATCAAGATTTCGCAAACATTTCTACATTTGTTCTTAGAAATTTCCATTTAGTTCAAGCTACAAAGCCACTTTTGAGAAAAAAAAACTAAATATAGAAGAAAATTACCTGTATGAGTGCACTTAAGCAGACTGGAGTACCAACAGCTATTGACTTACGGACAACTATCTTCATTTTAAATACCCATCTTTCACATATTAAACATCTTTTTAAGTCACCAGAAAGTCTTACCAAATGCTGTGTCATTTCTACTGCAATTGGGGTAACTTCTTCACTATATTCACAGATCATCTTCTGAATCACATTAGTAAGATCATCATTTTCAGTTTCTCTTATAATATGAAGTAAAGCTTGCATGACAGGTCTAATGAATGGAGTAATATATTCTTTAGCTGTAAAACAAGTGGAAATATTTGCATTGACATATTTACAAAACTACAGTATCAGCATAAGAAAATCAATACATACTTTATTAGTATTTAGTGCTTTGGCATTAACATGCCAAAACCATGGGTAGTATAAATCATTATAACAACACTAACATTCTGAACAATTTTTTTGTAAAAATGTATACCAAGAGGGATCACAACTGAAGTATGAAAACCAGAGCTCTACAGTCTTTATGGAATGCAAAATTACTTATCAATGCAAATTTTAGTTGAACAGGAACGGGTACATATATATTTTTGTCAAATTAGCCAAAGTAGTTGATACAGAATTTGTTTGCTTTACTAAGAAATGTAAAGCCTGCCAGGATAAAGACAACTTTTTTAAAAAGATACATTTGAACATGAATGAATGTATGCTGAGACAGATATGCTTATATTGCCACCGTATTTTTGATTTGATGATGAGGTGTTGTAAAACTGGATTTATAGTATCATGAAATTGTGATGTTTTTTATCTAAAAAAATTTACAATATAAAAATTAAAATATTATTAAAAAAATTTACAATAAGTGACTACAAATTAAAATTGCCAAGAAGTAAATTAACATCAGGAAAGAAGAGAACAAGTCTCCCTGAACACTGCAATATTAATGCCTATTCCATTAAAGCTTGCTGTAGCTTTAAGAAAAGAAGGCTACCTTTCTCTTGATTACTGATCAGAACTTGAAGTGCTATTGCAGCTTCCACTTTTACAGGCATTTCCCTATCATCTATCAGACACCGTCTTGTGAGTTCTAAGGCTGTCTGGAGATTCTGGTCACTCTTAAATTTGACTTCACAAAAATAATGAAGAACCCAACAAGCCTGAAAAAAAGACATTGAACAAATTCAGAGTTACAAAACCTGCAAACAGGATTATCGACTACTCGCATACCCCTAACCTACACAAATTAGGAAATCTGAAGTATAACTACTGTTGAATAAAGATACCGTAAAACTTTTTAACAGATGAAGATGTCTGAGAGTGTGGAGGCTGGCCAGTGGGACGTTTGTCTTTCAGACATCACTAGACCAGTACTATGATCTCAGGTTCATCTTTGGCCACAGGTTTTGTGTGAGCAGTACAGTCTAAATGCAGAACACAAATAGACGGTACCACCAGACACAGATGGAAAACTATGCACACAATTCTGCAGCCATTTTAAAACTACACAGTAACTATCTACAGTCACACAAAGATTGATACTAGTCTCTGAAATAAGCATACAATTTATTGCAGAACAGGTGCAAAGAGGTGTGCATTTGTTAGAGGGAAAAATTTAAAGAATATTCCTGAAGTCTTCAGTCGAACAGACAGTGTATCTTAACAGTAAATCTCACAATTTCTTACCCGTGCCCTCATGTAACCCAGCTCACTGCTGAAGAGAGGGAACACATGATTCTGCAGCATATATTCCATCTGATCTTTATAAATCTTTTTCTGTCAGAATATGAACAGAAACACACTAGTTTAAAACTTCATGTAAAAATGCATTTCTAACCCAGTAAAAAATGTCACATACAGAAGTGTGAACAGCATAACAAAGCCCTCAGACTTTTAACTTCCCCCTTTATTAAAGTCCGTTAAGCAACAATGAAATCCCATATTAGTAATTAAACTTGGATCCAACATGGACTTTTATAATTTTCGGTCAAAACAGTGACACTTTCTTTCTGTCATTTTTTGACTCCTAGAGACACCTTTTACTTGGCAGTACATTAGTCTGGTACCAAAAGAAAAAGTGGTCAGGGAAACTTTGCAGAGACATGATCCAATTACCAAGTCCATGCCCTGCATCTTTTTTGCTACCATTCTAATTGAACAAGGTTGCTAATTTCACTTTATTTCTTCTCTTCTATACACAGAAAAGACCTCATTAAATAATCAATGGCCTCTCACTGAATGGATTTTTTTTCCTTGCTTCCAAAAAAAAAAAAAAAAAAAAAGGAATGTAGTTAAGTGTAGCACAGGAAATGGTGTAGGTGTAGCAATTCTTAGTAGAAGCAGAGAACTTAAAGGAACTTAAAACAATCATCTGAAATTGAACGCGACCTAATAAAACTTGTGTAAGCAAGCTGAAAACAAAACCAAAACAATTTAAGTTCAACAGCTTTAAAAAATCTGGCAATGATTCCAAAACTTGTAAACTCAAAGAGCTATTTTCTCTTTTCTTCTAAGACACCATATGTGAAAGAAAGGAAAGGAGGAAAAAAAATACATAAAAGAACCACCAGATTTGTTATGCTTACTTTTAGGAGAATTTCAGCCAAAGACCCGATCATATGTAAAGCACCATCTTTCTTACGAGGGTCAGCATTTGGCTCCGTAAGGATCTGATAGCAAAAGCCCATTGTCTTCTGCAAGACCTAGATTACATGTAGGGTTAGTCAAAGTATTTCAGTCAATCATCTCAGGTACCATTCTCAGTGCTCTGAAATGCTTAAATCTCTAATAATCTTCTCTACATCTGGAATTTGAATAGTGTTTTTTGTCTTTGTTATAAACACACAACATTTATGATATAGAGGTCTTAGGGAATTGGCAGATACAAAAATCACAAGTAGACCAGTACAACGTAAATTTGAGAGGAATGATAAATTTTACTGTACTACAATACAACAGAGAACAGAAAAGTAAAACTTTTATTAGTAATTATTTCAGCAAATGGAGACTATAAGGTAAATCTAGCTAACATATTTAATTAAAATCCTTGAATAGCTTACCTCTTTTCTTTTACTACATGATGTAAACAATAACGTCTGAGCAGCAGTTGTTGGAGAAATGAAGTCTTCAAATACATCTATTAAGTAAACATACATCAGCTGTAGATTTTGTTCCTTTACTACATTCATGATCCTAATGTAATCTTATTATTTAATATGAAACAGGAGACCAACAATCGTCCTTCTTTTCAGGTGGTTAATCATGCTTTCTTACTACAAATATTCCAAGACCAAATAACAGTAACAAATGGTTGGAGGATGCCGATACATGTTTCACCTTTTTCATGATCACCAGCTCTACATGTCTAATTTGAAATTGTACGTCTTCCTTATTTTTAAGATAAAATTTTTGTAACAGTAGAAGCACACACAGATGTCTATTTTTGACATATATGTTATTTGCTGTACAGGCAAGCACACGTAATTGAGTTAAAAATGCTTAGTTTCTTATTTCTCTGCATAAGATTATCAGACCCTTGTATAATACCTGTACCGTTTATAGGTCTGCCTCTGACTTGAGGGATAAGAAACTCCCAATCCCATCAAGATTACTTGTTCTAGCCATATAAAAGTCCTAGTGGAAGGAAGAATTTGTTCAGGAAGTCTAATGTATCTTCTTTCTTCCCCAGCTCGAAAGGGCTGCATAGACTTACAGTAAACCCCAACAACAAAGTAGCAAGCCACAGGAGGTGAAATTAGACAAGTCTGGAATGCTAGGTTAACTTCATAATGTTTCATTTACCACTACAGTAAATCTGTTCTGAACAATGCCACATGTGAAATTCCTTAAGATCATACAAAGTCCAAGGCCTGAAATAGCAGCTGTTGTAAAGCATAAACTTTTAATAACATTAAACAATGTAATTATTGCCACCAAGACATGGACTGTTTGACTTAACAAAAACTTTGTAACTGTCAAAATTAGCTACTTTTTTCAAGTGCAAAAAACACCTGTGTCGTTGACTGTCACACGTTACCTGTCATTTCCACCACTATATCCAAAAATTAACTATATGAAGTTATATTATTTGGATAACACAGACTGTTTTTTCTCTTTTTATTTTTCTTCTTTTAAAGACTAAAGCCATCTCTATTTTCAAAAAAAGCCTACAAAAATTCCATCTTTGTGTGAATTCATATTTTAGTATGAATAGATTTTAAAATTCTCACCAAATTTCATGCGAATATATTCATATGGATCTTCTTGCCAAAGCTCTTCATCAGCATCTGTATAGCACATCAATGGAAAAATAACATCTTGGATAATTCCCTGAAAGAAAAAAAAAGTTGAAAACAGGCTAGCACTACTAAATCAATCTCTATATTCTGCCCCGTATTTCATGGATTTTGTCCATCCTGTCACTTCTCATACAAAACGGTAACATTCTAAAACTACTTGGACGTGGTGGATTTTATGTGGTACCTTACAAAGAAGAGATCTTTTAACTTAAGGTAGAGCCACAATACAGTGCAAGCTATTAGATATGCTTTGGATAATGGTATGTGGAGATGATTCAATGCCATAAATTCAGTAGTTAACATCATCTCCAAATTTGTTGTGTTGCTCTGTTACACTGTAATCCTTATTAAGGCACGAAAGAGTGACAGGAAAAAAAGCAATTAGCTAGCTTTGCTCATGTATCGAGGTAACCTTCACCAAACAGGCTTAAACCATTTCCACCACCAATTTATAACAGAGGTCCCTAAAACTTGAATTCTAGCAAGGCTAGAAACACTGCACAACAGACCGACTAATGTACTATTGAGTCATGTAAGTATTAAACCCCGAAAATGGTTTACTTGAATATGAGGCTTCAGGTTCTTCCAGGTGACTGCGTGTGACACTCCTTGATTGATGTAATTCAGTGTTTGCTGCAGAACTCTAGGAGCCATGTACTGCTTTTCTTTGTATTGATACAACACCTTCAGCAACACCTAGAAAAAAAATCAGATCTCATCAATAGCTTATACTGAGCACAGACCATTTTAACCTGAAGAATTCCACCCTCTCTCACAATCCTACATAAGAGCCCCTCTAAATGCAACAAGTACTGACTAATCCTTCTACTAAATGTCATTGTTAATTTTGTAAGGCAATTTGCAGCTCATATCAGGTGCTGCTTATCTTTTAAAAATACAATCCTTTAATAAGACAAAACATACATGCTAATTCATCACCAACATAGCCCAGGGGACTCTTCCCTCTGAGGTTTATTATTCCATCTTGCCGCTCTTTGGGGGTGGAAATTCATGCCTAATCACTGGATTGGTAAAACACTCTACACTTGGGCAGTCTACTGATTCTTGCCTATGTGCAGCCTTACAGCAATGACGCTGTATGACCAATGTCTGTGTATGAAGAATGATGAACTAGCCTCTCCCCTTTGCTTCCTGGCCTCAATTCTTCTCCTGAGGTGGTGTTCAGAAGTATTCACAGGGATTTACTCTTGTTAAAGTCCACGGCTCTCCACAAATAAGGACATGAAATGGACATGGGTCCGTTACTAGTACTTAAATTCCAGCTCACTAGAAAGTTTGGTACTGGTAATGCAAGGGGGTTTCCTTGTAGCCCAGTCCGGGTCAGTGGCAACACTGCACCTTTAAGAGCAGCAGCACCAATGGGAGGGAAATGATAAATTCCATTTCCAGGGTTTAATTTAATTCTTCACATATAACAACGTTTAAAAAAATCCAAAACTGAAGGAACTGGAAAGGCTTCTAACTTGAATTTAGAACAATCAAGAATGTTAATCATTAAAAAGAGTCTAAAAAGCTAGTGACAAAATTAATTAAACACGTAAACAACTCTGTAACATATTTTACTTCCTTGATGGTATACCTTTAACACAGTCTTTCCAGCAGTAATTGGGAAACTAACAAAGACTGGGATTTCACGCCATTTTACAGAGTACAAGATTCTCTTCCTTTATAAATTTCAACACAAGCAACAAAGAAATGACCATCACTATTAACATCATATACTGAACCTTCATAACGCACGGATCTGAGACAGGCTGCACGGCCTAAGTCTCACCATGGTGGCAGCTCAGGAGAGATTAAAAAGATACAAATTGGGGGTTCTTTGTTCTAGGCAAAAGTAGTAATCCTGGGTCTTGAGCAAACTAGAACTTAACATATAGGAATACAATCTTCTCTGTGGAAAAGCTTATACAAGAAGGTCCAGTTTGCTGGTGTATTTGAATTTTACAAGGATCTGAAGTTTCTTTTTTGTTTTTGTTTTGAGAGAGAGAGATATTCTCCAACGCACCAGGATAGCACACAGAAAAGCCTTAATTCATCAACAGTCAGTGAAAAGATGGGGAATACTATCCAGAAATGAGGACAAAACTGAGGCCTAACAAATGGTCTGTGCAGCCACATTACTTAGAACAAGTGGTTTGGTCCTTTCTTTTCACAGATCTAAACAGCTACCTCCTAGGATTCAGATGCAATACGGAAAGAAATTGAAAAGATTAGGAAAATGTTTAAGAATTGCAGCCAGTAAAAGCAGGATGTCGGACTGAGGCTTCAGGGCAAATAAAATTCTGCAACTGTGTCAAGGAACAACCAGGCAGCAGTGTTTGACCAGGGCTTAGCTCTGGCTCATCAGGTCCTTCAAAATGAGAAATGTCTTGAGCAAAACAGCTGCTAAAACAAGGGGTAAGAATCAAGGTGTTCCAGCCAGACAGCTCAGACTGTTTTGGACAAGGTTAAGAAAGTTTAGCTAAAACTAATGCTGAATGTACTGGTTTTTCTTTTTTTTTTTTTTTTTTTTTTTTTTGGTTGGTGACATGCACATGACAAAAATTTAGACTACATAAAAAGAATAATCAATGAGAAGTAACTATCAGAAAAATATTAGCAGTATGTTTCAAGTTTACACTTGAACAACTTGTAATCCCATACCGCATATTTATCTATTACTCCTTTAGTAAAAGGGTGCGTACACTTTGGAGAGTCAAGAGAACTCAAGTCAAGCATATTATCAGCATTTGTATTCTTTGGTACAGATTTCCAATTTTTGTAAGGATGATCCATCCCATTTAAAAATCTTCTATAACATTTATCTGAAGAGTTCAAATTTCTTGAGCATACATACAAGATTTATCTTCTGCATAGAAACAGTGGACAGCGTCTTAAAAATAATCTGTATTTCTATACAAACTACATTATTGTATAGGAAGAAACTGTAAGCATTTTAAAGTCTTGCCCTTTAGCAATTTTCTTTAAAGACCTGAATTCTCGGTGTTTCCTAGATGCAATAAAAGGAACAAATTTGATTCAAAGAAAAAAGAAAAAACAAGAAGTATTTTGTTGAACTGTTTAAATTTATCTTTTCAAAGACTTCTTTTGCCCATACAGTCTTCAGTCAGAACTTCATTTTACCTTTGAAGTACAAAGCAACCAGTAAGGTCTTAAAGAACGTGTAATAGTTATCTGCCTGATGCCATCTACAGGTATAAGCACCTCAGAACGTGATGTTGACCCCACTTGTCTGAGTAGAATATGTTGAGATATATTTTTTAACGCTCAACGTAACAAATGTTCTCTACCCTTTCAATACTTTGGATGACCTTCAAAAAACATGTATTTAGGAGATGCTTTCCCTAGTTTTCCTCTTTTAAAGTCCTGTAATTCATTATAATTTCCTTAGGAATGAAAACTGAACTAAGAACTGTTCTTCTCCCAATTCATAGAATCGTGGAATAGATTGGGTTGGAACGGAACTTTAAAGGCATCTTGTCCAACCCCCCTGCAATAAGCAGGCACATCTACAGCTAGATCTGGTTGCTCAGAGCCCCGTCCAACCTGAACTTGAATGTTTCCACCTACCACCTCTCGGGGCAACCTGTGCCAGTGTTTCACCACTCTCATTGTAAAAATTTTCTCCCTTGTATCTAGTCTAAATCAAACCTCTTTTAGTTTAAAACCATCGTTTTAAACTGTCCTATCACAACAGGCCCTGCTAAAAAGTTTGTCCCCATCTTTCTCATAAGCCATCTTTAAGTTGCAATAGGCCTCAATAAAGTCTCCCAGAGCCTTCTCTTCTCCAGGCTAAATAACCCCAACTCTCTCACCCTGTCATCACAGGACAGGTGTTCCAGCCTTCTCATCATTTTCGTGGCCCTCCTCTGGGCCTGCTCCAACAGGTCCATGTCCTTCCTGTGCTGAGGGCTCCAGAGCTTGATGTAGTACTCCAGGTGGGGTCTCACCAGAGCAGAGCAGAGCAGAGAGGGAGAATGACCTCCCTTGACCTGCTGGCCATGCCTCTTTTGATACTGCCCAGCATATGGTTGGCTTTCTGGGCTCTGAGCACACATTGTTGGCTCATGTCCAGCTTTTCATCCTCCAGTACCCTTAAGTCCTTCTCGGCAGGGCTGTTCTCAATCCCTTCATCCCCTAGCCGGGGACTGCCCCAAGCCAGATGCACGACACCACTTTGCCTTGTTGAACATCCTGAGGTTCACATGGGACCACCTCTCAAGCTTGTTCACGTCCCTCTGGATGGCATCCCATCCCTCAGGCATGTCAACCACACCACTTAACTTGGTGTCATCCACAAACTTGCTGAGGGTGCACTCGATCCCACTGTCTATGTCACTGATGAAGATATTGAACAGTACTGGTCCCAGTAAGGACCCCTGAGGGACACCACTTATCAGCGAACTCCATCTGGACATTGAGTTGTTGACCACTATCCTCTGGATGCAACCAGCCAACCAATTCCTCATCCACTGAACAGTCCACCCATCAAATCCATCTCTCGCCAATTTAGAGAGAAGGATGCCGTGGGGGACCATGTCAAAGGCCTTACAGAAGTCCAGATAGACAACATCCATAGCTCTTCCCTTGTCCACTGCTGTAGTCATTCCATCTTAGAAGGCCACTAGATCAGGCAGGACTTGCCCTTGGTGAAGCCATGCTGGCTCCTTTGAGGCATTTCACTGGTGTTTCCCTGTTGGCTGCTGTTACCTCAGGAGCCCCTGGCTCATCTCTGTAGGACTTCCAGTGTGCTGCAGTCTCAGAGTAACAGTCTGAGGGCCCTCACTAGCATCCTGTCCCTCTAACCTTGGCATGTCATCCCACAGCTTGTCATGGACAAGTCTGATATTATCCCCCTCCCCCTTCAAGCCTAGTTTAAAGCTCTGTCAATGAGCCCCACTAGCTTGTGAGCAAAGATCCTCCTGCCCACTTTGAGAAAGGTGAACCCCATCTGATGCCAGCATGCGTGGTGCTGTGTAGGCCATCCCATTATCGAAAAACTCAAAATTGTGGCAATGACACCAGTCATGGAGCTATGTATTAATAGACTGGGCCCGTCTATTTCTTGAAATGTTGCTGCCTCCAACTGGAAGGAGAGAGGAAAAGAAAACCTGTACTCCAGATTCCCTTACCAACTGTCCCAAGGCCCTGAAAGTCTCTTTTGATTGCCCCTGGACTACACATTGCAACTTCATCGCCACCCACATGGAAGAGCAGTAACGGGTAATTGTCTGAGCCTGATTAAAATAAAAGCTTTGAAGAAGACAATGCGCTCCCTGAGATTTTTACAAATTAATAGTCTATTTACGTTTACAACCTAATCACCTTAATATAAACAGATTTATGAGCCGATACAAGGAAATTTTACAAAAACTACTCTTAAGTTTTTTTTATAAATAAACTTGTTTCAAAAGAATGGAAGTCAGCAGTACAGCCAGGCACTGAGAATCAGAACCAAGAAAATTCCCAATATTCATGGGAGTTTTCTTGCTAGTTCAAAATGCTCAAATTACTGACTTTAAACACATACACTATAAGAGTGGCAGATGACAATTCCTGCCCCACCAATCCATTCTGTCCCTTCAGGAAAACCTGTAGATTGCTATCTGAATTGGAAAGTTACTCCCAATAAAGGTTAGTCAAGGATAGCTTGGCATAACATTAATACATCAGGTTAGAAATTGCTATAGTCCAGAAGATGCTTTGTGTATAACAACCCTGTAGAAGTGGCGATCACCAGACAGGGAGCTGAGTAGAAAGTGACCATCAGACTTACCTGTTTGTAAGCTAGCCTCTGCTTTATCAGGGTTTTGCAAAAGGCTAGGAAGCTTAGTATTTACTGACTTTGAGTCAAAAAAGAACTATACTATCAGAGTTAAAAGGGTAGGTGAAATGGTCAACTACACAACATAAACATTATACCTATCTCTTCCAGAAAGAGAAAAAATGATAGCATTTACCTGAAGCACATCTGAAGGCCTGTTATATGAGAGCATTTACTCTATTTACAGATTATCAGTGCTGCATAGGCTATTTTCAGTGGATTGTCCTATGTGGCAAATTCAAAATTTTTTAAATCATTCTTTTCTTTTAACCCACAGATATCAGTGCTTTCCATACCAATGTGCTTAAAGAAACCCACAACAATTGTGAAGAAGAGCAAGAAGCCTTTTCAGAAAACAGTAAATCACTACCAAACTCATCCTAATATCCCCCACGTTCATTTTTCTTACTTGCTGAACACCAACAGCGAACGCCTTCAGGAACACTTCAGCAAACTCATTGTACTCCTTTGAAACATTACCAGGGCTTCCATACCTAGAATTAGAAGCAAGTATGCAAATTCAAGAGTGCAGCAATATTACTGATTTGAATATTTGTTTGTTTTTTAAAAAATATAATGGAAGAGAAAATACCTCTCAAAAAGCCTAGCTAAGATATGCAAAGCCCACTTCTTGCATTTCCACCAAGGCAACTCAGGTCTATCATCTTCATCAACTTGAAGGGTTTCCTAAAGGAGGGGGGGGTCAGGAAATATTATTTACCACCTATTTAGAAAGAGTTAGATGTATTTTGAACAACTACATAGCATATTTTGTTTTTAGCCTGCTCTTTGCACTTCTAGCTTAATAGAATTACAAAGCAAAGCATTATCTAAAAATACATCCCATTATATATACTGCATAAATGGTCAACAAATTCTTGAAACAAGAAGCCAAAGTAAGTTTTGCTATAATTTGAAAATGACAGAATTCCCATAAAAGCTACATATTTCCAAAATTTGTCTAGTCTGCTTAAAACACCCTCTTTAGTTTAAAAATTTATTTTCTGGGCGTCTATTGAGAAAAAAGAATGCAGAAATAAAAGAAATATTTTTTTTAACATTCTAATGAATGAAAAATATTTAAGCTTAAAGACATAAATAGCCAAAAGCCACTTACAGCTGGTACATCCCTATCGACAACAGTCTTCAGGATTTCTATCCATTCAGTCAAGTTTTGCTGATTTATCAACTCCAAAGGTAACGTATACTTATAAAAAAAAAAAGCCAAAATAAATTCATTGTAAAGCAATTTGAAAATAAATGTTACTTTCACAGTATGAATGTTAGCTCTTTCAAATCTTTGTCTACACTTAACTAGATTAGCAAATGATGCTAAAAACCAGGTTGAAGAACTTAACACAATCTAATCATATTCTCAATATCCTCAAAGGTGTTAGAGGTCTCTACTCCAATTCATTATGCTTATGCAATGCTAAGTAAGACACTACTTAAATGGATGTTACACTAACTTCTGAAGCCATTGACAGCATATGAAAAGACTCATTCCAAACTGCTGCATTTACACTGGTTATTCTATGTAGGCTGAGCTCTACAATCTGTTATTCGAAAACCAATTTTCTGATCAGTTTTCTAGCAAACACTCTACCTTGTGCCTAAATTCTATCTAATGCCAACCAGGAATAGCACTGTACAAAAGTAAAAGTACACCACAATCAAGCATAGCAAAAACCTATGATTCATACCACAGTTTGAGTAGTAGGGGAAATGATTCAGATGTAATCTAATATTGTTAATATTTCTGTCATTTACTATTTTAAGGAAAAGCATAATGCTTTAAACTAAATTACCAATCAAGTATATACAAAGTTTATTTTTTACCTGGACAAGGGCATAAAATATTTTGAAGATCTGTTTCTGGATGAGGACAGACTGATCAGATGGATCACTCAAGAGCTGAATGAAACTATCCTTCAGAACTGGTAGAAAATGCTGCATTGCAGCTATCAAAGGACTCCGCTCCTCTGGTTTCTTGTACCTTTAGATAAGAACAAACTGGTTTTGCGGATCTTTCAGGTAGCTTTTGAGTTTTAAAAGTCCATCTTTCCACGATGTAGACACAAGTAGGTTATATTACAGTTCATAACAGCATCCAATTCTAAAAAAACCTAATCATTTGTTACAGAATTTGAAATAAAGCTATAGCCAGACAACATTACAGTTAAAAGGCAAGTTAGAAAGCTGCTGAGTATCCATTATTCCACTATATATTCACATTAGTTTTCTGCTGGTAATGCACTCCTGCCAACTCACTCGCTTTGAATACTACATCATGTTCAGCCACACCATTACTATAGTGAAAAGCAACCAGAGCACTACAAAAACTGCAAGCAAAAGGTACGCGTTTATTGCCAAGAATGGCAGATGCCAGGCTAGTCAGTAAAACCACAGAAAGACATTTATCAGAGTTCACAATTTATCAAAATATTTCCAGAAGCTGGATTACTTCACGGACATTGAAGAAAGTAAATTGAGATCTCTCACAGTTTACCATTGATGTATCTCTCATCTTACCATATAATTTGCCCAAATCTAACAATTCAAGGCTACATGGTGGACACTAAGCAGGCTTTGATTGCAACCCCACCTTGAAATTGTGTCTCAGACCTTCCCATGCTGGTGACATGGGAAGCTTGCCTATGCTGAAAACAAGGCTCCATTTCCTTTCTTAAAACATTTCAAAATTCCTGAAAGGAAATGAAGCCACATTTTGAAATTTTCCCCCCAACTTTTAACTTCTGAAGAAGAAAGTCCTTATTGACTCAAGAGTTATCACAGCAGAATAGGATCTTGTCCATACTGGTGATGACAGTAAGAACAAAGTAAAATATCACCGTAAGACTGTACAGTTTTATATTTTGATTAACCGATTAATACTATAATACTCTTGGACTCTTATGGGAGATTTTTAGGTTGGGGAATTAGATTTTGGTTTTTTAAATACATTTTTGGTAGACTTTTCACTAATATTAAATATCAATGCTCAGACTCTTAAACTGTGCCAATTTCTAGAAATACAAGATAAAGTCTACTCCATCTGCTGCCAGATGGCATGTTCTGTAAAAACTACTACAGAACACAGAGCTCCAAAATCCTATTCAATAATATAGTTTCCATGTATTTTCTGAAATAGAAATCTTGCTCAGGAATAGAAATGTTGATCAGGAAAATTCAGTTTCTAATTTCCACAAAAGACACAATAGAAAAAGACCAGAAAAAATTACTACGCAAAAAGCAGCCATTTGATCTTTCTGGCTGATTTTGGAGAAAAAGAAATAAAGTTGAAAAGCCTAAGATATTTACCTTCCATATTATGAAAAAAATAAAATCCCCCCAGAACTGACGTAAGTAATTTAACAAATTTTACAGAAACCTGCTTCCAGACGAATTGTTACGCAATGCAATATGCAAAATCCTACATGATTTGTGAAACAGACCCTTGTTGACTTCACCCAGAAAGCTAAACAAGTATGAGCAGTGGCTGGCCTGAGCTAGTGTTTGATCAACTAAGATTATGAACACACCTGTTACCTACACTAATCACACAATGACTGTGGCTCATATCAAAATTCTTCCCTAAACAAGGATTGCTTTAATCATAATACACTACCAGTGAACACTTCATGTTTTATGTGTCTCAGATCTCTCCTCTATATTTGGTTAAAGATGTTTAATTTGAAAATCAAGTGAGAAATTAGTTTATTTTCCTTTCCTAGCAGGACCTGCAATTTTCAGCCATAGAAAAAAAAACAACATGAGATTAAAAAAGTCTTTATAAAAGGATTTTATCTTTTTTTGTAAAAAAAGGATTTTTAAGAAACTGATATTCACCTGTTTTACACTAATTTACAAAAAATTTGTGGAATTAGACAGTGAAATTTTTCAATGCAACATTTTAAATCAAGTACACGAAACAAGAGTTACGCATGACAGTGCTTTGAAAGAGTTAACTGTGGATTCCATCAGTTCCACTACTACAATTCCCTGACTCCAGGATTGCACTTGTCTGTGCTCAAATGAGCTTCCTACATGCCAGCAGCAGCAGCTAAGCTCCACATAACTTCCTAAAGTACAACCTCAGCTTTAAAGCTCTGAGCATAATACCAGACACAGAGCAAAGAACATTCATCCGTATGTATCCTAGCCCAATGCCTTGCATATAGGAGAATGGCGGGCTTTGATGAAGATTTCCTATGATGGGTTGGATGAGGCTATCAAAATTTTCAAAAGGAACATACCAAAGTCAGTCAACTAATTCTGAACTTTCTAACATTCAAGATTTCACATTTTGAAACCTTTATATGTTTAGTGTCACTGCTACCTATAGTACAAATTGTATAAGAGCCTAAACCTGGTTTAAATAAATAATCATTTTCTGCAAAAGTCATGATTTTGAGCAGACTTTCTTACTGCTATCAATCCTTAAAAAACAACTACCAAATTAAGGCTTTAAACCACCCTCTTTTTTCTGATCTCAAATCTTTAATGAAGGCACTTTTCCTGTAATTTCTTAGTGGAGAAGATACACGAGCCAACATCTGCATAGTAAGTATTCAAGAATATTTTCTAAAATTAGATTTCTATCGTCTTTGCGCAATCCCACACCCAATTCTACATGGTTACAGCATACATATAGGATACAAAAAATAAACACAAATCTATTAATTCTGTTGGTTTAGATGGTAGAAAAAACTTACTCATAGTTTTTCACAAGTTGATAAAGACAAAGAAGAATTCCAAGCCAACAAGCACTGTTGTCAGACTGAAGATAAAATCCAATTTTCTCCACAACTGCAGTCCAGCGACTAGGATAATCATGCTTAATAATATGGTGAATGCAAGTAGTAAGCTGTACCCTAGAAATCAAATACACAATGATTAAATAAGGTACTGCCATTATTTTAAAAATATTCTTGTGGTGTTGAAAACAGATAATATTGCCCAAACTTAGACTTATTTCAAGTTTTGTTTAGAAAGCTTAGGTCCTGTACTTTCTGCTTAATATTCTCCATGCCTGGTAAGATTATGGAGCAGATCCTCCTGGAGGCGCTGCTGAGACAGAAGAATAACAAAGAGGTGATCGGGCACAATCAACACGGCTTCACCAAGGGCAAATTGTGCCTGACAAACCTGGTGGCCTTCTATGAGAAGGTCACAACATCAATAGACAAGGGGAGAGCAACTGATGTCATTTACCTGGACCTGAGCAAAGCCTTTGACACTGTCCCGCGTGACATCCTGGTCTCCAAGCTGATAAAATATGGGTTTGATGGACTGACAATTCAGTGGATAAAGAACTGGATTGACAGCTGCACCCAAAGAGTGGCTGTCAATGGGTCCATGTCCAAGTGGAGGCCAGTGACAAGTGGAGTCCCTCAAGGATCAGTACTGGGACCGGTCTTGTTTAGCATCTTCGTCATGAGGGTGGTGAGACACTGGAACAGGTTGCCCAGAGAGGTGGTGGAAGCCCCATCCCTGGAAGTTTTTAAGGCGAGGCTGCACGGAGCTCTGAGCAACCTGATCTAGTGGGAGATGTCCCTGCCCATGGCAGGGGGGTTGGAACTAGATGATCTTTAAGGTCCCTTCCAACCCTAACAATTCTATGATTCTATGTGAGGAATTTTAAATTTCTACATGCTGCACAAGCTGAAAACTGTTTTTCCATCTACATTAATTCTATGCTTAGGATACACAGCATATGACAATGATCTTAGCATGCAGGTGATCTTTGTTGTGCAAAAACCCCATAACAACCCCAATTCATAAACCCATAACAACCACAGCCAATTCATAAGCAAATCAAAACTGCTTACCTAATGAGCTCAGGAGAGTGAATAATGGCTTCTACAATATTTTCACGAATACAGTGTCTGTCTTCTTCTGGGATGGAGTAAGGTGGAATCTCTCCTGGTGCAGCTTCACGATCTGGCCAATACTGGGTTATCATATTTTTCAAGTAGATAACTCCTGTGAAACAGAAGTGGAAAATCAGCTGACAGTCATTCAAAATACAAAACAAAAACGCATTTTGCGAAGAAATCTATTTTAGAAAGAAAGTGAATGAAATGACTAATCCATTGACCATTTCTGAATAGGAGAATCAAAATACATAAACCATGCAAATTATTAGCCTAATAATTTACTAAGTTGATACACTTTAACCATTTATTGTGATGTCTGTATTTCAGTTATGTAAAGAATGTGTTTTCATATAAAAATACTAAACGTATTGCCTTTACCCATGCTACAGATAAATAGTTGTGGAATATTTTAGCAACACACTTCTGAAAAATACTTTATAATTATTTTCTTAGTATTTTCATTAAAATAAAGCTAATCAATACTAATGACTATCTAAAACATCCCTTGTAAGCAAAAAAAAAATCTAATTAAATTTGTGAAACAGGAGTGAATGCTAAAGAGAAACAGAGCTCCTTTATACCAAAGTTATGACCCACAGCAGTTTGCAGCCATCAGGCTGCTGGCACAAACGCCTGCATTTATGATTTGACAATCAAATCCAAACTGCTTATGTGGCAGAATATAGATTACAGCAGTTGGAAAGAAAAGGACTTATAAAATGCAACAGGAAATCTCAAATTACAAACAAACAACAAAGTTGCTATTAATCTAATTCTATGTACAAATCCACAAGGCAACTTCTCTTCCCAAATTCCATATGCACCTTCTGAAGGTTCTGAAACCAAAGGGTTTCTGAAAGGGTCTGCAAAGGTAAGCAACACTCAGTAGATAGGAGCTATTACAAAACTGAAGTGATGCAGACTTCAATCTGTCCTCTGAGGGATTTATCATGCCATCAATTTGTTTGCAAAACATGCACTGTTTGCAAGCTATGCAATGTATGACTTGTCTCCATTCTCTACAAACTGCTTTGGTTTTTAATTGGCTTACACTGAGGGCGAATATTCAGAGGTTGTTTTCAAAGCACCCCCTTTTTTTGCATGTTATACATGTGAAGCAGTAACTTTTTTGAGTCAACATCTGAATGGTACCTCCAATCAATAAGATAAAATGCAAGTTAGGCTTATGCTACAACTGAGAATAGTCTACTACATGTAAGAGCCACATAAAGTGATTAAGATCACACTTCCTGAACTGTCAGAAAAACCATTAAAGTATCGTGTTGGAAACCTCTATCAAGTAATCATAGCAGCTTTAAGATGATGTATGGAGTTGCTAGTATTCGATAACCAATTTTACTGATGGCTCATGTGCAAACCAACAGGGTTCTAAAAGACATAATTTGTTTTCTTGCATTTAAAATGTTTAGAAACATTAGCATTAGTAGGACAAGGTTAAATTACTTCCTCGAACCAAGTGTACTAGCATCATAAACCATTCTGTTTCCCCAAAGACCATTATTCACTAGAAATAAAGGGTAGCAATCACTGAAGAGCCAGCTGCTTTTTCTTTCTGTTTTCCCTATTCAGTGTATGGTGCCAGATATAGTTCATGACAACTGTAATTTAAGCGACTCTCACCTTTTGAGTATTTGAGATTAAATTGATTAGAATTCTTTAACAGTATCTGCATATGTACTTGTGTGTATGCACCATTAAAGTAGATACAATGAAAAAAAGATTTGAAAACTTGCCTGCCTGTCTCACTGGTAAATCCAGTTGCTCGGACATAGTGATCTGAAGCAGAGTTGAAACAAAGTTCACTGACTTATGAGCCTGCAGAGGAAAAAAAGTAAGTATTATTTAGTCACAGTTAAGTTTTAGAATACTCCCATTAGGTTTTACAATATCTTTGTAATGATGTAATGCAATCAATAGAATACCAGCAATTCAGACAGTTTCACAGTACTCGGCTAATCAACCAAAGCATTCCAAAGTTTCATGCTCACTGTATTCTGAAGACAGCATGGGGGAGGAAAAACCCTACCGTTTAAGGTAATAGAGTTGAAATCATTAAACAGTCTTCAGGAATCAGCCTTTTACAGTCACCGAACATGTTCTTCATTCATAACAAATACTTACTTGAAAGAAGAATATCTAAATAGCCAGAAAAACCCAAGTGCAGCAAGTTTACAGTGACCTTTTAACAAGGTATGAATTCAGTATGTAGTAATCTAAGAAACAGACAGCAACTATGTTACAAAACTAAGTCCAGCCTTAGGCAAGCCTGCCCAACTCATAGCTCATCTTTCGGAAAAAACAGCTTCAGGTGACCACTTATGCATTACTGCAGCAACTCTCAGCATACCCATACAACAGCAAACCAGCAGTACGGAGACCTAAATGTGGTGATATCCGCAGACTAACAACTTCGCAAGGGTTTGCAAGAGTTTACTTGCAAAGAAAACAAAACATATTTTTTCTTACAATAATGAGAAATGTCATTGATAACACTAAATGCTGTATTACATTTTCAGTACAAGGAAACTAACCTTAACATTATTACAGCATCCTTTACCCACCTTTCCTAAGCATCAAAAACTCGAAAAATTAAATTAATTTTGCTGGGAAAAGTGAACTGTAATCCTTAAAAACTAACTCTACTTTTTATAACTGGAAAACAGCATAATTCTCCTCAAGGTCAAGAGTCAATGGACATGAGCTGCAGTGGGGGAAATTCCTATTTTATAAAAGGAAAAAAAAATAAATCACAAAGGCAGCCAAGGTCTAGAACAGTCTGTCCGCAGAAGCTGTGGGACCTCATCCTTTGAGATACTCAGAACTCAATTGGACAAGTCCTGATCTACCTCATCTATCTTCAAAACAACTTTGCATCAGGGGGCTGGATGAGATGATCCGCAGAGGTCCCTTCTAACCTCATTAATCCATGATTCAAATTGCCAAGATATATTGCTGCTTTATCTTCACTTACATGTCAATAATTTCCTATGTTCTTTGCAGCACTTCTACCAAAGACAACTGCACAGAGCTACATAACTCAACCTGTTAAACTCACAGGAAAACACCTCTTAGTTACTTGTTACTCAGTTTCTTACTCCCTACATAAAGCAAATAAATTAATACTTTGAAAACAATTTAAATTACACTATACATTCATAAAAAATAAACTATTGTCTCAGTTACTGCAGCAGAGCAAATTAACATCATAAAGAAAAACAATCAGAAATTATCTTTCTATTCTTTTAGTAGCACCAAAAGCTCTTTTGACAGTACAAGAGTGTAAGGCTGCCCAGCTCACTCTTACAGCACCAGGTTCTTCTCTCCAAACTTAACTTTCCCTAGCAAATATCTCCTATATGCTCTAGTATAAACAAAAGGGATAGCCTAAGACATGACATTTTCATGCATTTGTACTAAGATTTGATTACTGTAGCTTGTTTTCTATCTCCTGTTATTTAAAACTGATTTTAAATGAAAAATTAACTTGACTTAATAATCTCCCCAAAATGTTAAAACATTGTTGTACGTATTCATTCTATGCACTAAAAATCTACAGGCCACAGAAAATGCACAGAAGCAACACTCGCATCTGGTCCAACTGAAATGTTTATTTGTAGAGTGTGTTTTGATGAATTGTGAGTAACTGACAGTGCAATATGAGCACGCAACTTTCTGACCCGGGTCCCTCTGATATCCTCAAAGTCCTGAAGAAGCAAATACACTTTCAAATGGAAAAAAAGTATTTGTTTTCAACTGTCAGGTAATGGTTGAACAAATACATTTAAAATAAAAATTACGTGTTGGTATTAATTTCTACTACAGCTACAGGTCTGTTAAGTTCCTTCTTTTCTTAAGTAACATTAGTAAGACACACTTTTCCTGCAACACATACCAAATGACATTAGACCCTAATTCTGCACAGTATTCAATTATATGCCTAACATTAATGTCAACGGAAGCGCTCCTATACTTAAGTGTGTTATTACGAAGAAAGCTTTCAGTTTCAATAACCTTTAACTCACCTACGCATAAAGTCAGATTACTGTCTGCATAAAATGGACTTAGAAGTGCAAACCCATGTCTTTCCGCAGCGACTATGATAAACTTATTAGTTACCTTTTCAATAGTGAAAATTTGCAATGCATTTCATGTTTGGAAATTGAAACACATTTAATCCTAGAATTTTAAAAATGAAGGATTACTTTCCCTTCTTTCATGATAAATGACAACTACCCTTTTAAGTAAAGCAACTGTAACAGGGACATTTCAATAAAAAATAGAGAAATTGCCTAAGAACTATCAAGGGACTAATGGGAATAACAAAAGAAATTGAATACAAAAATGATGTGTCTTAAAAGCAAAAAGCGACAAAGAAATAGCAGTGTACAAAACTGCCACACGTTGAAATTTAATAAAATACCAAAGAATAATCTTTTCTTCATTAGAAAAATCAGGACTGTAGCAAGCTATAGAAGCTCCCTAGAAATGTCAATTATATTAGTATGTAGGATTAATATATTTTCACTGGATTCTTTGAACTATAACAAGTTTTACAGGATGGGACCAAAACATCTACACCATTATCTCGTTTTTTTAAAGTCTTACAAGTATCATCCTTATTAACGTCTCAAGCATCAGACACTCACCAACCACGAGGATGAGCTACTTCATCACCTTTAGTGGTTCAAAGCAGAAATTCAGACTAGAAATAATTTGTGTGCTTTTAATACAAAGTAGCATAAGTAAAATACCTTGTACTTTCCAAACAAAGCCTCCTCTCAATCCATTCAGTTCACAACTGAATTCACAGAGCTACATTAACACTTCTATGCATTCTATACAGAATATAAAGTACTTCCAAACTCTTTATAATGAAGCTCTTCCCATGACACTGAAGGGAAGGTGATTCCACAGAAACTGAAATGTGGGGAGGAGTATGGACAGGTATATGTGTACTGAAGGATCAAATAAAACCCCAGATACTACAATAACTTGTGACTTCCTCCCTTGCTTTGCTCGAGTATTAAAAAGAACATCCAACGTTTTATTGGCACATGGAAAAACAACTGAACTTAAGACACCACATAGATGCTGATTTTGTGCCTACAGCATTAAAAAAATACAGAACACACATCCATTTCAGCTACTTTAATCTTTAGTATTTTTACTCTCCAAAGATGGCTGCCTCTGAGGACATCAAGTTCCTCTTCACTGACAGCACTGCTAAAAAAAACCCAACCAAACAAAAAAACACACCTATTTTAGGTAAAAATTTTATACAAGTACTAGCTTTTGGTTTTAGTGCAGGCAATTAGCCGGAATACTTCCACAATTGATGAGCTACAAATGAAGATTCATTAAAGTCTATCAGGAACTATCTGAATGTAGAGGACTCTGCTGGCCCATGCGCGCCCCAGTCTCCAGAAGAATTGGGTGCACTGATGCCACTTCAGTGAAAGCTACTGGGAAGCAGCGTCATTCTACACAGGAGTGCCATGGCTCCAGCATGCAAGAATTAAAATCAAGATTTCACAATGGTTGCTATCGTATAATCTAAACTGTGTGGAGAATAGGAACAATTTATATGACTTAAGTTTTGACATTGGTAAAATTTTGTCTTTTATTCTCTTGGCTCCTTGTCTATAAATATCCTTTAAAAATACATATTAATTTAGAAAACTACAACGATAACTGAAAAAAAAATGTTTCTGTCACAGTCAAAGTCTGTTTTCCAACATCAACTCAGTATTTTTAAAAAACAAAACCAAAACCCATCTCTAGTCCTTCCCCCTTACAAATGTTCCAACATGCCATGTCACTGGTATGACTTCGTTGTCTAAGAGCCAAAGAATTCAGGGACTTTTCCCAAGAGCAGTCTTTGCTATGCAGCCTCGCGAGCTAAGGAATGTATTCTATCAGACCACAAACGTTGCACCACTGTCTGTTAATATCAATCAGTTTCAGAACATACAATCTTTTTTGCATATTTCATTGCAGTTTTTCCTGGCAGGGTTGGCTTGCTGGCCATGTACTAAAACACACTTTTGAGAAAAGTGTCATGCCAGCTCCATAATCTGAAATATAAATGAAGTTTGAAGTTAACATTAAAGAAACCAGTTCATCACATATAAACTATCAACAGTTAATCATGATACGGAAAAACACTTTTTCCCCAGTAATAATAACCTCTGAAGTCAGTTACATTCACCTTTAATACTAGAATTATTCATATCTTACACAAAACCTGCATGCCACTAAATGATAAAAACAAGAGGCTTCAGCTCAGGCAAAAAGACCTCCGTGCGTTCTGCTTAGACATTGAGAATTTAAAATACCATAACAGACACACTACAATAAGCACCTCCTTTACCATTACCAAAAAATCAAATCAGAAGGGTGGTATTTACTATATGTTGCTCAACTACAACCCTAGGTTATTTAAATAGTTATTCAAAGTAGCACACATTTAAGTAAAAGCTACGATTTCTTTATAAAGGAGTTGAAAAAATACAAATTCAATGCATCTCTGCTGTCCCAATTTTGAAAAAATGTGCATGCAATTTTTTATCTAGACCATAACAGAACTAGTTGAACACAACTATTACACTGAGATGAAAACAGTTTGGGGTTTTTTTTATAGAAAGGTAAGGCCAGGAACTGTAAGGCCATGCTGAATCAGCAAACTGCCCTGTAGCACTCTTTCAATTCTTTTTTAAGAACTCAGCAGGTGTGGAAGTCATTCTGACCTCAGGTTTTTGCAAGCTAGTTCTGCCACCTCTTATGCAGCTACAACGTACATGTAAATCCAGTTGAAGGTCCACAAAAAATACATACATGCTCATCAGATCTTGCAAACATCCTTGAGGCTCATTTCATCGCAATACTGTCTGCAAGTTCTGAAGCCTATTTGCTCTTATGTTCGCAGAGAAAAAAGGAATGTGCTCTTAGCAAAGGCTGGCTAAGCACACACAGTAACTATTTGCTAAGTCATGAGAAAGTAGCAAGGCACCCTGTATACTAAGATTTTAACTTGTACTGGGTTAATGTGCATGAAGAATGTAACTTCTTCCGAAGGAACACAAAGCTCCCTTGGTTCCTTACTGCCCCCAAGGGGATTTCTGGCGTTGGACCAGCCTTCATACGTACAATTTAAAATCATCCTTTCCCAAAGCACCTCTCATCTAGCACACACCAAAATACATAGACAGAAGGGAAGTGAAAACGATCAAGTACTTTTGGTGAAGTGTCATACTAACAACTTTAAAAGAGAGCCCATGATCTGATAATCAGAGCCAGGAACCTCATGCTCTGTTCTTGTTCTTCCTCACACTACAATATATAGCCGTAGGTATTATACATACAGACCATGCTAGAAAAGGTTAAAAAAAAATTGAAGATCGGGGTAACACTATAAATACCTACCCCAAAGTATCCAAAACATAGCATTTCAGCATTTGGAAATACCTGTGTGAAAGGCACCACATAATAACCAGCTTGCTTCTTCCCTTTTGACAACCTTTCACTCCAAAGCTCCCAGTAGTTACGGTCCAATCATTTAATTTAATCATTACATCGTTCTGACATTTGTATCTATTAAGCAGGCAATGCAAGACACTGAACTAGGCCCTACTGTATCCTGTTAAACTGATGGCATGCTACAGTGACTAGTCAACAAGCTAAAGCATTTTTCCTTCCCCTGTTGCTTATATTAGAATGTGAAACAGCTTAAACATAACTTCTGAAAGGCACTTTTTCAGTAGAGCAACAGCATAACACTTTCCTAAACAAACTCTGTTAAGCTTTGACTTAAAAAAATGAGTTATTGGTGATTGGTCTCCTTTTTAAAAAAAAAACAAAACAAAACACAACATTCTTGGACACAAAAATTGGGTTGTTAGTCTAAAAAGATATTTAATAGCTCATACATACTTAGGTTAAGCTCAGATATTTACAAGACGTACATAACAGTTAAGTTATAAATTATCCAGAATTACAAATAAGAAACCTGTAAGAAAAGTATTATCTAGCACTTTGTCTTTATAAATACGTTGATATTAAAAGATGAAACACTGTGTATTACTTTCAGAGTGTCATTCCATAGCTGCATAGTTAAAAATATCTATTTTCATCACCATTTCTGGGAAACACTTTGTACACGCAGTACAAAGACTGTTTCAAAAGGCAACAGCATCTTCTTGCTGCTTTCCAGTAGCTTACTTGAAGAGTCTGGTTCTAAGTCCTTGTAAAACACAGCCTTCCCCTGTAAGACGGGGACAGAGATGGGCAAACACCTCAGCGTTACACCATCAGCTGGAAATTACGTGAGACACTGTCACACACAAGAGTTAGTGGTATCATTCCCTACAACTTATTTTCACAGTGAGGAAAGTAAAGCCAAAGAGACTGAAATACACTAAAAAAAAAAAAATGCAGGTATCTCAACTCTAAAAGTTCTCACAGGATTTTATGTGCAGGCAATATAACCTGATAAGACTTACTGAAAGAAGAAATAAAGCACAGAACAATTCACGACTTAGCCAAGGTCAGATGAAAAATAACAAAGCCTGGACAAACCAAGAATCATACACCCATCCCGGTTCCCTTCTCCAGTCAGTGGAAACTTTCTTGATTATGATGAAGACAGATAAGACACTTAACTCTTCCATTAATTAGGAATATCAATTACTGACTGAGGCACGTTCTTTTCTGATACAGTAAAATGACCATTCTACTGAAAACCAGACTCATCAGCTCAATAGAGACACTTCAGACAAATTAAAGGTAAACTAAAAGGTTAACCAAGGACAACTATTAAACTTAAATTATAAGAACACTTCTGTGTGCCTGGCCACGTGCAAGAACAGCATTCACTGCTGGATGATTTCATCTTTTTCAGAGAAAGAGACCCCATAAAATATCAACTGGTAACACAATTGCCCTAACAGTTAACAGATTTAGACCTATATCCTGCAAGCAAATGCATAACTGACTTCAATAAACCTGCGCAACACCAAGACCATGCATGTGACTAAAACTACATAAATGTACGAGTGCCTGCAGATTTAGGGTTTAGCAAGTATTTTTATCACAGAAGATCTGTGAAAGATCAGTGAGGCTACATTTCCAATCATAAAGAATGCTTACGCACAGGTTCAATAATATCCGGTGTTTTTAAAGGGGAACAGATATTTTGATTTTATACCAATTTAATACTTGTATAGTACATGATAGACTATCATGTTTTGATTCAAAAGTGTGAACAAAAGGCAGTTGCCAGTGAGCATGATCCTTCATGCAAGAGTTAGCCATTTGCTGAAGACCCCGACTGGCAGAGAACGTCATTTCCTGCATGTTCAGCAACTCAACACCTGCAGAAACAGCTAAAATAGATTTCAAGCAAGTTACTATATATAGATATTGACATGCATAGAACACAAAAAAATTGCATTTTGGAGCCAGCTTAAGACTTCATACATATTACTGTCTTTACAGGCAATTACATTATTTTCACTTTTGGTTTAAATAAGAAAGACTAAAATACTTTTTACTGAAGTATATAGAAAAGATAGCCAATTACTTTACACAAACCTCAATTAAACATTGAGTAATTTTACAGCTATCTATTTCAAATGTACCTAATACTTATTTGCCATTCATTTATTAAAAGACATGCAGGAATTCAGCCTAATTACACTTTTTTATAATATGAGCAGCTGTACCTTTAGTTTTTGAAAGTTTCTCTACCGCCAACAGAGCATTTGGCCCACCTTTATCTAAGCTCTGCTGAACAGCTGTTGCATTAAATGTATTTTCTCAGGTCTAAAGTCTGCTTAAGAGCAACAAAGAAAAACGTTTGTGGAAAAGGCCAACTAAAGGCACCACAAGAGCTGCCACACAGGCTTATCCTTTACCTACTCCATCAAGCTATCACCTTTTCTCTGAGTCAAACACTAGAACACCTGTTTTTCAGAATGTCTAAAAGTCCTGCGGCTGTGTCTCATCAATAAAGAAAAGTTTTCAGCTACCGGGTGTAGTTAAGTGGAACAAAAATACAACCTTCTTCTAAAATTGAAACCTGTGGAACTAGGACCTGCTGGTTTTGCTCTATCCCAATATGACATACAAATGTAGTCTAAGTGGATGACATACCTGGGTTGGGAACTCTGTCTTCCCCCGTCTCTTGGGCACGTGTCGATACTACACCCAGAAAGCACACCTACCTCCAGAGTGCCGCTGAACCCGGAGTCCAAAGGATTTGTACGAACACCACACAACGCCAGGCTACCAGATTTATTTCTGAACTCAGACCAGGTCACTCTTACACTAACAGGCTGCACTAGTTATAAAGTGATGGGGATCTTGATACCCCTTTTCCCGTTCACAGATTACTCCCTTCCACATCCAAAGATTGCCCTTAGACAGTCCTAGGCAGGACTGGCTCCAGCCTCTGAGCCACCGGGGGCCTGCGCCACCGACGATTTTAAACACCCCTCCTTACAGATGATCCTTCCCCGGGTTGAGCAAGAAGACAATGGAGGTAATTTGCTACCGGCAGGAAAGCCAACGGGGGCCTCCTCCCTCAACGCCGGACCGCTTTCTGGCCGCTAAATCTCCCTCCTTGAGCAGCCCCGCCCGGTACGGCATGGCCTGGCCTGGCCCCGGCCGGAGGCCCTGCTGCCATGTGCCGGGGACAATGCGAGTCGGGCGGTCGGGCCCGGCCTGCAGCCGCCGTGACACCAGGCGGGGCTCGGCGGCGGGAAGGGGGCCGGGGGCGCGGGGAGATGGGGCTGAGGGAGCCGCCCCCCCCCCCCCCCCTCCCGCTCCCTCAGCCCCGTCTCCCCGCGCCCCCGGCCCCCTTCCCGCCGCCCTTGCCCCGCTTCCCCCTCACACAGGCCTGCCCCGACCCCGCCGCCCGCCCCGCTGTGTGTCCCCCCCCGCTCCGCCTTCCAGTATCGCGGCGGCCGCAGCCCCGGCCCAGGCCCCGTCGTCTCCCTCACCTCGTTAAGCTGCCTCTCGGCGGCTTCCCGCAACGCCGGATCCATGGTACCCCGCAGGGCCTCGATGATGGTGTTGGGGTCCATGGCGGCGGCGGCGGGGGGAAGAGGAGGAGGCGGAGGGCAGGGGCCGGGGCCGCGCCGCGCCGTACGCACATGGACCCGCCGCCTCGCAGCGGCCGCCGGCGCGAAAGGAAGGGAGAGCGCCAAAGGCCCGGATAGAGCTGCCCCCCGCCGCCGCCAGGGAGCGGCGCCCCTTCCGCCGCCCGCGTCCCGCCTCCGCGCCGCGGGGCGCCACGGGACCTGTAGTCTAAGGGCCGGCCCCAACCGCCGCCGCCGCGCGCCTAACCGCCAAACCGAGGCGGCGGGCGGTGGGCGCGCTTGTAGGGAGGCAGCGCCGCCGCCCCCGCACGCTGAGGGGAGGGGAGGGACGGACGGAGAAGGGTCCGCCGCCTGGTTTCCCCTCTCGGTGTGAGGGTTCGGGGGGGCGGGTTGTGTGCGGGGCAGCCCGGGGAGCGGCGGGGGCCAGTGGAGAGAGCCTGAAGGCGACCTCGGCCTTGCGGTAGGCTCGGGGGGGTTGCTGTGGTGGGGTGCCCGCCTCTGAGGGGAAGGCAGGCACACGGCCTGCCCAGAACTCGTAGGCCGCGTGAAGATTTAAGTAGAATCCGTTGTTTTATCGAAAGTCCCTCGTTTTATCACGTACGCCTTCCCTTTTCAGAGCGGCTCTGATGGCTGGTGAGGAAGGAGGGATGCATGGAGGCATGGGGTTCCTTTAAAAGCGCTTGCTTTATGATGGGCACAGGGCGCAAACGGTTCTTAAGCATTTGGGAAAATCCAGCGTTTTGTTCTGCTAGTTTTCCCCCCAAAAAAAGGAAAAAAAAATCCTCAAAGATGTATCAGAAATTTGTCAGAAAATCAATATAAGCGGAGCTGTCTCATTGGAGGTTGTAGCGAGATGGGGACTGACCTCTTCTCCCTGGTGACAAGTGATAGGACAAGGGGAAACGGGTTCAAGTTATGTCAGGGGAGGTTTAGATTGGATATTAGGAAACATTTTTTCACTGAAAGGGTTATTAAACATTGGAATAGGCTGCCCAGGGAGGTGGTGGATTCACCATCCCTGGAGGTGTTTAAAAAAAGGGTAGATGGGGCACTTAGGGACATGGTTTAGAAGTGGCTTTTGTCAGGGTAGGCTAAAGGTTGGACTTGATGATCTTAAAGGTCCCTTCCAACCTCAGCAATTCTATGATTCGATGATTCCTGGAGGGGTTGACTCAGCCACAAAATCAGGATTGGGCTGCTCGAGTTGGTCCTCTGTAAGTCACTTCTGCAGGCTTTATCCTACGCATTTGGGCACTGAAGTAATTTCACTTACATGAGTAGTCACAACAAAATAAGCAACGCTATTTATAAGTTAGGAGCATAGTGATTTGTAAAATGTAATCATTAGTATACAGAGTCATTCACTATCATGTCTCTGTTTGGAGGATGACATGGGGGATATACTTGGAATTTTGAGTTATATTTGTGGAAGGAGTTTATTGAACACTCAGATATCTAATACAATAAAGAACAGCCCACCCTGGAACAACTCTGAAATGAAGGCACATTACCAAAGAAGCTGCATATCAATCAAACAGTTTCAGGAAATACCACATTAAAATTTGATTCCCTTTACCACCCTACTGTGCTGGTGGCCTTGCAAACGTTTCCCATACATGGACTTAGCGTGGGCCACAGGCCAGTCCCATCACATAGCCTGGATGGAGCCAGCTTGGTTTTGAAGGCCATCCTCTCTCAGTTGGCCACCATCCCAGAGAATGGCCTAAGGCTGGCTAACCAGTACTGTCTCAGCTGGCAAAATCTGCGCTAGTCAGGTTTATCTAGAGTGTCATTTCATACATGAAACAGCTTAACAGACTTGCTTCTGTATATACATTTTCCAATTGAGTAACTTGTCCATGATTGTTGCTGGACTAAAAACTGGATTTCTCAGTTTCTCTTGATACTGTTTTTTTGGTGGGTTTTTTTGGTGGTTTGTTGGTTTTTTTTTTACATGCTAAAACCTATGATTTACACTACACAGGTGGTGTTTTTTTGTTTTATTGCAAGTATGAAAATGAATGCCTCATAAAACTAAATGGCAAAGCAGCAATGAATGGCTGGCTTTCTAAATAAGCCCAGGAGACATATGGACCCAGAAGACCCATGTGGCAATGCAGCATAATTTCAGGACACGATGTCATAGGATGTTCTTCTATAAGTTGCCCAGATCTGCAGTCACACTCCAATTCTAGATGTTGCCCAAAATGTAAAGAAAGATGAAATACTGTAGATTCAATACCATTAAAAAATGCTACAACAAAGTATTTTCCGTGCTTTTGTGTCACAGCAGATGCAAGATGAAATCTCAATGCTCTTTGTATCAAAGGAGTAAGCAATAATGCCTCTAACCAGAGAGAACGCAGAAGCTAAGCTGATCAACAACTTATGAAACAGAATATATCTTCTTTAAAAAGAGAAGTAAGTACTTCAAAGGACAAAGGGCTCATGATGTGCTGGTTATACCTCTTACTCTTTGTCAGATCCACACATGCGAAATGCTGCAAAGAAAAGCACAATGGGGTGCAGACCAAAGCACAATGGGGTGTAAACCATTGTCAGCAGAGGTGCTGTGGCTGGAGAAGCTTATCGCCAGACCTGTTACCATTTGTATACAAAAGTGAGGAGGACAAAAAAAAAATATGCAAAAGAATGTGTAAGCAATTGTCCAGAGTCTGAGTACTCTGAAACAGAAGACATTCTATGTCAAGGAATGTTTGCATTCATGAGGATGTTTGCATTCACATCTTTGCTTGCTCAGAAGTAGTAACAACTAACCTGACAGCAGGATTAACTGCATAAATGATTCACAGAAATTAATAAATGCAAGATTCAGTCAAGATGGACGTTTCATGCAGACTGCACACGAGCTTTAAGAAGAAACATCCATAAGGTTTAAAAAGAATTTATCACAAATCTGAACAATTTGTTGATGGATTCCATTTGCCACAGGTGGTTCAGTGTTGAAGAGGGAGATGAAATAGTAAAGATCAAAGAAAGCAGACATACTAGCAGTACACCGCAGTACAAGGGACTGGTGAGCTGTGGCATCTTGAACACTGAAATTTTGTCAGGATTAAATAAATGTACCTGCTTCTGTCAGATACTTTCTTTCAACAGTATTAGCAGGACAAAAGAGACTTTAAGCCTAGCCATTGCAGCACAGCAATTGGCAAGGACTTGTGCCAAAGCTGTTTAGCAAATAAAAGAGGGGGAAAATATCCTACCAAAGCATAAATAAGTATCTTGCTAGATGCAAGAGATGAGTTGATATAACAATTTAATTTTTAAGCCAAATTTCAAATCACGAGAGTTAACGTTGGAGAGAAATGTGTCCCTTAGCCAGAAAAGCCTCATCAAATTCTTGGTCTCAGAACAGAAAAAAGTGTGTATGTGCTGCAGAGATTAGCTGCCCGATAATGTTCTCTGTTGTGCATGAACTGTTCTAGACAACCTCAGGCCACTGTGGGAGAACTGAGCTTCTCAAATTATCTCATAAAAGGCAGATGTGGTATTGTGCAGGCCTCAAACATTGGATACAAATCAGTCGCAATTACTCCCGAAGATAAAAAACATACTCTCCTAGACTGTCTTGGGTTTAGCAGTCATGTGTATTTTCCCTGGAAAGTTGGAACAATAACAAAGACAGTATTTGTCAGCTTTAATAAAGCAGTATACTCCCTTGGAGCTGACTGCAGAGCACTGCTTAGCATGTATGCCTTTCTGGGGTACCATTCTCTTTACAGTAAATGAAAAGCTAGAAGCCAGAAATTGCCTGTAAGGGGAGCACAGCTATCAAGATCTTTCTTGAGCCTTGTCAGGTTTGGGTGCTTTCACCACATCTCTCCAAAAAATTTTGCAGAAATTTTTACGCCATCTACATATTCCCAAAAAGTTAGTAACTGATAAATGCTGCTATCAGCTGTTCTGTGCCGGAACATATTTGACAGCAGCCAAATTGACTCCAGCTATGTGAAGGCAGTGTATTCCTGCATCAGCTGCATTCAAAGTATCAACCCAGGATTTGGAAAAAAATACTTGCCTGTGAAGGTACCTGCCAATCCTACAAATTCAAAGGGAGTTTGGACATGGAGTGAGTGGATGAATCACCAACACCCAAAGCTATTCTGGAGCTACTTGTGCTAAATCAGAGAGGGCAATAGGAAGGGAAAAGGATGCACAGAAATATTGTGCCAATATGCAAAGTTTGCAAATAACTATTTAGATTAGTCTTAAAAGAAAAAGCTCAAATAGGATTCAGGTATGAAGCCATAAAACTAAACTGATGATAGTCAACATGATCTGGTGCAAAATCATGAAACAAAGGTGATTGTTTTAGGAGTTCTCTTGTTTGACTGGGAAAATGGTACAGTATAAATAGATTTCTTTGCTTTAAAATATCATAGTAGGCTATAAACCTGAGCACACATTGAAGGGATTGAGAACTGGCTAAATTACAGTTCTTGATAAAAAGTTGATAAAAGCGTTTATTTAAGGGACTGGTTTCTGTTGGATTTCTGCTGATACCACTGGCTAACTGTTTGCTATTTGATACTGTAAGCAGTTTTGAAATAAATATAAAAATCGCTGTAGATCACTGTGAGGATGACATAAGATTAGCAAAACAATCCTATATGGATGGGACAAGCTGGTGACCTGAACAACAAGCAGAAATGCATTTCAGTGCAGCCAAATGTAAAGCTAGACATTTAAGAACGGAAAAGTGCAGGCAGGTTTCTGTAGACTGCAGGGACACCGTGGGCATGCAGGCTGACATGAGCTCCCAGCAGGACGGGGTGGCAAAAGACTTAGCACAATCTTCGAGTTGAAAACAGAGATGTGAAAAGGGGGTGTGGGGAAGTCATTTGTCTCTTCCTCTGGTGCTGGAGGGACAGATGCTACACTGCCAGAAAATAGCTCTAGCATTTATGGTTTTTTAAGTATTTACAAACAGGATTGTATAAAATAGCCACAATAATTATTTGAAGAGTTTATTCTCTTCATCTGTGTGAGACCTATTTGAAATGTCCAACTTAGGTTTAAGACAAAAGTTGTGAGGAGTCTTGATTACTGTATGTCACTACTATAATGATGAGATAAAGCATAAATTTAGCGGGCAGCGTAAGGGAGGTTCCTTACAGAGTCCCTGCTCTGAGGCTGGCTCCAGCTGGGAGAGCAGGATGCCACAGCGTGCCCATCCTGTGGTTGCACAGCTCCCCTTAATCCCCCCCAGGCAGCTGGGAGTTGCCTTCACTTCTCCGGTAAACTTTGCTGAAATTTTGTTCAGGATGGATGTAAAGAAGCTGCTAAGGTCCTTTATATAGCCATGAGCTCAATAGTCGCTCCACCCCACCAAAAAAAAGCACAAGTCACCCCCACCCCCTCCAGCCAGATGGCAGGGCTTGAGCAGATGCTAAACCCCATATTCAACCAGGTTTCCCAGGGGACAGAGGCTGAAAACAAGATTCGGCCATTAGCTGGTGGGAGCATATGCAAGTGGAACAGCAGGAGTAGAAATGCTGAGAGGAAGCAGTAAAGAAACCATCTCTGTACTACAGCCAGTGATATTAAGGTCCTGAGTAAATGCCAAGGAGATAGAGCTTTTATAGAGCTTTTAGACCAATGGCTTATTTAAAAAAAAAAACACAAAAAAACCCACCTTGAGCAGTGTGAAAAAAAAGAAAAAGCTCCCGTGCATGGTAATTCTGAGTTCAGAAGAACTTGTGATTTTTTGTAAAATAAACATCTCTTCAAAGGTACGGGACTCCCTCATCAATTCTTACTTTTAGCAGTTAACGCTGGCAGCAAGCTGAGAAAAAAGGGTGACAGTATCTCCTCAAGAAGAAATTACTGGGTACTGAAAAGCTCTTTAGTGAAGAAAGATGTAACAGGACCAAATATCTAACAGATGAAACTGAAGAATCACTGAAACAAATTCCCAGTGGCTGTAGTGAGTGCTCTATTTCTCAATGTCTTCTGACTGAGACTGGATGCTGTTCTGGAAGGTATGTTTTAGTAAAAACACAAGCTGTGCTTCAGTCAAACCAACAAGATTAGGGCTTTAATAAAAAATATGTGCATAAAACTTGAATTGCTGGTACTATACAGGATGTTGGACAAGATGATGTGATCATAAACTGCACAATGGTTTGGGTTCTGCTGTTTGCTTTCAAGTCAGATGTATCTGCTCCTGAAGGCTGTTCCCACAATGTGGAAGTCCAACTAATCCAGCCCAGAACCTGCATCAGGTTCCGTGAGATGCAGCGGAGCAAGAGTGTCTGTGGCTACAGCAGTCTTGTCTCCTCCTACCTCATGCACTGTTTTTCCAGCCTGTATACTTGTATTTGCAGATGCATCTATGCTTTTAGCTTTCCCTTATCACAATACGGAGTCCTCTCCAGCTCTGTAACTCTACCCCCTGCCAAACTGTGCAAAAAATATACTTCACGCAGGGAAAATGAAACAGAAAAAGACAGTTTCAAATTAGCCTCAGTGGCACATAGACACAATCAATGTCGGACACTAGAAAATGGTGAGTTCTGTGTGCAAAAACATTGTATTCATGGCCCTTAGGGAAAGGAAAACGCCAAACTTATAAAGCCGCAGAACGGTGGATCTGCGACACCCTGGAGAGCCAAGCAGGAGACAGTAACCAGTACTTGCGGCACTAAGATGGCACTAAGAGTTTATGCGCTTTTCATGTTTTTAATTCAGTTGCACAACCACATAAGTTAAAAAATGCATTGATGAGAATCTGTTGTGTTATTGTGAAATGAAAACTCATGCTGAAGATCACAGAATTGCTGCAAGTGAATACAGCATGTCAGCAGCATATCCAAGACAGCATGTCTTCAGAATAATGACTGTTACCACTGTGTTCTCCAAGAATGTTTTCTCTTTACATGCATTATGGGCATGGGTTTATTTTATTTTTGCAAGAAAACAAGTATGTCCTTTCCTTACCATTCCTTAAGTAGGACCCCAAGGGCATCTTATTTTTTATGATTGTTCCTAAAATGGCCACCTGTGGATCAAATGTAATGCATACTTTAAATATTGAGGAAGCAAATTTATAGAAAATCTAAGTATAAGGGATGTGCATCTATGATTTATTAGTGTTCGAGTGGATGCTTATTTTTAAACACAAGCTTTCTAATGCAGTTTTTACAGGCAAGACACAGCAATAAACTGAAACTGTTCAGAAATAGCTGTGAAAATGTTCAAGCTGGGGACCAAGCAAAAATTTCTGAAACTTCATAGGAGTAAAAACGCTATTTAAGCTATAACTTTAGCCGTATTATTAAATATGTGTTCAAGTGAGGCTATGCAAGGCTTATGTAAGCTATATGTACATTTATCGAAGTATAATATTTCTTTCTGTTTAATAAGACAGAGAGTTCAAGTTAGTTCTGTTTAGAATAATTTTAGTCTTTATAATCATATCCTGATTCCATTTAAATTGATTAAATAACAATGAGTACAGTAGGACAGGACTAGGGTTTTATTATATTAAAAATTCACTAGAATAAATTTTCATCACTTAGGAAAAGCTTTTCATTTGCAAGGCACTACATACATGCATTAAGAATTTCAGTAATCTAGTAACATAGTATTCAGTTTATTAACTCATTCCAGTCTGTACAATTCTACGCATTTCTCCCCGTAACACATCTGTGTTTAGAAGGCGTACCAGCGTGGCTCCTCGGCAGCAGATGTAACTGCCTATGAAGCGTTTCTAGAGTCCCGGCAACCAGGAAGGCTGCGAGGCAGACAGGGATGGACAGGGCCGTGGTGAGGAGCCTCTGGTGTGCTCAGGGCTGCCCACACGCTTGGCCATCAATTCCTAATGCTACTGTGAGGTGACACCACAAGGCAGTACGTTGGGAAGCTCGGTTTCCTTCAAACACCTTAATTTGCCTGTGGGTATTTAGACTATGCAGTTTTTAACAGCTGCTAAGCAGCATGGATGTCATCGGTAGCAAGGAGTACGTATATGAGAGAGCAGAATAATATGGAGGCAGCAAAAAGAAAAGAGAGGGAAAGAATGTCAGAGGTGGAAAAAAAGTGAGTGATACAGGGAAAGAAGGTATAAGAAAAGAGGCAGAGGTGAAAGGGATTAAGTTTTATGACTATTGTGCAATATGAATGACATCAAAATACTATGGAAACATTCATCCAAGGAAGAGAAATCAGTAAATATGACTGACCTCTAGTGATGACTGCAGTCTTAATTGCACATTTGGGATTTATTATATATTTATTATAAAAATGAAAACATATTTTGTTTTTGCTGGCATGGTACAATATTCTTTTTTCTTACTTTTCCAGCTTGTCAGACGTCCCTCTGTCCTTTCTAAACTTGAGGAGACAATTATGCATACTGCTAAGTCAATATAATGAATAATAGTTTATCTTTAAATAAAAGACTAAATTGAACCTTTTAAAGCTTTCCTGTTTAATTTTCATAAATAGCAAGTTCAAGATGACAGTAGTCCAATGCCAAACATACCCTTAAAATCCATTCTATGCCAAAATTTCAAGATTAAAATTTATGCCAGACAAGTAGGTATATTCTCTCTATTCCCTTCCCCATTTGATATGTAAACATTTTTTCTTTTAGAAAAGTAAAGTAAATGGAGAGTACAGTTACCACATTTCTGTGTGATACAGGGGAAGCAGGTAGATAGAAAAGAAGCCTTTTATGCAGGAAAAATGTAAAACCACTTCTGTTCCTTTATGGAATATAGAGCTGAAATAATCAGAACTGTGTTAAAAGCAGAGGCCCCACCCAGGGCAGCTGACGGATCGGACCTACGTGGCCAGGTCTGTTTCTTTGGGTCTTACTGCAAAGGAAGGGGACTGCGTGTTGCTTGGTGAACTCTCTGTCTGCCTGAGAGGAAGCATAATAAAGGCATCAAAGAAATACCCAGAGGCAGGCAGGGAATTGCTTACAGCTGACTGGGAGAAAATCTAAGATTAGATACAGAGTTTATGAGCAGAAAATAAGCTGGAAAGTTTACTTATGAGTACTGAAAGAAACATATGACCCCTTTCTGTTCGATTCCTGCTATGCTAATTGAAGCACAACTTTTCATACGTATTTTCTAAATAAACAGGATTTCATAAAGGTACCTTAACTCCTTCACCAAATTACTTTTCTATTAGTAATAGCTCTATCAATCATAAACCTTAGTTAGCTGCTTATGTTAAGAGAGTCAAAAATAACAAAATTAGAGCTGAAAAGCGTAGAGATCTGTATTTCATAGATACAGATAAATATCAGAATTTCAGTGTATTAAAAATAGATTTTTTGTTATAAGACCACATTCTTTTAATTTTCTTCTTTTACTTACATTTTAGATGTTATCTGATTAGCACTTTTATTAGGTGTCTCATACTGTTTATTCTTTGCAAGTTTTTACAACTCAGTATTGCTGTCCAAATGGGATGAGTATGTTTTCTATTGGGTTATATTGTTTTAAATACGAGCGTTTTCTTATTTAACAAAAGGGGTTATAATGCTGAGGAACGGTAAACATAAGACCCATTCTGACCTGTATGTAAACTGCTAAAGAAATACAGATATTAAAATAAGTGATGAAATTGTTATTATTCAACATTACACACTACTTGTGAGCACACGTGTGGGTTTCGTGATGACCGTTGGTGCACCACTATTTCTGTGCACCACTATTTCTGTGGAATAAGAGGTGGGTGAGCTGGGGTGTGTACGTGCTGGGTATCTGCCTGGGACATAAAAGCATAGAGGACACATAGCTTTATCTTAGCTTCTGCATGAGCAGCAGCCCAGAGGTATTAAGGTTATCTTTGACTGAGGCTAGCTGAGTTAGTACAGAGCTGGCCCAGACACTCATACTCCTGTGGCTCCCAGGCTCTTGGTAGCCAACAGCTACATTAAAATTAGCTCCGTTAGCCTGGCCTGTGGGATAAACACACCTCACGATTGCTGCATGCTAATTCCAGTAGCTGCAACAGCAAAGCAGGGAATGTGTATGGAAACACAAGAATCATATCGCCAAGGCCCATGTCTTTGGCTGAACAGGACTCTCTGACTTTTCCATGTGTTTTGTGAAGTAACAAAGTGGAAAACACTTGCCCCTCATTTCACCTTTTGAAGGCACTTCAGTGATGCATGCAGGGCAACATCGTGTTCTCAGGGTAACAAAGAGCTGCGTCAGCTTCCTCCCTGTGTGCTTCTTGAACACGTTGGTTCCTGCTTGCCAGCGTTCTGCTGTTCTACTCCTGGCCTTTCCTGAGCAGGATTCCTCGCTTCAGCATGTGAAATGAATTTTCATTCATGTTTCTGCTGGATTGACAAGATAAAAAAATGAATTGCTACAGTTAAATCAAGCTGAAAGTTTAGTAAAGTATTTGCATGAAATTGTATCACCAGTACAGCAAGTAGTTCCGCATAGAAAAGCAAACATGCTGGTTCAGCTACAATAAGGATTTCTACTGAATAATGGGATACCAGCTTTTTTTAGTTCTTATAAAACCATTTACCAGTCTTCCTGTGGATTCCTTTTATTTTTTCTGTACTAGCCTTGCCTATTCAGAAATTATTACATCATATTAATTAATAATGTTTTATACAAGAATCTGACGTTTCTTTTCTGCAGTCATTGGCTGTAGCCTATTTTGTTGCAAGAAGCAAGCCAAAAGCTGATCCTGTAATCTGTCCACAGGCAAAAAGGAACTAGTGTTGCGTGCAGTAGAAAAAGTATGTGAATTTGCTTATCACAGATATTTGTAGATCTGCATTTCTGCATTCAGCGAAGCTGTTCCACAGGAAACTTGTCTAGAACTAGGAACATAATGTTGAAGATTGAAATGAACAGTTTTTCTTCATAGAACTGCCTTAGATGAAAACAGTCTACACTTATCACACCATCCCCATTTAATCTCTAATCCTGATTAACAACTGACTCCGTGATGCTCATTTATTACGATAGTAAGTGCTATCAGTCATATTATAGCTTTTTCCATTAATTTAATAATTTCCCATAGGAATACACATACAGCAATTAATTTCTCAGAATGTTGGCAGCTTTTCTAAAATGTTTCAATTAAACACGTTCTGACCCCTTTGATGTTGCTCTGAATTTTAATTATCTTCCATTGCAGAATACTGGTTTAATGATGACCTGAATACATTTCTTAAAAACTAACTGCGTGTGTGGTTGCATATAGCAAGGGTGAAAGGTTTGTTCTTTGTGGATTGGTTATCGTCCCACTCATTATGAATTATGGCTAGTTTCTGGAAAAACTTAGACCTTAAAGGCCAGATCAGGAGAAATATTGGGTGCTCTCACTGCAGACATTTTTTATGTCACAGAAAAAGGAAAACAGAAGAAAATCTGGCATGACATTTGCACATATTCTGATTAGACCATGCATTCTTAAATTGTGAATTGTGAAACACAGTTACAGGAAAAAAACCCATCCTATTAACTTTTCCCCTCCTTATCTCAAATGCAATTCATCAATTTATCTGAAGGTTGCAGGGACTCCTTACAATATGGGAAACACTTAGAAGTTCTAAACTACTTCACCAGAAGTTTTGCTTTTTTGTGGAAAAGGTAATACTGCCTTTTCCTGCTTTTCCTTTTTTCTTATCCTTCTTTCTTCTACAATGTGTTTTACACTCCCATATTACCTGAACACACCTTCCCCATCAGAATTGTTGTTCCACATATTCTTCCTGAATCATGTGTCTAACCACCATGTCATTTTTTTCCAAATCTTTGCCTGTCTGGTCTCCACTTCCAAAGATCCCTGATTTTTCCTCTCTTCCTCCTCTAAGATAGAAGAAATTTCCAATCAAAGTAGAAACTCTGACCTTTCTCTTCAGATCTTCAGAGACACTTCAGCAACACCTGGAAATAAAGCAAAGGATCAACCAATGAGCCAACAGTTCACTGATGACTGTAAATAACTGCTGGTCAGGCTATTTAAATCTGAAAATTACTAATTCTGAAAAGTAAGGTGCATTTAATTTTTAAAATCTTCATTCAGGTTTCCAGTGCAAATTGGGAAAAACTGCAGAAATGAACCTTCAGCTACCTGACCATACTGTTCTCCTGCAGTATTTCTGTACAGCAGGTGCTTTCTGACAGACACTGAGATCACCCGCGTTCTCTCAGGAGCAGGGGCACTGCCTCTAGTTTCAGCCATTTTTGATCACTCTGTATGTTGTGCATCAATGCTGTGAGAAATGGCCCGTTGTGAGCAGGAGGAAAAGCCTCTGCATTTGTATGACTGTGTGATGAACTACATATTCTCTTCCCTTCTTACTCCACACAGGTACATGCTTACTTTCCAGGTTAATGTCTCTGCAACGATCCTCTTCAGCAATGAAAACAACTCTCTCTCCGAGCAGGAGCAGTGAATGGCTTTGATCATCCAACGTGCTATGACTTGTGGGTACAGTGGTGATGACAATAGATTCAGGAGCAACACTACAGCAGCAGATCTTCAAGCTGATGGTTTCATGAGGGTTGCAAGATGGATGAGTAAGCTACTGCCCCTGTCACCCATAGCACGACCCAGAATGGCGTGTAAGGCCTTGTGTCACATAGAACAGGCTGCTTCTGCCATCAGACCAGAACCGTGTTCCCCCTGTGTGATATAACATTGTTTACCAAGTTATGTAGGTAAGAGAGAAATGTATTCCCAGAACGTAAAACCCTGGGAACATAGTGTCATATGACACAGGGCTACATTGAGACATTCTGAGCCTGAATTTCAGAGAAGCTGAGGTCAGAAGTCAGATCCTCAGCATTTTTTAAAAGCTCTCCTCTTTTTAATTTCTCCTTTGCCAGGCGTGCTTACCATAATCTGGGTGCCATTGCTTAAGGTCATTCTGTTATTTAGGTAATTAATGAGAAGACATGCAAATCTTTCCTAACACTGAGGCAAATGTTAATTTTATGCTTTATTGGTTTACTTTTCAAAACTATGTGCCTGTACTCCTGATTTTCTCCTTCTGTTCCAAGCCAAATGCGTTTATCACTTAACACCAAAGGATGATTAAAACTGCACTCAGAGCACAACGTGGAAGATGATCGCTAATAATTTAACCATTTGACTCTGCAATGCCATTAGGCAATTGGCTGTTGACATGCCCTTTCTGCTGGTAACCCCAGTTCAGGTAACCAAGTGGCATGTTGTTTAAAGACCGCATTCTAAGAGAGCTGTAGAATAAATGAGGAAGCTGAACTGGTTTCTCTTCAGATCTCAACAAGTTCTCATTTTTCATCTTTCACAGTGTTTACTCTCTGCTTTGTATCTTACTATTTTCATTTCTTTTTTTAATAAACACATTTTCTGCTCTAGCTTCTTTCTTAGCATTAGGGGACAGAGCTTGGACTTCAATTCAGGGCAAATTAGAGTAAAATGAAGCTTGCTTTATGATAGTGTAATCTGCTTAGCCTACTTACAGTGAGAAAGCAAAATGCAGAAAGGACATGTCAATAGATAGTTACAATTATCTGACTCTTTGTCTACCTTTTAAGAACATGGCAGTAAAAGGAGACACTCAGGTCCTGGTGAGTTCCAGCGGGTGGTTCCACTTGGGCCTTTGTGAGGACAGTGGAAAAAGCAGCTTAAAAACACCTGACTGTACTCTGCAGCATTAATTTCTGTCATTACTCCAGCAGTTTAGACACTGTCAAAGCTACACACCCCAGTATGTGCTCAATACTGGGAGGTGTCCTGAAGCTGGCTGTCCAGACTAATGATCTTTGTGTGTTACCTTCACATGAACCCCAGGCTTTCCAGATAAGGCATGTTTTGGGCCTGTATGGCTGGGCAGTGCAATGCGGTTACATCAGGATTGGTGACCTGGCCCACAGAAAGGTGACAGTAAATGATGGGTTTAGACTGGAGAGAACAAGCCACAGACTCGGGCTGTTTAAATGGGCACTGGAAATCTCCACTTTTGACTTTTTTTTTCTGCCAATACATCATTCCTTTTGAACAACTCTGTGGCCGTACAGTGAGGCAGTTCAGGACTAGTCCAACAAAGAATAAACCAGCAAAAAGAAACACAGACTATTATTTAGTGAGATCAAAGGTCCCTGCTCAGGTTCACTATTCACCCCCTCCCTCTTATGTGCCCAAGAACAAGAATCAAAAGACAGAAGCTTCTGCCAACACCCCAATATATATATCCTAAGCCTCAGTTTAACTGAGCTGAAACTCCCAATTGCACATTTCTGGAAGCAGAATCTGTAAAAACAGTCTGAAAAAATCAGTAATGGCATTTAAAGAGAAATTAAAATGAGTCTTTGATCAGATTAAAGACAGTGTTTTTACCATGGAGTAACTTAGATTTGGGAACTTTTGCCCTGCATACAGCTATGTCCAGCTACCTTATTGCTATAAATAAGAAGGAATCCTTGAAGGCACATATCCCTCCTTAGACGCAGTATCTGAATTTTCAGGTATGTCAGTATAAACTCAGATGCAGACAGGATATAAATTCAATCATTACATTTGATCCTAACCTAGTATTAAATATGAATCGCAACTAATGGGTGTATTCCCGAATAAGGGCATATACATTCTCTAGTTATCACAAGTAATAAATGCCAGATTATAAATACCTCACCTGCGGACAAGCGCTGCATGGCTGAAGTCTTGCACAGCTGTTTTTGAGTCAAGCAAGGACTCGCCTTGCAGCTCCACATACTGACTCTCCTCTTGCGCTGCCTCCCTTTTCTCTGCCCACGATTTGGATATGGCTCATGTTGCCCCCCCACTACAGCGCTGTGCTCCATTATGTGTGGGTTGTGCCCTGGTTCACAGGTGTCTGCAGAGAACTTTGAAGAAGGAGACATGGAGCACGAATAAGGTGCCAGGAAGATTTTCTCGCTTTGGAAATATTTGTATTTCCCTTGCTACCTATCTTAAAAAGCTGACACTGGCTGAACTCTTTAACATATTTTCTGCCTGAGCCCGTTCCCAGAACTGAGATGCTGTAGGCTAGACTAAGGGTTGGGATGAGGTAATTGACAGAGTGAGGTGGAGCTGTTCAGCCTCTTCCTGTTACAAACAGTAAGCTAGTTATTTCTGTCAGGAGGACACTTGAGATTCCCTGCACTGTGATGACAATTCCCTCTTTTCCTGGTGTTTTTAATAAGAGCTTTGACTTCTTAGAGAAAGTTCTTTCCGAGTCTGGAAAAAAAAAACAAAAAGAATGAGAAGTAAGGCCTCTGAAAGTTGGTACTACATTTAAGGAACCTGACAGAGCTTCACGACCCTTAGTTGGGATGGCATAAGCTTATTACAGGGTATGTTTCACCCTTAATTTGCAGCAAGACAAAATAACCTTTAATTCCTGTCTTCTTGCATTCAAATATAGGATATGAGCAGACTAACCAGAAAAGTTTCTTTCCCCATTTCATGCACACCACTGGCACATGCAATAGAAAAAAAATGTAGCTGGCTGTTTAAGGTGATCTATGAACTATTAATTATGAACAAGAGCTACATCAGAACTGAGAATGCAGCTTGTATTTTTACCTCTTGGGATAGAAACATCATAGCTATCTATTTTACTGTGTTTCTAATTAAGCAGTAATGAAAACAGGTACATACTATTAAAAATGTGCATTTTGTACATTTGTACATAAATCTGTGTACAGCATGCTATATGTACATATGCACAGTATATACATACCGTATGCACACATGTACAGTATGTACATAAAATGTACAATTGTACATAAAATTGACAATAGGAGTTAAAAGACATACCTTCTAATAAAAAAAATATAAGGAGAGAAACTAATCTGAACATTTATGATTCTGGAGTTCAGATTCAACTCATTTTAATGCTTACAAGTTTTGCTCTCGCTTGGTGTTTAATTCAGTTTTCAGCTTCTGTCCTTGAGCACCGACTTTTATAAAGTCTCTCATTACCTCTCCTTCTGGCCCCAAGATATTTCTAATCCTTCATTCACACAAACAGAGATATACAGCTACAAGTATGTGCTTATTTCTATTTATCTCACTTCTTGATGACATTTTTCTGTTCATTTTAATCAGTGCATTCCATCCTAACTTGTACTCTGTGCAGATGCTAATTCACTAGTTATATCCTCAAACTCTTTATCATAACTAATGAAAATATGAAGTATGAGCTCATCAAAACACATCGGGGGCACGGGCAAGAGCAGGCACTCTGAACCTGGTAGATTGTCCAGCTAATGTTACAGCTGGGCTCTCCTGGGAATGGTCTCAGGCAGGGAGGTCATCTCTGGCGTCACCTGCCTTTCAGGTTTTTACTTCTTTTTTGCAAGCCACTGCCTCTCTTGAGATGCCAGCAAAGTACCTTCCTGTTCTGTGTAGAGCAAAATTAGCTCCTTTATTGTGAAGTTTAAACTGTTAGTTGGAATAGAGTAATTTCTTGCCATATTTACACATAATAAAAATGTTAAAACAATGCAGTTTCCTTTGTGGTGGTCAGAAAGAAGACAGTAATAGGGGAAAGCAGGAGAAAAGGGTTCTAAATCTGCACTTCTCCTCAAGAAATTACACCTACAATTTACTTGTTAATGCTCTCGTTTTTGATAATTTTCAGCTAGAAGCTCTCAGGAGTAGGATCACTCTCAGTCTCTCTTCCTCCTTCCTCTTGCCAACAATTAGCATGACTCAGTCTACAAAGCATTGGCAGTATTAATGACTCAGCCATGTGACACGTGCTCCATCAGTCCATCTAGGCATTATTTAAAAAAGAAGCAAATACATTTTTTTTGTGCTTTGGGAAGACATCTTTCAGTTGTATAAAAATAAAATGTTCCATCCAACCACCCACAGAAGGAAGTGACTTCACAAAGCTGACCACTTAGCTGCCGCCCTAGTAATTGTCAATATATTTTGTTTCTTTCCAGCAGGTCAAAAAAGTATTTTTCCTTTTGGTTCACATACAACTTGAAAGAACTCATATTCTGAGTTTAAGGTATATTTTTGAAAACCTGACTCATATAAAGCTTGTGGCTACTTGCCTCATTCAGTCTATAGCCTTTAAGTACAGAACGCTGTTCCCACTGGCAAAGCCACTGAGCAAACTCCAACTGGAAACCACAGCACTTCTGTCATTCTTTCTCTCCTGAATGAAGTACTGTGCAGCACGTGTTCCGTATCAGGAAGAGCTTAGAAAGACACTCCAAAAACAGAGGAGATTCTATGTTGTTTATGAAGTTATACATCAGATATAGGGGATACATTATCCATTTAGAGAGTAAATCTATTTTCAGTCCACAGCTATCATTCTCAGTACGCTGTGGAGCGAAGCTGCTTCCAGCAGTGCTGATCTTAACCATGTTTTGAAAGTTTCCATGATCACTCACGGAGTTCCAGTTACCAAAACTCTTTCTCCTCTAAACACATAAGGGATGTGGCTTATGGTGGTATTTTCCATTCTTTGCTTTCTTTCCAGTAAATGAATCTAATTTAATGTTTTCAAGAGAGGTTCTTGCGTTATTTTATTCACAGAGTGAGTCTTAAGGAACATTCCCCAGACATGTCCCTTTTTTTTTTCTTGAGTGAATGCAGAGGTTCTGCTTATATCTGTTAGGTGTAGACATCTTTGGAGGTGACTATTTAAATTGTCAGCAGATACTAAACACCACTGACAGTTTCAAAGTTTAGTAAAATAGCCAATACATTCACAACAGCATTATCCCCCCCGAGGGGAACCAAGAACAGCATAAAACAGTCTAAAAGTCTTCTGATAGTCTAGTCTAACAAATATCACTTACGCAGTATATTTCAACTTCAAAGTGATCTAGTTAATGAATCCTTAAATTTCACTCTGGCAGAAATTCAGAAAGCTCCATAACACTGAGTTGATTAGAGTTATCTTTTCTATTTTTAATGAGATATATACTAACACAGGGAGCTTACTGCAGAATCAGCGTCCTGGGAACAATCTGCCGGCCAGGCGCTTGTACTAACAGAATGCGAAACATGGAGCAAGTTTGTTTTGTTGTAATTGTCTGTTGTACATCTTACAGTGGGAACTGTGGAGAATTTAGCAAGAGTCAGACATCAGCCTAACCTGTGTTGTCAAGTTACGTGCATTGGGGTAACACAGAGAGGCTACACAATGCAAAGCAGGTTAATTTGAAGTCAGACATTCACTGAAGCAGGCTCTGCCTGACCCCTTGGCTCTGAGTGATTAGTGAACAACAAACGTACCAAACTGTGATTCATTCCTCACTGTACAAACCACTACACCAAAGTAAGAGATAGCCCTTCCAACACTTAACATCTACTCTGCACCTTTTGAATTGTGGTGCATACTTTATTTACATCTTTCAGTATGCGCTTTTCCTCCTCGGTTTCAGGATTATTTGGTAAATGTTCTTCTGTGTGATAATCTGATTTATAACTTTGCTTCCAACATTCTTCAGTTTAGTATCTATTTGATGTTTTGTCAGAGTTATCCAGACAAGAAAGAAGTCCCACTATTTGAATCGTTTTACCTGGAGTACCAGAAACAATGGGATAATCAAAGAGAGATGACAAACATGATATGCATTTACAATAGGTGAAAAAAAAAATGCTATCTGGTACGGTGTCAGCAATTCCCATCTTGCTAGTATGTACAATTTTCTACTGAAAGGGTTTGAAAAAACAAAGGATTCTGTCATCTGGCACCAGTGCCCACAGCAACAAGTTCATAGACCTGACTGACTCCTCACAGCACTAGCATTTCTGAAATACAATTAAAAATATTATAATAGTGAATTACATGGTTTAATAATTTGAAATTATCCGATTCTAAACATAAGAAATTCCAAGCAAATTAAAGCTTCATGTAGAATCTGCTCACGAGTCGAAGCTTTATTTGGAATCTGATCATAATTTATAGTTTGGATTATTTCCTCCCACTGGATTTGGCAGGGACTGTATTTGTGTAATAGCATATTAGACTATTTAGATCTTAAATGAATCATCAACTTCCTGTAGACACTTACACTGTAACACAAGTGTTTTTTGTGCAGTGTAGCAATAAAGCAAAAGCTTTTAAGCCTGTTGTGTGCTGAACTGCATCTTCCTCACTGTTTTATAAAGATCTATGATCTCAGGAAATACAAGCTCTAAAATTCTACTGCTATAAAATTACTTATCTGTTATATCCTGTACAAGCAATTTTATACCATGACTAAACACGCATTTAAAGTTAGTTGCAGCCAGAGTATTCAGATAAACGAGGCTGAAGTTAAATCTTAGAAACAGTGCCCAGCTCTCTCATGAGACCTTCCTTTCTAGCAAAAAGACCCTGAGGAAGGGCTAAAGATTTTTTAGTAGATACAGCTGGAAAAGGGGAGAGAGGGTGACACACTATCTCCCTCAGCCAACAAGCAGGCCCAAAAGCTTATGCAATGCATGTTGTCTGCACAGTTTCAGAGTGTTCTCTCTGGAGAATACTTCACTGAAATACTTCTTGCAGGCGGGGAGAGTTGAAAGGTTAAGGGGTGTCTCATTGCTAAAAGACTGCATGAGGAAATAGGTGCTTCGAGGTCAGATTCGGCTTGAATGCCAAGGAATCTGTGAACATTGGGACATGACGCACTAGCTTTTCTGAGGGATTTCAAACCTTACTGACAGGAAGGGACATGAAGAAAATCTTGTGAAAGCTAAAAAGAGTTTTCTTCCTTCCCAGGAAAGAGCAATCCGGCTCACCAGAAACAGCACAGTGAAGCTTTCTTCTCGAGAGGCACAAACCGGCTCCAAACACCTAAAAACCTAACCGTAAAAACCAAATGAGGTTTTCCCCTTTCCCCCAAAGCCCACTGCCGTTCCATCGCCCCGCCCCAGAGCCGCCCAGCGCGGCCCAACCGTCCCGGCCGCCCGCCGAGGGACTCCCACCTTCCGTTCTCACCCGTAAGGCCGCACCTCACACCGCTACCGAGGTAAAACGGACCCACAAACGGATTTTATCCTGCCCCCCACAGGCACCACCGGCCTTTATTTCCCGGCGGGGACGAGGAGGCCACCACACACGGCGCTGAGAGACACCCTACACCGCATTTACCCCTATTGAGCGTATTACACGCTACCGTATATACCCATACGGCGAGCAGCGCGTGAGTGACGTTCCGCTCCCCGAAAGGAGGCGTTACCGTATTTACCCGCCACTGACGCACCACCACATTTCGGGGCGCCAAGCCCAACACGTGCTCCCGTATATCACGGCGCAGAAGCGCAAAGACTCTCATACAAGCGGCGGCGCATGCGCTGTTGGGCGATGGGGGCGTGGAGCCGTGACCCGGTGGGGTGAGGAGGAGCGGCCGCGGTCCCGCCTTACTTCCCGCCGCTTTCGGTACCGGCGGAGGCCTTGCCCGGGGATCCGGTTTTGCCGGCCGGCCGGTGGGGAAGCATGGCGCAGCGGAGGGCGGCGGAGCGCGGGCCTTGCCACGGGGCGGCGGAGAGCGCCAGGCACCAGCGGCAGCTTCTAGAAGGTGCTGGGGGCGGGGGGGCGGCTGGGGCGGCGGGAGCGCGCGACCTCGCGACCTCGTCCTGCCAACGGCCGACCGTCAATCGCCCGCCCAACCGCCCGCGGGGGCCGGGGACGTTGCCCTCTGCGCCGCGGCGCAGAGGGCAACGTCCCCGGCCCCCGCGGGCGGTTGGGTGGGCGAACGGTCGCCTGAGGGGAGTCGGTGTCTGTGAGGGGGGCGAGGCGGGCTCCCGCCGCGGAGCCTGTCAGCCGCTACCCGCGGCAGGGCCCGGGGGGGTGGGGGCAGATATAGGGCAGCAACCCGCCCCACACGCACGGTAATGAGGGAACACGCGTGTCTGTGTGTGTCTGTGTGTTATTATTCCACTACCTGCGGTGCAAAAAGTGGCAGCGTCAGAAAGTGCTGTCAGAAAGTGTCAGTTTGCTGTATTGTTGTCCGCGAAGTTGTGGGGTGTTTTCTTATTTTTTTTTTTTCCCCCTCTGGAGAAGATGTCATTAACCGTGGGTGAGATACTCGTGTGTAAACTGCTACATGGACGCTGCCTTCGGCCTTAGCAGAGCCAGAGCACACCTGTGGGATCGCGCTGACCTTAAAGCGAGTAAAAATTGCCAGCTTGTCCAGCCAGCTTTGTTTTCAGTCTGTGGGTTTCATCATCCTTTTGCTGTGTTTCACAACAGTGAGGTGGCAGGGCAACCCGCTTGAAGGTTACGCGTTGGCATTGTAGTCATGCCACTGACATCTACGAATGAAAATACAGCCTTGGCCTTTTTTGTGTTCTTCAGGTGAACAAAACTGATGCTCCCTGCAAAGTTGTGCTGGCCTAGCAGTGTCTGAGGAGAGAGAGTGTTTTAATACATCCACGCATACACACCCTAGTGTGGATGCAGAGAGTTCTTAGTGTTTGTTTCTCTGTTTAAAATTCTTTGTGCTTATAGCTGTGTTTGTGCTAATCGGTGTATTCCTTATATATGACCATATTCCTTATATATGGTAAGAATCTAAAGTATGGAAGAGGCCTAAAATGCAATTGTGCCACTTACTGTACTCCCACTACTTCCTTTACACAAGAATTTAAAGGCTAATAAACCCACATAGATATATCCAAGAGAACTCTCTTATATGAGTGTAAAATATGTGTAATTCACAACTGTAATCCTTACATCCCAGGCTGGTGTGTATATTTACATATGTTTTCTCCTGATGAGTGTTTCTCACCTAACTGGCCAGTGGTTGTGCGTGGTGTTCTTTCATAGGAGGGAAAAAAAAAAATAATCTGTGAATGAGCCTGTCCAAAGTTGCATTGTACATACTGAAGATTTAACTTCAAGTTAAATCTCTAGTTAACTAGAGTGGCAGAAGATATCATAGGATGGTTTAGGTTGGTGGGGACCTTAAAGATCATCTAGTTCTGACCCCCCTTCCATGGGCAGGGACACCTCCCACTAGACCAGGTTGCTCAAAGCCAGGCAAAAAGGAAAAAATATTTATGGCTTACTGTGTTTTGCTCTGTTTTTTTCTTTACAAATGTATTTATTAATTGAGGCTTAAATTATTACAGGTCATAGAAGTTGACTTCTATGGGATGTTTGTCAGTGTAAGAACTTCAAATTTGTTTGAAAGCTCTCAGGAAATGCGAGCAATGTGTTGCATATGTTATAGAAGCATTAGTGGGAAGATTATGTCCACAGAGAGCTTACATTAACATTTTCTGAAAGTATAAGTTTGAAATCTGTTGTAAGATGTGAGAATTTTCTTTATGTTATTGTTGTTTTGGTTTGTTTTTTTTTTTAAACTTTTGTTTTTGTTCAATTTCAGGGAAAGCTCAGGCAGAAGGTGGATCAGCTCGGACATCGCTTCTTATTTTAGTGTCTATCTTCTTATCAGCTGCTTTCCTTATGTTCCTGGTATATAAAAATTTCCCACAACTTAGTGAGTAAGTATGTCAGGAAAGATTAATTTATTTGCTTTTCATTCAGTATCAAGTTTTAGAGGAGCCTACATGGGGTTAAGTGATTTTTTTAAACTGACGTAAGTTAATTATAGATATAACCTTATTTTTTTTAAAGGGAATTTGAGTTTATAACCTAGAATGTCAGGATACAAAGCTTATATATTGAAACACGAACTGTTAGGATCTGTCTAAACAGGGTTGTACTTGGCCTAGGGTTTCTGTTGCGCAGTTGAGATATCATGCTTTGAAAAGTTACCCCCTGTCACATTAGCAATGGTAACTTGCTATGTTATTAGCCCTCTGTAGTTAAGAGCCAAGATGTGCTTGGTTAGGGCTAGGTTTATTTTAAAATTTCTTGTGCGCTGATATAACATATAACTGGAGGCTGTCATTGGAAGGGGACATCTTTCTTCCTTCATATCTAAGCTTCATGTTCTCTTTCTCCTTTTTGTTGCATTTAGTGCTCATATTGGGAAGGTAGATAGCTTGACAAGATGGAAGCCTGCTTGCTGACAACTTTCTTTTTTTCTTTTAGTAGTTAATTTTCTGTCTGATTAACTTGCTCAACAAGTTCAGTTTGCAACAGTCCAATCACTAAGTCTGATACAGAGGAGGAGAGGACACTCAACTGTGCTGCCCAGGGTTGCACCAGATTAAGGTGTGACATGAGATTTTGCTCTTAAAGCTTTGTTTGTTTGTGAGGTAAAGCTCTGCTGCTCTTGCTGCACTTCAAATGTTATGACCCTAGTGATGAGGCAGTTACAGTTGGTTTTGGCTGAAATGTGGACTGCTGTTCAGTTGCCAAGGTTTGGTTTGAGTAATTCTTTCTTTTTGATCAGTAGTTGGTAAGAAAAAAAAACAACAAAAACAACTTAGAAATGAAGCAGATTATTGTCATGACATAAAAAAATGATTTCTCCATCTAAAATGGAGAATTTTCTCATGCAGAAAATGCTGTAAATATCAAGTGTTCCTGTGAGAACAGTATCACAACAATAATTGTAGTTTGTTTGCTGAGGTTGTAGTTTAGTGATGTAGTGTGTCTAATTATTTATATATTCAGTAAGTAATTTTACTATACTGTTGGATTATATTTACTACTATTCCTGCTTTTTTTTTTTTTTCCAGAGAAGAAAGAGAATGTATAAAGGTTCCTAGAGATATGGATGATGCAAAGGCCTTGGGAAAAGTCTTGTCCAAATACAAGGACACATATTACGTTCAAGTGTTAGTGGCTTATTTTACCACATATGTTTTGTATCCTTTTCATGATATAAAAGGCAGCTTTGATGTAGTCGTGTTTCTCTGTAAAAGAAATGACAAGTACAAACTTATAAATTCTTGATTATGGATGAAGAAGGCTAACGTTCCTATGTTTGTTTATAAATAGACACAAATATTCCAAAATCTTTGAAATTAAAAACATTTCTTGTGTGTTTCAGTATGCTTTTTGGACCAAAAGAAAGGATTGAGTTGAAGGAAATTGCTGCATGCATGTATAGTAGTAAATGCTGTTGGGATTTCTGTGCAGTTTCATCTTGGCTGTGTCTGTTATGGACAATATTTTTAGCTTTGATACTAGACTTTGTCTCATTTTGGTGTTATGCTGAATTTTTTTATTGCAAACTGAATTACCAGTTAGAAATTACTGTTGATTCTGAAGGAAAGCTGAGACTATTGCACTTTTCTTCCTTGAGACATTCAAAAGCGTCACATAAGGGTAATTTACAGCGTTTTTGAAGGAAAGCGTTTTGAGCCTTTTTTCATTTGTGCAGTGCCCACATTCAAAAAATGGATTTCTATTTCCTTTTAGAGAGAGCTAAACTTCTGAGGTACTTTCTGCCTAGGGAGATACAAAGGCTACCTGTGTTCTGTGTTAACTTCTTTTTCCTGAGTGCTGAATATATTAAGTAATCATTAAACACACTCTTAACTGGAACACTTAACTAAAGGTTAATAACTTTCAAAAGCTGTGTAAGTCTTTTTCATAGTTTAATGCAGGATGCTTTTGTAACTCAGAAAAATTGATGTTGAATGTGCCATTAGCATTTATTCTCTAGCTCATTCTTTTTAAGTGTAGTTCACAAATAATAGATTTATGAAGAAAATTATAATGTTTATATATTAACAAGAAGTAGAACGGAATTGACTGTTTATTGAACTACTATAGTAGCTGAAGTGACGACATTTATTGTCTCAGCAATAGACTGTGATCAGTTGACAAGCACGCTACAGTTATCTTGGAACCTTGACACTTGCTTAGAAAAGCTGTACTGGTTGTAATGGACTTTAATATTAAGGAAGATTATTTGTCATTTTGAAATTTTAGTCAATTCAGCTCAGATAAAATAGTGTGCAAATTTTGTTTCATAAGATTTCTATCCGAAGTGGGCAATACATCATAGTCTCAAGTATGCCTAGTGTCCTGGTTTGAGGTAAAACAGAACCAGTTTTCTGATTTGTAATTTAACTTTTTAGCTGGGCCTCTTCTAACTGACTAAAGTCTGAAATTAACAGCATATTGTTCAGAAACCGTTCACTCTCAGGGCGATAAGACCTGATTATACCAATGAATGGTATGCACAGAGGCTCTTGCTTATACTTATTGCTATAACAACCAAGGTCAGCTAACTTCGTTATTTGCCCCATCGGAGGGTCGGAAGCAGAGAAGCGTAGAGGGGTCCCACGTGCAGGGAGGAGCAGATGGGACAGGTGACCCAAAACTGACCGACAGGGTATTCCATCCCATGTGCATCACCCTCAGTGTAAAAGCTGAGGGATCAAAGGGGCAATGCTGCTCTGGCTCGCTCTTTCTTCAGTGGCCGACATCTGAGGAGGACCCTGTCTGTTTGTCTGCCTTTGATCCTGATCCGAGCATTCCTGACTCTAGTTCTGGAATTCAGCTCCTGTCCGTCACTGACTCCAGTCTGGGACTTTCCCTGTGTCTGCTGGTGACACAACTGTCATCCTGGGAGCTGGATACGGTTTTGTATGCATTGTATGCTTTTTTCCTTTAATTTTTATTATTCTATTATTATTTACTATTTTCTTATTTATTATTATTTTCATTAAAGTAGTTTAGTTCTTTTTCTAAACTCGTGAATCTCCTTGTCTCTTCCTCTCCTCTCTGAGGAGAGAGGGGGGGAGGGCCATCTGTCGTTCTGATTGGCCAGTCTGGCCAAAACCACAGCACCTAGAAAGGCTTAAGCTCAACAGCCTATTCACTTATGCTGTAGAAACTTAATTTTTGCCTTTTTTAAAAATTCTGACTGAAGTTAGTGATCATGTGTCCTAGTTACCTAGTGATTGCACCATGCCTGTTTGTAAGAAGGTAGTAGTTGCCTTCATGCGTGTCAGTCTCATGAAACTTGTAGTAGTTATGGGCTCGGACAGGAGTAGAGAATATCTGAAATCTATGTATTTTTAGTCAACAATATAAAATCAGAAGTATGTGTTTCCTGTAATGCCGCAATAAATCCCCGGTGTCAGTCATAGCACAGATAAAGAGAAAAATGTAGTGCAGCTTTTATTATTTAGTGACTTATTTTTGTACGTGTAATGATGAATCTACCCCTTGTTTCTCTATGCTTGGGCTTGTGCTACTCTGCAAATGTATTTTGAAGTAAAGAGGCTATGCCTATTTATATTTATGCTTTTTCAAATTGTAATGTGTATCCTGAATGCTTAGAAAATTAAGAATTGGGTAGCTTTTTTAAAATGTGTGGGTTTTTTTGGTTTTGGATCCTTAACAAAGATGCATCCAGCTTGCAAACATTTGCTATCCCTGGGTCTATATTTCTCAGTATCCTGTCAGGGTTTCTTTATCCCTTTCCGCTAGCCTTATTCCTTGTTTGTCTGGTAAGTATGGAAAATAGTTTGCAAGGGCATATATTTCTATCTATTTGGAATACAACCAAGCATCTAAATGGTTTCCTGTTTGAAATTATCAGGGTCTGAGTGAAATAGGGGTATCAATCAGTTCTCATTCAGCTCTGTTGTGAGCATGGCATTACCCACAAAATTCACTGTAGCATTGGGTGATGATCCAAAAAACTAAACTGTTTCTCCAAGTTTTCTTAATAATGGAGGCACCTGGGTGTGAATCAGCCAGAGTTTCCTTTACTTTAAATTTGTTTACACTCCACCAGAACATGATTCTAATTTCAGAACGTGATTACTGTGTTTTTGTTATCATACTGCAAAACATATCTGTTTTTAAATGGCTTAAATACCCAAGAAGCTTAATTTAAGGTAAGAAATGTGTGCTATTGGCAAGCTTCAAAAAATGTCATGTGCAAAAGATGCAGTCATAATGAGCCTAAGTACTTAAGAATGAGACAATTGAGTAGGCATGGAGGACCAAGTTGATGAATTTTGAAGTCTGAATCTCTTTAATGCCATTGTGCCCCTTAACTTGCAAAGATTTCATTGTTCAAAATCTTAAAACAAAACTGCAGAAGCACTCAATAGTAACTGATAAGTAATCAACGTTGTCTGCTTTGAATGTTAAGATTGCTCTAAATGCCTTGGGAATAAAGGAACTGTGTTGGGTCAGCAGTATTCTTAGGGAGTGTGTGTATACTGCCAAAGGAGAGCCCTTCAGCCTCAATGGGGGTCTGCATAGAAGCAGGCTTTATCCAGCCAGTGAGCCAGTGTAGTTAATAGGAATATAAGGATAAGATTAATTAGAATTTCTGCTCATTTGTTCTTTCTTTTTTTTTTTTCTTCCCCCCCCAGTGCTCAGGACTTGGAGCTTCATTCTGCTATATGCTTTCATACCTGGTGGGACGTCCTGTTGTATACAGATATTTAACAGAAAAAGCAGTAAAATGGTCAGAACAGGTAAAATTTCTAGAGATGCTGAAACTTATGATAGAAAATGTATGTTGGAATAGCATGGAAAACTAGGGTGTCTTGTGCTCATGTATCTAGTTACAAAGAAAGGATTCTGACTCTTTTCTGACACTATAGTTACTTTCTCTGAGTGTTTTTAAACAGTGGGGAGTATTCCTTGTTTTATGGTTTTCCTGTGAGGAAGCTGTTTTTACTTAGGAAGTGTTTGCAACTGATAACCCCCCTGGTCTAGCTAATGTCAATAGGAAACCTCCAGTTTCAATTGAAAGTAATAGCTCTCTAAGAATTGGAACTAATGAAAGCTAAGTTTATGTCTTTTATAGGGCAAGAAAACCCATAGCTGTATGTCTGATTGCAAAACCTGAATTTGAAGAGGTTATTGTGGTTGGAGCATTTAGAAACTTTCTCTTACAGTATTTGGTAACATTAGTTTCGGCAAGTATTAATACTTGATGATCAATACTTGATGAAGTTAAAGATTTTGCAATACAAAATCATAGTGTGATTAGTATTTTACCTCATGTCTCTTGCTTTGATACTCTGAAATGTTCAAACAGAATTTTTTTGCAAGTATGAAGCATAACTTACTACTGTACCCTGTTCAAGATTTTTGAATCATGTAAAAATATTTTAAACTTGTTCTTCATTAAGTAAGATGTGGAGTTGTCCTGCACAATTGACCTTATTAAATAATATAGTAGTGTTTTGACTCTTGACACAAGTAAATCTTAATATTGCAGTATAATCTTGGGGCTGTTCTTTGAGTGGCAATGGTAGAACTGGGTATGTGATTTAAAATTATGTAATTACACGTGCTGCTCATACTGCACTGTTTCCAGGTTAATTGGACTATACCATGCGTGCATTTTGAGGGCTAAGACATTTTATATGTAGGATTAATCAATGTTTAAATATTCGTCCTTTGCTAAGATTAAAAAAACCTACAGTGCTATTGCTGAACAATAGCAGGGCTACTGACTTCAGTTTTGTAGTTAAAGCTAAAGTTGGGGGGGGAAACCAGGGTTGTGACTGGTGTGAGTTGCTATGCGAGATGTCAGATGAAATTGCAATTAGACCAGGCTTGGTTTCAACTGTTTCGGGCCAAATGACCATGTGTAGGCTTAGGCTTAGTGACGGTCTGCCAGGATCCGACAGAAGTGATGGATGCTTTGCTATCCTTATAACTTGGTTTGAGGTTACAGTTCTTGTTTAAAAAGGATGATGTGCTAAAGCCAGGCTGGAAGGAGAAGAGGCTTTGGTGTAGTACTACTGTAGGGAGCTCGGCCAGACTTGAGAATATAATTAAGGCTGTAAATAAAGTTGGGGCTATTGTGGTTGTTTCTGGGTAACTGTTAATGCTAGATAGGTCTTGCAACTGTGTTGGCAGCAGCCACCTGAGGAACTTCAGAGCCATGACCTGGGTAAGTTTCCAAGTGAGGAATACAGCTGTGTTCCAAGTTTGATCGTGAGTTAGGGCAGAATGGGTTGAGGAACAAACTTCATTGCTAGTTCCTGCAACAGCTTTAGGAATAGGATGACAAACTGGCCATGTTGATTGGGCTGCTGTTAGACAGGCAGAGATTGCTGCGCTAAAGTTAGGGTTAGGCCTGCTGCTGCGATGAGTTACTTGTTTGCTGTTTAAGTTGGCTGATTCAGACACATCATCATCGTGCTCTACCACAGACTGGTATTTCCAGACTAACTTCAGTACTATTTAACAGGTGATTCACTGATGACTCTTCCTTGAGTCACTCATTGTTTAACTGATTTTTATGTTTCCAACTTGTACATTTCTACAAAAGATATGCAAAAAAACTACAAAACCCTAACAAACCTCTAGTAGTAAAATCATTGTGTATTTTCAAGGCACTGAAATGTACTGATTTTTTGTTTTTGTTTTGGCAGGTTGAAAGACACAGAGAACACCTCATTAACTACATAATATTTTTGAGAATAACACCTTTTCTTCCCAATTGGTTTATCAATATAACATCTCCTGTAATTAATGTGCCATTGAAAGTATTTTTCATTGGCACTTTTCTAGGTAAGAATGCTGGCTAATGATCTGCAGTTTGGTGGTAGCCATAAGAAGGGATATGATTTGCTCTCTGCATGCGTTGTTCAGCAGAGATCACCACCTACTGGACAGTTGAAAGACTGCTCAAGAATATTGTTTTGATGTGTGGAGTTTATAGCATCGAAAGATTTTAGTACTCAGGACTATTCTGATATACTGCATCAGAGGTAATGAGCCCAGGCTAATTACTTGCTTAAGGAAACATACATTATATGAACGCTTTATTAGTGACTTTTTGTTCCATAACTTTTGTTCCATTAACTTTTTGTTCTATAAGCTCCTGTTTTGAGCTCAGCATAATTGTGGGAGGATGTATGTGACTTCGATCTGAAGGAGTGTTTCTCCCCTTCTCACTCCATTTTGTTTATTGTAATATAACTTCCTAGGAGTGAATTAATAATTTAACTAAGGTATTGCTGAACACTTTAGCTTTGTAATTGGCATATTTTTGCAAATACTTTTTAATCTGGTTAGGAACAATCCATATTTTTCCTTTACGAACTTAAATAAAGTTCTTAAATAAATAAATCTGTTTGTAGAGAGACAGCTTGAAATCTGCCGAGTCTCTAGAGAGCCGAGATTATTTTCTTAGTCCTCTGTGTTTGAGTTGGTGTTAAAAAATATTAAAAATAGCATAAACCCAGTTCTTATGATAAGAGTTTTTTGTCTTTAAATTTTGTATTTACACCTTCTTTAGAAAAAAAAAAAGCACAAGGTAACAAAGTCTGAAATTTTTGGTGTTAAAAAGTTGGATGACTAATTTATGATACTCACCCTAATAATCTGTTTTTTCTTCCTTTGCCCTCCTACGCTTCTAATTCCCCGCTCCAGGTGTGGCACCACCGTCTTTTGTAGCCATTAAGGCAGGAACAACGCTGTACCAACTTACAACAGCAGGGGAAGCTGTTTCCTGGAACTCTGTTTTTGTTCTCATGATTCTAGCCATCCTCTCCATCCTACCAGCTGTCTTCCAGAAGAAACTGAAACAGAAGTTTGAATAAGGATCAAACTGGACCAGAATTTCTCATACTTCATCTCAGGATCAGCAACTTCTGATATTTGTATATTTGCTTTTCTAATGGATCTTAAGCAATTAAAGGGGAGGCTTGCAATTGATAAGAATGTCTTTAAATGAACACGTGGCCTAAAATTGAAAGAACTCTGTTCAGAAATGTACTGCATATAGTTTTGTACCCAAATCATCAGTGTTTTACTTTGGGAAGGTGGATGTGTGACCCTCAGGATGAGGGAAGCGAAAACACAGATGTAACATTTTGCTCTGATTACATGCAGAGCAAAAATTGTAATGTAGACATAAACTACAGATAATGCTTTCTACAACTTGCAGGAAAAAATCCTTAATTATTCAGTCCAATTTTGTAACATTCTCTGTAGGCTTGCATGTGATCTGGTCTGAGTACATTTCTCCTCAACAATATTTCTCTTCTCTTTTTGCCTTTGGGAGTTCCAAAATAATATCATAATATAATAACGGTGCTCACTCAGAAACAAAGGTTTTTTTGCAGTACGTTAACTACAGCGATATTCTCATCCTGATTGTTTACTTCTATTTATTAGTGCTGTGTGCATTTAAATACTTGAACCTACATCTGCTTTACTACCTGGATTAACAAAAGCAAAGTTTCACATCATTCCCGTTTGTCCTCTGTAAAATTTTATTCTGGGAGAGGATATAGGTAGGGAGAGAGCAGATTAGAATTTTTATCATGGGTGGCTGATGATTTTGAAGTTATATTTTTTTTAATGTTGATTGTTTTGCCAATATTTCACTTGTATAGATTTATCCTGCCAACTTAAGAAAATGATCATATGATTATATAAAACTTTCAGTTCTCACGTGATTTAAAAATGTTTTAAGCAGTGTAATATTACCATTTCTCAAGCAAGATGTAAAGTATAAAATTTTCCATTGTAGCTCAATTTGCTAGAAATGTCAGGTACACAAATTGGTGCAGCTCTTATTAAAGAGATGATTCTGAGTAACATTCAAAGCATCACGTAATGGAAGTCTTTTATGTCAGTGTATATACAATTGAATGGATGATTCCATTGTCTCATAAGTCAGTAATTGGCAATGGGCAGCCAGCTATGATTCACCTTTAAGTAGAATTATATATATTCACTTAATAAGGTATATGATACTTCCCCTTGTATGCTTACAGCTGTTGTTGTTTGTTGTATTGTCAGTGGAATCCCATAAAATGAGGCCCTGATCAGCAAGGAACTGGGGTGTGCATTTAAGTTTTATCCTACTGAAACCAGCGCTGCTCATATGCTTTAAATTGGTGCCCCTGAAGTATCTTGCTGAAATGGGAGTTGACACATTAGCATATGCTCCAATTCAAAGGTTTATTTGTCTGTATCCTCATGTTAACTCATCTTATAATAATAGATCATTGAGATGTAAGAAAACAGTTACATAAATGTGATAATGTGAAAGGTACTGGTACCTTTAAAGAGTTTTGTTCTTTTTGTAACATAATGTTAATGACTCCTTCATTTCATCACAGTATTACATGTAAATATATAGTAAATATTATTGATACACTATTTGTCTTTTATTTAAATCCGGGCTGCACAGTAAATGGTATTTTTTACATAGATAGATAAAGGAATTCATGTCACTTCTGTTTGCAAGTTTATTGTAAGATCATTTAGCTTCAGCAATTGTTTTATTTGTAACTTCTTCTAAAAGTGTACTTTATTGGCATTTAAAACTGAACAGTGATTATTTTTATTGCTGCAGCTCTCGTCTCTGAGGTCATCTACCCAGGGGATTTATTCCGTAGTAAACTTGAGTGTGAATTTAGCTGTTGTGAGCAAGGGTCCCCTGGACTATTGAGTGTGAAGTTGCTGTAGATTTACAGCCTCCTTTTTTGCATAGTTAACTTTTCATGCAGATGAACTCTCAGAATAAATTACCTACTACTTATTGTCTAGTGCTTTTCTCAAAATTTGTCTCAATTTCAGGTCAGTGACAGATGCTGTTGTAAAATCCCTTCTATATAAAATCTCTGTAAAAGCCAATATTTTGGTAGAACCTTGACACTAAAGAAGGAACTGAGCTATGTTTTAATTTAATGTGAATCGTGCTATCACTTGACATTTTCACTGAGTTACGTTTCACTGTGTACATGGGATCAGGCTGTTACTGAAAAACCTGTTTCAGCTTAGACTAGGTTCCATCACAGTGAGTAAAAGCCTTAAGACCTTAAAAAGGTTGAAAATAAGGTTCTTTCCTTTTGCAAAACCTTAAGGTTTGGTTTGTTTTTTTTTTTAACCTGTCCGTTCTGTGTTTATCTTCAGCTGCTAACGGCCTCAGTTTCCTACCCTATGAGGACTACTTCTGAGGGTTGGGAAGAGCAAGGAAGGCCTTGTGAAAAAGGCAAAAAAGCACTGGGCTGTGGAATACTGCACTAGCTTACATTTTCCTTTAGTGATCCCGCAAGTGATCCAAGAGACAGCCATAACATTTTGAAAGGAAAACTAGCTACCATGAAACAAACAGGGAAATCGGGAAGATGTAGCTTTGTTTTTTAATTGCAAGGAGTTTTGAGCTGTTAGGCTACCTGTTTATCTTCTGGATTTTTTTTGTGATACCTGCATGACATCATTACTAAATGTCTCTTGCCATTTGATAATAAAGCTATTATATAAAACATGAAACGTTGTATTTCTGAGTGCAATGAAGCATGCTGAACTTCCCACTAAACTTTATTTTTTATTAGCCTGTTTAAAAGGGATGCGTTCTTCTTAAATGGTATTTTTAATGACTGAGTAAAAATTAAACAGCTGATCACATCTGTAGATGAGATTCATTCTGTTTCTACCTTTATTTCAGCACATGTAGGTAAACTTGACTTCCTTTTCTGTCTGAAATTAATTTATTGCAAACAGTAATTTTGCAAAGTTTTTATATTTTTGCACTGGAATGCAATTTGTTTAATCTCAAATAGAACCATTTGCATAATTTGATCTTTTTTTTGCATGAATTCCTGATGGAAGGTTCATGTGCTAAAGTTGTAATAGCTTCGTTCACCTTCCCTTAATGTTCTGTTATGTCCAGTTTATGGAATTCTTTTTTTGCCTTGTATAGAAAACTGATGGTGAAAGCTTGCTGGCTGAAGGGTTGAGACAAAAGAAGTAACACTTAAAAAATGAGAAGTCTTTTGTCAAAATGCTGGTGAGCCTTGCTATTATGCAAAGTCAAAACATGGTTTTTGTTGCCAAGTAGCTTTGAAGATTTGTGTGTGTTGTTCCTGAGAGTATTCATCATCTGTAGTTTCTGTGATAACCTAGTTTTATGTCGGTAACTAAAATGCGGTGTGGATTGCGCTGCTTTGCGTTAGAACTGGAGTGTGCTGCCTGCCTCATGCCATGCAGTTTACTCTGGATTAAGCTGAACGACCATCAGGATCCACTCAGCCAGGTAGCTGAATAGGACCGAAACACCCAGCAGCTACTGCAGGTACAATTTTACAAAGCTGAGGACTAACTGAATTCGATGCCTCTGAGAACCGTTGCTACAGAAATGAAATTTATAGCTCTAGTGTTTTACACTAGAAATATATTAAAAAGGAACAAAACAGGAAGTGCATTTCCTCCTGTTTCTTAGTCATATATTTTTTTCTTTCTTTCTTGTATGTAATAACAGTGGAGTAATAACTCTGGGAGTTCTGTGGGAGCTAAAACACTAAGAATCATACCTCTAGTCAAATCCCTCCATTCAAAATTGGGTTCAGCACAGTGAAAAAATCCTGTCCCAGAAGTGCCTTGAGAGTGCCTGCGTGTTCCTTAGCACTCACTACCGTGCCAGTGCCAGAAAGGGAAGTCTAACTATCCCTCAAATATTTAATGAACTATTTTTCACAATGTGAGACAATCTCTTTTACAAAATAGGGGGATTTTTTCTTCCAGAAGGCTGGAAAGAATACAGGTGAAATCATAGAAAACTTTCCTTCTGTCATAAACAGTGTGAGGTTTGTGAACAATGTATTTTAGTATGACAGTGTTAAAAGGAAACAAAAGAAGTCTTGAGAGGAAAGCAGGATCCAGAGCGAGCTTTTCAAATTTCCCTTAAAGAAAAGTGAGTTATTCTGATTATTTTTATGACTAATTGGTGTCTTGCACTGACACACATTTCTATCCAACTCTCAGCTGGTGGCTTTATAGATCCAGGTCACCCAAACTGAAAGAAGTTATGGCCTTTTGATAATGGCAATTAATATGAATAAGAGCATAATATGTTTACTAACATACGATAAATCCCCTTCCTGTTCTTAAAAATATTCCACCTAGTGTAATAATTCACGTTTCATTGTTTTATAATACACAAGGAAGAATCTGTGTCTGGATTATGAGAGCTAAGATCAATGACTGGTGCGAGAGGTCTCATAAAAGCTCCTTTCCATAGATAATCTTCAAAACACAGAGAATTCTCCTTCTGCGCATCTTTAGGACTTCAATGATATCCTCATAGTCTTCAAAGGTTAGTAGACAAAAAGTTAGTAGGCTCTGGAGAGGAGTGGGATTGCCACAACGGGAATAGCTTTTAAAGTTCTGTATCGTAATTAAGATCTAATGTCATGGTCATAACTCCTGACTTTTTATTTTACAACCTAGCCCTTGAGCAGTTGTATCCAATAATCTGGAATTTACAATGTTTACTGTACTTGGAAGAATTCTATGCCATGAAAAAGTGTTTTGAGCAGATCACTAAATCATTCTTAGATTTCATCATAGAATCACAGAATGGTTCGGGTTGGAAGGGACCTTAAAGATCATCTAGTTCTGACCCCCTGCCATGGGCAGGGACACCTCCCACCAGACCAGGCTGCTCAAAGCCCCATCCAGCCTGGCCTTGAACACCTCCAGGGATGGGGCATCCACAACTTCTCTGGGCAACCTGTGCCAGCGTCTCACCAGCCTCATAGTAAAGAATTTCTTGCTAGTATCTAACTTAAATATCCCGTCTTTCAGTTTAAAACCGTTACCCCTCATCCTATCACTACTCTCCCTGATAAAGAGTCCTACTGCTTATTAAATAAACTCTTCCAATAATCATGACTGTGATTGTTGGCAAAATAAGCCTGAATTTAATAGTATGAGGCATAATCAAGATATGTTCACATTAAGTTATGTCTTCACTATTTTTAAAAGACTTTATTCTCTTTAAGGCTTGAGCTTGGAAATCCCAGTCGTTGCCACTGAAACAGCAGCTGAATCAACAGTGATAGTCTTGCCAAAGACAATGAATCTTTTAAATCACTTCCTATTTACAAATACAGCTTTATGATTCTCTGGCTAAGCAGTCGTAGTTTCCACCAATTTCACAATTCCACAGATTTTCTCAATGTCATAAAGAATACTTTAAAGAATTCATGATGTAGTTTAGAGTGTTGTTGCCTTACTCAAGTACATCTAAGCAATTTGCCAAGTTTACTGACAAAATTGCCATGTTTTAGGTGTTTTCTGTAATGGGAACATTGCTGAAGAAGACTAACAGATTAAAGCTCCTGGCCTTTGAATTAGACATCACAGATGTTGTTTGTGGCCACTATGCAAGAGTATTTCAGAAATGAAATAACGGGGGGGGAAGGGGTGGAAAGGGGAAAGATACAATGGAAAAGGGACAGTCATTGACAAGATGGGAGGGAGAAAGCTGTAGCTGGATGCCTAGATTTAAGAGAGGCCGGGCTGTAAACTGGCAGGGAAAGCAGTGAATTTGACAAAGCAGGAATGGGTTTTCACAGCAAAAATTGTGGTGACTCTTACCTTTCTGTATTAATTAACCTTTTGTTGATTCTAGTTCATGGAGTTCTTCCCTTCTTGTTCCTTTCTTGTAACAATTCAAAGTAAATCGAAGCCTGAGACTCTCCTTTTAACAAAAAATATTTCTTCTCCCTTACCCTGTTGCATAGCAAGGTGTGTGTGCACTTAAATATTGCTGCTCAACAGTATTTCTGGTAATCCTTTGCTTACTTACTGGCCCATCTAACTTTATTTGCTAAATCTTCTAAATACATGGTTATTGCCATAACAGTTAAAATGCAAGTAAGAACAATTTTTATTTCCCCATTTTATTCTTTATTTGACACCCACTGCCTGCCAGTGTCTGTGCTGTTTCCCTAGACTTTCTTGCAAGTCCTTCTGACTTTTGTTTATAAGGGTTAAACTACCGTTCAGGCTTACTCAAAAGAACTTTACCATGTGCTGAATACATTGTTCTTTGCCGCACTGAAAGCAGACTGAGAAGCAAAATGTGCAAAAAATGGCTAGAGAACGTAGCAGAATAAGAACAACCAGATTTAGCTAGTTCTGTTCTCTTGCCGTCTTCTCCAAAACGCCAGGCAGGCTCCACATAATCTAAATGTATGTGCTCACTGTAGAGTTAACTTGAAGACTTTCACTCTAATATTGCTCCTAATTATCCTGTGATCTTTATTGAAATCTCTCCCTCAGGTTCACTAGTGGTTTACAATTGAACTGTCAGAACTGTCAATCAAGCCTAAGCAATACTTTTATTCATTGATAACCCAGCTCTGGCCCATACAGTCTTAATCAAGTGATTACTAATAGCACCAATGCTTTTTCCTGTTTCCCAGAAAGATGGAAAAGCTCTTACACCATTTTGCTCACTGGGCAAAATGACGTAAGAGCTTAGTTATTGCACTGCAAAAAGCTGTAGACCATTGACAGCGAAGTCTTACACATGCTGCTGTCTCTAGTGCCTGCAAAGAACTCAGTATGTCTTGGCAACGTGAACTCAAATAGCTTCATGTGCTCGATAGCATGTTAAGTTAGATTGGTGTCTGATTAATTCAGCATTATCGATGCAAACTTAACTACTTGGGCAGACCTAGGTAATAGTCTGAGAAGCGCTAATTTCTCCTCTTATAAGCCCTACAAGATAGGGAAGAATTCTGATGCGAGAGCCACAAATAGAGAACTGAGTGCAGAGAGGAAGGGGAACTGCTTACAGAGCTAATTTTAGTCTAGTGAGGCTATCCCAGGTCCCTCTACGGCCGGTGGAAAGAAGCGCTCTCAATGCAGAGCATGGGTTTGCGTTACTGGTCCCTCAGTAACTTGGTTTGAGTCATTCTCGTTCTTCTTCCCCTTTTCCCCAGGGGTTCTTTTGCTTTCCATGCTGGGCCAGAGGAGTGGATTTCACTAAGCTGTGCAAGCCCAACTGTTAACAGAGTTGTCTGTGATGTTAATATAACAGAAAAACCAAACCTAAACACAATCAATGCCAAAAACACTTCCCCTGCACCCACTCTTCTCTCTGCCATGACCCGGGCTGGTTTCAGGGTATGGCTGCTCCACAAAGCTGTGAAATCACAACCACCATTGGAGCAGCCGCCTTCAGGGAGTGGGGATGAGAAGCCGTGGGTGCCAGGGGAAGACTTAAACCCATCACCAACACTAAACCGTGCTTTGAGCGAGTAGCCCCTGGCAGAGCCTCCTTGTCTGCTCTAACTGCAGAGCGGGGGCAAAGCCTCTCCCTGGCCGACCAGAGCCCCTGCGGGGAGCCCCTCAGCCACCGACCCCCCGAAGCTGAGGCCGGTGCTGTAACCACGCTCCCCTGGCCCGGAGGCACAGAGCAAGAGCTCCCGCTCTGCCCGCACCCCGCCACGGCCGCCGGCCCGCCTCACCGTCCCCTCACAGAGCGGAGGCGCCGCGGCCAACCGCGGCGCGCGCGACCACCCCCCACCAACGGCTCCTGCGCGCTCCCCGCCCCCCCGCAGCGGCTGGACCAGCAGCATCACGTCATCCCGCGGGCCCAGAGCGCAGGCGCAGCATTGCGGTTCCCGGGCCCCGGCCGCCCGCCCCCCCCGCGGGAACAGCTGGGGGCTGTACCCACAATGCCGTGCGGCGCTGCCCGCTCCGCTCCATCATGGAGGCGGCCGCCGCAGCTGGCGCAGCTGGCGCAGCCCTGCCGCCCGCCGCCGCCCGGCCTCGCACCCCCTGAGCCCCGCGCACCCCTCGGGCTCCAGCATGAGCGGCGGCAGCGGGGGCGGCTCCTCGGCACCCGGCCGCTTCGCCGACTACTTCGTGATCTGCGGGCTGGACACCGAGACAGGGCTGGAGCCGGACGAGCTCTCCGGTGAGTGGCCGCGGGGTCGGGCGAGGGGGCGGTGGCCGTTGGCGGTCGGCGGCCGTTGACGGTCAGCTCTGTGGTGGCGGCGGCGGGACGGGCAGCGCCGCAGGCGGGGTTCGGCCTCGCCGCCTCCCCGCTCGGCGGACCCCGGGCGGCTCCGGGGCGCCGTGGGGGGCCCCGGGGGGAACGGTCGGCCGCCCCCCGCCAGCCCCCACCCTTGGCAGCGGCGCTTGTGACCCGCTCCGCTGGCGCTTCGGGGTCTGCGGGGCTGCCCCGAGGGCTTAACGTGCAGAAATGCCCGGCTGTGCACTAACGGGTGTTTGTGGAAGTGCTCCTAACTTCTTAAACAACCCCAGCGAAGTACCTCGTTTAAACGGCCTCTTCAAAGTGAAGGTTGTGCGGTGGCGGTGGTATTATTTTAGACCGTCTCTGTCTTAACAGCGATCTGCTGCACTCTTTTTGGAGCTTGGTTGTATTTATCAACTTCTAGTCAGGCTCCTGGACGTTTGAAACACACAGGTAATCTTAGTGAATCAGATTTTGGAGAGAAAGCAAAGACTTTTTGCTTGTTCTGTAATATGTTTTGTTGTAGCATAGGATAAGAATTCTCTTCTATCAGTATCTGAAAAAAAAAATCGGGTTAGGAAGTAATTACTCTGCTATATGAGAATGTTCACACCAAATACAGCTAAACTGTATCCCATCACACTATGTCACATCTGTGTTTTTAAGGTTACAAATCTGTTCTTTGTTTTAACAGCACCTTGTTTCAGCTTTAGTTTCACTCTACTGGCTTCAGTTAAATTAGATTGCTGTTTAGCATCTTTAACTGTTCAGAAGGATATAGGAATGCAGTGGTGAAAACCTGACCTAAAATCAGTACTTATTTTGTGTACTTGACCTCAGAACTTGACCAATGTTATATTCTTTGGTGGCTGGTTGGTTTTTTTGTGTTTGGGTTTTTTTTTTTTTTGTTAAATTAGCTTGGTTTTATAAGATGTCGTGTGGGGTTTTTTTTTACATCATTGTATTTAAACCTCTCCCCCTTGGCCCCCCCCCCAATAAACACTTGTTTCTTGTAGGGTGAAACTTGTGCTATTGTAACTGACTTCTTACGTTGAACTCTTCTAAACTTTGGCTATGATGGAAACTTTCTTTTTTTCCTTTTCTTTTAATGACTTCAAACAAAATTTCTCAGCTGTCCCTCATGCTGAATGGTACCTTACCCTAAAAGAAGTCATGTTGGTCTAATGTTAAAATAACTGTAGACTGCAATTTGAGACTTGAAGAGTGAATACACCATAATGGTCTGCTCTATAATGGCACTTTAAATTACAGCATTGATTTAATTTAAGAAATCCAAGAGAACAAAATGCAATACCATTTCATTGAAGGATACATGAGGTTCCACAGATTTTTCTTGATTAAATCACAAGCGCACAAAGTTTCTAGGTTGAAACCAGTTTCTAATGTTAATTCATTTACTATGTGTATTCATTTACTATTTGTGTAACACAGTGCAAGGCACACTCAGTAATACTCCCTGATCTTGATAGAAACAGGAATAACTCTCCTCTCATAATTAAATTTAAAACCAGCAGTGTATTACTTTGAGTTAGATATCTAATAGTAAGCTGGAAGACATCAGCGCCTTTTTTAAAATATACTGTCTGAGTGCGCAAGTCTGAAAGCTGTAGCATGATGTTCTTTCTGTATTTGCTTTCCCTGTCAAGGACTGCATCTATAGTATGTAAAACTGTGGTGTGCAGTATGTCTTGTTCTCTGGTATTCCACCATGATACTGTAATGGTCTTGCTTGTGACAAGATGTGGGGATTGGGGGCAGAATAGGTTTTAGTATTTATGGGGGAAACTGATTTTTGTGTGATTTCAGGAAAGGGTTTAAAAAAAGAGGGGAGGAAACAAGGGGGAGGAGGATAAATTTATGATAATGTCACAGCATATGAGCTAGCTGGAATTCCAGTGCATGTTCTTGAGTTTGTTGTGTTATTAATAATGCATGATAGTGTGACTGATAATGCTTTCAAATTGTGTCTTAGGTTATAGCCTTCTGCAGTGTCCACTGATATAAACGGAAAGGGTCTCTATTGATTTCAGTGGGTTTTGGATAAAGATTTGAAACACTTTGCACTTCCTGGAAGGCTTTCTTGTTTGAATGAAAGGATTATTGTGCACTGTTTCCATCCCCACTCCCCCCCCCCCGCCCCCTTTCTTATTTCTGTGCTGAAAAATAGATTCTGAATCCTTGTACTGTTGAAACAATTTGCTTCATAAGTGCTCATTGTTGGAAGAGAGGCACTGGCACTTCAGCTGGTGGGTGCAGGAGTGGGGAGCGGGATGGTTCCCCAGCAGGGTGAAGCTGGGCACAGCGGGTCTCTCCAGGGCTTTCCTGCATCAGGGCTGCCGGAGCTCAACCGGGCATGATGTCATCGCCGCCCCACCGCTGCAGGGAACCGGCGGGCGCTGCCAGGGCCCCCGGGGATGCTGTCGGCAGACTTTGTTCTCACCAGGCTAATGAAATCGTGTATTGCAGGTATTCAACCTTAGTGTTGATGATACAGCATTTTCTGCAGACTTATAAATGAAGCATAAGATCATGAATTGATGCTCAGTCTAGTTACTTTGCAGGAAGAGACACCTCTAATAGCGTTTTTCCTTTGTATGTTGGAAGCTTAGTAAATAGCACAGCTGTAACACTTTTTCCTGAAAAAGTTGGCTGACTGATTGAAAATGCACTCTCTCTATATATATGTATGATTTTCTTTTAATATAGTGAGAAATACTGTATGTAGGGCTTTGTAGTTAGCACGGGTGAAAGACAGCATGTTCTCTATTGCTAGGGCTTTTTAATCCCCAAATTCAAGTGATCTGGTTATCTGACATCCTTTCTTATTTTGATAATTGTGTTCCCACTGAGTGACCTGTTAAAGCAGATAGGAAAAAAAATTACTAAGTGGTAGTAAAACAAAACAAACAACAAAAACCCCTGACAATTTGATCTTATTTAAACTTCATCCAGTGGTGGTTGCTGAGCTGGTCAAGAGAGGAGATGAGGCTTATTTACCCATTTCCAGGTAGTATTGATGTGCCAGAAGGAATGACAGAAATCTCTTAAGTACACTGCAAGGTCTGTAACAGATATATTTATTTCATAGAGAAAAATCGCAGAATGGTTGAGGTTGGAAGGGGCCTCTGGAGGGTGTTGGGTCCAACCCCCCTTGCGGAATCAGGGCCACCTAGAGCCAGTTGCCCAGGACTGTCTCCAGATAGTTTTTGAATATCTCCAAGGATGGAGACTCCAGAGCCTCTCTGGGCAAGCCATGCCAGTGCTCAGTCACCTTCACAGTGAAAAAGTGTTTCCTGATGTTCACATGGAACCTCCTGTGTTTCAGTTTGCGCCCATTGCCTCTGATCTTGTTACTGGGCGCCACTGAAAAGAGCCTGTCTCCGTCCTCTTTTCACCCTCCCTTCAAGTATTTATATACATTGATAAAATTCCTCCCTGAGCCTTCTCTTCTCCAGGCTGAACAGTCCCAGCTCTCTTAGCCTTTCCTTATATGAGAGATGCTCCAGTCACTTAAATCATCTTTGTGCTTGGACTCTCTGCTGTGTCCATGTCTGTCTGGAAGACAGAGGAGGAGCGCGGATCTGGGCACAGCACACCAGGTGTGGCCTCACCAGTGCTCAGTAGAGGGGAAGGATCACCTCCCTCGACCTGCTGGCAATGCTTTGACTAACACAGCCCAGGATGCCATTTGCCTTCTTTGCAGCAAAGGCACATTGCTGGCTCACGGTCGACTTAGTGTCCACCAGGAAATAATCATCAACTACCAAAAATCTTCTGTGTGTAATATAACTTACGTAATGCTGCAACATTATGATAGGGTTTCTTAATTTAGGTTGTATGACTGTACCCTGGAAAGGTAATGAGAATGAAGTCGTGCCTCATCTCATCTTTCAGCTGATAACATCTTTCCCCTATCTGTTGAATTAGTTAGATGTGATCTGAATGATGGTGGAAATACTTGCACTATATGGAGCTGTTGGAGTTTTTGTTCTATGTTCTTTTTTCACTAAAGATTTTCTTTTCCTGCTCTGAGATGTGTTAGTTTTTAGCAATCATTTGTCAGTAGAGTTTGTTTATTATGGAGTGGCAAAGCAAAGGATCAACTTGCCATTGCATTACACTTACATGTAATTGTAGTCTGGGAGTTGCTATTACAAAATACGTAACTCAGACCCAAATATCTGGACATCATATTCTAATCTTAGATTTTCTGTTGCATGTGCCTTAATAGTCTTGAGTGTCATGTCATGAAGATGATAACAGTTATTTCAGAAATAACAGTGTTACAAAGGAGAAATAGCGTTTAAAAAAAAAAAAAAAGAAAATGCTCGTAATTTGTGAAGAAAAGATTGATGATTAATAATAGGATTGTCTTTAAAAAAATCTTATTTTGGAAGACTAAGGCCAGTGACTAGTCTGTCATCCCTATTTCTTTCTGCCGTTCTTCCCAGTCTGAGCTGGTCTTTTAAGGTTTGGTCCAAAAATTAGTTTATTCAGTAGATGGGCTTGTGTTCCTTTTACCAAGGTCCTTATCGTGGTGCTATGAGTTGTCCGTCTGATCGAAAGCTTCATCCTTAAAGGAGGATGAAAATGAGTGTTAGGTGAAGCGTGTGTGTCCAGGAAATATCCTTCCTGTAAATACCCTTCGTGTGCTTTTTCAGAATCCGTATTATATCTCCTTTCACTGTAGTGTATGATGGTGTAATACGATTTTAGTTACTCTTCGTCTCTAATACCTTTTTTTTGTGTTTTGTTTTTAATGATGTTGAGGCAAGATCTGTGTGTGTGTAGATTATGTAGCATAACAGGACTGATAACATAACAGTAGCCACTTCGTTAGTGCTGGTGTGTGAAATTCTAAGGGAAGATGGTAAATGGTATATAGTATTCACCTAGCTCCACTCAAAATTAATGTGAGCAACTGGTATTAGAGCACGTGTTTCTCCTCACCGGTAAAATGGAAATGTTGTCTCACCTCACGCCTCTGTCTGTAATTGAACTGTCAGTATTTTTCTATTTTGTTGGCTTCAGATTTAAAATGACAACTTATCTTCATATGTTTCCTGTTGATAGGCTTTATTTTAACAGCATTCGTATCGATATAAACTTAAAAAAATATGGATGTGGTGAAATGATGGAAGGCATTTGTCACATAATAAATTGCTTAGTATTTCAGAATTGGGGTGGTAGTTTCCTTTGTGGTGGTCCATGTAGTAATGTTGTTACCAGCGCCTGTGTTAGTTTCCAGGTTCAACAGACTTAAATAGTTTTTATTTTGCCTCAAAGGTATTTGTAAGGTGTAGCTAAAGGGAAAGAGGATGAAGAAGAGCGGCAAGCTTAATTTAAATTAGCAGATATCCTTTTCTGACTGACATCTGACCCGTTCCATATTTTCTTCTTTTGGGCATTTTTATCTTGGAATTAAGACATGGCATTTGAAGTTGGAGCCAGCTGTGATTCTTGCAGTGAAGCTGTTCTGCAATACTGTTTATTCCTTGGGTAAATAGTGTGTGAGTAAATTTGTCTATTTTTGCTATGGTAGTAATACCAACACTTGCTGCAGAAGTAATTTGCATTGGTGGGAGCCATTGCTTGATTTTCCAAAGGCTGAAGTGTGTCTTTGGGGTTTTGGTGTTTTGTTTGTGGGTTTTTTTTTTGTTTTGTTTTTTTTTTGTTTGGTTCCCCCCCCCCCCACCTTCTTCCTCTCTTTGTCCATAGTATGGATAGTATTGGTGCAAGCTTCCCACAGTTCCCTAATGGTGTGCCTCTTCCCTTGCGGATTCACTCTGAGACTGAAAAGGAGGTTTTTCAGTTTCTTTGCTTCTCCGAGATTGATAACCAAGGTGTTGCCTCTGTGGGAGGCCTCTCCAGTAGCACCAAGGCTGAGACCACACACTGTTTTCACATAGGTCACTGTGGACGAGCAGTAGATAGCAACAACTTTTGGCTGGACTTACACTGGCACATGTGAAACGTTTTAATCCGGATAATAGTTTATTCCACTCCTCCCTGCCCCCTCTATCTTTTCTCAAGAAGCTGGAGCTGTTTGCTGTGTTTGAGTGCCAAAAAGATCTTTTGTCTCTTTGGGAACTGAGGCAGACGTGCTAGGGTAGCTGATATATAGAATAAAGAATGGGAGAGCTGATGTAAGGGGGAAGCAGCTGTACTTTACTGAACTACGTTTGAAGCCACTGTTTATTAGGTGATGTTTCTATAACGCCAATCTTGTGATTATTGTATTTGTATTTTAGGTTAAACTGAGCCGCGTGCTTTACAGAATCATCCCCTCAAAACTCTTCATTTTTCCACCCTTCAGTATTCAATTACAAATTCGACTTATTTGGAAGGCTCTTAGGTGAGGTGTGGGGGAGGAGGAAGGTTACAGGTTCTTGAGTTGAGAATAGACCAAAGATGCTGAAACAGTGTCTAAAGGATTAAAGTTTACAAGTCTAACTTTTGAAGCCCTTAAAAAAAAAAAAAAAAGCCATAGGAATTCCACCTTATTAAAGCAAGGGATACAAAGATGGGTTGATTTGTCATTTTGTTCCTTTAGGGTTTTTTGTGTTGTTTTGTTTTCTTTGCAATTTCTTCTGCAAGAGAGAAACTACACAAAGAGAACATCTTGAATGGATTGCATGGGAAATACTGCCATTTGCAAATAAAAAAAAGTGTTTAATTCTTTTCTCCTAAATCGTCAAATTATTTATCCTGTAGTTACAAAATACTACAACTGTTTTTCTCTGCAGTTTGACTTAGTGATGTCCTACTTGAGTGTTGTTGGTAATACTTCTCATACTTATCTTTTTGAATTCCCTCTAACCTGTGGGGCTCATGTAGCAGAAATAATGCACATGAAGTGACAATGTCAGAAGCAATTACTTACTGATGTATGTTGTGCAGTAGTTATTCTCTCTGAATTTCTTGACAACCCTTTCAGATTTGTGGTTTGTAGTCAAGTTTGCAGCAAACTGGAATGTTAACCATGGGTGGCTTAAATATTATTGCATAGAGAAATTACCAAGCACTCCAGCACAAACTGATGAATGATGAAGAATTTACTTGGAGTGCTTCTGCTCAAGGCTTGTTTTGTAGTCTTTCCAAGAAAATGCTACTTTGCTTATGGTTTGATGGGCAAGAGACCTTTAGCTTCAAACTCCTGTGTAGAAGTGTAAAGTATTGCCTTTTATATTTAGTTTTTTATTTTTTACTGGTTGTATGATCAACGACAATGAGGTACAGTATGTATTTTTGTATTGAGTCATTTATGTATCGATACTGAAGCATCTTGAGAAAGAAGCTATTGCATTGTGTGGGTAAGTGATCAACAGACAGATAACATAGCAGTCATAAGTAAAGATAACATGGCAGTCATAAGCAACATTTTTCAGATATAGCAACATTTCAGTGTTTGAGTGAGGAAAAAAGGTTGGTTTTACTGAAACAGATATTCTTCCAGCATGACTTCAGGTGAGTTTGGAAAAGTTTTTTTTAAATCGTAGTTGCTGCTGCTGGTGTCTACAGTTGCACTGTGTTGCAGAAATATGTGGTCAGAGATCTGGAGGCTGCTGCAGTCTACTGATCTTTGCATTGCTTCCATCTTCTACAAGCATAATTTTTTATGAGCTATTCTACTATTTGCATATATTACTTATTCCTCCTTAACTTGCTACTTTCAGCAAGCTCCCTGATTTTGCTCCCCAAGGCCAGCACTGTCCTACTGAACCGTTACCAGAATTACGTTGGGGAAGAGAAGTTTACAAGGTTAAGTTTACAAGGTCAGTGCGAGCTCTGACTAGCATAAGACTGTGGTATCCTTTTCTGGCTTTTTTATATGTGTGGTCTGGGAGCCTGAACTGTGAAATAACTCATTCAGAAGTTTTGCTGAAGGCTGGTAAAACTTCTATTTATCAGCATCTCAGTCACTTCTGAGAATGAATCTGTCAGAGATTTTATGTCAGCCCAGGCCAACCTAACTACAGGTTGTCGTGGTCTGCCTTTCCCCGTCCTTACTGCAGTCGTGTGCTCCTGTCTCCTTCCTTTGTATGAGATCTAGCACAGTCCCATTGGACGTGGTTCAGTGCAGCAGGTTCTGAGGAGCACCAGGCCTTGGTGTGAGGAGAGAGGCTGGTAACGCATAGCCATTCATTAAATTGGCATAGGTGCCCTGAAGCACAGCTCCATTGGGGGCCATATTCAAAAACATCTTTAGACTTCCATTTAGAAATCCATGTCAATGATTTGCAGAACACTGACCTGACTTCTGAGGGGTTTGTGGTCCAGAGGCTGCAAGTTACTTATGATCTGTGAGGTTGCTTTAGTGCTACAGGTAGTAAGCGTTGGATTGATGTCCCAGTGATCGTGTCGCCCCTGAAACTGTGCTCAGGATCTGTGAACTAACCTTCCCCACACAGAGATCTGCCCTTGCGTGTGTTAGTAGCCTTGAGAATGGCTACCATTTCACAGGGGAGGCCTAATCTTGGCTTGGAAAATGAAGGAATCTGGATGTATCCACTGAATGAGGTGAACTGATGGTTCTTTTGGTGGTTCATTCCGTGAATAGTCCTGAGTGTATTATGCGTGGGTGACAAAGTGGGCTCTGGGAAATACTTGTGTGGTGTGTATGTGTGTGTGGCGTATTTGGTGTTTTTTATTTGTGCATCTCTTTTTCCCTTTATTTCATATAAAGTCTTCCATGGTTAAAACTACATATAACGCAATATTTTGTTTTCATCAAGCTTGACCAGGGAAGGTATTTAACTCATAATCTTGGTTCTGTGGAACCACAAGCCACCATCTTGGTTTATGAATTTGAACAAAGAGGTGATATGCAGTTGTAAGTGGTTAACTTGGAGCTGTGGCTTGTGTTTTCAGGACTGAATAAAAGTACTGGACTTTGTTCTTCCTGTTCTAATCAGATTTTCATATTTGAAACACTTTTTTTTTTTTTTTTTTTTTACCTGACATGAATCAAGCCTTGTGAAGCAGAAAGGTGAGCTAGATATGGTACACATAAAAAGGAAGAAAACTCAGGAGAGGTGGTTGGTGAGATGATAAGGAAGGATATAGTCAGCTAAGATAAACTTCAGAGTTTGTCATATCCATTGACCAAACTGTCAGCACATCTGACTAATTTTCTGGTATTAGAAATAACTTCTATTTTAAAAATAATAAAAAAATAAAAATCAAGCAACTTGATGACTTTTCTTACAGGGCATTTTTTTTTGGGGGGGGTCAGTCTTTTTTCAGGCAGGTTACTGCAAAACACTATTTTTAAAGTATTTAGATAACAAAGTGAAACATACTGGACAGGACTCGTGTACTGAGATGGTTGTATAGCTGTATTTTGGTGATCTCTTGCTTGAAAGGCTTCACGTGCATTTTAAAATATGGCTTTCCTCTTCAATGCAAAACCTCTAGTATCCCAGAAGAATAGAAATAACTTGGTTAAAGGACTGGACGTTCAATAACATTTGGTCCTTGTGCTTTTACACAGATGTGTTTCCGTCAGTCCTCAGAGCTGGAGTTGTAGGGCAATGGGAGCACAAGAAGTAGGGACATTTAACTGGATGGGACATGTCACTGTAAAAGGAGATCCACAGCGGCCCAGGAGGGTTGCCTGAGCTGGTCCGTGCTTCTGTTTGCTCAGGCTTCCCTGGAGCAGCCTCACCGGGTCTGCCAATCTTAGGTGGGCGTGAGGAGAACAGCTGATTTCTATATTAAATATACTTAAAATATGCTTCTCTCCACTTCTGTTTTATATTTCTAGTACACGTAAAAGAATTGTGTTCTATTCTGAACATAAGCCACCCTTTTCCTTTCTTAGTGTCTTCTCTTGCATGTATTTCAGATCTGTTGTGTAATGGAAGTGGCGCACCCTCCTTCCCCAGCCCCCGTGGCTGAGAACACGCCTGTCATTGTAATTTTGAGTGCTGCTTCTGTTGTTTAGTTGGAAACAGACATAAATATCTTTCTGTAAGTCTTTTTGCTGTGGCTAAAGCAGAAAAGTAGTTTAGTAAAACAGTTCTGTTTTTAAGAACGCTTCCTTGAAAATTTCTGCCAGCCAGTCTTGATTAAAATACATTGTGTCCATCTGCCTTCCTGTGTTACATGCAAAGTAGTTAAAAAAAAAAACACAACAACCCAACCCCCCCCCCAAAAAAAAAACCCCAAAACAACAACCCAAAATGCTTAGGATGCTTTCAAAGATGAAAGCTGAGGACTTTCTGGGGAGTTTTCTTGCTTTGTTTTTAAAAAGCTGCCTTAGATTCTTGGTAGTTTCCTCTGCCACTTCCCTGTCCCACCTCTTCCCGCCTTCATTGAAACAGTACCAGGAAAACAAAAACAAAAGCTTTCTGTTTCCTGACCTTACAATCACAGAATGCAGATGTCCTCAGCTGTTTTTCTGTGCTTTAAATTCATTGTTGCAGCATTTGAAACTATTCCAGAGCGTGTGTGGCAATATGTTTTGTTATCAGCTTGATGAATGCTGAAACTTAGATGATGAATGGATATCTATTAATTCCTAAATTTTCATTTGCCATAGAGGGCTTGGAAGAATTTATGCCACCAAAGCATAAGATGGTCAAGAGATTATTTGTATCCAGTGGAGATAATACAAAATACCCAGTTAGTGAACTCTTTTTTTTATTTCAGTTCACAGTGAGGCGCTTCATGTTACAATTCTTGAAACATTGCAATTCTTGAATTCTGGAATGCAAAAGAAAACAGGAAAGCAACAGGATCTCTTACAGTTGACAAATCAGGGTTAACTTGTCTCTTTGTCCTTCTCATCTTTTTAGTGACCGGGGTAGGAAGAATTGTGTTGTCCATTGAACATTCAAATGTATGTTGTACGCTGAAAGGAATGTGCTCCTATGGGATTGGGATAAGGGATTGTTACAAGAAAGTTTGGGTTCCCTCGATGACAAAAAGGTTGAAAAATTTAGAGCCTTTCATCACTCTCATTATTTTCTTCTTCTCTCTACTTCCTCTAAAGAAAGTCCTTTAATGTTTACAGATCAAAAACGGCACCTCACCCAACATATATTTCTGTTGCACTTAAGACAGATACTTAAATAGAGGGCAGGGTGTCCATAAAGCATATTTGCACCTTTGATTCAGAAAGGCAGATGGTGGACTTCTTTGCCTTTGAGCTCTTTTGTCAGGGAAAGTGGAAGAGCAACTTGCATAAAGAAATCTTTAGAGGAAGTCCCTGATGTGAAAATTATAGCTTGTAAATCTGTTACAAATCCAGTGGAATGACAGCTGCTAGAGACAGTGATTGAAACCCCCGATTCATTTGAGACTATGAATGAAACCCCAGATTCTAGTTGCTTAAAAAGCAGTGCTACAAAAAAGTGAAGGTGATCCGTAAGACTTTCTCATACAGATAAACTGATCCATTTTAAAAACTGTTAAAGGCCCAATTCCAGTAACAAATTCACTGGTCTAACCGCCACTTCAGCTTGTGCTGTGCCAGGTGGTCTTGCCAACAGGGGGAAGGGGGGATAGAAGTGCAGGACAGAGGGTTTATGTGTTTCACGATAAAAGGGAAGGATTCTTTTTTGTGTATATCCGTGGAAGAGGTATGCTGGGGAGGGGAGTCCCCTCTAATGAGAAATACGTGCAGTTCTGCTTAAGGAAGAACTGGAAGGAAGGAAACAAGTCATAATCTGAAGGCATTTGTCCTTTGATGGAGTGTCTGTTTGCTTACAGATTTGGCAGCTGCAGCTTTTCTTGAATAACGGTTTTTATTACAAGAATTCTTGTTTAATAAATTTCTAACCTTAGTCTGCCAAACTTTGAATGTTTATTTCCTACATTATAGAGGTTGTTGTTTTTTTTTCAGTTATGTATGGTTTAATATTTATTAAGTATTAATAAATATTTAATTTATTAAATTAAATGGAATTGGAGAAACTTGGTGGTTTGTTTTGTTTTTAAAATAAACTTTGGCTTATTAGTAGTATATTAATAGCTCTCTAAGTATTTATTGAAAGGACTTTAATACTAGAATATGGGGTTCTGTGAAATGATTGGTCTCCAGAAGGCTAAGTCTGGGATTTTAGCTTTTTTTCTTCTTGTATGTTTTTTAAGGGCTAGAATGAACGAACAGATTGCCATCTCATTTCATATCTAATATAGTACAGGCCACATAATTTCAGTACTTGTTTGATTATCCCAATTTTGCTCGTAAGACTTGGAAATAGAATATTTAACTGTTTCCATTGGCAAGTGGAAATATGGCAAGTCTTATTTTTAGTGGAGCTCTTTTGCCTTTGATTTGAAGATACTGATTCTTGGCTTGACTGTCTTTTCATGCCTTCATGCATCTTAAGCACCTGTATGTGCTTTTACAGTGTAACTAGGTCAACTGTTGGTCATCTGTCAGTTTGACTAATCAAGAAGTCCTCAAATGTCTCAGTGTACATACCACCTCTTCCCCCCAGTGCTCCCCCCCCTGCCTAAAGTGCTCTTATTTGCTTGATACTTTCATCCTTTCTACAGCGTGGATTCCAGAAGTATGCACACTATCTGTTCTGCCAGACAACTATTTTTATTTAGACTTGGACCATAAATTTTAGACCTGGAGTAATTTTATGTTCTGTAAACATAATTATTTACCTTAATATCTATAGCCTTATTGTGTGTACTGAGAACGATTGCTGGCTGAACTGGGAGTCTTACTGCTATTTATAACATTAGCTGCTGGTTTTAGATTAACTTAATTCTAAACGTGTTGTGGACTGCTGCCGTTCTTGTATCTTTGGAAACAATTCAGACTTTTTTTTTCCGATGAGCTAGGCCCTTTGACAGGCATGTTGCTGCAGTTACTCCGTTTTCACCCAAAAACGAAGAATAAGAAAGATTGTTTTCAAAATGTCTTTTGAAGTCCTTTTTCACCTAAGTATGGCTTTGTGCTTTATTGTATTTTTTAACTGAAAGCTGGATAGAATTAGACTGTTCTCTGGACAGTGTTTATAGTTTATGCATTGTTCAAATCCCCTTGTTGACTGACTTCTGACTTACAGCCTGCACTTGAGAGAACCTTTACTCTGTCGTGGTCAGCCCCATCTCAAGCCCCCCACCCCTGCACAAGTTGGAATGACTCCCATCGTTGCAAGATTCTTTGAATCATGGTGTAGAAAGTGCGGATGTAGAGGGTGTGGTTATAGGGTTCTATAGGGTCTTCTGAATGCAAACTTCAGTTTCTCCAGCGTGCTGCATAGTTCAGGGAGGCTGCACTAAGTGTATGGCTCATAGTTTCTGTTGCTGGTATAGACTATCATTGTTCTTATTCATTTGTTTAATTACAGCAATATGGCTGTTTCATGTTGAAGCTGTTTTGTATTTACTTCATTAAAACATTCATTTTAGTGGCAGCAGGAATTGCATATACAGCCTTTGTATGCTAAAAGATTCCTGTAAGAGTGTCCTTATGAAGTTAAAGTTTTGATTGCATGTTGTCTAATATTTTTTTATTTGAAGATGTCTTGTATACAATAAAAATACACCCAAGACCAAATGAATTGAATTAGTAACAGGCTGTATCCCAAGAATTTAAGGAAAGAAGCTGCTTGGCAGGGTGAAAGCAACAAACCACTTAATCAGAACCAGTGGAGCTTTCTGGATGTCTTTTGTTTTGTAATTATTTTGAGCAGATCAGCAGACTCAGTGAACAAAAGAAGGTGGCAGTATTAATGATTCTTTAAAATCAGTGTTGCGTGACTGTTTAGTTCTGTTATCGGGCACTTTTTCTGGTAACTAGGGTAGCTTCTTCTGACTTGCTCTTTATTGTCATAGAGGGAAAACTAAGCTAGACTCTACCTCTGAAAAAGTAGCTCAAAGACTTTTTTTTCTAGCTAGTATGTAGGGAGAATTTCCTGTACAGTTCTTCATCTTGCATAATTTTTAGAGTTGCGCTTTCTAAGAACTAAAACCAAGTAGTGAATTGACACATGTACAAAAGGCTGTGATTCAGTTTTAAAAAGTTTTGCTTTGCAAAGTATCCCTGGCATTTTTTTGATCAAGTTTGCCCCTTCTGATTAAGGGCAACTTAAGCCACACGGTACTGTTCTGTACTAAACAGAACTTTATTACATGAATGGAAACTTTTCATGGCAGGGTGTGGGTTACAAAGAAGAATGATTAATGTATTGAAGAGAAAAAAAATAATCCAGGGTTAGAAGAATACTTGCAATAAACCAAACTACTCAGCAGGGAAAATCTAATTGTTACAATGGTGAAAGTTTTCTTGGGAATTTGCATTAGAAATTTGCAAGCAATCCATCTGGATATGTGTTGCTTCTGTTGCTATAAGCTACTTGAGAGGATGTATATGACTGGCAGGCATAGCTTGAATTTACAGTGAATGTGTTAAGACGTTTCAGTACAGGTCTAGCTTATTTCATGACTACACATGAAGGTTTGACAGGAAATATGTTACTACTTAGCATGGTTACATGCAGCTCATAATATTGATAGCAGCCATAAATGGCACTCTCCTGTAGTTCAGGTTGTAAACAGGACTGCAGATGGCATAGTCAAAAACCAGAAGGGAATGGAGTGAGAGGTGTGTGTGTCTGTGGTGGTAGGGTTTTTTAAGTCTGAATTTCCAGGCCTTTAAAAAGGTCTTGTATTCCTTTTTTGTTTTGTTGAGAATTCAAAATTTCATCTTTTTCATTTACAGTAAATCCACTTTTCAGTTGAAACTTGTAATTATTTATATATTAGTGGGGAGGTCATAAGTAATTCAAACTGCAAGTTGTACAACCTAACTGTTTTTCTTATTACTGTGTTGGGAAGACCTTCTTTCTTTCTTTTCTTTTTTTTCCTTTTTTTTCTTTTCCTGAAAATGAATATGGAAGGCAATGAATCAGATTTTTCTCTGGCTAAATCAGGAAACAGCTAAAATTAGACCTTCACAATTCACTCCTTTTATTTCCCCTCAAAGCTGAGGAAAGCTTGGTAGATAGCACTTTGCACGTTACTGAGTTGATGAATGCTGTTATTCATTCTAGTTTTTGTAACTTTTTTTGCTTTGTATAATCTTGTAGAAAAGTGTTGTACTACTATATTTATAATTCCATGCAGATACTTCCAAAGCAATGCTGTCCTGCACAGGTTGGAAGCTCCACGTAGTATCTCTGAGTTCGTAAGTCCTAATTCTCATCAGACCAAGACACAGACACAGCTGTCTTCTGCTCACAGGTTGAGCAGCAAGAAATGGGTAAGAGCAGGGAGGAGTATAAGAATGAGAGCCAGAGAAGTTGCCAGCATGCACTACAGATCTACATTGTGATACGGCTTACGGTCAGTATTAGGTGACTCAGTAAGATATCACCCAATAAAATGAGATGTAGTTGTTAGTTCAAATGCAGGATACTTGGAGCGTATGCATTAGCTGTCCTAATGTGCTTGTAATTAGGAAGTCCAAATACAGACACATAGGCCAGCATCATCTAAAGAGGTATAAATAAGCTGTGAAAAGGGGCTGGTTTTAACTGTGTGGTCCAACTAAATGTGTTTCAACTCTTTGGTCACCTTGAGCAGGTTTGTAGTTGCCTTTATGCATGCTATAGTCTATCAAGTTCAGTTTACTGAAGAGATGTGAGAGGGAGGAGTTGGAGAGTTACCTGCCTCTTATGTGAGACTTGGTCCAGTCGGTGCGGAGTGTACCTGGCTGCAGTGAGACTGCCGTGAGCTGAGCCCTGCCGACCGCAGGAGGAGCTGGGCTGAGCGGTCCATGTGCTGGACATTCCTCAGCCTTCGGAGGTTATACCTAGCTGGTGATGACCCTTTTGATAACAAGCTTACTCTAAGAACTTTGTCTTTTATGCATGTCTTTTTAAATTACATAGTAACAAATAAGGAGAAAGCAATATAGGGCGGTAATGAGGCTGACTGCCTACATAGCGTGACAGTGGGAATAGCTTGTTTTTGCCACAGTACAGATAAATAAAATCTTTGCAAATCACTGTAGCATCTTTGTTCCTTTTCCAACCGGCGGTGGAGTCTTAGAGGGTTGATGAAGTATGAAAGAAGGGAGAGGAAGGAAAGGGCGTAACCAAAGCCAGTTGGTGGTGTTGAAAAAAATCTATTGCCCAGGGTAGCAGAAGCCAGCAGGTGGGCAAGCTGGGCCTCAGGAGGAGGGGCAGCTTTAGGTGTTATTCAGTTACCCACGTGGGTTATTAAAACTCTACTATAGTCCCGTGTTTTCTTCAGTGCACTGGTTTAAGAACCTCTGGGTCTGTAGCTTACTCTTTGCTTCCTTCCTGTTTTGGGAGATCACTGTGAGCTAATTAAGGTGTGGACACGGGCTAAACTGGATTAGTGAACCATTAATCTTTGTTAACGCCTTCTTCATTCTCTATTTATTTTTATTTAAAATTGTTTTGCTGATCCTATTTTTAGGGGGATGCCACAGATAGCTTTTTTTTTTTTTTTTTTTTTTTTTTTTTTTCCAATGACAAAGAAATTCTGAGATCCTCTCCTTCACTGTTGTTCCTCTGCTGGGTGTAGCACCAGGTCTCATTCTAAACTGGTGTTTGTAGATTTGTACAGTGCCTAGTGAAATGACATTTCTCTATGCTTTTATGACATTGCTTATGTTACAAAATACAATGGGATTCTTGTTGTTTTGAAGGTTTGATGTTGAGAAGCATGTTGCCCTGAAACTTCCTGAAGTATTCCTTTTTTTTTTTTTCCTGGAATTTTGTATGTTTATGGATTTTATGTTGTATGACAGTTCCTGACAAATAATCTTACAGTTTTAGATATTTGATTACTGTTTCTGCTTTAAATCCAAGTTAGTTCCAAGTTTGTAGTCTTGTGGGGCATCTTCATTTTTGAAGAGCTTTTCTTATGCAATGACAAACAGCTGAGTGGTATTGTGTATGTGAGGACCATCAAGTGTGTTTGAAAGGCCTCCTTAGTCTTCAGTGGGTGACACCGTGTTCCATTTAAAAAAAATAAATAGAAGTCCCTTTTACATGGAACTTGCACAAAAGAAAGAAGCTTATTTTTAGAGAACTATTTATAGCTTCATGTTTGAAGACCTCTTTATTTTTACTCAGATCTAAGGAGAGTACTTTCTAGCCATCGCTTCTGCTAGAGGAGAGGAACCTTATGAAAAACATGATCTCCTGATAGCAGTTCTTTGATAGTCATTAAGTTTGAGAACTTATCCTCTGAAACTTGTGGGATACATCACATTTTTATCAGTTTATCTTCTCTTATGTCTTCATTTTTGTCCATTTTGCTGATGGTTTTGTCTCCTGCATTTGTTAAACCTGTTTTTGTCTTCAGTGTTTTGTAAAAACCATTTCAATTAGTACTGAATTAATCAGATGTTTAATTTATGCAGAGGCAGATCTTGAAACTGTGAGTTATTTTTGGCTGCTGGAGATGTGCTGCAATTGGTATTTTGCTGGAGCAGGGTGTTTGTGTTTGAGGCTTCTAACTGATCATAAATTTAGAAGTTTAGGGTTAATTGCTTTTTGATTCTGGGTATAAGCAAATATTGTTTGTGGATTATTTTCCCTCCCCCCTGTCTGTTGATGGCTGTCTAGGGACAACTACGAGCTGCTTAGTGACAGAAGCGTAGGGGGGAGCCTAGGCGATGGACTCGCTGGTGCTCAGGTTCTCATTAGTTGTAACGGCAAGAAAACAGGTTGGCCAGTGTTGGTGAGCTGTCTCTTGAGATTCCCTGCTCTGCCAGTATCTTTGGAAGTCAGCATTGTGCGATCTGAAGGTTCAGTGGTTTGCTGTATTACAACCATAAAGGTTCTTGCAAGAGATAGCTAAAGATGGAAGACTGTGGTGCTGTGAAAGAGAAAATGAGCATCACACTCAGGCGGAAGTCAACACAACAAATACGGTGTCAGAGCAGTATGGCTCTAGGAGAGAAGTGTAATATGGAGGCACCCTGGCAAGAGCAGTATCTGTGCAACAGCTGAATTGTTTGATGGAATTATAGGAGGGCATGTAAGTGTTGCCTTATGTTTCTGTCTGGATCAGGACTTTAAATAAATTTCAATACTTTCATTAAATTATAGACAGACTTCAGGTCTAAAAAATTTAAGTGTGTGTTGGAGATGTCTCTTGAGAGCAGATGGGGCAAGGCTTCTTAAAATATATAAGCATCCATCAGGTTGGTTTAGTGTACCTTTTTTTTTTTTTAATCAGAAGGGAAGAGCAGCATCATGTATTTTGCAATATTAATCATCAAAAAGTCACAGATGACACAAAAATCATCTCCAAGTCACAGATTTTCTTTTATTTCCCAAATATGCATGACCTTGCACATAGGTGAACCCAGTGATTGTGATGTATGGTTTCCAACTTCAGGAGAAAATTTGGCCTTCAGATATTTTCTCCCATACAGGTATGTGGAAGAAAAAAAAACAGGAACAGAACAGCTTAGTAAACGTCTGAGATTTTTCCTCAATTATCTAAAAGTTGACATTACATCATTTGCACAGATGTAAATATAGAAAATAGTAGGTGTGTTACATCTCCTGACTTATTTTTAAAACCTCTTTTATAGAGAACTCTCTTTACTTAAGTGTATATTTGTGTCAGTAAATAGAGATGTGACATTATGTCCATTTTTCTTTCTGGGAGATGGGAAGCTTCTTTAAATGCTTGTTTTCATCTTTTAAGATTGTTTTTAGCCTTTGTGGAAATGCTGTTATGTTTCTGTCATTGATTCTGCTCTTTCCCAAGAAGTTTATATTTCAGTTAAGTTGTGTTCTGTTTTTACATAACTATTCCTCTCTATACGCGTTTCAGATTTTCCCAAATACACGTTTTTTTTTTCTCTCTTAACAATGGTATTATTGAACAAAGTCGTAAATAATGTAGCTGAGTGGTTTTGTTGGTTTGAAAATCAGCTGAGCTGTTGTTTTTTCAGACAAACAATCCCTCCTTTAATTTCAGTGCTAAAACCCAGGGGATTAGCAAAATAGATGCAAGTATTTTCGGTGTTGAGACCTGTCCTAGGTCCTGATTCAGGGTAAGTTCCCTGTTTGAGGTAATATTTAAGACTTAGTTTAAACAAAATCCGGAGTTACATGACTTCTCAACTGTCCAAGGACTTTTTAAGCATTCCATGGAAATGAAGTTTTGTTTGGTGTAATGTGTTTGTTAGGTTCTTTATTGTCTATAGGCAGTGTTATAATTGTCTCTGTGTATTGCTACTTGTGGAAGTAAATGTTGTACAAATTAAAGATTTGAAGTTGGCTTAGAAATTGAACTTTAAATATTACTGTAAAAGTGCAGAACAAACCCAGCCAATTCTGAAATCAATTTCTATTGCCGTGTAATTGCTGCAAGTAAGAAAACAAGTGAGGAGTTGAACTGTGTTTTCTCTTTTGCAGGTGTTGCTGAACTAGTTTGATTTATTTAAAGCATATGATTTCATGCAATTGTGCCTGATTGTTAGTGCAGCTGTCAACAGCTGCATGCTCATTTAGCTAATTGCATTCTAGTAAGATAGCTAAGCTTATTTTAAGATACACAGTTGTGTGCGCTTTTTTTTTTTCATGCAACTACACACATTCAGAAGATTTACTGCAGAAAGCTCTGTGCTATCATAATGAACAATCATTACTCTAGAGGACATTTGAGAGCTTATAAACAAGAATATATCAGCCAGTCTAGTGCATGGATAGCGTCTGTGAAAAGCTGGACCGTGCCTGTTAAATTCATATAGTTCTAAAGGCCTTGAGGTGGTCTTATCATTGGGGTTAGTTTCATTGTCTGCTCTTTGCGGGTATTTTATAGTTTAACATGTAAAATTTTCATTTAACAAGAAACTTGATTTCTAGTGCTGCGTCAGCATTCTGGTTGTGTATGCAGGAACTAAGAGCTTCTGTTACATACTGATATAATCTTCAAGGAATGTGTAAGTGAAATGAGAAATTTGTATGAAATTGTATACATATAAAAAGCATGTTAGGAGAGTAGACTATATATTATGCATGTTAATTCTGTAGAAAATACTTGTATGTTTTTTACTGGTATGTGTTAGCTACGCTATTAGTCGACAGTATGAAATGGATAATGCAGTGTTGTTTTTATTTGTTATATAGCTTTATGCCAGTATATACAGGCCTCTAAAACCCGAGATGGTGCCAGCTGTTTCATTTCAAGTGCAACAGAAGGTAAAGGAAAAAGTGTGGGGAAAAAAAAGCACCATTTTTTGTTCATCTGATACCCTATCTCCCTGGGCATTTATGTGGTTCTTGATCTTTTAACATTCTAGAATCTCTTCACAGCTAACTTCTTGTAATAGATGGTGGATACCCTTTTTTCCTAAGTCTTGCAGAAGAAATTAAGTGATGCCACTTGTATGTCTATCTTAAACTTGCATCATCTTTGCATCTTGTCTATTTGTGCTTTTCTTCAGTAACAAAATTCCACTGAAATTGAAGCTTTAGCTATGCTTTAATAAGAATCTGAAATATCTGAAGAGAAGCTTAGAGAATTGCTGGCATGACCACGATCTTAAGACAGTGGCACTGAAGGAAAAGCACAGATACTTAACAACATAGAAATGTTACAATGCTAATCCTTGCTAATATCTGCAGTCTGATTTTATGCTAACTAACTGTCTTGTATTTTCTGTTTCTCTTAAGAGGAGTGTGTGCTTAATTCACTTATCCTCACATCTTCCTGCTGATGTTCTGCTTTTTGGCCTTGTTTGAGCTTAGAAAGAGAATGAAATACTTACTTCCATATTTTTCTTTCACCTGCAGGGGAAAACTTTGAACAGACGCCGTTAAGACGCACATTTAAATCCAAAGTTCTTGCTCGCTATCCTGAGAATGTTGAATGGAACCCTTTTGACCAGGATGCAGTGGGAATGGTCAGTATCACTTTAATGGCTTTAGGTTTTTGTCTTAAAAACAACCTTAACAATTGAAGGCATTAATCTGTGGGGTTTTTTGACAAAAAAATTGTGAAGTCTATTATGGATTAGAAATAATAACGAATTACTCTAAATTGTGCAGGCTCAAAAGAACCTTTCATTTAATTGGATATTTTTAAAGGAAATTAAGTTAAAACTTAGAAATGATAATTCCCTAGGAGAGTTTTATTTGTTCCTTTGCAACTTTTTTATTACATTCTAGGGAATTGGTAGAGAAATAAATTAGTCTTCAATTAATGAATCTTCTTTGTATGATTTTTCTGTTCAATGGAATGTGGTGTGGTTTCTTTATTTAGATAAAACAAAGTACTTTTCTCTGTCAGGTTTCTGGTGTTAGTGACCAAAATACTTTCGTTTATCTGAGTTTAAATTCTCTTATTTTGTTCCTGTTGAAGTTGGTAGCAAAATGCTTATGTGTTTCAATAGAAACTGCATGCAGCCCTTTTAATCTGTTACTTTAGTTTTCCTGTTTCTGTATTGTACAGAGATGTAACACTTAGCAGAATTTAAAGTGAAATGTGATGGCAGTCTGTGGATTCTAAATCCTATTTTCACCAATGCTTCTGGAGGCAGAGGGAGAGAAAAGTGTGTTTTAATTGATATTATCTCCCCTCCCTCCTTTTTTATAGCTGTGTATGCCTAAAGGGCTTGCTTTCAAGACACAAGCAGATTCCAGAGAACCTCAGTTCCACTCTTTTATTATTACTCGTGAAGATGGCTCACGGACATTTGGATTTTCTCTCACGTTTTTTGAGGAAGTTACTAGCAAACAGATCTGCAGTGCAATGCAGACGTTGTATCATATGCACAATGCTGAATATGACATTCTTCATACTCCACCCACAAATGACAAAGATAGCTGCAGCAGCACTGGAGACTGCAATGGCACTTCTGTTTCAAAGCTACAGCGTTTTAACTCCTATGACATCAGCAGAGACACACTCTATGTCTCAAAGTGCATTTGTCTGATTACTCCGATGTCTTTCATGAAAGCCTGTAAGAAAGTACTAGAACAACTTCACCAAGCAGTGACTTCACCTCAGCCGCCACCTCTACCTTTAGAAAGCTACATCTACAATATTCTCTATGAGGTTCCCCTTCCTCCAGCAGGAAGGTCATTAAAATTTTCAGGTGTTTATGGACCAATTATCTGCCAGAGGCCAAGCACCAGTGAACTACCATTGTTTGATTTTCCAGTTAAAGAAGTTTTTGAATTGCTTGGAGTAGAAAATGTGGTTCAACTGTTTACCTGTGCCCTCTTGGAATTTCAGATACTGCTTTATTCACAGCGTGAGTACTTGGTTTTTGTTTTCTTATCTTGTAGTTGTACTGGCACAAGGTCTTTTCATTTCTTGAATGTTAAAAAACACAGACAACAGAATAGCTGCATTAAAGTGGCATTAGCATGCTAATGCAGCCAGGCTGATCTATGTGCAGGTTTTAATGTAAATAAAAGAACTGAAGTTGTAAAGAGAGCGTTGCATTGGCTCTGGTTTTAGACACGTAAAAAAACTTTGGGCTTTGACATAATCTGCTCTATTCATGGACTGACTGTCCTCTTTATTGTTGTCTCTGGAAACGTTGTGCTGTTGGATAGAGTAGTATGCTGTCTCCCATGTTCCTCTCTAGCTGCTTAGCTGAATTCCCTTCTATTCTGCCAAACGATCCGTGTATTTTGAGAAGCTACATAGTTAATTATATATGGTTCTGAAGAAGAATTACTGGTGCAAATACAATTTTCTCTTTAACTAACCAAAGTCACATGTAAGTTGTTACTCTGAAGTAAAATTACTTGGAAAAAAGTTTTATGTGACTGAATTTAAATCCCGCATCTCTGTCGAGGCCTTGAAACAGTTATTGCTGAAATCATGTAGATGAAGCTTGCTTTGAAGAGGATAGGCAGCAACTAAGCTGAAGTAGCATCTGTTTATCAATTAATAAGTAATTTGGTATCTATTTTCTGTGTTAAAATTTGTGAATACTGGGTTTCTTACTCTGCAGCCTGTTACTCTAATACAGAGTATGTGGAGTTATGCCAAAAGATAATTTTTCTACTTCTAGTCGTCTTGAGCTGGCTAACATTAGTCCAGACCCACCCATCCATAATGGTGTGGTTTAAAGTAGACAGAATGCATTTTTAGCACTGGTTTGTAGTAATGGTAAAGAAGCCTGGAAGACCCCAAGACAAACCTAGGGATAATGCAGGGTATTACTGAAATCAGTTTTTGATATTTTTATTCCATTGAGCTGTCACTGAAATATGTAGAATACAAATGGTAACTATTTGTAAAATATATCCTGCAGTTATTAGCAACATTCTCCAAGCCTGAAGTACAGATGTTTGTGTGTTGAGAAGTGTGAGTAGACTAAAGCCGAAGATAGATTTTGTACGGATAGTCAAGGTGATTAAAAGTGTGTAAGAGCAGCTGGGTGATATGTTACAGTTGTTGCATTGTATAAATGCTGTTAACTATCAGAGAAAAAACATACAGTAATTTAAACACAACCAAAAAAATTTGCTGTACTCTCTCATAGTGGTTACTCTCTTGGACTTAAAAACCAAATTGCTTTGCTGCTTATTCACAGAAAATCTAGAAATAATTTCCTAGCAGACAAACTTCTTTTGTGGTTTCTCCAGAAATGGATTAGGCACTTATATGTTTTTGAGTTAGGGAGAGTTTGTTTATGTGGATATCTGTGTTATGTGGAAGATTCAACCATCAGCTCTTCCACCTGAAGAAGAATGCAGTCCAGTTGGCCTGTAGTTGTGCTTGAGACCTCCTGTGGCAGAAGGGCAAGTGCCTGGCCAGTTGGAAGCACCACAGGAAAAACAATGTGTGCGTTGCCATATCGGAACAGCGCTTCGTGGTCTCTTTTCAGGCCATCGTGTTATAAGTACTTTTTTCTCCTGGGCTGGAACTCAGCTCACTTCTGGACCAGTCTTGTGGGTTCTCTTTCCAAGTCATATTAATAGGTTTAGCTTTTTTCTTGGGTACTTTCCAAGTGTCTGATCAGTGGCTAATTAAAGAAGCTTAAAATAGCTCTGGAACACCTGAGTTTCTTGTTTGCACGCACAGACGTATGGAATTCAAAGGGATCCATGCAGCAGAAGGCCTGTGGGCCTGGATCTTTATGACCGTTTTTGACCACAGTTCCCCCGCCTCACTGTGAGCTTTGACCGAGTTGGGCTGTGTTGCACGTTATGGAAGTGTCTTGTCTCCCTCTATCAAGTTCTGACCTATAGTTTCTGGCTGAAAAGTCTTCTTTCAGTAGAAAAAGAATTTTAGTTATTTGTTTGCTGACTTCTGGCCCTCAGTTCTGATGGAACTAGTTGTGACAGTGCAGCCTTAGTAATAGTGAGGGCTTGCTCACATTGTTGCATGTGCAGTAATGTGAGGTCTACGTTGTCCTTCAGAATATAAATCTTAAAAATTTTTAATGTCCTTTGGGTTTGTTAAATCTCTTGGTGCTCAAACCTGTGATGGCTGAGGTGGTTGGGATTGTTTCTTGTTCTTCTAGGTCAGATGAGATCAAGGTACTCGTTGGGTGGATTTAGAGTTAGAACAGTGCACGTCAGAATCAGTGGGTTTGCTTTAAGACTTACTTATAAAAAAAAACAACAAACCAAAACCCCAAAAGTCTTGGAGGACTTCGCTGCCAGATGCAGTCCTTTTTGAAACAAATTATTTAGCATCTTAAGTTTCAGCCAGTCCTTGGAATAGGAGTAACTTCAGCTGGCAGTGAATGTATTTTGCTTTAAGATTCCTTTGCCATGTTTCTGACTTTATGCTTCTGGCAATTCTTCTTTTGTCCCACTGTATTGGCACAGCCTGTGTGGTTTTGATCAGTGTAAGCCAAATGTAGGGAATGATTTCCTTGATTCGACTGTCCTCTTGCGAGAGTTGTCTCCCATTTGGGAAGGTGTTAGAGGAGTGCGGGTGCTTTTAAGGCAGTGAAGAATCTGAAGCTGCTGCTAGTGCTGAGCCAGTGCCGAGGAACTCTGGCAAAGAGTCAGTGGTGCTGAAGGAGGCCTTCAGTGGTGCTGCTTTGCATTCCTGCAATTTATGTTGCCCTTGTATCTGTGAAATAGACTTACTCCTTATCTCCATACAGCACCTAGAGCTCTCTGAAAAGTGTTCACTGAGCTAAGACAGCTGTGAAATCTGCTTGGAGGAGATTTTCTGAACAGCTAAAAACAATAAAAGGAGAAATATAATGCACCACTGCCACAGACTGTGGAGCAGTTTTTATTTTCTGTGTGTTTGCTGTCTGCTGCCATTTTTAAGTACAAATAAAGGGGTTTTTTCTACTTTGTTTTGCTTTTGAATCACTTCTCTCTGTCTTTCTTTCATTTGCTTAAAATTATGTTCACTCTGGAGATTTAAAGTATTAGTTTTATTTCTTTGCAGTGTTAGTCCCGTGTTGTCCAACTCTAATCCTTTACATAGGACGCTTTCTTTTTATGCCTCCAGTGATTTAGGAAACTTGCTGCAGGCATCTTTAATCAGCCTGTCAGACACAGAAGTGAACACAAATAGGAAGTACTTTGACCCACTGCTTCTACTAACCACAATTCTCTCTTACTGCAGTTACAGGTTTTTTGAAGTAGAAGGCCCAATTAAAGAAATGTATGTTTTCTCTTAGGAGTTTGGCATACTGAATATGTGTGCTCAGAAAAATTTGTTGAAAAGTGTTTCTTTTACCACCATGCTTCCTGCTACGAACAGGCGTGCCTAAAGGGAATTCTCCAGGCAATGTCTTATTTCAGAGGCTCAACTGCATTGCATGCTACCTGTCTATAGGGATGACCTATATAATTTTTTCCCCTGCTGCTCTACTTCAGTTTAAAGAGAAGCTTGATCCTGGCAAGTAGCTCATCTTTTTCGTTTATCCATATACACTCTGAAGATCTCCAAACTCGTCTGTAGTAACGGGCCTCCACTGTATGGGCAACTCTCTGCCTTAAAGCAGCAATATGGGACTTGCATGTGGAATGGAAATTACTTGACAAATATAACAGTATTTCATTGGGATACATAAAGTAGAAAGATTAGAAGGAAAAAATACTCCAGAATGTGACCACGTAACAGTTTTAAATTTGACCAAGTCAGAGAATTTCTACAGGGACTTGATAGACTTCTCTCTGGTAGAGTATGAGAATGGAGGGGTGGAATAATGGTTATTACAGCTGCCACCATCTTCCCATCCTGCTCCTCTTTTTCCAGACCCAGGACCCCTCAATTCTTTTTTTTTCCTGGATTTACGTGCTTTTTACAAATCAACAAAAATTTCTACATATACTAGATACAGATAGATACTAGTGCAAATAACTTCTCACATGTACTTTAAGGGATAATGTATATTACCTACAGTAATTGGTTAGAAGAACAAATCAGCCTTTTTCTGTGTTCTTAAATGGCCATGTTAAAAAGTAGTGGATTTTGTTTTCCTTGCACAGTGAGAGTTAAATACTTATCAAACTAATAGCACACTAATGATATGCCATTTTTTCCCCTCCCAGTGCTCTTGTACAATACAAGGCCAAAAAACTCTGGTGTCATTTGCACCAGAATAAGCATATTCTGGCTTCAAAAACAAGAGCAAGACCACTTGAAATGCTACTTCCCTCTTTTAAAATTTTTGTAATTATTATTGTTATTTTTAAATCTCAGGCAATGCTTTGGTACTAGAAGCATACTGCTTCTTTTTTAAAGCAGAAGAAAAACTCCATACCCTCTCAGGATAGGTATAACTTCAACCAAAATAACTTAAATGTTTTCTTATATTTGCAGGCTTCTTTCCTTTGTCCTTGCCTCTTGCCAGCAGCTCCTGATGTGCATGAAGCCTGCGGAATGTAATCGTTCCTGCTTGCGAGCTGGCCAAATAGTTGGGAATGGCTTAAGCCATGTAGATGTCCAGGACCAGAGAGCTGCATTTGCAGATAACTCGGTTGCAGGAGGTAGCTGCTGAGTGGATAGGAATTCTGAATTATTGATGTTACTTTGTAATTAATTTGAAAGGCCAATACTAAAGTTAGCTTAATGACAGAGAGAGAAGTTGTATTTAAATTAGCCAGCAGGATCAGACAGGGGGGTTTTGTGTAGTAGGAAAACACTGTTTCTATTCTGAGACTTGTTCTTTCAAATAAACAAGCTGAATACCAACCAGCTGGAATGTTTGTGTATCTGTGGCTACATTTAAAGTTCCTTTTAAAGCTGAAGAAAATAGGGTATGGAATGGATTATTCTTCCCAAAGCTTATCATTAATTCATCACTTCTTTGCAGTCAGGCTGTGATTAAAGCTGCAAACCAGTAAGTAATTGTGTAGGCAGAAACTGGTGTCCAGGCAGACTAGGGGGGATGCTGCTGGTGATGTTCATTGATTCTTCCCTGATGTGTTTCAGTCCAAGTAAGCTTTTGGCAAAAACTTTAAACTGTTTAAGCTATTCCTGCTTGTTTTGATTGAAGGCTCCTTCAATCACAGTAGATCTACTGTGAGGCAGTGACAAGTAGCTTTGTGTAGGAACCTTTTTCACCAGCAGAGCTTGGTCTGAAAAGAAAAAGCAAAAGCCTAGATTGCAGAATTATGACTGATGTTAGCAAAACTTTTGCTGAGTTCCTCTTGGGTTGTAGGGCTCTTTGCAGACCCCAGAGTCGGCAACTTTGAGTTCACACAAAATTAATTGTGAATGCCAGGAACTGAGTTTCTTGGCCCATTGTCTTCTGCTATCTGAGGTCTGAGTGGAGGATAGTTAAAGGATAGAATTAAAGCCATAACCTTAGAAGTTAAGCTTAATTTTTCTCCAGAGTGCTTGTTTAGAACAAATGTTATTTTTGCAGTTTTCAGTGGCAGTGTGCAACAGCTTCAGAAACCTCAGCACCTGAACCTACGCGTTCAGGTGTCTCTTCCAATTTCACAGTGTCTGCAGTTTTATGAACATGCAGACGTGCATGAACATGCAGAGAAGACATGCATACCCCACACTCCAACACACATATGAAGGATACTCATTTTTTTTTTCCCTTCCTCCTACTGCCCCCAGCTTTCCTGGCTGGAATTGGATATTGTTGCTTGCTCATTATAGCTTGACCGAAGGTAGGATTTGTCGTAGTCTTGTGGACTTTTTTCATACTCTTTCCAGCCTGGCAACTTGAAGCATTCTGAATGTTTCAGCAGTTGTATTAGACCACATGTTCCGAGTTCATGTGGTGTTGCCACCTCCTTTACAGTGCATAGATATCAAAAACCATTAAGGATGATTCTGTAGTATAAAAGAGGAGGGCGAGCTTTTGGCCCAGCATACTGCACTGTTAACTAGTCTATGCACTGGCTGTGGAATAAAAATATTTTTTTGGAATGCATGTTGCATAGGTGCGTTTAGCACTGCTGTTAAATTCTAGGAGGAGATGAGGTGGTTTTACATTGAACTGAGACTTCAGTCATACATTGTAAAGGATAAACAAAGCTGATCCTTTTTATTTTCTACACAGTTATTTCAGTCGCACTGTTGAGTTGGCTACTATACAGCATGCTTTATAGACATTTAAACACTCTTATAAAAAATGTTTGTCTGAGAGATACCAGATGCCTTGGGTTTCATCCAAGGCTTCCATGGAAAGGCATAAGCACAGAGAAAAGAAATGATTTCCGATGTGTTCCTTAGCTGATTACAATACTGCTTCCGTACTCAAACTGGAGCTCCTGGTAACCCTGGTATAGGTAGCAGAGAGTGACTTAATGGATGCTAAGACTCAGTTTGCTCATTTCCATATGACTTGTAGAATGACCTACTTTGCGTTGAGCTCTCTTTGTTGTTTCAGCAAAATGTGCTTGGGTGTACAAGTCTGGGCTTTCATTTAGATGCTGCTCAGCTAGTACTGGGTTTTGTGGTTTCTCTTTTAAAGCAAGCTCTCATTTCTTTAACTTAGATGCATTTACTTAAAAATGTTTGTGAAAGAAATATATTTTTTTGTTTCTTGATCTTTTTCAGATTATCAGAGACTGATGACGGTAGCAGAGACCATCACAGCACTAATGTTTCCATTTCAGTGGCAGCATGTGTATGTTCCTATCCTTCCAGCATCCCTCCTTCATTTTCTAGATGCTCCTGTCCCTTACCTCATGGGCTTGCACTCTAATGGGCTGGATGACAGGTCTAAGCTGGAACTTCCTCAAGAGGTGAGAGGAGCTTGTCTCGATTGATTAAATATTGTACATGACTATAAGGGAAGTGAGAAATGAGCCAAAACACTAGTACTAACTGTAACAGCCATTTGAAGTTCTCGCTGGCTCTAGTTTGGGATAGCTCTTACTTTATTTTCTTGACATGCTGGAGAGAATCTGGTGAAATAGGTAAGTAGACCCCTCCTTTGGAAATTGTATGCTCTGATAAAATTATACTGTAATTTTACAGGTATTGATGCAGTGGGGTTACAGAAAGAACACTTTGGTGATGGAAAGCTTAGCCTTGTAGTGTAGGAAATGCAAGGAAGTGCAATGTGAATTCACCAGCTGTGGCCAAAAGACCATACAGCTGCTTCTGCGTGGTACCAAGTGACGAAAGCTGGACTGGCTTCAGCACTGTGCTGTGCTTGGGCTGGTTCCTGGGTTTCCCTGCACTGCATTTCTGATTTGGGGTTGGCTTACATGGACCCAGCCTGTCAGGTCTCTGCACCAAAAGTATTTAAAAATTTTTTTTCTAGAATGCATGCTTCAGTCGGCAGCAAAATGTCAGCATCTACTTAAGCAAACTGGTGCTAATTGGGATAGCGCTCAGAAGTCCTGCCTTGTAGTGAGTCTCTGTTAACACCAGCCACTGTATAAAGGAGAAGCAAATGGTCTGTAAGGGTCCTGCAACACATACACGGGGCTGGGACTATGTTCACACTGCGTAAAGGTTGCTTTTATTTACTTATCCCACCATGCACTTCACAAATACTCTTTTTAGAGATGTGCCAAGAGAGAGTTTAAGAGCTGGTTGTGAGGATCAGGGGACCAAGAGTAGTTGAACACTACCTGAGTTAGTAAAGGAAATGTCTGCAGGAGCCAGTAACCACCCATGGGAAGTATGTCAGGCGCCTCGCTGGCTTGTGCAGCAGTTCCATACGTCATCTGAATGACCGCTCTCATCGAGTGCCATTGAATGGTTTATTTACTCTTGTATGTAGAAAATGCTGGGTGTTACAATGTGGTCTGGCTGTTGTCAAGAAGCTGGACACCTCGATCAGGTAGCCCTGTGGAAAGCGAGTGCTCGTAGAGTTATTAGCTGTGGAACAACAGCTCTGGCCCCTGCCAGAGTCTGCTTACTTTGTAGGTGTAACTCTGCAGGGGTGGGACTAGGTAAACCATGGGAAACACCCTATTTACAGGCACTGGTAGGATTCTCTAATTTCTGCCATTTTTGCCATGTTTGTCCGTTTTCTTTTAGTATCATTTACATTACTGGGAAAGTAGAAGTATAGCAGGCAGAGGGTTTTGTGGTGGTGTTTTTTATTTTCATTATCAGGCAGTGCTGCAACATAGCTTGACACAAAAAAAACTTCTTAAAAAGCTGTGTGAAATTAAAGACAAGATATTTTTGTGAACCTCCAGTCTGGTCACCATGCCAACATTGCTCTTTTTCTCAAATCCATATGCTGATAGTTTTCATTTGTTTTTCCTGGCAAGTTCAAAGGAAAATTTCTCTTCAAACTGTTATTTTTTTTCTGTGAAAACTAAAGTATTTAATGTCTTGCTTTCTTTCTTTTTTCCCTCTCTTTTTTTTTTTTCCGCTGGCGTAATTAATAACAGAGTAATGTATGTTCTTGCCATGAAAACAGTCTATTGCTTCGGTTTACTACATATTTACAAAATTTTGGATGTACTGACAGGCCTAATTAATATGATTAGTATACATTTTAGAGAGCATAACTGGTGAAGTGAAATACATGTGTAGATATGCATGTCAATATGTGCCATGGATGGTTTCATTATTATAATAAGCTTCTAAAAGACTGCCCTCCTTTTGAAAAGAGTCTCCTTTTGAAGTCACTGTAATACTCCCAACTAAATAAACATATTTTAGTTTCAAAAAGATATTTCAATTATTTAAAATGTAAATGGTTTTGAAGAGCTTTATCACCTTACCTTGGAGGTTTAAAGTAAGGTAGTTGATCTATTTTTAGATGTTAAAAATATAATCTGGCACGTCAATTTACTTTTTGTTTTAAAACCAGCCTTTTATGAAGGTGGAGTGTTAGATTTTTGATAGTATCTTAGAGAGATCAGAATTGTCTGGGAGGGCGGGGAGGGGAGGACGCACAGGACTGAGATATCAGCGGCAACGTGCCCATGTGATGGAAGTTACTGCAGGACTTCAACTTGTCCTTCCGAAGCTTCAGCTTTTCTCTCTCTTATTTGAAGAGTGAGCTCCTTAAGGTTTGTACACAATGAGTATGTCTTAGTCTGAGAAATCCTCTTGGTAGTCACTGCTGAGTAAGGTTTCTTGTGAACTGTTGGAGTCCTCAGTACTGCAGGCTGTGAATGTTGCTATGGCATAGAAAGGACTTCAACATGTGCTGGAGACTTCAAAGATGACTAGGAAAATATCCTATACCAATGGATTTGCTTACCTGAGAGGCAAAGTAGACTGGGAAGAACAGGAGCTCACCATTGTTGAGATTTTCATTGAAGAATGGTTTACTTCCAATAAAAACTCCACCCAACAGCCCCACCACCACCACCCTGCAGCTGCCGTTGCAACAAGAAGTAAATGTAGCATTTTAAAATGTAAAGCAAAATTCAAAGCACACACTGGTGTAAGTGAAACTATTGGTCAGTATCAGTATTTCTGATATTAATAATATAATCACTCAGCTTTATTATATTTAGAACTGCAGATTACAGATTAATCTCCAAAATACTTTGCTTTATGATTAGGCTTTCAGATACCCTTCACTTAAAGAGCCAAAGAAGCTCTACACTTAATTCCTGACATGGAAACTGACAAGGAACATGCATAAAATGTCTTGTAGAACAGTAGAAGAGGGCATATGGATTCTATTATTTGTACTGCAGTAAAGACAAATTTATCATCAGTAACAAAAGGGATATTAATATTTAACATTGCTTATCTCTAAAGTTCGGAATGTATATGATCCTTTACGAAGTCATCAGGGTTGATTACATGAGCAATGTAATTTCTGAGTCCTGCTTCTGGGCTCCTGATTTATAGATATAGTAAGTATCAGAATTTTCCTCACTTATCACAAAGGATATATAAAGAGCCTTTCTACATTCTAATTTATTTTGATTTCTGAAAAAAAAACCTAATTTTTTTTCTTTGTCTTGAAACTGCATAAATTGCATCTGTGTTGCTAGCCTATATACATGGATGCATGGGACAGCTGCTGTTAAAGAAAGCAATGTGTAATTTAGACAAGGGCTGGAGAAGTGAGCTTGTTAGTGCTTCTCAGTTGAAGGGCATTGTGGAATAATGTAATATTGCTATCTAGCGTAGCATGGATGCCTCAGTGTTGCTGTAGGCTTCTTGGTTGTGGTTTTACAATGAAATTTTTAAAAGACTGATTTGTCTTGCTCAAAGCATTTTGGGCCAATATATGTGAAAATACTGTCTGTCCTAACTCGGTCTGGTTTGGTTTAAGTCTTGCACATATGTGCCATAAGGCTTGTTTTGGTTTGCTTGTGGTGGCAATCTCCCATATTTTGTCACATCTGGTGCTTTAAGGGAATGCTATACCATGGGAGCATGGAAACCCAGCTGTGTTCTGGAAGTTGGTGCTTTGTCAGATGATGATTAAAATCTTCAGCAAAGTAACTGCATAAGTACAAAATTCAAGTTTAGACTATCGCTTGGGTGCATCAGAAGACAGTACCTGATGGAGAATTCACTGAAGTTCACCAATGCCTTGAAGACCTGACTCTCTGTGGCCCAGTAAAATTGTAGAAAAGACTCAAGGCTTGCTGTAGGGTTGAGTTTCTTGTACATGTCAGTGATATAGTGCACTTAAAAGTTAAGCTTGTTCTTATATGTATTGCTGCTTTGCTAAGGGCTCTTTCTGTATGCCTGAGTGTTCTTGTGGTTTCACTGATCGCTGCATCAGAGGCTTGTAAGGAACCCAAAGAGAAGGAGGGGGGCATTGGGGAAGCGGTGCTAGAATAAGGTGCTGCAGAAATCAAAGGGGAAGGGATGAACATGTAGCTGTTTCAGATGTTGCTGGCAGAACTGTGGTTTGTTTATCAGTAAAATTGATCAAAAAAGTGGTTAAACTAGCTTTCTTGCAGAACATAAACCCAGCAACTACTAAAGTAAGATTGTTTTTTTTGATGTGTCTTTGAATTTCCTTTTAAAGAAACGTTTGCAGTGCTACAGTAGTATATTTTTAACAAGCAAGTTAATCTGGGCCATTTCATGTTTCTGGATTTGCATGTGCATCTCGCTGTAATGCAGGAGAATGGTGGAAATTTAAATTATTTTGAGTGAAAATAAGCAACACTGAGTCTTCCAGCGGTGGTTAAATCAAACAAAAGATTGTTTTTAATGGAGTGATCCCAAGGGTCTTGGGCAATAGCTTTTTCTTTCAGAAAAGTTGAAAGATTTTAAAAGCTAAGATCGAGTTCTCTGCTAATATAAGACAGATATGTATTCCTGGTATTTTTATTTCCACCATTAAAAAGGTGTTATTCAATACTAAATCTTAGTGAATTCTCTGGGTTTTTAATTTTGTATGTTGTTTTAGAAAATAAGGTCTCTTGAAAAGCCTTTTTTCGTCTTGATGCTGACACATTTAGACCAGACCGACCAAGATAATTGCTTTTGAAAGATAATCACTACTTTGTATGCATTTTCAGGCTTTCTGCTGGTGTGATAGATCCTTGATAATACTGCAAATTTATTGACAGACTTCAGTTTTATGTTTTCCTGTACTTCAGTGTTAAACAGCCACTTGAGGAGTTAAATTCATGTTTCTGAAAGCTGCAGCTGTAAGTTATTCTCAGTCGTAAATTCTGGGTTGACATGAAGAATAGTAGTGCTGAGAATAAATGCAGAAGTTCACCGTTTGCTTACAGGAATGGCACAGGAGCATCCGTTAAGAGTTTAAGACCACCGTAAACTGTATACACGCACCATACCGTGTGTGTATAAATTTGCATGTCCGTGTTTTCTGTGCGTTAAGTGAAGTGGGTGGTTATTTGTGAGGTTGGGACCTGGTGCACAGAGGTGATACATGCTGTAGATGAATGGGTTTTAGTTTTTCAAGGCTGTATTCAAGCAGAATCCTTAACTCAGAACCATGTTTCAATCTGACTGTCTAGGAGGGGATGTGAAAACCCGTATGTAACCTATAGTTTGAGCTCCTGTGCTGCACAGAGAATTCAAGTAGTGGTGATTGTGCCATCAGAACTGACTGTTCTACATTGTTGTAGGCGTCTATTTGCATACCATATAATTATGTATTAATGTGTCAAATAAAGCGTATTTTCTCTTTAGGATGTCAGTGGCGTAGGGACCTTACTCATTATTAGTCAATATTAGTTCCTCCTTAGACATCTTTTTGACAGAACCTAGATCATTTCCTTCTATGTTTTTGAGCAGAGCTGAGAGGAAGGATACAGGCTTGATGCAGATATTGCTAGATAAGTGTAGGGGTTTAGCCCTTGTTGTACTCGAGGTCAAACTAAAGAATTGCAGTTGTCCTCTGGGTTTGGAATTGGTGGGTGTAGTCCAGGCCTCACTGAGCCAATGGAAAGTTGTGCTGTTGACCTCAGGGGACCAGGCTTTGGCATCAGATGCATGAATATTCACTGACTTGCATACAGATTTCTAAGGTTTGTAAGACTTTCACCTGGACACCCCATTATTTGTGATGATAAAAGTTTATGGGAATGACAATTTTTTTAAATTAGGATGTTGACACCCTTGTTCCTTAGTGTAGCATCTCAGGAGAATAATTTTATTGTGTGATGATGTTATGTGTCCTTTCTTGTAACAATGTGCTATTAAAGTGGTGCGTAACTGTTTGAGGTTTTCTTTTGGTCAGAAAACTGATACCTTGGCAACAAATAAAAGAGTGACTGTTCTAGAGACCCGCAATACCAAGCGACTAACTTAAGGATGCTCTTTCAGTTGTACCCCTACTTACACAAGCTGCCATCTTGTCTTTATATAATTTTAATTTTGTACGTGTAAAATGATGATCAGTGTATCCGTAGAGGCTTACATACAGAGTTGTCAGCTATTCACAGCTCACTCAACTCTGTTGCCTCCAGAAACAAAATAACTAAAACTTGGGATTTAATTTTTACAGGAAAATGGTGTTTTGTTACCTCTTGAAGGGCTTGTGAAGTACGGTGTCTTTGCCATTTCTGTTCCCCGGGGAACATAGCCTTTTCGGAAGTGCTTATGCAGTTCTTGAGGATGACCTCAGTCTCCCTAAGTGAAGAGAGGCTAAAGCCACCTACTGAATCTTCTTTGCTTATGCTGCTCTGGGTAGTCCTTTAACTTACGGGTTATTAACCAGGCACTGAATTAGTGTAGAGTGTCCCCAAAAATACTTTTTACACTCCTTGCAGTATTGCTGCATACTAACATTTTTTTTTTTTTAATGCTTCTGTATAGGGTGAATTCTAAGAAATGTAATAGTAGGTTGCATGATAAGCAATCATCATTAGTGGCTTATAGTGTTTAAACTATGTGTATTGCTCTTTAAGAGAAGCTCTCCAGAAAGGATATTTAACTGTTGGAAGAATTAGCCAGATGAGCCTATATAATAAGTAATTTTAGCAAGCATTAAACTTGGCTTTTTCTTCATTGGCAAGGAGTTTATTTTCAGTGCGAAGACTAGAATCTCTACATTGTTAAGTTTAATGTTTGGTTACGTTTTGGCCAAGCACTTCTTAGGTACAGCTAAGCTTAACCAAGAGTGATGTGTTCTGCAGAATCTGTGCTAAGGTGGGATAGCCCAAAAAAGAGGGAAAGCTGAATGGTATAAATTAAAGAGAATTTAAAAAGGAAGAAATGCAATTAAACTGCTTGAAGAGTTTCTTAATGAATCTGTCTTGACATTTCTCAGACAGCTTATGAAGAACTAAATGTTTTTTGTTCTTCCCTCAGCACTGATTGGCAGGCATTGTGCCTAGTTTCAAAGCTTTATGTCTCTCGTCTTGAAGTGCTTGCAATCTTCCTGATAAATATTAGCTGACTTCTAATCATCACAGAACCATGTGTATAGTGGGGGTCTTGAAGTTCCTAAATTCAGGTGCTTACTTGAAACATGAGAGTTATTGTGTACATACTGTCCCTTTGTGCTGAATGTTTATTTGACCAGGAAGCAGATGCACTCTGTGTCCATCCCTGCCCGACCGCTGGAGCTGCCTTGCTGGGTGGGCATACGCAATACCTGCTGCGTTTGAGCAATGTTGATACTAGGGAAATCTGAACAAGGACGCCTCTCCTATTGAAAAAAGAAAAACTTTTTCTAGGATGCACCAGAAGCTGTTTCAGAATCAAGGTCTTAGTTCTATTTATTGACCTTGGATTCTTTTCAACATCTAATTCAATTTGTGATTTAATTTACAGTAAAGTATCTATACAAGAACTACTAAACTGTTTTATATGCATTCCTTTGAGCATAAGAAATAAATGCCAATATTAAAATGCTAAAACATCAAGAAATGGAGAACTGGAATTCTTCTACTTACCATTGTAACTGTGGGTAACATTGTAGCAGAGCATAAATTGGACTCTTTCATGAAAAGTTCTGTGCAAATCTAGTGTAATATGCCCAGTGGAGTTCTGCTTCAAGAATTAATATATTTTTTTTTAATTCTGATGTTGAAGTTCAAGAAATCAAACACAGCAGGTATTTGTGTTTTAAGAAGAATTGACACCTAACTCTGTTCTGTAGAAAAGCCGAGAGAGCTAAATCTGTCACAAGTATTAAATCTAAGTTCTCACACTAGTTTACTTAAATGAAGGGGTCTTGTCAGGCACAGCTTATCCTTAGTCTGTGATCAGTCCCACACCAAAATTCTACCAGAACTACTTTGTCCTTACTGATGCTTCACTGTTTGTGTTCATTGCTCTGATTTCTGGGATCATCCATTGTTCATTCGGTGTGAGGTTAATCTCTTCCAATTCTTTCTTTCCTATTACATTGTGAGAGTGCTTCTGTCCTGCACTTACTGAATCATAAGAAATAACTGGAGATATGTTAGCTCTCATGACTTGATCTGTATTTTTGTTGCAAAGCTGTAGTGAAACCTGAGTTTTGGTGTGCCTCTTAGAATGACGTGCTGAAGCTTGGTTGAAAGTACCCCATAATCTGGGTGAAGGGATTTTTTTTTATAGGGAAGGCTAAGTGACAGTCCATATTAATTCTGCAGTGAAGAAAAAATGAAATGCGTCCACAGAAAAGCAACATTTCTTCTGTATACTTAACTTTCCAAGCAGATTTCCCACATGAATGGGGTTCTTGCTGTGAGGTGTGTAGTTATGTAATGTTAGGAAACTATTTGTTACAGATTTTGCAATGTCGAAGCCAAAAGGGGAAACCCTCACACACCAAATATAGGGTGAGGTAAATCGTTGAAAGATGTAAAGCTTCTTTTGATGTTGCTGTGGAAGCCACATAGGTGGTTTTTATTTCTTTCTTTTTTTTTCCCCCCCTTGGTCTTTCTTGATGGTAAATGACATAGAGATTGGAATAGGAAAACAGAATTGAAACTAGTTTGATTCATTTTCCCCCTTGGAAGCAAACTTCTAAACTCCTTCAAGGAACTGCCTTAGTTCTCAAGTTGCTTACAAAAAAGAGAAGGTAACTTTATTGCAGCTTCTGCAATATCAGTACACCTTTTAGAATAGTATTTGCCAAATCTCTTAGAGGAGTGGACTGATAATCTGAGCAAGAGGCACTCACCTGCTTATTTATACATGTGTATAAAATAGTGTGGCAAGTATCTTGTAGTTAAAATCTAGCTGTATGTTTACGGAAAAAAGGCACACATCTGTACCTAATATATGCCACAATCTTTTTCGTACCTAGTAAAGAACTTTAGCGTCGTCTTCTTAGTTACCACCTTGAAAGACCTGGAAATGTAGACCTTGTGCTGCTCTCTTCAAAGCCAACCAATCATTTCAGTTGTGGTTGGGGCAAGTCTTTTTTGCAAAATAACCAAACAAATGCAAACGTATTTGAATCTTTTAGTAAACCCAAAACCCAAAGATGAATAAAACATGACCCTTGTGCTTAATGGCATTGTAATGGTATCCTGTTCTAAATTAAATCCCAGGCTAACCTGTGCTTTGTGGATGTAGACAACCATTTCATCGAGCTGCCAGAAGACCTACCCCAGTTCCCAAATAAACTTGAATTCATTCAGGAAATTTCAGAGATACTAATGGCTTTTGGAATTCCGCCTGAGGGAAACCTTCACTGCAGTGAAAGTGCCTCCAAGATGAAGAGCCTCAGAGCATGTGACCTGGTTTCTGATAAAAGAAATGGGAACATAGCGGGATCACCTTTGAATTCCTATGAGCTGCTAAAGGAAAATGAGACTATTGCAAGACTCCAAGCACTTGTTAAAAGAACAGGTGTGAGCCTAGAAAAGGTAAGCTATGAAATTAGCTGCACTCTCTCTCGACATGCACTAGCAGGTGGTCTGAAGTAACGGTCCGAAGACTCTGTTTGTCTGTCTTCACTAGAAATAACTTTATGTGAACATCTGTAGAGGCAAGGGCAAGTCTTAGGGGGTGAGATTTAACCCCACAACATCTAGGGAAACCTTTGACTATCCCCTGTTTCTTTGCCCAGATAATGTGTCTAAAAATACACCTTGCCTTGTTTATTCTTGGTTTTAAGATTTATTCTAAACTTACACCACTTTCTTGTGACTTACATGGCTAAAACTGATATCCAGGTATTTCTGAAGTCGGAATCCTTTCTTGGTTTCTATAGGTATCTTTCTCATTGTGTATAGAATATGTATAATTTTGCTTGTATATATATGCTTGCTGTAGGGATACTGTGATTTTTTTTTTCTTTTTTCCTGGCTGATGTTGTTAAGTGCACTAGTGTCTTATTCCCAGCAAGTGAATGTGTACAGCTCATGGTGTCCCTGATTGCATTTTTTTGGGCGATCAGAATTGGGAAAAAAAAGTTGTAGCCCTTTGTACAGAAAAGGTATTACCTGAAAGACCATTGTGAGTTTTTTTAGCCTTTGTGAAATGGAACAATTTTCTCAGCAAAGGTTTTATTTCTTTCATGATTAAATTATCTTGGCCAGCTTTTCATTGCTGAGTCCGATTCCTACCTGTGTGACTGTAGTTTTGGCTACAGGTTGGGCCAGACAGAGGTAGAAATTGTGGATCAGCTCTGTTCCTCTTTTTGGGTTTTTCTTTTGCATTGTTTTCTTGTTCAGGGGAATATTGGTAAGGAGCTTTTGTTCTTTTGCTGCATGGATTGGAAAGTGATGGCAGTAGTACAGGTCTGTCTTTTTTTTTTTTTTTTTTTTTAATCTCAGTTTCTTGTAAGTTTTTGCACACCTATGCCTTATCTAGGCTGTGCTCTCTTCCGTAGTAGTTAGTCCCATTTTACTAGCCTTTTATGTGATGATAGGAGTATATAGGTTATAACTGTCAAAACTTTCTCAATAGTTAAATAATTTAAAAAACTGCTTAATACCAAATACGGAATTAATGGAGAATGTATAGGTGCCAAGTGCTACTTATGGGCTGCAGTTAGAAGAAATGGCTGAAGAGCAGAGCTCTCTCTAGCAGAGAGCATGGCTGTAGGATGCTCTTCATAGCCAACCTTGGACTGCTGCAACCAAGGCGCTTTAAGAAGTGTGGGACAGCTGCAGCAACTGCATCATTGTGCAGATGTTGTAAGCTCTAGATATTATGTCTAATTATGTGTGGCAGTCTCTCATAGTAATTAACAAAGGTAGGGGTAGCAAATGTGTATTCAAACTGGTGCATGAATGCTTGTGGCTTTGATACTTTTTTTTTTCTAGATACCTAATTCCCGTCAAAGCTAATATCTGGATCTTGTATTGCTGTTTTCATAAATCTTAGCCCACGCATTAACTGAAAATGCATTTTATTTCATTAAAGATTGCTCTGGGCTGTGTAGTGATGAATTGTACATTATGCTGCTAAAGACTTAGGTTAAAGGAAACTGGCTACTAGATATGCCCAGCTTCTTTTTACTGTGCCTTTCTGTCTTCATTTGAAAGCTGGTATGTATTGAACTGTAACAGTATGAAACCTGGACTTGTATTACACCGGACAGAAGTAGGTGATTAAAGGGTAAAAGAAAGTAAATTAAGTATATGGCATATGTGGGCTTGTATATGGTTGTTATCTATCCCTTTTAAATCTAATGCATATCCTGTGCAACCAGTACTAAAGTAGGTTATAGTTTATTATTGAAATTAAACTTTTATAGATAAGTTTCTTTGTAGATTTTTTGATGTTGCTGTTTTATTACAGTGCTTGAAACTATAAGTATTTTTTTATTTTATTGAAATGTTGACTTGAGGAGTAGCAGCTGAATGGCAGATTAAGGTCTTGTATACCTAGAATATCTGACAAATCAACAACGCAAATTTTTTTTGTGTATTTGCTTACTTTCTCAGTTGGAGGTGCGAGAAGAGACCAGTAGCAAAAAGGATCTTAAAATTCAGTGTGATGAAGAAGAATTCAAGATTTACCAGCTGAACATTCAAATCCGTGAAGTTTTTGCCAACCGCTTTACACAAATGTTTGCAGATTATGAAGTATTTGTCATTCAACCCAGTCAGGACAAGGAATCTTGGTTTACAAACAGGGAACAGATGCAAAACTTTGATAAAGTAAGTTGTAATAAGAAGATATGTTAATATGAAAAGTAAAACAGTATTCAAACCTAAGACTTTTTTTATTGGGACATAAAACGGAAAACAGTACTGTCAAAATTGAAATTTTTTGCTTAAATTTCAGTGTTCCCCAAAAAAGTCACATCTTGTATATCATGTGGAAAAATATATACATACACACACTTAGATAAAGATACTCTTTTAAGGATACTGTAGAAAAACAACTTAGCCTCATTTTATGGCTAACCTCTGCATTAAAGTTAAATATTACTAGTGAAAGTAATTATTTTTTTTTTAACCACAATTGCTGAATATGTTAATAGATAAAGCCGTGACCCCACACGATACTTACGTACATGTGTACTAGATGTATCCCTAGCTCTTTTCTAGGGAAACACAAGATTCAGTTCTTCAGATTTTACTCCTGTCTTCTTTACCGGAGATCAGATATTTGTCAGCAGGATAGTTCACGTGGGTGAAGATTATGTTGCAGCACTGCCTGCTAAAACGCTAATCTGATTCCGTCAAATCATATGAGAAGATTGTCATCAACTTCATAAGCTTTGAGCCCAGCCAGAAGTACATAATATCCACATCTGTGGTACTGTCGTTGTGTTTTGCTGGGATTCTGTTGAAATTTTTAGAAAATTAAGGAAATTCTAGCAAATCACAGTTTAATAATTATTGTGCTATATAGTAGGTGTGATGGTCATGAAACTGAAGATACAGACCGCCTGTTTCAGAGATAGAATTGGTGTGTGTAATAAAACGAGGCTTTAAGTGGCACCAAACCACTCCAATACATCCTTGATTAGAAAAAATGGTGCTTTTGGTGGATGTATCTCTCTCTGCAGACTCTCAAACGCTCTTATCTCCTCTTCTCTGTTAGGCATCATTCTTGTCGGACCAGCCTGAACCTTATTTGCCTTTCCTCTCAAGATTCCTGGAGACCCAAATGTTTGCATCTTTTATTGACAATAAGATTATGTGCCATGACGAAGATGATAAAGACCCTATTTTGAGAGTATTTGATTCCAGAGTGGATAAAATCAGGCTGCTAAATGTTAGGACGCCAACTCTGCGCACATCTATGTATCAGAAGTGCACAACCATTGATGAGGCTGGTAAGAGTAATAAACCATTATCTTGAGACTTAAGAAAATTAAACTAGTCAGTGCTGTTTGTTATAGACATTAGGTTAAAGTTAAGTAACGATTCGTGCTTTGAAACCTCAAAAAAAAAAACCAACCCAAACCAACCAAAAAAGCTGAGGTGTAAAGCTTAAGTGGGGAAACAAATGTTACCTGGGAAGCCGAGATGTGAGATGAAACTCATGTAAAGTTTAATTGAACTCAGCTGTTTTCCTGCATGCCTTTGTATGAGAAATGTTTGAGCTTAAGAAGGTAAACATCTTTCTCCTTTTGGAGTTACTTCTTTGATATTTAAAAAATTCTTGTACTGGTGTACCTGTTGGTGTCAGTAAGAAACTCCCTCCTCTCTTAAATTTGAGATCGCTTTTAGTTGAGGAGGTGTGACTATAGCGACATGTCTGATGAAGACACCTTTTAAAAAACTGGACTTTCTTACTATTTCAGAGAAATCTATTGAATTAAGGCTAGCAAAAATAGATCACACTGCAGTCCACCCACACTTGCTGGACATGAAAATTGGACAAGGGAAATATGAGCTTGGATTTTTTCCCAAGCTTCAGTCTGATGTTTTATCCACTGGACCAGCAAGCAACAAGTGAGTAAGCTGTGACAAATGGATGATGGATCTTGGCGAGATTTATAGAATGGTACTAATGCAGAGATACTAGAAAGTAAATTCAGATCTTTTAAAGTGAGAAAAAATCAGATGATGCAGATGGGTTGTGTGTGGATTTTTTTTAATGTCTCTCTTCTTTTTTCTTTTCTTTTCTTTTTTTTTTTTAATCTGGACTTCCAGAAGCCAATTGACTTTAAGAAAGCCCTATTATGTTTGAGGTTATAGTTGTTATACTCTGAGTTACTCACAATTACTGTCAATATAAAAGCAGATCTCCTTATTGGATCTCAGTTAAGAGCTAGCAAACATTTTAGAATATCTTCTTATAAAAGCTTTGAAGGAAGAGGGAGACGGTGTAAATTGTACCTGGATATCATAAAAGAATGGAAAAATAAAAAGCAAGTGTATGTAACCTAATTTTCTGAAATCTTTTGGTTGCCCAGTGTTGCATTCTTCTACAGAAATTCTTTGTGTGTATTTGCAGCTGCACTTTATCTGATGTAATTGATGCCGATGTGTTCAATATACAATAAGATAGAAACTTATTTCCCCCATTGCTGCTCCCCTTCACCCAACTCTTGACATTTGCTTAATAATATTCCTCTATCTGTAGGTGGACAAAGAGAAATGCTCCTGCACAGTGGAGGCGAAAGGACAGACAGAAGCAACACACAGAGCACTTGCGTCTTGACAACGATCAGAGAGAGGTGAAAACTGTTCAACTATAGAGATCTGATTATTTTTTTTTCTGATTCCCTGAGTAATGCTCTGTAACCTTTATGAAATGTCCAGACAGTTACTTGCAGTCCATCTCTGCTCTCTTATTTGTATTTAACACGAATGAAGTTCCTGGTCCTTAGGAGATCAAAAATACTTAGCTTGCTTATTCTAAAAGTTATGCCATTTTTATCCCCTCTCAAGACAAAATTATTACATCCTATGTATAGGAGAGTTCCCTGAAAATGTCATCACTTGCTTTAAAGTTAAATTAAAAAAAAAAAGGCGGGGGGGAGAAAGGTGGGGGAAGGGAGGAATTAATTTTAACAGTTTTAGCCATGTATTTCCAGTCTCTAATTGACTTCATCACCCTATGCTTCTGCTGATGGAGGAAAGATAACCACCTCCAGAGAGTGATTAATTTCATCCTAAAATCAGAAGCATTGCCTCTTGGTGTTGCCTGTTTTTCTTCTGTAGACCATAAAAGAAGTCTTAAGGTGGGAAACTGACACACAACCTCATGGTAAGGTGGGATTGTGAACCCCACCCACACTGTCAAATTTGTGTCTACCTGTTTTTACACAGCACAGTCTGATGCTGATTTACCCACCTTCTGATCTGATAACTTTTCTCATCAGTGCTTCTACAGCTGACACAGTTGTTCTTTGTGGTGAAGGCATTTTGAAAGATCTGGGTGATGTGAACTAATTACAGTACAGTTTATGATTCATATGATACAGACTGCAAACTCTTACACCGGGTGTCATTTACAGGTGATTCCAAGAATAATCTGGTTTAAAATATCAGAATTTTTTTTTTGTTTACTAACCTCAGAGCTCTAGTTTTGTTTAAATATATGTTGTTCGTTAAGACAATATTCTCTTGCCTTGTTAAATATTTTCAGAAAAGCTTCACTTGGAATTCTAAAGTAGTCTCGTGTCTGTAAGGATAGTGTTGTCAAAATCAAGTATTTTTGTCTGTCCAGTTCATTCTTTTGTGGTAGTGATGAGTTTAATTGCCATTCCAGTGTACTCATTTCCAGAATTTTCTTACTGGTTTGTTAAAATTTTGTTGAAGTGTAGTGTCATCTATGTCATTCATAACCATGTAATAGAAGAATGTCTGCATAATAAAAAAAAAAAAGCTGCGAGTAGTTTCTGGCTTTGACATGTTCCATATACTCAGATAACTCTGAAGTACTTTTTACTTAGAAGTAACAGAAGTGAAGAGTAGTTGATTTATAGCCTCACTGTTGCTTTTAACAGTTATGATGTTTAGCTGTTATGATGTTTTATGATTTCGGTTGGGTAAAAGGCAAAAATCTACTTCTAGTGTCTGGGGGTTTTTTGGTTTTGTTTTTTTTAACTGACTCTTCACATGTTGATTATCCTGTAGGAGCTACTCTGTCACATGAGGCAAATAACTTCTGAGGAATAAAAATTACAAATACATGGTCTGGTGAGGGTACCAACTGCCAGGTTATTCTGTGCTGGTGTTGTAGGCTTTTATGCCATACCTTGTTGATGACATGACAGTGATTGGACATTGACCCCCTCTCCCAGTGAACCAGAAAGAATGGGGAGGGAGTTCCTTCTGAGATGAACACTGGGGACTGGGCCAAGCAGGAGGCAGTGGTTTCAAAGTGCAATGTTGAGACTTTTAGACAAAGTGAAGCTTTAGGACAGCCAACAAAAATGTGTGGAATTGAGAGTTAGTGGCTTTTAACTTACAAATATTTGTGCCCAGTGGAGGGCAGAGTTTACACCAATACAATAAACACCATCTTTTCTTTTTTCCTTTCAGCTTCATTAGTTATTAATTTATTTTTATGTTGAACGCTTGGGAGTTCTGCATTATGTTATGTCTTCACCCTTTTCCTTTTCTGTTTTGCATGCTTGCTTTTATTACTTCATATGTGCTTACCACTTTCACTTTACCTGGTCTCCTTGGCTTTTTGCTACCAACTTATCCTGCCAGCACCTGGATTTTTCCATGTCAGAGCTTCAGTTGCAGTTATGTTTAGACTGGGACCAGCATGATTGGCCCTTCGTGCCCTCTATAAAATCTGTGTCAGAGCGTTATCTGGTATGTCCAATGCACAATATGACTGTAATCGTAGTTCTGGATAAAGATGCATAATTAAGTGTATGTATCATAGCTCTTTAATGCATGATGGAGAAGGTGTGGTTTTCCCTCTTCTCAAAGATCATATCATGTTTGACAAATCTGTCTATTCACTGACTTTTCAGTCAGTCATTATATCAGCGTAAGCTAGAGAAGTTACCTATTAATCTGAAATATTTACTAATCCTGAGTATTCTGTCAGTGCCTGTAGAGGACTTTATCACTTATTTGCAGTTGGCTGTGCCCCAACCAATCTATCACCTGTCTTTCAAAACACTTGTTGTATTATTCTTGTCTCTGAGGTGAAAACAATGGCAACTCCTTGATGGCAGTAAGAGGAGCAGAAAAGCTCTTTGAAGCATAGTGAGTTCAGGAAAAGATTCTGCTCAAAAAATGCAGATGGTTCACAGCTGAGAGCTGTTAGTAGCATTTTGCATTGAAAGGCTGGGAGGGTGGGTGAGAAACAGGAGATCTGCAGGAATGCATAGCACAGATCTCACGTGTTGTCAACGTACTGACCAGTCTGCCATTTGAATAGTCTTCATCTGGATAATTATTACAAATTTTCATTTTTATGAAAAAATAACAATTCCTAGTGGTGGAGAGAGTAATTGAATCTCTATGCATCTAAATATCCTTGACAGTTTGTATTGTGTTTTTGTTATTCTGCAATGTATGTTCTAATACTAGATAGAAAATGTAAATGGAGATTTGACCTCCAGAGAAATAGTGCCTTAAATATCTCAGCCCAATATAATGCTGGATATAAAAAGGGGCCTTTTCTGAGAGAAGATGTGATCCTTTCCCCCTTATTGCACAGGGATGGGTTATAAAGACAAGTTTACCCTTTTCTCTTGGCAAAGTAGTCTCACTTGTACTTTTATCTGTGTTTGTCAATTTTCTACCCCGATGCAGAAGTATATCCAAGAAGCCAGGAATCTGGGCAGCACTATTCGGCAGCCCAAACTGTCTAACCTCTCTCCATCGGTAATTGCACAAACAAACTGGAAGTTTGTAGAAGGCTTGCTGAAGGAATGCCGAAATAAGGTAATATAGAGAATAATTCTGCTCTCTTGCACCTCATATCCATCCTTTATGGACCATTTTGTGGCCAATCTGTTTGAACCCCCCTCTTCTGCCATCTGTTTCTGCTTTATCCCTGTAAAGACTTTAGCATGGCATTCGTATAAAGATTTTTGCATGGTAGCAAGAAATTCATGAAGAGATAACTTAGAAATTCTGCAGAGAGTGGAAACTTTATTAAGCCGATTTATGATAGAGAATGTAAAATAACAGAAAGAGATTGAATATTCTGATGGGTCTTTGTCATCCTGCTGCCCATGTCTATTATAGCATATTTCAGTTATCACTGGGAGACTATACTATTTCAACAAGAGTCAATATTCCAAAAGCAGGGGTTGTGGTGAAAATGCAGGAGCTTTTATCATAACTAAAGAAGTGGGTTAACAAACTTCTGAAACGTATGTTTTCAAGCACTTAAAGATACTTGGCATTAGTTTGTAGACATGCTTCACCAGTATAGATTTGGCAATATATTTATCTGAATTAAATGTTAATGTTTATAGTAACACAGTAAAGAGAATCATTATCAAATAGACACGTTCTTGCCTTAAGTCAGTGGAGGTAATAAAGCAATTTCATACAACTTTTCGTAAAACTGTGTTTAGTACATGCATCTACTTCTGATTTCACATTTGTTTTCTACATGTTTGAAACTGTCCGAATAATTCCTTTCACTTAATAGAGACATACGATGGTGAAAATCCTCAGAGATAGACTTGACTCTTTCACTGTGGGTATGCATCTCTAGTGAATGTAGTGAGCTTGCTGTTAGCACAGAGAGAAAGTGCCAGGGTAGGTGAGGAGGAGAAGCTAGAGACTAACTTGGAGTTTTTTGTCTCAACTAAGACTGTGCATAGGTGTCTAAGGGAGTATTACTCATTTGAGAGCTACTCTAGAACAGCAAGATGAAAAAACGTGTACGAGATGAGCAGAAGTGATTCCCTAGTCATTTTTCCCTCCAGGTAGCTATACGATGAATATATTGTGACTGGGAGACTGTACTTTTAAGAGCTGGCGAGAGCTTTGTTGACCAGTATGAAATTGTGCATGATTTAGGAGAATGTGGCTCATTGGGAAACTCAGGAGATGCACTCCGGAATGGATTTGGTTTGAAAGCAAATGCCCTCCTGACAGAACAGGGTCTCACAGGAATGACATATCCTCCTGCTACTTGGAAGCAGTTGTGCACATTCATCTCCACTGGGAGGAGGTGGACATAGCGTACTGCCCCCAGTCCAGCACTCACTAGGCTTCAGAAACATCGAGCCTGCCTGGCAGGGCCTTGCCGCTTGACTTTCTACCTTGTCGATGTGTGACTTGCTGTTCCCTTTGTTGGGGTTACTCGGTGGAGTTTTACGTGCCCATTTGCAAGCTCCTTGTGAGAAAGACGGAAGAGGCTCTAAAGTGATCAACACTGGTGCTGCTATGGCTTGAAAAACAGGGATAAAAGAAACACAGTCCTGCACTAGCTTCAGAAATACCCCATACACCCAGTTATTCTGACAAATCTTTGCTATTGTTTGCTTCCTTGTTGGTTGTTTTAAAAAGCGTTAAGTGATCTTGGAAGTTCCTGCAGAAGGAATTAACTCTCTTTTGCCTTGTCCTTTTTGAGACCAAGAGAATGTTGGTTGAAAAAATGGGTCGAGAAGCTGTGGAGCTAGGTCATGGTGAAGTGAATATCACAGGTGTAGAAGAGAATACCCTGATAGCCAGTCTGTGTGACCTCTTAGAAAGGATATGGAGCCACGGTCTGCAGGTCAAACAGGTGAGAACAAATATTCCTGTGTGTTGCAGTGTACTTTCCTAAAGTCGTGTTATGCTCTTCCTCTCTCTGCTTTCAGAGGATACCTGTTGTGTGTATATAGATGTGTTAAATACTTGTGTCCCCCCAGTCTTTTTTGTGTCAGTTACTGCCCCCTTATCTGTCTCCACTTTACTCTGGGGTCATGCAAATGCATGTGTAGATGTGTCCCACCGATGACTTCTTGGAAGACTTTCTTTCTATTTAACCTGTTTGGGTTTTGTTTGTCTTGTTTTGTGTTTTTTGGTGGTTTTTTTAATAGTAAATATTATTTACTATTAAATAGTACATTGTAGTAAATTACTACAAATAAAAATATTTCTGTGTTCTCAGTTTTTTGTTACTGGAGTCGCATAGACTATCAGGCAGCATATGCTAAAGGTGCGGTCAACGGGATATGGTATGGGGAATTGTTTTTGTGAAGGATAATTTAGTTTTTAAGAGTAAAACCCTTGCTATTTGGCTCTTTCTGAATGGTGTAGAGATAGTTAAGTGACACTTAAAAGCTCACAAGTTAGAGGTGTTGCTTTTTGTATGAAATTAATAATTGTTTGCCAACTCTTTGGAGTTGCTTGTGGGTCTAGATGGATTTTGGAGGGCCTTCCTACCTTCTTCCTCCTTTGTATATAGGAATAGCAAGGACAGTGGGGATGATAACTTTTTTTTTTTTTTTTAAAAGAATGTGCCGAATAAATGTATATAATCCAGGCAACTGTAATTCATTCTCTCTGTTCCCAGCACCCAAGCGCCAGTGTTTAAATCTGCTCTCCTTCAAAGTATGTAGCAGTTCTCTATGTGAAGATTTATCATGTGATTCTCTCCCTTCCCTCTTGTATATCACTTAGGATAGAAGCTGTACTGCTTTCGTCTTAGAAGACAGAGCATCAGTATACTCTGCTTCAACTCAGATTTGGGCCTTTCAGACCACCAGACGGCCAACCCTCCATAAGGTTAATGCTTTGGATTGATTGCAGATGTTGGCAAACAGTGCTGAATGGTGGAATAAACAGAGTGGTAGAATATAATAGAGGCCTCATGGAGGAAGTGCAGTGCATATCATATTATGATCTACAGTTTAAAAAAAAAGAAAAACAAAAAACAAACACAAACAACAGACCACTAATTCTCTGTGTGCTCTGGCCTTTATTAAATATGCAAAAGCCTGCTGTTTTGTACACCGATTTTATTTTATTTTTCAATAATGAGCCAAGGAAGACTTTTCTTTCTCAATTGACCATAGTAATGAGGATGGCTTTCCTTCCACCAATCCCTGCTTTTACCTCTTCCCTGCTGATGAACCCTGATAATCCTATGTTAGCTACCTACTGATTCTTCCACGTGCAAAGTGAATCCACGCCTTCCTTTGCCCAGAGCAGTGCAGGAGAGTTGTCAGATGTAGGGTCTAATGACTGAAGTAGTCTGAACTTTCAGAAAGCCTTGGTTATTCCCTTGCCCTTTCTCTGTCCCACTGCTATCCTTAGGCTGTTCTCCTTTCCCTACAGCTTGCATCATCATTGCTATTTGTTGAAGTTAAAGGAGAGTAACATGGTGGTAAAGGAAGCGGGCAGATATATACTGCATGAGTTCTTACATTCACCATGATTGTTGACATCTATTTGCTGCAGGTTCCTTTGTTTGCTGCTTTATGCGATCTGTTGTGGTTCTCCTTGCCATGGCAGTTAGTTGCTGAACGCTAGACTGTGTGTGTATGTGTGTGTTTATTGAGAGAAATGCCATTTTGGATGTAACTGTTCCCTGGTTGATATTTTTCATGCTTTCTTTTTATGTTTTTTATAAGACTTGCAATTTTGGCTTTCTGGATTTCAATTTTGGATCTGTCAGGTACAGACATGAGGCATTGAGCGTCTCTGGATTTTTTTTTTTTTTTATACCTTCACCACTGAATGCATATTTTTAATAGATTTCTCTTAACACAGATGTTACAGACACTCTAGGCTTTATCTTGTGGAGGCGTGCCACTTCTGGAATAATCCCTCATGGTCATTAGCTTTTTATGTCAATGGTAGCTAACTTTAGGATTGAAGTGTTTAGAGATTTGTTTTTTTAAGAAAGCTTAAAAAAATTTAAAATGTTTCAGAGTTGAAGCATAATGACTGCACCTCCAGGAAGGCACTTACATGATTTTAGATGACATTTATAGTGCTAAATTGACAACTGTTCCTTTACAGTCATGGTTTCTTTCTGCACAAAGTTGTAAATAAAAATACGGCTTCATAATATAACTGCTTTTCTGAAACGCAGAATTGCTAAATCTTTACTGGGATTTCAAGTTAATATAATAATTTAGGAAGATCATAAGTAATACTAATTAATTTCCTCTGTAAGTACTTCCAATTAATGTGCTGGAGAGTCCCTGTTCAATTACTGCTGTCTTTCTGTGGCTTTGCAAGCTTTTGATTTGTCATGCAGAGTATTTTAGGATGAAGCCAAGAATCTTTTTAGTTTGCCAGCAAAAGATTTCCTCACACTCTGCTTTAAGCCACCAGAGGTTTAAGAAAGGAACATAATGAGCAAGGTGCACTTTTAAACATCATTTAATGGATTTATCTTGGCCTAAGTACTACATCCCTAATTTTAAATTGGTTTTATATTGTGTAGAACTGGAGTATTCTTGCTGATAAGCTTTCATTGTCCTGCTTGCATTCTGTGTTGTCTTTTCTTAATGTGTTTGTGATTATCCAAGTCCTTTCCTTGATGAAATTAAGGGGGATCTTTTGAGGTTCTGAAAATTGGCAGCGTGCACCTGTATCCCCGAATTACCATCCCATTCTGCCATCCCATGGTAAGCCATGCAGGTATAAGATGGTTTACTCAGGCTGGCTCTGTAACGCTTGTCATCTCGCTGCTGGAGAGGCAGGGAGGGAAAGCCACATGGTACGGGTTACAGCCTCAGCCGCAGACTTAAAACCCTGCTGGCAGATAGTGTTTTGCAATGTTTTCTTGTCAGGTTAATGAACTACGAGGAATGAAGTTCAATTGACTTTTTCCTGTTACCAGAATCATTAGATCTCAGCAGTTTGACTCTTGCTTTTCTTTCTCAACCTCTTTACAGCTCCTGAGCACCTCCAACTTGTGTCTCGTTTTTGTTTTTTACCAACGCTTCATAGGGAGAGACACATTTAAAGAAAGGTTTTGTTATGGCTGATACTTTCAATGATGATTTAAACTTTTTTTATTTTATTCAGCTGATAGTGATTTCTTTAATTAATATTATTTTTACTTTTAGGGAAAATCTGCTTTGTGGTCTCATCTGTTACACTACTTAGAAAACAGACAGAGAAAAACTACATCAGGCAGCTTCAGTACCTCAGGTAAGATCGGCTTCTGCTGGAAGAAGGTGATAAAAAACTATGAGTAAGAGCTATTTGCAGATTTGCATCACGCAGAGATTGTTTCCTTGGATATATCCTTCACTCAATATGACTGAATCAAGTATTGTATCCCCTACAGAATTAATGTGGACCTGGTGTATTGTCTCAGTATATTTTGTGGAAAATAAACTTGTTTGGATTGGGTCCACTTGTTTTGGTCTGGTATCTGACTACTGCAGTAGTCAGATACCAGAAGTATCTGATATTTCAAAGATAAACTTAAAAATGGATTGCTCCCATATACTATCCTCCATATGACACACAGTCACTGCCTGACTGGCAAAGCATGTTATGTTATGGATGGGGGTGGAAAACAAGTGTAAGCAAAGACAAAAAAGACATTAAGGCACTGGAGCGGGTCCAGAGAAGGGCAACGAAGCTGGTGAAGGGTCTGGAGAAACAAGTTTTATGAGGAGCGGCTGAGGGAGCTGGGGTTGTTTAGCCTGGGGGAGGCTGAGGGGAGACCTTCTCGCTCTCTACAACTACCTGAAAGGAGGTCGGAGAGAGGTGGGGGTCGGTCTCTTCTCCCAAGTAACGGGCTCAAGTTGCACCAGGGGAGGTTTAGACTGGATATTAGGAAACATTTTTACACTGAAAGGGTTATTAAGCATTGGAACAGGCTGCCCAGGGGAATGGTTGAGTCACCATCCCTGGGGGTATTTAAAAGATGGGTAGATATTAGGGAAACCATTAGGGATATGGTTTAGAGAGGGTTTTTGTCAGAGTTAAGTTGATGGTTGGACTAGATGATCTGAAAGGTCCCTTCCAACCTAGGCAAATCTATGATCCTATGATTCATATAAAATTGTGCTGTACATCCTGAAGTTTTACATTCTCTCTTGAAAAACAACTGAACAGTAGGCTTACTGTTTAAAAGGAAAAGACATATAAAAAAATACAACAAACATTGAAACGTATTTTAATTTTTTATACCAAGTGTTGTAGTAGAAGTAATATTGCACATTAGATCTACTGATAATATGTTTCTAAGGTTGCTAATGTAATTTTTTTAACACTGCTTCTTGTGTCAAATAGGGGCATAGTGTATAACTTTGCAGAGAACAATGGGGTTGGAGGAGGCGGTGGGTGCCTTTTGGGGTTTTTTGTTTTGTTTTGTTTTAAAGTTGCTATAGGCAAAGAGCTGAGCATTACTAACACGGACGAGGTCCTGTAAGCAATAAAAAATAAAGATTTAGAAAGCATTAAGGTCTCCTAAATGCCACTTGGTCCGTAGTGTTTCTGCATATCAGACTGAAGTTATAATTAGTTTTGTGCTTTCGAACTTGGTATTGAGGGCAGGGACTATATTTAACATACAACCTGATTCTACAGTGGAATTTGAAAGATAAGAGTAATAATATTGCTTAAAAAACCCCAAACGTGCAATTTTAAAAAGTAGTGGAGTTACAGGAGTCTGCAAAGTGATAGATTAGTTAAGCATATGGCGTGTGGTGTACTGAGTAAAACATGTTGAACACTGTTTTCTGGTGTCAACAATGCCAGTCAGTTTTACTACGTAGAAAGAAAATAGGGTAGTCTTTAGAAAATAATACTTGATTAGTATATGTCTTAAGCCATTTGATGTCATAGCAATTTCGGTTGACTCTAAGCTCATTAATGTGTTAATGCTCAGTGTGTGCTGATCTGCATAACCATCTATGTAGCATATTAGATTTTCATGTCACTTGAAGTGGAGATATGCCACAAATCTTCACAAAGCAGCGAGTCACCAATAGCGCAAAAGTGCAAGTTTATGTTAATTCACCTTGTTTTTTATATTGATTTTTAAATCTTTAGATGAATTTCTACTAACACGAAGTTCTGTTCTTCTGAATCTAGGAATACTTCTTGATTCAGAAAGGAGGAAGTCTGATACCAGTCCAGCCATGTCACCTCTTAGAATCTCTCTCATCCAGGATATGAGGTGAATTTAAACTATTAAAACCAACACAGAAAACCCATGAGATTTGCATATTTGTTTTCTGTGTGTAATGTATACCATACAGAAAAGTCTGTGTTTTATACATCAGGAGGAGGATGTGGGGAAGGAACGTGCTGAACTGTTTTAAAGTACATAGTGCAACTTTTTCATCGACCTTTACAGAAATGTTTCTTACTGAGCAGGTTTTATATTGTCACAGCTACTAGCTTATAGAAATTCCCCGACACGGTTTTCATCTTTTTGTAAGTATTCTGTATTTTATTTCCACAGAGATACGAGTGTAGCGTATGTATTTTCCCAGTCATTGCCAAGTTAGTTTTGTAGCTCTGAGCTCATTCTTGCTTCACAGTGAAGAAGGCAGTTTAAAGAACTTGTTTGATCTGAAGGATGGGTTTATTTAACATTGAGTACTGTAGTGTGAATAAAACTAACTTCTGCTCAATGCCCTCTTTTTAGCACATCAAAAACAATATGCAGAACTTCTAAATTATTTTGAAAGGATTTTTCTTTTCTCCTTTTACCTTACCAACATCTAATTTTTTTCAGTGAGGAGGAGTGAATTTAGGATTTTCAAGGGACATGCTTGTCCTTTAAAAATGTATCATTTGTGTCTTGTATGCAAGAAAAGCTACTACTGAGCATGCAAAGACAGTGTTTAATTTTCCAAAGCGCTCAGCCATAAATATTGCAGTGATAAGGTCCAGAATGATTCTTAAATCATGTGAGGCAATGGGCCTGGTTTAGAATTTAGTAAATAGGGCACTGCATTGCAGATATTTCCATTTCAAGCTCTTACTCTTTTTCAGCTAGATATGCAAGGAATTTCAATACTGCTGAATATTAAGGTCGTTGTGCCTCTTTCCAGTAGTTTGCCTGATATTTTACTTTATTAGCAAAATTCCTTCTTCAGCTTGGCTTGGTTCAAAAGAACTGTCACACTTTGAAAATACTGAGCAGGGTCTTTTTTTTTTTTTTTTTTTTTTTTCCCCCCCTCCCCCTTTTCAGGCATATCCAGAACATCAGTGAGATCAAAACAGATGTTGGCAAGGCCAGAGCCTGGGTTCGTCTCTCTATGGAAAAGAAGTTGCTCTCTAGGCATCTAAAACAGCTGCTTTCGGATCACGAACTCACAAAGTAAGATGGTTTATCTTGGGCAAAGCTTTTGAAAATTAAGCCTGTTTAGTTGTTTGACTTCAAAAACCCAGAAGTGCCTATTCTTCCATCTGCTTAGCACTGTGCAAAATTAATGGAACAAACGATCCTTCCAAGTGTGTCTATGTACCTGTGTATGAGCTATTTGGGAATTGTGATTCAATGTTGCGGTTCTTCAGATACAAAATCGGTTCTGTCAGTGTAGACTGTCTCCGACTTTGAGGTGAATCGGAAATCTTCAAAAATTACTAGAGACTAAATGAAACGGGGCATAAGTCCAAATGCCACTACTTTGCTGAGTCAAACTTTTTATCTTGGCCCCCTTTCTGTAACTGTGGGATATTTGGTTTCCTTGGATTATTTGTGCGTTTTGGCAATGAACGACAAAGTGCAGCTTAGGTCCATGTACGCAGTTCTGTCATGATATGAGGAGCGTAAAGTCACATCCAGATGTGCTTCTGTGGTTCACGTTAGTGTGACTCAAAGTGGGTGTTCCTTAGCTTCTCACCTCTGTTGCCAAATCTGGGACATTCTTGTGAATTCTTTCAGTGCCATGTAAAATGATGTAGATATCAACTTCTGGTGTGGTTTAAGAGAGCAGATAAAGGGTGTACATGCGGTACCTTGAAGGTGACTAGGAAGGCTGTGATGATCAGTTCTTGCATCTCATTTTGGGGCAATAAGCTCAAGGTCTGGTAATCTTTTGAAATTTTCTGTTTACATCTTTTAGAGCATGATTGTCCGCATCTCTAGATCAAACTGACAGTGTCTCAGCTTTAGTTGTCCTCTCCTACACAGTAAAGGTTTTGCATTTGTAGCCTCCTTAAGAACATAAGGTGAATTGCTTTTGTAATAGTGAAATATCTGCTATTATGATACCTTTTTTGGTTTTATTACTTATCCTAAACATTTCAAAATATGTGACTTTCAATTCATTGTATATGAAGTCATAAAAAAATTATGAAAAGACCCAACCATTGAGATGCAAAACAGTATCTAAAGAGTAATTGGATTTTAGGAAGAAAATGTGAGAAGTATATAAAGTATGGGGGGGAGAGGGATGTGAGTAAAAACTAAAGACTTGAACCTGGAGAGAGCTGCAAATACCGCTGGCTTAAACTCTGTCAAGAGTACTCTGTGGTAGTGCTTCTTACAAGTACACATCTTGAAGGGCAAAAGGAGAAATGCTCAGCACAAGGATCTATTTACTTGGTGATGTCCAGAGCACGTGTATATTATACTATCTTTGTAAACATAAACAATTATTTTGTAAATAGTTGCACAAATCAGAGTACAGGCCATATTTAATACTGATTGTTTTAGAAGTAACAATTTGAGGTTTATTTAGCGTGACCTGTGCAGAAGAAAAAAATTCTGTTGCTGATAAGGTTGAATATACTGTTTACTCTGTGGAAATTAAAGGTTCTCTTGTGTGGGCCCTAGTAATTATCATTAGCTTTAATTGAAGACTTCTTTCTGGAGACAGCTTAACCTATGCTGTCTTTTCTTCCTTCCTCTCCTCCCACTCACACTACCTTCCAAGAAATGTCTTCCCTCCCCCATTTCCCCTGAATCCTGACTGCTAATTATTTGAGATTTGCCTTGTATTGAATTATATTGGACTTTCTGATGAAGCTGCGGCCTTCCAACAGTGAGCAAGGAAAAGCTGAAGGGCAGAGTGAGGACAGCTAATAAATTACCTGTATCTTTAAATTAAGGTTAGGCCTTTCCAGTGAAGTCATCGGTCCAGATCAGGTTAAATTTAGCAGTGCTTGTCCCATGCAGAACAAGTGCTAGGAAAGGACTTTCCACATACCACCACACTCCACTGCCCAGCCCTCCCCCCGCAAAAAGAGGGAAAAAAGCCCCCAAACCCCAACTCTCTTAACACTGGCCAATGCACTGTTTGTCTATCAGACAGATTCGGATTCTCTAGAACAGAGTGAGACAGCAGCAAAAATATGTTTAAAATTAAAGTGACAAGCAAAGGAGCAACTTGCATAGGAGTGACATAAGTTCTTTGTAATCTTGTGTGCTTTGTGCTGCATATTTAGATAGCCTACTTAAAGAAAGGTGTTCTAGGCAGCATGGATTTAAAGTGTGCGCTGTTTGGTTTTTTTAGCAGAAGCAGTGCCAAGTTCAGTGAGGTACTAGAAGCAATTGTGCCCCTTCTGCCATTTTACAGTTAACACAATTGTGTGTTGTTTTTTGAAGCAACTGTTAGATATTTTAATTAACCCATTATCTTCACTTTGCATTTGCTAAAAAAATAAGAAAACTGAAACGTTCAGTTTCTTTCTAGTCTGCAAAAGCACTAGAGTTAGGGAACAGGAAATCGCATAGCTTCATTCCCCTGAGACCTTTATGTGTTCAAGTAAACTGAGAAATCTCACACTTGGAAAAGGCAGGACAGCAGATACCCTTGTGGACAGGCTGCCTAAACATGTGGTCCAGATTGTTCAAATGAAAGATGGACACAGACACCCATGAGACCTTTGTGGGTTTGCTACTCTTGTGGCTACAGGCAGGTTATGTTGATTTAAGGCTCGGTGTCTTTATTTCCATTGAACGTTTCCTGTTGGTCTCTAGTGTTATGTTTGTTATGTAAGTGAGAATGTGTGTGTGCTAATCATCATTGATTTGTTTTGCAAATCTCTGGCTTGTGAGTCACTTGCTCACTTTTTTGTAATTGATATCTGAAATTGAGGGGAATTGTCGGGATGCCCTCCTGGCAGGAGCAAGCTATCCATGGCCGTGTCAGCATTTCTAACGCCCAGCTTGTGCATTCATGATGTTGTAAATATTCCCCTGTTGTCAGTTGGATTTTGATGCATCTTGGCATGGTCTTTCTTTATGATTATTCACCAACACTGGAATTATTTATTGATTGCATAATTAACAGAAATTGTGTTGATTGCTATGTACAAGTGAGTAACTGTAAGAGTATTTTCCTATCGCTTGTCACCGTTCCTTGCACTTGAAAAGGTTGAGGTTGTAAATTCTTTTCAAGGTTTCTTAGTTGCATGTCTTGCAGTGTTAAATTCTCTAATGTGTTTTTCAGTAAGTGTATAGGATTGTTTCTCTTTACAGTGCATTCTTCTGCATAGGCATTAGTGTCTCCATTAGTGAGAGAAGGCTACTGAACTACATCTTTTGATATTTCCACTTAAAAGAAATTGCAGTTCTGTGCAGTGTTGCAGTTCTAGCAAAGAGTTTGCAACCCAGTAAAAGGGAACAGTAGGACTTTAGCCCACCTTTGCCATATTTATGATTTTGATTATGTCAGGAGCTGTGTACAGTCAATACTGAAGCTATTCCCTAGCTTAACGTGTGGGATGTTGTAGACCCTGGGTTATCACTTATAACCTAATACAAGCAGATATCCCCAGTGTTTGCCCTAGTGTCCTTGAAAGAGAGTCTTCTAGCTCTCTTACGTTGTGTGCTGGAGGACTCTCCCACGGCACCATCTGCTCAGAAGTCACTTATGAGAACTCTCTTTACTTCATTTCTGTCATTTTACATGGCCAAAAGAAGTCAGAGGATTTTTACCAAGAAAATACAAAAGTCCTCTTTCCATCTTTTGGGGTGGTTTTGGGTGGGAGAGGACCCTTAAACCACCCTAAACCTTGCTTTCAAGGGTTGGAAAATGGTGTGAAGTATTGGATTGATGCACTTGGGAAACTTCAGACTTGCAGAGTGTTGACATATCTTGGCACATTAAATCCTGTTGGCTGTACCAGTATCACTTGTCATTTGTAATCGCTTGCACATTCTATGTAGTTTACCTAATATATATGCATAATAGAAAACATTTCACTGAAAGCGTCTTGTTACTATGACAGATTATTTGTTTTGCTTTGTCAGAAAACTCTACAAGCGTTATGCATTCCTCCGCTGTGATGATGAGAAAGAGCAATTCTTATATCATCTCCTGTCATTCAATGCTGTTGATTACTTTTGCTTTACCAATGTTTTCACAACAATCTGTAAGTATTTGCTTTCCCTGGAATTCTGGTTGAGTCCTTACCCAAAATTCTAAACATCTCTGAGCAACATGCCACGATGTAGTTGTTCTGCTTTCTTCTTGGTACCCATCTGTGTATGCTGTATCGCTATTTCTGTGATCCTCTCAGGTGGGCAGTAGTGTCTCTCTCTGTGTCACTAAAGGCTTTTGTTTCAAACTTGGTAAAATATGGGCAGCTGTGATCCTCTTAATTGGGGGAGAATTCTCAACAGAAAATTTTGCGGTGGCTGTGTGTATTGTACTGAACAAGAATAACACATGCTAGGAATTGAAAAGAAAACAAAAAAACTTTTCATGCTCAGCCTACTTTGCAGCATGCCTGTCTCTGACTCTGGGATAATAATGAAATGCCCATTGAAGTTTTTTGTTGTGTGTTGGTTTTGTGTTGTGTTTTTTTTTTTTGTTTTTGTTTTTTTTTTTAAGATGCCCTAGAGAAACTTTTAACCTGTTGTTGCTGATGCTTAAATGTGTTACAGAGTTCTCATGCATTTGTGGACCTGCTGCCCCAGGACCTCACTAATAAGGCAGAATAAGGAAAGACTTTAGCAAGGCTTATAAAATTGGGGCTGGGGCGTGTGAAAGGACCCCGCTGGCCCCCTGGTAGGAGCTGCCCTTGATAGTGCATTATGATCCATATTGTGTGTATGAAAGACAAAGCAAGCAGACGTCTAAGCAAAATAGGTTTTGGTCTTGTGGGCGAGTTCTGGACGATGCTAAAATCTGGTCTGCTGGATGCAGTTAAATTGTCACTTTGAGACTATCATCACAGAAAATAAAAAGGGAAACATTTTAATCCATTCTTAAATGCTATGAGCATCAAGCTTTTAAGAAAATCCAACCACCAAGTGCTTTCTTGAGGGCACTGACAGCTGAGGAGACACTGAGGGAGAAATGTATTAAACGCCTCAGCTGAAAAGCCTGAACTGTAATCCATTTATGCACTATAAAAGAAGGGCATTTCGCCAAGAAATACAATGACCGTTCAGATAATTGGATTTTGTTATAGAATTTTGGTTAATAGGGGGCTGTGTATGCGATGCTAGGCGATTGAAAAGCATATGCATTTCCTCAGGAGCACATGCCTCCTGACTCGGAGAAAGGGGCTGTAACTCAGGTGGTACTGTGTTGAATTGGTCACTTGTAAACCAGGGGACCACAAAGCATTTGAGCATGTGTGTGGTGCCAGTTAGAGGGGAAAAAGTTGTTCTTTTTAAAATCAAGAAGTCTTACAGTTAGCATAACTAAAAGCAACATGATAGAGAGAAACTTGCAGCATTATAATGCATTTTCACTTGAATTTGTTCAGCCACAGTAGTGAATGCTGCTGCAAGCATGCCCTGCAAACAAAGGCTTTCGTTAGTAATTGAATGGGAATTGGTGTTAGTTGCGTAGTGTGCTTACACGCACACACAAAAGCAGGCAGTTAGGAGCTGAGCTACAAAATAGTCCTGGATGCCTGAATATTCTGTCTTTGCTTCCTTGTCTTTAAGCTGGGGACAAGTTCTTCATGACATGTTTTGAGGCTGGTAAATGAAAAATTATTGTACCCATATGAAGGCATTATTCCATCCATTTTTCTTGTTTCATTTGACAGAGTCTTGCTATCTGCTCTGCTTCTTAATGACTGCTATGTGTACACTTCCTGATTGTCAATCAGTGCTTAGTGTGCAAGTGTCAGCATGATTAAATAGCAGTTTTGATGCTGTTTTAACATTTCATGGTACTGCAGTATTATTTTATGACTTACCATTTCCCCCTCTCTTCGTTAAAGACGTTACATAATTATCATTCATTTTTGAAGTGTTATTTCTTCTTGTGTTTGCAGTGATACCATACCACATATTGATAGTTCCTAGCAAGAAACTTGGTGGCTCGATGTTTACAGCCAATCCTTGGATCTGTATCTCGGGAGAACTGGGTGAAACAGCAGTCCTGCAGATTCCCAGGAATGTATTAGAAATGACTTTTGAGGTTTGTATTGCTTGATACAAAACATGCTTTGGATGTTCTCTTTGTTCAAATTTAAGTTCTCCCCTTGCTGTACCATCTTGACATATGTTTAATTTCTTTAGTCTATGAGGTTAGTCGCAAATGCTTCCTGTGCCTGCACATAGCAAATTTAATCTGTATCTAATGACATGCAGAACAAAGTGACTGACAAATCTTTAGTGCAAGGATGGACAAGACTGTCTTTATATTACAGTTTTGTACTGTAGTGGTGGAAAGTGTCATATCCTCTTCTATTGGAAACAAAGAATTGATTCTGCTCTGATTTTTGTGTGTGTGCACACATTGGGTAAAATTTAATTGAAAAATCTAGTTCAGCTGATGTTTTCTCTGCTGATCAAAATAGTATTTAACAAAACAAAGCGAACAAACAAAACCAAATAAAGCAACCTACCCCTAAATAGCCCAGAATCAATCATGCAGTTAGAAGAGGAGAACCACACTTCTGATTCCCTGTCTGAGCATGTTCTCTAATAGTTTACTCCTCCAACATGCTGCTCTCTTTCAGTTTACTCTGACAAACTCTTTGTTTAATTTTCAGTGCCAGAACCTGGGAAAACTGACCACAGTGCAAATAGGACATGATAATTCGGGACTGTATGCCAAGTGGCTAGTGGAATATGTTATGGTCAGAAATGAAATAACAGGGCATACTTACAAGTAAGTATCATCCAGACATTTCATGTTGGGTAAGTAGAATTTCTGCAGGCGCTGGCACAATAGGGCTTGTTTGATTAGAAAGGTCTTATCTCCTGGGACTCTCTGTCTACAGTTGCCACTACCTGAAGGTGTAGAAAGGTCATTTGGCTTCTGGCATTAAACAAGTCATGATTCTTACAAAATTAAATGGAGTTTTCAGTTTGCAGATGCTCATGTCTGGCCTCACAACATTGGTGGAGAAGATGAGTTGACTGTTGTGCATCTTAAAAATAATCTGTTTGAGCCTGGGGATGAAATAGCAGATTAGAGCTTGCTGCTTACCAAATATGGGTGATATTTTATATTAAGGCTGAGTGCTTTAGATATTATAGAGGGACCTTTGGACACAAGCTGGAACACAAGGGCTTATGAGTGTTAGAAACCTCCATTTACGTAGTGAAAGTAAGGGAATGAGACTTAAATTTATTTGTGTGAGGTGCAGCATAGTTGGATGCTCTGTCCTTTGCTTAAACAAACTGCTCATGTTGATGACACATCGGTGGGTAAATCTACTCAGTTCTCCATGCCAGTTTGTTAGTAATTAAATGAGGAGACAAGATCCTATTTTTGGATGCTCTTCAGTTTTCCAGTTAAGCCGATTAAACTGACGTGAGCATTGATTCATAGAAAGTGATAATGAGCAAGTAAGCACGTGTGCTTTCTAGTGTGTGATTTAATATCCCAATTTCAATAGATGTATTGGTGTTTTGGCATTTAAGTGTATGTTCGGGGTGTTTATTTTGTGGCTGGCCTGCTGTGTAATGTACTCAGTGAAAGCATAGGTGTATTTCACCACCCATCTGTAGTGTGTAGTGGGTCTTCCCGTTCTACCTCTTCTTCCTCTGTAGTCGTCAAATCATGTGCTACACATAGGACAAGGACAAGGCAAAATCTGCCACTGTTTGCTTTGCAGGTCATCTAGGGTGACATTTAGCACAAACTGGAACTGAAAAGCTGTTTTACTTTTGCTCCCTCTGCTGGAAAAAGCCAAACCCAAGACTTTGTTTATTTGTTGCTAGATGAGTGAAGTATTTCTAATAACTATACTAGCAGAATTTGGGTTTTTTGCAACTGCAGTTGAAAGTCTTTGGCATGGAATTGAATCTGGGTTGAAGGACTTGATCCAAATATTTCCTTTATATTCTTAGGTTTCCCTGTGGAAGGTGGCTTGGAAAAGGAATGGATGATGGCAGCTTAGAGAGGATCCTGGTGGGAGAGTTGCTCACTTCCCACACTGAGGCTGATGAGCGACAGTGCCGAACGCCTCCTTTGCAGCAGTCACCAAGCATGATCAGAAGATTTGTCACTATATCACCAAACAATAAGCCAAGTGAGTGGTGGGGGATGTCTTGTTCTTCTCTTGTACTGTTCTGCATCATCGCCTGAGGAGTGCTGCTTGCAAACAGAACTGTAGGTTTTATTGTATTTTAGAACTGTAGCTTGGAGAGGACCTGTGAAACTCACTTAGCGCAACCCCCTGCTCAAAGTCCAGCTAACTTCCAAGTTACAATCCTGAGCAACCTGTTCTATCTATTCAGGTTTTGAAAGTCTCCAAGGATGGAAGGAAGATGTCTCTGGACTCCTGGTCCAGTGCTTTGCTACCCTGGTAGTGTTTTCTGTATTCTTGTCCTTCATCTGTGGAATGAATGCTATGGAGGAAGGTAGAAATTTGCTGTCCTGTCTCTATCTTCATGGATGAAAAACCTTGCTAGTGCTTTCTGTTCATGGACTTTAGTTTTGTATTGAGATCACTTTTCTGGGATTGTCTTATTCGTGATAAATCAGGTGGTTACTTTGCTCCCAAGCATGCTTGGATTTACAGTGGAACTATCACAGGAAGTATTTCCAGGATGCCCAGATTTGGTGGTCCTAATCAAAATACATCTCCTTTTCTTAGCTTTGGACCCTGGTCTGAAAATGCACATAATATGTAAAAACCTTTTCCACCTGTTGTTGTGTTGAAACACCACAGTGTTAACTTTGGTATAAAAACGAGCCATCTCCATTTCTACCTTCTCCACAGTAAATAAAAGTAGAATTGGATTTCGATTACCCACAGTCCAGCACCTTTTCACCAATAGTATAGGTTATACTGGTTCATGGCTCCTTCCCTTTCCTTCGCCCCCGCCCCTTTTTTTTTTTTTTTGGTGGTATGCCTTATCCATCATGCACAGGTACAATTTCTAAAGTTGCTACAGAGTGACTGGATGTATTTTTGTATTTTGCAGAGTTAAATACTGGTCAGATACAAGAAGCCATTGGTGAAGCTGTCAATGGTATTGTCAAGCATTTCCACAAGCCAGAGAAGGAGGTGAGGAGTTGTTGTCTGTGTAGTGGCACTCCTGTCTTAAAACTATTAGTAAGCATTGGAGAATATATATGACGGAAATAACTAAACTGAATGAACAGCCATGTGTTCGAAAATTCCTTAAGTGGAGTGAAAATGAAATACTGAGACTACACTGTTGAAATAGTACATCCTCAAGCACCTGTTTTGCTGCTAACCGGAGCATTCTGTTAACTGAAAATGATAACATGCTGGTATTTGAGACTGTGGTGTTAGTCAAATTCTGCCAAGGATTCTACCTGTACTATTGTCAAGGGTGTTGCCTCCTGTCTAGTGTGTTCTGGATTAACTGACATTTTACATCTACATTGAGTACTACGTAGGGTTTTTTTTAATCCCTTTTTTGCATTCTTTGCTACTTAAAACATGAAAACCCACGGGACACTTTAAAAAACCAAGAGAAACAAAAAAGATCCATCCCCCACCCCCCTGCAAGTGAAGAAGTGCTCTCAGAGACTCTGGTACACTCACTCTGGTATACTTCTACGTTATACATGTAATCATCTTAACTGACACAGCAGTTATTTCCTAAACAAACTTAAGAACCATGCTTCTGTCAAAGCATCATAATCCAGCCCTTGTGAGCAGGAGTGGTGTACAGCAGTGCTGGCTCTTTTTTTCCAAATAGGTCCTCCCATTCCTTCTGCACCTCTCTTTTCAGTATAGCATGGCAAATTCATATACAGTGTAATTCTGGTTGATGATTGCATTTACACAATAATCGCAAGTGGTCATGCACTGGTTTTGCAAAATAGAATTTACCATCATGTTCTAAAGAAGAGTTTGTTTTTTTTCTGATATTTAAAAATTGCGTTATATGTTGTTTTTGTTGATAAGCAAACGTTCTGAGGCACCTGCTACAATGGACCTGTGATCTTTATTGCTTAGTAAAAGAGAAAAATATTTTCTTAATTTTCTGTATAGTGGTCATTATTATAGGTAAAACCTGCTCATGATCTTTATCTTGGCCTTTGTGCCTTCATTTGGTGATGAAGAGGCTCTGAGACTGCTTTCTTCAGCCTTGATCTTAGAGAGGTCAAGATATTTTTGGATGCTTAAAACTTGTGAGAACTGGGCCATTTTGTCTAGGGCCACTGTTTGACAGTAGACTGTAAGTTTGGGCATCTATTTATTTAAAAACTGGTTTCAGTAATAGATGCATGAGACACTTTTGTGTCCCAGACTTTCTAACTGAGATAATAAGTGTGTATGTTTTCTGTTTGTGCTTGGCAGAGAGGCAGTCTGACGCTGTTGCTGTGTGGAGAAAATGGACTTGTTTCAGCTCTTGAACAAGTGTTTCAGCATGGATTTAAATCGCCGAGACTCTTCAAAAATGTATTTATTTGGGACTTCTTAGGTAAGTGGAAGGAAGACATACCAGAACCTGTTTGTGTCTTCGAAATATATCTGTGTTCCTTGTCATTGCCACCATGTCTTGGCTGATGTGAACAACATACTTCTTGCAGGCATCTTGGCAGCATCTCTTTGTATCGTCATTGCAGTAATGTAGCATCTCACAATTCATTAGGTATTAGAACATCTTTAGCACTGTTCAGAGGGAAGGAAGTGGAATCCCAGTTTCACACATGGAATCAAACAATAAAAAACAATACCTAGACATAATCATTCAGGAAATTCATGGATGAGCTTTGAATCCAGGCCTTTCAATTTTAACTGTTCCCACCATGATGCAGACACTTATGCTGATTTACTAATGGTCTAGTATAGATAGCCGTATGGATTTGTAAGCATGCTTATGGGAAAAGCTGAGGTGGTATTCAATTTAATTATCTAAATTTGAAGGTCATAGTGCCTAATTATTTTATTCCAAGCACAGAAGAATAATATTTCAGGTATTTTAGGACTGCTATATGGAATGATGAAACTTCGTTATCTCCCACCGTTCTTTTAAGAAAAAGCACAAACATACTATGAGACCCTGGAGCAGAATGAAATGGTCCCAGAAGAGAACTGGCAGACAAGGGCCAGGAATTTCTGTCGCTTTATTACTGCTATCAACAACACCCCTAGAAACATTGGGAAGGATGGCAAGTTTCAGATGCTGGTGTGTCTTGGAGCCAGGTATAAAGAAACTTCTTTATTATTATTGTTGTTGTTAATATTGATATTTTAATAAAATGAAAAAGATGTTGCATATTAGTAAGATAAAGACACACAACTGCTGGGTTGTGCGTTTTGACTATTACTTACACAGTTCTTCGATGTAACTAAAGAAGGATCAAGTGAACCTTGCCCTGACTGAGTTCTTAGGTGTGTGAAGTGTGGGAAATCTGAGACATAAAACTGAATATCCCAAAGAGCTGAGCAGCTGAATCAAGAAAGATAGTAGGCTGGTGTGAATAGCCTCCCTCTCATGTACAGCCAGCAAGGTCGGAAGATAGAAACAGAAAACCACACATCAGTGAGGCCCCTCCAGTTAATGGCTGGGTGAATTCCCCACCCTTCACCTACTCATTGTAGGAGGGAAGCTGGGACCATCTAGAAGCCTGTTGACGCAAAGGCAGTGGAGCAGGCTAGTGACTTGCAGGCCTCTTGGGAACGATATCTTTTGATGTGAGGGGTGGAAAGCCTAGAAATGCATCTCTCATGGATGCTTCCTGCTTAAACAAGTTCCACAGACAGTTACTCCCCTTTCCCTGCCTTATGAAAATATGTGGAGGAGATAGTAGGTCTGTTTAGAAGGCAAAGAATAAAAATCATGTCAGTGAAAATGAGAAATTAACTTGGCTTTATTTTTATTTCCAAATTGCAAATTGCCACTTTGTCAGAGACCACCTTTTGCATCACTGGATCGCCCTGCTCGCAGACTGCCCCATCACAGCACAGATGTATGAAGACATAGCACTGATTAAGGATCATACTCTTGTGAATTCTTTGATTCGAGTGCTGCAGACCTTGCAGGAGTTCAACATTACGCTGGAGGCATCTCTTGTCAAAGGAATCGATATTTGACCTCTTGTCCCACAGGAAAAACTATCTTTAAAAAAAAAAAAAAAAGCAACAAGGAGTGAATCTCGTTAGTATGCAAAAGTTCTGTCTGCCAGTACATTGTATCGCGAACTTGTTCAAGGCCCTAAAATGCAACTTTGACTTTTCTTGAAGGAAACTCCAAAAATAGTACAGGCAAATGGATAGAAGCTGTAAACTCAATGTAAAAAAGAGGATTTTGGTATAAATCTATTTTAGAGTTTATTTGCTGATTTGCTTTTTACACACTTTCATGTGAAAGAGATAGAGATGAGTATTGTGCAGCTTATTTTAAAGCTGCAGTATTTCCTTGCCATAGAAAATGTGCAGTGAGCCTTTCAGCATTCTGTGAACTTGCCTTCAGATATGCTGTATGTCATAGACCCCAATGTATACACTCCATTTCTGCTGAGAAGGTCATTCTATAGTTTTTAAACTAATATTTTATATATTAACATTATTACCAATGTTTGATTTTTAACGTATCGGGTCATGTTCTGCTGCAAGGGAACGACAAATCTGATGTGTGCTTCTTTTTTAATAGCTCCAAAGCACTGATTTGTCAACAAATCATTTTTTCCTTTATTTTTGTTGTCAGTATTATTTTTAGTGAAATCCAGGAGACTGAACCGTGAAAAGTGCAGAGATCAAAGTAATATTTTTCATATTGGTACGTAATTGCACAGAAGAAACCAAGCGTGTTTTTTTTAACTGATGTTTTTTATTTATTTAACCTATCATTGTGTTTTGTAAGTTTGTCTTAAAAAATATTCTATGATACAACTGGCTATATGACGTTACAATTCAGAATTTACAGTGCAGCCCACTTAAATCAAAAACCTGGAATAATTGTTCATAACACAAAAATGTTTCCACTTGAACCAGCCTTTTGAAGTTTGGTATATGGTTGCTGCTGGTAAATCTCTTAACTGCTAATAAAGAGGGACATGAGGTCCCCAAATGCCAGATGACTAAATAAAGATGTTTATGCCCTCACGAAATAATAATGGTATACCTACTACTAACAAATATAAGAATTTCTTATTTTTCTGAAAATACAGTGAGTGGTAAGGTTTTTTTTCTTTTCCTTTTGCATCAATATGTTTTGAGTCCTGTTGTCACAGTTTGCTTCATTTGGGATGCTTTTGTTTTTAGCAGAGAAAGCTTTAGTCCACTTCTACAATAAAATACAAACACTTTGAAAGCTTAATATGTTGGAGATCTGGAACTTGGCAAATGCCTAAAGGCATCTCTGTTCATTTGAATCCTCTGATAAAAATCTCTTTTAAATTAATATGTGACTTAAGAACAGGCTGATTTATCAGCATCACAAATTACTGTACAGAAATTCAGGGCTATGTATTTAAGAGGTCTCCACTGTATAAACTTATCTCAGTATTGCCTCTCTTTTGAAAAGCAGAGTCCAAGTTTTTTGGTTCATACAATGTTGTAGCACCTTTACTTTACCTACAGCTTAGTCACATCTTGTGATAGTTTTATTTCCATAATTTATAAGTATAGCACATGTATTAAATTTTTGACTGTTTTTACTTTTGTCCTATTTATTTCATTATTAAACTAAGAAGTTCCTTTGTCACTATTTATCAGAGCAAGATTCTTTTTTGATTTCACAGAAGCATTAGGAAGATACAAGGGCAATATCCAAGCCACTCCTCATGCTGGGTGGGTGTCAATTCTTTCACAGCCTGGAGCTTACAGGAGCATTTCACAGAAGTAGTTTGTGTATGCAGGTTTGGTTTTGTTGTTTTTTGGGTTTTTTTTCGTTTGTTTGGGTTTTTTTGGTTTGGTTTTTTTCCAGCTTTGGAAGGGCAAAAATAAAACAGATGTACTTTATACTAAGAATTTCATGTATTCAACTTAATATGTTGGGATAATCTTTATACACTTGCCCCAAATTGCTTATTCATGGATTAATCATAGAAAAAAAATGTAATAAATTTACAGTACTTCCAGCTATATTTAAGATGACTTTGCTAGGCCTGTGTATTTCACAGGGAATTTGCCTACGTAAGAAAGGAGGGTTGGACTAATTATTTTGACTTCAACATTAGTTGATCCTGTTAAAACCGTATCTCTCATAATATTAAATATTGATTAATTTTATTTTGCATGAGGTAATTAACCCTGAAATAAGTTTTTTTTTGTTTTTTTGTTTTTTTGTTTTTTTCCACTTAACACCAGTTCACCTAGTGTGGCATGATATCATTGGTTTAATGGCTTGTTTTGGTGTGGATCTTTTTGGCCTCGTTATGACAGTTAGCAGTGCCTGGGATGGACACAGGCTGGGGTTTGCTGGTTCCCAAGGGTGGGCTCTTTAGCACGTGAGGATGAAGCTGTCCATCAGTGACTGCGGCCTGTGTGCTAGCTGCCCAGATGCAAAAGGAGGATGCAGAGGTCATCTTCCCAGCTCCTCAGTTACTTTATTTTCACAGGAAGGACCACTTTGTGATAGACCCATCCTGCTTCTCTTGCAGGGGATCTATGCTTAATCCCATTAGGATTCAGAACACGTTTTGCTATGGACTTCCAAATCTGGAATGATTTGTTCCGCTGAAGGACCAGTAGAAGGTTCTGAAATGCATCAGAAAAAAGGTTGGTTTCATTGGATCCAGAGGCCACCAAGGAAGACCGAGATATTAAATATAGCTCTGTGGTAGCCTGTGCTGGGGCTTTGGGAAGAGATTTGGCTGGCGTATCTAAGAACAGTTCAGTCTGTAGTCGCAGCCATAATCCCTACCGCTCTTCAGTATTTCCCATGAACCAGCCTACTTCTGTGGTTGATGTAGCTAGCATCAGTCCCACAGAATAACGTTAGCATCCAGCATTTGCTCCTTCCATACCGTTTTGCTGAATTGGATGGCTCTGTAAAAGAGCAAATGGCGTAGTCAGTGTCTTTCGCTGCTCTTTAACTAGAACTTTGTAAAATCCATCTCCCTTTTTAAAACTTGCATTGCAATTTTTGTTCAGAAACGGGCTATAGAATAATGCAATTGTAACTCCCCCCCTCCCCCCCCCAGTTACTTTTCTAAAATGTGGGAGCAGGTTTGGTAGGTGCAGGTTAAAGTGGCTATGCTGCTTTGTTGTTTGGGTAACAGTTAATGGGAATAGATATTTTTTTCTTTAACAGCACACATGCGTTCTGTAGAAAGAAATGTAATGATAAAAAGTGAGTAGTTCATAATGCAGTAAATGTATAGTGCTAAACTGGCCAAACATATTCACAGGCTGATACGTGATTTCAGGAAAAAAAATCCCAGGCTATTCACCTATCAATTGTTTATGCTTGTTTGATTAATGCTGTCAAACTTGATACAATGATACTTTATACAAAAAGAAAATGCAAATTAATAAAGACTCAGTTTAAATGTAATCAAATACTATAATGATAAGTTTATACAAAAAAAAAAAACCTGCCATAAACTTAACCATCTGGCATTCTGTAGCTGAAAACATATTAATGAACTGAAGACTATTCCACGACATTTTTCCATTACGAAGATTATTTTTCAAATTGTTCAAATGGGACCTACTAGCTGGATGATCCATATTTTTTATGTGTTTTGAATTCATGAATATGTTAAGATTTCTGCAGTGAAACTATTCAGAGTTACCTTTTTCTGTATATTGTCATATGATTTTTGTCCATAGTGCAAGATACTAGAGGATACTTCAAAGTACTTGAAGATATTGTACATGTATTTCACATCTTTGTAGTTCTTTATTTTATACCTAGAGATTGGCTGTTAAACTAAGATAAAGCATCAATACCTTATAAACTATATATTTTACTACGTGGGGAAATCACTGGCTTGTTTTTTTTAAGGGCGGGTGTTGAAGTTTACATTAACTTACAAAACCAGGTACTGTTTTCCTTTTTTATTTTTCCTGTGACATTTCAATCCATTGGACGTTAAATGTGAATTGGATATACAAAACTGTTTTACAGGTGTAGCTCATTTGCTGAATTGCAATAAAATTTGTCTTCTAACATGAAAAATAGCATTAATGTGCTATTTTCAAAAGCCTCTTATTATAATTTGGCTAATCATCTTTTCTCCTTTGCCTGACTTTGCAGGTACGTATGACATTTTAGTGTCTGATTTCAGGAGACATTTTTTGTACAGTTTTGTATCTGATCTGTTCAACTAGATTCCTGCTTCCCTCCCAGCACCAGTGTAGCCTTCTCACAAGCAGTTGTCGGTCAGACTGCCATCAGTGGAAGATGCCTACTCAGTAATCAGGGAATGGGGAAAACAGGAAGGCAAAGGGACTAATGCAGATCTCGGAAAGTGTCTGTGAGTACACGCACACATACGTGTCACCGTTTGTGTTAGCTTTTTTCCTATCGTAGAACAACTTTTGATCCTAGTAGCCAAATTTGGTGGAGGTCTCCAAATTTTATGTTCTGGAAAATACGATTAGTCACCTGTATGTACGATGTACTCATCGTTTCCCTTTATGTAGGGGGATCCATACAGAGAAGCAGGAATTGTTGGAAATGTAACTATCTGATGCTTCAAATACAAAGTTAAGTGAGAAAATAGCACTGTCCTCCATCTCTGAGATTCGGACAGCATCTGTGGCACACATGTGCCCAGGCATTGTTGCCTAGATTGCCTGTTTCCTGCCTTCTTTTACCGTATCTTACCCCAGGGTAAGATCTAACTTGACGGATGGTCCCGGAGGAGGAATTACTGGGTGGAGGGACTGTACTGGCAGAGAGGCAAAAGCATGGTTACTTCCTTCTCCATTCGTTCATTTTCGAATGATTTGAAGTGCATACTGATGTAGTGGAGCCCTGTGTAATCTTGGTTCATTAGATACTGCTCTGCTTATCTCACCTTGAAACTGGTTCTGCCTGCCTTGCTGTACATTGAATCTAGTTTTTTAGATTTGAGTGGAGTAGTAAACAAATGTGAGCACAACTCATTTGTGGTTACGCTTCTGTAACTTTTCTGCTGCCTGTGTCCTGAAAGTTTTATATGTCAATTGTGTGAGAAGCAGGGAGACCGAGTCAGTTTTACTCGCTTTCGTCTCCTGCTTCATCCAAAATGCACTCTCCAGGACATCCCTGCTTGAGCAGGGGGGTTGGACAAGATGGACTTCCAAAGGTCCCTTCCAACCCCTGTCACTGATTCTGCAGTTCTTCCCCATGTACAATGACAGGAACAGGTAAGAAGGCTGAATGCCACTTCCCCCATGTTGTACGGTTTCTGACATTCCTTAGTAGCCCAGTGTCTGCAAAAAAGAGCTCATCCTTCAGGTGCACTTTTTTTCCTTTCTTTTAGGGAGCTACCCTCTCTTTTGTCAGCTATAGCCGGAGAGACTTGCTTATTCTTCTGACCTGCACGTTAGCAATGGCTGATCTCTGCTTTGACAGATTTCTGTTTGAAGCTGACAAATACAGAAGGTAATATTCTCAGCCTGGGAACAGTGGTTCAAGTTAGGGCTGTTCTGAAGTTGGTAGGGTTCACTCTGTGTCAAACTGTACAAGGTCATCATTGGATGTTTTATACCATCAAGGAAAACGAAGAAGGAAGGAGTTTGATCACTATTTGGGGGTACCTCTGCTTCGCCTCTCTTTGTTTCTACCCCCACATGCACCCTGGTCTGCGGTGGAGGCTTTTTTTAAGCAAAGCAAAATAAACTTTGCTTATAATAAAGCAAGTGTTAAGAACTTTCTGGAGGAACCACGTCAGTCTTCCTGAGCTGGTGGTGATTGTGCACTACTAAAACTGATGGTGTCATTCTGTGGACTCACTGGGGGAGATGCTGACAGGGTGAACTCAGGCTGCCCCATGCTCTGATGAGGTGGTGCTGGTGGCCTGAGCCTTGGAGAGGTTTGGGGGGATGCAGTCGTGAACTTGGTGCCTGCTGCCAGGCGTGCTGTGCTTGTATGAGATGCCAAACCTGCCTCTCTTGAAAACTATCTCAATTCCCTAAGCTTATTAGACCTGCTGCTTTTAATTCCTCCGCGGGACACTATGGGGAAGGACGTGGGGCAGGCCTGTATAGAGCTGTGAGGTAAGCACAGCTTCAGAAACACATTCACTTCATCGCAGGTGGCCTCAAACCTCTCAGACTTCCTGCAAGGGGAAGAAACAAAAAGAACAGTGGCCTTGGTGAGCAAAGTGTTGTGCAACTGCTGGATTCACAGTACTTTTGCAAATTCAGGTCTGAGGCGGTTTTATAGAAGGTGATGCTTATTGACATCTGTTGGAGAGGAGAGTTTGAGTGCCAGGCAATGATTGTCTGTTGGCTAACTGGTCCAAACACGTGGGTCTAGAAATGTTCTTGTGTTACAATTTGTTGTAGTGATGACTTGGGAAGTTCTCACAAAGAAATACAAATGTCTAAGAGGTGCACCAAGCAAGTCTTTGTCTAAAAGTTATTTCACATAGCAAGAAGTCTCCTTTTTTCCCTATTAACTCAAAAACTCAAAGATGTGTACTCATTAGTAGAACATACTGTATTCAGTCCTGGAATAAAACAGAAGTAGTGTTCTTCATTTCGGTGACAGTGGCATTTTAAGAGGCAGATCCTACAACTTTTAAAATATCACTGGTGGATCTGAAGTTTGTTTCAGGGAAGTTTTTCTACCAGTGGCATAAAAAGACTTAGACAAGGAGTATAAATGAACATGAGAGGGTCTTTTAGACTCCTTGTGACCAGAGGAACCCCAGATTTCCTCTCTTGTTTGAGATAAAGCATATGCAGGTCCTGCTCCCAAGGAAAGCCACTGCTAAATTGCAAAACTGAATCCTGATTACTGAAGATGTGTTATTTTACGTAGAACTCAACAACCTATTTGGTAGCTCGGAAACCCCTTGGATACTAAGATGGAAAGTGTAAGTGCAAGAGTTTGAGTGATTCATTTCAAAGGAAAACAGTTATTCAAAACCCAGTATACATATGGAGATGAGGAAGACTTGAAATTACATCTCTGATAAATAGACATCTCTGATGTGTGTGAAAATCTTTGGAATAATTATATATTTGAAAGTATTTCCTTGCTTGCCTCTCTGCCCCTTTCCCTCTTTCATTCTGGCATCTTCCTCCTCACCCCAGCTGTTTTCAGCTTGTCACAAGCTCTCATTATGTTTGCTCAGTCGTGTTAAATTTTGGGTCGATATGATGCACTGTTGCTCAGCCCAGCAGACCTACTACTTCTCACTACATTAAAGTACAAATGAAATGGCAATCTAGATGTCTTCAAACAATATTTGCTTATCATTAAATAGTAAAATTTAACAAGGATTATTAAGCATAAAGCAGGTTTTACCCCAAATTTTTCAGACAAAAGTATTCAGCTCTACTCAGGAGATCAGGTGCAGAATTTCTGGGGCAGTTTTTACGTCTGACTGCTCTGTGGCAGCTTAGTCTCAGTCTCACAGGTGAGGGGCGACTTTGAGTGGTACTTAAAGTGGAGGGCAGGGGGGATTGGGGATCTTGTCCGTGTGGAAGAGCTCCTTTGGAGCAGCATACGGTGTTGTGGCCCTGGTCGTCCAAAGAGATCCAACAGTGTTAGCGGGAAGAAGTTCCAGGTTTTGCAAGATCATAAGGTAGCACGCGCATTGGTACAATTGGAAAAAGCAGACAGGTTTTCTGATATGCAGCCTTTCTCCAAACATAAGCCAGCCAAACCTCTCTCCCCAAAGCATCTGTGAAACATAACTGAATGGGACTCTGGCCCAGAAAACGCTGGGAAAACGTAGTTCAAGACTAAAATGCTGTATAGTATCTAGATGAGCAAAAACTTTGCCGCTGGTTTTAGGATCAGTATGCGTAATGTATGAAAATGTGCTGTCTGCATACACTTCTTGCAGATATTTACCAGTAGCTGTTTTCCTCCTAAAGACTTTGTGATTTGATTTTTATTTTTGATTGATGAAAAAAACCCAAACAGTGCTATTTGGGGTCTCTTCCTGTTGAACTGCCCCTGCTATGTTTGTTTTTCTTTCATCGTACTTAACTTATTGCTGAAGTTGAGTCTTAAGAATTTTTCTAGTTTCTTTCTCCCAGTAAAGATCTTAGTACCCGGTGTGGTCATCTGTCACTGGGACTCTGTAGTTGAATAGAAATAGTTAAGGAGGCTACAGAAAGATGTCCGAGTTGAGGTCTGAACTTGTGTCTGTTTTGTGTCTTTAAAGAGATATTTTAATGGCAATTCTTCATCATAATCAAATGAGTATTATACGTGAAATAATAGCTAGGATCCTTTACAAGGCAATTTGAGATTTGCGTATAAGAAATGGTTTCATTAACTAAGATAAATTTAATATTGTTCCTGTTTGTTTTCCAGGCTGTGTTGAGATCTTTTGATCTAACTCAGGCATTAACAAATATTTATGTGTCACTTTATATTTTAGTTTATAGAAGTAAATTAGATGCTTTGCTTTTACTGTGTCTCAGAAAGCTTTGGTCGTTTGGGTATACGGCTCTTCTCTTCAGTGTCTCATACTGTTTTTTCTGATACACTCTTCACATATAGATTTTGTGTGTGTTGTCAAATCTTGTGATGAATTTTAAATTAACGTTGGTCAAGTTCATTGAGGAACCTTGACTGGAAAGTGCCTGAAATATGTAACAGCTTTTCTGTAAAGTCGCTTGTAGTCACGTGCATTTTGGAGAATTGTTTGTAGAGACACTTAACTGATATCTGCAGATGAGAGGTGTGTGGATGTGCGAATTCCCATCGTAAGTATGATTGTTTATTCATGACATCATGGAAACTGTCGAGAAAGTCTTCATTCATTTCTTACTTTCTGTTGGCAAGGGGAGGCTTGGGGTATGGTGTGGGGCTGGAGAATCCTTCGAGTGTTTAATGAGAAGCTTTATGCATTTATAGATGAGTTTGACTAAGACTGAAACCGTCCAGGAGAAACAATAGGTTGTTTCTCATTGGATTTTAAAAGAGAATAACTTTGATCATTTCAAAAGCAATGAAGCCTGATGCTCCAGTGAGACAGGGAAGTGGTAATTTATAGCTACCATTAGGGAAACAAAGACAAAGACTGAGGGAAAGCTTCGCTCTGAAGATTTACTAATGTGTATAAACCACCCTTACAACTAGAAATAGCTCGGTATTTCTCAAGGAACAAAACAAAAGAGAAAAGGCAGCGAAATAGGGATGGGAGGGAGGGAGGGCTGGAAAAGAATACTGCCTGCTTTCCCTTGCACCACGAAAGGTCAAACAACATTTAGGAAATTATAATTTCAGTGAATAAGGATAGGCCACTTTTAGCTGCCAAAGGAAGGACAGCTGTGAGAAATCCCTGGCTGGGAGAGGAGGTGTGATGGGGAGATGATGGGAGTGGTGGTGCGATGTTGTGGGTTCTGGTACAGCCTTCAGACGGGGACTTCATGCCCTGCAGTGGGGTGTAATTACTTGGTAAAAATTGTAATGGTGTATTTTTGAAGAACCGCAAGCCAGGCTGGAGTGAGTTGTGTTATGTATGGGCTGTGACAGGATGCAGGCACACGGGATCTTTGCATGGGCTTGTCTCTGCTGGAAGGAGACCGCTTTATGGGCCGCCCCAGCGTGGGGAGCACCGGTTCCAATACACTTACCTCACACGCAGAGGGTGGGTGCCAGCGGCATCTCAGGTACCTTCGGGAAGCACCGGCGCCCCGGCACATCTGTGTTTAGGGTGTCGTGCAGGTGTTCGAAGGCCGGTGCCGCGGGTGGGGGCACCGGTGCTGCCGATGGCGGGTTTTTCCCGTGGGGTGGGGGGTGGCGGTGCGCTCGTCGCCGCCGGCTGCCGCCGCGGGGCGGGCAGGGAGGCCTGGGCAGGGGAGGCCCGCCCAGCCCCCGCCACCCCGCAGACACCTCCCTCCTCCGCCGCCGCCGCCGCCTCCTCCCGCCCGGCGGCGGCAGCAGCAGCAGCAGCGCAGCCGCCGCCGCAGCGCCATCGATGGGGTCCGGCGGCCGCCCCGGCGCGGCGGGGGCGCGGGCGCTGCCGCTGCTGCTGCTGCTGCTGCCCGCGCCGGCCGCCCCCGCCGCCCTGCCGCTGCCCGGTGAGTGCCGCCCGCCCGCCCGCATTCAGCCCCGGACAGCGGCTGCCCCCGCCGGGCACCTGGCCGTGCCCGACCCCCGGGCGGCGGCGCTTCCCCGCGGGGCGCCCGGACGTGGCTGCCGGGGGGCAGCAGCCGGGGCGGGCGGTGGGGTAAGGGGCGCGGGGGGGTGGAGGGCGAAGGGAAGGGGAGCCGTGGGCGAGCGGCGGCCGTTCCCGAGGTGAGGTGGCGCGGGGGTGGTCGCTCCGGGCACCGGCGGTGGCTTTCACACGCCGGTGTCGCCCGGCAGCGGGGCTGGCCCCCGGGGGGTCCCGCACCTGGTCGGCGTCTCACCTTTGCCGAGGGAGCGGGGAAGCGAAGCCGGCGTTTGTGGCTGCTTCGGCTGCCCTCGGTCGCCGAGGAATAAACTCGGTAATTCTTCCTGCAGCCTCCTCCGCGCCCGCCTTACTGCCAACTTGAAGGCTGTGATGTTTGCTCAGTCTCCCTCCTCTAGGGTCTCTCTCCAGCTCAGGCTACTGTCACGTCATGAGGAAATCTTGCTCCCTGTGCCCAGTGATTTTTTTTTTTTTTTTTTTTATTTTCTAGCCCTCTTTTCCAGGCTTCTGTATGCATTAGTGCTGCGTTTTTTTACTGCCGTTCTTCCCTGTGCGCTGCAGACCGCAGAGGGTCAGTGTGAAAATAAAATAGCAGAACGGACGTTTTGCTGCTGGCATGGGGTCTGCTTGATGTCTCTGTGCCATAACTTTGAAAGAAGCCCCCTCTGTGGCGTGTGTTTTCTGAGACACCCCCCCACCCCAGCCTCCCTGGCCGGGGCTGGGAAGAGGGGAGCTTTCCGTGCAGGGGATACGCAGCCAGCACGTGTGGCTAACGCTTCTTTCTGCCTGCTGTCTTTCCTTCCTTACCCATCCTTTCCTCCTGCCCCATCTGCCTGAATCCCACTAGCTGGAGTCCCCTCAGCAATTCCCTGCGCCCCTCCTTGTGTGACTTGCTCCCTCAGTTCACTGCCTCCCCTATTTTTTAATGGCTTGACTTTTCCTCTTTGAGAGGAAGCCACTCTCTCTGGTTGTTTTCCACCTTCCCTTTGTTTTCTGGAGGTAGTATCTGAGGACTCCATCGCTGATACCGGTTCTGTGTGCACCTGAGAGCCAGGAGAGCGCTCCTGCTCTAGCAGTGGCTCTTTGCCTTGTCTCCTGCTGCCAAATGCATTAGGAGTTAAAACTACAGGAATACTTTCTGAGGTTGGCAACTACTGCAGTAGCTACAGGCATATTTTGTGATTGGGGGGAAAAAAAAAAAAGAAGAGATGAATGCTATAATTGTAAATGGGAGAGGTGCTCGTTGAAATTCCCCGTTAGAAAGTGATCCCCACTATAAAAAGTGGCTGACTGTTTGCCACCTTCTGCTGATATTCCTGCAATTCATCTTCTTGTTTTAGGAGTCATTTTTTATACCTATGTGGGGTGCTACTTTTGCAGTTCTTCTTTTTAACAGTTGCTGGAAACCTTCCTGTTTCTCTGTTTGAATTTTCCTCTGCTGTGTGAAAAACTTCTGCTGATGTCCGCTGCTGCCCGTAACTTTTCCTTCTCCTGTCTACATTTCTTCATCTCTAGGGCTTCCTCTTTCTCCTCATTTTTTCTGCTCTGAAGTTTCCACCTGGATATTTTGGTTCAGTATGCTGTGCTTTGTGATGGCTGGCCAGGTGATTTGGCAGTGTTGGTCAACAGATACCTGTCTTGTATTTTTAAAAAATGGCATTATTTATAAATTATGCATCCGTTTGATGGTAAGTCTGTCTTTTAATGTGTTCGTGGTGACTTTGAAAGTACATTTCTGTAAACGCCCCATCTTAGTTTAAAAATGACTGGGCTTCCTGAGGGTGATGTCAGGGATGTGATTGAGAACTCTTTCACTAACTGTTTATTGTTAGCCAGAAAGATTAACAGTCTCTAACGAGTCTCTGTAAAACTGTCAGCTAAATCTCATGGAGGACCTAGCCCATAATAGATTATTGTTGATGTATTTATAAGTGGGTAGAGAAGCTTAACACAAACTTATCTGAATTGCGTAGAAATAATCTATATGCAGGTAGAGCGTTATACAAATTTAAATTCCGATACGGCCTCTGCATATTTCTGTCCAGACTTACAAATACATATAATGTGCACGCACGTGCCCCAAACAGCTGCTCAACCTTACGTCATCTCGTCAGTGATGTGTACAGGAGACATGCTTTGGTCTCCAGCTTCTGACGTCCATTCTGAACCCTGTCTTTTCACAGATGTGGATGAGTGTGCCCTGGGGTTTGATGACTGCCACCCCGATGCTATTTGTCAAAACACCCCGAAGCTGTACAAGTGCACGTGCAAAGTGGGTTACACTGGCGAAGGGAAGAAATGTGAAGGTAAAGTGACCGAAGCATTTTGCTCTGCCTGTGTCAGCATGAGGTATTTCTAAGAAGGTGGAGCCGTTAAAAATAATGGCTTAGAGTATGGAGGATGATTTTAAATCAAAATAGTCATTGTTCCTGCACCTGATTTCCTTCTTGTTTACAAAATCAGAGGCAAACAGATTATATGGCTTTTCACCTAGTAATGCTACTTGGTCTAATAATTAGTTTGTTGTTTAACCAGCAGCCTTAAAAAATACAAGGTAAAGCTACATGGGAATCTCAGGGCATTTTGTCACTCTTCAGAAACATTCAGCAAGTAATACGTTAAGTATCGCCTATTTGCAAGACAATGATTATTTTGGACAGCAGTTGCTGCTCGCATCTATGCAGTCGCATCTCTGTCTGTAACACTCAGGGAAGCATCCGTCATATTGACTTTTGTTTTATTCCTTAGACATTGATGAATGTGATAATGACTTCAATGGAGGCTGTGTCCATGAGTGTTTCAACATTCCAGGAAATTACCGCTGTACTTGCTACGATGGCTTTATGTTGGCTCATGATGGCCACAACTGCCTAGGTAAGAAGCGCGTTCTGTGAGTGGTGATGCTAACGTAATCCTTTAATTGCATCCATGGGAAATGCATGGCGATCTGTTGGGCTGAATCAGCTCACCTGGAAAAGAGTATCACATATGGGACTAAGGAATTCCCAGTACTGATGCACCATCCCAGTGTGACTCTTTCCCGGCCTTTGTAGGAGAAAGGGAAATTGTGCTACGTTTCTGTTAAGTGCTTTGGGTTAAACTGTGCCATCACTTTTTTCTCGTACATCTGTCAGGTGTGGGCTTCTCACTCTTACTGTGTCTGAGTGCTTCCTGGCGTGCAAATTGTCAGGAAAGGACAATTAGGAGTGTGCAGTAGCTGTATATGATAGAGGCCATTGAAGTACAGAGGGACTAAGCCAAATGCTTGGAGTTTGCCTGGGTGGTTCGTGTGAAGCAGAATATGCAACTCTGGAAATACGTTCAGTCCTGACAACGCTCCCGTGACCCTGCATATGCACACACTCTCTCTCACCCTCCTTTTCTTTATTTAGCACCGAGATAGTTTCCTTGGCTTTTTTGTGTGCCAGCAGGTGGAAATCTTTAAAAATGGATAATGAGACCTTGTGGTTGTACTGTGGTGGTATTCTCCAGCACATGGTGCAGCAGTGTACAGAAATGCAGGAGTTCCCAGCCTGCTGGCAGTGTGGCATGGGGCTGGTGTTATTTCCCTGGGACAGAGCCTCATGTTGCTGAAGCTGTCCTGCTTCCAGCACCTACGCTGGGTACCCCGTGTGGCTCTGCCCGGCACTGTGGTACCTGTCCCATTTACTTTTTCAGAGATGGCTCAGTTTTTCCTCTTCTGCTGCACTGAGCATGGATGTGCCCAGGCAGGCTTCCGTGTCCATGTCTGTCAGAGGGAAACCTGCTCTCGCAGCATAATTCTAAGACTGTAGTTAGCTTGGCTGGGCTATTTCCCGCTAGTGTGTGGCATATCAGATCGGGGCTCGGACCATCCCTGGGCTGTATCTTCTGCTGGGACAAATCAGAAAAGATCTGGAGTCTTCAGTGGGATTGTGCTGGGTTTCACCTGCTGGGAACCTAGTGCATGTCCACATATTGATTTTATTACACTGTGAGTGGATGAGAGGATGAAGTCGCTAATTTCCAAGTATTTCACTAAAGAAAGTAGAGGGGGAAGCAAAATGTCAGCTGATCCTTTAAAATAACAGCAAGGCCATCTTATTTCTCTCTAGCGCGTTTGTGTAAGCACACAGTGGAGTTCAGCTGAGGTTACCATGAAGGGCTGAATGTGAAGGAACATGTTGCCTCCTAGAATGCCACCAAAGGGTGTATTCTCTTTGTATCCAGTAGCCCCTCTAAAGCATACTTCAGCTGGCTTGTTTGTGATCAGTAAGACCTAGACATAACTCTGACCAAAATCTACCACCTGCTATGTTACTGGGAAGATGGTCAGTATTGCGTGGCAGACTTTTTAAAGTAAAATAAAATGTCACTGATACACAATGAAGTTTTTACCACTGACCTGCCAATTTTGAGATGTGATGTAAATGTTAAATAAATATTTTGGCATGCAGCAAATTGGATCACATCTTCTCTTAATCTGTTTATTTACTTTGTTCACGCCAGGGTTGCCCTCCTCTCACCCTTATTTTTGAAGATCTCGTCTGTATGCCTGGGTTTAAGCCAAATAGACAATTACTTGTTGGAAAGAGATGATTTTTTGAAAGCTTTCCAAAGCCTGTGAGACAGAAACATCTGCTGGAGTTCAAATCTGTAGTACTAAAGACTCATGGTGGCTGTTTATTCATGATTGTTTGCATATTCACATCACTGCAGAACTCTAAAATACTCAGCTTCTCTGTGATGGAGATATGTCAGCCGCTGTCTTTGCTACAGCAGGTCACATTCTTTTGCATCCAATTGGCTTATTCATTGCCTTCAGCAGAAATTAAGTCTGTTGTAATACTATGTTATGCTTCTTACTAAAAGCCTTTCTCTCTCTCCTTTTTTAGAAGACAGATGGTTTATGCCAGAAATACTACAATGTTAAATTAAAAACATTGTACTGTTAGCTCAGGAACAATGAACAGAGCAGGGAGCAAACATGATGTTCCATCTAAATTTGCGCATGAGACCAGAGCTTTGCCTCAGCAACGTTTTGTCCTGTTTTTTTTTAAGGGACTGAGCATTTTTACTTCCTGTTCAAATTGGCATTTTGAAGATTAGGATAGGAAAATTCTTTGCTGGTAGTGGTTACAAGAACCTGCACTTACTAAGGGGTAAAATTCCAAAGAATCGGAGGTTGGGATGAGCATCCTGTTGTTTAGGAAGCTTAGCTGAAGTTTTTCTACTCTTTGTTTCTCTTGGTTATCTTGCAAGCAGAGCTTTTCTATATTCTCTGGTATTGTTGAAGTTCTGAATATTGCAAAATCAACATTAAAAGTATTTCCAGAACTTCTGCTGTGGTCCTTGACAGCAGTCAGTAAACACAGCAGCAGCCGTGATGGTAAGTGGTGGTGACTTAGAGTTGAGGGAGGAGGTTCATAAATCAAACTGAGTGTCAGAACAGATGTGGTGTGTGAGTTCTAGCTAGACTGAAAGTAAGGAGCAGGGGATAGGTTTTAAGCTTCAGTTTATTTTGAGGTTTGTATTTTTCTTGTTCCACCTTTGCTTCAGAGTGGGGAGCTTTCTGGAAAAACACCTTTTGTAGCATGCATGGGTTTGGAGCCAAAGATATGTCCTCCTGAGCAAGATAGAACCATGTACGGATGCTCAGCCTAGATGTAAATGTGCTGGGCTGCTGGGCGGCAGTGCTGTCCTGCTGCACCAAGAGGCAGGGTACCTGCGGGTAGGTGGAGTGTGGAGCCCTGCTTCTGGCTCCACCGAGGCGACTCTGCCTCAGTTATAACCAGCAATTCGGATTAGTTGGCCAGTGTTTCTTGGGGGCCCTGTGACTGATGGGGCAAACTGCAAACAGGGGAAGAGCAGCAGCAAAAATATACTTTCCCAAGGGTGACAGCACAACACCAACAACAAACAGGCTAGCCTGGGGTGTCAAACTGCCTGGGTGGTTACATGCCAAGCAGATGTCTGTACTGCGTATTGAGCGGCTGCTGCCAATATGAGTGCATTGGTCTTACTACAAAGCCGATCTCTCTCTTCTCTGTCTTTCAGATACGGATGAATGCATGTTCAACAACGGTGGTTGCCAGCATGTTTGTGTCAACACTGTGGGGAGCTATGAATGTCGCTGTAAGGAAGGGTTCTTTCTAAGTGATAACCAGCATACGTGCATCCACCGCTCAGAAGGTACTGTCTGCTTCCCTCCGGGCACCAAGCAGGAGTTTCTGACAGAAACTAACTGCAAAATCTCTAAAGCTGTTTCAAAAGTATTTTTAAGTTGAGTTTTTCAAAGCTGTGAAGGGTCTTGAAGTCCTCGCTCTTTTTAAAAGGAACAGTGTGCAAGAATCTTCTAAGTGACTTTGAAGACTCTTTACATCCCTTCTGCCCCTTTGATCCCACCTGTATGTCTGCAGCGTTGTGCTTGTTAAAGGCTGTGCTGCTGTACTCTTGCTGTACTTTATGCTCTCTTGTGCCACTAAGCTGTGTCCTGGTCCAGGGAACGGCAACAAATTGAAGGACAGTGAGTTCTGACCGTTTCCGTTGGCTTTAGTTACAGGGCAATACCTTTTAGTTATCTTCAGGTACCTTTTAGATTCCCCGTACAGTGTTTAGGTTTCAGTTTAAGAGATTTATTGTTTGTCAGCCCCAAAGGCATTTAAATCACGTTCTTTGTTTTGAGTGAAACCTTTATGAAGCAACCTTTGAGAGATCAGAGAGCCTTGGATATCTAATCAGACATCAGATTGAACAAAATTATTTTGGATGCCTTTAGGGAATGCTTTAAAGTGGTTGCTCAGATCAGGGAGTTGTCCATTGAACTGTACAGTGAATATCTTACGAAGAAGTATTTAAAGCTGCGAAGCTTTCTTTAATCTAAGGCTTATCGTTGGCATAAGTATAAGAGGAATCTGAGCATGAATAAACAAATCTCACTTTAAAAATCCCCATAGTGAAGAGATCAACATTTATAGACATATATGGCCATCCACAGATGAGTGTGCTGAGGTGGCTGTCATCTGACGTAGCTGAATTGATCTTTTGTTTGAATTAAGAATTTGTATTCTTAGCTTGGTGCTGGGCTTGGTCTCACGGGGTTCTGCTGGTGCATTGTGATCTCTCGGGCCGTTGCTCAGCTTGCCACCGGAGGAGCTGAGCCAGCGGTGGGGACAAGCAGGAAGGCTGCAGTGATGGGGCAGGGTGCTTTCCTTCATGTTGCCTTGATAGCACTGATGTGTCTCTGTGTGTGTGCATGGATGATGAATTTAAGGATAAAAATCCGTTGCCTGAACTCCTTGTCTCATCCGATGCCAAGGGAGGAAAAACTTCCACCTCTTTCTGTTGTTATTTACTGCTACTTGAGTACATTCTACTCTCCTGAACTAACAGCAGCAGCATTTCCTGTCATTCATATTTGCTCCCTAAATTGTACCTTTGGAATACTACCTTTGTTCTGTTCTTTTTAAAGATGCAATTAATTTCTTTCAATGTTTTCTGTAATACCAAATTTCCACTTAACTTAGTCTTTTTTTTTCTTTGAAAAAAGAAAAGCCGGAGGGGGGGGGAAAGTGTATTTTTCTCCTAAAAATCACTAAATTAAATATATTTTTATGTATACCAGTCTTAAGAAAAAAGCCCTTACTGTTTTTGCCTGAAATGCCTTTTTTTTTTTTTTTCTTCATACCAAAATACAGAATTGTTTGTTTTGGTTTTTTGAAAAGCCATTTTTTTTCAGGTTATCATGCTGTGACTGTTTCCCTTCCGCCTCCCCCTCATTACTGTGAAGATGTGCTCCACGGGATTCCCCACATTTTATTAATTATTTTTTTTCTTGGGTGGGCAGGTCTGTTGTAAGCCAAATCTCATTACGTTATCTTTCCCCTCACTTTGTTCTTCGCTTTTGTGCTCATTCCTAGGTCTTCGATCCATCCTCTGCCTTGTGTTTGCATCTCTCAGCATATACACTGTATTAGTTTTCTGTTGAGACCTCATAGGATTGATCTGAACAGCATTTGGTACCTACCACCTAGACCATCTGTTCAGTTTTGCTTCTTGTCTGCAGTATAAGGGAGTATTTCCTTCCCTGTCTCCCAGCTCAGACGGTACACACATTAATGCTTGAGAGACCTTCCTAGGTCTGGCCTTTCTGGCCTTTACATACACAGAAAAGAGTGACCTGGAGTTCAGGTAGGAGAGAGAGAGGCTTGGGGCTGTGGTAGTCCTCCTGACGACCAGTGTAACAGGGGAGCCCAAGAGTCATCTGCTCTTCCAAGCCTATCTGCAATTAATTTCTGTGTTCCCTGACACCTGCTGTGACACGGGACTTGAGATCTGGTAGCTTTGAGAGGGGTTTGACAATTAAAGTTGATTTTTTCATCTGATATGATTGTATTGGTTCGAAGCACAGGGGTGCTCTGAGGCGCTTGGTGGTTCTGCCTAGCCCCTGCTTAAACCACAGGAGCTCAGAGTGCGTCTTGGGAAGTTGTGCACAATCCTATTTTTTTTTTTTTTCTTGGCTGTCTTTATCTATATGTGGGAGAATGGATTTACTTTGGGAGGCTGTTACAGTGGCTGGCAGGACAGCTATGCACGTGTAGCTTGTTTCTGTGTTTAACTTGCTCCATATTACAGAATACAAAATTTTGAAGGAAAACAGAGTTTTTCATGAGTAAATATGTATTAAATCTTGTGGTTGCTCTTGCTATGGATGACAGATCTTGGTACTCTCCCTTGTGGTATTGCACAGCTGTAGCTATCTACTTGTTGGGTTGAATCAGTGGGAGTGAATTGGACCTGCAAGATGAAAGCCACATTTGAAATCACTGTGTGGACTGAAAACTCGTACGTAGGGCACCATCTCCGTTGTTGCTATTAAAGTCCTTCTGACTGTGGAGAACAGTGATAACTAGAAAAATTTTTGGCAAAAGTTGCCGTAACACAAGGGTGTAGAAAGCATGAAAAAAGCCTGACTTGTTCCTGTTCTGCTGGCTGTGCTGATGCTTCCCGCCATTTGGTTATTAGAGGGTGCTTCTGACAAGCTCTGGTAGTTCTTTGTACAATTACATCCTCTCCCTCTGTCCTATTGAGCGCTTGTTTGAATGTGCCCTAAATGGAGCCTTAATATTCTTAGCAGATTGGTGGTGACGTCTCTACATCTTCTGTGTAAAAGACAAAGATTTAAACACAACACGGAGGAGATTACTTCAACGTGACCTGCTAAAGAAATACCGTGCCAGGTTTTTGCCTGTCTTGCCAGTGATAGGAGTGCTCAGATCTCACTGAGGTTTCCTGGATAACTTCGTGAAGGTCCGGTCTTCAGAAGTGACTGATCTGGCTTGGGGGCAGGCACTGGATTCAGCTCTCTTGGCTGTGGTTGTGGCAATGAAGAGATGGATTCCATCCCCAGAAACTTGCATGTCAGTAGGGCAGGGTCTCCTGCAAGAGAAGTTGTGCGTCTGGGGAGCATGTGGTGGGATTTGACCAAAATTTGTTTGGTGTTTGGTTCTGGACCACAATCTGCCATTGCAACAGCTCTGGAACAATGTAACCTGGGAGACTTTGTGTCCATGAAGGTGTTTGCAGTCACACAGCGTTTATGGTTTTACAGACATTTCTTTAATACAACCTTATACAATGGAGCTGAGTAGAAATCTACTGCCTTTGGAAACAAGCAGCAGCTTCATAGTAATTGCTAGAATGTGTGGATGCACGTATCTTCTATGAAATGCTGCCTTCTGGGTCAGCTAGATTTTGGTGGATTTTGTCATGTACCTTGTTACACAATGGGTACTCTGTTATTAAAATATGCCCTGGTTTGGGAAGCGCAGTTTTACCCTTCTGTGGAGATCTGATTGAATTCTACTGACTTGGAACGGAGCAATCCCAAATTGGGCATTTAAACCAATTGTCTGATGTCAGTGAACTTTACCAAAGTACCTGCTTGAACAGTTTCCCCTTTGGTAGCTCAATAGAGACAAAAAACCCCAAACTTTGTTAACAGAAACTAAGCTGCTAATTCTCTTAATGCTTTCTAACGCCTCTGAGCTAACAGACCAAACCCTATTGCATGCTTAAGAACAGAAATGTCACAAAAACACAAGAGTTAATGAGGCTAATTTGTGGCCTCATAGGTTGTCCCCTTCCTTGGCTGACAGCACAATAATAGATGACAGCTTTCATGTGGGCTCCTTGGGCTGTGTCTGTGTGCCGCAGGATTTGAAGCGTCATTGTCTCGTTAGGCTTCTACGGACTTCTCACTGTGGGAAAGGAATCAAAAAGCCAGTAGAGCAGAATAATCTAGGCTCTGCGATATCCACTCTTTTGTTGCTTAAAGCTGCCTTAATAGAGAAAGGGTACGTAGCTTGTGCTTCAGATGGCGAGAACAGTCGTGTGCAGAGCAAGGACCTAATTGAAGTGTAATGGGATAATGGTGACAAAGCTGACCTCTGCTTGCGGATACAGTGTTTTTCTTTCGTTTAGTAATAAAGCTGCAAAAAGGGCTTTGTGAGTTTAAAAAATATATAGGGTGTGGAATTGTTCACGCAATCCCTTTTTAGCAGCACAGTCACCCTTTCGATTCTCTCTCTGACTGCACATCTGCTCAACTCAGTAAAAGTTCACTGAGGCAATGTGGGATAAGCCCTTGCAGCCAAAGTATGCTGCTCTTAGTCTTCTCAAATGAAGTGTTCTCACGAAGAAGAGCGAGCATTCTGGTGTAACATGTCTTTAAAAAGCTAAATGCACCAAGCCAGAGAATTTGATGGCGAAGGTGTGCTCTCTGTATACCTGAGGAGAGCATCGGGTCGTCTTCTCTCCCAATTTTGTAGCACTATAGAAGACTTCAGGAAAAAAATCTGTGGTGTACTGTTAGAAGAAAAACTATTCTTTTAATTTGGTTTAATGATCCCATTTGATAGCCAGCTGCTGTGTAGTTTTAAGTTGTGTGCGTACAAATTGTGTCACTGTCTTGCCAACAGCAAAGGCATTGATTTAGCTGAACCATGGGGCAAGGTGAAAGAAGTTTTTATGATAATTCTAGGAACAATTCCTCCCTGTTCAATCAACTTTTAACTTTTTGCAAAGGCCAGACAGACTGCCAGACTGGCAGTCATTGAGTGCTGGTGCATGAACAGCTTGTAACTGTCAGAGGCAAAAGTGACAGGATGTATTTAGGAGGTGCACTAAAAGGAAGAAAGTCACTAGTGTCACATTGCTTTTTCATTTGGCTAAAGCAGGCACTGGCACTAAATTCTGTCCAGCCATAAAGGTGTGTAGAAATATAGAACCCAGTGGGGCTATTTTGGGAGGTATTTATTGAAATCGGGGAAAAAAAACCCCAAAACCAGATCGGTTAACAAAAAAGAGAATTGACATACAGCGTATGTACAATATACATGACTGCCTGATCACTACTTGGTCACAGCTGAGGTGGGTTATGATGTTGGGAATCTGCCTTGTAGGCCAGTAATTGAAACAGGGATGACTTCTGTGACTGTCGGCCTAGGCATTCCTGTGTCTGGTGGCTGCTCTTCTAAGCAGAGAAATAAGAACTTTACTTTAGGCTTTGATCTTGCCAGGTATCAGCCACCTTGCAATTTTTATAAAAGAAATGAGGAGGTTTTATAAACACTGGTATAAAGTGAGAGCATTGGATGAGAATGCAGGTGCTGTACGAATTTAGAAATGTTGCTTTTTGACCTTGCAGTCAAAGAACATGAGCACAGAAAAGATCACAGGTGAAGAAACCTTGGGGCCATTGACTTTGCAGGATTGGACTTTCTGCCTTGCCTGTCTGTAAGCTTGTACTTCTTGTCCTAACACTGTGGAGTCTTCCCAGTAGTAGCAGGCTGTTGTCTCTGTGTGTATTGAACTGACTTTATCTGACTGTTGCCCTCACACAGAGGTGCTGAGGGTGCTGATGCTCTTGCACTTGTCCTGTTTTGCAGAAGGCATGAGCTGCATGAATAAAGATCATGGCTGTGCCCACATCTGTAGAGAAACGCCCAAAGGAGGAGTTGCCTGTGAATGCCGACCAGGATTTGAACTGTCCAAGAACCAGAGGAGCTGCATTTGTATGCAACATTCTGCATATGCTTATGGTTTCCCAAAGTGAACAAGTAGTGTTCTGTTTGCAGTGATGTGGGATTTGGTATGTTATAGCTAAACTGGGATGACACGCCTAAATTGTGTGCACTTGAATTAGACTAGATCAATGGCTTTGCTGGACACTGTCACACCAGTCTATTGGTTGCTACAGTATCTGTAGTTTGGGAGTTGTGCCGTCATTCATAATGACGGGAAGTTCAGCTGCACAAGAGAGCTCTGCAGTGTTTCGGTCTCACACAGTTCTTCAGGAAAGGGACACGTTAGGAAGGTGTATCGGATGGTCAAATGGAGACATCATTGCACACTGTCTTTCAAAGATGCTGGAAGTAATTGTGAGATGTAACATATACTTTCTTCCCAGTGACATGTAATCATGGAAATGGTGGCTGTCAACATACATGTGACGATGCTGATAATGGGCCTATTTGTGGATGTCACCCCAAGTACATCATGCATGTGGATGGGAAAACATGCCTGGGTCAGTATACAGGAGAGGGAAGTAGTTTCCTGTTGATGACTAACTCCAGAGTGGAGTGGCATTGCTGTTTGTGCATGATTATTGCTCCTCGTAATAGTATGGTTCGAATATGTCAAGGAATCCAAACCTAAGAAACCTGCTAGTGCCCGAATGAGGCAGTTGTGCCCAGGCAACCTGTGCTTCCCTATATGATTCCCTGCCTAATGCTACTGCAGTCTGTAATTATCACTGGTCCCTCTGAAGCATGAGGCCTGTCACTAACCGAAGAAGATTCCCTTCCCACTAGGATATTTTAGGTTCAGTTTCTCGTATAGCATGAGCCACAGAGTGTAACCAAGCAGTATGTGTGTTAAAACCAGAACTCTGAATTCAATTAAAGAACAATTTTTGCGAGGCTCTTATCCAGTAAAGAGAGCACTTAAGATTTATAAACTCCTCCAGTCTCTGGAAGAGTTTGTTGTCTGTTGATTGAAATCAAATGCTGAGGCTTAACTGGCTGGCCCTTGTATTAGTCCATGATAGATGATGGTAGTGTGCTCTTAACAGAGCGGTTCGTGACAGTTCAATTAGTTCTTTCATCTTCTTGCTGTTCGCCACATCTGTAGCACGCTTTCTGTTTTGTTAAGAATACTGAAGCAAACTTGAGTTGTAAGGAAGCAACAAAAGCAAAGTATTCTCATGGTTTTGACTAAAGGGTCTTTGTGGTTTTGTTTTTTTTTTTTACTACTTTCTTTTAAAAAAAAATTATATTTCTGCCTAGTCAGTTCAAACTGTCTCTGACAATTCAGCGCACAATGCAGCTGTTTGCATGTGTGTACGTACTGGATAGCAGATGAGGCTTCTGGTCAGGGCACCTTTACTTACTTGCTTTTTTCATGTTCCTGACAGAGAGGGAAGAGGCTGCTGTTGAAATATCTGAGGGAAACACTACAGCAGGAGCTGATGTGGACAAGAGGGTGAAGCGACGGTTGCTCATGGGTAAAAGTGCTTATCCAAAATAAATTTGCTGTTTGATGAAACCTCTTAGATTGAAGAATTGGGGTTTTTTTATGTAACCATCATAGCTCTGGGCTGAATTCTGCCTGAGATTCTCCACTCCCTTTTATGGAAATAATGTTGTTCCATAATGTATAAGAAACTATATACATTGTTTGTGATGATGGTCAGGAACTTGCCCTTGAAGCACTGTATGTTTCCATGGTTCTAATTCATCATGGGAATGTAGTACAGTCCCTTTTGTGCTGCAGCTTTAGCCAAGTGATTGTGGAGGAAGCAGTGTTTTACCTGCTTCTCTTCAGTGGGAGGTGTACTTCTGCATGGAGAAGAATTGGGCCCAGTGGTGGATTGCATCTAGAAGGGCTTGTTAGGGTACAAGGCCATCTTATTCTTCCTAGAGGTGTTCGCATCTGGCACAGAATGCCGGCCTGTGAGGGTCTGCCACTGCTGGGAAGGCACTGGCATGAGAAACAATCGCTGTGGTCTCAGGGCAGCTGGGTCTGTGAATGTCCGCCTCTCAAAAGCCTGGACTGCAGGCAGTCAGGATGACTTACTGTGTTTATTGGCATTTGCCACAGCAGTGGCATGGAGCATGGAGGCTGAGGAAGGAAACTACCAAAAGTATAGGGCTGAGCTCCTGAATCCATATTTAGACTAATAAGTGAATAGCCTCATTTAAAAAAAAAAAAAACAAAACCCAAACAAAACTCAAAAAAAACCCCCAACCAAACAAAACAAAAACAAAAAACAAAACAAAAAAACCCCAAACATTTCTTTGGAAAGAGGAAGAAAGAAGAGGCATTTTGTCTTTGCGTGGAAGTTGGACACAGCCACTCAATATTGAATGTGAGACAAGAGACTGGGAGGGAATGAACTGGTAAAGGTCTCAAAACTCGAGAATAAGTAGCGTATACTCAGTGCTGCAGCAAACTAGGAGACAGAACTAGGAAGAGGAGTTCAAAAAGCAGACAGAGAAAATGATTTTTGCAGCTCTCTGAATCAATATGTGCTGGATAAAATTGCATTTGTCCAGCCAGAGAAAAGGTTGTGAGCCTGACTGAGGCGGTTAGACCGACTACAAGAGGATGAGTGCCAGAGAGTGAGTTGTTTCTGTTTAGTTCGATGTGAAGAACTGTATTCTAGGGTTGTTCGCTAGAAAGTTTTGGTGAGATTTAGACGTCGTTTGCATAGGAGGAAGTTAGAGGAAATTAGGTTGAGATGGCAGCTGGGTCACGAGCCTGAAGGAACGCTTAGTGTGGGTGTAATCCACTGTGACTGGGAGCACAGGTAGCATGTGAAGGTGTGTTGGAAGGGATTTAAGAAAACTGGTTTAGTAGTGCTGAACATAACCAGGTGTCTGAGCATTGGTGGGAAGTGTCAGAGGATCAGCCAGGATTGTGTGTGGGCATAAGGAGACAGACTGACAGGAACAGATTTATCATCAAGGAGTGGGGATTTGTGTTTAAGGATGAGGATATCCAGAGGCAATATCTTAGTTCGTAGAGTCTCCGCAAAAAAAAACAGACAGAGCTGAGGCAGGGATTTTGCCAACACATGTATTAAGTAGTTGCTCATGTATACTAGACTAAATGTGGTTGAACAGCAGTGTGCTTGGAACCGTGCCTTGTATCACATGATGTTTTTTCTTACCGTTATAATATCCCTGAGCAAACTTCAGCTTTATCTTCTTGGCTAGAAACCTGCGCAGTAAATAACGGCGGCTGTGATCGTACGTGTAAAGATACATCAACGGGAGTTCACTGCAGCTGTCCTGTTGGATTCATGCTCCAGTTTGATGGGAAGACATGTAAAGGTGATTTCTATTACCTGCCCCCATTGTCTGTCCCCCCCCAGCTCGTGGACACGTGTACAAGCAGCTCGCTGTAAGGTATTCATCTCCAAATGAACGTAATCCAGTGTCCAGAGGAAAGCCAGTATGTGTAATCCAGCCTAAGAAAGGACTACGGCCAGGGGCAGAGGCACAGTTTCCATCGCATCAGGTGCATCGTGTGCGAAGAATCTCTGCGGCTCTGCCCTCCCCCTCACCACTTCCACCCCCACATCAAGATGGCCTCATTTTTTATGGATCAGGGTTGGTAGGAGATAATACAGGTCTGTGGTAAAGTAGAGGTCAGTACTGGGAGAGGACGGCGTGTAGGTTCTTATAGGCATACAGTCCAATAGTCTGCTACTTTACCCGTAGTCAGCTGGGTATTAGAGAAGTTTGTGAGTAAATATCAGTGTGTACACAGGGATATGTGAGTAGAATTATTTATACTGCTCCAAGTGGCTCTAAAGAGAGAACTGGAAAGGAGCAAAGGGACATTTATGTTGTATATTAGAATACATTTCGCAGTAATTAGATGTTAAGACTGTTCTCCAAGGCAAAAATGATGGAATCCTCATGCCTGAGTCAATTAATATTAGATAAAGAACTCATTCTAATATTAGCATGAAAAGGACAGGGTAGCTCAGGAAGTCTCCTCTGTCAGACTTCTGCAGGGCTTAGGAAGAGGAAATGGAGAGAATGTTTAGAAAGCTAAAGCCTGTTAGAGAGCATTTAAGTCAAAGTGTTTCCAAACAGAACTTAGGGAAACGGTCTTTTGTGAATACGTGTACCCAAAGGTAACTGACAACAATATGTTAAATGAAAACAAGTAACACTGTTGTGGGGCTGAATGGGCCACATCATTTTTAAGAGCTGGATCTGATCTTCCTTGAAATTTGTAGTAGTCTCACTAGATTTTGTTTCTGGGCTTCTCTAACCAATTGGACGTGACTGTTTTCTGGATCTGGCAGTGGAAGTATGTTGAATGTACTGTGTTGATTTGTTCATACACTTTTTTTTTGTTGTTACAGATATTGATGAATGCCAATCCAATAACGGAGGCTGTGATCATTTCTGTAAAAACACTGTTGGCAGTTTTGATTGCAGCTGCAGAAAAGGATTTAAATTATTAACAGATGAGAAGTCTTGTCAAGGTATGTGCGCTGGAGAGGCAATAGAAGTAGAACAAATCAGCGTGGCTTGGACATCTACTACAATGATGAAGTGATAATGGACTCCAGAATAATTTCCATGTCTCAGTTTCATTTTTTTTTTTCTTTCTGAAACAGCTGTTGAGTTAATACAGTTGGCTTGATACTATTCTAGGAGGTATGTTTGACGGCACAGTGAACTCTTATCTGGAAGCAACAGAGACAGCGTCATATTAAAATGCTCTTTATGAGGATAATGCTTCCCCCCTCTATTAATGATCGTAAAATAATTTACAGGGAAAAATAGACAATATCTCTCTGTCCATCTTACTGACTAGTTCACCATCGTGGTGAAATTATTTTTTCTTAATGGGACATTTAGATGCCACGAGTTCATTAATTAAAGAAATAGATGATGTAACATGTGATCTATGAAATTATAGGCCTGTACTCAGACATTCCCTAAAACGTCGTGGAGTGTTTAATTTTTAGGATGACAGGGATTTCTCCTGTGGGACTTACAAAGCATATTTGCTTTTCTGTATAATAGTTTATACGTATAGTTAGCAATCATGTTTAAGCTGCTTAAATACATTAAAAATGTAAAGATCAAAATGGTCTGCAGTTTTGGAAAAGCCACAGTATGAAACAATGTAAAGTCAATCAGCCAGCTGGGGAGGTGAATAATTGAGTTTCCTAGACAACCAGCTGACATTAATGATGAATTTCAGAAAGCTGAACGGACCAACAGATAATAACTTTCACCTAGGTTATCCTTTTTAAATCAAAGAAGGACAAATATTTATATGGAACAAAGTTACTGTAAAACCGTAAGATTTTCAAGATAGTTTGTTGGGGTTTTTTTATGGAATCTGTTTATGAATGTATTTTAAAGATTTGAATCTCCCTTTTGTCCCTGTCACTTCCGTTACCACTTTTGAAGCAATTTAGGGAAAGTATCTTGAAGCATGCCAAAGCCCAAGAAAAAAGAATGGTGTAATATGTCAGTGATGTTGATGTGAACTTTTTTGTATCTTGCAACATTCTTACATGGCATGCATGGTGTACTAGCGCAGAAGTTTTAGGTGCTTTTGATGGTGTGACAAACATTCAGGCCCCCAAAGTGATGGGAACGTTACCATTTTACCATTCAATTCGCTGAGGTCGTGATTAGGCGATTATACTAACTGTGCTTTACAAAGAAGATGTGTGCAAAGTGATTGTGATGCCAAGGAAAACTGTCACGGGAGAAAACAGATATCTCGGCAGCTTTTAGAGACAGACGTTGAAGTCTAAATGTACAGCATAATGGAAAAATTCCCCAAATTATTCCAGTCATCTGTCTTCAGGTGTACCTCGGAGAACATGGTGATTTTCAGCAGACTTAAATCAGACACTGCATATTCATATAGAGTTAAAAATGTGCCCTTTGCTTTCATTTAGGGGGAAAACCCTTCAAAAATACTTTCTTTTGTAAATCTATTTCTGCAGACCTTATGTAGACTTTTCTTAAGGAAATAAGAGTATTGTCAGCACTTTTTCTGCCATAGAAGAGATGTAATATATTTTAAACATAATTGTTAAAAATGTAGCAGCAGTTTCCGCGTTTGTCAGCAAAAAGCTTGTTTGGTGTACTAATTGTTCTTTTAAAAGTTGTCATTTCATCATGTTACATTATTTGCTTTGAAAGAATTTGCTTAGCGTACATAAATCTGCACAGCTCTGCCTCCAACTTTGTTACCTCATCAGTGCTCCCTTGTCAAGCTGAAGGATACTGATGTGTCCCTTTAAAACTTGCAGACATTGATGAATGCTCGTTTGAACGGACGTGTGACCACAAGTGCATCAATCATCCGGGCACCTTTGAGTGTACTTGTAACAAAGGGTACGCTCTCTATGGCTTCACGCATTGTGGAGGTGAGTTATAAAAAGACACGACAGGCCGTGCAGATGGAGCGCTGTTGCCACAGGTCTAATTCGTGTCTGTGCAAGACGCACATCTGTGTATATGCAATAGGCATATACAGTAATTTTTACTCCTTGCCATGATAAGGAGACACAGCAAAAGTAGAAACTAATCCTGTTCGCTTCTGTCTTTGCGCAAATGATTTTTCCCTTCCCACTCTGCATCCAGAAAGCACCTGTGACTATTAGAACAAACTGATGTGTTTTGCACCTGGATATTAAAGCCGTAATTTTATAGATTTTTCACAAGTCTCAGTGACTTCAATGAAAACTTAGTGGAATAGGCCTTAAAGAACAGGAAGCTCTGGATGATTTAGAAAATTACGGTTTTGCAGGTTGCCTTTGTGCATGTGTCAGATCCTTACGTGATGTAGATTGGAATTTAGCTGATGTAGTACCACTGATTCCCATTGGCCAAGATTAATACTCATAAATCTTTTACATCATTCCTACAATAAAAGTTCAAGGAAAGAGAGAAAGATTTTCACAGAACCTCAATGTGTGTCCAGTGTGAATATTTCTGTGACAAATTCCCGGAATTAACATGAGGAAACATGAATAACTGGACACTAAATGGAATTAAACCTGTTTTATATAAGCTCTAAGCAAGACCTTACTGATTCCATATGCTTGCTTAATTCTGAGTAAGACCTATTTATTTCTGAGGCGGAATGAGAACACTTGAACTTGGAGGTAGCAATACAGAGGTCTCTGTGTGTCTGATCTGTTCTAACCTCTGCCTCTGTAAAGTCTGCAAAGATTACAGGGCTTCAACATCAATGTTTTTTATCCTGATGAACAGGGAAACCTGTTTGGGTGGGGAGTAACGCTGTTCGTGTGTTCTGCTTGCTGAAAGAAGTCTGTTCTCAAGATTTCCTCTGCATTAATTCCATTTCTTTCGGCCACCAATGAGGGAAAGGAGCTGTAATGTCGCTGTTGGCTGCTAGTTGTCCTCTTCGTATCATATTCCTGTGTAGAAGATGTTAATCCTTATACCATAGTAAGTCCTTAATTTACTGGCAATCATAGGCTGTGTCAAAGCAAAGCTGGTAGGGATACTGAGTATATATATGGAAGAAGCCAATAAGCGCTGGAGATAAAAGGTTGCCATTGCATGCAGCATCCTAACAACAGGTCAATGAAAACCAAAGATTTGGTCTGATTTTGTGGTATCTTAGGCAGCAGTACCAATTTAAGGTGTTCCCTTCTTGCTCCGTTATTCCTTTGCTGCTTGTTCCTACCGCTGTTGTCTCAGTTCTGTTAGTAGCGTGTTTTTCCCCTGTAATCAGCTCAGTTTTGTAATCTGTTTCACAGTGTTTTCTACCAAATTGTTACTTGTCTAGAGGTTGGGGGAACAAGTGGTTGGGGAGAGCAGTGACAAGAACTTGTTATTACCATTGAGAAGAGTATATGTAGAAGTGGGTACCCTAAGTTGTACAAACTTTCTGGGACTCGCAAGAGATTTCTTGGTGGCAGCTTTCTAGGTTTGTGTATAATTGCCATAAAGCTCCTGGAGACAACCGAAGCAGTCATCAGGGTGGATCTAAGCAGCAGGATGCAGAATTTTGCATTTCCCTTTGTTGAAATTCATGAGATTCCTGTCGGCCCATTTCTCCAGCCACTCAAGGTCCCTCTGAATAGTGACACAACCATCTGGTGTATCAGCCACTCCTCCCAGTTTTGTATCATCTACGAACTTGCTGAGGGTGAACTCTTGTCCCATCATCCAGGTTTAATGAAGAGGATAAATAGTATTGGCCCCAGTATTGACCCCTGGGACACACCACTGTGAATGGTATATTCTGCATCAGCAAGCAAGTTTGCACCAAAGGCAGTATGTTGCGTTGTCAGTAGTTTCTCCTCCTATTGGCATTTATTGGGCAGAGCAAGGCCCCAAAATTGGATAATTGGCCAAAAGGAACAATGGTGATACAATGGTGCTATTTGTCCCCATGGAGTCCAGCAGTGTGTTCCACAGCAGTTGTATCTATCTGACCACTTTGGAGGATTGATCTGTATGAATCCTGTCCATGTCATCTGTCTTTATTCCAAATTAAAAATATTAATTAACCAGACACAGTGCAATGCAGACTTGATTTGGTCTCCTTTTCTTTGAGTTAATTTGTTATCGTATTGCTGAGGCTGGATATGTTTTTGATTATGTGGTTTAAGGACATACATAACATCTCCCCTCCAGCAACATTTGATCTATTTTGACATTTATCAAAGGATTACCATGAAAACAAAACTGTTTCAAGGTGGGTGTCCAGAAAGCATTCCTAAAATCTTCTCCAAACCCTACTAAGCAGTATTTGTGTATGTGTTTACCTAGTGGAGTTGCAGTACAGAACTTTGGCGAGGGTAACTTTTAAAAAGTATTTTTGCCTTTCCTCTCCAGATATTAATGAATGTAGCGTCAACAATGGTGGTTGCCAACAGCTGTGTGTGAACACACCGGGAGACTATGAATGCCTGTGTCACTCTAACTACAAATTACACTGGAATAAAAAGGATTGTGTTGGTAAGGTGCCTAGTAAATAAGTTTCTACTCCTGATGTGTCTGATGGCCATGTGGTTATAGTCAAATCTGAAAATATTGATCTGTCCAGTTCGGTGGTATGAGTCATCGTTCCCAGTATTCTGCATTATTTTTCAGTCAGGCAGGATGGTACTGATGTTGAAACTGGTAAAAACAAGTAAAAAAAACCCCAACCCCAAAAACAGGAGATACTTTGAGGGATTTTGATGCTTTCTTTCCTGTGCTTTTATCTAGCTCATTCTTCTATCTCCTTTTGTTTCCCTGCATGAGAAGGTTTGCTGATGATAGCTTTACCTAAAAGGAAATTACTTCGGTTGTGTGATCCTCCAGTGTTTTTATTTTGCTTTAATTTTCTGTCTAAACAGCATATTAATTGCATTGGTGCTGTCAGGTACCAGCTACAAAAGCAACTGCATGCCGATTTATTAGGAGGGTGTACATAGATGTTTTACTTCTCTTGTGAGCATTTGCTTTATCCTATTTAGAGATAAAGGGTCCCTTGCCTGATAATATGTCATCCAAGGTATTGCTGCACTGCATTAAGAGTGGTGGGAGCGATAGATGCTTCTTAAGCTGCTCTTCGGATGTCCAGGTATTTTCTGGTAAGTCAAAACCGACAAAACCAAGTATATGATTCTGTAGAGAGCGTAAGAGTAGCAAACCTCCTCGTGGAAGTCCCAAGAAGTAGACAATCAACAGGGACCTTTCCTCTTTCACTACAGATAAAGGGCTATATCCCTGCCAGTGTCCCAGGAAAGCCCCCCTTTCCTTGTCTTTTATAACCACTCTACCCTCAGATTCCCTTCTCATGACAACTGTCTTTTTGAAGCTGGGGAGGACAGGGCAGAATTCTCCGTGCTCCCTGGGCCATTCCTTAATTGGCCCTGAGAGCCGCTGCTGAATGGGGCGAAGGCATTCCAGCCCTGCGTGGGGTCTGAGATTTTGCCTGCGCAGCCCCTCCGCCCCACAGGACACAGCACGCAGACTCCACCAGCGCTTACGGGACGGACAGATGCTGATTTCCTTCCAGAACCCTTTAAATTGCTTAGGAAGGGACAAGCTCTAATGTGGAGTATTTTATGAACAAAGTTGTTGAAAAAGGTGAAGATGATGGTGCCGATCAACAAATGAAAAATGTCTTTTATGCTGCAGGAGTCTAGTCTGTGCACAGCGCCTGTGTCTTTACTGTCTGTCTGTATGGTCTGTCTGTTAGGAACACAAGATGCCTACACCCTCACCTGTGGCAGGTCATCTCAGCTTAAGAAAAAGCAGCAACATACAAACGCATCCAGCTGTCTGGGTAATCACTAGATTTACTATTGCATGATTTCATTGATTTCTTTTAGTAGATAACTGTGAAATAAGGGTGTTTCTGTTGACTTTCTATTTTCCCTCTCCATTATACTCCTCTGTTTTTTCTTCTTCTTCTTCCTTGTGATTGCAGTTCGTGCTTACAGCAGGAGATTCCCTTTGTACTGCTTCATCAGCATCACTCAAACTAAAACTTAAAAATAAGGCAAGAGAAAAAGATCAGTAGTGCAGTAAACAGCTAGGCCGGGAGTGAGACGCCTCTCTTTAGACATCCGAACTGGACAGTCCTGACAACCTATAATATGTTCAGGTTGAGCTGTTCAACAGTAAAGTTTAGAAAGCATTTAAAGCTAAACAGATAAGAGATGCTATTTTATAACAGACATAAACTACTTTCTGAACTGGTTTGGAGTATCTCCTTTGATTTCAGCGAACCTTTATTTGATTTACCCATTAGCAGATCTGGATTTGATCATCTTTTTTTATTTTTATTTAAATAAAATCTGTCGCACTTTGTTCCAATTGTAGTTGCAAACCGGCTTCACAGCAGGAGAAAGCTGGCATGTCTTTAATTTTTTTCTGTGATGACCTCTTTTTCACTTTATATCGGCATATTTTTGATGTCATCATTATGATGTAATGTTAGGGTTATCTAAATTTTGTATTCCTTTTTTAAAATAACATGTCATTGTTTCTTCCTGAAGATACTTCATCCATCAAGATAAGCATAACCTTTAAATTAAATGAAGGAAAATGTAGTTTGAAAAAGACTGAGATGTTTCAAGAAGGTCTGGAACAGATGATACCAGGTATGAATATAAAAATACAGGTAAGCAGGTTAGAGTCATAGCTTAGGGGTTATCAAGTGCTTTCCAGACGTGAAGTACACCATAAGCAAAGCATAAAGGACTGCAAATTTTCTGCTCTTCACTGACCTCGGGAATCATACTCCTTCCCAGCCATGATTCTTGGAATAGTTACTTGAGATCACAGGACTTGCCTGTGACAACCTTCGTCTTGCCAGGAAAGCCCTTCTCCTTTTTCGTTTGTACTACTACTAGTAAATTCTCAGTAAAATCAACCATACTTTTCATTCTTTTGATTTCTTCCTTTCCTTTCTCTCTCTATCCCTTCCTTCTGTTCTTCCCTTTCCCACCTGCTCCTTACTGTCTGACGCCTCAGTGAAGTATCTCCTGGCCTTTTATGCTGACTCTGTTGCCAAAGGGTTATTCCTCTTTTCTCTTGTCTACCTTTTATACTGCAGCAGCCCCAGATGGACACAGTGAGGTCAGCTCTTCCATCTGTTCCAAGGCAGAAAGCATAGTCTGGGAGTTTACAGTTAGCAGAAAATGAGGGGGGAAAAAAAAGGGAGATCAGGGAAGAAGTCGCTAAAAAATATGATGAATTGGCATGTCAGTTTGTTTGTCCTTAGAAGAGTAACAGAAAATGACAGAAACTACACAAGATGCTCAGTGAAGAGTTACATACTCCAGAACCAAAGGTTATTCCATGTGTTTTCTTTAACTAAATCTTATTTCCCCATTGAAACCTTGAAAATAGTCTCTGAATGTCCTGTGTACACAGTCACTACTTAATTTTAACACCATTACAAGCTAACACGTTTTTCACGTGCTTCATACAAGTGCAAAATTCTTCAGTCGAGTAGCCTGCCTGGTGCAGGCAGTGTCATGGTTTTAAGATGCTTTGCGTAGTGCAAAGGCAGTTCGTTAGAACCGGCTAGCCAAACCCAGGGGAAGCGGGCTGAAAGCTGCATCCTGGCAGTGAGTTGTGCCTCAGACCCACTGCGGTGCCAGAGTCTCAGCCCGGCAGTACACCTGTCTGTAGGTGCACTGGTTCTATGTGCGGGTGCATCGGTTGAGAAACTGGCCAGACTGTTTGGTTACTGGCATGTGGAGTTGATCGTTTGCTCCCCTTCAACTCTTCATGACAACCTATGCACAGAGTGCTAGTGAACGTTCAATAACGTAGCCAGCCAAGCTTTTGCTTCCTTTAATTTCGTTCATACAGAGAGACATAATTCAGTAATGGAGAGCTTCCACTATGTAAACCTAACATGCAGTTCTGGCAAGAAAGTTCATGGAGCCCTCAGTAGACTGCCAGCGAATAGAGAAATTTTTATCACTGCGGACTTTGAGCTTGAAACAAGCCGAAAGGAGGTGACAGGTTGGTTGGAAAATAGTCCAAGGTGCGGTTTGAAGCTTCTTGCTGTTTGCTCCTTAATTTCTGTATTTTTCACTTCTGTCTGTATGCAAAATGATAATAAAAAGTATCTCCTGTTTTGAAAATGAATTTTACTGCTTTAAAGAGAGTGAGGGATGGGGATAGTTTCAAAGATCAAAGAGCTGCCCATAGATTAAAGTCTTGTGCTCTGATTAATTTTCTTTTAGCCTGGTGGTGTAGTCCTTAATGATTTCAGACTTGTCCATAGAAGTTGCTTTTTCATTGGTTGGTCTTTTGAATTGGGTGGATTTTTGTGCATGGTCACTTATAGCTGCTTTCACCCTTGATGCTTCTCAGACACCTGTGATGTGCGCTGTGCTCGGAAAAAGACTGAAAAGAGGTTCCGTAAAACCATTCGAACCTTACGGAAGACGGTCAACAGGGACCAGTTCCGTGTTCGTGTCTCTGGCATGGACCACGAAGTGGCCAGAAAGTCTCTCAAGCTTTCAGAGCCGCAGCAGTCTTGTGGTGTAGGACAGATGCATGTTGGTAACAGATGTGGTAAGTAAGTGTAAACTAGGAACAAGCCATCATGTGTGTGTTACTGTTTTGCTCAGGTCTAGTGATCTTGGGGGGATCATGGGATGCTTCTCCAGGAGAGAGGAGGCCTGTGTGTAAAGAAGTAGGGGTTACTGTTTGTGCTACTGAGATGTGCCCCTCTATGTATTTATTATTGGCAATTGCTGTGTTACGGAGTAGAATAAGGGCTCAGTGCTTTGTGCTTCGTTACAGTTGGTGCACAGCCTACAGTAAGCTCGAAGGTAAAAAACCATGGAAGTAGTATCAGGCACCAATGGCCTTGACATCACCAGTATTATTTTTAAGACTACATTTAATATCCGGTGTAACACTGTGTTTCTGAACTTGTGAGAATTTCATCTCTCCCTTGTTCCAAAGAAAAGGCTGAGCAGAATTTGATACACATTCTCTTTGCTGATTAAGCTCCGATTCCCAGAGAATCTTCATGACAGAGTTATAAATCCATGGAAAATAGGGGCTTTATAAGCTAGTACTGAGAAAAACCTTAATTATCGTGACACTGGAGGGCACCGCCATAATGCAGCCCGTAATAAGTGCTTCCAAAGCACAAAAGTTAAGGAGAGGGGTCAGATGTTATTTTAACAGGGGCCTAACAACCATGACGGCTAATTCAGGCTGCATAGGGTAGGCAGCATGTAGGTGGTTTTGTGAATCAGCAAGCCTTTAAAATGCGTGTCAAATTTAATTAATACGTCTTCCAGCAGCAACCTATTTGGCCTCAGAATAGATTTTCCAATCTAGTTTTGCTAACTCTGAAAAAATTTGGATTCATAGAGTAGAAAAATGAATTAGTGTTGTTTAAAACATCTGTGCAAGCAAGCAGACTAGCGAATTAGTCAGGAATTCTCTTGGAAAAAGCTGTAAGTTTGTTGGTTTTTTTTTTTTTCTTTTGGTAATGTAATAAGTCTGAAAAACTTTGGAAACTTCCACCAGGATGAGTTTACATGGATGTTTTCAAGCTGTTGTGTTGGATGCTGGAGGAAGGCTTTGAAAAACTCTCAGTGCATTGTACAAAGCACAGTATGGTTTTCCAGATGACAATGGCTTGAAAAAATCCCAGTGAGTAATCTGAAAACACTGCAGGTAGAGAAGGGAATGTGAGTTACAGTTGGGAATTTGAACAACAAAGAAGCAAATTTATTTTTTTTTAGGTAGCTGCAGAACCATTTTAATTTCTCATTACAAGTGAGAATCTTAATGGTATTTCTGTGCTAGTTCAGAGAGAAGGGGAGCTTTTGGAGAGTGCCTGGAAAACTCTTTGGTATGGTGAGCACAAATAGCCTGTCCGTGGTTAAAACAGAGACACTGAGCACATGAAGACAAATGTTTTGAAGAACAGCTTGTAGAAGTCAAGTCTCTTGTGCCTGCTCTGGACACCTTAAGAGGTACTGCTCTGAGCAGTGAACAAGCAACACCTGATTCCCTGTGAGGCTCATGCCTAAGAAGGTGGAATCACCAACTGAATCTTCCTTTCTTCAGCTGAAGTATCCATATCCTTGTGTAGATCTGCTGTGATCAAACAGGAGATGGAACTTGCACCAGCCTTTTCCTTGCGTGGATGCTAAGAAGGTCTCTCCTCCACTTTCACATTCCCCATTTATTTACATTAAATGCACAGAAACTTAGTGTCTTTGAAACCTCTCTGCATCCTTTGTGAAATTGCTGGAAGTTGGACAGAAAGTTCCGTAGTTGCTGAGGGGATATAAAAGTGCGCACAGAGGCAGTGTTGTTACATACGCCTCATTTCCTTAGAAAAAGCTGATTGTCCCAGTGTGCGTGGTAAAGGCAGCGCTGGGCGGCTGCTGTGGCTGCCAGTCAGGAGGAGGTAGGAAATAATCTGGGGAGAAGAGAATGGAGTGGGAACGGTGTGGAAGAAGCTAGCTCAGGGATGTGCGTGGGAGGGTCAGGGGGTTTGGTTTTGTTTTGATCCGATTATTTTGCAGAGCTGCTGAGAACTCTGGGACAGGGCTGGGGCCCTGCTTATCTAGACGTGCTAATGATTCCAGGGAGAAAGTGACTCCATGGCAAGAGATACCAGGTCAGCAGATGGATTCAGTGCAGGTGGTGGCTGTGGCCTCTGGATGGGCAGAGAACTTTGGCAAAGGGATTTTGCTCAGTCTGACCAGAGGAGCAGGAAGTAGTGAGGGGAAAAAAGTAAGTCCAAGGACTTACAAGTCTTCTGTGATGCAGACAGTGAGTGAAGTGCAGGGTTTCAGTTCGTTGTTCTCAAATACATTTTTTAAAACAAAATACTTGGAGTATGTCTGAATTAGGTACAGTTTTATTGATTCGGACAGTCTTGTACTGATCCTATTCCAGTGGTAGACTTCTGCTGGCACAGCACTGTCTGAAACATTCGTTGTGTCTGAACAGTGCAAGAGGAAAAGCCCAGCTCCTGTCCTGACACCTTTTGTCTTTGGTAACTGGCCTGTGGTTGCAGCAGTAAGTTAAGCTTCATTTGGTTTCATGCTTTTGGTGAGGGAGTACTTCTCCTGATTTTCCCATCTTAACTCCTGCTGCCCTACTATTCTGTGGGGCACAGCAGAGAAAGGCACCAGGAACAGATTAGCTGTGATTTCTGAGGTATTTCATCATTCTTACTATGCTGAATGGTTGCATGTGTATGTCTGCTGTTCTTAAAACAGCTGTTGATGGTAAAAGGGAATTCACTGCTGATTGCAGTGGGTAGTGTATTTTAATTCAAGTTTAGTGTTTGACGTACAGTTCTGTCTGGGATTTTCTGATGCTTTACAGGTTCAAGTGTTGCATTTGTCCACCACGTTATGTGCGAGCACTGTACCATTGAGTAAGAATAGTTAGCTCACGTTTGATTAATTCCATGAAGTCCCGTGAATGGCTTCCAAGGAGCAACCAGTGGTAGGTCTCTACTAATGTATATCACAGGAAATGGATGTAGCAAAGTGGGACCTTTACTACATCTCAGCCTTCCCAGAGAACTGGGTTTTCATAGCAGGAGGATGATCTTTCCCCACTGAAATAAATCTTACGGTAAAAAAACATGCATATTTGAATGACAGTGTTTCGAGACCAGATGAACCATCTGAGGATGCTGGAAATGCTGCCTACTTTGAGAGGAGATTTGTCCTGGGGAGGATGCAGTGTCATTCACTGAGCTGGCTACAAGTATTCATTCTCCAGTATGAGCTAAGCTTTAGGCAGATTTAACAGCCAGAGACCAGATGTTTAAATATCAGCAATTCCTTATCAGAAACTGATTTACTAGAAACCTTTGTCTTGAAAGAGAAGTAGTTGATATCTACTGGGACCCCTTTGTCCTCAGGCACTTTCCACTGAGGGAGAAAAAACAAGCAATTTAGCTGCTTTTCCATTCCTTAAAATTCTGTCATACCTTGACCACATCCCATGGAGTTGAAAGTACGCTTTGCCTGTTCCATTTGGTATTTTTTGTGTTGGATACACAAATACTTTAAAAGATGGGAGAAGGCAACGAAAAGTATCATTCTCTGGAATTGCTGTGTAAAAGGACATTTGAGCATGCCCTTGCTGCACGGTAGTCGCAGGTGGGTTCATCCAAAGAGCTGTCGCTTCAGAGAAGAGCGAGCATGAGCAGTATTGGTATAGGCACCGTGCTGATGTAAATGCTGAGCAGCTTTATCTTACGTGGGAGGTGTTGATGCATTTCATTGCTCAGCATTCAGCGGTTTTGTCCCCTTAGTTTGGAGGATGCAAATAAAATATTAACATTTCATACAAAATGATGAACCGCGTCTCAAAGTTTAGATGTGGTATGATATTGGCACTATAAAAGTATGAGAGAGATATTTAAAGAGAAAAGCAAAGTGCTGCCTGCCTTTGCAGTTGTTCCAATTAATAGTTGTGTTACACAACAAAGAACTCCATGTTGCCTTTTTTTTTTTTTTTTTTTTTTTTTTACAATTTTATAAAAATCTGACAAGAAGAAAGGAATTATCAAATAGGAGAAAACCTGCTTGCTCTGACAATCATAGATTTAAGACATAAATCCTTAGGATGCATAAGCATCTCATGTGACCTAAATGTGTGAACTGCTAAAACACAATAACTTAAAGGATGCCGCTTCAGAATCAATTTGCATCAGTTGCTGGTGATTTTCCTTATAAGTGAAGGCATCTTTCTTAAGAAAATGGTGAATTGGTGGATCATGACCTCCTTTATGAGGTTCACCTTCTCAGCCACTGAGATAGTACAGCATTTGTCTATGGGAGCAAATGCTCAAAGGCTAACATGGTGAAAAGAGGGGAAGAGCCTTTAAATGTCTTTGTAACTGTTAATCCTGGTTCCCTGTGGGCCCCTCTCTCCCCCCTGGCCACCTTCTTGTTTTTGCATCAGAAAGGCTTTCACATATTTTTTTTTTTTTCTCTCTTTCAAACAGCTGCATGAGATTCAAGACCGGGTTTTTAATGGGTATTGAAGACAAACAAAGACAGTGGCTGCAGAAATGAAGTCTACTAGAGGCAATTGGTTCTTTTGTTCATTTGGAGAAAAACAATCAGGTTTCTGAAAAAAGAGCAAAGCCAGCCAGTGGAATTCTGATTTAATGTCATTATTTGCAAATCTTCAGATCTTGTTTCGACTGGGTATTTCCCATGTGTCAGGTGGGACCATGCAGTTTCTAGTTTTGTGAAATCAAGCTCATAAACTTTGTTTGGTTTCATGTAAACAAATGACAGGAAAAGTTTGAACTCTTAGAGATGTTTCTTGGGGTTTTTTGTTGTTGGGTTGTTTGTTTGTTGTTTTTTTTTGTTTTTTTTTTTTTTTTTTTTTTTAGAGAGGGTTCATTTGTGTCATCCTAATTTCATGCACAGTCCTATGGATTTCCATGGAATGATTTCATGATTTCTGTGTTGACGTAACGTCCCTATAATTAATGTTACTGTAATTGAACCTAACACCAAGTCTGTTTGTTGTGCTAAATTGGGCCCTGGTGAATGCTGTGAGCATCTAAACAGGCTTTCCTCATTACCCCTGCTCTGTGCTTCAGTGAGCTTAGATGAGCGGCCTGTGTGTGGAATATTTCTAAGTGGAAGATGGGGAGGAACTGGAAGCAGTTTACAGGGAATGTGTTTGTGGATCAAATTGCCTGGACACTTTGAAAAGCTTGGTTTGATATAGTCATGTGAAGAAACTGATATATTTTAAGAGCTTGAGGCATGAAAGCTTGGGCATCACTCGAAGGACTTTTAATATTTGCATTGAATAATGAGTATTCATTAGACCATAAATAGCTAAATCTGTATCTGGATGTATTAACCTCTTTTCTCATAAACACATAGGATCTATTAGGGATTGAAGTGTTTGACGTATCTCAGAAGCCATAGAGGGGAAAGACAGGGTTTTGCATTTTTCTAGGCAGTGCACTATTTAAAACTTAGTTTTCTCAGTCTCTGTATTTTACATAATTAAACTTAATCCAGAGTTGCCTGCTTTTTTCAAGTGTCACTGACTTCTGATTGAGCACGGGTGCTTAACACCCTTGAGAATAAGGTTCATTATTGCATGTTGTAATGTCAGATACAAATACATGTGGAGTACCCTCGTAGGCCTGGTCTCTCCAGTTCCAGGAGGCAATGCCACGTGCGCTGCTTCATAAACCGAGACACGCACGCAATGCAAAAAAACCCCAAACAACCCCAAACTTAACGTGTGATTAAAATGGAGGGGAAAAGACATGTCAAGGGGAGACAGCAAAGGGCAGACAGCCTCTAGTGAGGCCACTCAGAGCATTGATTTCTCATAGAGCCATAGAATTTTTTGAGGGAAGGAAATTTGCACTGGTATTTCCTTTGCTTCTGGGTTTCTGAACTTTAGAACTGGGTTTCTGAAGTTTAGCCACTTCTCAAAATCACCTTTACTAACCTTGATTGTCTTTCCTTGTCACAGAATTGTAAATAGTGCTCTTCCCTTATTAGGAGCGCTGCAATGAAAGCCTTAATTCATTCATGTTTGGTGAATTGCACAAAGAGTACAGAGATGAGCGTTCTGTAGGAATGTTTACAAAAATGAAGAAAGGCCTGAAAAATGTGGGAGCAAATGAATGTGTGTCCTTATGAGAGCAGAAGTGATGTGTGGTGGAAAAAGTTAGAACCAAGAGCTATGACTTCCTTACTAGGTTTCATTGACAAGTGACTGAGCATTGCTTAACCTGCTGTGTTTTATTTTTGAGCTAAGGAGGACCACTCACTATTCCACTCGGTATCAGCCATAAACAAAATTCTTCATCATTGATCATGACCGGTAGTTAATGCACTGCTTGTTGTTAGTCATATATCCTGAAATGAAGCCAAGGCCAATTTAACTTCCTAACAAAACGGCTATTCACCAAGTGATTTATTTGAGCTATAAACTAAAACTAACAGTTTATTATCGTAACAGGTCTTTAAAAGGACAGAATTTTTCCGCACAGCTGAACAACTGCAACAGTATTTTGTGCCTTTCCAGAGCAGGGTAATTATTAAATAGTGGCACTGAAGCCAGTTCTTTTGTGAAAAGTTTGAAAAACAGAATCTTTCAAAGATACCCACAAATATTGCTGGGCTTGTTAGATAATATCGAGGTGTGTATTTAAGTAAAATCAGTCGATTGAGTTAGTGCTGTCTATGTACCATACAGACACAGCATTCCAGTGTACAGTGATAATCGCTATCCGAGATGGAGCATCAGAGGAATGGCAAGAATATTTCTGCTTTAAAAGTCTTTGAGGCACGTATAATGTTTAGTTTAGTGACTTTGCACAACTGCTGGTTGTGCTTGGTGTTACTGAATTGTGTGAAAACCTCAATGGTTATGAAGTATGAATATTCAGTAATTATTAAGATTAAAATTCTTACAGAAATATTGAAGTCCATTTTTGGCATTTTAGGTTGAGTACTAGATTATTTCATTTGGGAGGGGTCCAAGAGTTCTTTAGCTAGAAAGAGTTGATAATCACTACATAATTGCCCTGTACAGATTAACAGAGAGTACTGGACAGGCCTGGTGTCCAGTGTAGCCTTGCAACAAAGCGTGATATCCATTCCAGCTCACAGAAGAGCTCACCAGCACCAGAGTTAATCAGTGTCTCTTTCAGTTTTGCAGGGTAAATTGTATGTGTTAAGTTCTGTCTGTCACTAGCATTCAGTTCTGAAACCCTGGCTCCCACTTCCCAAGTAAAGAGAACAGTTTCACTGTGGGGTTTCAGGTCCTGTGCAAGGTCACTAACATACCTTCACCTGCAACGTACAGCTTGAAGCAAGTGTGTTCTTCCTCTTCTAGATCAGTGCTCACCAGGTGAATATTCTCCTGACGGCTTCAAACCCTGTCTGCCATGTCCCCTTGGAACATACCAGCCTGAAGCTGGGAGAGTATCCTGCTTTCCCTGCGGAGGAGGTCTAACAACAAGGCATAGCGGTGCATCCTTGTTTCAGGACTGTGAGACCAAAGGTAAGGACAAGATTTATTCAATGAACTGCATTGCTCTAAGGCAAAAGTAACTGCTGCTGCTACACGTGGGACGTTCAAAGAAGGGTCATTCTCCTTTCAAGGGTCTCTCCTTCCAGGGGTCTCATAGTTGGCTGTCCTGGCCTGGCTGCAAGAAACTCAATAAAGCCTCAGTTCTTTTTATAACCGATTTTTATACAGGACTCGAGAAGGGGCTGGGAGATACGTGGGAGTTGGTCAGTGAAGTCATTGACTCCAAAGTTATAGAACTCTGTGAAGAGTCATATAAAGGAACAGCAGGGAGAAAAAAGTCACAGGAAAAAAAAAATCCAGACCAATATGCCTTATTGACATTGTGGGTTTGAGCACAGCAGCAATGTGAAAACGTGAGGGTGGGAGGGAAATGTGAAGGAAATGTGAAGGAGGGAATTGCAGTCCTGGAGGATAAGTAAGAAAATAGTTTCTTCATGTCCGTAAGGAGAAACTGGCTTGGATGCCTTGGCTATATACCTAAAAAGTTAGCATTCAGCTTAACCCTGCAGTACCTCAGACACCCCTCTAAGCTTGATCACAGGGGAGCTGACATGCAATCAGCTACCAAGGTTTTCCTCACGAGAGTGAAAACCAGGTGGGGATCATATCTTTAAAAATGAAGGAACTTCATTAGCATCTTAGCTAAAATACAAAAAGCTGAGAGACAACTGTGAATTTGTCTTTGAAAATGCTGATAAAAATACGTGTCCATGGAGAGTGATGAAATGTTAATCAATATAATGGTTTGTCCAATGTCTTAAAGCATGGGTAAAAGAACACCGCTTGTAAAAGAACACCTGAAGAAAAAGTGTTAACAGAAAAGCTACTGCTGTAGAGTAGAAATAAGGGATAGAAACACGGTCCTGATACAAACATTTGGTAGTGGTTTGGATTAAGAGATGTCTCTAGTGTCAGTTAAGATATGTTTACTATTGAGAATTGCAACATAATAGAAGAATTTTGCAGTATGGTTGAAAAATTAATATTGCTGGTAATAATATGATAGCTAATAGATTTCCTCAGTAAAGAATCTCAGAATCCACAAATGCTGTTGTTTCATATTTAATTTTGTGAAGTTAAAACATTAAAAAAGCCCCACATTAAAAACGTTGGATCAACATAAGAGGCACTGATTTCAGTTTTATTTAACATAAACAAAACCACGTCTATAAATGAGGTTCAGTTTTCAAATTAGAGTGGAGATTAAAGGAATTTTTCTGTATTAACTGGAATGAAGAGCTCGGGGATTTGCATGTGGAAGAGGCCACATGAGACATGGAATCACAGATGCGAGAACTATTTGGATCTTGTATCTGAAGCATTTGGATTCGGGGGTGGAGCATGTAGGGAAGGACTCCAGGCTGAGCTATCTGAATACAAAGCTCAACAAGGCTAGAGTTATTTGAGAGTAAGCAGAGCTTAAAAGGAATAGAAAAAAGGGACTGGCAGCACAGAAAACTACATTTGAAAGGCAAGGTAGTAAATGATTTTGATGTTGAGCTGAGAGGGGTAAACTTGCCAAATGAGGTAAAAGGAATTGGAAAATATTTTATTTTGATTTTTTTTTTTTTATTTTTAGTCCCTCAAAGAAGAAGGGCAAGGAAAGAGGAGCAAGGCAAAGATAATATATGGCTGATGTTCTTGAGTGATTTCTGTGAGATTTCAGATCGTGATGGGCATAGATGCAGAATAGCTAAGCAAAATGAAATTAAAAGAAGCATATTAGAGATGTAAGCAAAGATCTTTGGGGTCCTGTATTCTCAGATTGCAATGAGAGAAGAAAATCTTCCCGTCTGCATGCAGATCTGCTAGAAAGGATTTTTTTCCCTTCTGTCTGTCTATCTCATGTCTAAAACTTCCATAAAATGTGTTACGTTTATGAAAGAGTTTGTGTGTCGGAATGGGGTCTCGCTTTGGTGATGCGGGAGATACTCTCAGCAAGCCCTGCGAGGGCTATGGCACACGTGTCTAGCTAACACGGTGATTTGCGTGATGTGCTGAAATAAAGTAGTAGCAGATCTGGTGGAGGTGGCTGTACCCTGAGTCACGGCGTGTTGCTGGAAGACGTGTGCGTGTGATCATGAGAGACGAAGGTGACGTACCTGTTTAGTCACTAATATTGATGCAATGTGCCACTTGCAGAGGGCCAAAGTCTTTCACCCCTGCTTGTGGTGAGCTGATCAGAGGGGTATACTAGGATGCAGCAGGGTGCACGTGCTGCTTGGCATAACTGGCAAGAAAGAAAGGTTTAGTTCGTATTGCCACATACGGTTCATCTTCCATGTTGAATGTCAGTGGGTAGATGGTTTGGTAACGATCCTGCTTACAAAATCATGGTGGTTGTACTCACTCCCCCATGCCTTTTATTACTGCTTCCACACAGAACTGCTCTATAGTGTTGCATTTGGGATTTTTGAACTTTGTACAAAGTGACCTGATAAACTAAAATCTGTTCAATTACCTCTGCTTTATTACCCTCAGAGTTTATGAATGTGGCATTTCAGTTATTGAAATTATAATAAGCCCTATAAAAATGCATAAAGATACATTCTAATGTGCTACCGCCACTTTTAACCATGCTGCATATTTAATTACTCTCCAGTTCAGTGTTCTCCTGGCCATTTTTATAATACCACAACTCATCGGTGTATTCGCTGCACAGTTGGGACATACCAGCCTGAGTTTGGACAAAATTACTGTATTTCATGTCCTGGAAACACCACTACTGATTTTGATGGGTCAACAAACGTAACACAGTGCAAAAGTAAGTACAGCTAGACGGTTTTGATGATCTGTTACAAATTAAATGACTGGGCCATTAATATTCAGAGGGGCCCTAAGGGCAAAACTTAGGTTTGTTCCAGGGAGCTTGGAGACACGGCAGTGATGTTGCTCCTCTTTTGCTGCCTGCATGTGTCTTGTCCCATGTGGCTTACTGAGGTCCGTGAGAGACCATTTCTGCACACTAGTTCCATCATTCTTGTTAAACTGATGATTGTGTCTTGCCAGTTGGTGCTGGGCCACTCTGGGTCTTGCTGTTAAATCTTTTCTCTATGATATAGCAGACAGAGTTTATGATCTCGGCACTCTGATTTCTTTTCCTTCTATTAAAAGGAATGGAAGTTTGCTCACAAAATTTAGTAGCTCTAGTAACCATTTCTTCCTAATAGCAACCTTTGCAAGAGGAAATTACAAAGAGACCCACTGTTCTAGATTATGGTAGCTGTAATGTGGGAAGCTGAGGGTAAATTAAAGAGGGAAAATAGCAGGCAGGGAGGCAACTCCTCAGAAGAACCCCTGGAGACACTTATACACACAGATGTATATACACATACATACATAGAAATATGTTTCTAGGAACTGCATGTTTCTATAAAAACGTTCTCTCTGGTACAAGCAAGTGGAGTATCCTCATGTGACCATATTTATGTCTTCTCTTACAACTGCCTTGCCACTTGGCTGTGGCTTGGTCAATAGCACCTGCTGTGTTAATGGGGATTAGTCTGTATTTTTATGTCTCAACATTAATTAAAACAGAAAGGCAGGCAGCAGCGTGAAGCGAAGCTGGCAGAGAACTGTACCTGATTCAGACGCAAACAGAAAAGTTTGTGTGTCTGTCACCCGTGTGCTGTTTCTGACAGTGACTGCAGAGAGAGCTGTAGGATGACCTCGCTGTGCCGAGCCCTGCATACTGTATTGCTTTTTCAGATAGGCAGTGTGGAGGTGAACTGGGAGATTACACTGGATATATTGAATCACCCAACTATCCTGGGGACTATCCTGCAAACACTGAGTGCACTTGGAATATTAACCCACCGCCAAAGCGCCGTATTCTGATTGTGGTTCCAGAAATATTTCTACCGATAGAAGATGAGTGTGGAGACTACCTGGTGATGCGGAAAAGCTGTAAGTCTGAAATATCTACTGAGGCATGTGGTATCTGTCTCGGTGCGCAGCACAGGTTTCTCACATGCATTGCTGTTTACATAAACTAAATGTAGCCTGGCCGGCCTCTACTTATGAATAAAAAATATCTTTAAATGACAAATCCTATTTGGTAATGCTGCTCCCTAGCTTCAGGTGAAACAAGGGTGCAAGGCTATGATGTGTCAGTGAAATCTGAGAGAAATATTGTTAAGAAGGTGTGGATGGTTCAAGCTAACTAGCCATGAGGTAGGCTAAGTAATTCTAGCCTAGGTTAGGAAAGAGGAGATGCGTGCTAGTCCCCACAGGTGCCTGATGTGTGAATAAACAGCTTCAGTTTCTAGTATAGGCACAATCATTCAAACAATAGACTGTTTTTTAGGAAAAGGAAAAATATTCCTTGACCAAGAAGTCACTCATTGATGGCCTGCTTTCTGCTGGTGGCCTGACACATTTTGAGGAGTTTTCTTAACACCAGCAAGCATTTCTTGTCATGGTAGTTTAACCTATTTTCTAATTGCTTGTTAGTATGAAGCATTGTCAGATAACTGGCTATTGTGTGTTTTCTTTGAAAGCTTCTTCCAACTCAGTGACCACATATGAAACCTGTCAAACCTACGAACGCCCTATAGCTTTCACTTCCAGGTCTAAGAAACTGTGGATCCAGTTCAAGTCAAACGAAGGGAACAGTGCCAAAGGATTCCAAGTTCCTTATGTAACGTATGATGGTAAGCGGGTGTGCGCAGCTGAGCCTACGTGGGCTAGTGCAGCTGCAGCAGTGCAGAACTCCTTGTGGGCTCCTTGACCCCGCTAAGCAGCAGGGTAACCCAGCGCTCTCAGCAGTGTCACTGTGAGACTACTTCCAGTAGCTGGTTTAATCTAAAGCTAGTTTAAGGAACTCTGCGTTGCTCTGCAGTCTTAAGTGCCACCGTATTTCCAGTCTTCCACAGACCTAACAGCTGGGATTCTGGGCCCTGACACGCAAAATGCAGAGCTGAAAGCCAGAATCTGGGTTTTGTGCATTTTTGTGACTTCACAGTTCTGGGTTGCTTCAGGTGGCAGCACAGTGCCCCCAGTTAGGAGTTGGGCAGAGCCCAAGTGCCTCTGCTTTATCGTGTTGCTGCTACCATCTGTAATCTAGTACCAGATAGTAAAATATCTATATCGAAAAGAAGCTTGAGGGGCAAGAGTTTCACCCTATGCTTGTCAGAGTCACCGGGAATGAAACTGGAGCTGAGGCTTTGCACTTCAGCATAAAGTGTATGAAAATGATGTGGCATGTTTCTGTTCACGTTGGGTTAACTGTGAAGGAGTCATCCTTGCTGTGGCCTCCAGAGTTTCATCAACAGTGGATAATTAATTTTTCAGGGGAGAAGCGTTCAAAGCATTTGAAGCGTTTAAAGTTTTGATTGACCAGGGGGTTTGCCTTTTAAGACAGCTTCCTCTTACCTCCCTTTTTTTACCCCTTCTTGCTGAAGAAAGAAGTCAATAATGGGTTGTGGGTATTTAGAGATAAGTTTCTGCAGTGCAGTTGGTTTGATGCACGCTGCTTGGTTACATCATGCACTACAATCCTTGATGTGTTATCATTTCTTTTGCTTTTGACAGATTGATGCTGGGCAGCTCAGCAGAGTACGCTGTTTTCATAGTGAACAGTATTTGTAGTTTCTTTACAGAAGAGCATCTGGAATATTTTCTGACTGCTAATTTGAGGGCCAAATACCACCGGTTCTTTTGGGGGTAGGGCTTACATGTGTAACCAAGGGAGGTATTGAGTATGTAAGTGAAGCGAACTTGCAAATGACTCTCTTGTGCATTCCCCATAGAGGATTACCAAGAACTAATCGAAGACATTGTCCGGGATGGTAGACTTTATGCATCTGAAAATCATCAAGAAATACTTAAGGTATATTGCTTCTGCTGAACCTCTTGGTTTTGATTGAAAATTACAGTATTTTTTGCTAATGAGGTTCCTTCCTGCCCTGCATCAGATCTGCTCCTTGGAGCACTAGACACATGCTACTTCAGGGAAGTTGGGGTAAATCAGCACATCCTGACTGTGCAGAGCAATAGATATGAGACCCTTTGTCCAGGAAGATTAAAGGTGGATCAGACCTACTGTGGGGGAAATCTGTGGTGAGGATAGCCTCTTGAGCCTCACGTAGGCTGTGCTGGAAGGAATCAATGGAGCAAACTGAGGGACCACGGGATTTCATCTATTGGAGAAGCACTTGGTGCTGCTACTTGTAGCCTGTAGATGGGCATGGGCATCTTGCATGGGCAAGCTGAGTGGATGTCATTCCAAGTAAACCTTTCTTTTGCTGGTTATCAATCCAGTGTTGTTTTGTGGGTTTTGTTGTGTTTTTTTTTTTCTTTTGTTTGCCGTTCTTGGAAGTATATGAGGAGGGAGAAATCCTGGTGCCACTAATGATAAATGTGAAACTCCAGTAACTTCCCTGGGGCCTGAATGTCAGCCTTGCTCCACTAGCTTCTGAGCCCCTGAAACATTAGTATTTGAAAAGTAAAATGCCCATAATATTTTATGAGTTAATCAGTCATTAAGCATTGGTGATACTGACCCTACTTCTTCTGTGGAATTACTGTAAAATCTGCTTTCCTTTTTCTAGGACAAGAAACTGATAAAAGCATTGTTTGATGTGTTGGCGCATCCACAGAACTACTTCAAGTACACAGCCCAGGAGTCAAGAGAGATGTTCCCAAGATCCTTCATTCGGCTGCTGCGCTCAAAAGTTTCCAGATTTCTGAGGCCTTACAAATAGTTGGCACTATACTTAAAAAAACTAACCAGCCCTGGGCATGCACAGAGGGGTTGTGGTAGGTGGGGCTGTTTCTGTGTTTTACACACCGGCAGAGAAACTCCAGGGAAGCTTGCCAGCTCCGTTCTTGGCAGAGTTTGGCTTTCTCAGCTAGTATAAATATTTTGATGAACAGAATTTTGATTCCTTTCCAGATAATATCTTTTGGGTACCAAGGATACTTCATGGGTCTCTGAATTAGAGACTGCCCATAATTTCTGTAACTGAATGGTGCCAAGCAGAAGTTTGTAGAGCTCTGCCCTGTTGCTTCATCAGTAACTCTAAAAGCTAATGAGGACAGACAGGCTCAGTAGTGTGGTTTGGGATGAACTCTGGGCTGCCGTTAATGCATGTTACCTCAACAAAACTGGGTTCATGTTTGGTCTCGCTGAAAGTGAGAACTAGATTGATGTCTCTCTTAACTTTTGCTACGCAGGAAATTCAGAGCTAAGATTGAAATAGTTTTAGTCCAAACCAGTGAGTCCAAGAATTGCACGAGGTGTAATTTTTCTGTGAACTATGTGTTGTATGAGGCATACGGAGGAATAAGCAAAGGGTTGAATATCAGTTTGAATGCTCTGGGTCTGGATCACTCTGTGTTCATGCTAACGACCTGTTGGTTTAAATTGAGTGATACCAGCATAAAACCAGGGCATGACAGTAATGGAAAACAAACCCCGATCTGCTGGACACTTCCATTTTGGGCTGACTGCAAATATTACAACAGAACAGGTTCTTTGCTGAACCCCAGTGTGCTCTCCCTGTGCGTAGGCCTGGACAGCATGAGGCACTGGCGCTCCCAAGTAGTATAAAATTCTGTCCTCTGAGCACCTCAGTTGAACACAGAAACCCCATTTTAAATGCAGGCTTTGCATAGATTATGCTCTTGTACATCACCGTTTAAACCTGTATAAGGTTCTTATACGAACCTCAATCGTTATATTCCTTATCTTGTCAGAGCACCTTGCAACGACTTGTTGAGCAGAGAAGGGCTGCTTTCCCTGTCTTGCTGGGGAGAAGTAGATGTACAAAGATATTCCTCAACCAGGCTGTGGCTGCAAAAGTCGCCTATGGCACAATGCTGTTTCAAGATTCCCAAACTGTGTCCTTTTCCTCAGGTTGTGTTTCTTATGTGAGAGCAGGCTATTCTGAAAGGGCCTGTAGGGAGAACTATGTTGATAAAAATGTTTTTGTTGTCTCGGTGCGTCTCTGTCCACACTGATGTTATATCACCGTCCTCTGGCCGTGCAAACCATTTCCTCACTGTAATGTACCTTCTGGGCATGCTATCTTGAAGGCAGTTGGCTGCCGTCCTGCTCGTTTAGACATCAAGTTATGACCTCAGTCTGTCGGTCACTGGCAGTGGTGAGTGGTGCAGTGGGCACCAGCCTTCCTCTGAGTGCCCACTTAGGGAAGACATGGATGTTTCGCAGTCTGGCCAGGACGAATGCTCCCTATCCTAGGGTGTGGAGTCAGATCTCCCTGGGTTTCATTGCATTGATATGTGGTATTTAACTGTTGTATGTGAATAATGCCACATCCACAGTGTCACAGATGAAACTCTCATCGAGAGCCAGGGTCTGAATCTCTTCCCAACATTGTTAGGAGCAAATGAATACGACCAAATACCGCATTGCTGAGCTGTTGTGCCATGGCAGTGCAGCCTGTTTTGTGTTAAGGACACGTCTTGGTCATGGTGTGATGGGAAGGGACAGTGGCCTTAGGCCATGGCTGGGGAGCAGAGCCTCTCAGGAGGGGGTGATGTGAGGCTGTGTTCCTCTTGCTGCCCAGAGAGCATTGCCATGGTCTAAGCAGAGGAGGGAAACGTCTTGTGTTGCTGCCAAGAGGGAGAACTGTCCCCTAGCTGGCTGCACGGGGGCTCCAGCTCAAGATCTGCTTGTGGGTTCCTGTGGCAGGGTGGTGAGCGTCCATTCCAGGAATGGGCTGCCAGACCTGCAGCAAAGGGGAGCAAACAGGCTTGGGGGGAGGAGGGAAGCAGGGGGTGAATTAGCAAAACAGAAGAGAAGGAAGCCAGGTCTTCGTGCATTCCTGGCTGGTGTGCTTCATCCTGAACAGGGTCCCTGATGCCTCGGTGGGGAGGGAGGACAGAGGTTATCTGGAAGAAGATAAGAGGCAGCATAACTTGTGAGAGGAATGGCTAAGAGATGCCAAAACAAGAGGAAGGGTGGGGAGGAAGGCTTGCTACATCTAAGGTAAAGTGTACTGTTGTGGTGAGACCCCGGGAAGGTATTTCAAGATAGTTTCCCTCTTGCTGCACAGCCCCTACCTCTCTACTGTTCATGGCTTCCCATGCCAGATGCAGTGTGTCAGTGAGTCTCAGTGACCCACCAGCTATCTCTGCCTGGCAATGGAGCACTTGGAAATGGTTGAGATGCTGCAGTTCTGCTCCAAGTGCATGGGTGGGTTAGAGAGCTGGTGATGGGGCACTGGGAGGAGAGAACCATGGTGTGCCAGCTTCTGGGCCAAGCCCAGCGGAGTGGCTTTGTGGTGGTCTGTGGGCTCTCTGACAAGGGAGAAAAGCCAGTTCTTGCTCTGTTTCCTCCAAAGGCTACAGATCTGAACAGTTCTGCTTCGTGTTGCTGAGTGACACACAAATCGGAGTGATTGGTTTCAACAAGGGTTCAAGAAAACAAAAGTTGTGGAACATCCGAATATTTTTAATTGGTGAAACTGGGCTTTCCTGCTCTGTGCACGAGTTACTGACTTGAGCCCTGGGTTTGTCGCACTGCACCTCATCTCGGAGGGCTCTGCATGGCTGCTCTGGGACCAGCATCTCCCCTTTGTCCTGTGCAGTGGATCTCAAATTTGCCTCTCTGTTGCCCCCGCGTGTGCAGGCCATTTCCACTGTTGTCTGGAAGAAGAGTGTATCAGTGTGGTGTATGGTCTGAGCCTGAGGAGAGAGAAAAACCTGCCCTTTCTTGAAGAAGAATCCACAGCCCTATTCGTTTTCTACATGAAAAGTAAATGACTTGGAAGCGCTTCTGTTACCCTTGATCTGACATTATGAATTAAAATTTCCCCTTTTACTGTAGATCTTGTGTTCAGTAAAAAGCGAAGAGGGAATTTTTGCCATCTTAAATATTGGAAGAAGTGATAACTGTTGCAGAATGTTGTAACACTTGGCATTGTATCTTCATAGCGATGGTAGTGGCTCTGTAGAAATTTTAATTTCTACTTTCTGTGTGGTTGTAGACTTGTGTTATTTTTTGGCAACAAATGATTCAAAAAATGTTTAACCTTATAAAACAGGACTTAACTTTGTAAATAATAAATAGTGTTAACTGGATGACTTAATGTCACCTACATGAGATAAGCATAAGGATCCTTTTGATGATTGTAAATTAATGTAAAATGTTTCGGACTGTTGCTCTTTACAAGAGAAATAAACCAGTGAACTTCTAGTTGCATGAAAACCTTTGGTAATATTTTTAGTTGTCTTTGCTGTGTTAAATAATAGTTCTGTGACAAAATTAATGGTTGCGTAGGAAGTTATCGCAAATCAGATAGGCTATCCTGGAAATACCTGCTTACCTTAGCATTCTGTTTCACGGAATATATTATTAGCCTGCATCTATACCCATAAAGATACAATTCTTCATATATTTAGTGGTGCACATATTTCTGGCTAGTATAATATCAGAATTGTCCTGGTATTAATTCTAATAATTAATGCTAAAAAGGTCTCCTATATGATGAGCTGGCGTCAGTTGGCCTCTCGTACCCAGCTGTATGAAGATGGAATAAACTACTTAAAGTAGTTCGAAAGTATTTTATTACTTTATAGATTAATCTGATTTTTTTATAAACAAAAAAACCCCAACCCCCGTGTTTAAACTTAAAAATTATTTTAAAAAAACCCCAACCAAAACAACAAAGTGAAAACCTGCGTTAAGGCACAAGTTCCCAGAATATTTTTAAAATTACACCACAGTTTCATCGGAGCTTTTCATTAAATCCACTGACTTCATTTCTTAGAATTAAAAAATAGAGTTAGGTCATAGGAAATTATAAATGAGTTGATATATAATATTTTTAATACTGTTTTTCTATATTTGTTTCTGTGATATTATGTTGAGATTATTGGTTGTAGCCAATCTATAAAACTTTTATGAAAATAATCTCAATACCTACTCCTTAATTTATTCAGTTGTTTGTTTGACCCTTAGCTTCCTTTGATCACAGCGACAAGGACTGATTTGTATTAAACTGAAGGTAGCCATCCAGGTTCATTTAGTGCAGTTTTGGAAGACACAAATGTATAATTAATCTGTTAGCTGTAGAAAGCTGACATTGGTTTATATGGAAAAGACAGCAAAGTAAATGACATACAGGAATACAGAAATTATGGAAAAGTATGATGACTACAGGCTAATCATAGCAGAAAACTGGGTTATTCAAATATTCTTCCGGATATTGTGAATGCTGCCCCCTGCGAGATTGCAGTGATGGACACGTGAGTGCTCAGATACCCTCTGGGATAGGGAATGTTGTTATGAACTGTCTTGTGACCTCCCAGAACAGTGGAAGCTGAAATTCTGACTGGGCCTTTGGGTGTTTACATAATAGGAATAAGTAATAGCGGAATATAGAGAGCAAGAGTTGAAGCTTATTTAAATCAAAAGAGGTCTGATGCGGGTGAGAAGGAAGGAATGGTATTACAATAATCCTTGGAAACAGAATGCAAGGATAGCAGTCCGCAAATATTTCTGAATTAAATAAACTTAAATGCAAATGCTTTTTCTATCGTGCATATAGATGACATCCTGTAAATGCAATAGGTACATTTTCTTCTTTTTAGTGCTGCTCCTTTCAAATGTTGCCTGTGCAAGGCTGCTGCTAGAGGAGACGGGCAAGTACTTCTTAAAGAGCTTGAGCCAAATTCAGAGTGGGTACAAGTAGGTTTGTCTCTAGGCATCCCTGGAACCAACCTGCCCGCAACACATCTTGCTACTGCCCATTTAGTTTGAGCTATTCTTTTGCTCACAGGCAGATTTTCACTCTCTGTTGTGGAGCTCTGCTTTCCACAACATGTGTTCTGCTGTCCCTGTAGAACACCCATGAGCAGTGATGCAAATATAGCACCTGTGGGGAAAACGGGGCGCTGGAGTATTCAAGGGACAAATTCCACTCTCAGAAGGTAAGTTTATGTAGTTTTTCTCCAAGTCAGTGCAAACTACGTATGACTTTCTGCATGTTCCTCTTCTAACCTACGTATTAAACCACTTTCAATGTTGAAAAAAGAAAAAAAAAACTTTCTCTGTTTAAATATATGTTAGTGCAGTTGTTGCTCTGATTAAACAAATTTTGAATAGTAGTAAAGTTTTTTGAAGTCCATCTAGTAAAGCCTGTTTAGTATACAATGAAAAAAATAGGTCAGAAAAAATGACCTTGAAATCTTTTTCCTTATTGAATGTGTCTATAAATATAGAGTTCATTAAGGAAACTGTCGCACTGGCTAGCTGCTGAACTTGATCTAATGCATCTGAAGCCTGCTTTCTTCACTGGGAAGTTTATTCAATAGGCAATGTAGACTTACAGACCTGGATATTAATCACGTGCCATGAAATTTCCCATCTGTGATGATTCTGGTGATCAAGAAAGTGAGGGGTTCATAGTTTTAAGGAGAGAAATAGTTGCATTGGAAGCTGAAATATTCTGAAGTGGTCACTTAAGATGAAATTTTTTTGTTTAGTAGTTCTTAGTTCAAGTGTTTCATGTTATACCAAGAACTCTACAAACATCCACAAAACACTTAGGTACAGAGCCAAGTTTACGCTTAACTAGGTTTACAGAAAGCTTCGTCTTCTGTGCCTGAATCCCATATAGCAGGGGTAGCCTGAATGTGGGTTTTGTGCATTTTTTTCCCCGCTTGCTGTGCGAGAAGAAATGGAACAAAATACTAAGCATGGACAGGAGCCTTGATGGGAGCTAGATGGAAGCTCAGAAGATCGAGAAGTTTAGAGGTATGTTAAATAAACACCTGTATGTGTGTATGTGTCTATATATTATGTATGTATGAATGTATTTAACAAGGATAGCCATGTGTGCAATGGCTGTCATGAAAGGAGAATGCAAAAAATACAGTTCGTGCATGGAAAAATGAGTGAAAGTTTAAAAAAAAAAAAGTAGTAAGCTGGCCCAGGATGCAGACTTGGGAGGAGCGGGATGCTGGGTAGGGTGGGTGCAGTGGGCTCTATGTGTGGGTGCCTGGTGGGACGCTGCGCTGGCTGCAGGTTCCTTCTGTGTTCCTCCTGTGCCTGCCCAGGCCTCCCCTCGCCCTTTGCAGGGGCAACCACCCGCAGTGAGGTGACAAGGGGCTTGGCTTCCCGCAGCCCTCCCAGACCCCTGGTGCCCTGCCCTGGCAGCGGGGCTGCTGCCTTGGGGTGACCCGGGGGAGCCTGTGTGAGCGTGGGCAGGGCTGGCTGGGCTGGAAGGGCTCCACAGGGACCCTGTGCTTGGTGCGGGGTGTGTGTGTCGACTGCAGGCATAGACAGATACGTGAAAAACATGAGAAAAGGAAGGCTCTGGATCTGGGGAGCCTTAGAGGTGCGTAAAAGGGTGGGCAGGGCAGGGAGCAGGCAGCATAGGGCTAGGACAACGTGGGGCACTCCAGGCTGGCCAGCATTACAGCTGAGGAGCCTGCTGGCTCGGTGTTGGTGTGCTGGCCGCCCTCAGGGCTGCTCTAGGGCCTACAAAGCTGGGCATGCGGTATTTGCAGCTTTCTGTGTTCATCTACATACCCCGAGAAGAGCAGGAAAGAATTGGGGTTACGCAAAACAGCAAATGAGGCTTCAAACACACCTCACGTTTGCATTTGGAGATACCAAAAGTCCTTTAGTTGTGCAGTATTTGCTGTCGGTGTGGTGCAGCAGGGAGCCACAGTTTGCTCTGGATTTAGAGCCGGAGGTTCGGTGTTGCTTGTCCCTGCGTTAGCACTAGCTGCTGCCTCACACCCTCTTTGTGACCAGGCTCTGTAGCTACACAAGTCCCGTCATCAGTTGGAAGACCTGCTGCAAAATGCCAGCTCAGCTGGCTCCTGGAGGTGCTGCCTGGATTAAACCCCAGCCATGGATAGCAGTTTAGGGTAAGAGAGGGGATCACAATTTTTCTGGGGTTTAATGTGGAAATTAAGAAAGCACTCCCGAAAACTGGGAATTCAGCATCTGTGTGTCCAGCAGAGAAGCCTGTCTGTGACACAGCCCTGCTCGTGAGTTTGGGTGGCCCCCAGTTTGCTGTTACTGATGTAGTGCTGGTGTGAGGGACTGTGTAGAAAAGCTGAGAGGTACCAGTTATTAAAAACAGGACTGGCAGAAAAGTGCTCAGGGGGCCTGTCTGGCTTACATAGCATAACTATTGCGCCCCGGCTCCCGTAGGTGCTAATTCTCTCAGCAAACTTACAAAAATAAAACCCTGAAAAGGCTCATCCATGCTGAGAACAAGCACCTTCATTCAGTGGAAGAAGGAAGCTTAGCTCTAGCAACTGAACGCTCAACACTGCAGGCATTGCTGTCTTCCTCGGCTGCTGCAGAAAGCTCCTCGGCCAGTGCCTGTGGTGTGAGGTGGATGCAGCACTGCTGAAATAAGCACATTATAAATATGTGTCCCAGATCTGCACAGGACATGTGTACAACTTGACTCTTGGAGTGGATAACAGAGGCCCACAGCTCTCTGTCTGCACAGGATGTGTTTCCACATGCAGTAATGGAGAAGTAAAATGTGATGCGGAAGGTGGTCTGTCCTGGGGGTGCTGTGGAACCACCTTCATATAAGAGGCTAGAGCCTCGTCCCTCCCTCAGATACCTCTCGGCATCCATTCTTGCCTGGCATAATGGAGAGGGGCTCAAATAAGGATATTTTTTTAGGATCTGGGGAGCTGTGATAATGAGGCATAGGCTGTGGTGGCCTACATGAAGCGGCTGTTCCTGCAGGTGCTGGGAGACCTCAGCTCCCTGAGATACCTGCCCTGTTTGTGCTGTCTGCTCCGTGGGGCTGAGGGCTGTACCCAGGCAGTGGGGTACCATCCACAGGGCTCCCCACGAGAGGGCAGCATGTGGCCCTTAGGAAGAAAAAAAAAGCTGTTAAAACCCGTGCTGACAAGATAGGTTTTTAGGTTAGGTCTTCTGTAGCAGGAGGCCTAAACCAAACAGTGCTGAGCCTTGGGGGCTTCCTTAACACAACAGCTCCTGGTGTGCTTCTGTCTTCCTGTGCAGATGTGTGAATGGACCGAGGACCAGCATCTTGCTCTCTTAGGCTGGCTTCAGCAGCTTTGGTGGAACCTAAAGGAGCATTTCCCAGTCCACTGGCAATTCTCCATAGGACATATGCGCCAAGGAGTGAAATGTTCTTGTGGGCAGCTGTAACAGCAGCTCCAGGCAGCTTTTCTGAGGGGGCATTGGCACCGTTAGCCACAATACACAATTCAGATTTTCTTGGTTTAGCAGCTCCTGGTCCCAACCACTACCACCAATGAATCTTTTTGAAGAAGAGGTAGTGATTTTGCAAATTACCTTATATTTTGCATTATTTTATTTTTAAAAAATGTAAATATGGGGCCTAGAAAGACCCGTCCCGCTGGGCCAGATATCGTTACCTCTTCAGATCGCAGTGGGAGGAGACCCTCTTCTGATCTGAATCCCAACCATCGGTCAGGGCTGTTCTCCCTTCTTTCACAAATTATGAGTGAGGAAATGTACAGGTTGCAAGCTGTTGATTTCCAGACAGAATAAACCTCAAAGAAAGTTGAAGGAAATGGGCTGTGAATGCATAAATTCAGTTGCTGTTATTTACTTCTGAGAACAGTGAGTGATTCTGGAACTCTGCCTGACCCCATCCCTTTCATGACTCAGTTCTTACAGATGCCAATAATAGACTCTGAACATTTGTCTTTGGAAATAAAATTGTGTGTATAATCAGCTACTGATTTCCTCCTCCTCCATTTCAGGGAAGGTTGCTCAGCTCAATCACAGTTTGACTCGAATCAGTGGCTGGACAGATATCTTGTGGTAAATTACACCCAAGGTAGGGCAGGAACACCTCAGAGCACAGGTAATCAATAGCACTGTGTGTCTCATCGTTCATACCCACAGCGCACGTGCTCCCGCTCTCCTGGGGCAGCTGGCTTCCTTTTCAGCCATAGGGCAAGCTAAAGTATCTTTCAGTTGACTCAACTTGAAGGTGGAGGTATTTAACCAAACCACAACATGGTAAACACAACCTCTGTTGTAGGAGAGTTACATGGAAGTACTGTTGACGATTCTGTGCGTTAGCAAATATTAGCACTGAGTATCCAGTAACATGTCTCACTAAATCTCACCCGTTATGAGCTGCTGCAGTTTTGCATGTGCTGTGTGGAGAGGGATACAATGGTAGCTCACTTATACTTGCAGCACTTGAGCGTTGGAGTCTCGGCTTCATAAAATAAAAATAAGAGCACCACAGAGGTGAGAGATCCTGTGTTTTGCTAACACTCTGGTGACCTCCTCTCTAATGTGGATGTAAATCATATTTTTATCTTAAATGGATCCTGTAAAATATCTTAGGCTCAAATTTTGAATTATCGTAAAGTTCCAAAATAAGGATATTTAGATATATTCAATGAACTCAGGATTTAAATGCTTTAAGTTCCAAAATATTTTTTATTTTTTATTTAACCTAAAGCATTCGGATCCTGAGTTCATCGAATATTGATTGGTTGGGAAATCAGAGCAATTCCAGACTAGATAAAGAACCTGTACAAAACAACCTACACAAAACAACCTACCTCCTCTTCCCTCCTCTGAGGGAGGGGTGCAAAGCTGTCTTAGATCCCAGCTCTGTTAGAAGGTGGAAATATTTGTCAAATGAAATCCCTCTATGAATACTCCTTTAACTGGTAGAGGCAGAAGAGGTTCACAGTCAGTCTTTTAGAAGTATAGTAAGAATGTTGTTCCTTGGTGAATCCCACACTGGCAGGAGTTGAAGTAAGCACCTGTTCTCAGGGCTTTTGCAGAAGAGCTGGGAAATTCCAATTCTGTTCAAGTCACTTGCTTACTTCATCACTGGGGATACTCTGTCATTTTTGTCACCATCACCTGGTGAACTGGGCATGCCATACAGGAACCTTTCAAAAGGCAATGCTGTTCAGAGCTGACCTGTGCCAGCCCTGTTACAGAAACAAAGTGATTTTTTTTTTTTTTTTTTTCCGCTTGGTTTTAAATTATGTTCTGAGATTTGTGTTCTCCAGGAGGTAAATTTCACAGAGCTTGTCTGAGGAGCTCCCTCTCCCCAAGTACTGCTATTTGGGGATCATACCACTCCAAAGCATCTGGAATGAGAAATGTCTTTGAAGTAGATTTATACTTGGGTAGAGGAAAGTTCTCTAGCTAGAAAGTGAGAAAAAGCAGAGAGCTTTCAGGAGTAAGAGTCCCCCCCGTGGCAGGGAGTTTCCAAATACCTGTGCTTCACCATGCCTGGACACTTCAGTGACAGCTCTGAACTTGCCATCTGAAGACAAGAGACTTAAAAAAGTTTCACCAGTGCCTTCAGCGCTGTCATTGTGCGGTGAGGGCAGAGTGCTGGGTCGGATGCCTCACACACTTCCTCAGCATAACATCTTTTATCCTGAAGCCAGCGTGCATTTCGCGCTGATGAAGACATGGGGCTATGGGAAGATAACCCTGGACACAATCACCTTGGCTAACAGGAAACAAGGCCTTTTTTAGATCCCAATGGAAAATTAATGTGTTGTGGTCTTCTCCTAGGCCATTGTGGGCATCTGCTCATGATGCCAGTTGTTTCTGAGAATAATCTATTAGTTTGAGAAGAAAGTATGATGGAGAAAATGACAACTTATTTTTTGCTCTGTTTGCATCAATCAATGGGTAAATATTTAAAACTTCTTGCTGCCAAGTTAGGATCAGGTTAGTAAACTACTTCCATGGCTGTAGCTAGGCACGGATGTCACTCTGGGCGTCGTGCATCTCCATTAATGTTCAAGGTATTGATTCAAGCAAAAATTTGGCCAGCTGCCTTGTGATTAATTAGCCACACAGATATAAAAGCAAACACAGATCTCCTAAGTTTCCCAGGGTAATGTATACATTAAGCACTGAAAAAGCTTCGCTTCAGTACCGTTGCTCTAACAAATATCCTATGTGATTTTGTGTACATACTCGTATTTGGTGTACTGCGTGACTTTTCACCATGCTGGGGAGGAGGAGTTTTGCCCAGAGAGCCCTCTGCTTGTAATTCCTGTTCAGCAAAGCATTTAAGCAGGTATTTAAGTGCGTTGGTAGATAGAAATGGATTGGAGTATTTAGACCAAGAATGGACTCCTTTGTGTCCACAAAACACTGAAAGATTGCTGGTTGCTAGCATAAGTGGGGCTTTGTAATGGGTGCTGTGCAGAGCCTTTGTCCCTTAGGCTGAAGAAAGCGAGAAAATTGCTGATGGGGCAAGGAGGGGTGAAAGCAATGGCATGTCTCTCTTGGAGCAAATTCGGTGCTGTTCTTGCTCTTGCAATGGCTGTTTCTGGGTGTCTTAGATACTCTGCTTTTTAGGCATCATTAGTCCAATGGCTAATGACACTGAAAGCATCTCACAGCCCCTCTGATGTGGGGAGCAACCTCTTTGTTACAACCTCTTTGTTAGGGGCAGCTGTGAACTATTTCAAGACCTCAACAAGAAGTAGACTCAGCAAAATTACGCAGCAGCCTTGTGGGGAGGTTGCTGGTCAGCCCAGCAGGCCCCTGAGGTACAATCTGAAGCTCTGTTTTTTACAGTTTGTCATCAAGCTCTACTTTGTCCAGGTGCTCTGAGCGGGGTCTGTGAAGAGACTCAGCCTAGCTGTTGCACAACTTCTTTCATTGAGTCTCGGATGAGCCAGGGCATCCCAACCACATTGGATGTGAATAGGTCCTTTTTCATGGCAGAACCCAGCTACGAGCCTTTGTCTCCTGGGTCTCCCTGCCTTCTCCTACCCCTCAGAGCCAGCATCTCATCCCACCAGCCCTGTGCCTTTCGGGGAGCAACAACAGGCTCCCAGTTATATCTTAGCAGCTCCTGCTGGCCTGACATAAGACCTGATGGGAAGAAGAGCAGCGCCCCCTTCCTCCTGCCTTTCAGAGCTCAGAAACCTTGCGCAGCAGCATTCCTGCTTGCCTGGCTCTGCTGCTCCTTGGTCTCCGGGTGTCAGGCATCTGGGAAGTTAGAAAAGGAGCGAGAAAACTGTGTTTGTGTAGCGTGAAATGACTCGCGCTGTTTTAGCCTTAACAAGATCCCTCCTATATCTTTAATGACCTGAATGTAAAATTTACGGCGTGGAATGCCCCAGCAGCAGAGGAAGCCTTCGGCGCACAAGCCGCCTTTTGCAGGACAGGAGGGGAAGTGAAATCCCCTGAGGTCTGGGGAGTCTGAATGATGTAGTTATGGTTGGCACTTTGAATATATGTGTAGCTTACTTCAAAATAAATATTTGCAGTTCGAGTCTAGCATACATGTGGGAGGGTGAGAACTAGCATGTATTAATGTTTCTTAAAATTCATCATTTTGGAAATTTTATACTGGAATAATCTTATTATTGCACAAATAAGAACCTGGTGTGATACATACAGGGAGAAACGTCACCTGCCCTCTGTGTACACCATTTCCTCCCCACCTGCCCAGGTGGAGTTCCTGAAGAAATCCATGCAAGGGACATTTTGGGAGAGAAAGGGAGATGAATTTGCCTTTTTGCTTGAGAGGAAAGTTCCCTGGTGTCTTCAGCTCCATGGAAAGCTCTGAAAGACCCGGTGGCCATGTCTGTGCTTGTGTGTGCGGCCAGTTGCGTAGCAGCAACATCTGAGTTGTGCTTGGATCTTGTCTTGAGGGAAACCAGCCAGAGAGTGGTGTCGGGGGCAGGATCAGCCCTGTTTTCCGCCAGCTGTGAGCAGGAGTGGTGCAGTTCAATGCGTTGCAGCCACCGTTACTTCCCTTAAGGGCTGTGGCTGTTCCTGACAGTTCTGTGATGTGGAGGTCAGGGGAGGCCAGGCTTTCTGTGCCCCATGCCAGCCCCCATGCGTACTGTCCTCTTATCCCTTCCCCAGCACTCACCAAGTCACCTGCCAGCTTCTCCCATTCCCCTTGTCACTCTGTCCCAAATCTTCCGCCTGCCTCTCTGCTGGCACATGGAACCCACAGCTTCTTCCCTGGCTCGTGCGGGACCTAGAAGGGGCTCAGCCTGTTTTCCCAGAGCAGCACAGTTACCAGCATGGCTTTGCAAGCCCCAGAGGCAGGACCTGTTCTTATGTTCCATCAGCCGCAAATAGCTCCTAGCCAGGAGCTGGGTGTCACTGAGATATGTGGTAGAAGTGTACCATTTGCTTCCCTGTGCTTTTATTTTTTTAGAAGTGTTTCAGCCTCTTTAAAATGGGAAAAATAAAGGTGAGCGAGTTCTTGCAAGACTTGCATTTTAATCTCTCGGTTTGACGTGTGTAGTTTTTACGTTCCTGAAACTATCATCCACCTCTTATGCCTGTATATGAACTAGACAGATAAATTCAGTTCAGTCTCCTACGAGAAGCTGCACAGTGTCTGATTCCTCTCCTGTTGTCATCAGTGCCCCTGCTCTGTCCCTGCTGCCACCAGCTCATGTACCGCACGGAACATGCAAAGTGGGGGAAAGGAGGTTGGAGCTGTGTCCAAGGTAGACGGGGAGAGCTGCCCCGGGAATAGTTGTTTCCGTGAAGTCCTTGTGCTTGTGATGGAGCCCATATCCCAGCCCAGGAAGTCCTTTCCCTTGGTCAGCAGTAGAAAAACAGACAGTGGTGTGGAATTACTGTACAAACAAAATGAGCCAGATCTCTTGGGAATCTCAGCCTGGTTCTACCTTTGTATGTTATAGGATTTCTCCAGCTCTATCCATAGTCTCTGTCTTCCTACAAATGATGATTAAGCAGCTCACTAAATCCTTCTGGGTTTTTGTATCCAACTGTTCTAGGAAAAAACTGTTTTAGGAAAAGCCTCCAAATTATTCCCGTTATTTGGCTGAGTAGGATAGAGCTGACCCTTACATATCCTGCACTGATGGACAGAATAACTTATTTTTCTACATCAATTATTGTGGTTTCATTTTCTTGAGCTCCTCACAGTCTTCCTTCTGGTAACTGAATCTTTCTCTAAACTTTTTTCTTTGTGGTAAATTATTCTATCTGGGACTCCTGCCTGTTGCTGTTTCTGTTAAATTATACCACTCTGTCCTTTCTTCTCAGTTTTCTGGGGCATCTCTGCATCTCTTCAGGATATGGCAACCGTTAACAAATCATTTCTTTTTAAGGAAAGATGAGAAATCAAAGAAAAGAAAAAAAAAATAAAAAGGACCAACCCACTTCCTGCTTTGCCTGCTGCTTCTTTCCTTTTCGTCGAGAGAAGAAATGGGGGTGTGAATGAAACTCCGCAGCTCTTCTTCTTCCCTTGCACTGCAAGCGTGACTGCGTACTAAGCCAGTATAAATCAGCTGTAAACGGGGGTATGAAATTGCTGGGATTCAGCTCCATCAGTTTACATCATGTGTAAAGCCAGTTGTGTGTGCAGGCAGGACCTGTCTCCCTTCATCTTCCGAGTAGGGTGGCTAATAAGCTCCCGACCGCTGCGTGTCCTCTGCCTTCCCTCCAAGGGCGCTTGTGCTGCTGTTTGGCGCTGCTTTCACCTGTCCCCAGCTGCGGTGGCAAAGGGCATGTTGGAAAGACCAGAGAGAGCAGCATTTCCCTCTGTTTTCTCTTTGCAGTGGGTTTGGAAACTGAGGGCAACAGCACCTCTGTCCTTGGCTTTGCTGGGTTCAAACCCTGGGTTCAAAGTATCTAAACCGAGCCCCTATTTCAGTGTGGATCCTGAGTAATTTGAGCAGATGATTTTACTGCTCCTCCCACTTTCCTCTTTCCCAGGATTAAAAATCAAGAGGGGAATTAGAGCTTTTATCTCATTTATTAAGATTTTCTTCTGATCTGAGGCACAAGGTGCATTTATAACATATGGCAGAAGTGCAATTGCCGGGCTCAGAACAAATGCTTGTTTACTGAATTAAAACACAGGCTGCGCTCTTGGAGCTGTAGTGTGAGGGGGGCTTTTCATGCTCCACCTGCTTTTGCAGCTTTACTTTTCTTGCTGTAAGCCAGAGCAGACTGGGCAGTTACTAGTATGCCAGGCAGAGTGCCGCTCCTCCTTGGAGTTTTTATATTAAAAATTGTCTCCTGGTTTCAGTGTCAGTCTTTCTGCTTTCTTCTGTGCCTCCTTGCCTTTGGGAGAGCGTGGATGTAGTCATATGTCTTTATTTAATCAGCTGGATGAGTGCCAAATAGCTCCCAAGGTGAAAAATAAGGTGCTTTTATCCTTCTGGGTATGTTTGCCTGAAGTGGAACAATGGTCCTGTCGTGTAATGAGCCAAGTCAGCGTGGGGAGAAAAAATTATTTCCCCCTTCAGACTGTCAGCCCTGTCATCCTTCTGCACACTGACATGTTCACCGAGCTCGGGCTGGCTCATGCGTAATGGCCTCTATGTGAGGCTGTGATATAATGGGTTTGTGTTTTATTATATTCTGCACTCTCATCTGTGGTTTTTTTTTTTTTCATCTCCCTCCCCAGGTCATATGAGGAGGGGCTGAACACACGCAGTCTGGCCGTGGCTGCAGAGCTCAGATGTGTAAGGTTACCCGCAGAGCGTTGCCGCTTTGGCATCACCGCAGCAGCTGGCATCAGCCCTGCTCAGTGCCAGCACCGCTCCCTGGGCACTGCTGGCAGCGACCCTCCTGCGAAGGGGCTGCTGTCAGCCACCAGCGCCCCCACGGCAGCTAAGCTTTACGTATAAAATGTGCCAAGGTAAAGAAATAGATTGTTGGGGCTGGCCCAGTTGCGTGGGTCAAGGTGAGAGGGCAGGGCTGGCTGCAGCTCACAGCTGCCGGGGGCTGGAACCTGCTTGGCCCCTTCATTTGTGTTTTGTTGGGTTTCTTTTTCCCCACTATATTTCAGTTGCTGCTAGGGGAATGTCTTCCCCTGGCTGCTTTCAGGGGAAGTCCTCTTTTTCCTCTCTCCCCCACATTACTTTGGATCTCTTCCCGAAGTATTTTTCCCTGGCCTCCCCTGTCCCTGTCCTGTCAGAGGCAGGAGTGTTTCCCTGGAGCTGGCCGAAGGCAGGTGGTGTCCTGGTGAGCAGAAAGTGAGCCTGGGCTGCGTGGGTTGGGGGGAGCAAAGTGGGGTCAGCAGCCTGGCTGACCTGAAGGTTAGGAGTGCCCTGGCAGTCAGGCTTGGCATAAACTCTGGGTTAAACTCAGCTTTTCTTGTGCTTTATCTAGCACATTAAAGGTGTCTGTCAGTTTAACAAGAACCAAACCCATGCGGGGTGTTGCTGGCTCCGTACTGTCTCTCCTGAGGCAGAGCTGCATTTTCTCCTCGCCTGTTCCTTGCAGCAAATTACTTGGAAAGTGGAAGGTTCAGGTGACTGCGTGCTGCTTAAGCGGCGCTGATGAAAGTCTGTGGGTCCTTTGAGGGGGGTAAGTGTTTCTTTCTGGTGAGAGATGATATATTACTTAAAAACTCATTATTGTAGTGAAAGAAACCCATATCTGGAGCACTGTGTCCAGTTCTGGGCTCCCCGGTTCAAGAAGGACAGGGAACTGCTGGAGAGGGTGCAGCAAAGGGCTACCAAGATGATTAGGGGACTCGAACATCTCTCTTATGAAGAAAGGCTGAGGGATTTGGGTCTGTTCCATCTGGAAAAAAGACGGCTGAGGGGGGATCTTACCAACACTTATAAATACTTAAGGAGTAGATGTCAGGAGGATGGGGCCAGGCTCTTTTCAGTGGTGCAACAGGACAAGAGGTAATGGGCACAAACTTGAGCATAGGAAGTTCCACCTAAACATGAGGAGGAACTTCTTTACTTTGAGGGTGGCAGAGCACTGGAACAGGCTGCCCAGAGAGGTGGTGGAGTCTCCAACTCTGGAGACATTCAAAACCCGCCTGGACGCGTTCCTGTGCAACCTGCTCTGGGTGACCCTGCTCTGGCAGGGGGGTTGGACTCGATGATCCCCACAGGTCCCTTCCAACCCTGTGATTCTATGATTCTATATACGCTGTGAGTCCTGTTAGCAAAATCCCCTTTTCTACCTATTACATCAATCAGTCTTTATAGTACAAAAGTGTACTAACTTTGTTAATGTGTATTAGTTCGTGTTATACACTGCGATGTAATGAAGTAGTAGAATTTTACTGGAGACTTTGATATTGTCCATGCCTAAGTAAAACAAACTAAAGGACAGCCTGGCCCCAGAAATAAGGACTCTGCTTCTTGGAAGTGTAGGGCCGCCCATGAAGCATAAAGGATGCCCCTGGACTACCAAGGTAACGCCAGCATCCCAGACCCTTTAATGTGTCTTTGAAACCCTCCCAGCATCGTCAGAGATAAGTAACTGTAGTAAGACTGACTCCAGGGACACCTGCGTTAATAGACAAGCAGCAAGAATGCTGCAAAAATATAGTTGCTTTGCAAAGTTTTACTCTGACTAGTAATCAGTAGCGTGGATGCTGGCGATTAGTCAAATCGTGCTGTACTTGAACGTTTGATGGGAATAGGAACCCTGTGTAAAACCTCATTTGGGGTGCACTGATCTGGTTGGGGCGATTTTTGTGACAGTCCTTACCCTTCCTGGGGGCTTGAGTGGCCGGTGACGATGCAGATGGGTGCTTGCGATGCTTTGGTGAGGCAGGTGGCACCCAGAGCCTGCCCTAACCCTGGGCATAAGGTAGCAAACCCCAGCATGTCTGGTTACAGAGTCCGTGTGGGGCTGCATCACCCCAGCCCTGTGGGGCAGCAGCACTCGGGACCGCAGGGGTGCTGGGCAGCTGTCACCCACCGTGACACCTCAGATTTCCTATCCAGGCCAAAAAAAAGCTGTGCCTGAAGAGGTTAGCTGGGAGGTGTGCTGGCTCCCGGGGCTGTTTGCAGCTCTCAAAGCCCCCCCCGTCCCAGTGCTCCGTCGCTCTCTTTTCTGCCTGTGAGGCTGCTGGGGGGGCTTTGAGAGCTGTCGGACGCCTGCGGCTGATCTCGCTTTCAGGAGAGGCAGCGAGGAGGAACGGCGGCGGTTTATTCCCTTAGACCGAGCCTGAGCTCACCCGCCGTTGTTTGTGCAACGTATTGCGATGTGCCCAACCCCTCCTTGACTCGGCGACGCCGGCTGGAGTACCTGCCGGTCTCCAAACGTCACCAGGCTCCGGTTATAAAGCGCAGGCGATAGAGCATCTCCCCGGCTCCATCTCTCCGAGAGGCGCATCTTCGAGAAGCGAGCCGTACACGCGGGTGGAAAGATGTTTTATTCGGGTATCCTGACGGAGCCAAGTAGAAAAGAAGTGGAGATAAGGGAAGCGGCATCTCTCCGCCAGCAGAGGAGGATGAAGCAGGCGGTTCAGTTTATTCACAAGGATTCTGCAGATCTCCTCCCTCTTGATGGACTGAAGAAGCTGGGGACTTCAAAAGATACTGTAAGGCTTTATTGTGTTTATTGGAAGGAGACTTCAAAAACCGGTAGTGTCTATTTTTTATTTTTTTTTTCTTCGTGCCATTTTTCTGTTAGGAGGAGAAGTTAGTTGTTTGTAGAAATTGGTATAAAAATGAGGCTTTTGTATGCAGAAGGGAGTGGAAATACGGTGCTAGTTATCACCAGGATTGCTTTTTGCTCGTAGGTTCTTTCCGATGTCTGGCACTCAGCTCTAAAAAGCTTTTTTTTTTCTGTTTTGCATTTGCATGAATGTCAGAAAAAAGGGTACTGTTTTCAGTACAATAATCCTCTCTGAATCAACCAAAATGGCTTCATATATTACATACGTACACACACATATGTTTGTCCGTGATGCATATATGTGCACAACATATAATTATAAAACATCCAGTAAAGTGCCGTCACTAGTACTTGAAAATATAAAACTGCCAAGATTACACTTTAAAAAAGGCTTATGCATATATGTTGGGGTTTTTTAGATTAAAATACATAATTGTAGGTTTGAAATATTTACATATGCAATGATCCATGTGATCATGTAGCTGACATACAATATTCTTCATCACGTCCAGGGGCTGGAGAGCATTTCTAAATACTAATTTGCACAAATGTTTGAGCTTCTCTAATGGAAAGTGATACTTAAATGTAATATCAAAAGTTGTGATGTAAGGAGTACAATCTAGAAAACATATCCTACCAAGGAAAGATACTTTACTTTTTTTTTTTTTCCCCAATTGTTTCAAAATTCTTGCACCTTGTAACACACAATATCTGCTTTTATCAATGCTTGATACACGTTCACTGAAAAAAGCGAATCTTTTTATTTTTAGTGGAGTAATTTTGTTCCGTTATAGCCTTCTTGCTCAGCTGGGTTAGGCTTGGCTCTGCCTGGTTGAGATAAGTGTAATGAGTTGGCTGTTCTCTGCAGTGCGCATGGAGGTGATTTTTTTTTGATATCCCAAATGTTTTGCAGTTGTAGGGAGTGAAGCTCCTGCCAAAGGAAAGGCTCAGAAGGAGCTTTCCTGGTCACCATTGAACGGCAGCTCTCCATCAGGGAGCTACAAAGTGCCTTTCAGAGCATGATGGTGGTGTTATCACTATTATCTACAGTGTTGAAGTAATGTGTCATGGCTCGGTGACACTCAGTGTGCGGAGCGGAGACCCTGATGACAGGGCTTTTCTGCTCTGCCCAGACAAGAGAAGCAACAGGTAGCAGGAGCCAAGGGCACTGAGCACTGAAGTCCTTGTCCCCGCAGCAGCGAGGACCAGGTTTACCCCTGGTGCCAGGGGCAGAGCATGGTGCTCCTCACCATGGCCCTGGTCACAGAAATGTCACCTGAGGTTTCCTCCCCACTCCTGTGCCTGCACAGGCTGAGTGGTGGCTGCAGCATCACCACTGCTGCACCCAAAGCCTCTGCGAGGAGGGTCTGCAGGGGGGCGGGAGGTCTCTCCAGGGACGTGCCAAAGCCCTGGGGAGGTCCACAGCTGCTGATCCCCTCCAAAGACAAAAAGGAGGTGTGGCACAGCAGAGGTGCGCTGCCTACCCCGGCTACCCTGGCTGTGTTGGGTCTCTGGCCAAGGGATGGGGTGAGAACGAAGCTGGTATGGGCCACCTCACTGCAGAACCTCTTGTCCCCACATCACAGTGGGGTGTGATGGGACAGTGGGCACAGGTGACCAGGGCTTGCCTTGACCATAGCCTCCTGCCCCATGGGATGTATGAGGAGTCCCCAAAGCAACAGCACTGGCACGTGCTCAGGCTTGTTCCCGCAGCCCCAGAGAAGATGCCATGAATTTCAGAGTTGTTGCAGTGGCACATGTTGCAGTGAAGTGATGCTGCTGGCACTGCTGCCCTCACACCGCACATGGCCGAGACAGCAGTGAGCATCGCTTCAAGAGGACCCGCTGCGTCTCTCCAGTGCCGTGGCTGCCTGGATGTCACAAGAGTTGCCCCCAGGAGGAGCAGGAGACCATACATCTCTGAGACTGGAGAAGCACTAAGAGTCTCCAAGATGTAAGACCCCACCTTGGCAGGGCCCCAGACCGAGAGGTCCGGGGCCAGAGGGGCTGAGCTGCGGGGTCAGGAGGCCCAGGGCATCAGGGGTCTTTGCCCAGGGCATTTGCACGCCTTTCTTGTGAACAACTGCACACCTCCAAACAAAGCAGCTGGTTTTTGTGTCTAAAGCTGCATGACAGCTGTGGTGACGTGGGTGGAAGAGCTTTTGACGTGACTGGCGTTATTAATGCAGGATTTCCCGTGGGGGTTTTCCAGCGGCCTCGGCCAGAGGAGAGAGGAGGTAACAGCTCCCCGGAGACAGGGACAGGTAGTGAGGACAGACTGTGTCTGTCAGGGAAACAGCTGGCAGTGATCCCTCAGATTCTGGGGACAAATCCCCTTCCTTTCGGCCACAGTGCAGGGGGTGCTGCGCACAGCGAGGTGGCAGCAGGTTGCCAGGGAGGGTGTCCTGGTGTCCCCCACCTTGTGTGCTGTTACTCGGCTCCTGAAGCATCTCTCCTGGGGATGCCCGGTGTAGGCAGGTTTGATAAATATTTGTTGTAATTATCTATGTTAAGCTTCCAATATTTTTCAGTGTATTATTCTGGGTTGGACCGAACACTTCCAGCTCCTCACTCCCTTTGCATATTCCACTTTGTTTGCCTAGCATAAGACCAAGCTGTAGCATAGCATACATTGGATTTGGCAAACGTAGGGCTGGATATACAGAGCAGAAATGGTTTTGTTTGGATGCCTCACTATTAGCCTCCTCCCTGAAGCCCAGAAAACTGGCATGAGAAGGTCATTGGTTGGGATTTGGGCTTCCCGACACTGTAGCCATGACCCCCTGCCTGACTTGGGCAGGGCGTGCTGCCCCTCGGCCGCTCCTCCTCCTGCTCCCACACTTCTCTCCAGAGCTGCCGGACTGGTTTGGAGGTGGCTTTGACTGAGACAGACCCGTATCATTTTGTAAGCTAGGAAACAAAGTTGTAAATAGTAACAAACAACAACCAAAAAAAAGCATTTCTCCCTCCCAAAATGCCCTCAAACCTCCCCTGGGCACCTGGGTCCTCAGCTCAGCTCCGGGTGCCCCTATGGCCCCATCCCCTGCTCCTGTTGCAATATTGCAGTCAATTGCAGTGCATTCAGTATTCTCCTGCCTTGCACTCCCCAGAGTTTGTTGTGTCTTGCTTAGAATGCAAAAAACTTGGATGTTACATGCACTGTCTTGGTCAGAGACCTGGCCGCTGCCAGGGTACCTGGGGAGCTCGGGAGAGCGGGGGACATCTCTTGTCCCACCTCATCCCCCTGCGAGAGGGGCAGGCGAGCACAGGCAGCTGGTAGAAGAGGTGAATTTGGATGAAGGACGGGAAGGCGAGAGAAATTTGTTATTTCCTGGGACAAGCTCCATTGGTGTGTTAAAACTCCTTTTTTTTTTTTTCTGTTGTCTAGGCACAGAAGAGAGGGCAGACCTCCTGAGACAGGCTCGAGGAGGGGAGAAGCTAGCATCTTCCCTGGCTTTCATCTCCACCTGAGTGAAACTGTTGTTGACGGGTCTTGTTATCCACAGATCTAGAAGCCAAAATAGTGGGAAACCTGCCAGAGAGATGCATACTGCAAGCTGCAGTGACGTTCTGATTTATAAATTAGAGAGGAGCAAAACTGGGTGGAGTTATTTATGGTTTTGACAGACAATGGTAAATAGGTTCAGCAATAGCTGATGTCTCCATTCAGTTCTTTTAGGTTTCTACTGTGGCTTTTTCAAGGGATTGTAGGTTTTTGCAAGGTCTCAGGTGTGGAAAGGGAGATATCTTCCGAAAAAAAATATTTCCTGTTTTGTATTTGTATTGTGCTGAACAATACTAGGAAATACCAATTTTCGCACAGTGGTATGTAACATTTCATGCTTTTATAAAATTTTCAACGGTTTTGTGCGATCCATCGAAAGACGGCACCAGATAACCTGGGTTGCTTCAAACACCGGTCCTGGCTGTGCTGCTGACACGTGCTGGAGGGAGAACACGGCTGCCTTCCCCACCGCTGTCACAGGGCGGGGTTTCGTCCTCTCCCTCTCTCCCAGACATGGTCTGCTTGCAGTTTTCCAGCAAAATGTGCATTTGCAAATGTCCCCTGGAACATTATCTGTTTACCAAGTGTGTATCCATCACTTGAGTCATCTTCGTGACTAACATCCCTCACTCTGTTGCACACGAGAGTCAAGGGAAATAAAAGTTAGAGAAAATTAATTAATAGCCTGAGACAGGATGGTGCTGCAGGGAACCTTTTCAGCCCCCTCTTGCTAGATTATTTCTGTACTGGAGAACAACGTAAGCAACATTTGTCCCCCCGAAGGCAAGATTCGCTGTGGCTTTCAGAAGAGCAAGTGTCAACAAAAGACAGTCCCGTTTGTGTTGGTAACTTGTGTTTACTGAGTGCTGGGTTTTTTCCTTTTGATGCTGGATGCCATATTGGATTCATAAAACCAGGGCCTGAGAAAACCCAGCTATGATACTGGTTAACAATCCATAGGAGAACTTGCGGTAAAAAAAAATTTAGGTTTAAATCAAGGCTAGGTGACGGTTAAAATTGCAATGATGAATGTGCTGGTGACTTGTTCTTCTCCAGCCTGTTCTTTCGAAGATATTTGGGTATGTGATTGAGGCCAGGCAGATCAGAAGAGCACCAGACTGTCCTACACGATGCCATTCAGAAACTTCTCTCAGTCCTAGCCCAGCAGGGCTGGGCACGAGGAAGTGACCACTGTGTGACAGGCTGTCTTCTGGCCAGCTGGGAACTTCACCCATCTGCTTCTCCAGTCACCTATGCCCTCATTTGGGTTTTTTTTTGATGACGTGAAGAATTAGTCCTCCAGATGTGTGGTTAAAGAGTAAGAAGGACGTGCCATCCACTGTCAGCAAGCCCTGGCTTGCAATTTTGCTCAGATGAGGAGCCTTGGACGTGATGAGAGTGCTGTCTGTGCGCCTACAGCTTCTGCCTCATGTAAGGGAGCTCTCGCTTCCAAATTGATTTGCTCATCCCTCAGCACAGGCTCCGTTACTAGTGGAGCCAGAGCCAGTCTGCCTGCCTTTAATCTAGTGAAGTAATACTAGTTTCTGCTGTTCAGTCTCACTGGGAAGGTGTTGGTCACCAGAGCAGTGCTGGAGCTTCGTCACTTTTTGTGCGTGAAGGAGACAGCGCAACGTCAGACCCGATTTCTCCCCGTCGCTGGGAGCGTGGCCACGTTATCATCTTTACACAGGACATGCTCTCTAGCGTCCTGGTCAGACGTAACACCCACAACTGAAAATGTACCTGAAATTTTATTTCCTTTCAAGCCACAGGTTGTACGCAGAAGTAAGAACAGTGAAAAGTGGTGAAAAAAGCTTACGTGTCACGGTGACCACTGGGGTTGGCTGCATCTACCCAGTGTCATCAGTCAGGTCCAGTTTAACCGCCCGTGTTAAGCCTACAGCAGGATCTGAAGCGCTAGCGTGGCTGCAGTTATTTTAGGATGATGCCAAGTTGCATTAACCTTTTGTAAGTGCTGTTATTTAACATGCCACACGGATTATTTTAAACACAAAGCACCATGCACGAGGGTGCGTGCTGGCCAACTCAGGGAACCACGGCCCGAGGTTTTCAAACTTATACTGATCCCATTGACATTCCCTTGGGATGAGGAGGTTTGCTGGTTTAGGTGTCTCTGCGGGCACACAGGCATATCAAATACGAATGCAAAAGTTCAGGAATAAGCTGGTAAGAAGGTCTCACTGTGGACAAATTAAAATCAGAAGGAAAAGGCAGTAATGGGAGGGAGGGGGAGATTAGCTGGGCAGAGAAATGAGCAGATAATCAAGCAGAGTCATTTCACCTCCAGCAGAGTATGTGCATCCACCCGTGACGAACATTAAACATAAAAAGCCTTTTGGGAAAGCAGTTGGAGGAGATTTTGAGAGGCAACATGCTTCTCACAGTGCAAATGGGAATGACAGAGGAAGCGAGAAACTGCTGTACAAAGCGTTGGGGGTTCCTGGGAGAATACCTACCTACCTCAGGCGATCTTACCTCTTCCCCTCCTCTCCTTTCCCTCCCGTGGCATGGCAACCAGGATTGGTGCCATTTACTCACCCTTAGTAGCTAAATACAAATGTGGAGGGAAGAGAGGTGCAGGGCAACTTTAGGCCAAATTCTGATCTAAAGGCCAGACCAGGTCTGACAATAGACATCATCTGTAGCGCTGCTCTTGTGGTTGTGCTTTGTTCACTCACACCTGTAAGAGCTGATGCACCTGTAAGAGTTGACGCACAGACACCCAAATCAGCTTCTTAAATTCTGGGTCAATTCATGTAAAAAGCTTCACCATGGGTAGGGGCTGGGCACAGGTATTTCCTATGCCAGCAACGCCAGTGCTCAGGGAAAGCATCTGTGTTCATTCAGGAAGTCCATACACCTTTTTCATACTTAGGTGGTGCATGTAATTGGAAAGGTAATTGTTTACCTCTTAACTTTTCACATCACTGCAGAATTCCTGATAAGCTGATCAACAGATGAAGGCAATTACGGCTGAAGCACCAGCTTGGAAAAGCCTGACTTCTTTTGATCCCTACATGAAATCAAATCTTGAACTTGAGTTTGGAAAAAGAAAGGCATCCCTCCAAATTCTGGTTAATATTTTGAAAGGATTATTCCCTTTTCAACACAAAGTAGTTCCCTTTAGTCAAAGCCAGGTAAGCCTGAGCTGGCAGCAGTGCAAACAGATGCAGGCTAGGAAGAGTACATGTAGTCTGGGAATCAGGGAGAGTGAGACCTTAGGGCATCCCTCCCGCAAGAGCAGCGCTGGCCTGTGCAGACGACAAGCAGGCTGGTGACGCAGGTCACTTTGGGGCTTTCCTCTGACTTCACCCTGCTCTTCTTTGCATGTTTTTTCTTGAAGCAACCACATAATATCCTGCAGAAGCGCCTGATGGAGACAAATTTGTCAAAAATACGAAGCAGCCGAGGCAGCTGGACCCTGAAGAGTGATATCTCAGCACAGACCAACAAGCTGAATCAAACAAAACTGGGCAGCTCAGGGAAAACGGAGGATGAGGAGCTCATAGTGGTGAGCTGCCAGGTAATACTCCTTGCCCAGCCTTCTGGGTTTTTTTTCCCCCCAGATTTTATTTCTGACAGGGTCAAGCTGTGCTCTTGTTCTCCATGTTTCCCAATTAGGGTTGCACTCCACTGGGGCTGCCACAGCTGTGGGGATGCTCTCCCTCTGCAGCTCAGGGCTGCTGTGGCATGGATGCCCACCTGGTTATCACAGAGAAAGCTGGTCTGATGGATGTCTACTCTGGGGCATCAGGGCAGAGGGGAGTAGTGAAGCTGGGGCACCATGCTGAAACACTGAGGAGTAATTATCCATGGCAAATCCCTGTGCTCGCAGCCTATTTGTTTTCTTTGAGTGCCATCCCTCTTTTTTTTCTCCAAGAGTAATTTCACATTTCTCATCCTTACCCCCACGCTCTTTTGTATTTCCCGCTCTCCACAATATCTCCCTCTGCCTGGTGCTGCCCCTTCTGCTCTCTGCAGGGGCAAATGCTGTTGGGAAGGGCTGAGGACCCAACACCATGTTGTTTTGTAGCACCACCTCACTTAAAAAGCAGCTCAAGAGCCAACGCTTGGGTGCCTGGGGTGGACAAGGCGATACCTTGTGGGCACTGAGCATGCGGCGGAGCGGGGATGGGCTGGGGCCAGCAGACGTTGGCGTTTCATTGAGGAGTGGAGATCCTGGACACCCTGTGCTCATCCCGCATCCCACGCATCATCTCCCGTCTCTGCTTGCTCTTGCAGTGCGCGGGGAAGGAGCTGAAGGCCGTGGTGGACACTGGCTCGCAGCACAACCTCATGTCGTCTGCCTGCCTGGACAGGCTCGGGTAAATATCCAGCTGGGGTTTTGTTTTGCGGGAACTCGTGGCACCTGGCAGCACTGGCAGTGCTCCCGGGGCTGGGGCTTCGCTCGCCCCAGTGATGTCCATTCTGGAAGAGAGTGCTTTGGGCTGTGCCCGGGCAATCCCCTGAGCCTCCTCTTACAACCAACTCCTGCCTTATTCTTAAATGTCCTTGCAGGGAGCTGAAATAGAAAGCTACTTGTACCAACCTCTGAGTAAATCCCTTCAGAGGGTTGGATGCACTTGTGTTTTTTCCAGTGCCTGCCTGTTTGTCATTCAGCACCCCATGAAACAGCTGAATCTTCCCCCTGGTCCTCGCTGTCCCTGGGGCAGGTGTGGGGCTTGATCAGCCCAGCCTCACAGGTCCCCGCTCCCGCTGCAGCACTGCTGGCCCCAGCACCGGGTGTAAAGCGACTGTGCTCGAAATTTGGTGTCTGACGATACTCCCAATAACAAATATCTCCCAGCTGAAGGGAAAGGAGATGTATTTACGTAGTCTTAGAGAGCTGACTGCCAGCCATTTGCAGCAAAACTCCTGCTGATCTCCGAGGAGCAGGATCAGGCATCATCTCGCAGGGTATCAAGGAGATTTTGGCACTTTATTCCCATGGATTCATTGCTTTTTATTGCCAACTTGCATCGATTACGCAAAAACCAACTGCCGTTACTCCCTGAGCACTACTGCACGGCCCTGAATGAATGGTGACGGTTTTCTGTCCAGACAGTAATCACTTTGCACAGCAGTGTTTAGTGGCTGGAAGGTGGCTGCATTTATTACAAACTTGTCACAAACTGTGCGGCTGCTCAGCCCGGTTTACAGGTGACAGCAGTGCATTTGGAGGGGTCTCATCTGTCCATCATCTGTAAGATGCTGTGTTGTCTGCTCGACACGCCAGAGCTGTGCAGCAGTGCTCTGTGACACTTCGCCTGCTCTCTGTGTTCCTCGTGTATGTCCTGTGTAGTTTTTTGCAGCGCCAGTCTGCTTCAGCAGTCCCACCCTTCAAAGAGCGCTTAAGAAATAGGTTAGAGCCAGTTTCTGCTCTCAGGTTGTGGGGACCCCCTCCTGAGTTGAGTGAGACCACTTTTGTAGCCATCTGCTGCAGTGAAAAGGCCCGTGTCCCTCCCCGGAGTTACTTGTCGCTTTGGTTCCCGCTCAGTGGGACCCCTCGGATCCTTCCCGCTGCTCCTTTGCTGTTTGTGTTTGTGGGGACAGAAGCTAAAGCCAGATTACCAAAGCGGGTTAAAACCAGGGCTTTGATGCCTGGCTCACTCTGCCGTCACCATGGTAGGTCCCTGCTACAACAGGCACCGCTCCAGGATGTTTTACTTCAAAGGAGTCCAGGGAGTGTGGCAACGATAAAACACGAGTCTTGTTTAAATCCGGCCCTGGAAAGCAGCAGGGAAGAGGCGTGCTAGGCGATTTCACTCTTGTTCTGACGGAGCAGGAGTGTCCCGCAGCATGCTTTGATGGGTGCTGCTGTGCCCGCAGCTGAGGCTCAGCGGCTCTGGGGACAGGCTCTGCTCCTGAGCTCTCCAGGGGGTCAGAGAATAAAAGCAGCGTGTGTGTGCCCGAGGCACAGGCTCATCGCCTCCCTTCTTTTTTAAGAATCTTTTTGCACCTTGTCATGGTGCCATTCGAGCTCTTTCCTTTGCCTCTGAGGAAAGCAGTGGGGGTAGCTTGTAGGTTGCCACAGCGTAAGAAATATAGATTAGACATCAGGAAGAAATTCTTTACCATGAGGGTGGTGAGACACTGGCACAGGTTGCCCAGGGAAGCTGTTGATGCCCCATCCCTGGAAGTGTTCAAGGCCAGGCTGGATGGGGCTTTGAGCAGCCTGGTCTGGTGGGAGGTGTCCCTGCCCATGGCAGGGGGGTTGGAGCTGGATGATCTTTAAGGTCCCTTCCAACTCAAACCATTCCATGATTCTATGAAATGCCCCTCAGAGGTGTAGCTGCAGCTGCTACATGAGCAGCTCTGGTCACTGCAGACTGCTGAGGACTTTATGCTTTCAAACCCAACTCCAAGATGTGCTACTGCATCATACATCAGTGGCTCTCCTTACCTCACTGCAGTTTTCTGGCCGGCTTTCAGCCACGCATTGCCCACGTGTTATTTGTCTGTCCTTGGCTCACTCTCAGCTGGGATGAAGTGCTTCCTCGAAGGTGGCTTTTCTCTGTACCCAGTCCCTCCCCGCAGCCTCTCTGCAGCCCTGGGAAAACTGCCTGGGTCAGCAGGTGCCGGAGCGAGGAGCCATCTCCAGCTGCATCTCGTCTCTCTTCAGGTCCTGGCTCCAGCGCTGCGGCCTGTGCCCTGCAGTGGGGACAAATGGGGGGAAACAGAGACCACAGCCAAAGACTGCATGTCTTCTTCTGAGTGGACAGAGAAGCCATTGGAGCTAGCTGCACCCAAAAAACCCACATTCCAACCTCTCTCCAGCCAGAGTAAAGCCAGCTCAGGGCCAAGGAGCTCATAAACTATTTCTTGATATGTTCCTGCCAGCTATGTTAAGGCCAGTCCCTAAGGGAAACTCAGGGGGGATCCAACAGAGGGGATCCGGCTGCTTCTCTCTGCTGCCTCTCCTGTTCCTTGTACCTGTGTTTAATGGTGTGGGCAATCCCTGCCTCGGTCCCAGGGCTCTGCCTCTGAGCGGGGCTGGTCCCCCCGAGGACGGATGGAAAGATGCATGCACACCCATGTGCACTGCTGCAATGCAGCTTAGCAGAAAGGTGCCTCAAATAGCCGAAAAGTGACGCAGCTTTTATCTGAGGGAGAGATCGTCACCCCAAACTGCCTTTCCATTAGGTTCTAATTCAGTTCAAAAGAGAAACCGAAGCTAAATAATTAATCAGTGTTGTCAGACTAGTTCATGGGGCGTAGACAGAAGAAACGACTGTACCTCAGATATCCCTGATACTCTTTTTCCCTTTTCTCAGGCTGAATGTGATTGATCTGTCCCCATTTTCTCTGAATAAACGCAGCAGGAGCAGCACCCGCTAACAAGCGTGGATCAGGCGCGCTGCCCCGGCTGTGAGGCATGGGGACACGGTGTCGGCGGCTCCACTGGTGGGAGCTGGAGTGGAGTATCCCTTCCTTACACCCACACTGCCGCATTAGAAGCAATTTTAGATCAGCAGCTTCCCCAAATCTTGAGTAAACGTAGGGAAAAAAGATTCCTCAGGTAAAAAGCAGAATCCAGTAAGGAGCTCTGCTTGGGGCAAGGGCTGACGCGGCCCCAAGGCTGCGTTGTAGGTCGTGCTGTGGTCTGACATGGGGGTAGGCTGCTGGCTGTATGCAGAGCAACACAGAAAACCTGCCAAAAAAGCAGCTTTCCAATAACAGCATGGTAATACGAGCAAGCTAAGAGCACTTATGGTCTAAGTACCCTCCAAACACTGTTTGCTCCTTGCTGGAGCAGCCAAACTGTGGCTGTTTCATGTTAGAAGTGTTTTCAATGCACAGGTTAAAGGAGCATCTCAAAGCATTCCCTGGTGAAGACGAGATGGTTTCACTGCCATCCAAGGTGAAGGCCATCGGCCAGATCGAGTGTCTCACCCTCACGGTGGGAGCGGTTCCCGTGGAGTGCGCTGCCGTCGTCGTGGGTGAGTGTGGGGATGCTCCTCTGGTCCTCCAGGTCCAGATGGGGCTCTACTCCCTCTTACCCCAGGGGGAAAAATGAAGCTTCAGAGACATGTTAAAATTAAAATAGAAATACTGCTTTTCTGCAGCAAAAGTCCCTGTTTGGCCCTTCAGATGGAGGGAGGGAGGGTGCGTTCAGCAGGGATGAGCTCTGCCGTGCCAATGGAGTAACCACCGCGTCTCTCCGTGGGTGCATCCGCCTGCCCTTGTTTGATCATGTTCCCCCCTGAGAGTAACTCAGACCCTTTATTAAACGGGGGTTTGTTTAGAGAGCAGCTGTGGAGGAAGGATGGAGTCACTGACAAAATGCATGGGAGAGCATTCTGAACATATAAATCTGAATGTTCCTATTTTTCAGAAGACAGTGAGAAACCCTTCTCCTTTGGGCTGCAGACACTGAAATCTCTGAAGGTAGGGGTTTTCCAGCAGGGCTTTTACCCACGCTGGGGGAGCTGGGACCATTGTGAATTACAGTTTTCCCTCTTACCTCAAGGCATTTATTCTCTACAGTGTGTCATAAACATGGAGAAGCACCATCTCGTTCTGGGGAAGACGGACAGGGAAGAAATCCCGTTTGTGGGCAGTGGCAGCGCTGCGGCGGGAGAGCAGTAAGTTGGCTGGGGAGGTGAGCTGCGTGTGCAGCGCTGAGCTGGGCGGCAGTGTCCCCAGCACGTCCACACAGCAGCCCCCAAACCCTCGCTGCAGGCGAGCAAGAGCTCACTGACACTGGCAGAAATTGTTTTCATCCGCTCACTGAGTTTTGAAACAGAGTCCCTGGCTTTTTCAGCAGCCTTTTTCAGCTTTTGCTGCCTTTTTTTTTTTTTTTGTCCCTCAATAAGCACTGTGCAGCAAAGAGGGTGTCTGAAAAGACATGCAGTGGGAAATGCCTTAGGAAATGTACTTTATGAAGGTCACTAGGGAGACTCCTTTAGCGCTGCTTTGAGACTGTTCCCAAAAAAGCCTTTGTCTGGAAAATGTTTATGAAGCAAGGCAAATAAACTCACATGAATGTTTTGCAAAGTGCAGGAGAGGGAGATCCTGCCTGGAGATAGCGGTGTTGGCACTGCTCCCCGTGTTGCCCTGTCTGCCCTCCTGCCAGTTGCTCCTGATGTCCTGGACTTTTTCAGCCTTATCTCCCTGTAGGAAGAGAAATCTGTGCTGTCCACTCTGGTACCTCCCACACGTGCGTAGCTTGTGCAGGCATCAGGCAGGGCAATCCCCCTCCTTCCAGGAGCTGCGTGGGGCTCCTCCTCACTGGCTCCTGCCTCTCACTTATGAAACCAGCAGGCACTTGGGAGTGGGATTTGCACTTATGTGCCTCTCCGGCTTCATAGGCTGCGCTTGTGGTTGCTCAGTGATGAGTGCTGCAGACACAGCCATCTAAAAAAACGTTTGCTCACTGCAAAAGGAAAGCATCTTTGGCGAATGATGTACAGCAGCAGCTTCTTTAGCTACCTGTCGTGAACAGCCACAGTCTTTTTGGACGTCCTGCAGCCCTCGAGCATCTCGAGCCTGCTGTGCTTGGCACCACTGAGGTCAAGGGGCCTGGGTGGGAGCCGGGAAGGAACAGACTTTCCTCAGCTCGCTGTATTTATGCTCCTTGGGGAGTACATGAGGGATGGACGCAGTAGTGCTGGGAGGCAAGACAAGGGCGCACGTCCCCAAAGCACCCGCCCACCGCGTGGGCACTCGGGATAGCCACTGGCCATGGGTGCTGCCAGCGCGGAGCCTGGGGAACGCCTGGTACAGCGCTGCTGGGAGACCCTGCTGCAGCCCAAATCCACAGGGTGTCTTCCCTCTCCCCTTTGAAACAGGGATGCGAGAGGCATAGTGTAGGTCTGTCGCCACTGCAGTGATGAATTATTTTTTGGTACTACATTCAAGGCCAAATATTCCTGCTTGTTGGGTTTTTTTGTTTGTTTGTTTTTTTTTGTTTTTTTCCTCCATGAAAACCACCTATTTTATTGAATGTCTTCTCCTTCCTGTTTCAGCAGTACGGAGGCATAAAGAGAAATTGAAACGCCATCCCCGCACAAGAGCTTGACATCAAAGAAATCCTGTGCAGCTGTTCCAGATGAAACAGCGGCGTGCTGCTTTGAAAACATTTATACTAGGCTACAGTTTGAGTAGAGCTAAATGAAATCTTGTTCAGTAGCCAGTAATTTAGAGATATTGTCATGTTTATCTATGGGTTTTGAGAAACAAATGTGTGCTTATTTTCTGGACTTTTCTATATAGTGTCCTCTTTATTACAAACAGTTGGGAAAACCTTATGAATTTCTTCTGATGAGAAAAATACTTTTTATAGTGGCCTTGTATGAGTAATTGTATTTAGCTGTGATTAGAGGCTATCAGAATGAAATTTGTATTAATGATTTTTCCAGGGGCTAAGCATTTATATTGACTTAATTGATATTGCCACATTCAAATGGCCATTACCAGGAAGTTACTCAGAGTAAAATAACAACGCTAATACCACCTAGGAATTATAGCTCATCCTGTTAGCATAGTATTGTTGCCATGTAATTAGGGATGCAACTGCTGGCTTGATGAGAAAGAGCAATTATAGAATTATTAATGGGTTATAGGCTTCTCTGCGGTGGCGTGGCAGAAGCACAGAAACAGGGTTTGGGAGGGCGCCCGGGAAGATCTCCCGCAGCCCCCAGCTCACTGTGGGGATGACGCCGGCACAGGGGCAGCCTGTCGTGGTGCTGCCTCGCTGGGGCTCGAAACCCCCAAGGAGGGATCCTCCGGGCAGGATTCGGCTGCCTTCCTAGCGGGAGTAGTCAGGAAAATGAATCATCGTGTTGAGCCAAAAAGCAACAAGCAAGCCCAAAAGTGTGTTGGCCTGGAAAGCAGCAGGTCCAGAGCCTCATTGGTATATCAGGAATCAAATGGCCCCAGCGCACCCTCAGTTATCCCCTCCTGCTGGGACTGGTGCCTCCGCCTGCCCGCCCAGCTCCCAGCCTGAAGCACCAGCAGCACCCAGGCTTCGTGCTGGTGCAGGTTATCGACTCCAGTTGGACTTCAGTCTTGCTGCCAGAAATGCCATATTTTTTATACCTATTTACAAATTGCCTGGGATCTCAAGTACAATACTAACCTTGATCCCCCTCAGGGCAGGGGGGAGTTTTTGCCAGGCCAAGCACTTCATTCGGTGTTACTGTCCTGTAGCAGCAGAATTGCTGCTTCACGTGCTGCTCGCTTCAAACCAGAACAAACGTGTGGTATTGCCTGGGGGAGCCTGGCCTCCTACAAAAGCAGCTTTCTAGATTTTTAAAAGCTAATGGGAATTAATTACTGTCATCTGCTGAAGAGGCACCTTTCAAATTCAGAATAATATCCTTGTGATGTTGTGTGTCTGCCGATGGCCGGCCCTGCTGCAGCCGGATCCACAGACTCCTGTGTGCCGCAGGAGCGGGAGTGCTGCTCCAGCAGCTCTTGCTTAGGAAAAACCCTTTGGCCGCAGGCTGGAGCACGGCTCCACTGCGCTGTGGGGTCTCCTGCGGGGATCCAAGCATCTGCTCATGTGCTTAAGCCTCCCCGCAGACATGAATGCATCACTCGCCCCGGCACCCTGTGGTGTGCGGCGTCAGCCACAAGCACCGACATCGTGGCTGGCATTTCCACTTAGGTAATGACTCCACAGTCCTGGGCAAGGACCAGTAGCTCTTACCACTTCGTGGCCATCGGCTCAGGTTCGGAGCCTGTCCCACGAGCCAGGCTCCTGCCAGCTTGAGCCAGGCTCCTGCCAGCTTTAGCCAGTCTGTGTCCAGTAACCCCACCTCATGCCTGCCGTGGCATCTAAGATGGAGCTTTATCTCCTGCAGTAGGTTTGAACCTCTTTTCAATATTGGGTATGACTAGAAAATCTGAGCTCTCCGTATTTTGAGCTATTTTCTATTTTGGTGATAGGTTTCAGTGCTTTCTCTACATACAGTATTTTATATAACACAGCTATATATATATATATATATATATACTTACAGGGCTGGGCTGCCCAGGGAAGTCCCACCAATGTGTTGTAGAAATATTTCACTAAATATGAAATATATTTGATTATTTTATATGCTATGAGTTTGGTATTTTGGTACTTCTTTCTGTGCTTATTACTGTGCTAAATGTAAAATTAAACCTAAATAAAGTTTAATTGTTCATGCTGTTTATTTGCCTGTGCCCTGGATATGCCAGTTATTTGTTTTCAGTGCACTCCTCTACTGAGAACGGGAGTTCACTTCAGTCTTGACCCTGATGGGGCTCCACAGTGCTTTTGTGATTGTGTCGGGAATATCGGGCCGTATGGAGAGGGGCAGCGGAGATGGGATAACCGGGCAGGCTAAACGGCAAGCTGCACTTGTGGTAAAAGGTGAGCATTTGAAATCCCAGCCTTTTGTTGCTGTGCATCTCCCTTCCAAAGGAGGGGTGGGATCCAGCTCGTGCCACTTTGAGTTTTACCCTTTGGAAAGCTGAGGTTGCATCTGCTGCGCTTGGCTGGCTCGCTTGGGGCAGTGCCAGCCAGGGCAGGGGAACATGAAGGGGACTTTGTAAACTTTATGAAGCTAGGAAAGAAAGCAATCAGAGTAAGAGACAGCTAAATCATGCGTACGATATTTATGTGACTGCAAAGAAAGAGCAGAAACCTGAGATCAGAGTCTTTCCCAAAGCTTTGAATTTGGTTTTAGGGGCTTGCTGTCTTTGCCAAGGTAGGCTTTAGGTTGCTTCCATAGTAGCTGGTCTCTCTCTTACTCATGAGAAATTATCCTTTTACCAGATCAAAGACCTGCAATACAAACCTTTGGTGGAGCAGCAACACTCCAAGCCCGGTACAAATGGCTCTCCTCAGCGCTGGGCTGCCTTTCTCCAAATGCGGAAAGAAACCAGGCTCCAGCAATAAAGTGGAGAAAAAACGAAGAGGATAAACATACAGGCAAAAATAACTTCTCCTGTTTCCTGGAGCTGCTACAGGCTTCTAGACTCACTCAGACTATTCCTAACACTAGAGAGCAGAGTCCCAGCACACACAAATGAAAAATCAAGGGGCAAAATTTCATCCCTTCAGCACAGAGGGGGATTAGCCGTGGTGCCGGTGGCCTTTCAGAGGTGGCTCCCGTGAGCAAGATGCTCTATAAGACAGGACTGCTGCTACAGGAGACAGGTGCTCGCCTCAATCCAGAGGGATCATAGACTACGGGAAGTAACAGCAGATCCCTGTATCTACACAAGCACTGGCATGGCCGCAGAGGTGAAGGGTAAAGTGGTTGAGTGTTGCAGACCAGCTCAGCAAGCCCTGGGTGCTTGCTCCTGCTCACCTCCAGCACAGGCATGTGCCTACGTGCCTTTGGCAACCTCTCCCCAAGACAGGTTTGCAGGAAGCCCGGGCACTGCTCTGTGACTGAGGGACCTGCTGCCTCGGGGTGGGGGCCAGAAGCAGAGAAGAGGGCAACGCCTGACATGATCTGGGATGAGAAGGACTTGGGAGATAAAAAGGCAGCTGCAAGTGGATGTTACGAGAAGCCCATGCGGTGGCAGAAGGTGGTGTTGAACGATTTATGTCCCAGCTGGTGAATGCTGTTGCACTGCAAACAAACATCTCACAGGTGAGGACAAGCACGACCCCCGCAAGCAGCCTAAGGGAAAGTGACCCAGCTGCTCCTTGGCCAACAGGCTCCCCAGCACTATCACTTGTGCTCCTGTAGTCAGCAAAGCATGGGGTGGGGACAAAACACCTTCGCCCCCTCCAATGTCTTGTCTTCATTTTGGTCATGCCTAAAGCAGAAAGGAAGGATGCAAAGAGGAAGACATTAACAGGAGCCTTAGCGGGTCCACCATGATGCTTCAAAAGCTGGTGGAACAAATAGGGTCTTGATGGTTGGGCTCCTGCAATTAAGATGGCCCATGTAATTAAGACATCAATGCTCACTGAAAACTTTAGAGATATGGCCAGCTGGTGGAGAATGGCTGTCAGACTCCCAATTCAGGTCTATATTTATTGTAAGCAATAAGCCCAAGGCCACACAAGCAGGCAGTAGCAGAGGAGGAGCACCCCACGGCTGTGGTGTTGGGCTCTCCCAATGATCCCACCACCTTCCTCTCCACATTGGTCCAAGCAGCTACAGAGCTGACTGTCTGGTTGAACTCCTTCTGGGCTGGCTGTTCTGCGGCAGCACTTGCTGCTGATCTGAAGGGAAAGTCAGGGGATGTTGCCAGGAGTAGCCCTACAGCAGCATTATTCACACACATTTTGTATCCTGCTGAGATCCACCAAGGTTTTTTCATTGCCTCTGCCAGCAGAGCAGCTGATTAGATGAGACCCGCTGGGGCATCTCTCCACAGCTATCTACAGGCTAATCTGTTATCTAATAGTTCTCCAGGGAGGTCTTTTTTATGGGCTTTTCTATTACTGTTTTGCTGATGATAATGTGATGCTCAACATGTTGTGAAAACAAATTGGATTTGTATGTCTCAGAAGCAAATAACTAGATGGTTTATTTTGATATAAACATACGTTTTAGGGCTGTACATTGTTTGGTTTATTTTATGGGGCAAACATCAGTTGAGGCCTGATTACTTTATCACCTGCTCGCTTAATAGATGGAGGTGAGGTACTGAATTTCCATCAGTTGAAAGTCTGCTCCTTTACGTAAGTTGAGTTTTCTCTTTTTTCCCTTTTTCAAGGGCTGTGCACCCCTGGGGCTAGCTCAGCCATGTGCTGGTCTCCTCCTCTTCCTCCTCTGTTACCAACCACATCACTGACGAAAGGCTACATGCTCTGTGGATGACACCGTAGGTATCAGTGACATTTCACTAGAATGGCATTACTGAAAAGGCAACTGATTTAATGATTTAGTTACTAGAGTGGCGCTGCCACCACTTCCCCAGGATGAGACTTCATCACTCTCAAAGTGGGTGTGAAGCCAGTCAACAACCTAAAAATACCGGGAGTTCAGGAATAACAGGAAGCCACGGCAGGAGGAGAACCAGCTGGGGGGATGCTGCAGGGTTTTTCTTTCTTTCTTTTTTTAAATGCGGCAGGATCGATGCCTGGGGTTCGTGAGAGAGTGATCGGCGCAGTGGCTGCCCCCACCGCGAGACGCAGTGGGACTCTCCAGAAAAGCATCTTGGCTGGCACGAGGGGAAAGAGGTGCAAAGCTACGAGCTCATTAAATGTAAAACCACTGAGTATCCTAGAAACAGGAGGTGTATCTGCAGAAGGGGGGGAGCTCTTAATGCTGCCCTCTGCTGTCCACGTGTCCCCCCCAGGCAGCGGCAGAGCCAGCACTGATTTATTGCTCACCTCCTTTCACCTCTCTTTCTCAAAGACCAGGAAAACCAACCTTCTCCCTGCAGTGGACGTGCAGACGCTGCGACTGCAGGTGAGGAAACAGCTACCACTCCGAGATGCCTTGGAGGGGGGGGGTTCATCGCCCGTGAGGCTGACACAGCCTGCACCGGCCCCGTGCCCTGCGCCGTGGTGTCCCTCAGCGCCGTGATGCTGGTTGTGCCTGGCTCAGCAGGGACTGTGCTGGGGCACAGCACAGGCTGCAGTGGCTGCACCCCCGTGGGGGACACAGGGGGTGCGGAAACCCGGTGCCCTAGCTTGGTGGCAGAAGAAAGGCAGCAGCTGCTCCCCACGAGGGATGAAGCACTAAGAGAGGGCTGCCAGGAAGAGTGGGGCGAGAGACCTGGACCCAGGCAGCTAAAAACTCACTCTGCTGTAGGGAAAAGGCAGGCAGGGCTAAGTACCGCTGTTACCTGCAACCCCACGGTGCACAGCTGGCCCTTCCAGCCAGTTTTCCAGGCGTTGCCAGCTGGGGAGCATCTCATGGCAATGCTAGCAAAGGCAGCGTTGAAAAATACTGCTTAAGGGAAAGAGCGATATTGAGAGTTATGGTCTCAATGAGAAAAACAACGTATTTTAAAGTGTTGCTATAAACCCCAGTCTTCTGTTCCTCCACAAACAGATCAGATGGAGCAAGGCGAGTGATAAGGCACTTGAGGCCTGCAAAACACACTGAGTCATGGAGAACGAGGGCAAACAGGCTCCATCTGAGAAAACCTGCAACACCAGACAGCTCTGGCTATTAATTTGAAAAGAAAAAATGTAATTGGGGGGGTGAATCATTGGCCTTCCCTGGATCAAAAATCCAAAACCCACTTCAAAATCCCTGCGTGGAAGACAAAGCCCAGCATGAGTGTGTTCCAGCCCAGTGACCTGGTTTTATCCAGGCCAGTAGAGATCAGGACACACGGAAAATGATCACAATTTTGCTTCTAGCCTTTTTGGGTGCTGGCAGAGAAGGAGAAACCCCATAATTGGGCACAACAAGACTTGGAGCTGGCGTAACAGGGAAACTGGGTCTCAACAGTGTAGACATCTGAGAATCCAGTGAAGTGTGTCTGCTGTGAGCAGTGCCCCGGGAAGAGCTGTTTGGCCTTCCGGCTTGGCAGGTCTAGAGGGGAAATCTGTGGATTTTAAGCTCCTTCTACTCACGGAGAGCTCCTCTACTGAAAGCATCGTGATGCTTCTTGGTTTGGGCTTCAATGACAATTTTTGGATTGACTTTTCAGGCTAACAGAAGGGGAAAATGGGCGACAGTTCCTCCAGAAGGCGACGGCAGCATATTTTTAAAAACAAATTATGTATGAGGGCTAATTAACTTGGCATTTACAGCTTAACATTCTCCTAGATAAATTTGCTCCAACTGAGACCATGTTTTGTTGCAAGGAAGCTTCTGCATAGCATCTCTTTCCTCCTGCTGCTTCATATGCTGTGACATGAAGGTCACAAGCCATCTTCCAATGCCTGTTCAGTGCCTTCCAATTAAATAATGAGTTAGAGCAAAGATCCCAGGTACGGTTTAGCTGTGAGGGCTGACATATCTCTCAGTGGGGCTCCTTAAGGTTCTGGTCAATGTTTTAACAGCTAGAAAGAGCCTCATGGGACAGGCTCCTAGAGGAGCTGGCTACAGGGCAATGATTTAACCAGCAGAGATGCTGCTGTTTCTGCTCACTGTAGAGAGGAGCTCTGAAAAGTTCACGTTAATGAGGGGAAGGAGAGTACGCAGGCGAGGAATTTACCTCCTCCTCCAGTGCTAAGGCCTTGCCAAATAATTTGCTCTCTGAGCATGCTGTGGTTATGGTTAGCAGGCTGGGGGGGGACACACAGCCCAGATGTGTGGGCAGGACAGGGCAGGCAAAAACCTCTAGTCCGTGCTGCCACAGGACACCTGTCCCACCACAGGAGCTCCAAAATCCTGTTTGCTTGTGCTGTGCTTGTGCTTTAGGGCTACGCAGCACAACAGGGCAGCGCTCGCTCCGCTCAGTAGGGAAGCGCAGCTGAAGAGAGAAAACCTAAGGTTGTTTCAACAAGGGGTGGTGACTTTACGTTGACATTATTTGGGTGTTATTTAACTGGCAGCAAAGTCCTCCCTCTCTTGCCATGACCATTTTCCACGCCAGTGAGTGTTCTCTGTCCTCAGGAGAGCATCCAACAGTGCAGTACTGGGAATGTCCCATCCCTGGAAGATTTCAAGGCCAGGTTGGATGGGGCTTTCAGTAACCTGGTTTAGTGGAAGACGTCCCTGCCCAGGGCAGGGGAGGTGGAACTAGATGATCTTTACAGTCCCTTTCAACTCCAACCATTCTATGATTCTATGAATTCATGCATTATCTAAGTAGTTATGGTAAAGGGAAAAGGGCTTCACCCATACCCATCCAGAGAACAACTAAGCACAGTGGCAGCTGACAAAAAACTACTTGGAGAAAGCACTAATGTAATGAGTCACTGTAGTCTGTACAAAGGGGGAGTTAATAGGATGCTCTCATTCAAAAATTGCATTAGAAGATGCTGATGGCAATGAGCCCACATCAGTTGCTCTCCCTGCACTTCCGCTCTCTGCTGTCCCAAATCGAGTTAAGGTGATCCAGATGCGCCTCTTATTGCTTTAGCAGAAAAATATGGCTTCTTTTTTCTCCTGAGAGTCGCAGGTAACTAATACAACACAGGCCAGGCACAGCAAAGGTAAAGCCCCATCCTCAGCGGTGTGAACTGCCATGATCCCAGTGAGATCAGCTGGCTATCCCCAGGGGTGCAGCTGCAAAACAGAAAGTCTCAGGACTCTGCTTGACAGCACAAAGGGATAAAATGCACCGGCCATAAGAGTGGTTTGTGGGAGGGCTGCAGGTCTGCACAACTACCTGTTCGTACACAAGTCCAAAACCTTGAATTTCCTTCACGCTTTTAGATTTTTCTTGTCTTAATTTTTAAGCCTGAATTGATACATCTTCAACTAACAAGACCAGTTATTCATTTTCCCCACTATTCCCACAATACCAAACTATAAATGTAAGTGGTGGTGGTGGATAAACAAACAAATAAACCCAAAAGACACATACCCAAAACACAAACAAAACATTCGGTTGTAAAGCCCAGAAGCTCTAATCAGGGCTCCTGTATATTAAACATGATACAAACAGAACAGATTCAGTGTCCAGATTTTGAGGCTGGTGAGTTAAAATGAGGGCAACTTGGCTTGTGAAGAAGACAGACAAGGACAAAAGGAAGGACACGATGAGGTTTTAGTAGAAATAAGGAGGGGCCTAATGAAATTCAACAAGGGCATGTGTAGGGTGCTGCACCTGGGGAGGAATAACCCCATGCACCAGTACAGGTTGGGGGCTGACCTGCTGGAGAGCAGCTCAGCTGAAAGAGACCTGGGAGTCCTGGTGGACAACGGGATGACCATGAGTCAGCAATGTGCCCTTGTGGCCAAGAGGCCAATGGCATCCTGGGCTGCATCAAGAAGAGTGTGGCCAGCAGGTCAAGGGAGGTCATCCTCCCCCTCTACTCTGCCTTGGTGAGGCCGCACCTGGAGTACTGTGTCCAGTTCTGGGCCCCCCAGTTCAAGAAGGACAGGGAACTGCTGGAGAGGGTACAGCAGAGGGCTACCAAGATGATCAAGGGACTGGAGCACCTCTCTTACGAGGACAGGCTGAGAGACCTGGGTCTCTTTAGCTTGGAGAAGACTGAGAGGGGATCTCATCAATGCTTATAAATATCTAAAGGGCAGGTGTCAAGAGGATGGAGTCAAACTATTCTCAGTGGTGCCTGGTGACAGGACAAGGGGCAATGGACACAAGCTGGAACACGGGAAATTCCATCTCAACATGAGAAAAAACTTCTTTACTTTGGGGGTGACCGAGCCCTGGAACAGGCTGCCCAGAAAGGTGGCAGAGTCTCCTTCTCTGGAGATATTCAACACCCACCTGCATGTGTTCCTGTCCAGCTTGCTCTAGGTGAACCTGCTTTGGCGGGGGGTTGGACTAGGTGATCTCTGAAGGCCCCTTCCAACCCCTACAATTCTGTGATTCTGTGATAACTGTGTGCAAAAATAATCCCTCAGAGACTGATGTTAATAACCAACCCGTCCCACAGCTCTTCTGCATGGAATATGCTGCCTGCTGGAAGGCCCATGACAGTTGCATTTATGTGGGTGTAGAAGAAGCTTCCCAGGGAGCATTGCTCAGTGTGGACTGCCTCCAGGAAAGTCCTACTCTATAGGAAGAGAAGCAAGGCTATGTACTGAATAGAATCACCTGCCTGTATTTATTGACCTCCCCAGAGATGGTGGCTGCTCAGCACCACTAAACCGCAGGCTGTCCCAAACCGCTTTTCAAAAAAAAGCCACCCCACTCTGTTTGGAAAGGGCTCCAAATTTCAGTCTTTTTCTTGATGCAGCAAAGCTCCTTTCTGCCCTTGAGATGAGAGAAGTGGGTGCTCTTGTCAGGCAGAGGATAACCAGAAGTACATCTCAGAAGCACATGATGTACTGGGCTCTCTGGAGACTGCTAATGAAGTTTGATTAATTTTCATTATCAGTGTGAGCAATCTTTGGGCTCTCTCTGCATCTGTGGTTTTTAGAGTTGTCTTTTCTCTCAGTTAAATGGCAGCTTCTACAGAGAGTGATCTAATTGTTCGTCAGCACCTGCTTGAAGCCGTCCAAGTTATGGATGGACATTGTGTAATTTGCAGTACACGTGATTTGGTCTTTAAGGCTTGCATCAAATGAAATGGAATAGCAGATTAGCCAGTAATCGAATGAAGAGGAAGGTAATGCGCAGGCTGGTGCTGGGGTCACAGAAATGCTTGGGTTGGACAACACTGAATAATGGACCAAATCACCATATGCATGTTGCGATCACCAGGCGGCAGGATGAGCGGCCTTTCAGCAGATACCCTGTGCTCATAATGTCCAATGTGCTTTCTATCTATCAGGGCAACAAGCTTTTGCAGTGGATTTTATACCAAGTCTTAGTAGTACTATAAAATTCATACACAGCAGCCAGGGCAGGATGAGTTCAGTTACTGCTGGCGGGGCAAATGCCCAGGATGGGTTATGTTCTCCATATTTCTCATCTATACAGCCAAAAGCATCAGCTCTGAACACTTCTGCCTGGAGGGCTGCTGGCTCGACTGACCTGTATTTGGCCCTCGTGAAGGCCTCGGTCTTGGGGTGCTCCTAGGAGGCACATGGCTTTTGGAGGACGGGCAGGATGAGGCTCATCCCCAACAAAAGCAGATCTTCCTCGCCACGATAGTTAGTCAGAGCAACTCCTTGCCATATACCACAAGAAATGAGGAGTTACTTGAAGTGCTGTTATATTTTAATTCATTTCAGCATATACGGAGGATCAGGCACACTGTACGCAGCACCAATGAAAAAAAAGATAGTCCTTGGAGCAAAACCACAAGTCATTCCCGATTACATTACGGAGCTGCAGTGTGCAGTGTAAAATGCCAAACCAAACCCAGCCATCCTCCCAGTGTTTGGGTGCCGGGGAGCTTAATACTCTCTGCTCTGACAATCAAAACATCGTTATTTCACACAGACCTTTTTTTTTTTTTTTTTTCTCCTTGTAAAATACTTTTTGTTAATTGAAGGAAGAGGCGTTGTCTGGGGTTGAAAGGTGCAACCCCGGGCTGTGGGATGGGATGAGGCAGTCAGGGGGAAGCTCGCAGGGAGCTGCTTTGCAGGGTGTTGTCATGGGAACTGAGCAAGTAGGGCATCCGCCGAGCCACATCTTCTGCACAAACTCTGGCAATGTGGTGGCATAAAATCGATGCTGTTCAGCAGCACCAGCAGAGCCAGCTATTAGGTTGTCTCTAGCAGAGATTTAATCAGAATGAAATGCAAAGGCCAGAAGCTGCCTTTGTGTGAAAGTGGTGTCACTCCTCCTGATCTGAATGGAGCAAGACTTTACACCAACTGAGTGAGCATAGCATGTAGGCACAGACATCAGAGGGAAAAGACTGAGATTAAAAATATCTGGTGGAACTCAGAATTTCTTCTAAGAACCCTCTGAAACAAGGTCATGTTAGAAAGCAATTACTGAGGGCCTTGTTTACTTAGACGGCTTCGCTTGATTTTCACTGTTTGTGCACAATTTAACAGCCGGGGAATTTGGCATCCATAATGATTAATGGCAGAAGACAAAGGGTTGAGCCCAGTGTGTACGTCACCACGGCGTACGAGCTAAGAATACCAAATACTGCCATAGTGTCAATATTTGTGGTCACGTGAAGTATCTGACTCCCTTTGCACAACGCTGTCTTTGAATGCAGTTTACTTCCTCTGTGCAGGTCTACATAATGTGGAATTATTACAATTTTCTTTATGTTTGTAAGAAATACCTTGTGTGATACCGTGGTTGCTAGGGATAAGCAACAGTTAAGAATGGTTTCCTGGATAAAGAAAAACACAGAGATTCCTGCTTTTGTAGTTATAAGGGTTGATGTATCTAAAAAAAAAGAATATTGTTAATGTTACACTGCAGAGACCAGTGAAAGTAGAATCAAATGCGATAGGTAAACCAAGATCTGAGAAAGGTTGAAAATGCTAACTGAAAAAAGGTTAAAAGAGCAAAACTCAATTCATTGCCTCCAAGCTTTCATTTTATCTTGCCCAGGTCTGCTGACAAAGTGAAGGGCTCCTAATTAAAGCAGGCATCTGCAGTGTAACCGCATTGCTGCCGCTGACCCAGGCCAGCAAGATGCTGAGTGTACACTGCTCATTTCCTATCGACACCAAAGTGTGAATGAAAGGGGCACATCCATCCAGGGCTGGCTTGATGTGTGCTTTGGAAAAGTGACCAAAATAGCAAGCAAGGGAAGAAAATGGAGCCAGTGCATGGAGGGGTTCCCAGTTCACTTGTTGAGGTTATTGATTAAAGCCCCTCTGCTTAGCAACAAGTGTGAGAAAAGTAATGATAAACTTCACCGCAAAAAGGCCTGCAGTTGTATCATAATCACAGTCTTGCCTTGCCTTTAACATATCTCGCACTGGCTATGGTGTTTCCATGCCGGTTACAGCAGATTGGAATGAAAAGGCTGGCATGGGGTAAAGCATGTTCCCGATTTATGGTGACTTTACTTTTAGTGCTGATACCTTTGAATACAAAACAGGGAGCACAGATTTATTACAGAGTAATCCACCCAGTGGATTACTCTGTATGGGGAAGAAACTGTGGGTCCTTTTTGGGCATAGTTGCCTCCCTGCAAACGTGCCTCTGGCAAAAGCTTTCCTGGGAAGAAGAGGGAGTAGAAGATGAAGCGTGTGGAGGAGCACCGACCTTTTCTCTCTCACGGGCAACGCATGCAGGGTGCCTGAGGTCCTGCAGGGTCAGGCCTGGTGGAGGCTTTTAATAAATTTTGGATTAAATAAACAAATGCAAAGCTTTTATTCATGTTGCAAGGGATGAAGTCAGAGTTGTGGACTTAAAGATCATGGTTACCTATCTGAACCCCTTTCTCATCTATAAGCTGCTGTTCCTTGTGTTTGCAGCACGTCTCCTTTGCTGAAGGAAGGGACATGCACCAGGAATTGCATTGATAAGAGCATGACATATGTCACTAATTGAAACCATATGCAGAACACTGCATGCTCCCCACGCATGCAATACGGGAACCAGCTGGTACTAGCAAAATGCTCCAGCATGCGAGAGTACCGACTGACCTTGCATTAACAGAGAGGGACCTTGAACTCTTACAGCCCGCAGAAAAGTCAAGAGTGGATTCACTGAGACAGAAAGATAAAATAGATGCAGAGCTCTTTCAGCACGTCCCTCCATTTGCTTCATATCGTAAATATCAATACAGATATAGAAATACGGAGGTAAACAGTTTGTCCAGCTTGTCCTTTCCAGATACATATATTTATGTTGTGAAATGCTTTACGTAACTTCTGACAGCAGATTGCAAAATAATGCCTCGCTTATGGAAGGAAGCCACCAGCCATTACTTTGCATTACTGTAATGTAATGGGTCTCTGAGATGAACGATATACAGAAAGCTTGCTTTTATTGTAAACCTTGTACCCCATCCAGCCCCCTGGCATCGATTTCTCTTTGCATTCTCCAGACACCAAAGCCCATGAGGCCAGAACACCAGCTAGACCTGAACACAGCCACTGGGGTTTTGGCCCAAAACAGAAACTCATGAGACAAAACCGCGCTGTTTATTTTAAGGGATGCAGTACCAGTGACAGAACGTATTCAAATGGATGCTGATGACCGATCTGCTGAAAGGTGAATTTCTCATTAGCCTAGAGCAATTGACATTGTAATTAATTGCTTCCCACACTTCTTTGCTAAATAAAGGCTGCTGTAATAACAACTGCTGCCATCATTTTAATTTTTTAACTGAACACAGGGAATAGACAAAAGAGAATGTGTATTTACTCTGTTTTTCTTTCTGTGCACATGTCACATTGCTTTCATGTTGGCAATGACTGCAGAAGTGCTGATTCAATTACTTATTTACATAATCCCTTCAGATTTTTCTCTCATGTCATTGTTGATAATGAAAAGATTTTCTCAGCTGAGAAAAGGAAGGGAAGCAGGCAAGTTCTGAATGTGAATAGGCTGAACTGACATAAAAAGATGGTAATTTGCATTAGTAAAAAATAATCATATGGCAGATGATTAAAATTATGGTAAATACTCTCTACCCTACCTGCCCTGAGGAACATCCACTGTGTGTCGATGAATGCCCATTCAACTGCAGAGCGCGAAGAAACCCTACACAAATTGCTTAACACAGCACAGTAGAGTCTGATGTTATTACCACTTAGTGCATAAAGTTATTTTACAGGTTTTAAAATACTCTTATTCAGATGTGAATCAGTGCAGCACAGTAAGGAGGAGCACAGACACGGCCTAGTGCACTGTCGGCTACAGGGACGATGCAACTTTGGGAAGGCTCCTGCAACAGCAAAGGAAAAGCAGAAGCCCACTCTGCATGTATAGCACCTGGAAATATAAAGCTCTTTATAACCTATTTTTATAAGATGACTGAGCAGAAAAATACACCCCTGGAGCGGCTCCCCCACCCTCCCCCCCCACCCCTGGAGATGCTTGCGCTGTGTCTTTCGTTGCAGAGTCTTGCCTTTTGTTCCCAAAAGCCCTGCTCAGGCTGTGCCCCAGTGGCCACCGGGGGTTTGCTGCACCCCACAGCTCACCCCCTCTGTGGGATGGGGCCAGGATTTTTCCACCCCTGGAGCCTCAGAATGATCAAAGGGACTGCCAGCAGCTCTCAGTGGGGGGGTGGGGTGGCTGATTGTGTGAGTCTTGATGATGGAGACAAGTATGACAGAAGCCACAAAATTATAAAAAGCTCATTTTGAATTCAACACAGTGCACTGAGAGCAAAGCACAAGGTTTAGCTTAGAGAGGCCAGTGGGTGGTTACAACTCTCAGAATAAATCTTGCTATTAAAGTACATTTGATATTATTTTAAAAAATCAAATTAGAAGTGAGAGCTCAGCTCCATTAACTTGAAGAGGGTTGGTCCAGTAAGGACTAAGCTGCATGCCCCTAAAGCTCCAACTCCACAGATAAATCTTCCAGAGCTCTTTTGAAGATGAAACCCATCTTCAGGCCTTCTGTAAGATCAAATAGTTGAAGAGCAGCTCGAAATAGGGTTGTTGTGGTCAGGGCAACCATCTAATCATTTTTTTCTTCCTTAAGATCACCTTTCCTTTGCATTTTTAAACTTTTTTCCTTGTTTTTTGTTGATTTATTTTTTCATGTGGTTTAACAGTATTGCTTCTGATACTAGTGTGCTGACAAATAAATTTAAAAAAAACCTAAAAAATCTAAATGTTAAGATAAAAACTTCCAGTAGTTTAGTTTTGTTTAATAGTTCATCCAGCAGTTTTGCTTACTAAATCACTGCTTACTGTTTTCTAGGGGAAGAACAGAATCATAGAATCGTCTAGGTTGGAAGGGACCTTTCAGATCATCGAGTTCAACCATTGGAAGAAGTAATCTTTACCTCCCACAGCACCAGGAGCCTGTGGCTCACAAGCTCCTGTTTCTTTTTTTTTGGTGTCCCTGGATTTGAGGAAGCTCCAAGACTGGGCCTGAAGGTCCCAAAGGCCATTCCAGCCATCTAAAAGAAAGTGTGTTTATCACCTGTGTATTAGAACTCCTTGAGTGTGTAAGAAAATTAGCCTCTCAGTCTATCTATTAGAAAACTTTTCGTATGCTGAGCTGTTCCAAATGCAGTGATGCCTCTGAAACAGCATGTTATTTACTTCAGCTCAAAACTCAATCCATGTTTTTCTAAAGATTCAGCATGTTTTTCAACTCAGCAGTCAATTCGCCCATCGCAGACTATGAGCGTGGGTGGTGAGGAAGACACAGAGCCACCTTCACGCTTCAAAACACTTTCATTGCAGATACAGTCATTAAACAGACAAATTGTTTGGCTGAGGCTGAAACCTGATGTATGCTTATTATACTCTGCTGGCAATTTTCCCTGAATTTTAAATAAAGGTGTTTTGTGTTTCCATAGTAACTCGAGCTCCTTTACTGAGATGTCTGATGCACTGGTAGCATTACGCAACTCACCATATTATAACAAAGCGTAATATCACAACTGAAAAGTATGCTATATCCAAAGGATTATTTTGGTTCCAATGAGATTACAGCTACTAACTAGGGGCTGGGGAAGCAGCGAGGGAACAGAGCAGCTTTTCATGATGGAGTGTCACTACTTAGCAGTTTAGGACAGAAAATGGATATAAGACAGACATCAGGTATAAAACAGAGGAGAGGGAACAAGTGGTCTGAGTCACGCAGCCTGCTGTTGCAGTGTGGAGTGTGCCAGAGGCGCTGAAATGAGTCCAAGCAGTTTTGCTGGCTGGGCTGGAGCACTCACTCAGCACCGGCTCCCATGGACGGGCCAGGTTGGGCCCAGCCCCGGCACCATCCGTCAGGTTTGTGGGTTCCTACCCAAGCAGGGAAAACTTGGAAAAATGTGTGATCTGCCAGCTCTCGCGGGGCGGCGTCTGGAAACACTGCTTCTCACCAAGGCTGGCTGCCCTCTGAAAGGTGAACGCTGCTCTTGGGTGGCGATAACGAACAACCACACTGCAAACAGGCAACGCTGCTGGACGTTAGTGATATTTTCTCAGAGAAACATCTGCCTCTCTGTCTATAAAAAGTATCAAGATTTATACAAAACTGGCCTACCTGCAACATGAATGTCTCATCTGGAGTGCTACTTATTACCACTTTTAATCAATTTCAATTTAATTTACCAATTACCAACTTACTGCTTACCAAATTTAATCAATTTTTCTGTTTTTCTTCTGGAAGACCACCCCGCGGTGAGCAAGCACTTGGAAAAGGCTACTGTCTTTGCTGGCCTGTGCCAAATGGCTCCTTCGCTTGCTCTTGTACGCTCCCTGCTGTGTTATAGGGCTCCGGGGAGACCTTATAGCAGTTTACAGTATCTGAAGGGGGCCTAAAAGAAGGCTGGAGAGGGATTTTTTACAAGGGCATGTAGTGATAGGATGAGGGGTAACGGTTTTAAACTGAAAGAGGGGAGATTTAGATGAGGTATCAGGAAGAAATTCTTTACTGTGAGGGTGGTGAGGCACTGTCACAGGTTGCCCAGAGAAGTTGTGGATGCCCCATCCCTGGAGGTGTTCAAGGCCAGGCTGGATGAGGCTTTGAGCAGCTTGGTACGGTGGGAGGTGTCCCTGCCCATGGCAGGGGGTTGGAGCTGGATGATCTTTAAGGTCCCTTCCCACCCGAACCCTTCTGTGACTCTATACTGAGGGGATCCCGCCGGCTCGGGATGCCGCCAACATGAAGGGAGGGACAGGCGGCTGCCGGGCGCGCCGGGCCCGCCGCCGCCGGGCGCTCGCACCCCTCGGGGCAGCCGGCGCTGCGCCCCGCACGGCGGCCGTTCGGCCGAAATCCCGTCCCGGCCGCAGCTCAGGCCTGTCGCAGCGCCCCCCGCCCGCGGACCCCACCGAGGGCCGGCCGGTACGCTCCGACACGCCGCCTCCCCCCGGAACTACCCGGCGGCGCCGCCGTCCCCGCAGGGGCCGCCATCGCGGCCGGACGCCGCCTCACGTGAGGCGGGCGGAAGGCGGAAGTGATGGCGGCGGGCGCTGGAGGGCCGGCGGCGGCGCGGCGGCGATAAGCGGTCGGGGCCCGACATGGCGGCCCGCTGCGGAGGCTGGGCGCGCCTTTGCTCGCTGCTGGCGTTCGCCGCTCTGGCGGGGCTGGGCGCTGGGGCCAAGGTGAGCGGGGCGGAGTGGGGGGGAACGGATCGCTGTGGTGCTCCCCCGACCCCCTTCCCGGTACCGGGGCCCTCCCGTCCCCCGCCCCGGCGGCCGCTCGGCGGCCCCCTGCCGCCGCCTCGGCCTGCTTTAGGTGGAGACCGGAGCGGGTGGTTTGGGCCGGGTACTGTCCTGCACCGCTGCCCGCCCGCCGGCCCGAGGAGCGGCCGGCGGCTCCGGCGGGGCAGCCGGGAAGAGCCGGCCCCGTCTGTGTGGCGTCGGCACCGGCGTTTGAAGCAATTTGTGTCGTTTTGAGGTGGTGACCGGGGACGCCGTCACGCGAAACTACAAGTGGCGGTCGCGGATTCACTGAGAGGGCCTTGCTGGGGTGAAGCTGCTACTGTTGGGGCAATCCCAAGCCCAGATACAGGCTGTGCGGAGAATGGATGGAGAGCAGCCCTGAGGAGAAGGGCATGGGGGTGTTGGTGGGTGAGAAGCTCAACAGGAGCTGGCAACGTGCGCTCGCAGCCCAGAAAGCCAACTGCGTCCTGGGCTGCATCAAAAGAAGTGTGGCCAGCAGGTCGAGGGAGGTGATTCTGCCCCTCTACTCCACTCTCCTGAGACCCCACCTGGGGTGCTGGGTCCAGCTCTGGGGCCCTCCGACATAAGAAGAACATGGACCTGTTGGAGTGATTCCAGAGGAGGGTCACAAAGATGATAGAGGGCTGGAGCACCTCTGCTATGAAGACAGGTTGAGAGAGTTGGGATTGTTCAGCCTGGAGAAGAGAAGGCTCTGAGGAGGCCTTATAGCAACCTTCCAGTACTTAAAGAGGGCTACAGGAAAGACGGGGAAGGACTCTTTATCAGGGAGTGTAGTGACAGGACAAGGGGTAATGGTTTTAAACTCCAAGAGGGTAGATTAGGAATATAGATAAATATTAGGAAGAATTTCTTTACTGTGAGGGTGGTGAGATAGTGGAACAGGTTGCCCAGAGAAGTTGTGGATGCCTCATCCCTGGAAGTGTTCAAGGCCAGGCTGGATGGGGCTTTGAGCAGCCTGGTCTAGTGGGAGGTGTCCCTGCCCATGGCAGGGGGGTCAGAACTAGATGATCTTTAAGGGCCCTTCCATCCTGAACCATTCTACGGTTCTTGTGGCTGCCTGGGCTGGTGTTGGGGTCTGCCCTGTGACTGGCCTCACCTTGTGTGCAGTGTTCTGCTTGCTGGGTGAGCTCTTCTTGCTGGCTCTGTGGTGGCTGTGCCGGCTCCTGCTGCTTTACACCTGGGTTGGGTGTCTGCTGTTGGTCCTTCTGTGTTAATAGTTGGGACTATAATTTTAGTGTCTCTGTGACTAACTGAGAATGTCATGTCTCCTAATACCAAAAGTCTTTCCTATTGTCAAAGTACCTGCGTGTCTGAATTTTCTCCTTTTTAATGATAATCATCTATATGTGACTTTTCTACGGTGAGGCCAGAAGTGACTTGGTATGTAGTGCAGTCAAGGTTTTCCAACTGACCTATACCCACTTAGTGTTTCTCTGACCTGATTGTTCAGTGTGGAAGTTTATTACCAGTACTTCTTAAGACGTTCTTTTGTAATGCCATTAGAAATTGCCTTGAACTTTAGATAAGCCATGTTTGTCTCTTACCATTTGCTCAAATAGGTTACTCTGACTTGGGTTTGAGAATGCTTTCCTCTATAACCCTTTGCAGACCGTCTTTGTTCTCTCTATAGGTTTTTCAGTTCTTGTTTAATTTGGCAAAGGAAGGAATTATCCTTATACTATACAAGGTGTTCTTTTTCTGAAATGCCATTTTTCCCAGTAGTGGTCTAAAGGTTAATATTGGGTGCTACTTCTTTCTCATTGTCCATAACAGTTAATTCTCCTCACTTCTTTCTGCAGTGCCTCTTGTTGCTTATGCAGACTTTAATTTGTTTCTCTAAAACTTGCTTTTACAAGTTTCCGTCATTTTTCACATTTACTTTGCGTTCGTTTTGAATTCCAATTTTGTACTTTTTTCTCTACCTCACAGTACCCTGCTGCTGTTTAAGACAGGAGAACCAAAGGTTGTACTTGTGCCCCTAATAGTTTTCCTTCCAAAGCTTTTTCCATTAAGGCCAGGGAGGACAGAATTATCCACAGAGGTTTCTTTGCCAGCTTCCATTTGTGGTTAATATTCTTTCATTTGTTTTAAGCTCATCATTTTGTTTGTTATATATCTGTTCTCATAAATTGAATAGTTGAATATAGCAACATCAATAACTTGTGAATGTGTGTTATTTCTTAAGAAGAATAGTGAGCTCAGACTCCAGATTTTTCTCATGAAGAATGCATTTGCTGTCTAAAATAATAGTGTTACTTGATAAATTGCTCTGCTTGCTTAGTAATTTTGAAGGGTTGTTCTTAAGCTTGAAGGAAATCCTTAGTAAGACTATTCAAAGATAGTCGCAAGTAGTTTGCATTAAATATTTCATGTATTATGTGAAGAGTGCTTTCTGTATCCCGTTACGATTACTGATGATGATTTGTTCTATGCATGTTGTTTACTTCACAGAATTCTGAGGATGTCCGATGTAAATGCATCTGCCCTCCTTACAAAGACCATTCAGGCCATATTTACAACAAAAATGTTTCACAAAAAGACTGGTGAGTGTGTATGGCATAAAAAATTATAATGAGTCTTACTGGTTAAAGACTTGTTCCATAGTGATTATATGTGAATTTCCCATGGTGGTGCCAGGAGAAATTACATCTTTCTCAAAACTTAGTGGAACTTTTCTTTTAAAAGTACTCCAGAATTCAGCTATAGCAGGGAACAAGGCTTGAAATCCGTAGTTTTTGCCCTGTCTTCTGTTTTGGTTGGTTTGCTTGCTTGCATGTTTAGTTACTTATTTAGACTTGTAAGTAGTAGAAGAGAAGAGGATGTTGTAATTTGAAATCAGTGATTTGGAATGGCATAAAGGCAAGGGAGCATGGCTGTGGAACTAGGACTTGGGAGTGTTGTCTTCTGTTCCTCTACTGTTGAAACCTATTGTATCATTTAGAGACTATTGTTTCTGGAGGTTTCTGTTTGTCAGAATTGCAGCGAGAGAGTGCAATTATATGAGATGGCCTGAGATATCTAAGAACTCATTTTTCCAGAAAGAGAGGTTTTGCATCTCTGCCCCAGCAATGTACTCTATTGTATTGCTTAGGCCAGCTATGGCATTTGTCAGACTCCTTTCCAAGCTGAGGACTCATGTGCATGGCCAGGGATGAGGGTTTGGGGAATAAAGGGAGAGGACAGTGATTTGTTACATTGGAGTAGCTCCCTTGTGTAAGTTCACCTTGAGTATCATTGTCTATGGGTATCATACAAGTGAAACACCATGTTTTGGAGCTGCGTTGATGTCGGAGGTGCTCAGAGATTCTTGGGCCACCCTATAAAATGTGATATACTTCTTGATATTCTTCAGTGACATTAAGAATTTATAAAAGGCTTTTCAGTCTGACTAATAGCAGCATGTTGGCATCTTGATTATGATGATTTCATGCCCCTGAGTAGGCCCATGAAAATAATTATAGGAATAAAATTAGCGATACAGATATGTGTAGAGCTGTGCCATGGTTTACTAAACTGCTTACAGGAGAACTGTGAGAAACAACACTGTAAATTTCGATCTAAACTAATGAATGTAAAATGTACTGCCCAATGGAAATTACTGTTTTTGTCCCACATGATTAACTTAACAACATTAGTCCTCCTATGACAAATTAAGTTGCAGTGATGAAACATACTGGGAGAATTCCAGCTGCAGTAGGCATTTCAGAGTAGCAGTGTTACTGGTTGTATTGTTCATTACTGCTTTGCAAATGAAAATGGATTTATTTTTTTTTTTTTCAGTGGTTATTGCTTAGTGTGTGTCTTACTAGCAGAAGGGACCCTGTTTTCTTTTAAATCAACACTGGTACTGATTGAAGGAAAAATTAGATTTGAAGGCTGGACTGATTTTTATGATGACAGATACCGATGCATATGGAATCTCAAAAATCTATTTTTCTATCTTAAATCTCATTTTGTTGAGATCTTTTCTTAAGTATCATCTGGGAACGTTTTATGGCTTTGATCTTCTGTTTGAGGTGTTGTCTTGCTGCTTCTAAAAGGCTTCATTGCTAGTTCATGTGCAATAAAATTGCAAAATTTAGTGCTTTAGTTTGGCTTCTGCAAGTGACTTATTGAATAGAACTGGCTGATGTACACCATGCTTTAGGTATTTAGATCAGGCGCTTGTGAGACAAAAGCCAGATCAATTTTTAGTGTCTTTATGAATTATGTACAGTATAATGACCACTTACTGCTGGCTTGTCCAGACATAAAATGAAAAATTAATTTTTAATGTTGGGTCTGTAATGTGCTTCATGATATTCTCATTTAAATGTTTCAGTTCTTTCAGTTGGAGTGGTCTGTTCTTCAGCTTCAGACTGGCAAACAGCGTGTTATGTTAACATCAATGTGGGCTGGGGCGCTTTGGTGCCAATACAAGCATTCACCCTTCTGGGCTCAGGCTTGGAATGATTGCAGGCAATCCCATCCTGAGGGACAATGTGTTAGGCAAGCGTAGTCATGCCTAAGCACCTACAGGGTTAAATAACCTACTTAGAAAGTGTCAGCGTTTGTATTTTGTACTTTGAAAGCATTGGTATTTCATGTACAGAGGCTGACTGCAGTGGTAGTCATGGACGTGGAGAGAGGGAGGACACCCTGTCTGCAAGCTGAATGAACTGGAAATCCGTCTGTGCAGAAGCTGCCCTTCTGACTAGCCTAGCTTGCCTTGGAAGAACTGCTTCCTTGGTACTGTTACTGTGGGCCTGAAGGAGAAGGTGGTAATGTGGAGGCAGTTGAGTGGGAGCATTGTTTAGAAAAGGATCAGCCTTTTTTATGTTTTCCTCTAAAATTGTCATGGAATTGCAGTTCAAGGAAACACATCATCAGAATTCTAAGGTTCTGATAGGTTTTACATTTCCCAGCAACTTGAAACACTGAAATGGAGAAAAAAAAAAATAAAATGCTGATATTAATATTTGATGCGTTCACAGTAACGGGCTTCCTACTGTACTTAAGCTACATACAAGCTTTCTACTGTACTTGCCCAGTGTGTTGATGCGAGCTTTCAATCATATGAACAGAAATTGCTTAGATTATAACTTGCACTTATTTTTGATTTTGTTGCTTGAATGCTGCACTCCGCCACAGAGGAGAATGTAATTCTGCTTTCAAATAAATGCAAAAAATAAGCCTTTCGCTCCCCTCCAGAGGATGTGACTTGACGCTCAGTAGTTTTAGTTATGAAGAAGAAATATGAAGAAAACAGAAGAGCTGAGCTGGTGTCTGGCCATGTGTTCGCAGTGTTGTAATCTAGCCCAGTAGAGTGTTGAATCCTAGACTGCTGCTGTCACATCGTGTGTTTTATTTCATTACCTGCTTCTGACTGTTGCTAACTTTCTAGCTAACGTTGAGTTAACCAGCATAAAAGCAAAATAGGATTTTTTGTTCCATCAGTGCTCTACAGGGACCCTGGATGTGAAATCTGAACAACCAACCGTATTCAGCAAAAAGACCAAAATTACCTAAGTTATTGGTGGAAGCAGTTGTCCCATGGCAGCTGGATTTTAGTGCTGTGGTGTAGAGTGCCCATAAGACTGTCAAGCATGCTTTTTGGCATCGGACTGATATATATTTTGTAATCTTTTAAGTCAAATTATACTTTCACATCTGAGTCCAGTGCTGAAAACTGAATGCTGTTTGTTCGCTGTCTTGATGCTTATAGAAACAGCCAATCTGACTACTTTTATTTTTTTTTCTTTAACTCCTGTAACTTGTAATGGCAAGAAAAAAGAACTTCTGTTCGTGAACACCAAAGAGAGGTTAATCTCCCTTCAGATAATGGAAGGACAGACTAAGGCCTTTCTGAGTATGATGGAGAAAGAAGTGTATAGCTGGAATTTACTTTCATCCATGATGTCAGTGTCAAATGATACATATGTGCTGATACTCAAATCCTTGGACTTGTTATGCTAGCAGCTTTAATACTTGCACTGAAAAACGGAAACATTGTATTGAGTTAGAAGGATCTTAAAACTTGTTTAGCAGCTTGTCAATAGCTGAATTTCTTCTTTAAGAAAAGTAGTTGTGGAGTAGTGATTTATTATTATTTTTTTTAATCTTGGATAGTTGTAATTTAGAACAGCTGAACTTTAAGCAAAGGTGCCTTCTCAGCTCATGCAGCTGGGGTCTGCATTCATTGTAGAATAGGTAAGCTAAAACCAGCTCAGAGCTGACTGGGCAGTTTCTGTGTTTCTTCAGTGATTGTCTTCACGTGGTTGAGCCTATGCCTGTCCCTGGACCTGATGTAGAAGCATACTGTTTACGTTGCGAATGCAAATATGAAGAGAGAAGCTCTGTCACAATTAAGGTAAACAGTGCGATTCTGTTGGCATATACTAAATACTTCAACTGATTAGTAAATATGTCTTATCTTTTAAAGAAATATTCTTGTTAAAGAGAAAATTTTTCAAAAGCAGCCTAAGATCTGACTCTTCTTCATGATAGCTGCTCACAATTTATCTTGAATAGTAACAATGGCATCAAGCTATAGCTGAAGGAGTGGGTTTGAGATCCTTTATTGAAGGATCTCCAAGGATCTCTGCTTTTGAGATTAAGCTTTACACCTTGCTGAAATGCTGAATGTTCTAGGGCAATTTGTCAGCTTTGGACTTTGTGTTTTTGTTATTTTAGAGGGTCTCTCATTATTCAGCTGTCTTTTACCTGCTTACTATAAATTTTCTTTGTATGTTGGCAAGCTAAAAAGAGCAAAATCATCCATATTTGCTCTAACAGATGATTTTTATATTCTTCATATTCTTATCCTACTGGAGCCATTGAGCCCCAGGCTGGGGTGAATAGACCGTGTAGTGCATCTTTTCTTGTTGTAACACACATCAAGTTGTTTTAAGAGGGGTAGCACAAAATTTTTAGCAAGACTTCACTAAGAGAAAGAAACTGTTTCAAGCCAACATCTGTCTGCCCCAAGCCCTTTTAATACCAGGTCGTCATTTGGTTTTTTTTCTCTTTTAGTGGGTTTTGAGTCATCTAGTGACACTACCAAGCACTGACAGGCTCATCATGAACTTTGCATGTACTCATCTTTTGGTCCTTGCTGCCTGCTGGGAGATTGTGGGGCAATATCACAATTCTGACATAAACTATGCTTGCATTGTGTAGGTTACAATCATCATATACCTGTCTATTTTGGGCCTACTTCTTCTGTACATGGTGTACCTTACACTGGTGGAACCTATACTGAAGAGGCGTCTCTTTGGACATTCACAGCTCATTCAAAGTGATGAAGACATTGGGGTGAGTTTACCAGAGTGCTTGTGTACTTGGGTTAACGTAAAGATTGGGATGGTTAGTTGTTAAATAACTATTTGAGATAAGCAGCTTTTTTCACTAGGCAGTGTAAATGCCTTTCCTGAAGGGAGAGGAAGAGAAAGCTGTATGATGACGTCTGTGAAGCCACTTTTTCATTTTTCACTGGGCTAGAAAGTAGTAAGATGAGGATTGCTTCAGCTATCCCAGCTCTAGACACAGATTATTTTCTCAGAGAGGAAACAGATTAGGGATGAAGGTAAGCATATATAGGAGGTACAAATTCTTAAGTGTTAATGATCTTGCTTGCTAGCGATCACATTTATGCAGATTGCTTACTGCTTAGATTTCTCTCTACAAAAAGAAAGTAGAGGGGTCGCATCTTCTATTGCTGATGCTAAAAATTCAAGAAGAAATTATTATGATCAACACCAATCGATGCTGAAATAATTTCATAGTATTACAGCTAGAAACAAGAATATGACAGTATATTCAAACAAGTCAGAACAGCCTTTTTTGGGAGGAGAAGGGGAGCTGTCCATTAGTGATTCTGTTTTCTGTCATTAGTGACCTTCCCAGTCTCCAATGCAGTGTTTTTTTACTTCAAATTAAAACGCAGCAAAATTGTCTTCAGTACTGTTAGAGGAAGGGAACGTAAGACCTTATGAAACCTTGTGCTGGAAAGAGTGAGACACTTGAGTACCTGATCAGAGTGGATAAGGAATACTGGTTGGTGGGAGGAGGTCATCTGTGTATTGAAGGGGCACTTAGAATAGCATAAAAATATGGACTATGGTTCTGCATCTGGTGAATCTGCATGCCTGCGAGAACTATCATCATAAAGTAACGTGAGGAAAGTTTTCTAAAATGGCAGCTGATTTGGTGGTTAAGTGTCAGCGTCGAACCACACAAACTGATAACACAGTTCTGAAGCCTCAGTGTCAATATACTTTCTGTGTTGAGCCCTCAAGCAGCACTGCTTTTACCGATAAAGTATGCTTCAGGTGTGGCATAACCTTAAAAAGAATTTCTGAAACCAAATCCAGAGTATGGAAGGGGAAGATTGCTGTCTGCTTAACCTAAGCCTTTCAGCAGACATGAGCGCTTTATTACTGTTGAAGTAAATGGGAGCTAGTCAAAAAGATTTACAACATTTATTAGTGTCTTACAATAGAGTTGTTAAGAATATTTTCATTGTTCCTTCAAATTAAAAAGGACGTTAATAGGATATAAGTAAGTTTGTTCTTGGTGAAACAAAATTATGATAGCAACACTTCTTAAACGGTGTTTAAAAGCCCTGTAGTTCTGACTGCCTGTTGCTTCAGGGCTTCATAGATCTGAAGATATCAAAAGTGGTCAATGCTATGCTTCATTATGCTCTGTAGCGGCAGATTTTAATGTGAGTTGCACTCAGTTTCTCACTGTTGTTTTTTGGTGTGACAACTTATTCCCAGTAAACTGAGGAAGGACACATTCTTTAGTTCTGCTATTTTTTTTGTAATAAGTGGCCGCATCAGCCATCTTGACTTAAAAAGGTGTTTCTGTTCTGCAGGGGGAAATATTAAATATTAAAAATCAAGCATTTTCCTAGGTAATAGCTTTTATCAGCTGTGCCTTCTTTATTTGCCTTGACTTCACAACAAAAATACGTGATTGTTACCCAAGTTTGAGCTAACTTTGTCTGGAATTAAGGTTCTTCAGACAGAGGTATACTATAGCTACTGTGGCCCAGTGTTTCTGCACTTCTGTGTGTATTACGTGGAGATATATTCCAAATGTGTTTGTATTAACATCTTAAGGTTTTCCCATTTTCTGAGTCGCTTCTATGGTTGTGGTTTTTGCGTTTGGTTTTGTGTCTCTTTTTTTTTTTTTTGGGTAAAGGAGGGATTTGAATGACCCAGCAAATTGGGCAGTTTCCTTCTTCAATTAAATGAACTTGTCTGGTATACTGTACCTCAGACAAATTATATTTATTTTATAGCTTATATAAATTATATTTATACCTCCAAATCTGAGTTAGAATCTGGTGTAGGTGGAAGAAATGAAATAAATCCTGTGGCAGAGCTCAGGTTAACTGCAGAATGAATTTACCTTTAATTTTGGATCCATCTTAACCAATTTCATGTTTTGCTGTAACTGTTACTGTGAACCTCACCTGTGCTTGTGGAGTCACTACTATTTATATCTGCAGTAGTGCTTGGCACATAAAGCACTTCAGGTCCTTGCTTAGTTCATGTTGTTCCTTTCCTGTTTATCCTCCTTCTGTGACAGTAAACGTGAAATAATTTAAGGTCCCTCATGACTTATCCCCACCCTTGCCTTCCCTCTTGCAAGTTCTTGAGGTATTGATCCTCGTCACACTTTGGAAGCGCTGTGTGCATTGATTTTTGTTGCTGAATTTCAAGCCAGTATGTTTGCTCTTTCTTGTTGCCCGTTGATTGCAGTGGCAACTGATGAATGTAAGCCATTTCAATAGAACTTTCTCCTCTTAAATTTTTTCCCCCCTTGTTGTCTATGTAGAAATTGATGGTAGCTAGCCTTTGAGCTGAGATTGTTGTTTATCAGGAAAGCCGGTACCATCCAGCTTGTCCTCTGCACTCCCTTACACCATCTATTTTATGGTAGAAACGTGTTGCTATTGTGATTTTTGTTTCCCTGTGAATGAAGTGATTTGTCACCTGTTAACTTCCCATTCTAGGTATGTCTAGAACTGCATAACCCTTTTTGGTGAGATTATAGCTCTTTGGGTCAGGGATTGCCTCTTGTTCTCTATTAGTATATTTCTTAGCCTGGTGAGGCTCATGTGTGGCTTTGGGACTTGTAGGCATCGCTTCAATGGATATCATTAATGGTAATCTCTGTACTACTAAGAATGATTTTTGAGCTGTTCTATGCAGAATTATGTCACAAATAAAGTATCCATTAATGTAAATGTCTTAAAGTGTTCTGGGGGAGAAAAAAAAGGAATATAAACTGTAGACATAGAAAAAAGACAGTTATTTAATACAGGACATAATTACATTATTTTTTGTTATGCATTGGTGCTTTCTGACATAGATTTAGCAACATGACTTTGTCCAAAACAGTTTGACAGCCAAATAAGAAGCTTAGTTCCAACTCTTACTGTTTATAACTTGGTGATATTTACTAGAAGAAAATAAAGCTTTGCAGGAACTGTTAGAAAACAAACAGAGTAAATATTAAACAAGACCTCAGTTATTGTTGGGCTTTGTCACTTAAACAGCTGTATTGACACTTTGCTTTTAGCAAACTGGGTACAATAGGTTTAGTTTGGTAAACATCAGAGTGTGTTGGTTTTATATAGAAGCTGTGTGTGAACATCCTGAACTGCCTGACGGTAAATGGCCAGGAGCTGGCAGAGAACCGACTCTTTAATTCAGTTTTAAAGGGAATTGCGTTCACAACAATAACAGGAGACCCCTAGTGCCTGGGTCTGTTGTAGGCTTCTGTCCCACCACCTACTAATGGATGCAGGACTGTGGTTCTGGTCTTGTAGCTCACCATGATGTCTCTGGGTAGCAGATAATTGTTTGACAGTACAATGAAGTTTGGTCTGTTTGGGAAACCTGTGGAAGTTACTTTGAATGAGAAACTGAAGTACAGTTCTAACTTAAAAAACTTGCTTGGTTATTATTACTGACCAGCTCATTGAAACAGCTTGTTTACCTTGAAAACAAACAAACAACCCCAAAAAAACAATCCCAAAACAGAAAACCCACACAGCCTCCCCCCCCATCCTTTGGAATGTAACAACAAAAAAGACTTTAATGTAGTAGCTCAGTGGAATTGTTGAAATCTAACTAACGATTTTTGCCATTCCAGGATCACCAGCCTTTTGCAAACGCTCATGATGTGCTGGCTCGATCTCGGAGCCGCGCCAATGTATTGAACAAAGTAGAATATGCCCAGCAGCGTTGGAAGTTGCAGGTCCAAGAGCAACGCAAATCTGTCTTTGACCGTCATGTTGTGCTGAGTTAATTGTGTCTCGGTAAAATAACTCCAGGGAAGTAAAGTGGACTAATTGAAAGAGCAGACTTACGTCTTCCTGATCTTGCCAATTCAGAAGCATTTTCTTGAATGGTTCTTTACTGATTTAAAAAAAATAAAGAAAAAGTATTTGAACTTTGAAGGAATGTACTGGAGTGGAAGCAACTTAAAAAGATTAGTTAACCAAAAGCTAAAATCTTTACATTTTCAAGTGGCTTTTACTAACAAAACTGAAAAGAAAACCAACCCTAAAATATCCTGGGTTGCCACTGTGGTACCTTATTTACAGTTGTGACTTTATGGTGATTTTTAACTATATATTTCTCTCTACTATTTATGTGGTTAAAAAGTACCTGGGAACACAGTAATTACTTACAACTCACTAATCACTTTATGTAAAGACCTTTTGTAAATATACTTGGATTTTCTGCTGACTAATGCTAGGTACTGGGAATCTGAATCTCGCGGTGTAGTTTTCATATCGGACAATGAAATCCTGATTGGCTGTATTCATCATTTGGTTTCTTGCACTCATACTTTCAAGATGCTTGTATGTAAAGTGATGTTTGCAGATTTAAGGAAGAACTTAAATGGACACTGACTCTTTGAGCTGCATACTTAAAGTACTGTGATGTAGATAAACTCAAATGCAGTGCATATCAAGACAGTGTTGGCATTTTGTTCTATTTTGCTTTAATAGCTTAATATATTGTATGTGTATGATATCTCTTAAAAAAAAAAATCTTCTCCCTTTCTTTTCATGGGTAAAGTCTCAGGAGTTAGTATATGATGAAATATTTATTATAAAAAAATCTTCCTGCATTTGTCTGGGTTGATGGTGTAAGGCACATACTTTCTCTAGCACCGGTCATCTTGGGAGTTAGGTGTATTTTTTTTATCTGTGATTCTGTACTCGTCTCTCTTAAGAGGTATACAGTTACCAGATGACTAACTTTCATATATCCCCTTTGGAATGTAACAATTAAAGATAAAACTGATTTTTGAAAAACAGATGTGCATTATCTGTATGTCATCATTTTTCTCCCCCATTACCCTGCATGTAAATTCCGTCCATAAAAGCACTTCTCTGAAAATGCCTCACAGTAGAAATACGTACTTGTTCAGTGCTTAGATAAAGGAAAGAAAGGCTCACCAAATTGAAAAAAGTTTTAAATCCCTGTCTCTAGTTTAGCTATGCATCTAATTATGTTATTGTCATATACAGTTTTCAGTTCCGGTGTGGAAGGAAAGGGTACATGGAATAGTACTGTATGTTGCTGGGTGCAGTTTCGGCTTGCTTAGCTCACAGCCTGGGGGACAGAGTAGCACGGGAAATAAACTGTACCTGTACACATAGCTCTGTCACATCAGGGGTGGAAACACAGTTGCCCCATAACAACTTTTGCACTTGACTGCAGCTCTTTTGCAGATACAGAGCTTTATTCTCTTGTCAGTCCTGTAGTCTTCCAGAATCTGAGTTAACCTGGAGGGTATAGTAATGGGTGGCTAATTGGTGGAAGAACAGGATTCTTGCTTTAAATTAAAAAAAAAAAAAAAAAGAAAAAGGGAAGCACAAGGTGGATTGCCAGGACAAAAACTTGGGTTCAGTTACTGTGTTCGACATATATCCCCTCGACATATCCCCCATATATGACCCCGATGAGTCAATAACCAGTTATGATAGTGATGTACCTAGGGTCCCCTGAAGAAAAGTAATGTAAGTTTTTTGTTGGCCTCTCTACCAGTTCTAGTAGATGTTCTACCTCTTGGCTGCCTTTCTGACGAGGCCTGAAGCTGGTGTGGGAAGGGGAATGCAGAACACAGCGTTGTTGTGGCCTCAGACAAGGGCACCAGAAGCAGAATGCTTTCTTTGGCTGACAGTCCCAAGATGACACGACTGGGTTTATGTAGCAGTCTTGGTTGTAGGTCAGTTGTTTCTAATCTTACAGTGTCTTCTGAAAGTTTCAAACTAAACTGATTTGGGTTTGGATTTTTTTGTGTGGCTTTAATTTGATCAACAGAAGGGCCAAATAGTGATATACACTGAAGTGTCAAGGTAATCCTGGAAAATGTGGGAGTTCTGAAGTTAGGTATCCTATTTCCTTGCACCTGTACAATTTCGTTGCACCCGACAGCTATATTCTGATACGTGTTAGCATCTCTATACCTGTATGCGTTTGATGATGCAGGCTGATTGCTCTGTACTGCGTTTCTAAGTTTAAGCAAAACTTCAAAATGCGTTGCTACTGGTTGCTTGCTGTTTTCAAATTTTGGCTTGTCTATCTCCATAAATACCTTATTAGAGACCTTTTATATGGTGTTATACTTCTTAACACTAAGGGAATTTCCCAAAATTACAGATATAATGAAGATTAAATTTGAGGGTATTAAGATAACTAGTGTGAGTCCTCATCTCTAATCTGGAGACAAATCTATCAGAAGTTTCTTCTAAATAAATGCTGATTTTCTGTGTTTAAAATGGAAGCCTTGATGGTAAATATTTAACTAAATTCTACCTGATTGTTATATTTAGACATTAAAGGACGAAATGCCAATAAATGAAAACACTGCTTTAGTAAACTGTAACAGAATATGTACAAGAAGTAAACAAAGTACATTCCTGATTACTTTCTCAGGTAATCTGGTTGTGTTCAATACAGTTTTAAAATTTCTAGCCAAGTTTTGTTGCCATCATAGCTGTGGTGGGGGTGGAAGAGCCAAACCAGAAAGGAGCAGATCTAACTGTAAGCTACTTTGCATGTTGTCAATTGACTATAAATTGCAGCAGTCATTGACTCAGCGAAACAAGCTACATAATTCAGGTAAGAGACTTGCGTATTTCTGTATCTAGCAACAGATCTTCATTGAATGTCAATGTTTTTGTAAATCACTTGTACCAGCTATTCAGCAACAGTGCTTCTGTAGCTTTTTAATGAATCGTGTTTGATATGATCGTTTATTAAATAAGGTGTAAGAAAAATGGAACATTAACTTTTTTTTTAATGTCATTCAGATATTTTCAGGTATTATTCATCAGTCTTAAAATAGCACGTCTTGTTTCCTTGGATTTTACTTTCATCTGAAGATCGGTGAGTCTCTAGTCTAAAAGGAAAACGATCCTAACACTTGCGTTTTGCGCTTCATGCAGGTAATAAGGCGGCAGATAACTGTTTTACGTGATGCTGTTAGGCAGCCGAAGTGTTGATACTAAGCAACAAATACTGCAAGTATCTCTTCTTGAGTGATTGTGCTGGTTTTGGCTTCTTGCTCTATGGTGATGTTTTGCTATAAAGTTTTTTTTGCTATGTAACAGAGTTTTCCTCAGACAATGTTTTTAGGTTGTTAGCAGTAGGAAGTTTTTAGACAATAACCCAACCTGTGTACGTAGAAAAGGGAGAGATGACTGTCTGCTGTTTTCATTTTATACCAAGTGTGAATATTAACCTCTGATTTTCTACATGTATATTAATGTAAAATGGATGTGTGTTCATGCTTTCAGCCTACCCACAGAAGTACCTGTTTAAGATGCATGTGACTTTCTTGTCTAACAGCATGCTATAAATGAATTCTTAACTTACAGGATTTTTGTTGAGACCTATTTGCATTAGAAAAAGAGATGACACTCAATACAGTGGCATTTTGATAGAATATGTTGAGAGGATAGGTCCATACAGAGTAAGAATTCTCTCCGTATGAAACGTGGCAGGTATGAAATCGTTAGAAAATGTTAAAATATACTCATATCCTTGTGAATGATTAAGAGTATTCCATTTATGTTACAGAGCTATGGTCCAACCATTTGAAGCTTTGCAAAGGTTTTATGAGTATGGAATCTAGATGTTTCTAGTAACCTAGTTTAATGTTCAGGTGTGTTTTCCATTTTAGAGGGTGTAACGTAACCTAAGTGTTTTAGATGGCAACGTATGGATGTAGAAGCAGATGGTGAGTAAGAGCAATTTTGGATAGATTTTGTGTAGGCAAGTATTGCTTGCGTTCATTAAGGATGTTTCACAGGAATTCTTTAAAAATTAAGTAGTTATTTAAAACATTTTTAAGTAGCTATTAAGTAACAGTCACTAGTTGTGCTGCTGTTTAGCTGTTTGAATAATGATATTGGGAAGGCACTATAAAGTAGCTTCGTACAAAACACTGCAATATTATCTTTCTAGTAAATACATAAGGGTGATTTGGGTGGTTACATTTGTTGTAATGTGGCTCTGAAGAGAGGGTGTGTGGTTTTAGTAGGCCAGTCTGAGTTACAGGTTTCTAGCAGTGCTCCAACCACTATGTACAGTCCCTCCTTGGTAAAATAATTTATAACTCAATGTTTACAGGACGTGTTTGTTTTTGGGTTTTTTTTACTTGAATAAATTGATTATTTCATAATCCTCTATCAGCAGGATTGTATTTAGTATTTCATATCTGTGTCTAATATACAGGTGCAGAAGAAATGTGAGGACCCAAGGAGTTGTCAGGTTTAGCAGAAACTAATCCTCTAAAACTTTTTGTAAAACTTTTCAAGTAGAATGGATTTAATGCTTGACAGACATAAAATTTAAGACTGAGATCCATTTTCTGCACTAGTTTTCCATCTAATTAAGGTAGTATAGTGAATGAGACATCAAATGACTAGAGAGAAAAAGCAATTTGTCTTTGAAGGCTTTTTGGTGCAGATCGGGAGTCTTACTGAAATTGTAGATTTAATTTTTTTCAGGGAGGAGAAGGCGGTTGAGAGAATGCCTCAGATGTTGACCTGCTTTGTTTGTTGTCTGTAGAGATGTAAGTTTTGGAGGATTCTGAGCAAGCTATATCTATGTCTGTTATATAAAGTTAGATCTTAATTTCTAAAGTCGAGGTGAAAGGAGATTGCCTTTTTCTTTGGGAAGCTTTAGTGGCTGTAGTTTCTTAAAATCCGTTGTGAATTTTTTCAGTCAGTGATGCTGACTTGCACCCTCTTGTATTTTCAAATGAGACGTTGTCCTCTCTATGTAACTGTCTTCCAACACTTTTCTGAAATGTCACCTCAAACCAGGACACGTCTCTACTGGAAAATGCCAGTAATGCCAAGCGCTGGTAAGGCCAGATGATTTTTTTCTACTGCTCAGTGTGAGTTGTTTAAACTATTATGTGATTATGCATTTCCAGGTTAAATGCAAAACTTGATGGATGGCAAAAGCTACCGCAACCTCATGGACAAGTTGTCCATCTGTACTGAGACTCAGCGCATACAGCTGGCTAGACCTTTCTGTGCTGACCCAGTGGTCACGTTTCATGTGTACCCAGAAGGACCAAACCAGGTCACTTGCTCTGAAGATTTGTCATTCCTTCCTTTCATGTCTGAGCATCTCATCGCAGAGAACTTCTACAGCGAGCCCTGTACCTTTCCCTACCAAATGCCCCACGCAAGTTACCGCAGAAGTGAGTACTCCTATGGGCCAGCTTTCATCAGAAAGAGGAATGAGAGGGAAAGACAGAGGGTTAAATGTGTCAATGAAGGCTATGCTAAACTGAGGCATCACCTACCTAAGGAATACATGGAGAAACGGCTCAGCAAAGTAGAGACACTCCGAGCTGCAATCAAATACATTAGCTACCTACAGTCTCTTCTCTACAGTGATTCTGGGGTGGCAGAGAAAAATGTCGTGGAGCCAAGCCAAGCACATAAAGCAATTAACAAAACCGGTTTCTGAAGACAATCTAAACCATTCCAAACCAAGTAAAAGGTATCTGTCTGGGAACCTAGTAGCTGCTATATCATTAATGACGAGCATGTTCCTAGCACATCTTATGAGCAGATCATAGCACGCGTCAGTATCAGCCCACAGAAAAGAGTTCTAATTTTGCAGAGAGTAACTACACGCAGATACGAAAAAGATGACTCGGGAAATTGCATCTGAATGGTCTAAGTTAGTTTATGGAAATCGGAAAGCATTTCTAAAATTGTCACCAAACCAAAAATGTAATGCCTATACGTGTGAAGTGACTGTATGTATCATCACAACCTGCATGCTTTAAAATAAAATCTTTCCACTGATGGGACTGAGATTCCTTTCATTTTCTGTAATGTTACTGGTTTATTCTCACATGCGCTTTCTTTAAAGATTTTTAGTCTAATTGCCAGTGTTTCTGTTAAAAGGTCTTTTTAAAGGTTCCCAGGAATGTTGTTAGATGCCAGCAGAAAGGATAACTTAGTTTAAAAGGGGGAAAATAAAAAGAGGAGAGTAGCATCTCTCTGAAGCACGGTTACTGAACATGGGAAGAGCATAATGTCTTGCAAGTGCTGTTCCATCCTTTTCATATTAATGAATATTTTAATCCCATTAAAAAATGTTGGTTTAGCCTAATTGCTATTGAAAATCGGATTCTTCTTCAGTTGTCGGCGCCCTTAAAAATTACTAGGATTGCTTACACAAAACCGTATAAAGAGGGTTGGCAAGGTCTTGGCCTTGGCGGGGGGGAGGGCAAAATAATCCCACAACAGAAATTTTTGGGGACTTTCACTGATAATGATTGAGGTCTGGGGTGGTCTTCCCTCACCTCCCACTCTGTTCCTCTCTACTATTGATGGTTACAGCTAAATGGTCTAACATAGATTTATGTGAAGATGGTGAAGTGAGTTTAGTTTATACCTGGCAAAGTATTCTTAATGTTTTCTGTATGTGAGGGAATTGCATTATTGATGTTAAACAATTCTGCTGACACTATGAAAGCAGGGAGTCTGTGGGTGCATCAGAATGTACAGAAAATGGTTACAGACTTCCTAAGTGCTGTGTCCTTGTCTCTAATCGCAATTATCCTGGCAGCTATCTTGTTTTTATAGCAGCGAAATGAAAGATGCCTACAAAATGCACTTAAGTATTCCTCCCCCACTTCCTGCCAAAAAAAAAAAAAAGGAAAGGAAAAGGGTTAACATTTGTTAAGGAGAAAATGAAGATTAGGGATCACACAGGTAGATTTCTGCATTGTATTCTGCCATGGTTTTGATGTGCACTTTGCAGGCAAAGGATAAAATTCATTAATTCTTCTCCTTTATTGTGAAAAGGGGAAGTTTGTAAAGCGATTTGACCTCAGCTTCTCTTGGCTTCAACCTTTCTGTCCACATTTCAAACCAATGTATTTGTCACCCTCTGTGGTGGTGGGCTTTTTTTTTTTCTTTCCCCCTACATCTGAACTGTAGCTTCGTACGATGCCATTTTTTGCCCTGCAATAGTAGGCAGAAAGCCTTGAGGAGACTGCACCCCCTTATAATCCCTTCTCTGCCCCTGCAGTCTTTCAGTGCAGTATCTAGATCAACGGGGAGATGAAAATTGAGCGGATGCGTGGCAGACAAATGGTCTTCTCTGCAGTCACTTTCCACCGGTTTTTAACCGGTAACGTCAGGATGTCCCATCCTGGTAGTAACGACTGTGGCAACCTCCGTAGCAACTAGGAAACACTGGCAGCAAACGGCTTCCTGCGTCAAACAGGCAAAAGGGTGAGATTTATGCATCGGGAGTAAGTCCAAATCAACCAGGTATAGAGTTATCAATAGCTGGTAAGTTTGAAACGCTGTTGTGTCCAAGCACTTAGAGTTATCCGGAATAAAAATTGCAGTGTGTCGCACAATTGCCTTTGTCAGTGCCCTGTTTTGTACAGAAATAGTGCACTTGGCTCTCGGCAGTGACAGTGCTGAATGGGTTTAAAATGGGCTTTAACGTAGAATTCTTAGTTGCATTCCTTCACAAAGTATTACTGATTCTGGCTTGCTTTGGTTTATAATAGGGGAGTTTGTGTAGTTGTGAAACAAATGAATATATTGTTTGATTTCCTGACTTTGCAGCAGGTTTTTGCACGTTTTGCAGCAGTTAATCCACTCTTCTTGCTGGGTTTGGTCTGCTAGTTTTTTGAAACTATGTGTATCTGGGAGTCTTCATAAAAAGATCTCCTAGTTGGTGTCTCTTAGATGAGAGACAAAATAGCATTTAAGCGTAATATGAGTGCTTAATCTGTATTTTGTAAAGTAAATTAGGCACTTAAATTTTATATGTTGTTGAATTTCCATGCAAATCTTACCCTAAGCATGCTAAACATTTCTAAGCAACATGAAAAAAAAAAAAGAAGAAAAAGGAATGGAAGCTTGTCTACTACATCTTATCAGATTACCAGAGATAGCATCAAATCATCAATTTTACCGTGACAGCCTCTGAATAGTTATCACTTGTCAAATCTGAGCATCTCATTTTTTCTCATGGCAAGTCGTAATCCTACTGTTATAAAACATGACAGGACAGCTGAAAGATCAAAATATTTCCTCTTAATACATCACTGTAAATAAAACAAGTAACAGGCAACTGTAATCTAACATGTTCAAGAGCTGTCACGTTTACTCAGCTTGTCAACTTCAGCTGTAGTTTCTGCCTCAGCTTGTGAAATACGGAAGGTTTGGCTGGGACTCTGTACCAAAAAGCTTTAAAGGAAAGTGCAGGTATAAGAGAAGAGAGCTGCATGTTACAGAGGGAAACAGAAGTTGGAGGGAGGTGAAAGCCATTGCTTTCCTGGGGATTTTCACAGCATTTCTAGTTTTCTTGGGCGTTTCTGTCCCTCTACCAGGTCAGGATTTGAAGACAACTGAAGATCACTGAAGTCAGTAATAGGGGTTCATCTGCCCAAATGCTAGTCTGGATATTTTGAATTCATTCTTTTGAAATAAAAATAATAATAAAAAATAATAAAAGCTACTGAGTTCTTGAGATACACTGAAAAGCATTTTCTTGTGCTGGAGAACGCCAGTACGTTGTCTCTTCTCTTTTCATCTACCAACAGATCACAACTGAGCTGCTTTTTGAAGAATGGCTCGTTGGGAAGGGTCCCTGCCCACGGCTCGCAGGTATTGCAGTGCTGTGCCAGCTCTGGACACGTTTGCCTGCCCCAGGGTCATAGCTGCCGTCAACCCCTGCTGCAGGAGCTCTTTTGTAGTGCATCCCACCTGGATCACCGAGCCCCGAGCCCCCCGGAGGTAACATCAAGTTCTTGTTTGAGTTTGTGGTTTGTTTTTTCTCATGATATCTAATAGGATAAGCCAGGCTGGTGTGTCAGATTAAGAAATCAGCAGCTTGAACATCATTTGAGCTTTCCCTTCCCCTGCACTGGCAGTTTTTTAGATAATATTAACTAAAGTGATTTGCTGCCCTGACGATTATGAAAAGCAAAGCCTGACTAAACCTCCTGTCAAAGAAACATTCCTTTAATATTATTTGGGTAAATAAAAGCTTTTTTGCATTAGCAGCCATCTCCTGTGAAATGTTCCTAATGCTTTGTGACAGGATTATTTTTCCTGTATTGAACTTGGACTTGTCATCAACCAGCAGATTCGTTGTTTACTTTTCTCCTTTTCTGTTGTTTCCCAAATGCCCAATATAAAGCATCGCTACAGCGTTCTCGAGCACACCTACGCTGTGCTCTGTGCTGGAGATGGACCCTTTCTCCTGGTCTGAAGGGTTGCATTGGCTTGCCGTGCAAGCAGCAAAGGAGCTAGTGCAGGTAACACTGGCCCAGGACGCCAGCGCGCTCCTGGCTCACTTGCTCTAAACCCAAAAATGAAGTGATCTGAGTAAAAACAGGTGATGTTTTTACAGGAAAAACTGATGTTTTTTTCCACAAGAGCAAGGAATCGTCCCAGCACAAGCAAGTTTTCTGTTTCTTCCCATGTGCCTTGGCCTTCAGGAGTGCTACAGAATGAGTTGGAATGATCCAGTTCTTAAATCTTACAAGATTTTTGTTCCCCATGACCTACAGAAGCTGTTTCTCTCAGTGCTAACCCATTTTCTTTTCTTCCAGGTGCCAATGGATTAGCTGCTGCCTCCCCTCTCCTGGCCCAGCATGGGAGAGGCTGAGCGCATCGTGGAGACCTGCGGGCTTAGACAGCAACGTCCCTGTGCTGGTGAGAGGGGAACAAGATGGATTTTATTACCGTGGCACAGTAAAAGAGGAGATAGAGGTGAGTGACAGTTGCTGTGCGGTAGTTGTGGGTGTCCAGTTGACCAGCAGTCCTCACGCACCGCCTGAGTTCAGTGTTATGGTTTTGGTTGCAGCTGGTGTATAATTAAAGAACAGATCACTAAGATAGCTTATGCTTGTGATTATGCCAATTCATAAAGCTCCTGATGTGCCTGATTCCAGGCTGTCCTCACCTCCTGCTGCCTGGTGTGCCGGGTGAGCCTCTCGCCTGCAGCACGGCCTCCGGCACCAATACACTAAGAATTATCAGATCCTTGCTCTGCTCAGCTGCCTTCACCGAGTCCGTTTCTTGGAGTGAGGAGCTGCGTTTCAGGGATCCTCATCTCCTGCAAAAGATGGGTGCCCCTCAAACTCCCAATCTCCTGGTGAGAGCAGTGTCATTGTGCACCTGGCCAGGGCAGACCCTCTGCTTCTGCTGGCGCTGGGCATTGAGCCAGGCTCGGATGGCGTGAGTGCTCTTGGGAGCAGTGTGAGCTACTGTTGTGTGTAGACACACATCCATCAATAGCACAGGAAAAGCGTTAGTGTTTTATGTATACACTTCCAGCTTGAGTCAGCTACAGACCAGTGGCTCGGTGTCTTTTCAGAAACGTTAGTGAAAGCTTTAATTCATTAGTTTGTTAGCACTTCAAACTTAACAGAAAAAAGAGCCTATTCTTTCTCAAGAACAGGGAAGTACCTCATTTCATTGTTGATGGAAAGCCTCTTGACAGGCCTTAATTTAGAAGAAAATAAAAATGCCCAACAACGCCCCCCAGAAGCAGAGTTAGTCTTGTATGTAATGAGGAAGGACATGGGCATGACTGAAGAACAGGTCTGTACGGCTTTGGCGTCCTTTGTTATCTGGTGCACGTGGTGTTGTTCGTGAAATCCAGTTGCATTCTATCTATAGTTATTTCTCTTGGGGAAGAAAATACAGGTCCTAGCAGCAGTGGATCTGTACATGTGCTTCACTCAGCATGATTTCTGATGAGTCTCCCACAGGTTTTTCTGGCTGGCTTGGTGTTTTGAACTAGCCACAAAATGGCCTTCTGGTGAATATTATATGACCCGACGCATTACAGACTGTTTTTCAGAGAAACTATTACTTTGCTCCTGGTAACAGGGTGAAAGAGGCATGTTCCTGGTAGAGTTTGCCAAACCGCTTGTGTCACGTGGCAGACATCAAGTGTGTGTGCAAAAAACAGCGAAGGATGGCATCCTGGAATACGTGAATGGGATGAAGCATTCCTTAGTTCCCGGAGACAAAGTGCTGGCACCCTGGGAGCCAGATATGGCCAGGTACGGCCCAGGAACCGTCCTCACAGGAATTGAGACAAGAGACCCCTTAAGAGGTAAGAAGGACGCTGCCCTCCTCTTGCTCGGAAAGAAGAGTGAGACTGTGAGAATAAACTGTCGTCGTGGCCTTACTGCCGGAGAAACACCAGTGCACAGACTACAGTTTAGCATTGCTTAAAGCTTGCGGGAGCTGATGGAACTTGCTGATGGATATCTGCATGTAACCTCACCAGTCTGACCCTAAGGAAGTTGTGACCCATAAAAATGTAATTTTCCGTGTCTGCCAACGTGCTATTTCCTGTCTGCTCGGACAAGGCTGTGTCTGCCATGTGACGGACTATGGCCTTTTCCTGAGAGATCAAGTGAGGCAGCTCTCAGGAAGCACCCATCCATGCTTAAATGCTCACCTTTGTATCGAATGGTACATCTGGGGGCAATTTTTATCACCCGAGCGTAGGAGATTTCAACAGCTTATTCATTTTTCCCATGTCTGACAGTCAGGCTCCACTGACTTATCAAAATACTACTCTCAAAGCGGTACTGCTAACTTTGGCAGCAACAACAAAAGTTACTCCATCAACATTTTCTTGGTCATCTGATGACAAATTGTGATGAAAGATGCTGCCAGGCCTGTTGTCACACCGATGATGCCCTATCTGCCCCTTCCACCCTCCAGGACATTATGGTGAGGTGTTTCAGAGAAGGGCGATAGTTGATCCTGCTGCTTGACAGGAGCACAAAGTGCATAAAGCTGCAAAGCCTGATCTGTATGTGTGCGCTGCCCAGGCAGACCAGCTGCTTATGGTTGCTTACCTTTTCTCTTGACAGCTTCAGAAGATGAAGAAATTATGGTCCAGTTCTGGAATGACAAGAAAGCCAAACTCCCACGGGATGTAGCTCTGTGGATCCCTCCTAGCCTGTGGGAAAGGATTGTAGAGATGATCCACATGCCCTTCACCAGCAGATTGAAGCCCAGAGAAAGTCTGGACACTAACTGTTGTATTTTTTCCTGCAGTCCTAAACCAGCCCTGATTCCTGTTTGTGCTGTACATAGACTTGCTAAGCACTGTTTGCTCGGCTCACCCTGCTGGCCTCTTTTCTGCTGTCACTGTGATGGTGTATGCTGTTTGACAGCACATGTAAGGTGCATCTGCTGCTGCCATCCCCACGTTGATGCCTGGTGGCCTCTTCCATCCAGGTCTCTGGTCTTTCAGAGAGAAACTGAAGAGGCGGAGTCTGGCAGCGAGCCTACTCCACACCTTCTAGAACTGGAAGGCCCAAACCAAGAAGAACCAGCGGTTGTGGCAGCATCTTCCCCCTCTTCTGATTCGGAGTGGGACCTGGAGCCATTCCCCACTAAGAGTACTGTGGTGGACAGTGCTGTTAATACAGACTCTGGCCGTCTTGAGAAGCCCAGGCTAAAGGTTTCTGCAAAACCAGAGGGCAAATACTGGAAAAGAAGCCACCACGAGTCCTGTGCCAGTAATTCAGGTACCTTTTAAAATACCCTCACGGGGAAAAAGCAGCCAGAGGGAAATAACTAAACGTATTATGTGCCCCCTTGATCTGGGCAGTGACTTTGCCTGTAGTTAATTGGTATAAATATTATAAATCTGCAAATCAGCCTTGGATACAATATTTCCCCCTCCCCAACATTTCTGCAGCCTCATCTTGCATGCTGGCTCTTCTTTTGGCAACTAATCCCATGGAAAACTACCAGAACAATGAATCTCATTTGGAAGCACCGATATCCCTCTCTTGAGTTTCTTCCCCATCATTTTCCTACGCTTTTTATGATGCTAACAGCTTCATTAACCTTCATAGCTAGTCCATGCAGAATAAATCACCTGAAAGAATTCCTTTCAGGTTTAAAGTGCATTTTCCTCCCTTCTGAAATGAATTTTCGCCATTTCAGTTCTGGGCTCACTCTTAGATACCATTTCACTCCTTCCCAGGACTCGTCAGTTGCAGCAGCGCATATGCAAAGGGCAAGCTGGAATCCAAAGCCATCTCCACTGGGGATGTGTCCCGTGTTGTACCGACTAATCAGAATGCAATGTTTGAAACCATCAAGCAATCTCCCAGAGGGCAATTCACAATAAAAGAAATCTTAAGAAACCAAGATTTCAAGCCAGCATTGGGGGTAAGGTAAACTGTATTAATACTGTATTTACACAAGCATGCAGTTTGTTTGGATGGAAGAAATATTCTTGTTAATGGTCTGGAAGTTGGCTAGAAAAATACATTGTTTCTAACTTAACTGCTTGCTAAGGCTGTTCACCAGTTTTGTGAGAGGCAGAGAACTTCTCCGCTAATTAAAACAAAACAAAAATCCCAAAACCCTAAGGAGGGGCTGAAGCTACTTGGTAAAATGGAAAAGATTACGCCAGTAACTGTGTGAGCACATTGTTATTGTTAAATATCAATGCAGATTTCAATTCAGAAACCTGCCATATGCCCATTGACATCAACCCCATGAAGTCCTATGGAAGTAGAGACCTACAGGAGTGGCCCTGGACATGGATAGCTGTGACTCTCAGCAGCAATAAAAAACAAGATTCGATCTAGAAAGATGCTGCGCTCTGCCAGTCACATCCTGATAGTCACGATCTCTATCTCTGAAAGATAAAAGCAGATATTTTTAGTAAACAGTCTTTACTGAGTATCTTCTCTTACTCCCTCACAAGAAGCAAGCAGTTTAAACAGCGTATCTACCCTAAAGCAAGGGGATACAGAGTTAGCAAACCGTGTCACAGCTAGGAATGAGGACACTACCCTGATTTTTAGGCTTGGTTTCTGTTGGCCATGGTCCCCTCCTGCTTTAGAAAAATTAAAAAAAAAAAATCATAAAGTGAATGCCAAACAAAGGGAGCACAAAAAAGAGGAAGAAAAAAGCTTGCAGGAAGAAGAGGAAGATGAAAGACAATAGCAGGATGAACAGAAACACTGTTCTACACAAGAGCACCAGGAGTACAATTAATAGATTATATATCAGAAATCAAATATTAGACCTTCGTGCTCTTGCTTCTGTGAGCTGACTGCAGAGTAAGACTTTGAACATGCTCAACTTGCATGATTTTCTTTAGGGGAAGATTAATCTGTTAATGGCATCTTAATGAACAGAGAATATACTGGAATATATCTTGTATTGTCAAAATCATATGCATTAATTTTAAGCAGATGCCTACCAACTTATTAACAGTATGGTTCCTACTTTATTATTTAAATAATCATAGTTACACACCTTTGTAATTGATTTCCTAGGAATTTTTAGGCCAGTATGGAGCTCCAGGCAGACACGCTCTAAGGTAGAAAGTGTCACAGCAGTGCACTGAGGTGATGTGCTTTGCCTTTTGGTAAAACTAAAAAGAAACCAGAGTGACTTCGTTCTAACCCCAAACCGGCAGCATGAATCACAGCAGTTGACGCAATAGAGAGTATAATGACATACTTTTATTCCTGTAAAATAGCCCTTGGTATTTTTAAACCCAGAACATACACTGCTACTCCTTGAGATAGCTGAAGAAGTTTTATCGTATAATACAGATTGCATCAGAAGTAACTTGCAACAAACAAGTGAAGCTAGAGAGCAGCTTCCCAGAGGTGCTCTCTGTGGGGCTAATGTCCTCCCACTGTAGTCACCAGAAATCCTCCTAACTTCTAGCGGAGCAAAGCTTGGTCAAACCTAACAGCTTCTGAAAATCCTGTGGTCTTACTGTACGCTTCTGTGTTTCAGCAGTAAAGTTTGTACTAGCACAGACATTATACCATTATTAAAGCTACATGAGGCAGAGGTACCTATCTTAGAGTCAGAAAAGCAGCAGTTACAAAGACACTGATGCTTTTTTTAGACTAGATTTCCAAGGGATTTGTTTTCTGTCCTCCAGGAAGAAGGTTTTGCAGCATCAGAAAAACAAAGATATCAAAAAGCAAGAAAGAAAACAGAGTCAGATGACAAATGTAAAGTGACTTGCATAGGAGACGACAAAGTTGATGATACAGAGTATGTCAGAAGAGGACAGACAGAAAAACCAGCAAAGAGCTCATTTACAACAAAGCAGAGAGAGACGTGATCAACCAGAATTCAATAAATGTACAACTGATGAAGTTCAGGAGCTGAAATTTCAGGTAAACTGCTTATACTATATCAGCGTTACATTTATTAAACAAATCAAGTTCTGATTTAGGTACCGTCTCTGTAGAATATCTTTATGGATAACGGTATCATTTTAGTAACTGAGAAACTCTATTTCCATCCACATTGAATTTCAGCATCCTCATTCTTTACTCCAAGGTGTTACATTAAATTCCTAATTATTTGGACTTGACTTTACAATTCTGGAGAGATCAGCTAAACTAGTATGAGCACTAAAAGCCTGAACAGATGCACAGCAAGGGTCTAATAAACCTCCAATTCGCCTACAGTTCTCTGGAGTCAGCCAAAGGAATTCAGCATAGAGATTGCTTTTTGTAGAAAGCCAGAAGGAACAGAGAAACAATACAAGCTGACAGCTGAAAACATTTATTTTTTCAGGATTAAAGCAGAAGAGAAAGCAGCCAGAGGGTAAAGGACCTGCTCCTGTACATACAAACAACAAAATGCTTAGAGATCCAGTGTTCAAGTCACTGAATTTTATATTCCCATGAAAACTGAATGAAACCTTAATGCCATCAGCTACAAAAAGATTACAGATATATACATATATAGGTCATGTCACTAATTCTAACCATGGAATGCGATCCTTCAGGAGAGTTAAGCATCCAGGGAGTCTCATTACTGTGACTGCTCATGTTTAAAGCGCATGAACTTCGCCATAAGCTGCAGCGTGCAGTTGCTCAGCAGTACTTTTCGCCTTGGGAAATAGGAGACAATCCAGGGTACCCTAGTGCCTACTGAAAGAGGCAGCTAACTGTTGTTTAGCCTAGGTAAGAGCCTGCGAAGAGACAGGACTTGAAGTGTCAATAGTTTATGTGCCTATACTGAACATCTGACACATTCAAGCACCTTCCTGAGTTGGGGTCATAGATAGCGAATTACATTTGCATTTTATTTCTTCATCAGAATAATAAAAGTACAGATAGGAGATATGCATTGTGAGACAGCTGCTCTAAAATCAGTGCCAGCCCACAGAAGTTAACGTACATCCATATTCATACCACATGGATCATGATTTCTGTGGTCAAGAATGTGACATGGACGTTCTGCCTGAGGATAATGTAAAAGAAGTTGTCATCACAAAGACTGAATTATGTATTTTATTCCACTGATTGTACATTTAATTCTTTAAAGCATAGGAACCTGGAATTACAGAGTCACATAATTGTATTTAAGGCACACAATGTACAAATATTTATAAAATCAGTGTACAAAGTGAGCTGCATATAATTGCATTAAGTAAAAAAACAAATATACAGGCCATAAAAATGCAGTCCCAAAAAGGAGGATACTATTAAAGTGCTAACAAGGAAAAGATATACATAGTTCATTACATGCATTAAAACAGCCTCATATTTTATTCCTGTGATTGCCAAGAAACAACAAACATCATAGAACAAAAGTTAAATCAACGCTTTGTCCTGCACTGACATCCACCACGTGGGTTTGTTGCACCATGTCCTCTGAGGTTGCTGTGACAGAATAGGTACCAGGAGAAACTTCAATATAGATGTCTTTGGAAGCTTTTCTGGTCTTTAGCAGGGGCCAGGAGGGAAAAGAAAAGTTTCATTACTGTTTAGTCACCTTAGCTTTTCCACAAAAATAAAAATTTTGAATTTGGGTAAAAAAATTACTTTTCAGCTGCTATATAAATGTATTAAGATTTTTCAAAACACACAGGCAGCGTGGACAAAACTGCAAAATGTTCCTGAGAATAAAAAATTAGCAAGTGCTATACTCAAAGTATTTCACCTAATGTTTCAATGAATGGAAACAACATGCTGTAATCTCTACCTCGCAAAACTGAAAGCTACCAACTTAAACCTTTTGAACGTAAACCTGGAAAACATCCACACAAGGGTGCTCACACTAATTTGTACTGTGGTACAGATTCCATGTTTCTCATCATTTGTCGCTCAGAAGTTCCTGAAATCGATGTGGTGAGGTGTTCGACTTTGAAAAATAATAAAAAAAAAAAGATTTTCTTCTTGAGGAACGGGAGTCTTCAGAGAAGATGGTATGTGAGGCCAAGCATAACTGGCTAAGCGACTGCCGCACGCCCTGCTGCACGCCTTTCCTCAGCACAGGAAATGTGGCAGGAGCACAAATGAGGTGAGACTGGAGGACTCCTGGGTTATTGTCGCTGATGCAAATCACAAGAGCCTGAAGATTAATCACAGCGTTTGATGTTCTGCACCAGTTCAAAATATAAAGTAGACTCTTAACTGGTTATGTGCCAGAATGCCACAATACGGTTAACAATTAATTGTGCAAGTCTCTGCTGCCCACCTTTACATAGATTAGGATAGTGAACACACCACTAGTTAATGTTCTGTGCTATCACAAAGCCTCCACACCTGATCACAAATTTTAACCAGCTTGATGCAAAATGATAAAGAAATGCTATACTTCAATTTTAAACCAAAGTATTCTATAAACTTACATGTTGCTGGCAAGTTTGAGCTTGACTGGGTGCTACAGAGGCTTCAGTCCTCTGGAAAGGAAAGAAAAAGATACTGTTTTCTAATGTACAACGCAAAAGGCAAATTCTGCGCCTGAGAGAGGGGATGCTTTATGTCCGTGAAATTTTCCCCTCCACAAAAGGACTGATATGACACTGATTGGTGCCACCAGAAGTTACTCTGCCCTCTTCTCAACAGAAGGCTCAGATCAGTCCAGGTGTTCACATGGTTGTGATGTCAAATCACATACATTAGTGTAAGCAAGTGTCACAGACACTAGACAGATAACAGTTGTCCCATGGAAGGGAAGGAATAACCTTTAATCAAAACAAAAAAGACCTACTTACCTCTTCTTCGGAGGACTCCACCTTTATTTCTTGCCTGCCATGGTATCTGCAGATGTGTTTGATTTCATGCTCTTTGCATCTACAGGCTGCTGTGAAGCTATAGTACTTCTGGGCAATAACAGAAACAGAGACTATTAGGTGGAGAAGCATCAATGCCATGCTCACAGCTACCGCAGATTTACAATTAAAAGTGGAACTGCACAGCTGCTGATCTTCTGTAGTAACTGGCTGGCTCTCATGTGAGGATGAAAACAATGCCTGGATGTCCACAGGACATCTGCCTTCTGGTACAAAGCTGTCAGCCCTGATTTTAGATGCCTGTCTCCCAACCCAATACACAGGGACTCTCTGACACCTAAGAACTGAATTAATGAAAACATCACGAGGAATGCTCTGGAAATATCTACCTCATCAGGCTCTCCAAGAAAAGCTCTAGAGGAAGACGGCATAGTTTATGGGTCCTCAATCGGATGTATTATGCAAGCTAGGTGCTTTGCAACCTAGCCAGTGAAGACTGGTTCTGCAGGGCATGTGCAGGAGCAGTGCTCTAAAGGCAGAACACATTAATACTGAAAAATGATTTGGTGACGAAGCTAAAGTGTCTTCAAGGCTAGTACCAGTAGCATAGTGGTTTTGAGAATTGTATTTAAGTCCACGGCAGCCCTTTTCTATCCCCACAGTAAATTAAATACTTGAGTACAGCTCTGCTGCCATCTGCTGTCATCACAGAACTCCTCCCAGGGTCACCTTTTTGATCACAGGGACCAAAAAGTTCCAAAATATCTATTTTATTTCACTTATTTTTTTTCCGTGTTTAGCCTTGACAGCCAGAGACAAAGAAATATAAAGCCAATAGCAACTGTTATTTCCAAATCTACTGCTGTGCTTTATTTCTTGAGGTTATGCACACATCAACAGATTTGGTTGCTTGTATTGTGGCTTACTGTGGAGGTATGTCCCAAAATACATCACATACTCTGACCTATTGCATAACGCTTCACAGAGCATCACAGGGGGTGAGCTGGATTCTTTTACATGACGTCACAAAGCAATGAAATCAAACTTTTGGTAAGAAATGTGGGTAAACTTCGGTCTCTAAATAATTCTGAACAACTCATCTTAAATCACATAATTTTAATCATTTGCACACGATAGCATTCAAATGCTTAAGTGGTCATGTTTGGCTGTAGATTTTTATTTAAGCTTTGTAAACTTTATCCAAGAATTTGTGGGTCTGAGAATTCCTCCCTCCTTCCCACTCTTTTATGACTCCTCTTCTCTACAGAACATGACTGAATCATTCTGTCTTGGCCGATGCACAAATGTGGAAGTCATCCCCTGCTTGTTCCCACTCTATTACAGACTCCTAACAGGATGAGTCTCTATACGTTGTTATATTTTTGTTTCATCTTGTGTAAAAATTCTATTCTGCCCGAGTTGGTTAAGGATTAACTGGTTACTGTGTATGTAGTGCTTTGAAATAATAAGGGAGTTGCTTAAGAGCTAATCATCTGGTGTGTGTTGAACTACTGTTTTCTCTAATTTAATTGAAGACTTAGCCTCTGTTATTAACTCTGCAGACAATGAGCTCCCTGCTGCATGGTGATAACAGACCCCGAAGGGCATTGACGATGTAAGCTGTGATGGAGTTTTCAGAGACTTTAATGCAGTAGTGGGGCTGCAGGGCTTTATTCACAAGCACGAGCTGGCAGAGGTGGGCTCCCGGTCTGTCTATCCAGAAGAGTAATGACACCCGGCAGCCAGAGTGCAGGCATAGATGTTACACTGCGGTTCCAGTGAGCGTGTGCCAGCATGAAAGCAGTGGAGCTGTGCATCTCTACGCCACACCTCAATTTCTGCCTATCATAAACAAACACACAGTGCTGCGCAGAAGAACCAAAGCCCATAATCCAGTAGCAACACCTCAAATCGAGTTTGCTTAAACGATACAAGATGTGAGATTCAGACATTACAGATGTAAAATGGGGAGTTTAACTCTGAATTCAGAGTGAACACGTGGCAGGAAGCAATCTCTTTCCTTGAGATCCAAACTCTCCCTTACTTCTGCCACGCAGAACACACTAACTCTTACCAGCCAGCATGAGTGCTTCATGTGGGTGTGATGAAAACAAAGGGTTACTCTGTCCTAAAGCCTCTCCACAGCAGAGGTGCAGAGGTACTTGCAGCACTGGAAACAACTCTGTACATTGTGATACATGACGCTGGCTGCCACAACGTAACTTGTGATGTGGTTTGATGTTTCTATTGCTCTAACCATACTGCCTTTCTACCAAGAAGTGGAGAAACCCTCTGCTAAAATCTGTACAGGTCAACTGGTACTGTCTGTGGAAAAATGCTGGTATTGATGTTTATCAGCCAAGGTGGTACCTGTGGGTCAGGATAACACCAGTGAAACCTACCACCATGATGGCGAATGCCCCAAATTTCTTAATCTAGGCCGGCGTCGCAGGCTCACTGGATAAGCTCATGCCATGCAACAAGCAAAATGAAGTCTAATTTTTGCAGTTTTAGCAAAAGTAGTGCAAACAGGCCTCTGCCGGGCACATCCTAAACATTCCCCTTTGCACGGGTCTGGGGGCGAAACCTCACCTCGCATTCCCTCGTGGCTTGATTCATCAAGTTCACAATTGACGTGAACGCTGCACTAAGACGTTCCGAGTCTTCTTCCTGCAATTAGAGACATTTTTTTGGGTAACTCATAAGGTGGTGCTCGTGGCTTAGAGGTAGAAAGTGTCAGGTGACTGACTAGCAAAATACTGGCTAGTGCTGGAGGCTGTAGCGCTGAGGGTGAAAGCCACGCGTGGCCCACCGCTGTGGTGCTGTCTTAATGCGGCGTGCACCAGGCAACGCCGAGGCACTCCCTGTGCCCAAGAGGGCACGGGACGGAGCGATGGCCTCGCTCTCCTGTCATCTGGCCCTGCCCGCCACCGTCCCACCCTGGGTTTGAACAGATGAAACACAGGGGGAAGTCACCAAGCGTGACACTGTTCTACGTATTGTAAAATGCCTCCAGCTCCTTAGAGCACAGATACGCCTCGCTCCCACGCATAGATATATATACACACACACACGTATATATATACACACTAGGCCTCTACAGGACACGCACTATCCTGCCACCATTTAAGGTCGCAGCTCCTCGTTGCTTCTTGTTAATTTCGTTGCATTTCTGCAGGCACGGCCGCCCCCGCCTGCAGCACCGACGGGCGCCGAGGGCGGGAGCCCTCCCGCCGCCCGCAGCACCGACCGGGGCCGAGGACGGGGCCCGTCCCGCCTGCAGCACTAACCGGTGCCGAGGCCGGGGCCCCTCCCGCTACCCGCCGCACTGACCGGGCCCGAGGGGGCCTGTCCCGCCGCACTGACCGCGCCCGAGGCCGGGGCCTGTCCCGCCGCCCGCCGCCGCCGCGCCCTCTCCAGCACGGCGCGCGCCAGCCCCGCTGTCCGCCCCGCGCGCGCCCCCTCCATCCCGCCGCCGGCCGTCACAGTGCGCAGGCGCCGCCACCCCGCCCCACACCCCCTTCCCGGTGCCGTTAGGGGGCGCCGCCGCCCCGCCGCCGGTGAGTGCCGCCCCCGCCCCGCCCCGGCCCGACCCATAGCACCGGGACAGACCCTGTCGGGCGCCTGGTCCCGCGGAGGCGTTGGAGGTCTCTGTTTTCCCCTCAGGCCGACACTCCTGGGGCGGGCCCGCGCCCCGCCCTGAGGTAAAGCCACCTCCCCGGGCAGGGGAAGGGCGTCCGGACCGGCTTTCCGTGCGCCGCCCTGATGGCGGCGGTGGGTCGGTGGGGCGCCCGGGTGCTGCTCCGCCGCGTATCCTCGCTGGGCGACAACGGGGAAGAGCCGGGAGGAGCTGGAGGGTGCCGAGCCCCGGCGGGCCCAGGGGGCCACCCCTCATTGTGTGGAAAGCGCTGCTCCCTGGTTGTTTGGGTTTTTTTTAAAACTTCTGAGGTAAAAAATAATAATTACAGTACGTAGTGATGGTTGGCTGAGTGAAACAAGTAAAGGGGCAGGGCGGCAGGTGAGCAGCCTCGTCAGGCTGCCTACAAACTGCCTCTGTGGCTGCACTCCAAAAGAAAGCCCTCTCGCTTTGGTTAGTAAAATGAAAACACCAAGTTTTTTTGGTCTGCTGCAAGGGAGATTAGTCAAACAAGCCGATTTACTCCCTGGAAGCTGCTTCTGGCCCAGGAGTGTTTTCCAGCAGGGCAACCCCTAGGCCTGAGGCTGCAGCCACCACTTTCTCTGGGCTACCAAACAGGCTTGGAAAGCATCCATGGCTACATGTACATTAGAGCCACTCTGTGGCCTTGCTAACCTTGCTTGCACTGAGGGGGCAGCAGGAAGGGCAAAATAAGCACAGAAACTTTCTTTAAGTGCGGTATGGCCAAGGTTAACATGTAGGCCCTGATTTTTCAAGTCCCTTGTTCTTGTTTGTGGAGCTTTGCTAGCTGTAATCTGTTTGGCAAGCAAGGAAAATAATCCTCTCCTAGTTTACATTTTATTGTCATCTTCCAGTTGCTTAACGAGAGCAGTAGCCAGCTTCTGTAATAAACAAGCCCTTCACAGGCCGCTTGTTCATTAAAACATATTGAAGGCCCTGATTCAGTGTTCAAGTACAATTTAACTTTAGGCTGGGTCTCTTGTACTCAAAGGAAAATTTAGGCAGTTGCCAGGGTGCTTGAAGTCTGGGGGACTGCATGCAACATAAGTGGAGGAGAAAAATAATATTTGATAAAAGCAACATTAGCATGTTTGAGGAGCTTGTTTGACATGCTGGAGAAGCAGCCAGAATAGACTACTTCCTGCTTAATTGGAAGTTGAGCATCTTTCTTTGAGCATCATTCCTTATTATCATTGGTCTCCTGGAGAGGCAGATGGGTTTGTTATCTTGCTGCACTTGTGAAATATACTTGAAAAGGCCCTCCTATGTCGTTTTCATAACAGGGAAAGAAAATTGTATTCATTTTATATTCCTGCCAGGTACTTGTAGCAGTAGCTTGTTGTTCAGGAGGTAAATTATTCCTTGTGTGTTGAAATTTAAACTCCCACCATTTTTTGATGTTCGGTGACACAGTACTCCTTCTGCAGCTGAGTAAATACATCTGTCACAAGAAGGCTGACAGCTGAAACAGATTTTTGCTTTGAAACACACATTCACATCGGAATCCAGATGAGAGTTACCCTTATTTCCTGTACATTCACTCTTTTGAAATATAATGGAGGCTTGTGAAATGCTGGATATTTGCACCAAATTTCCTTGTTGTGTGGGATGACGGATTAGAATATCTCAAGACAATATATCTTATTTTGTTGATGAGGTGGTGAAAGCCAATAATAGTTTATCCTGAGTCCTTGGCTCTAGGTTCAGAGGACTATCCTTGTGTAGGAAAGCTCATAAACATTTGCCTAAAACTGAGCACCATTTTTGTTCCATTTCAGTCAGTGGAAGGAAGGTAAGCATGTGCTTGAAGATCAAGAAATGTGCAATGCTGGAGTTAGTATTTCCAGGTGCAGAATACACATGTCACTCTTCTCTTTATTTTTCTTCCATTCCTATTATCATTTAGTTAATACATTGTGAAGTCACTTGTTTTATAAACGCTTACATGATATCATAGAATGGTTAGAGTTGTAAGGGACCTTAAAGATCATCTAGTTCCAACCCCCCTGCCATGGGCAGGGACACTTTCCGTTAGACCAGGTTGCTCCAACCTGAATACTTCAAGATTTAGGTACAGTTTTTGTATTTTGCAGTACTCATGGTTCTGCTAACAGCTGGGATCCTGCCTCTTTTTTATGTTTTTTATATCAAATGTCTTGTGCAGGTTTCTCATCAGTTAAACTGGCAGAGGCATACAGACAGGCATGCCAGGGAGCTGGCTCGTATGATGCTGTTTGTGGCCTGTGTGGAGTCCATGTGCTTTATCACTTGTGCCACGCAGAGACCTCCTTCACCCTCTGGTACGCGGGTTGCCCCGTGTCCTGGCGAGCGGAGGAACCCTGGCTGGGGCTGCCTGCACCTCGGGCTCTGCTCTCCAGGGAGCAGAGCGTTACGAAACCCCTGTCAGTAGCTGATCCGAGTAGGTTGTATTTGAACCCAGGCACCCGGGATGAAGTTCAGAGGCATGCCTTCCCCGCTCTTTCTCCATAGGTACTGTTACCGCGAAGCTACCCCGCCGAGCGCGGAAAACGCGGGCGTCCCGCCGCCCCGGGGGCTCGCCCGTGCCCGGCGCCCTGATGGAAACCATCTGCTCGGCGAGCGCAGGAAGGGCTTCGCTCGCTTTCCTCCTTCCTTCCTTTCTTCCTTCCCCGCAAGCGGCTCCGCGCGGAGAGGAGCCCAGCACTCGTAGTTATTTTTTTAAAAATAAAAAAATAAGCGGTATCGCTCCTTCGGGGGTAGAGGGTGGAGGAAGATTGTCAGGCGGGGGGCTCAGTTCTCTCCTCCTCCTCTTCTGCCCATCGCATCTCCCCGCGGATCGGCCCGTCCTGCCCGGCCCCGGTGGGCTGCTCCCCTCCCTCCCGCCTTGCCGGGACCCGGGTTTGGGGCCGCGGTGGTGGGGGGCGGCGCCCACCCCTCGGCGGGGCCGAGGCCGAGCGCTGCCGGCGGGAGCGGTGGCTCAGCCGCCCGGGGCTGCCCGGCCGCGGCGGGGCTGCAGCCCGGGCCGGGCTGCGCTGGGGGAGCAGGTTTCTTTGTTGGCTGCCGGGTGACTGGTTCCCATTAATCTCCCGCACTGGCCGTGGCCGTCTCCACTTCCTGCCTTTGCATACTTCTCTCTCCCTCGATCTCAGTCCCTTCCCTCCCCCTTCCCTCCCCCCTTTCTTTCTCTCCCTCTTCCCAGCTTCTCCAAAAAAGCTACAACCGCCCGGGCTGCGGGACCGGGGCTGCAGGCATCCGGTGGAGGGAGCGCACCCCTGCGCGCCTCGGTAAGGGCCGGCGAGCCGCGCCGCCGGGTCTGTGGTCCTCTCCGGGGACCCGGGCAGGGGAGCGGGGCTGGGGGCAGAAACGATTGATCATGCTTCTGCTCGCCGTCCCTGCGCCCTGAGAGCCGCCCGCCTCCCGGGAGCGGAGCGGGGCGGGCCGGGGATGCGAGGCGGCGGGGGCTCCCCGGGCCCTCGGCGTCCCGGACGGCGGAGCCCCCGCGGCAACGGAGCCGCCGGTGTGGGCCGACCCCGCGACCCTGGCGGGGGTCCCTGCTCCGCCCGGGGGGAGCGCAGATGGGCGCGGGGTCCTTGCGCACGGGCTGAGCGGGGGTCGGTCCTGTGCCACCGCCTTGCCTCCCGGGACGTTTCTTCTCGCGTGGGTGGCGAGGGCACCCCGGAGGGACAGAGACAAGGAGACCACCTCGGCGGGACCGGGTTGACTGTGACCGGGCTGGGGAGCCAGCCCGCCGAGTGTGGGGCTCTGATCTGGAGCGAGACGGGGAGCTGTGGCACTTCTTTTCCCTTCCAGTGCCCGTTTGCATCGTCTGTCCAGCCGGCTGTAATGTTTGCATGCATGTTGAAAAGAGTAGAGGAGCCACCTGGACTCCAGCGGAAGACTTTAGGATCCCAAGACAGATTTAGCTGAAGAGCTAAGGGAACTGCTTCAGCAGTTCACTTGGTGGGAAAATCAGATGTACTGCTCTTGGCTTGGTACCAAGCATTTGCTTTAGTAAGGAGCAGCAGGTCACCGCAATCAAAGAGTAACGGCTACATATGAGAGAGCCTTCTTATGTTTACTTCGGTTTTATCAGTCAAATGTACTTTGAATTTTAGTGGTCAAGCTAAATGAAGCCGGATGCATAGTATTGTTGTATGGAGTATGTCAGCAGTAGTGTTTTATACACCCTTGTTTTACTGTTGCACTGACTTTTGAGGAATAGGTTTTCTTTCATTTTTATTCTGAGTCTTTTAACTTCAGCCAGATATTGAGTAATCCAGTAAAAACCACCTAGAGTGATCAAAACTTGTGGAAGATAAAGGATGAAACTGCTAGTTGGAGTCTGATTTCTGATGATGCAGAGTAGGATGAATTAAAGTGAGGTTGATTTGTCTTTGAGACTTGATAATGTTTTGATTATTCATGATTAACATATAGTCGGTAGATGAAAATATTCCATATTGTGGAAGGGTAAGTTAACAGAGCAAAACTAGAAGTATTTTATGTTTAAGGTGAGATTTAAGAAAATCCTGTATGGATTTTGATGATCAGGTTAACACGTGGCATAGTGGAAATATGTTACCAGGTTGAATGGTGAGAGTAAGATTTATGGCTTTGACCATTCATATCCCTCTTGCTTTAAGACAAGTTATTTAAAGGAAAACTGCAACACATTTAAGCAATTATGATTACTTTATATGATTACTTTATCAAATTACCTGAGAATATAGTGGAGCACCTTTTAAAGCTAGCTACCCTCTATACACTCTTAAGAGCGATTAGACTGGCAGTAAATTGCCATCTTGCTTCTGGAATGGAACCGCTTCCCTCTGGGAGTATGGAGGAGTGGGGAGCAGGGCTCCTTGGGAAGGGGTGGTGATAGGGTGGGTAGTGCTGGGCATCACTGGGGCATGGGGACTGTCCCCATGTGTTCTCCTCTCGTGCAGAAATAAGGGAGTCCTGCCTGGCCTGGCTTTCTTCTGCTCCCTTCAGGCTGCTAAACTCCCCCAGCCAGCTTGCTCAGTGTAGTCGCTGCCATTCCTGGTGCTGGGGAGGAGAGGCACTTTCTGTCCTCTCCTACCCAAACAGCATGTCTGTGCTGCGGTTGCCAGAATTTTCTCCAAGGAGCTCGGGACCAAGCATTGCTGTTTCCCTTTAAGCAAGTGACTTTTAACATATACTGTAGCTCTTTAAGGAGCGTGTGACCCCTTATTATTGGTGACCCTGTAAACCATTGTGTAATCTGTTGACTGTAACGTACCATGCTAATTTATTCTTGGTTGGGAAGTCTTGCCAAGGACTTGATGGAATAGCATGATTTTATCCACTTTATTGTTTTCATTGTGTTTCATAAACATCTAAGACCCTCTGGGAAGAATCACTGGGGCGGCTGGGCCTCCTTTTTTTAATTGCTGGTTAAATAAATGTTGCCAGTTTAAAAAAAATAAAGTGGTATGCAGGATCTCAGAATGCCTGGAACTGCTAAGGACTCATGTTTAGGAAGCAGAACTATTTTTAGTGTAGGGGCATTTAAAGAAATGATACTAGCCCCTTGTGAAGAGGTCACTGTGAAGTGCGCTGAAGAGCCTGCTTTTAACTGGAGAGCAAAACCAAGTTTCCCACAGATGAGTAAAGCTCAATAACCAGATTTGTACTTTTCCCACTTAACTGAAGAGGGAGAGGATGGACTTTTCGTTAGTTTACAGTAGTGGGAGTGAGGAAGCCCAAATTCTTAGCATACAAAAAAAAATATGAAATCCTGGTCTTGGTGAGACACTTAGCTTTCTGATTCTGTCCAGTGAGTGTCTGCAACAGAGATGTAGGACTGAAAGGCATTTAACACTTTCTGAGAAGGGCTGGGAACTGGCAGCTGAGAATCCCTTGGGATCTGTGTTTGTGGGAGGTCACAACTCCCTTGAATGGATCCCTGGCTGCTGTCCTTATCTATAGCTAAAAGAACTGTGGTAGAACTTTAAAAAAAAAAAAAAGAAAAATGTATGGATGTTGAGAACTCAAGGCCATTTGGGATCCTAAATCAATTCTGAATATGGGACTGACTTGTTAAATAAATCACTTTGGATCCAGAGAAGGCTTTCTTCAACTCATCTGAGAAACAGGGATAGACTTTTTATCAGGGCCAGTTGTGATAGGGCAGGGGGTAATGGTTTTAAACTAAAAGAGAGTAGTTTCAGACTAGATATAAGGAAGAAATGTTTTACGATGAGGGTGGTGAAACACTGGAACAGATTGCCCAGAGAGATGGTAGGTGCCTTATCCCTGGAAATGTTCAAAGTCAGATTGGATGGGGCTCTAAGCAACCTGATCTAGGTGAAGATGTCCCTGCTCATGGCAGGGGGGAGTGGACTAGATGACCTTTAAAGGTCCCTTCCAACCCAAACTATTCTGTGCTTCTATGCTTCTGTGATCTGCTTGGAAAATAGAAGTTCTTGTTTTTGATGGCTTAAGAGAATGTGGTTTATGTTAAAGTTAACACTGTGTGCTAGACCCATCATGCTGTCTATGGGGTCTGAGTAATCTAAATATGGTTAATGTAACCCAGTCTCTTGCATGGCAGAGGACCAAAATCTGGATTTATCAGATTTTCAAAATGTACCAGTTGATAGCTGAGTCAAATCAAGTTTTGGTCCAAACTTCATCGATGTCTTGTTTAACATAAGTTCAGTTTAGATTATGAATTACTTTTTTTTTTTTCTTTTTTTCCCCCCTTTTTTTCCCAATGCTGAATGCCATGCGTGTTAGTTTTGTCTCTGTGCTGTAAAGTGTGTGCAACTGTTGCTCTTCAGATTTTTTGGTCTGCAGTTGGGATTTAGTTGGCAGTGCAGATAGGCAAGTTTGGGGAACTGAATGCAAATATTTACATTCTCAGTTTGGCCTAGTCCTTGTGCTTGTAAACACTCATAGTCATATTGAACTTTGGTGAGGTTATAAGTGGCTTTGCCGAGCCTTGCAAAGTCACAGCCTACAAGACCTGAAATTCCCCCTTTTGGGAAGAGTTTTGGATATGTTTTTTGGGTGTTCATACATCAGCTGAGAGTTAGTGCTCGTCACTTTTACCCCAAATCCAAATGCAAAATCTTTTCTGTATCTTGCTTCTTTTTAATGTAGAAATGCTTTATACCAGTAAGAGGTATCAAGTCATGGAAGAGAAGTCCTGCACACCTATGAGGTACTGTGCAGACTCTGGAAATCCTGGTCTCCTGTGCCGCTCTAGAGCTCTGCCCTGGTAGAGAGGGGCCATGGTGAAGATCTTCCTCCCTCCGTGGCTACTGTTTTCCCGGTCCTTGCTGTTTGCATGTGCAGAAATAAAGTTTGAGGACTGATTTGAACAATGGGGATGTTTGCTCATGGAGAATTAGATTTAAGTCCTCTTTTCATTCATGTAGGCTTTTAACAGCTGTCAGATTTTTTTAGAAACTTTTTATTCACTAGGGACCGAGCCTGATTTTTGTTTTTTTTCTGCATTAGCAATTGAACTTTCTGAAGTCCACCTTACCACAAATTATAGAGATAGGATCAGCTTGTATGTTAACACTTCATGGCCAAACCACCCTCTTGTTTGGGTATGCCTTTCTATTTGGGTCTGTTACTGTTAGCCAGAGTTTGAAATTAGATACGATAGTTTAGTTGCAGAGATCTTGAGACAGAGGTGATTGAGTTGCAGTAAGTTATGATAAGAATCCCGACTCAGCAGTTGATGTCTGTAACTTTGTATTTTCAGCCAACCTAGTTTAGGAAGAAGATTGTATTAGCTTAATCCACAGTGAACATGTTTAGAGTAACCTAACTTTGTTCTCTATCTGGAGTGTATACCCAGATAGTTAGAACTGTTCAGGGAAATGAATGCTATTGTTCATATAGCCAGTGCTTTTGATATGTTCTGTTGTAAGCTTCTGACCTTGGAGATGCATTTGTTAGGTTGAGGAACATAGGAAAAGAGTAGGAATTAATTTCTAATGCCACCTTTCACCATTCTTTGAAGATATGTTTGTTTGAGCTGTATCTGTCTGCTGAAAACCTGACGGCTGATGCAGTGTAGCTGAGAATTCAGTGAATTTGTGCAAATGGAGAAGTCCTTAAGGACACACTGAAAGTACAGTGAGTTTCTGTCAGAAATGTACCCTGTGTGTGTTCTCACACACAGGAACAGAATGTTATTTGAGTTTAAGTATATCTGTCTCCTAATTTCTCTTTAAAATGAAGATGTAAAAATGCTTGATGTATGAACGTTTAGCGTTAGCACCAGTGCCAACACAGGAAACCAGGTCTTTGAGTTGAAACATTTAACATTATTCCCTAACTCCCACATTATTAAAAACACTCATTGTGTAAATTTTTAATACTATTATTCATTTCATCATTTTGATGGGGTCATCACACTGAATTAACGGTTTACATTTTTTCCCCTTAAGAAAAGGATTAGTGACATCCAGTCACAATCACAGGGGACAGATGCTAATTGGCTAGCATTGTGCAAAGCGCCCTGCTCGGCCTGCTATTCCAAGTATTAGGGCAGAGAACAAAGCACTTTAGGAGAGCTGCCCCAGAAGATCTCTCAACCCTTCTTCAGCGAGGAGCAGATGTTCCAGGCGTGGAGTCTGCTTATTGCTCTGAGAAGTCCTTCAGGTCGGGAGATGGATCTGTCTCCTGACATTTTTGCTTTCAACATTGTTACTTCTTTGAGGGAGTGCAAATAGTTTTTGCAAGACAGAGTGGAACAAATGAGGAGCTCTAATGATTTTGATCCTTTGTTCCAGTGAAAACTCTTATCACTCAAGGTCACTGAAAAGGGAAATATATTTGGTCTGAAGTCATGTTGCATTCTGTGTGGGCACAGTGTGCTAAAGAAAAATGGGGCATATTGACTCGCTATGTGTGAAAGTGCTTCTCATTTGTGCTAAAGGATTGTAATGATTGGAGTTTCCATTTTGCCTCGTCTCTTAATCCCAGCTCTGGGCTCACAAAATCCTGTTAGCCAGTGTTGTTCAAATGAGCTTCATTAACTGGGAATATTGTTTTGAAGATATGGCAAATCAGCAAAGTGCTGAAGCTTACCAAATCTCCTGCATGATGGCAGGCTCTCTGATTATTTCCACTGTTAAATTGCAAACCGGGCAGCAGTTCTACACCACAGCTTGTGTTTTACTGCCTGCTATATCCCTGCTATATTGTTAACTTGAGACTTTGAGCAGAACATACCCCATGCCACTCGAACTGTATAAGAAATAGCTGACTTGAAAGAAGGGCAAGATCAGAGTAGGTAAAGACAGAAAGGGATCAGAAAGAAGAGGTCTAAAATAATCTGAACCTCCTTATAGGCCTTATGTAAATATTACTTTACTTAATCTCCAAAATTATTAAAAGAGCATTCAGTACGTGCTGATAAAATTCATGCACCTTTAGGTTTGTATGCATATTTTTCTCTTAGTGTATTATGGATGTATCCATCACCATTTCTCCTGTGGAAACAAGTAAATATCCTTAATTATTTAATTCTAATGCAAGGAAAGCCAAGGACAAGCACTAGGATCTCATGCTGTTTCCTCAGTATCTGTCTTGTCTGAAAGCCCATGTGACACTCATGGGTACTCCTGAGCTTTAATGGCACAACCTTCATTGTCTGTTTTTAGTATTAACAGACCTCAGGATATCTTCTAAGTCTCCCTTCCTGCTTTCACAGGTGTACTTCAGCACTGCCCTCCCCAGTGCCAGGGATTGGTGCTGAGGGGTTTCGTGCTGATTGGCTCAGTGCTTTATTAGCCTCTGAACCAACACCTTGAGCAGGATCTTCTGAGGCTTTTGCTGTTATAGTTGCAGAGCAGCCAGCAGAAGTATTGGTCTTTCTCTCTAGAGATGCCCTCAGGCCTGGGAAGTGAAGGGGGATATTGCTGGGTGTCACAGCTACCTTCTCATTCAGTACCAAGGTGAGCTGGGGATAGTCTTCATTGGCCTGCCCTGCTTTTCCTGTGGCTACGTAACTTGGATAATGCAGGTAACTCCCTAGAAAAAAAATAAATTCAAGAGAGGCAAGGGCCTTCAGAGTTCTGCCATTTTACATGCAAGTAAAGTTTCATCTAAACCCCTGTGCTTCAGGGAAACTTGCCTGTTAGCTCCCAGGAAAACATTTGTCATTCATTTCTCTTTGGCTTTTCTTAGGGTGTTTCTTTTCTTCTTTCTCCTTTTAGCCCTTGAGCCTTCCCCTCAAAGCACTCCAAACCCAGCAGCTGGGCTTTAAGGAACTGTGTGTGTCATACCCTCTAGTTATGCTGCTGCTGTGTACGGATGTGAGGCCTAGATTTTTGTGGGTACCACTTTAATTGTGGCTTGGGCTTTGTTAGGCCCTACAAAGGGGATAAACGGTGACAGAAAGATTCTTCATTTGCCTGCGAGCATCGGGGCTTCTTGTCTGTCATAGACATACATTCCCTGATAGCAGCTCTTTGAGTTACAAGAAGTCAGCTGGTGACATATTCCTCTAGCCATTTTTTTCTGATGTTTGGATTTGTATTTGGTGGAGCACCAAGAGAGATGTCAGGTTGTGCTTTGCACATTAAAGCCATTATTATGTAAGATTTGACTGAGATTCAGCTTTAATTCACGCTTTGTTTGCCATTGAGTTCTCTCCCTGCAAGACGGTTATCTCTGAGTTGGAGAAACTAACAGAGAAGTTGATGAATGTGCAGCTAAGATGATGTCTTCCAAATGAAACAATGAGAGACCCATGAAGTTTTCAGTGGCAAGCGCATGCTTCAAAGAGAGGATTACAGTGGAGGATAAAGTTATGAGAAAAATACATTGTTTGTTTATCCACCCACCTCCATAGATTGTGCCTGGCGGGGGGATGCTCCAGGATATATGGCTGAAGGGAAATGATTGTCTTATTTTTTCAGTTGGGTGGATCATTGTATACTGTGATATTTCTGGCAACAGAAAAACAGAAGAGGTTAATACCTAGCATAAAAGCACAGCCTATAAGAAAGATGAGAGAATTTACTTTTCTGCCCTGGGTGAAACCAGCTTCTCTTTTGAAGATTAATCGTTCAATCAATTATTGTTATTTTTAGCAGAGAGCATAATTCTGCATGGAGAGTATGAGATGAACCAGATTGTAGCTTTTGGCATACTAGTGTTGACCCAGAACTACTGTGGATAGACTGATGCAATAGAAGAAGGAATATGGCGGGGTCTTAAGTTTGGAGAGACAGTAGACCTTTTTGTCCTGTAGAAGTATATCTGAGCTACTGGGCTGGAGGTATGCACTGGAAGCAGAATAATCAAGTTCAGTGGCATATTCATGTGAGAAATTAAAATATGTAATGAATTTTGACATGCATCTTCACAAGCCCATGGATAACAGATAAAACAGCAGTAATTCAGCCCTGGATAGTTTAGTGCTTTGTCTTGGACCAAAACTTCCTTTTGCCTTTCCCATATGCTTTGCAGCAGAACAGGTTGGCAACCACATCTGCTTGTCCAGCCCAGACAAACAAGTAGTCAGAAGGTTAGCTGGAGTGGAGACTATGCAAAGCAGGCTGACTGGACCAGGTGAATTATCCGAGCATATAGGCTGTGTCTACTCAACTCTTCCTCACCTGGCACTTTATTTCTGGCTGTGACTTTTCAAATTGTTTTTGAATCCGGTTGTGGTTTTTTGTTTTTTTTCCTCCCCCTCCTAGTTAGGCAAAGAGTAAAAGGCAAGTACCTGTCAGCTGTTTTGGAAGAGATTGTTCTCATGGAGGCTTAGCATGACCCTAAGTGTTGGATAGTCAGTGAGAGACTCTTTGATCCAAGACTCATTGGTATAAATGCGATGTGGTTTTTTTGTTTGTTTGGTTTGGGTATTGTTTGTTTGTTTGTTTTGTTTTTTAATGCACAACAAAGGAACTTACCTTCATAACTTCTAAAACCTGGATGCCGGAGTCCAGCACTTGGGGCTAATGGAGATGTGTTATTTTCACCTTTAAGACTTTATCATGTGGGTTTTAAAAGTCTGAAGGATGAGGGCTTCTGAAGCAAACTTAGATTAGTGGTTTCTGGAGTAGTGCAAATAACAATAAAAAACAGGAACTGAATTCAGACAATGGCAGAAAGATGATGAGATATTGCAGCAGTGTAGCATCTTTCATTTGTAAATCTAAAAGCACTTAAAATATAAATGAATGAAAGACTGCATGTAACTTTGGTAGATGAGGGAAGCATCAATACAGATGAGAAGGTTCAGGAAGGTGATCCTGGTAACGGATAAAACCTTTTCTCTCCATTTTCAGTTTAAGTCTTAAGAAAATCAGAAATATATTGTGAGGCAAAACATTTTCATTTATCTCGAAATGTAAGTAAATACCCAGAGTAGTGCTTCTGAGATGACCATACTGCTACTGCCCTTCAGTGCTTCAAAAGGCTTTTTTTTTTTTTTTTTTCTCTCAACTAGAAGGTGATTTCAAGTGAAATTACTTAATTTCAAAATTTGGATGATTAAGTAGTGAGACTAGTAGGATAGTTTAGGCTTTTAATACCATGTTTCTTAACTACTTATTCTCAAATATTTATTAATGGACAAAAGGTATATAGAGAGATATGATAATCCATTTTTTTCTTGAAAAGCATTTTTCTCCTGTATCTACTTATTTCTGATTTTTGAGACTTAGTCATAACCATTATTTCTGGTTACAAGGTGGCAGTTATTTCATATGTACTATTCCCCCTCTGCCTCCCTCCATTATAAACCCATGCCAAGAGGCAAAGATAGATTCTCATGCATCAATGTGCCGCCCAGGTTTACATCTTATGTAGAGTGTACTTACCATAACTATTCAAAAGATAGTAATTTATCCATATAATTTCACAAATATTCCAAACAGCATTTTCTGTATGCTGATTAAATTATCTGTAAACCCCTTTTTATTGATGTAATTAGAGGTTAGCTTTGATGCATAAGTTAGCTCAGCAGATGTTTCAGTTGTCCCTAAACTTCATTTTCACCAGGGAGCGGAGGAGACAAAGGCCCCTTCTGCCTTCACAATTTCCTATCATTATTTATGAATTTTCAGCTCTCTACAAAGCCTTAACCAGGCTAGATTCAAATAGAATAAAAAAATGCTCTGACTTTTTGTACAACCCTGCTGAGATTTTCTAAGTCACTTGTGAGAGTTAGATGCTCATTTTCCATTAAAGTCAGTTTGAACCAGATACAAAAATCCTCAGTGTGGCTTTGGCCTAATTGTTTAACAATAAAACATCCACATGCTCTTCTTAGAGGGAACTCAAGATCTTCACATTAGGAATGTGATTAAGTATTGCAAGCAAAAGTCAGCTACTTATTGTTTAAGTGTTTTTCTTGTATTAAAGATGCTCATACGTGTCTGTATATGTCTCTACTGAAACATAAAAGTATCTCCTTCTTAAAATAATTTTACCTTAAAGTCTCTGCCTTACTTTTTTTTCTCTCAAACTTGGAAGAAAACAGCTTTGCTCTGTAATGCCAGTGGTTTTGTATTTTGTCCCTTTGACTTTTATGCACTCTGGGAATAATCACCCATAAAGAAGAGTGCGTTCATCTTTCTCCAAAAGAGAGTAATTTCTTTTTCAGATGCAACTACTATTAAGTACAATGTTTATAGAAAGACATGAATCTAGATAAAGAGATTCTAGCTTGCAAATATCTTGTCCTGTTCCCTGCCTTGTTGTTCGCTTGCTCAGAGATCCTGTAAGATGTTCCGTTACCTGCAATCTCAGTTTCTCAGTACATCTGTAAACGGATAACTGTCATCTCTCCACATATTCCTGAGATCAACGCATTAATGAAGCAAAAGTTACTTGATGTTTGTATTAAGCTATTTGCAGTACCTTTGCAGTTGGTTGTGTTTCTTTCCTAACCTAGAAAAAAATGTGATAGGCTGAAATTGTACTCTGAAGGCTGATGTCAGTTTTACTGTAAAGTTTCATTGAGCAGAAGATTGAGCCTGAAAAGTGCATGTGACTCAGGGAGCTCTGAACTTAGGAAGGCAGTACCTCGTGTTTGTTCTGCACTGACACCTCTAGCCAAGCAAAGAAAAGGTGTTGTCATTGGAAGGAGCTGCAGCTATGCTTCTTTGCCAAATATGAGGTGAAGCCCTGAAGGGAAGGAATGGCAATGATGTATGACCCGGCGAAGAGTACTCAGGACTACTCCCTCAAAGTTGCTGGACCCTTCAAAGCACCTGAAAATTCACCAACTGCCAGCTTGGGCACTGTTGTTAGAGGCTCAAAGCACACAGATTTTATAGGCCTATTAAAGCAGGACTGTGCAAGGGCACTGTTGCATTATTTTTTGTGATGCGGCAGAAGTTATGACTTTCCTTTTTCTCATCACATTTCACACTGTTCAGTAATTGTAGCATCTACCAGGTTACACTTTCATTTAAAGAAAATAGTACAAATATGTTTACAGTTAAACATGCTACATAAATACCTTATTTTACTGTTTTATTAAATGTGTAACAAATCTGTTGGCAGTCAACTAATAGGAAATGGTGTATAGGTCTCTCTTGCACATTTACTGGGCTCTAAAGTTTTCAGGTTAAATTGGGTTTTAGATAACACTTTCTCTGGAAAATGTTTCAAATAACCTTATTTCTTTCTCAATCCCTTGGATTCTGTAGGAACTCCGTTAGTTTTTACACATTCTGCCTGCTTGAATTGCCAGAGTGACTTCAGTACCCTGAAGCAAACCTTGCTGCAACTTTTCCAAAATACATTTTAGTACAGTGTAAATGGGTTGCACTTGGGTCAGGTTTTGTGTTTTTTTTTTTTTTTTCTTTTGAGCTATGTGGATAAAATACAGAGGGAGGAGAATAAGCAGGTAACAGGAGCCTTATTTAGATCCTCAGCTGTGCTTTGGTTTCTGCAGTGTCTTCCTACTCATGCTTGATACCACAGCTGTAAGTTTTGCTCCTGTCCTCTCTGCTGTGGAAGGGATGCAGGCTGGCTAAGAGAGCTGCTCTTTTTTCCCTCCCTCAGTAATTTTTCTGGTCCTTTTCTCCATTCATGTAGACATTTCCACAGAGCTTGGATCACAAGTTGAATTGTCTGATCTTTCATGACAGCACTTTATTGTATTTACTGAAAGTTTCTTTCAGTACCATACTAGATTTGTTGCTAGTCTGGAAACTCTCTTCTTTCATTGTAAGCTGATGGTGGGAGATGGTTTAAACAACAGGCCAGGCTGAGTGGCAATTTCTGACTCAGATGGGGAAAGAAGGAACACTTAAGGGGCAGAAAGTGGTTTCAAATCCTGTATGGTGAGACCGAATAGAGGTGATTTTAGTATGCTTGCCGTTTGTTTTCCTCTGAGCTGTTCTCTGGCCTGAGGGAATCACTTCTGCAAAGTCTCCTTGGTTTAGGCAGTTTATGACCTGCCCTCTGGCCCCACAGCTGCTCCATCCTCAGGCAGTTTGGGCATGTGTCTACACCGGGCCGAATGCCAATTGCCTATTTGGGACTGAAGCCCCATCTGGGTTGTTTTTTTTTTTGATCCAGAAAAAAAATATCCTGAAAATGTGTCTATCTCTCATATTTTGTAAAGGATGTTGTTCAAAATAGGGGAAACAGAAGTTTAAACCTTGAACTATATTAAATACTTGAGTTATCTCTGCAAAATGCAAGTGCATTACAGTGCATGCAAACAGCATGATACTGTGTTTCTTAGAAAAGGATATTGAAGTAATGGAAAAACTTTCCAACAAGGCGAAAATGAAGTTAGATCTTCCCACTAGTTTTGTTTCCCATTTGGAAACCTGATCCATTGATTGTTTTCTGTACTATACTTAGTAGCAACAGTAGTGAATTGAAAAGCAGGGACAAACATACATTTTTCCATGGCTGATATCTAACAATATCAGGGTTATACGTCCATTGTTAAAGCTGAGTGATGCCCTGTTGTTGTCCACCTGGGAGCGCAGTTGTAAGAAAACCAACACCTTTAATGCGTAGGTTTTCGGCTCCATTTGTCTAGAAAGCAGCTCCTGAGGGATTGCTGCACTTTGAGGAGCATGCTTCTGCTCGGAATTTGCAATGACCACCTACAGTGCTCTTCCTTACTGTCAGGCTGAATCTCAGTCTTTTCTGCAATGATGTTTGAAAGACTGAGTTAAGAAAAGTAGCCTGCATCCCACTCCCCCGCTTTGCAAAACTATTTCTTACTCCGCTGAACGTAAAAGGGTATGATAGTGTTTTATCCTTCTTAAAGAAGAATGTAAATTTTTCAGCAGGATTGGAAGCCCTGTGGTATCTGCCTTTGAATTAGGGCTAGTGGGTTTGGCAAAGCAAGGCGTGTGATGCAAAACTAGTTTTTGCAAGGTCCTCTAAGACTTTCTGACTAAACAGTTTCTCATGAGCTAAACAGTACTGGGAAAGGCTTGCTATGTGGGTAGGAGACCTCCCAAGAGCATGTTTGGTTCTGTGATTCAGCGTATGGCATCTGTCCCCTGAACAGAGAAGACGCGTATCAGTGGTCCGGCAAGGAGCTGAGGGCACAGTCCTGTTGGAAATCATGGTTTTCAAATGAGATGTGGATCAGGTGCTGGACTTAAAGTGACTTAACACTTGTGCCTGTCTGCCTGAGGAGTTATTATGCCTCTTAGATTTCAACAATCATTCTAGGCGCTCCGAGCTCACAAGAATGTAATAATGATTGCCCTCCAACATTAAAGTGTCATCTAAAGATAACACAAGCTCAGCCCACCAACACTATTAAACAATCATAAACAGTACAGATTAAGTTAGCCAGTAAATCAAACCAGGAAAACCCCCTTCCCTTCTACCCTTACCGACCCCTGTAGAGACTTGTTGCTTTTGACTCCTTGGAATATTGCCAGATTTGGAAATGCGGGATATTTCTGACCAATCTGGCATCAAGCACAGGGTGCTATTTAAATACTGGTTTGGTTAGCTGCATTTTTGCCTCCACAAACTTCCCCTCTTGCTCTAAATGGATACAATAATATTTTTTTCCTTCATGCCCTTTATACTTCTGTGGCTTTGTACTCTTAAATGAGTATTATGCTTAGCTATAGAGACAGCTGTATTTCGGCAATAGATGAAGCAATTTGTGTGAGTGCCTACATTTCACTATTTATTCTTCAAAGGTGTTGCAAGGTTATTAATTGTTAAATGCTATGAAATTCTTCCTTGAGGAATATCACATGGCTTGGAGCAGTGTTTGAGTCAACGAAGGCAAAAAGATGTTTCTTGTATGTGTTTTGAAATCTCTGGGTCATATCTGTGCAAGTTAAAATAGCTCCCTCCAATACAGTGCTTTTCATTGTAATTCACCAAAGTGCTTAGCAAAGCTGATCAGAGCCATCACTGGAGCTAATTGAAAGTTTTTTATTAAATGAAGCCTGATTAAATATGCTATTTTGATGGTGCCGAACGCAGGAATTAAGTGGATGCTAGGAGAGCTTCCTTAGGAGCCGGTGTGGGCTGGAGGCCTAACTGAAACAGAAACAAACCCAGCAACTGCTTTTTATGGGGAAAATGGGTGTATCAGCACAACTGTCTTATTGTGCAACACAAGGTTTTTAGGTTTCATTCAAACATTAAATAAAAGTAAAGAATGAAACTGAATATTGTAGTGTCCTTGAATGACTTTAGCCAGTATCTCCATTTTGTAGAGAAATAAAATTACTTGTATGACTGGAGTTGCCTAATATGCTAAAGATGGAGCTGGGGTTTTTGAGTCCTCCGGCCACAGAGATATCTCTCTGATGCTTCACTATAGTTTAACAAGGTACTTGTCTTACCACTTTTGCATAAGCATTGTTATTTTCTTCCAGAAAATAAACGTACACTTCTAAGCACAGTGAAGTGTGTAGATAAATAATGACGGTTAATTTCTCCTGTTCAAAGACAAGGGAAGATGGGTCTACTTTTAGCTTTAATTGCTTTCACTGTAAATGAGAACAAAAGATGAACTGTTTTACTGCTGATATATCACAACAGTTCCAGATTTTTCAGATTATAATAGGAGTTTGGGAGCACAGGTGGAACTGGAATTACTTTCCTCAGACTATAAAAACCAAAATGGATTCTTGCTATTTCTCAGTATTGCTAACAACGTACCTGTTATAACACTACAGAGGAGATGTCAGGATGGATTTCACGTTGAAGTTTCTGAAAGGAACTGATCCAGCCAAGTAATGCTGTGTTGCCCCACTCTACTTCTTTTAGGTCATTCTGAAAGACAATGCTTACTCTGCATCGCTTTGCTGTTTATGAAGTGAAAACAAGGTATTGCCTTCAAGTCAGAAAAGGCCTTCCTCTAACAAATGGCAGAGATTCAATGCCCCATTTATTGTCTTGACATTTTGTTTTAGCCGTCCAGTTTGCAGAGCCGTCTCCGGAGGTTTCTAAAGTATGCATGAATAAGAGAGAGAAACGCACTCCTATTTTCTTTCGGGAATGTTGGGGATTTTAGCTTGGAGTCAGTCATAGTTGTCTATTTAAACCAGCTCTCTCATTTCTGTTGGCACTGGCAGGAATCTGGGTGGAATAGCACCCTTCTCCCTCATTTTCTAATTTTCCTTGCATTTTGTCTCTCTACCTACCTTCATCATCCATACCGTGCTATTTGCTTACAAGTCCATGGTCTCCTCAGATGTCTTTTCCATTGGCTGGCTCTTATTAGCTTTATTCATATTCCAGTGTTGTCTGCAAGCACCAGTTAGTGATTGAAGACAGATTTCTTGGTCTTTCTACGTGCATGAACTGTGTGTGTGTAAGCAATAACAAAGGTTCCTTTTTGGTTGGGGAAAAGGCGGAAATGGACAGGAGGAGGAGAAATACATGTTTAACCTTCATCCATTTATTGGTAGTATACTAAAAAGTGGTCAAATATGTCATGCACATTAACAATTCTCAAAGGTTGTGGGGATAACTGGGCTCTAAGCAGGTTTATACAGTGTTGTTCTTGAAAAATTATGTATGGGAATCTTCATCGCATATGGGAGAGAAGTTATGTTTATATCCCAGAATATAAATGAGATGCTAACTTGAATAGCTTTGTAGCATGGAATGTCTCTCTCTTCCTTCATAGCTTTACATAGTTCAGTGCTTCCCCTTCTTCATGTCCTCATGCCCGAAGAATGCAGACGAATAGCTGAAAAAGGTTTGTCTCTAGTGCTGTTAGGTCATTAAGGTTCTTGGCCAAAAAATATCCCTGACCTCCCTGGTCAGAGGAAACCGCATCAACAGCAATAGTTTTAAGGAGATTATAGTTAGTATGTCTCAGCTGTTGTGTATGAGGCCTAAGGATGCCTAAGGGGATAGATCAAAACCTGCTGTAACTCTTGTTCTCATCCTTAAGCATGTGTCCAGTGAAAACTTTTACGCTTCATTTCGTGCAAGGATAATGCCTGCAGAAGATACAGAGAGGCATTCTTCCTGTGTCTGTGTTTTTGTGAAACTTCAGGATACTGTGCATCAAAATCCTGAGAATGGAGGATCTGTTGTGTCTTCAGCCAAAGAAATTCAGCTCTTTGAAGGACCTGGGCATCAGTTATGAAAGTGTGTAATTGATGCTGAACTGGTTGTACCACAAGTTTTAGCCTTTCAAATTTCAGGGCAAACTACTTCCAACAGATCCATGCATGTGGACATGAAGCAGTTTCATTTTTCTGTCGGGGAGCAATCAGCACAGCTTTCTGCTATATGACTAACGCCGCCAGCAAATTTTCTCTGAACTGGAGCTGCCATGTGTCCCTGCAGCACAAATGAACCTTTGACAGGTGTGATCTGAGAGAGACTGTTTACAACAGTCACTGGAAATAATGTCAAGCTGGCATCAGGGGAGCACCTGAAAAGCTAATACTTGATGAAGGAGAAGCATTAAGAACCAAATCCCAGGATCTTGAGTTCTAGCCAGCAAATCGGAATTCTGCAGGAAGCAATACAAAAATCTTGTGTAATATTCTGTATTCTGCCTGCGTTACAGCAGACTGTTTCTATATTTCTGAATACATGACTTAGGGTATTTGATTATAAGTTGTTTGCTTGGGGGAAGCTTTGCTAGCGTGATAGGGCTGGGCTAATTTCACCACATCCAGAAACCTAATGATTTAAACTTCTGGATTCAGTTCCAAATGGCCTACATTCCTGTAAGGCTTGTGTTCATTGCTGAGCATTGTTTTATGTATTTTCTTTATTACATTAAAGACCTTTTGAATGTAGTCACCATTGTGTACAAGTATCTGCAGAACTGAGTATCCTTTGGGGAAGCTGAGTTTTGGTTCTTTGAGCAAGCACGTAGTTTTGAAATGGAGCAATGCAGACAGATGTTAGAGCCCCAAAGGTGTCTTCATGGACAGGACGTAAAGGATCTCTCTTCTTCCTCCAGGTTTTCCTCCTGGAAACCTGGACTACCTGTGGAACTTTCAGGGCACCCATGCCTGCCCACTTTTGCCCTTTATTATCATTATCTCTCATATTGCCTTCACGCAGAACATGAGTGTGTCTTTTGTAGGTATGTGGACCAAAATGACCACCAAAGGCTTGAGAGGCCATGTTGGTGAGCAAAGCCCCCTTTTTATCTTCTGGGAGCAGGGGGTGGGAAAAGCCCCACAACTTAACCCCCAAAAAACCAATCCCCTCAAGCCAGAATATGTAGGCAGTGACACTACAAGAGCTTTTGCATGGTTATTTACAGAGACAACACTTTTCGGGGTGGGGTGGGGGAAATCAATGGTATACCTTACTGTGTATACTTTGGCAAGAAAATATAAATTGTCCAGATTTACCATGGAACAGTAAAACTCCCCGGTGTCTCAAGCTATTGTGTGTAATGGCATGTAATACACGAACACAGTGTTTGAGCTGAAGACTGTTGAACTAGAGAACTCTTTTTCTAATGGTTTGAGTAAGTAGAATTTGAGTAAAGCTCTTGTGAAACAGCAGTGTTGCCTGAGACTTGCAGTATAGCATAATATTGTTTTCTTTTAATGAACAAGGCTTTCTCCATGCCTTTTCTTTTAGAAAAGCACTGTTTGCAATGTGAGTCACTGCAGATGGACCAGTTAATTGATTTTAAAGGTGTTGCCTCTTTACTTGACTAAGCAAGTAAACTTTGCTACTGGCCAGGTGGTGGCTGAGATTGTTACAAACCTAACGTATTCAATGAGATAAATCCATATTTTTTTTAGCAGAGGGATATTCTAATTAATAGGTAGGGTTTGGATTCTGTGTGTGCACACTACTGCCAAGCACAGGAAAAGTAGTGAGGTTAGCACTTGTGTACTTTGCTCAGAGGCATGGACTTCACTGGCTTTTGGGAATATCCCTATCTGAATTGGAAAAAAGGAAGGAAGATTCACTTTAGGATAACTACTTTCCCCACCCCCCCTTGAAATATAACCTGAATCATTGTGTCAAATGTGTGTGGCTTTTTTTTAATAATTTTGAAATGAAATCTCAATACACTTAATTTTAGAAAATGTTGCAGAAAAACATGTCCTTAATTATTTACAGGCAAAATATTTCAGTGTGCCATCGAATCTTACTTTTTGATGAACAAAATTCAACTTGCTTGAATATTCTTGTCCATTTTAACAGTCATAGAAACATCCAGATCATTTAGTCCCAATCTAATCTCTAGATCCTTGAGGCATAGTGATTTTTTTAAGGCAATCTCTGCTTTCTGAAAATTGAAACAAATGAACAAACAATGCAGGCAAGTTATTTAGAAAGTAGTATGTAAAATGGTACCTCTCCCAAAACAAAATGATCCATATCCAGAAACAGTATCTTGGTTTTCTGGTCACATATAGCATAGGAAGCCACTATGAAGGTGCCTATGCAGTTTATACCATTTTGAAAAAAATAGATTTGAAACTCGCATGTATAATTTCTCTGTTGACTATTTCTGGCTTGTATTAGTTTTGCACATCACTGTGTTACTCTGCAGAACCTGCAATAATTTCTGAAAGTTCATACAGTGAACCTGATTATTGGTGTCTATCTTTAGCAGAAATCAGGTCTCTGGATTTCTTTGCCTTTACCTATGAACAGAAAAGAAAGAAAAAAATTTATTTTTTTCCCCTTTATTTGAAGGGATAGCGTGTAAAGAGGAGTGAATTTTCAAAACCAAAAATAAAACAGATCCAAAACCGGACTCCAGTTTTCTGCCAATGCCTCCAGCCTGTTCTCCCAAGAGTCAGAGTAACACAAGGCCAGAGTGCTCACAAGACTGCTGCGTATCCTCTGTTGTAGTTCTGGTTTTGCTGTGGGGCTGCTAAGAATCTCCCTGCCATGTTGCATTTAGTGAAAAGGGCAGAAGCTTTTGATAAATTTTTCCCTAGAGATAGCAAACTTAAAATAAGTTCTTGTTTTTACCCTCAAGTTAGCTAGGAAAATCTGCATAGCTGAGAATCTTGCTAAGTGTGAATAATTTAATTTACCCATCAGCCCTTTCTGTGAGCAGGAAATTATATTTCTCTGATGCAGAATTTCTAATCAAAGGAAAGATGCTAGCTTGCAAAAGTGCCTTTCCTGTTCACTACATCTGATTGTGTAAGCAGGGATATTTAGAACTCAGCCTGAACTAGATGGTGTCTTTCTCTGGAATTTAATCACAGGAAAACCAGTGACCCGGTTCCCCAAAGCTGCTGTGATACCAGCATAGCTGCTGCTGCTTAAGCTTCTCCATGGGTCAAAAGCAAGGTGCTGAATGCTTCTGGAAAAGATGTTCTGATACCTATCATAGAATCATAGAATCATAGAATCATAGGGTTGGAAGGGACCTCTGGAGATCATCTAGTCCAACCCCCCTGCCAGAGCAGGGTCACCTAGAGCAGGTTACACAGGAACACGTCCAGGTGGGTTTTGAATGTCTCCAGAGATGGAGACTCCACCACCTCTCTGGGCAGCCTGTTCCAGTGCTCTGCCACCCTCAGGGTAAAGAAGTTCCTCCTCATGTTTAGGTGGAACTTCCTATGTTCCAGTTTGTGCCCATTGCCTCTTGTCCTGTCCCCGGGCACCACTGAAAAGAGCCTCGCCCCATCGTCCTGACACCCACCCTTTAAGTATTTATAAGCGTTGATAAGGTCACCCCTCAGACGTCTTTTTTCCAGACTGAAGAGACCCAAATCCCTCAGCCTTTCCTCATAAGAGAGGTGTTCCAGTCCCCTAATCATCCTCGTAGCCCTCCGCTGCACCCTTTCCAGCAGTTCCCTGTCCCTCTTGAACCGGGGAGCCCAGAACTGGACACAGTACTCCAGGTGCGGTCTCACCAAGGCAGAGTAGAGGGGGAGGATGACCTCCCTTGACCTGCTGGCCACGCTCCTCTTGATGCACCCTGGGATGCCATTGGCCTTCTTGGCCACAAGGGCACATTGCTGACTCATGGTCATCCTGTTGTCCACCAGGACTCCCAGGTCTCTTTCCACAGAGCTGCTCTCCAGCAGGTCAGCACCCAACCTGTACTGGTGCATGGGGTTGTTCCTCCCCAGGTGCAGCACCCTACACTTGCCCTTGTTGAACTTCATAAGGTTTCTCTCTGCCCAGATCTCCAACCTGTCCAGGTCTCTCTGTATGGTGGCACAGCCTTCCGGTGTGTCAGCCACCCCACCCAGCTTGGTGTCATCAGCAAACTTGCTGAGGGTGCACTCTATCCCCTCATCCAGGTCATTGATGAATATGTTGAACAGGACTGGACCCAGTACTGACCCCTGGGGAACACCACTCGTCACTGGTCTCCAACTAGACTCTGTGCCCCTAATCACAACCCTCTGAGCTCTATCTTTCAACCAGTTTTCTATCCACCCCACTGTCCATTCATCTAACCCACACTTCCTAAGCTTCCCTATGAGGATGCTGTGGGAGACCGTGTCAAACGCCTTGCTTAAGTCAAGGTAGACCACATCTACCGCCCTCCCCTCATCTATCCATCTAGTCATGCCATCGTAGAAGGCTATCAGGTTAGTCAGACATGATTTCCCCCTGGTGAATCCATGCTGAGTACTTCTGATAGCTTTCCTTTCCTCCACGCGCCTTGAGATGACACCCAGAACGAGCTGTTCCATCATCTTTCCAGGGATGGAGGTGAGGCTGACCGGCCTGTAGTTCCCCGGCTCCTCCTTCTTGCCTTTCTTGAAGACTGGAGTGACATTGGCTTTCCTCCAGTCCGCAGGCACCTCGCCTGTTCTCCAGGACTTTTCAAACTCCAGGACTCTCCTTCCTTCAAAATTCACCTTTAATGCCAGCCTCCTTGACTGTCCTGTGATACTTGTCCTAATAATGCTTCAGGGTCCATCAAGCCAGGGAGGATGACCAGCAAATGGAAACAGAGCATGGTGTGTATGGTACTGTTCAGGAGCAGAGAGCAAGGGGTGTCCCATAAGGGATGATGAACGAGGGGCCCAGGGTGACCACAGCACAGACAGGACAATGCTCTTGCTGACCACAGAACAGTCCCACAGTGCCTGAGTGGGGCCAGGTTGGTGACAGTGACAGATTTCACTGGCAGCTCAGTGATCACTGGGCAGATGTAAAGGGGGAGTAGCTGGGTCCAAGTGCAATTCAGACAGCAAGTTGAGCCCAGCAAGGACGGGGTTGGGGGCAGGTGAGCCTGCAGCTTGGCTCAGCCTGAGCTGAACCTGGGCTTCTGGGCCCTTCGGCAGTGGCTGTGTGGGTGCAGGTCCCAGGTCAGGCTGGTCAGGGCATTTAAGGGCTGTTGGTGCACTCAGGGCCCTGACAGCTGCTCTGATGTGGGCCAGACATTGACATGCTGGTGGCACAGCGTGTCAATGAGACCTTCTGGGCTCAGTGAGACAGCTCAGTTAATAAAGTGCTACTGAGTGCGAGTAAGGAGTAGTTATGGCTTTCTTTCTGAAGGCCAAATTGTGAGTTATGAGTATACCCCAAGACAAAGCAAGGGAATGTCCAACACTTCACTTCCTAAGGGGCAGACTGATAAATGGGTTCTGAGTCTTAATGGGCTGGACTTGCTGTCTTCTGCCTTCTGGTGTCCCCTGCAGTCCCATGGTAAAATTCTCAGGAGCTTGGGTGCGTGATCCACTCCTTTCCTCCCTCATACGGTTATCTGGGACTGCCAGAGCTCTCCACTGTCTCTGCCCACTTGAGTGGGAAAGGATACGCTGAGTTAGCAGAAGCCTAGAAGTGTCTCCTCTGTGCTTCTTGTAAAGGCACAGGAGGGCAGGGCAGGGCATTGTGCATCTTTACCTGAGCTGCTGTTCCACCTAGTCCTTGTAATAACACTTCACACGTGCCAAAGGTTAAACTGTAAACTCCTCTGCTGGCATATATAGTTGCCTGCTGAGTAATGGGGACAACTCCTCTCTGGAGATGCTTACTAGTGTAGGATAGACATATTCTTCTTTGCAGCATCTTTCATTTAAAGCTTTCCAGGCATTGCTTCTGTCTTGCAAGATAAAATAAAGCTTCCATTAAAGCAGCCTCCCTCTGTCCTGCCTTCTGCCCTGCACTGTTTTGGGGTATGGGTGGGATGATTCACAAAAGGCCCACAAGGCTGTCTTTGGGTGGTGGCAGTGGTCAACTTTATTTGTTGAACCAAATACAACAAAGTGAAATGCACAGTATTGTATTTATATTTTCGTGGCATCCTGCTATCTTACCCTTTGTGTACTAATTACACTTATGTATGCCAAAGAGAGGGACATTTCTGTGTTAATGAAGAGTTTGGGTGAATATAAGTTTTGGAAAAGGGGAGAAAAAGTGCTTTCTCTGAATCTGTTTCTTTCGGACCAGTTGACATTTTGCCTACACACTGAAAGAGCATAAAAATAAATCTGCTTCATTGTATGTGTTCTGTTTTGAATAATAAATAGAGCTGCTTAAAAGTCCAGGTGCAGAATCCATGTGTATGAGAGAGCTGGGGAGGGAGAAGTGTAATCTGCTGACCCAAGCACCACCCCTTAGGTGGCCTTTCCACTCTCTGATACCAGCTCCAACACTGGCTTCATTCACATATGGCAAATTCCCAGAGACTGGTATTTCCAAGTAACATGAGCTCAGGAAACAGTGTCTCTCTCCTGCAGTTTTCTCTTGTTGGGCATTGGATACGCAGTGCTCTTGAGCTGTCCTGGAAGGAAGGCCTTGGGGCGCCATGAAATCAGGTCCCTGCTGTGGGGGAGGTTACCTGTCTGCCCCACAGCAGCTCAGTGGTGCCTTCGGTATCAACAGCCCTAGAAAGGTCCTACTGGGCAGTCAGAACCAATGCCTTGCTATTGGGAGGTGGACGTATCCATTTTAAATTACGCAGCAGGTACCATTTTGACCCTGTGGTTCTGCTTGTTGGAAAACTGTTACAGTACTCTGCTAGTCCAGTGCTTAGAAACGTTTTTCTAATTTCCATCCTAGGATTATTCGTGGCCAGTTTCTGTCTAATTTGTTCTTGAGCCAATGAGAAGGAGAAGAAAGCCGAGTGCAGTGAATATGGTGTGCCTTGAGATCTTGTGGAAGAAGCTGGCTGAGCAGGTCACTCTCCTGGTCTCTCAGCATTAGCCTGGTGACTCTACACTTGCCTGAAAATATTCAGTGTGGTTCTGATGTCCTTTAAAATGAAGAAAGGTGGGTCTGGTCCCAAGCTTGGAGAAGCCTGTGGAAAGGCCCACGTTGACTTCAGTGGTCTTGAGAATTAAGCCTTACAAGATTTGCATAGAGCTGCTGCCAGATGCATCTCCCACCCACAGTTCAGGCAACGAACATGTGTGCACAAGGCTGGTGCAATTATGAGAGAGTTCAAAGGCAGCTATACAACCAAGGAGAAATATTCATAGGCTGATCCATGCCTCAAGAGTATCCTTTCACACAGCTGCCATCTGTAGCATGGGGCCTCTCCAGAGAACAGAACATCAAACGCGCCCTGGTCCCCCAGGATTATGACTTGTACACACATGTTCCCTGGGGACTGGGACAAAGTTACTGCATGTGGGGTTCCTGTGTGTTTATTTTCGAAAGTCCTGATCAGGTTGTTGAGGTCAGGAGCACATGCAGCTTGCTTGCTTGCAATTTGATGTGGAAGAAAGGTCTTTGGTAGCATGCGTTTTTGTAGTAACCGCTGATATTTTTGGGGAGTGAAGCTGAAGTGTAGGCAGCACGTAATGATTCATGTGGAAACAATAATTGCAGGAATGGCTACAAAGAGGGTTACAAATAGACTTAGTAAATGGAAGAACATGTTCTCAAACACCATAACCTGCTGAGAAAAGCCTGATGTGAAGATGAATATGCTGCTACTTGCTTCAAGAAGATACCAGAAAGTTTTAATGGTGTGAAACCTCATGTCCTGGGTTGGTAGGTCCCTTGTAAGTTGTTCTTGTTTTTCATCTCCAGAAGTGCCATTTTTGGGGTATGAATTCCTCTGATTTCCCAAACACAGCAGGTGTGGGGCAGGGAAGAGTAGACCTTCAGTAGGTAGGACATGGTGTCAGAACATGGGGTTTGTCACATCCTGAATCCCTGTCTCCCCAGGGAGACTACAGCTGTGTCACACCCTCAACAGGGTGGCGGCATTCTGCAAGAAGTAGTTTTCAGCTTTCAAGCAGGGAGAGAAAGCTATCATTGAAACTGCAAATGGTCATCAAATGTCTCTCATTTGTGTCATTAAATGCAGCATTGCAACCATTTGGGTCAGGGTGAGCTGGTCTGGTCTTCCAGTATTCAAATTCCAGTCTGGTTGATTTCTCTTCACTCTTCTTCATCTTTATGCATCCTGTAAAGGCTGCCATGTTGTGGTCCATACGCTGCTGTGTTTTGCTGGCAAGTGAAGCAGTTGGTGTTTGCTCTGTATTCAATTACAGTGGCTAAGGACATTTAAAGTGAGAGCTAGGAGTGTTTTGTCACAGCGTGCTCTTACAGCGTGATTGTGTGTGAGATAGTGGGTGATAAATGCAAAAGGAAAAAAACTGTTTTCTTTCTTACTCTTGTCAACTCCACCGATTTTAATGTGGGATTTTTTTATATATTAGTTTAGGTTTTTTTTCTTCCTTCTTTTAAGGCCCAGGTTCCTGGAGTTCAGTGATTATTGACCTTCTCTGGCTTTTATAGCTACATGGGGAAGCTTGTAAACATGAGTCCCAAAGGCTTGAAATCGGTAAAGCTAATAGAAGGAATTCAACCTTTATTTATACTTAAAACTTTGTGATTTCTTTAGGTCATCTCACAACATGTCAAGGACCTGTCTCAAGGCATTGAAGTACTTAAACCCAGTAGTACGAGTTTCTTTTTATTCTCATTGTCCACTGGTGTGGTGTCAGAGGGAGAGCAGGAGATGAGACTGTGACTCAACCTCTCTCCCAGTGAGCTAATAGGCACGACAGGAGAAAATTGCATCTACCTGGAGCGGTGAAGCAATTGCATTCAACAAATGGAAAGGAACCAGCACATTGTCTCGGGGTAGGAGTGAAGTGATATCTTTCATTATCCTTAATATGGATGAGTATCTACAAGGGATGGTCAAACCTACACCTTTGTGTAACTGTTATTATTTACAGTACAGTTACTTTCTTACTGATGTCACTGGAAATACATTTAATATTGCTGCCATCTCTTAGAATGGCAAAAGATCTTGCCAGAAGAGAACCTGGTAGTCCAGAATTCCAGCCCTGTGTAAATAAACAAATATTTCAGTAAATACCAGAGGATGGAAGCTGTGGGCCTTGGCATGACAAGCAAACCCATCAAAAATGGATTTTTTGTTTGTTTTGTATTTGATTTTAATATCAGACAAAAAATTTTCCAAGCAGGAGGATTGCACATACTGTATGCAATTTGTCTAAAGAATACTTTCTCTAGAAGGAAAGGGAGGAAAAAAAAAAGAGGAGAAAAGGAATAGCTTCTCAGAGAGAATCTCCTACTGCTTTTGTCTTCCACTTAAAATGAGGTGGTAACTCATAAAATGGAAGCTTTCTCCTGCATCAGGATAATACAGCCTTATGACCATGCTCTCCACTTTGCTCCTGTTCCAGTAACTGCAGTGAAGGTGACCAGTGGTGTTTTACCTGCTTGTCACAGCAGAGCTTTGCGGGAATTCAGATGTGATTGTGCATTGAGGCTTTGTTGGTGTTTTTTTGTTTGTTTGTTTGTTTTTCCCCACCAGCCAACCAGACGAGGTTTGTCTAATTTGCTTCCAAGGTTTTTAATTGGGAACAAAGTGTTTTGAGGTTTCATTTTCAGACCCTTGAAGGTTTGATTGGTCCTTGGCACCTTTCAATGCCTATCCAGTTTTATTTGGTACAATGCAAACAGGTTGGAAGCATTGAACTGTTTAAAAAAAAAAATAAAAATAAAAAAATCCATCCAACCCTCCCCCAACCCCTTGCCCTAAAAAACCCTTCCAGGATTTGAAGTTTCATAGAAACTTGCCTGTTGATTCAGACAGTAAGGCATGCAGGAAGAAAGTCTTTGCATCAATAATAACCAAATCAGTGGAGTGCAGCTTGTCACTCTGCTGTGTGGTTTTTGGACAGCCTGTTATTTGACTGCTTCATTACAGCTTTAAAATCGGGCAGATTACCAGGGTGCTGTCTATATTTAACTGGCTGTATGCTCTGGGTCAGCTTTAGAGCCCAGCAGCTGGTGTGGTGTTTGCGTTTTTTGTGGACAGATTAACGACAGGAACAATCTCTTGCCTTCAAGTGTCTGTGGGTAAAGTTTCTTATCAGTCATTTCGGCACCTGATTAACAGATGCAAACAGGTACTTGGGCATCTAAAACATTGGCTAATCGTAGGCATGAACTGTGACTTCAAAACCAGATACTACCTACTTCACAAAGCAGCCTATTCAGTAGGTGCTGTGCCTTTGTAGAAAGCTAGCATGGTTTACCTTGCATTACCTTAAGGTTACAAATTTAACCTTGTATTGCCTAATGTGTGTGTGTGTTTTGTTTTTAAAAAAACTTTTACAGGGCATTAGTTGTTTCATCAATGATCTCAGTCTACAGGTAGTAGTCACAGCTTTATGGGCATTGGAAGAGCATTAGGCATCTACAAACAGTAACAATCTGGTTTATAAATAACTAGTCTTTATGTAACCCATGAAGTAGACAAACAAGTGTTATAATCCTGCACTGAGGCATTAAGATTTCTATGTAACTTAGGGTAGGTTGGTGGTACCATGTTAAAATTGAAATTTAGTCTTTGGGAGGTCTTATTCTGCCCACACTCTCACCAGCAGCCAACAGACTGCACTTGCACTGATGTGATGCCTGCTTGCAGGTGGGCAGCACAAGCCGGGTAAGAATCCGCATGGCAGTGCCTGGCTCCTGGCTTGCCTCTAAGTGACTTTTCTTTCTAACTGAAGATTGCAGAGTCTTTTTCTTCTGACATCTGCTGCTCAATGATTTTGAGGAAAAGGGGCAGCAGATAAGGACAGTTAAAATAAGCTAAATATAACATTGTCGGGAATCAGAATGGGTTTACTTTGCCAGAGAAGAGTCATGCTTCACATGTGAATGATCTTCCTTTGACCTAAACTTAAACCATGAGTTCAGGGAACAACCATTTATAGAATTGGTTAGGTCTGTAATTCGCTGTGTGAATAATAGGATGGTTTGAAAGAGAAAACAAAGATCCTTACTTCTCAGCAAAGATGCAGAATAAAACTATCAAATTCTCTTGGGTTTTGTTGTTGTTACTGGTGTTTTTTGGTTTTGGGTTTTTTTTGGTTGTGTGGCTGGTTTTGTGTGTGTGGTTTTTTGTTTTTGTTTTTTTTTTTTTGAGTAGGATTGGTGGCGTTTCAGAAATACTTTCAATCAGTGCAAACCATTTCCTATTGCAGCTGGGAGCTGTTTTCACAGTATTTGCAGATGAGGAGCAGAGCAACACTCCTTAAGAAACAATTTCTTGTGAAGAACAGATGAGTCTGAGGTTCTGGTTAAGGGAGAACTCACCCCCATAAATTACTGCGTTATTATATATGAAGAATACTTTTGTAGTCTGTCATTGGAGCAACCATTGAGTGGGATTCTGCATCCCACACTTGAAAATGGTCCCAGGTTAGCCAAATACTTGAGCATGGGTTTGAAAGCTAAGCACTGACTTCAGCAGGCTGCCTATGGGCTGACTCAGGTTTCACGCTGGTCTGGAGGGCTGCTGTGGTTCTCACAACTGTTCTCATATGGTGTTTCCTCTGGTAAGACTGGACAGCAAAAAGTGCTTCTTGTGCTTGTGAAATACAATGATCACTCCTCTTCCCTAGCAGTGCTTAGCTCTCTTTCGCAATGCAAAGAAGAAACTTATTATGTGGCTGGATCAGTGGGGAAGTGTTTGTGTGTGTGGGTGACATCCACTGATGTGGTGGTGTTGATCTGGAGTGAGTTGGCCCAGATTCACGTTTGCTTTAAGCTTATTGATTGTGAGTTATGGTGTTGCCGGGCACATGGCGCAGGGGACAAAGTTGACACGAAGCAAGAAAGTTATGTTAACTAGCATAGCTGCTTCCTGTTAAGGAAGGAGAGACAAATCAAAAGATATGAAGATGATTATTCAGGATTGAATAGTGCTCTTAATTTTCCATTCCACCATCTGAGACTTGTAATATGTGACCAGTTCAAAGCCTGCTAGGCAGTGTGCTGCAGGGATGATATGCCTTAGTCATGATGTCTCACCCTGAATAGGCTGAGATGTGCTGTTACTGTGTTGGGTATGGATATTGTCATAATTCTTTTTTTTTTTTCCCCACAATGTTGTTTATAGCTTTTTTTTTTTTTAAGAGGAAAGGCACTAAATCAGCCTCAACATGTCGATGAGCAATTGACATCCCAGAAAATTAGTTACTGTGAAGGGTAGGAAGCTGGTGACAGTTGGGCTGTATGCAGCTGTAGGGTAGGAGACTGACTGCAACCTATCGAGCATAGCTATACTGCCTCAAGTTTTCATAGAGATTGCTGGGAGATCAGATTCACCATGTGTGTGTGTTCCTTCTGTATTGATTCAGCGTGCTAAAGTGAAGACAGCTCAATAGAGATATGAAAGAGAAAAAACATTTTGCCATTTTTGGCAAAAAATAAATGTACGGTACAAACCAGTTCACAGAGCTGTACAGCCCTGCCTTTGTGTTTTGAGAACACACATGATTTACTACAGAAATCAGTTTGGCATAGCATAGCTGTGCAGATTCAGCAGGACCTACCGTTATCTTGTCATGTTTTTTAGCAAATTGACTTTTACAAGGCAGCAATTCAAAAACATGAGAGAGAAATGTGCTGAACAACCCATCCCTTCTTGTCCCCCCATCCAGTGTGTGCTGGCAAATCTGCCACGGCTGCACCCACGGGCATGATGGTGCTCAGCTTGCAGGCTTTGGGCATTCTGCATGCGTAAGCTGGTGTGGGTCTTGATTTTATTATTGTGCTCTCAAAGTACCAAGTTGCCGACTTTTCAGCTAAGTACGGCAGTTCAGAGATGGCTTTCTGTCATGTTTCACTTCACAGACTTAATAGGATTTCATTGTGACAGCAAGAGTAACAAATGCACTGTTAGCAAAATTTTGCAAATCTTGCTGCTTTTCAACTCTGCTCACCTGTCTGCTCTGCCTGCAGTCTCAGACGGACAAAGAAAAATGGCCAGAAAGCAGCTAGGTTCCTGGGCTTGCCCTGACTAGCATTGTCTTGCGCTGCCTTTGAAGGCAGAGCATTGAGCTGGATGCACTGCTGGTCAGACTCAGAAGGGCATTTTCTGTGTCTCTCTTCCAGTGTCAGCACTGAAGTAGCCATGGATACAGTATTTCTACTTTCTCAGATGTTTGGCAAATGTGCCTGGATTTTTGTTTATATTTAAGGGGTTAATTTAGAATATGTAAAACTTTCCTACCTTCTGGGAATTCGAGACATTCAGCCCATATATGCCTCAGCAAATGGCTTCTATTTAATAACCTCTTTGTACATTACCATTAAGAGATGGCTATCTTGGAGAGCTAAGCTGTGGATGTGCCCAAGGGTGAAAAAAGAACAAAAAGTAAGACTGAGGGGAGATGGGAGAAGGAAAGTTCTTTGTGCAGGTTTTTTTTCAATAGATAATGTGTGTGAAGGGTAGGGGCGGAGATGCTCTAAGGAGCATTCTGAGATAACGAAATAGCTTGCTTAGCTGAACAGGGTGGATTGAAATTACAGCCCTACCCATCCTTCTCTCTCTCGCTCTTCTGCAAATTAACCAGTGCTCAACCAGCAGTGTTCATATGTGGAGCAGGGCTGTGCCCAGCTCCTTTTCCTCTTCCCTTGGGTTTTGAGATGAAACTTCAGGGCTAGTGTTTTCCCTCTGGCTCCCAAGCTTAGCAACTTTTGTGTGAAGAAAGTTAATTGGCCAATACCACTGCCTGCTCCTCACAATTTGACAGGTCCTCTGCCACCAGCATGTGCCTGTGTGTCACCACACTCCATGAATCTGCTCCACAAACCCTGTCTCAAGCCACAGTGGTCATTTTCTTGAAGACATAACTATTTCCTCAACAGAACTTTCCTCGGTAGAAAGAACTTTTTTCCTTTCCTGTCTTCTGCAGAAACTGTCACTCAAAAGACCCATCTGGTTTTGAAGATTAGCCAGGCAGGCCAGAGATGCCAGTTAGGGAGACCCATCCTGATTCAGCAGGTTTCCGATCCCTCTGCAGTCTGCCCCTTGTGTAGATTTTACTTTCTGTCACAAGTAAAGTCTTAAAATCTTTTGAATGGCTCACCAAGTAGGAAAACCTCTACTCTGTATTAATAGTTAATGGGTCTTTCTAGCAGATGTAAAATCCAGTGAAACATATACAGTTTCTTTGGTTTTAACAGGAACAGATGATTTAATAAGCAGCTATAAATCTCTTGGGAATGTACAGACATAGTCAAACAGCACACTTCTGCCAGATTTTTCACTGACTAGACTTATAGCCTATGAGTCATAGCGGTCTGCTCCACTCTACCTCAAATGCCTGTTGTTGTTGTTTTGGCTTTTAGAGGTGCTCTGTGCTGCATGTGGGTTTTTTATCACCTTCTCCTGTTAATGGGCTTGCACTTTCATCGAGGAGACAGCGTTTGAGCAGTTGACTGTGTGTGCATGACAGTGCGTGACACTTCTTTTCCATTCCCTAGCCCAGTTTGTGATTTTAAAATTGTATAGTGAAAATGTTTCTGAGGATTATGTTAGTACAGCCTCCTATATGGACTTAGTGGGAATCTGGTTAAATTAAAGGAGGTATAGTCAGCCTCTTTCTTAATACAGCAATGCTTTCCTTACAGCAGCCTATGGCCAACTTATGAAGTTTAATAAATTTACACTAACAGTATTTCTAATTGATTTAGTTATTATCAGCTCTTTAGACATAAGGAAACCAAGACAGAAAGCAGGAAGTTGTTTGTTACCTGTGGGTCATGCTGAATTGCAGGGGAGGGTTCTATTTCCTAAAGTATTGAAGTGCCACTCCAAATGGTTGCAAAATGGCACTGTGTTTTACAACTGTCTTCTTTTATATTGTGGTGGTGTGCTAGCTTTCCTTAAGTCTCTTGGATGTCTAGGAACTGGGGTTGCGAGCTCCTGTTTTATTTTACAGTTGGTTCACAAGCCACGTGAATTGCACTTGGGAGCCACTCTAGAGAAGGTGAGGTATTAGAATTGCTAAGAGTTGCTCCAGGCTCACACCCTGGTAAACCAGAGATGAAACTAGTGATAAAACATGAGGCTTCGTATGGAATTTTTAACCATTGTGGAGGTTCTTGCAAGACAGGTGCAGTGCAGCTTATTTTGAATGCAGCTGGATGGAAGTGATTTAAAAAATGGCCCACAACATAGTTTTGTGGGGTTTTGTTTTTCTTTTTTTTTTTTTTAATCTTCCAATGCAAATATTTTAGGGTGTAACCAGATACAAAATCTAAGAAAAATTGTGCAAAATTCTGAGTGCATCATACACAGGCAGGAAAAATCAGGCTCTAAATCTTTCACTGGCTCAAGACAGCATTTGTATTTGTTGTACTCTGGGACTGTGTAAATCATGAGGAAACCTTCTTATTTCAGTGGTAGGGATGATAAAGAAATCCTGTTTGTGTTTGGCCTTTTTCAGGCTGGAGGGAGTATCAAAAAATGCATAGATGCGAAGCAGGTTAAGAAACTGGAAACAGCCTTGGAGGCTGATTAATGTACAGAATTGTATAACGTGATCAAAGGTTCATATTGTTTGAAGTTTATGGTGAGGTTGCAACTTATTTTCTCAGTGCTTCAGAAAGCCAAACAGGTATTGTGTTACTAGGTGAAGAAAGCTATCCAAGGTCATGTGACTGGATGGTGTCAAAATCAAGAACAACATTTGATTCTTCTGACACCCTGTTAGGTCCCTCCACACTGCGCAGGAAGCAGAGTAGAGGGTTTCAACCCTATGCATATGTGGGGGGAAAAAAAAGGCCTTTCAGTTCTTTCTGGCAAACTGAGGATGTTGCTTTATGCTTTCAGTAAGCACACAGCTTTCATGTTTACTGATGAGACTTTCACATGTCAGGAAATTAGAAAACTGGAGTCGTAATCAGCATGTCTGTTCTTGAATGGGGAATTTTCCCCAAAGCAAGTTGTGATGCATGCTCCAAATGATTTGAATCTTACAGTTCAGACTTTCCATAAGCTGCTTCCAGCATTGTAGGCACTAACTTGTGTTTGCAGTGAGCATACCCACGCCCAACTGCAAGGGTAACAGCTGTAAGTTACATGTTTAAATCTCAGCATAACTCTGTGTGATTAATTGGGAATGGTCAGTGCCTTTAGAAGTCTGGTCCTACTGGGTGTTTAAATGGAGGTGTTGGCGCCGTGTTCAGTGCTCGTGCTATTGCAGGCCAGGTTAGGGTTTGGTTAGAAACCAAGACTTTTATCAGAGCTTTTGCTAGCACTTCTTTGCTGGCTGCAAGGTCTTTTGCAAACTTTCTGGTGTGTGGTCTTTGCGCACTGAATGGCTAACACTCAGCCTGTGTTGTGGGATTTCACCATTTTCATAGTATGAACAGCAAGCAGCAGCAGTTCCAGAGAGCTGTCCATCCCCTTAAAGCAACGTACATCGCAATGGGGATCATCATGTGACTACATGGACCTTATCCAGTGTTTTACAGGAAAAATATCCGTAACAGTGTCCTGGCCTATATAAGCTGTATAGTTTTCCCAGACTTGGAAGAAAAGCACTGGTACTTTCCCAAGTTCCACCCTTTTCAGTTTGATGTAAAAAAATGTCAATTCTTGCTTTTCTTTTGTCTCTAAAATGGGAAATACTTTAATTAAAAGAAGAAATCATGCTTTTTCATGGCAAGAGGCAAAATCTTATCTCTGAGACATCTGTTTTGATGAGAGTAAAGTGAACGTGTACTTTCATTTTTTTTTTCTTAAATAATAGTCTCTACTGTTAGTGGTGAAGAGGAGACAGGTAGGTGTGTGATTCCCTAGCAGCCTAAAAGGGGGTGTTGGGAGAGCCCTTCCTTGGATGTGGGGATGTTTTTAGGGGCTTCCCCCAGCTCTGTTTGGAAGAGTGCACAGAATCAGAGGAAGAGGAATGACCTTGCTTTTAAGGCATTCATCTGGAGCTCGGGTGCTGGGATCTGAATTCCCAGCGCTGGGGCTGGCTTCCTCTGTGGTCTGCAGTATGTTGCTCAGGGGATGTCTGTGCTGCACAATGGAGCTCAGGACAGAGAGCCCTGGAGCTGGCTCCAGGAGGTCTGCATGGCCTCACAACACAGTGGGGCGCTGTGTGGAGGCACGACCTCCTTCCCGAAAAAATATGGCTGTGCTTATTCATGCACTGCTGTGTGCTGTTGGGGCTTTGCTGCTTCCAGTTCTGGAATTATGGTGATTGTGGCTCATTTGGGCATCTCTGTACCACGCTCCATTGCTAAACCCAGGAAGCCCTGAGTTACTAAGAAACTAACAGAGGTCCCAAGCTGTTTTTGAACTGTCTGCATGGTCTGGTTTTGGATTTCTTCTGTTTTGCACAAGCTCATCCTAGTCACTCCACTGTCGCTGACTTTCATTTCCTCTGTGGCACTGGAAATGAGCTAGAAAGAAAGCTTAATTTTAGCTGTTTCCCATGCCCAAATTGTTTTCCAGGAAGAAGAAGAAAGTTCCGGTACCCCTTGGAGTTCAGCTGACTTTGACTGAAACCTAACTATGATTTCAGGGGAGGCAGCAGAGTCTGGTGGTCAGAACCTTGTCGGTCACACACTGTTTCTGAGGGGCCACTGTGCAGCCTCTTGCACAAAGTCACTTAACTCCTTTGTTCCAAGCAGCCATGCAGGAGTGCCATTTTCCCGGCTTTGTAAAGCATGCTCAGCGCTACGAATGAAAAAATGAAAGGAGCTGTGCCTACGCAAATCAGTATTATATTTATCTGCTCCATCCAAAATAGAGAAGAAAATAGCTTTATTGTCTGTGGCTTGAAAAATCTGCCTGCTGTGATGACTATGGCAATATGAAAGACAAATTGATATGCCTAAGAAAACACATGCTGTCACTGGCTTTGGTTTCCATGAGGTATGGTGATGGGAGTAGTGCTCACAGTACCCTTCCTCCCCAGAGATCCTAAGTGGGGCTCACAGGCATCCCCCAGCATGTTACCAGCAGTTCACAGGGTCTCCAGGTCAACTTGGAGGTTCAAGTAATGACTAAAATAAAGGAAGCCAACTGCAGAAATTAGCACACAGATAAGTTATTGCTTTTTGTCCAAAGGAACATCAGGCTGACACTTTCTTCTTAGAGTCTCTTGGCTAATAGGCTTTGGAAGATAAGACCTATCCAGTCGGAGTGGCTGCATAAACTTCCCGTGAACTTTCATAGTTGGCAATCGAAAGGAATCACGAAACATGTTGTCATTATTTATCTATTTATTTACTTATTTAGAAGTTCAAAGAGTGCACAGTGATATTGGTTGTGATTTTTCTTCTGTAAACAAGGTGATATCTTACTGGGTGCTCAGCCTTAGGCCCTCTTATTTTCCATTTGGGGTTTAAAGTAAGAGCTCTTTTGCAGTGAGGGAAAAATGCAAAAAATCAAACCACCACCCATATTCTGGTTCAGAAACGAGCACTGCATTATTGAATGTACCTGTCGTCATGCCCATTGCTTTGCTAAGAGGACCTCTTCCCCTTATTAGCTCCATAGAGCCAATATAACAGTAGAGATGGTTCTTGACAGCATCATCTTTGTCTGACTACCTGAATGCAAGTACAGGAAGGGCTACCTTGACAACAATTTGAAAAGTGCCTCTTCAGGTGGGGATTTGGCTTAAAGGTTCTGTATTCTTATCATTTATGTGCTCTGAGAAGGATCTTGCCCCTCTGTTCCCATTAAGTGAAAGATTTGCAGCAGTTGCTCAGATGCATACAAGACTCAGTCCTCGCAGAGTTATATTCATGTGTGTCCTGCTTGCATTGCAATTCCAGGTGTGAGGAGATCTGTTTTTTAAATTGCCTTCTAGTCCCACGTGTAGCATCTCGTGTCGCAGGATGTATACTGTGAACAAGGGCAACAGAAACTTGTCCTTTGGCTCTTACTTAAAAGAAACAGTAGTGAACTAAGACAAACCGAGTATCTTGCATTCATGTAGGGTCAAATCAGAATTCCTATGGAATTTCAAGCAACTCATTGACATATCTCCTGGTATGGCTAATTCCCAGAGGAAGCCTGCTTGTCTCATTTGCCCTTCTTTTTGGGACGTAAATCCACGCTTGATGGGGATATATGCATTAAAAAAAAAATGTATAGGAAGACACTAACACCTATAAATGGCAAAATTTTCTTGTTTTGTCCAGAGAGGACAAATACTCTCCCCTTGGGGGCTTCCTCCCTCCATCAGTTGTGGTCCTACAGCTTCCTGTCTTTCCTTTTCAGGCATGCCTGGGATACAACACAGCCATGCACAGGAAGGGTGTTGACTGGAGTGCAGATGGGTTGCAGACAGGGCTGGCTCTGGAGAGTTAAGGAGCAGAAGGACTTTCTTACATGAGGGTCCCACCTTTTGGTTATCCCTCTAGCTTGGCTTGTGCCTTGGCCTGGTGCCATCTGACACAATTTGCAGCACTGGGATGTTGAGGGCTGGCTGAATTGGCTGCCTGGGCCCAGAGCCAGTTTGTATGGCTTATTTGGCTTTGCACCGCTTTCCTGGCAGAGTAAGCTGTAATATATGTCTCCTGTCATGAATCAGACCATAGGTATGGATAATTCTCAAACCAGGCATTTACATGAGTTAATTCCACACTGTTCTGGTTTAAAGTTGTTCTGTTAAGGAATTATTCAGCTTATTGCTCAGCAGATTTTCGACCTCATTAGTGGGTTTAGCATGGGGAATGTGTCCCAGTTATATCAGCAAACAACTTCTTAAAGCTTTAATTGCCAAATAAAAACTCTTTCCATCTCTCCCTTCTGAAATACACAACATTACTAAAGCATCACTTTGGTAAAATATTATAGCACATGTTTGGCATATTTTTAAGTTCTTTTGAAGTCAGTGTTTTAAGTGCTTTGCTGAATTGGGGCCTAAAAAAATAATAGCCACAAAGTTAAGGCACTTTATTTCCGAATGAGTGTTTACACAGGAGTCAAAAGTGTGTCAACTTCTTGTCATGAGCCCCCAGGTACAGATATCCTCTTATCTTCACTGAATCATGTAGCAACTTTTGTCTAAAGTTTTTGTCTTGCACACAGTTGAGATGTCAGGGTCAGACCCAAGTATGGCAGGCTTTCATTTGCAGAATAAGATCAAACTGAAATGGGATATAGGACTATAAAGGGATTGGCAGCATCTCAAAGAGTGCACAGCTATGATTAGTAATTTCCTATATACGTATAGTGTGTGTGTGTATATATATATATACAGACACATTTTTCTTTTTCTGGGTTAGTGAAATTGGTACAGTGCTTCAAACATGATCCTCGTTGGGCTACTAAAGAGGTCATGGAAACTTTTAATTCTCCTGCTAGAAGAGAGAGTTGTGGAAATACTCCATGGGTAAGATCTGATGCTGAAATGGGGGAAGAAAGCAAGCTCATTGCTGAGTGATCTTAGACCTACACCTGTGTCCCATTGCAACCAGGGAACGTGTATGTTGGGCCAGCTCCTTTGCTATTGTTTGCAGGGCTATGATATACTTATGTACTACTTACTATGGTACCACAACCCCAGCAAAACATGATGCAGTGCGGTAAAATTGAAGTTAATGTCACTGAAGTCAGTGGAAGTTTTATTCGCTTTAGTGTAGAACGATGCTTTTGGGGTCAGAGATGTTATCTTGTGCTACTTGTTTTATTGCTGTGCTCTTATGCTGTTGTGTTGGAGTGCTAACAATAAAGGCCAGTGCTCTGGACTGTTAATTCAAAGAATTCAGTGGTGTGATGCTGCTTCGAGGGGTATGGTGGCTGCTGCCCTGGATGTCATAATCTCGTCCCACCTGGTAGTCACAGAATGCCCTATGCAAAGTACTGAGTGCTAGGCCTCTAAATGAAGCACCAGGAGCAGTTTTTGTAGTGCATACATGCACTACTATTGTGAGCTGGTTGGGGACTTTTCCCTTATTTCCATACCTCTGCAAGTCACTGCCTGGTGATGAGGAAGTGCTGCTGCCTAGCTCTCTGCCTTTCCCAGTGAGGTCAGCAGGAGCTGCAGGCACTTGCCTTTCCGTGGTATTGGGTTAAAAATGTGCTGTGAAAGGGTACTCAAGCTTCACTTTTTGCTGTTGAGTCTTAAATTTATCTAAGTCCAAACAGATACATATCTGTTGAGGTCGTTGGAAAGATGGTCAGTAACTGTGGTGGAGAGATGACATGAGAGAGAGAGAAATAAGGTGACCATCTTCTATGGAAAGGGGCAGAAGCCCTTTTGAAGGTCAGAAAGTTATTTCAGGAGGGGGAAAAATCATAAATCATTTTACAAGAGTATTTTTATGTGGAACTTCATTTTATTTAAAAAATGCAAAGGAAAATGTTACTGAAGTTCGTGCAGTGATTAATCTCTGTTTACACCTACCAAAGATTTGTGCTGTTGTTGTGGGCAGCTTAGTCTGTAGCTCATCTCTAGTTTTGTCTTTTTAAATCCCAAAGTAGATGATGCGTTTTTACCTACAGAAAGTGATAAAATTTCATGAGCCATTTAGGAGCAAATCTGATTTTTGTTTCCTTTCCTGTTGCTGATAATGGCTGCTTGATTTGGAAAGCATTCAGTAAAGAATCTCAGACCATGCAGTTTGTGGAGAAAGCGGCTCATATTTCCCTTTCCAGTCTGAAGGGCAGAGACGCCAGGTGTGCCCCGGTGAGGACTCTCTCACTGCACACTCATCCTTTTCAGTGCGTGTCCGCTCCTGCGTGTGTCACGTGGTTTCTGCATCCTGCGCTTCTGACCACAGAGCATAGGAAGGAATGTGTTCAACCAGTCAGAAATGGGAAGTGTATTGGTAATAAGAAACTAAACATCAGCAATGTGTGAGTAATGGATTATCTGTCTTCTGCAGGGGATGAGGGTATGTATTCTAATGCTTTTTGATCGCAGTGTAGCCATGACGCTGTAATTAACCAAATATCAACTGTTCATCATGTCCTCTGTTTATGATGCTAAGCTCTGTCCTGATCCTAAATTTTGTTCTGATATGTTTATATGCTCACAGAAAAGCCCAATGAGAAGAAAGTAAAAGGTGGGAATGACTCTTGTTTCACTGGAGCCAATCTGAGCAAAATATTTCACTTTTTGGCAAGTTGTTGATTGGGAGTGTATTCATGAAGCTTAGAACAGAAATGTGCTTCTGCGGTAGTCACCTGCCCGAGACAAAAGCTTGTGCCATAGTGTTATTACTGTGCTTTTTTGTATGCACATGTTTGTGCATACATAATGTATTTTAATGACTTCATTTGTTTTGCTTGGAACTTTAAACTGTAACTGAGTGTGTGTGTAATGCAAAGAGCTTTTTCAATTGTTTATAAATACTAGCTTGCGTGCTCCCCTGAGATCCTTGCTGTATGTGCAGATGTGGTCACCTAATGAAGTGCTACAAAGCCTTGTGATAAACTCGGGGGTGGGACATGATGCAGATGGTTGGTACATACTCGCATGCTACCAGTAATGGGGTCTATAGAAAATCTGAGACTGATCAACCATTTTGTCTGTCCATTGATCGATTCCTAGGTTGTTTTTCTTTTATTACTTCCATGTCTTTGAGCACTCCCTTTGCAGTGATGTAGGGTAAAACATTCCTTTCTTGGGAGGAGTTACCAGTCCCCCTCTTTCCCCAGTTACACTGCTGAAACTGTGCCTGCATACAGCATGTGATGAGTATAACTCAGTCATACACCAAAGGGAACTTTTCAAGACAAAAACATGTCATAATTTTTTATGTAAGGAGGTGATTGGTGACAGTCAGCATGGCTTCACTAAAGGCAAATTGTCCCTGACAAATTTGGTGGCCTTCTATGACAGGGTTACAGCATTGGCAGATAAGGGAAGAACAACTGACATCATCTACCTGGACTTGTGCAAAACATTTGACACAGTCCCGAACAACATCCTTGTCTTTAAATTGGAGAGACATGGATTTGATGAATGAACCACTCAGCGGATAAGAAATTGGCTGGATGGTTGCACTGAAAGAGTTGTGATTGACAGCTTATGTCCAAGTGGAGACCAGTGATGAGTGATGTTCCTCAGGGGTTCGTACTGGGACTGGTGCTGTTTAACGTCTTTGTCAGCAACATGGACAGTGGTATTACGATCTGCTGGATCAAGCGCTAGCTGCATGGATGGTCCCAAAGAGTGGTGGTCAATGGAGTTAAATCCAGCTGGCGGCCGGTCACAAGTGGTGTTCCTCAGGGCTCAGTGTTGGGACCATTTCTGTTTAACATCTTTATTGATGATCTTGATAACATAGAGTGTATCATCAGTAAGTTTGCAGATGACACCAAGTTAAGCAGGAGTGTTGATCTGCATGAGGATAGGGAGGCTCTACAGAGAGACTTGGGTATGGAACAACGCTAATGGTATGAGCTTCAACAAGGCCAAGTGCCGGGTCCTGCACTTGGGCCACAACAACCCCATGCATCGCTACAGGCTTGGGGAAGTGTGGCTGGAGAGCTGCCCAGCAGAAAAGGACCTGGGGGTTCTAATTGACAAGCGCCTGAACATGAGCCAGCAGTGTGCCCAGGTGGCCAAGAAAGCCAATGGCCTCCTGGCTTGTATTAGAAATAGTGTGACCAGCAGAAGTAGGGAGGTGATTGTCCCCCTGTACTCAACACTGGTGAGGCCACACCTTGAGTATTGTGTCCAGTTCTGGGCCCCTCAATATGAGAGAGATATCGAGGTGCTGGAGCGAGTGCAGAGGAGGGCAAAGAAACTGGTGAAGGGCCTGGAGAATAACTCTTATGAGGAGCGATTGAAGGAGCTGGGACTGTTTAGTTTGAGGAAGAGGAGGCTGAGGGGAGACCTCATCGCTCTCTACAACTACTTGAAAGGACATTGTAGAGAGGTTGGTGCTGGTCTCTTCTCATAGAACAAGAGGGAATGTGTTCAAGCTGCAGCAGGGTAGGTTTAGGCTGGACATTAGGAAAAAATTCTTCACAGAAAGAGTGGTTAGACACTGGAATAGGCTGCCCAGGGAGGTGGTGGAGTCACCATCCCTAGATGTGTTTAAGACTCGTTTAGATGTGGTGTTGGGGGATATGGTGTAGGGGAGAACTTTGTAGGATTGGGTTGATGGTTGGACTCAATGATCCAAAGGGTCTTTTGCAACCTAAATGATTCTATGATTGAGTGCACTCTCAGCCAGTTTGCTGATGACACCAAGCTGTGTGGAACGGTCAACAGGCTGGAGAGGAGGGATGACATCCAGAGGGACCTTGACAGGCTTGAGAGGTGGGCCTGTGCAAATCTCAGGAAATTCAAGAAGGCCAAATGCAAGGTGCTGCACAAATACAGGCTGGGTGGAGAATGGATTGAGAACAGCCCTGAGGAAGAACTTAGGGGTGTTGGGTGATTGGAAGCTCAAGATGAGCAAGCAATGTGCACTTGCAGCCCAGAAAGCCAACAGTATGCTGAGCCGCATCAAAAAAAGCATGGCCAGCAGGTCGAGGGAGGTGATTCTGCCCCTCTACCCTGCTCTTGTGAGACCCTACCTGGACAACTGCGTCCAGCTCAGAGGCCTGTTGGAGTGAGTCTAGAGGAGGGCCACAAAGATGATGAGAGGACTGGAGCACTTGGCCTTTGAAGACAGGCTGAGAGAGTTGGGCTTTTTCAGCCTGGAGAAGAGAAGGCTCTGGGGAGGCCTTATAGCAGCCTTCCAGTACTTAAAGGGGGCCTACAGGAAAGATGGGGAGGGACTTTTTATGAGGGAGTGTAGTGATAGGATGAGGGGTAACGTTTTTAAACTGAAAGAGGATAGATTTAGATTAGGTATTAGGAAGCAGCTCTTTACTGTGAGAGTGGTGAGACAGTGGAACAGGTTGCCCAGAGAAGTTGTGGATGCCCCGTCCCTGGAAGTGTTCAAGGCCAGGTTGGATGGGGCTTTGAGCAGCCTGGTCTAGTGGGAGGCGTCCTTGTCCATGGCAGGGGGGTTGGAACTAGATGATCTTTATGGTCCCTTCCAACCCGAACCATTCTATGATACTATTTGTCTCCTATGGTTCTGCTGAGCTTCCCTACTGCATTCTTAAGGGAATTTAGTGTGAACTTGCAAGATTAGCATATAGTGCTTTCATGTCTAGAAAAACTATTTCATGTGATGTCATTTCAGCATCTTCTGGATTCTTGACAGCTGGAGTAGCTGTCGTCTTATATTCATCTACATGTGAATAGACTGCATGCCTTTTTTGGTAACGGTGTAAAATATGTCTCATGTATATGCCTTTGGGTAGTGTTTTTGATAGAGAGGTGGTTTAACTGTGCAATCCACTGGGAGCTCTGTCATTCACTAAATGTAGTGTTTTCAGAAGTACAGTCAATAATATGGTCCAGTGTACTTTATATCTTATAATAGTTATATGAAGAGACGAGTGTTCCCATAAGACATCTCAGCTATCTTACGTCTAGGTTTTTTTAATCTCACCTTTGCTATCATGTTACAAGCGCAACCAGAAGAATAATGCATTGGAACTCTTTTAGATCTCCTCGTTTATAAACCTAGCTGTGTTGATTAGGTAATGAATATACACGTTTTCTTGTGTTCAGCTCCCTAAATAATATTTAAAGGGTTACATATGCTAATTTTATTTTAAGTTTTTAATGCAGGAGTGAAATATCATGACAGCATCATGAAGCGGTTGATAAGAGAAAAAGAAATTGATTTCCTACTTAGTTATGACATAGTCAGCTTTGCAATTTTATGCCCACTAGAGGGACCATTGCTCATACAACTCATTGCGGAAAGCAGTCTCATGCAGTCCCTTTAGTATCTTTTATGATGTTTTAAAACTTTGAATGACCGACTCCAGTTAAATCCTCTGAACAGTAAGTCTCCAAGCTATTTCTCCATGCATAAAAGCCTTGAGCACACTGCTGTTCTGAGTCTAAATACCTTTTACTGAATTCCCTTACTAAATGTTCTTTTTATTTCTTTTTTTAAAAGTATTTTTTGTTCTCTTGATTTATCAGTCCAGGCTTTCCTATATGACGTTGATGGGGATTAATTTAGAATTTTTTTGCAAAGGAAAAAATGTTGTGTGTATTTATGTTTGGAATAAGTTTTGTTTTGCAACCATGGTGCCAGTGTATATGGTAAATTAATCAGTTTTCATGAACGTCATTGAAATGGGTTTGTCCTTTAACTGGGAGATAGTGAGTTTTGGGTAACAGGCGCATAAACTTATAGTCACTAGGAGAAAAATTCCAAATGTATCTGTTTTGTCATGTTTGGCTGGGGGATTTTTTTTCTGTTTGTTTGTTAGTTGCATGTTCCTGACCTGCACATTTTTCTTAATTACAGAAACATGAAAGAATACAGGAAGTCCTGAATGACCACAATGAATACCTGTGCTAATTAAGTCACTGGCTTGATACTGGGAGAACAGCAAGGTAAGCAGTCAGGCCATGCCAGCAGCGTTTCTTGTAATCAGCATGATTGTATTTCAACAAAGCCTTAGTGCTTTCAGATATCAAATTCATAACTAGTTGGGCAAAGACAAATAGCCCGCAGGTTTGAATGCAATAGGTTTTCTTTTAGTTCAAAGCTTTGGCAAGCAAACAGCTCTGTGTTCCTTCCTGGGGAAAAAAAAGTACAAGTTCGGTGGTGGTTTTCTTTTTTTAAAAGGCAATATCTCTAATTTCAACAATCGATTCATGACCGAAGCTCAGCTTCCTGGGCTGACTCTAGGGAGGGCTTGGAGGAGGGGTGGAATGCTTCAAAAACTTTGCTGATGAAAAGGCATGCTGTTTTGTGGATGCCTCCCAGAATTGTTTAAATCTGTGTGTGTGTATGCGCGCGCGCGTATGAAGAGAGAGAGAGAGATATCTCCATGACAACTGGCCCGGCCAGTCTGTGTTCTCTGCAATCATTTTAGCTGGAATCAGTGCTGCAAAAGGTCACATGAAGGAGTTGTGGGAAGCACAGCAGGTATTAGACGCGAAACGACTGATTTTCTGATTGCCTCAGATAATAAGACAGTTTTGTCTGGGAAATACAAATCTGAGAATGGAGTGGAAAGGGAAATGCTCCAAATTACAGGTAACAAAAATTGCCTTTTTAATGTTATTTCCTCACATTTTAAAGTTTGGTGGTTCTTTTTTTCTTCCCCTCGTGGTGTTTACTCCCAGCCGAGCGGCTGAGTGAGCTTGGATTCCCTGGCTCTGGGGAATGATGTCATGCGGCAACAGTTGGATTCTATTAGCTAGGGAAAGAGGAAACATCCTGCATTTTTGGGAAAAAAAAAAAAGATACTTTGGCTCTTTGTTGAATCTTGTGCAAAGACTGCAAGAAGTGTTAATAAAATGTTTCTAACAAATTAATTCCCAGAAAAAGTCATTTAGGACCTAGAGAGCACCAAACTTTAAAACCAATGCAACAATTACTCCTATATGCAAGAAAATGATTATAGAAGCGTTACAGAATTCAGAAGACATTTCTTTCTTCTTGGATTCTCCTATATTCATCTTTAATGAGAAAATTAATTGCACCGTAATTAAGCAGAGGATTTGGAACCTCCACTCACTTGGGATCCTTTAGCAATTGTTTGGAGAATGCACTGCTAAAGAGTTTCTTCTGGGTTGGGCTCTGTCTCAAGCTGCTGCTTATGAATAGATGATGCTGGAAGCATTGTTCTTAGCAAGGTTTTCAGTCCTGGACTGTATTTTTCATGGCTTTAAACCAGCCTTTTTGGGAGAGGGTCGAGGGGGAAGAAAGCAAAAAACTTTCATAAGTTCAGCAATTTGAAAGGATCTTTTCCCCTTCTTTCCTCAGAGACATTTGCTAAATGCCGTGTTCAACAGCCAACATCAGGGTAGCACGCATAGCATTTTAAGTGGAAAAATACCTAATGATTAATGTACAATTGCTATGTCCTAATGAAGAGACTTAGAAAATGGATATAATCCTAGTTGCTCGAACATCACAAAAACACGCTGTACTGATAACCATGATGAGAAGATTAGGTTACCCCGTGTCGTTTAAACTCCCTTGAAGCAGATGCTCTTTTCTACTTTCCTGCTGTTTTTTCTCCCTTCTGTGCATTTCAGTCGTGATCCAAAGCGTGCTGGAGTCCATGGGAGTTTTCCTGTCAGCTTCAAAAGGCTTCAGATCAGCCTCTGCCCGAGAACTTCTCAGCCTCTGTTTCAGTCTTTTGACTGTAGGACCAGGCCACAGGCTCTCCGTTTTTTTTCTTGAACTTTCCAAACAGAAGGTCTTTTGTGTTCTTCCAAACAATGCCAGGCGCTGCTGACTGGCTTTCAGCATGGCTGCTAAACACGCTGGAGCTAGTGGTGGTGCTTATTTCCACTTTCTTCTAAAATTGTCCTAGAGGGGGAAAGTGCAGTGAACAGAAATCGGATCCTTCTATCCCACCTCCCCTCTTCACAAATGATTGTTGGTTTTGAGTGTGTGTGTGTCTGTGTGTGCAAATTGTTCCTTGGTTAAAGAGCAATATCGGCTGTGCTTTAGGGAGGAGTTCCAGGAAGACTTTAGGTGGAAAACACTGTTATTGTTGTGATCTGCCAGTAGAACAGTCATGAGGGAGAAGCAAGCTGTCCTGGAGCAGGCACTCTTTCTGCAACATGTGTACAGAACTAACAGCTGTCATCTGCAAACGGAGGGCTGATCAGCACAGTCTAACACTTTGTGTCCTCCTCTTGCCTACCAGATTTGACTGGCTTGGTTCCGTAAATAAAATACGGCTGTTAGTGAATATCCATTAATAACCTGGTTAAGTGATTGGAAAAAATAATTTTTCATCCATTTGATGATTGGGACCAGTTTAATAAGAAATCCTGGTGCTGTTCTTGACTAGAAATGAAATATCCGTGGAGCTGGATTGTTAATTGGAACCATCCCCCTCTGTAAGAAGGAACATTGTGATGATTACCCAAGTTTAAGCCTCATTTGCAGGAAAATGCTATTATTCCTTTTTATTATTCCTATTATGCTATTATATGAGACAGAGATTATGATTTTCAAAATCAGAACCACTGAATTTAAGTGCTTACATTTTGCAGATGGTCAGTTTGAGACTCCTGCGAGATCTCTGCAAGGTGCTGCATACTGGGCATTCCAATGACAACAGTTACTTTTTGGCATTTGTCTGTTCTGTGATGTGATGCGGAAGGAAGTCTGGTGAGTTCTCTCCCAGTCTTCCTGGCTGAGTGGTATTTTCCGTAATGGTCTGTGTTGTAGTATTTACATGTTACTTCGAGAAGTCATACAAAGCATCATTCCCGTAGTCCTTTAATATAATTTCTGCATGTCCCAGAATTCTGGATCATTCCAAATGAAGCTTGTATAACTTATCAGTAGGAAAATATAAAAAATAAAAAAAAAATCAAAATACGTTTATAACTACACTTACAACAAGATACCTTCTAGCTAGCTGACCTACTGTGCTTGGGCATAAATGTAACCAGCCACATAGGCATTGGCATGTTGGGTTTTTTCATCCATTAAGGGAGTAAGCAATTCAAGAAGGCTGCTGCTATACCTGGTAATGCGCAAGGAGTTCTTGCAGCAGTCTGTAGCAGCTCCATACTCAACACAGCTCCTGTGGACAGGTGCTCAGTGGTCCTTAGCCCAACATTTGCAGACTGCTGTAGTTGTCACTTTATAAGTGCATTCATTTCTGTATCTTGAAGAGAGTTGCTTTATGTTGTTGTGCTGATATAAATCTCTTTGGTCCCATGCATCCACCATATGCCCACATTCTGTCTGTGGACAGTCAGTGGCTCTGAGTTTTCCAGAGAGGTTAAAGTGGTTTTTTGATAGGATTAGCTGTGTCCTGTCTCATTGCACTTAGAAGGAAAGTGAAAGGGCATGGTAGAAATCTTTTTTTCTTCTCTCTCCTTGACTATCTAATGAGTAATTTTTATATTCTGAGTTATAAAGTTTTAATTGCTTAGTTTATCTTGCGTAAGATCATCTTTTGTGTAACGGTTTATATTCCCTCTATCCGTAGGTTGACAGCATATGATTTCCTGTTGTCTGTTGCAGTGAGTACCAGGTTAATTGCTATGTTCACATATTTGTCTTTATTACTTGGAAATATACGGCTTTGTTTGCGAATGAGCTGAGTCTATCTAGAAGCTTAGGACTGACTTTGTCTGTATCATTCAATACTTGTTTCTGCTCTTACTCCCTTCTCTAAATAACTCTAGTCCCTTCGATTTTTCTTCTTAGGGAAAGTCTGTGAGACACTTGAAAAACACTGTCGTTGTCTCTGTTTCTGCTGTTTTCTTTGAAGGTCAGGTCATCTTCAGGACACCTGGTGCTACAGTTGTGGACAGATGCACCATTAAATTCCTGAACATAAGATCAGTATTCTCCATCTGTAACCTTATGACCACAACAGATGGAATTAATTGATTGAAAACAAGAATACTGGATATTTAGAAGAGCTGCTCATGAGGATGCTCAAATATTTTCTGATTTTCTGTAAGTTAATTTCAGTTCCATCAGTATGAGCAACTAGCTCTCACAGTTGTTTCTTCTCATGTGCTGTTTTCTGGTCATGGTGATTCTAAGTGACTTTCTAAGGTGTAAAATGTGACGTGCAAAAGGATTTGTTCTGAGCAGCTCACACTGAATATGAGTGTGGCTACCTTTAGTTACAGCAAGAACTTTGAAATGATTGCACTGTCATTCTGCTCTGCAATGCAGTCTCTCATTAGCGCTAATCAGTGATCTCTGTTCTGCTTCTGCATCTTTGACCCAGTTACTTTGCTGAACTTAACACAGTTGCTAGTGTGACACAAAGCAGACTCTTGGCACGGCCCTGATCACAAAGCAGGGAGAGATCTGGCAACTTTCACACAAATCCATTATAATTAAGGCTTCCGGTCTGTGATTTAAACTTCTTCTTTCTCTTCAAAGCCTGAGAGGGTTTTTAAAATGTTTTTTCAGGCTGAAAACGAACCTACTGCTGGTAGAGTCCCCTGACCATACTAGCTGCAGGCAGACCTGGAAGAGGCAGGTGCTGCTCTTGTTCCTTCATTGGGCTTTGCAAATGTGCTTTACCCCGAGCCCTTTTTGAACAGAGCCTCACGGTCATTCCTCAGTTTCACGTGACAACAACAGAGTCCCCTAAGCTGTTAGAGGAGGGTTGCACAGTTGCCTTTCCTCCAGTGCCAGCTCTTATTCCAAGTTCAAGCCTCATGTAGCATTAATCCTCTCTGCCCACTTGGAGCCAAAATGCTGTATGCAAAGGGCTGTTCAAAGGAGTCCCATTTCCCCATCCTGTCAGAGGCTCTCCCCTCGAACCTTTTTTTTTTTTTTTTCCCCCATCCTGTTGTAGTTTGATGACAAGAAGATGAATCAGAGGCTAAAACTTCTGCCAATGGCAAGAGCACAATTTGGCATCCCTTGTGCAGCTGGCATCCAAAGGATACAAGCCATCAAATTATCCCATGCTCCTGGTCCAGCCAAGCATGTTGGTTTATGACCAGAACCTCCCTCTGCTCTTTAAAGTGCACTTGAAAGTTAAAAAGCATCACTAAACATTTACCACATTATGGACATACTGAGGACGGTTGGACAATTTTGACAGTACAAAACCTGCTCCATGCAATGCTGTTTCATGCCTCCTGGGTAGGGAGCAAAAAGCAATTTGAGAGTTGCATCAGTATGGAAACATTCGCAGCTGCACAACTTGCATTTCCATGTTTCAGTCTCTCACAGGCCCGTGCAGACCTTCTATTATTAGTTTTAAAAGGAGAATAGCTGACAGCTGATTATTTTGAACAGCATATTCCAGAGAGCGCTCTTTTATGATGGAGTTGTCAGGAGTGGCAAGCCAAGAAAGTATTGACTAATGTTACAAAGAAAAATCTCTGATGTAGAGCACAATCCTGTTTATCTAAAAGATTTGTAGGGGACAAAACCATCTTCATACCACACTGCTGTCAACGTGTTCAAACCCGTGCTGGGGGAGATGAGAAGCTGAACAGCTCAGCCTGTTGGCGTTCATCTCCTAGCAGTTCCTGGGAGAGCTCCCCAGGGGTTTCCTGGCATGTTGTTGCAGGGAAGGGGGCATATTGCGACTCAGTCTTCAGAAACCTGCCTAAAAATAATTTCAAGTGACTCATTCTGGTGTTGTTTTTTGGAGAAGAGTCAAGTTGGTTTCAGAGGGAAGAGTGGAAAAAAAAAATCTTTTGGACACTGGATATGCTTTGTGCAATCAGCTGATGCTCTGGACTGGAGCTGCTCCACTGTGCACGGTTTTGCCATTGCACTGACCCTGCTACACTCATGCTTGGGGCAGCAGATTGGCTTTTGGGAATGTATGAAGACCTAGGGGCAAACATTTGTTTTTCAGTGCTCTTTTATTAGCAGCAACACATGACAGAAGGTTGCAAGTCAAGTGCTATCACCCCGGGACATGCATGGGCGGGTGTCTGGCCACCCCTTTTGTTTCCTGTGGAAAACACTGCCCTTGTATGACACCTGTAAGCAAGACTCTGCTCCTGGCCTGGGCAGCTGAAGCACAGCTCTCTTTCCCTGATCTGAGGCTTTAGTGGAGAAGGAGAGCCAGTCCTGTCCCTGGAGCTCTGTAAGATGATCCATTTAGGTCTCCCCTTTCCTACAGCAATGAGTCTCTGCCACGACGCTGTAAAGTCATGGGACTGTTCCCTCTGCCCTCACTTGGGATGCTCTCATGAAAGGTGAGAGCAAAGAACGGCACGAGGCGAGAAGGCTAAACTGCCCCTCCGTCACCATGGGCTGGGAAGGGACTACATGTTTTTCAGTGCAGAGAGCTTGTGTCCTTGACCATGATCCGGTGATCAGCTGGGTGGGAACACGGTTCCCTTGAGCTAGGCCAGAGCTACTGTCAAGGCACGGAGGATGCAGAACTGAGGTCCTTACAGACTCTGCTTGTCACCATGTGCTTCCTCTGACCTCTTCCTCCTTCTCACTTTAGCGACCGTGGACACAGGGGAAAAGGTAGCAATGGGAGTGGGGCTTTTTCACTTTCTATCCAGCAGTTGAGCCCAGGTTCCTTTTTCAACAGGAGTCTCCCTGGAAATGAGATTTATTTCATGTAAATGCTGGGTGCAGGCAGAGGTTGAACCTTGCTGCGTTTAGAAATGTTTACTTCACGTCCTCGTGTTTGGAGCTCTGTGTTTGTGGCGAGGGGGCTGCTACACAAGCTGGTTGTACAGGGGACCCCATCAGCAGGTTAGAATCTCTTCTGTGCCAGACTCAGTTTATGTTCTAATATAGACTGTCAAATTTGGCATTTGCATTAAGATCTGCTTTCCTCTCATATGGAGACATTATCCAGTTTTCTGCTGAGACACATCAAGAGCTAAGGTCCCTGCTGCATTTTATTTACTATTGGCTGACATGCATGGACAGTAGAAACAAAATGTAAACATGACTCAGTGCTGTGTGCTGCAATAGCACAGAATGCTTCCCAGGGATTTATGACTGTCTGGGAGAACAGGGTTCCGAGGGGCAGCCCAAGGTTGTCAGTTACAGCACCTTGTCAGCAGATCCCAGCACAGGTCCTGTGCCTGTGGCACTGATGGCTCATATAATGTAGGTGTACCTACCTATTCTAAAAATAAGGACAGATCCTCAGGTAGAGAAAGGTGAAGCCAGTGGACTTATGCTGAAGGTCCTGTAACTTTTCTGGAAAATCCACACACTTCACATTCTGGATATGGCAGACTGATTGCAAAGTAGACATTTATCCAGAGATTTCAGGTGTCATTCAGTGGCTGCTCTGGCCAGGCTGCGTGATGTCCTGAAATCCTGAATAAATGGCTACATTCCTCTTTCTCCACCTGAATAAAATTCCCATGTGGAAAACCAGGCTGCATTAGGTGAAGCTCTCTTGTGCATCAGCCTCTTGCTGAATTGTATCAGGTGTGTAACGTCATTTTTGGTGTTTGTACTGCTGGTGTGGTGTATGGCCTTGCCCACAATAGCAGTTCATGTGGGCTTACTGTCTTCTGAGATCCGGCATCACATGTGCCCCTTGGGGACACAGTGACAAGACAGGCTCCAAAGTCAACCATTGCTGGTTCTGAGAAGGATGAGTTCTTGCTGCCTCTATTGGTGCCAAAAGATAACGCTGGCTTATGGAAGTATTAAAATGTTTACTATTAAAAAATGATTTGTCATGAGAAAAGGAGAAATTTGTTGCTTGCAGTGAGGGAACAGTTGGCTACTCCTGAGTGGGGGTAGAAAAGGGAGGTGCTAGGAATAGGTTGGAGGAAGAGTGAGGAAAAGAGCCAGCTGGTTATCTGTGGGCAGAAGAGGAGCAAAGTCAAAACCCAGACTTCTGGCTTAGCGTAACACTTGTCATTTCAACATTTCCTTATAATCTGCTTTAATAGCAAACCAACGAACTCATCATTGCAGACTGGGAATCCTGTAAAATATTTTTTCGGTAACATGGACATATAGTGTTCCCAAAAGAAAACAGTCCAGGACCCTTGTGGTGGCAGGGTGATGTTGAGAGCCTGCTAGGCTGTTCCACTGCTGCCCACTACTGAAGAGGAGCAGCAAATCTGTCGGCTTGGACAGATTGCCCTTGTGACAGTGGCTTATTAACGATTGTCACACCAGTTATGTTTCCATGACAGCCTCAGGTCTGACAAATGTGACAAAGCTTGTGTTTTATCAGCAAATCCCCCAGCAAATCCCCTGCTAGCCCTAGTCAGGAAAGCATATGGATAAGAAGAGAAAATTATTCTTCCTGCTCTGTTACTGACTGATTGTGCTCTTTGTATGTGAACTAGACAGCTAGGACTGGTTGCATTCCTCTGTAATTTGCAGTACCTCCTGTATGGGACTGAACCAGTGATGAATTAATACGTTTTTCCATTTGTTAAGAAGTTTTATTCATTGTTTTGGCAACCAAGGAAACTCTAAAGGTCAGATTGAAGTTTTGGGGAAAGGAGCAGAAGTGTTCTGACTGTTACAGGGCAGGCTTGGGCACCCTTGAATCAAACTGGCTTTTTTGCAGAAGGGTTATAGAGATTCACATAGGTATGTTGGCAGGGCTGAACCTGTGGGTAAGCAGTCAGACTTGTTCTGTTGCAGTTATTATTAAAAAAAAAAAAAAGACCAGGAGCATTTTAGTTATGTTCAACTAATATCTTCCTTTGACATTCCTCATTGAACACTACAAGATGAAGCAATCTGCAGCTCTGTTATCTGTAGGTTATCTGTTAATTTGAGGTATGACAAATCACGCTTATACATAAAATGAGGAAAAAAGCATAGAACTATAGACAGGCAGAGATCTCTATGATGAATGTATCAATCCTGAAATCTAGCAGGATCTGTAATATAAGTATTTGCCCCTGTTATGCAGGGAAGGTAAAAGAAGGGAAATGCTAGTTGAATAAATTAGATAATATGACATAAATATGAAAATGAGGAGGGCTCCAGAGCTTTGTGAAGTATAACATGATTGCCCTTTCCTGAATAGAATCAGATCTGCTTACAAGCATTCAGCCATCTCTGCAGGGAATTGCAAACAGGATGCAGCTTTGCTAATATTGGCAGGTAGTGCAGGTTTTTTTTAACTGAAGTGATAGACCCTGGGCTCGGTACCAGAATGTCATGAGGTTGAATCCTGGTGCTACACACCGCTCTTGTCCAGTTTGGCTGATAGCTCTGTGTGTGTGCATGTAACGTAAGTATGTATGAATTACTGCTCACCTCAGCTATCTCTATGAGCAGACTGCAGCTTTCCCCAGGAACATTTTGTCTAAACCAGGTAGAAGCTTTTGTTTGGGAAATCCTAACTTGGCTCAAGAGAGATTTCCAAGAAAGTAAAGGCAAACCTGCTTAGTTCAAGACTATGTTCTGGGACTGACCATATCATTTGCCTGCAGCAAGCACAGGCAGTACTGAGTAACTCCCTGGCTTGAGATTTCCAGTATTATCGCTGAAATAGGAAATGGTGATGCTTCAGCTGCTCACTAGTGCACCGTTGTTTATAGTGCCGCAGTTGTGTGATTCCAAACTTGAAGGTGATGACTTTGACTGAAACACACCTAGGCAAATATATTTATTTTAAAACAATGAGTAATAAATCTAATTATTATTTATGCAGTTACTGCTATAAATTAAATCAATGCTTTTTCAAGCATCGTTGTAAATTCTAAACAAAGCTGCCAAGTGAAACATGTGAATCCTTTTTTATACCTTGTGTCTGCTATGTGCAGAGGGGGAAGCTGAATAAAAAGAAATCAGGATATACCTCAGACAAAACTTGTCATGTACTAATGGCAAATGTCTACTCTCATGATCTCCATGGGACCAATGGCCGAGAGAGGGAACAGATAATTTTTGTGACTGATTAAGCATAGTCAGTAGGAGAATGAAAGACAAGGGATGGAAATATTTGTTCTCAAAGAATGCCATGTACCTCAGCATAGCTGGGTATTTTGTGAGGGATTACCTTTTGGTTTACATTTTTAGCAAAAGCAATCTCTATTTTGAGAAAGAGGGAAGGCGAAGGTGATGCTTAATGAATGAAGTATTTCTCTGCAAGATTTGAGCCTCTTGGGTCTGTGGCATTGAAAGTAGAGAGGCATCATTTGACAGCCAATCAAAAGGAGTTTACAACAATTTTGTACTGTATGAACTTTGCGGGTAGCCTGACTGACATCAACATGACTGTTTCCAGAACTTCAGTCAGACTTCAGCGGGGAGCCAGTCAGTGGGGCAAGGACAGACCCAGCCGTAGTGCACCTTGCAAGGGGGACCTTTGCTGTGAGCTGAAGAGCAGCTGGTGGCAGTGGTATGCAGCATCACCAGTCATATTGTACATTCTTTTTCAAAACTACAGCAAAATGGACCATTAGTTGACTCATGAAGTTTACCATGAAGTTTTCTTCCTCTCCTAGTGACAATCAGTCCCAGCAAGTTACCTCTTCCATTGCACCTTACTGAGATGCAGTGATGGTGTAAGAAACTGTATGAAAACATCACAGCAAACTCAGGTTGCCATAATGTTTGAAGAGAAACTGTCTAAGTGAGACTAACATTTTGGTTTTTGTTTGTGTAGTGTTCAGTGTGCTAAATCCTAATCTGTGTCTAAGTTTGGAGTGATCTGTGGCTAGTGGGAGTAATAATAACTGGGTTAATAAAAAATCGGGACTGATAAGCATCATCGTTGAATTGTGTAGAATACTGCCATTTTCTAGCTGTAGCTCTCCAAAAGATACACACATTTTGATTTTGAAGAGCCATTAATTATCTTTGGTTAAAAGGAAGGGAGAATGAGTCAATGCATATCCATTTGCTCATTACTTTCTCCCAAGCCCATCACAAATCTGTGGCTAAAAATGCAGTACTCACAAAATCTCTCCATCCTATATCTCAATAGGAAGTTTGCATTTCTGTTGTGCTTCTGTAGCTAGCGCATTCCTGCAGGCAGGGAAGTGGAAAACCAGCTGCTTGGAACTGTGAAAAAGTGGTTTGTCTCTTAGCTATCTGCATCCTACTTTGGAACTTTTATTCTGCCTTTAAAATCTTCCCCCAGAAAAATGAGTTTGAAGCCTAGGCAGTATTCCCATATAAGTGACTGAATCATCTTCCTTGGGAATTGAGGGATCACCATCGCCTGGAGTTACAGTCTTAATGACTAAGATGAACAGATAGTTAGGAATTTGTTGTAAATTTATATTATACCATTCATTATTGTTTCTTTTGAGTGTAGTCATACAGGGAGAAAACAGACGTCATTATTCTGAGACAGGTTTTCTTTGTATTGATGTGGTAGCAGCCAAAACAAAAAACAGTGGGACTCACAAGGAATAAGACAGAGAATTAATATTCAGGCTGTTGTAATACTAGGTCTCTTAGTCCCTATAGTAACATATTCTGCAGTAGCCAGAGAACAGCCTAAATATGATGACACAGTTTGGAGCTAAAATCACTTCTGAAATTCACAAGTGCCCTCCAAAGACACACAGGATCAGTTTTCTCATGTATTGGAACACTCAATTGCGCAAGGAAATTTTAAAATTTTTAAGAAGCAGTTTGAAGTTCCATTGAAATAAAAATTAATTTGGTTTGTTTGTTGGGTGGGGTAATTCCACTAAACAGTCAGATACCTGGAAATCTCTAACTGTGCTTTTGGGGTCCAAGGACAATGTTTTCAAAAGCCCTGAGGTCACACTGACTTCCAGAAATGTTGAAGGCCTGAGTTCTCGGAAAGCAGAACTCAAATCCTGTAAGCACCTTTGCAAGGTGTTCCTGCATGCATATTCTGTGTTCCTGGTGGGCTAAAATATCTTCAAACTGTTTCTAAAGTCATTGGTCACACAGAAATTGTATTTACCTTTTTCAGATAACAAAGTTTATTTTCAGGTCGGCAACTATGTAGCCATTTCAGTACAGTGAGAAATGTAAACAGTTTGCATTTTCGATGGAAAAACAAATTGAAGCAAAGTTGTCCCCTTGAGCTGTGCAGAAGCTGGCTCAACAAAGGCAAAGTGGGAGTCATTTGGGAGTCATGGAGCTTTGGGCAGCATTCCTTCACAGTCATGAAACTGAAGAGCAGTGAGAAGAAAACAGTTAGAGAAGAGTAAAAAAAAAAGTGAAGGAAGCAAAAGTGTAAGGGGGGAGCATCTGCACCATACAAATTAAGAGGGATGTTCAGTAGAACAACAATTGAGAGAGATTTTCCCCATCATCAAACCCTTCCAATTAATACACTTTTTGAAGCAATTCATGTTTTACAGTTAATTTTTAGGTTTCCCCTTATTAAACATAGCTAGGTGGATCAAATATTTGCAGTTTCATATCTGAGGCTATGTTAATAATCCTAGATATTCAGGTAAAGGTAAATGTGACAGATATCTTTGTGTGGAGGTTAACTTGCCCCTAGACTAGGGGCAGTAGATCCGTGAGGTACACAAAGCAGCAGATCAAGTCTCAGAAAACTGTATCTATGAGTAGGTGACTATACAGATTTTTTTTTTTCCTTCTTCCTCTCTCCCTAGATAAAAAGGAGTGTATTCAAAGGGGCTGTGCAGGATATTGTATTCAGTTCTATTCTCAATCTGAAAGCTGTGAATGGGTGGGAAAGAAATCACCTGCACTTCCAATTGTGGGAAAGACACGAGGGCAAGAGCCCTGAAGGGTAAGAGGTGTGTGTAAGGCTGTGAAGAAATAAAGAAAGGCTTTAAAAATAATTGAATAATTAGTTCTCATTCAAGGGATGATTCATAGAACTTGGTCTTGGCTGTCTTTGTCCAGAAGCTTTGGAAAAAGCAGTAGCCAAGAGGTGAATGAAAATGCACCGCAGTTCTTCTGGCACATCACCTTCCAAAATAGGTGGTGAAGCTTCTTCTGATGGAGCTATAGCTGCTGTGTTAAAAAATATTTCTTACCTTAGTCACAAACAAAGCTACTTAGACCCGAGTTTAAAAAAGATACTGTACAGCAACTGAACTCAAAGCAGGGTTCACTTTAAATTGTCATCCATCCCGTAAAAAAATTGCCCAGTGTCAGTCAAAGAGAGTGAAGACTTGAAGGGATCTGGACTGATTTACTGTACATGTTATTAGGTGACCAAGTAGATAAAATGTAAGAATGCTACACAAAGGAGACATGGTGGTGGTTTTACAACTGGCAAAACACGTGCTTTTAACTTATTAAATGGAAAGCTTTTCACTGGCGTGTGAAAGTTTGGTTAACAGTTAACAAATTGATAAATTTTACCGTAGAATAATTCTGTACCTGGTGGTTGCCGTAGTTTCTTTTGACTTCATTTAAAGGTTTATGTTAACTTCAGTCTAGTTTCTACTTCTCAATGTACTGTGGAAATCTGATTTGTGGTGTGATATGAGTATATCCTGATCAAGTTAGAGACTTCTAGTGCTATAAACCTAGTCAGCAAAGTGAATATTTAGAAATTACATGTTAAAACATAGCTTGGATTGCCAGATTTCATCCTTGGGCTGAATTTTAAAGGGTTTGTGCCTTTTTAAAAATTTTTCTTTTCCCCTCCCAAAGGTGGAAATTGTTCTAGCCCAAGAGTTGATGGGGGTTTTGTTGTAGTTATTTAAACTGCTTTTAGTTTGTAGTATCCTGGCATCAGATGCTTCTGTCATCTTACTGTATGCAGAGGATTACTGATGAAAACTTTGTCGGCGCTGTTGCAATTTTTGGTATGATCTTTTTACCAGAGAAATAATTAAAGATACTGCAGAAAACTCGAGACAAATGCTGCGAAAAAGCAGTGAGCCTATAGATTGAAATTGGTCATACTGACCAGTGTTGTTGGATCCCAATTTCCCTTTAATTTGACCATCAGAGGGTAGATGAGAGAGGTAGATGAGCCGAGGGAGGCTCCTGAGACAGCTCTGAAAATTTAACTGGTGTAAATAACCCTGTACCTTTGTGGGACATCTCAGCTGCAGAATATGCAATGAATGGGAAGCACTGGTTACTTATCTTGGGATTTGAAGTTGTCAGGGATCGTTACTGTGATATTAAGCAGTAGTAATAGAGCTAGCCTGCTGTATAGACGGTCTAGAGTTGAGTTAGAGGCAGAGCTGAAGTACATTTAAGATCCCACTCTACGCTGTTACTAATGAAAGGACCTTTCTGATGCCTTTCCAGTTCAAACAGTTAGAGCTGTGTGTATGCAGGAGGTTTCCTTTTCTTTTAGTCATGTGGTGCATAACTGGGCTTGCTTCTTTGTGTCTTTGGGCAGTTGGATTCTGCTGCATTTTCCCTTTATGGATGATCCTGCTTGAGAAGTCTGCTAATCTCCATTGGACTTGACAGGGAAAATTATTAGGGATATGGTTTTGAAACTGAAAAGTGCAGCACTATAATAAATTGTGGCTCTCTAGTTGAACATGAGGATAAAATTCATTCCAGACCCTGTGTTCAAATGGAACAGTTTATGAATGGAAGCACAGCCCCTGGATTGTATTTCAACATTAGTCTCTGGTTTGGAATTGTGCTATTTCCAATATAGACAAGGATACGTATTTTATAAGCTTTCATTCTTCCACTGTTCAGATTGTTCAAATATAACATCTCTTGTGCTAGAGATGGCTGTGGATTATATAGGAAAAACACTTTATTTTTTAAAAGAAACAAGTTATTAACTGTTATCTGCAGTTTATATATTGAAAATAGCTTTATGTTTGCCTGAAGTAGAACTGGCTAATGCTCAGAGGTATCACAATAGTATTTCTGCTTAACCTCCATTTTTCACTATCTGTGTCTTGTTTTATGGTCATCACCTGTGCCTCAGCTCTGTCACCTGTCAGACAGGGAGAACTCTAGGGGACAGTATCACAGCCACGTGCATTGCTTACTATCATCCGATCCAATAGGATGTTTAGATGAAAGCCACTAGCTGTAGTAAATGTGAATTAGTATTGGCTATATTCAGATGGACAAGCTGGAAGACGATAATGATGTAGTTATCAAAGAAAAAAACAAATTAAAAGAAAACATGCTTAAGTAGTGTGTATTAGGAAATTGGGAGTCTTGGACTGAAGTCTATAAACTTTTTAGCTCCTGCTGCAGAGAAACAGCAGCTGAGAAATAGATGCTTAGCGATGAAGGAGCCAAAACCTCCTGTCTGTTAACATACTGTGGTTTCACCCACTGCTTAAAACCGTTTAGTTTTAAACCTCTCAGATGGATTATGTTTTAATGTTGACAGGAACAAAAATGAGATGCAAAAAGAAAAGCTTAGGCAAAATATTTGAGGTGTGTTTTTCATCTGTTAACTGGAAACTTTTTTTTTTTTTTAATTTGTTCTTTCTTACTGTGATATTTAGATACGCTGAGCTCCTATAATTTTGGCTGAGAAAAGGTAAATTCTATTTTAAGGCTATATTTATATCTGTCTTCGTTCTTGCTGGTTTTTCTAAATCACAGCTTTAAAGCATAGAAATGTCAGATTTTGTTCTTTGAGCTAATAAAAAAATTAGTTTTGGAGTAACAATGCATGGAGCTTGGAATAAAAGCTAAGATATGGGCAAGATTTTTAAAAACAGCTGTCTGAGTTGCACCTGAGAGAAATCAAAGGATAGGGGCAATACGAGCAGCTCATTTTGACCAGTTTGGTAATAGCGTCTTTGTACATATTGGGCAAGCAGAGGTAAATGACCACTTGTGTATTGGACTCTGAAGTACGCTGGCCTACCTCTGCAGAGAATTTTCGGTTTCCTTGTTGCTCTGAAAGAGGTGTTGTGGCCCATCCCAGCAAAAGTCTAGGGGTGAAGTGTTTCATCCTGTCTCACCAACTGGTCATGGGGGCAAAGAAAGAATACTAGAATAAAAGGTACGCGAAAACAACTGATCTGGCAACAAACCTTTAAGGGTGGGACTTAAATTACAATTTCCACGTGCTTGGAAATTGTAAATGTAGTATCTGTATTGCAGAAGAGGAAAAATGCACATCAGTGATTCTGATCATGATAAACCAAACTTCCTGGAAGGAAAGGATATATGGATATTGCCTTGTTCTAAGGGATTGTTGGGGACTTCGGTGAGAAGAACAATGAGAAGCAACTGAGACTAAAGGTGATGATGAACTATCAGAGAGATCTGTACAGAAAGTAGGAGCTTGGTTTAGATTCAGTCAGTGTAAAATTGTCTTTGTCATGTCCTTTGGACTATAAACCTAATGAACTGCATGTCTGTCCCCTGTGTCTGTACAAAGCTGGCATGCTGGTGTTTCTACAGCCATGCCTATCTTCATTCGTAATGTATCCTTAGGAAGACCCTGCCTCACCTCCCCTGCCTCCCCGTGTCTGTGTGGAACCTTTCATCTCCCCACACCCCTGAATGAGGGCATATAATAAAACACCACTTGTCAACTAACAGACTCAAATTACTTGGCCAGTCTGAACAGGGCCTTTGGATCACTTTGCTCAAAGTCAACATTTCTTTCCCCCTCCCCAGTTCCTGGGGTTTGTTTTTTTTTTTTGAGCTTGTAGAACTCTGGTGCTATTTAAAGAAATTTTAGAAATACGATTCAGACTAAAATACAGTGGCCCTTGGCCTTAAGTCCAGATGCCTGAACTCCCTTTGATGCCTAGTGGTAGCAATAGGGGCCCCTAATCATTCAGGCAAAACTGTTGATTTCAGGAATAAAAGTATTTCGTGATTCAATGTGTTGGCACAAAGACTATATTTTGTGAGAACATTACTGTCAAACAGACAGGTGTTGAAACAGCACACCTTTCTTAGTTGCAAACTACTGTTGTTCACAGAAAAACTAATAGAAACGCTGCTCCTAATTTTGAGAGTACTGAGCAAGCAGACTAAAATGCTTGCTTTTTAAGTAAGCTGGTGTCACTGAGCTTTTGGGCTGACAGCTTTATCAGTAGGGACAGTTCTCTAAATCCAAAAAGCAAGTAGTAGCCAACTCTTTGGGCATGGTGTTTTTCTGTAATCCTGGTTGTGCCCTTTCTGCATCTTCGTGTAGCGACTGATTTCTGAAATATGAGCCTGTAATCCTAAACTCAATAACTGATTACAGAAGCAAGGTGCCTTCTGTACAGTCCACTTATAGACAAGAGTATTTCTAATTTAATCTTTGTTTCTCCCTAGATGGTTGTTTCCAGGTGACTGGACAAGTCAAGCTGTAGTAATAACAGAAGATGGATATTTTGCAGTATGTAGTTCTAGATAAAATGAAACAACAATTAAAAGTCGATAAATTTCTTAGTTTTATGTGAAACATGTAAAGCTCTTGACTAAATTGCAACTGGGTAAGCGCTTCTTACCTCGCTTTACCCTTGACCTTACCACTGAATTTTTGAGATAGGTTACCGTGTTAAATCTTCTGTATGATCCATTGACATCAAAGCAATTTTGTTGTCTAAGAGCACAATGAATAACAGGGCTTGGCTGAAGCAGGGTAGCTTTGAAAGAACAGATTTAGCTGGCAAATAGCTTTAATTTCTTCCATGAGAAAACCAAAAGTTTTTATTGAAATAGATGTGCTTGTCCTTGTTCACAGTGTTCTAAAAGACTCTTGTAACGTGTTTAAAGATATTACTGAGGTGTTTCCTTGTGTGGAATTTTGGCTTCATGTTTTCTGTCTGTTTTCATTGGGCATTCACTTGTGGAGTTACTCTGAAAAGATGCTGTATTGAATGACATACACTTGAAGTCTCCCTCCTGTTTCTTGTAAGAAGTGTGATTCCTTCTTGATACCTGAAAGCCTCATTCTGTGAGGCTGGAGCAAAAAATACCTTTAGAGAAACGTGAAGCTTAGCAGATGCTCCCTCAAAGGTGCTTATGCATATATACCATAGGGTGACTGCCTAGCTCAATAGTTTTGCACTGAATGAATTGTCTGCTTAAAGCAGATAACATCCAGTTTATATCAGCTGTGTTGAGAGTGATTCACCTTTTCAAAAGCACCCAAATGATTCACACAGTTGCATGCTATTGACTTTCAATGATACAGCTCCTGAGTACATAAACCACTGCCGGGCATGGGAATAAGGCTTCTGTTAAGTGTTTGAGAATTGTATGAAGGTAGTGTTCGGTGGTTGCCTGGAGCAGTGGCGTCTGGGGGAAGTCAGTTTTCTTTTGGCAAGAGAAAAACAGATGCTATGTTATGCACCGAATCAAATGAATGTGGAGGAGATAAAAGCAGGAGCAATGAGAGGCTGGAACAAGTAGAAGCCTGGCTGTACTTCACCTGGCTGTGTCTTCATGGGCAGATACATGCCGATATGCGTTCCCTTGATGCCGAGCTGCTGTACGTACCTCTGGGATGTTCAGCCCATGCTGTAGTTCCTGTACAGAAGGTCCATTTGATGCTTTGCAAAACTGCCTTTGAGTAGTTCCACATGGAGATTGTACTGTTTGTATCAGCAAGTCAAAGACTTCCAAGTTGGCATGTGTTTCTTTTTGTGGAGCATCCGTATGTTGGCACAGGTACACTGTACTGCTCATGTAGCACTGAAAATGAATGCTCATTCTAGCGCATGTATAGCACTGTTAAGTCCACACAGTGCAGAAGAAACTACTCTCTCTCTCTTCCCTAAAAATTATCCATAGGGAAAGGATGGACTGATTAATCTCAGCATGGTAAAACAGAAAACGCTGGATACATCATTGTGCGTTAAATCTTTAGTTATAGATTTAAGTGTTGTGCTGTCATGTAAGAGTGTATCCATAGTTAGCATCTGAAAGAATTTGCTGTCAACAGTCTGTTCAATTTCAGCTACGTTATTCATAAGATTCATTCCTCCCTCCAGCTGTTTCCACAAATTGAAAGATTTTATTTCAGTTTATAAATGCTATTTCCCTATTGTTCATGCCCACAGCTCTTTTCCATGCCCAAATATCCATCCCCCCAAGAAAAGAAATCCTGACCCTATAAAAGAAGCCATGTGGAGTGATCCTTTGAGGAGAAAGTCCAAAATGGCACAATATTGGATTTGCCATCTGCAAAACTTCAACAGCTGGTATTTCTCTGTTGTGTATCTGTGGCTGGGTGGGGATACTGGGCACAGAGCAGAATATGAGTGGGGTGTGGTTGTATTACCAAAGGGTTCTCATCTTTTGTGTTGTGGTTCCAGTTTTCTCATTACAACTGGAAGGGCCAAAACTTGCTTCTGTGAGAACTGAATGGAGCAATTGCTTGACGTTTCGGTGGTACAGCTACAGTATGAGGAGAATTTGTCACTCACAGAAACTCCAACTGTATTGGCTTTTTAAAAAGAAGACTGGTCAAATGGTTAAGAAAATACAGATGTCTGGAACAGCAGAGATAATACGTTGAAACTGTGCCATAAAATTAATCTGCAGTTTGAAAAAGAGCCTTCAAACTTCAAACCATCTTCACACATGTATTTTCTTTAGAGCCCCACCTGGAGTATAGCTGCTGTGAAGATTCAGCTAAACTGAATTTCATTTTGTTCACACCCTTAGACTTTCTAGGATCAGAAAAAGGATCTTTGGCATGACGTTTGCATCTAAACATAGGATAAAGAAACCCCCATATATATGGATGTCCCACTATGCGTTCTTCCTTCAGGTTAAACAGGAAAAGATTTGTCTGGGGAAAATGAGGTTGTGCTTCAGATTGTCACAGATATTAGGTGCACACCAGAAAAGAGATGCACTTATTCCATCAGGTATCTGCAGGAATCTGTGCTCTGTAGGAACCTGTGAACCCTGGTGCATTTATAATGTGTACAAATTTTAAGGCAAATCATTAGTTAAAATACCTCAGCCCCAAGTCATCAGAGGAGTAGATAGTAAAAAAAAGATATCTGAAGTGTATTCATAATCTCATAAATCATTACCTTTTGGAGTTACAAAAGGCATTTATTTTGTTCTAACAGGATGAAACCTGCTCTTAGGCAGCATTTGCCCGCTGTGTGCTGGGCACAGGTATGATTCTATTAGCCTTTATACAAATCACCGTTCTGGCACCATAAACAGTTTTGCAGGTATTTACCCACCTTTTGGAGGACTAGGACTGAGATTTGAATTAACTGTGATCAAGTTTGTGGAACTGGAAACCATGTGGAATTTGGTAATGCAGACTTCATGCCAGACAAAACTGATTAATTTCTGTCTTGAGTGTTTAAATTTGTTCGTTAATCAAACTCAGGAAAAAAATATATTCACATGAAGCTGAAACTGAAGAGTTTTTGCGTAATAGATTTTATAAGCCTCAAAGGCCATATTTCTTTTATGATGATGGAATTTTTTAGTAGGAAAATCGTATTTATATTCTCTGTGTATACTTTATCCTAGCTAATTTACTTACTGGAAGACAAGTTTTGTTTGTGAAGTTGATTAATAAATTGTATGTGCAGTATTGTGGATATAGAACGTGCATAACTGCACCTATGTATCTGTAATAATTTGTCTATTTTTAGTTGCATGTTTTCAATTCTCTGTTTACTAGTATTGGAAAGATCAGTGTGCATACAAGTGAACTGAAGGAGGAACAGTGAAAGGATAGGAGACAGGAGAGAAGTCTGGGATATGATTTCATTTCTGATATCATCCTCCAAGAACACTAACAAAGGAGTGTCTGAAACTAGAGTTTAGCTGACAACTGCGTAAGCATAAACTCTATGAAAGCAGAGTAGAATTAGGTTTGCCCTTCTGCTAGGTAAACTAGATGTTATGATCTGTAATGAAATCTGTTTTGACATTTTTGTTTGTTGGTGAGTTGTGTTGGGAGTAGACAGGTGTAATTCTCAAGGTCAGGTTGATGCAAGGTTACTTTTCTATAGTAATCAGGCTTTAAAAGACACAATAAAAATATTCTAGTGTAAGGATCAGATCCAAATTAGAAATCAACTGCGTTCAGCTTAAATCCATAAGAAAGAAGAAAAGGAAGATGAATGCCAGCTTCAGTGCCACAGTGTACAACGCTGCCATTTGAAAGTTTGCTCAAATATGGACTCCCATGATGGAGAAAGTTTGAGTCAAACTTTGCTGTAGGCTCAATCCCTTTTGGAGTGAGAGAGTACATGTGTTCAGATAATAGACTTTACGCTCTGGCCTTGTCTTTAGGAAGATATTTCCATATGGGTGCTATACCAAATATACCCTACTGCTTGTGGATTCCTTTCTGCTTGGCAAGAGGCCAAAACATTCCCTGCAAGGGAGAAGGGCCTGAAATTGTATCTGATCTGGGTGTTAATCTGTGTCCCCCAGGCTTATCCTGTGGCCATTTCTGTGTTGCAAGGGCAATGCTGAATATGCCTTTTCAATGAGATCATTGAAAAATCAAATTGCTGTTAAATTATATTTTACTCACAGTTTTGAACTGAGTTAAAGTAGGACCACCAGTGCTAAAACTTCGGGTAGAAATGCTGGTGCCAGAGTGACACTCCAAATGCTGTCTAGATAAAATTAATCATTTCACACAAATATTTCAAGTTCATGTTACATGTTTTAATATTGTTAAACATAAGCAATAGCACATTATGGCACTGCAGCCAGCCTGAAACAAGAAAGGGCACCCTATTCCTGAATGCACTGGCTACTACTTCTTCCTGGACACATCTGACTGAATGGAAGTGCATAGCATCACGCTTTCTTCTTGACACGTATTTGAGGCTGCGTACTCTCGTGCCCTCTCTGTCATTAGAGCTGTTGAGACTTGCAATGCGAAGAGAGAAGTGGGATTTAGGAAGTCTGAATCACCCACGCAAGATGCAGCATGGGAGCAGTCTGCACGAGGCTGTGTGGCGGGGTCTCTGTTGCAGGGCAGCGGGGCTTGTCGGGCTGCTGCTGTGGGTCTTGGTCCTCTCCAACAAAAGAACAAAAAGGTTAAGTCTGCAACACTGCTCTGCAGCAGGTTTACTCCTGCTCTGCGGACTGTGAAGAAAGATTGTTCCCTCAGCAGAACTCACCAGTTCTGGTGGTAGACAGTGGGTCTATTCAAGCCTACATCTGGGAAGATAGTTAGTGCCTTCATTTATGAAATTCCTATCGCAGAAGTGTAAGTTCTTTGGAACAGCGGCTGGCCTCTCGAGAGGTCTCTAACATGTCATGTACACAGCAGTATGTAAATCATTTTCATAAAAGGAAACAGGAGAAGCTCTTTCAAATCATCAAATACCATCTCACAGCCTGGAAAGGTTTAAAAGATATTTGATATCATTCACAGTTTGTTTGTGGGTTTGTTTTTGTTGTGCCTCTGCCTAAAACCCTCGTGCTCCCTTCTGCCACGCTGAACGCAGCATACGCAGGAACAGAGCTGGCGTGTCTGCGGCTGCTGCCCAGCTTCCTTGCTCTGCTGGGAATGGCTGTTGCTCCAGGAAGCCCCAGCAGAAAACCTCTGTTGGCAGGAGCCACAGTCCATAGTGGTTAGGTGACTGCAATCAGCTCCAGTGGGTGGGTGGGTGTTTCACTGCCTCCTGCTACAAGGAATGTTAAAACAGGTTTAAGTGTTTCCAGTTGTTTTGCCGTCTAGTGGTTGGAGGCCTGATGAAAGGAGATTTATAACACTTCTGCTTGTGGTAGCTTGTCAAAACTTTCCTTTCAGGCAGATGACAAAGGTCAGTGCTGTGGGAGCTGAACTCTTTTCTTGAGGAAAAGCACCTCCTCTTCTGACAGCTGCCTACACCTGTGACCGAGCGATAGCTGGGAAGATGCTCTCTACAGACTCACAAACCAGCTTGTAGTAGTACGGGAAAAAAGCTTATTTATGCAGTAGTTATAAAGCCAGTGGTTGTAACTGAGGACCATGGTACCATTTCCATTGCAATAGATTCAGTTCTTCATCATTTTAGCTTATAAAAGTATCCCTTCTAGAAAGAAACAGTTCCTTCTCTATTGGATCTTATTGGTGTTTTTTACATTTGTGAAGGGCAAATCTTGAAATTCCTTATGTTTCTTCTAATGTCTTTTCAGTGTTGATTCACACTTTCCTTTTTTGTTTCAGTGTGGAAGAGTGAAATTCCAGCAAAGCTGACTTAGTGAAAACTGAATTAGTGTTGATGGCTGGAGAGAAATGTAACTTGATCTTCTGTCTCCAGCACTTGAATCAGGAACTGAAATAATTGTTCTAAGACCCTGGTCAAGTTGCCAGAAAATGGAGCGGTGCTTCTGCCAGATAGTCACCGCAGAAGTGCCAGACATTCCTCCCCTCTTTGAGCTTGTGAGTGTGTGTATTTGAGAAGGAAAATACACACAGGCAGCAGGAGACCAAAATGCTTTTCTCTGAGACGCTCGCTGAGCGTGCAGTGTAGTGCCACGCTGCGGGCAGCGCCTATAGGGATATCAGTGTGTGACGGCTGGCACAGGACCTGAGCACAGGAGTGTTTTCCCTGATTTTCTATGCTAAGCAGGGGCATTAGTCACAGGGCTTGACAGAGGATATGAGGTAAAGCCACCAGAAATGGAACTGAAGGGCACATCACACAGCAAGAGAAGCTAGTTCAGTCCCTGAAGAAGTCGTGGCTCACTGGAAGAGATGCTGTTGTCTGCCAACTACTAGACCCAGCTGCATTGGTTAATGATTCATGCTCTTAATTGAAACCATTGTGCACTACTATAGCCCTGCCTTGTGGGAGCTGCTGGTGCAATAAATCTTGATTTTTCCATATTAGAAAAGCTGTATTCTTTGGGGATTTTAAAAAGTCTTGGGCTTTTTTGCTCCCCCCTTTTCTGTTGCTATAGCTACTATAATTTTTGTTAACAAAGGCAATAAGAAGTAGTTTGCTGTGCTTAGTTTACATTATTGTGATTCTGGTATAGCTGCCAATATTCTCTCCATCCCTTCTCCTCTCCCTTCTTCTCCCCCCCGCCTCCCCTAGAGTTAATTCTCTCAAGAAACTGCAGGAGTCTGGGAACTGCTAGTCTCCTGCAGTCACTGCAGGATAGTATGTGTTTGGGGCAATGATGCTTCTACCCATGAATTAGGGAACTCAAAAACTTGAGTTTGGATTTGAGTTTGGGTTTGTGTATTGAATGAGCAGCTACCCAGAGTTTGGACACTTCCCACACTCCTGGAGTTGCACCCGTTTTTAAGGACAGCAGGAATTTCTGTCTCTTTCAGTGAAGTCCTATGTCAGGTTACCACAGCATTGCAGATCCATTTTTCTTGACGTATCTTTGGGAAAATTCAAATTTTATTCTATAAGGAAAATTTTAGCCATGGAATGAAAATGTCCCAGACCATGAAGAAAGATGGGCTGCTTTCTCTGGGGGACACAGAGTGTGTTCCCAACATGGAAGGGAAGAAGGGGAGTGTATTTCTCTTCCCTCCTGGAGTTTCTTATTGCCTCTTTTTCCTTCTAAAAATTTATTATCTGAACTTCCTTGTTTCCTACCTGTGTTTTTCTGACTCAGTACGTTAGCTATCCTTCATCTCACCCTTGTTTTACCAGTCTTAACTCTTCTGATGTTTGTCTGGTCCTCACCCATCCTCCCTGTTTCTTCTTTAGTGGCCTTCCTCTGTTTCAGCGGCATGGCTAGGAGGAAGGTTGAAGTTTACTCATTTTGCTGGCACCATGCTTCTCTCCTATGTTTCCTTTCTGTCTTTTCAGTCACCTGAGGTGGGAGATGGATTTTAGGCAGGCAGGACATGGGCCGCACCCTCTCAATCAGCCTGCTCACACCCGCTGTGGTTTATCCTCCTGGGAGCACAGGGGGCTTGGTTTTGTTTGTTTTGGCTTAGAACATGTAAAGTTTGAAGGAGAGGGTGGCAGTAGCCAAGAGGTTCACAAACATAAAGGGAATCTGAATCAGAAAACCACTGTGCACAAAACAAGCACTCGTTGCCCTGAGAGATGCCAGTTTGCAGGAAAGCAGCTGCAGTAGACAGGAGAGGATGGTTTTGGTGACTGCAGAAGCTGGTGAGGAATGGCTTATCTCTGTTACTGATGTGTTTACCACTGGTGATAGCCATGTGTCTGGGCCCCACCGTGTTTCTGGAGAACTTAAACTTACTAAAGGACATGTCCTCACTGCTTGTGTGTGAGGTAAGTCATAAAGTTACTCCTGGTTCATTGGTAGAGCAATGATATTTGGAGAGATCAAACCATAGATTTCTGAAGTAGAGTAGGAAAAAATAGGAGCAGCTCTGGGAAAATGGACCCCTCAACCTGATGCCAGAATGTGGATGATGGGTTTTACTCTCTGACACTGAATTTAAGGATCTTGCCTCTAAGCAGCTTTCCTAAGATTACAAAAGAAATTCATGTCAGAGCTCAAACACAGCTCAGAGCTCTGGCATCCCGCAGATGTTGCTGTAAGTGCAAGAACAAAATTTCTAAATGTAAACAGATACTTCTCCTGAACGGTTCTTGTACAAATTCCTAATACAAACAACAGACTTGCTTGCCATCCCATTTGCTGTGTCCAGGGCCACTTCTGGATATACTTTGGATACAGGGGAATTAAGATCATCTTCGTGCCTTTCTACAGATTCCCTGGGTAACTGCCAACAGCAAAAGAGAGAACCAAGGTTGTTCTCATCTCTTTGTGCAAGCCAAGACAGTTTTGGCTAATATTTTCTACTTACATCCGTAAGATCTCCAGCCAGTTCCTCATGCTCCCAGGATGCTTTTATATGATCACGTTGAGACCGTTTGTCCAAATTAATAGTTGGTTCACTAGAAGTGTTAGCATTGGCAGCTTAGGTATCACAGACAGGACCTGCTTCTTGGAGATACTGACTCCGAACAGTAGCACGATTATTAGGACATAGTGGTCTAAACAGAAGGAGATTCATAGTAACACTGCATATCAGCTCTTGACCTTACTGAGGCACTGGTATCAAAGATCTTCCACTGCTGCTTGAAACTTACAAGAACATTTTGTCACAATGTCAGCTTGCCTTCTGCTTATACCAATGAATTAATTTTACTTTACTGCATGGTATTAGACAGAAGTCAAAAGACTTTGAGCGGGACAGCATCAGTAGTTGCTATGAGTTACTTCTGCAGAAGACCTCTATTTTTTCAACCCTCCTGACACTCATGAAGCATCCATTCCACATCCTTCTACAGATGCTCCCTGCCATCTTCCTCTGAAGTTAGTTTTCCTGGTGACATCTGCATTGGCCAAGAGAACTGGTTATCCTCAAACTGTCCTTCGCCGAACGCTCCTTACAGCCTTCTCTGGGAGCAAAACACTGGATTTCTGTACAGACTTGGTCTTTAAATGGTTTCAGATTTTCTTCCACTCCTGTTAGCCATCTTTCCTGTTCCCTTCTGCTTAGTGTCGGGGAAAAGCAGTTACACACACTGGATGCTGATCCAGGGCTTTTGCTTTGTTGCTCTGACTCGAACAATACAACCACTTTGTTTCTCTCTCTGTTTACAGCCAGGGCCAGCATACTGAAGGTCACCTTATCTCCTAGCAAAGCATGCCTGAACCTGAATACTTAGTGTGGCAAATGACCTAGCCTGGCTCACTGGATTTGGGAGTAACATTTTCATCAACCCTTGGGTTTTTTTTTTTCCTCCTTTTTCTCCTTTTGCTGCTTTGTTTGCTTTTCCACCAACATCTTTTTTTTTTTTTTTTTTCATTTTTTTTCTGTTCCCCCTCCATCTTCCCTTTTTCCTTTCTTTTTCAGACCATTTCCTTTTTTTTGTTGCTTACTGTCAGGGGAGGCGAGTCAGGATGAGGTACAAATCTGTTCGTCCATCTTCCCTCCCTGCCATCACTGACCATTTGTGTGTGTGGAGGTTGGAAGCAAAGTGTCTCCCTGGTGATCCTGGCCTTTGGTAGGTGTCTTTCCTCCTCTCTGCTCTCAGGAAGGGCTCTGCAGAAGGCGTCTGACGCAAACATGCTAAAAGAAGTCTCATGGCCTTCTGAAATAGATCAAAATAGTGACACCAGCTGCAGTGGCCAAGCTGGCCTTTTTAAACCCTTTGATCTCCATGCTTTTCTCAGTGTCACTGTTTCCCACATTGTCACAAATAGGTGCAGAGCAAAAGACCATTTCAAGGGTTTTCAAGCTTTGCGAGTGTCAACTTCACTGCTGTCTCTCAGTATCGTAGAAGAAGCTCAAGGGGCTATTGCACAGGCAATAGTAAGCCGAGTTATTCATTTATAGCTCATTGCCTGCTCTGAGATAATTCACTGGTTATATTCTTACTCCAAAGCATGCCCTTATACAACATAATTTGAAAAGTGTGTTACCCCCTCTAAATGTGTACTAAGAACATCTGCATGGAGAATTCGTGTGGAGTATTTAGGATGCTATAGATTCTCCTCTGCGTACAGACAAGTTCTGGCTTGTTTCTGCTGTATAGAGTATGAATTGAGAAACGAAAATTAAAGTAATTTGTTTACAGTGGAAAGTTAATTCAAGTTTAAGGTATGACATAATAGAGATCTTGTTAAGCCACCCTCCACATGGCTGAGTGTACTTCAGACATTCCCAGGTAGTACATCTCACTTCTAGAAAAGATAGTCAGAAGTAGTCAGGAAATAGTTCAACTAGCATATACCCAAAGACATTTACCCAGTGACTCAAAGTAATATATGGCAAAATGAAGACTGAAGCCCTCTTTCTCAAGTCTCTGTGCAGCTGTATCAAGATTCTCCTTCCTCCCATCATGTAAAACTTTGTACGAAGTATATAACCACTATTAATTTTGCAGTTTGCACTCTAGTGGTGCTCTAAGCAGGAGCCACACGTGTCTGACAGGAAGGAAGGGAGGTGTGCTAACAACACTGGGAACAGCAGCTTTCTCTGTATTCTACCTGTGACCCGTGTTTTGCCTCGCATGATGCTCCGATGAATCAGAACCTACAGTAGTTGCAAAATCAGGATGCTTCTCAGCTGTCTGCCAGACTTTGTCAGTCAGCCTTGGGGTGAAGAAAGTTCAGTCATCGGTGTCAGCTCAACAGGGAAGTTCCTTTTAAGATTTATGAAGACTTTCAGCTTTGTTTGTTCACTTTATGTCTCCCCTACAGCCTGTGCTCCCAGGCGGCCTGTACTAAGCAGTGAACTGTGCTTTGAATTGTATTGTGGTGTTTTTAAGGACTGGTGACACCCTGTGGGAAATACTGAAGGACAGTCTGTTTTCTCAGTTTTCATATTCCTTGTGATGCAAAAAAAAAAATTTAAAAGAATCTTTATTCCTTAAAGCTAATTTGCTCTCATTCCTTAGCTAAATCATAATCTGTCTTTTGTGTCAGAAGAAGCAATTCGTTACTGTGCAAATAATGTTGATGTTGCAATTAAGAGAACTACGACTTCATTAAGGAATAAGCAACAGCAGCAGGTGAGCATGAGACTTGAACTGGTGTTTTCATGCAAATATCCTTAGGATGAAGGGAAAGGACAAAGGAAGAATAATACTGAGGAGCTGTGATATGTTAGGCACAACTTGTTAGTAGTCTGTTTTCATTGTGGTATCTGGTCATCATGGATATGTTTGTGTTGCCAAAATATATATGCCTCTGATTATACGGTACTGAACCTTTATCGCAAAATGTGATGACCGAGGGCTTTCAACAAATCAGTGTTCGTTAAGTTTATTATAGGGCTTGTTGAAAGGACTTACCAGATTTTGACTGACACTCAAGTACAGCAGAAGGAACAAGAAGTCACTTTTCTGTAGTAAAGCCTTATCTGGATCTGAGGTGCACACATGTTTTGGTTGCTGAAGCCACATGGGAGTAATGTGAATGCTTTGCATCTAAACCCAAATTTTAATGTATGAAATCTAAGACGTTTTGTTGCATCAAATACACGAGTTTCTGCTGCATCTATGTCAGAGAGAAAATGTCTTGATGAATCTTTTTATGCCTTTGTCTCTTTTTGTTCTTAAAAAATTAAAAGCAAATATAGCCTGCATGTTTGCAAGGCTGGAACTGTATTTTCTATACTGTAGGAACATATTTATAACATCTAGAGTGCTGTCCACAATCAAAAAAGTTTCTATCTTAAAGAGAAAGCATGCAAATTTAGTTTTAAGTAACACATATTTTGAAGGCACTTTTAAGGTATGTTTTCCCAACAGTCCAGAAAAACGCAGATGAATGCCTGAAAAATCAGCCTCACTAAAACAACGAAAAAAACCACCAACCCCAAATGGTTAGTCTTCAGATGAAACAGTTCCTTGAACCAGATAGCTGTATGAGTGTGATGGGGTGAGAATGTGTGGCTAGCATAGGCAGGAGAAATTAAGACCGTAGTATTTCAGATTGACATCAGTTTTAAGGGCAGTATGAGGGTGTGTTTCATAACTGGCTGAAGCCATGTGAGTTCACACCGCCACCAAAATGTGTAGTTAAGGTTACTCTGAGCTTATGATAGTACCACCTAATTGTACTGTTAAGTACTGTAAATTTTTCTCAAATCAAGATAGTTAAGCTTGAACTAATCAATGTATTTTTTTTTAAAACACAACCTTTTTCTTCAACCTACACAGGGAAATACTAACTTCTGATTCAGTAGCTGCCATATATTTTTTTGTTAGTGTCTCCTTGCTTCCCCGGGGAGCAGTCACTTTTAAAGGAACCTTCAGTTTATTCCAGTTTGATTTGTCAATAAATAGGAACAGGTTATATTCAGTGAGAGCTCTCATTTAGCACAAACAAGACAGAAGGAGTCACAGTGAAGTTACTTTCCTGCTGGTACAACAATAGCTGTAATTTAGATAAATTGGAAGGAAGTCTTTTATAGACTACTAGCTAAATGAAAAGTGGCTATTGGAGCCTGCACTAGATGTGGCACAAATTAATATGTCTTTCCTTTCTGCAGAAAGGGGGAAAGATTCAGTCCAAAGGCTGGATTCAGTCCACCTTCTTCATCTGAGATATGATTCCAGTGATAGAAGAGAGCGAAGCACAAAGAAAACCTTAATGGTCATTTTAATACTGAAACAAGCAAGATAAAGCAAACACCTTAAGTCCCAGAGAGTTCCATAATTATATTCAAATTTTTTCAAGTACAACGTGTCCCCCATAGTCTGAGAAGCATGGTCACCTTAGTATTAGTGAAAATTCCTTCATTAAAGACACGCGAGCATGCATGGTCCCTGATTTTCATGTTGTTTTCCTTCCATTTCAAAGCTGTGATTGCTCTAGCAGTGCTGAAGGTAACAGAAAAGCTTAGTGCTGTATTCTTACATTTGGGCTGCAGCATGTTGCAAGTGAGGTCTGTTCTCCTCACCAGGTATTGCTCGTTTTCAATTCAAGGGAAAAAACAGCTTAAGGGAAAATAAATGAAGTAATAAGAAGGTAAAGAAGGGTGAGGGTAAGAATATCAAGAGAAGGGAAAGGCATTTTAGGTGGTAGAAAAATAGGACAGGAGGGTGAGGAGTGACTGGAGAGCTGTCCTTGCCCTAGGCAGCATCCCTGCTTTTCACCTGCCTGGTTCTGCAGCCACCCAGGTCTGCCAATGTACGCTGAGGTTCCCCTCTTTCCCCTCCAGTAAGTGCTGCAACATCAGTTTCCTAATAGTAGCAGTTTCAGTTCAGTGCGGACTTAACTGCTGAAAGGGTAGGTTGGCATTGTAAGGTTGCAATGACAACCAAATCCACCACCACTATTGGAAGTTTGTCCTGAAAGTGAACTTGTCACCTAGCTGTGAAAGCCTAGCAGAGAGACCGTTCACTGACTTGATTGGAAACAGGCTGTCTGTGGATTGTAGAGGGGCAAATTTTGGATGAGATTGTGGAGTTAGTACCAGTTAAAATCTGTGCCTTTTTCAAAAAGATGAGAAGTTTGACAAGCCCTCTTCCTTTGGCTCTGTTGTCAGAAACGTTGTAATTTGTTCCCATATCAGAGACTCGTGAATAGCTTGATCTTGTTTTCTCACTTAGAGATTACACATGAGCGTAGTATGACTCAAGCATGTACACATTACTGATAGCACAAGGTCTCTTTCCCCAGTCGTTAGGAATAGCCTTGAAGGCAGCTAATTCTCATGTATAGCAAGAAGCCTGTTGACGTGATCATAGTTAGGGTATCTGTGTGCTGTAAAGACTAAACTTGGGATGAGATAGTTGATACTTTCTGAATATCTCCATGCCAAGACCTTGTTGAGCAGGTCATTTAGCTCTTTATATTAGTTTGTATGATATTGTGTGGGTAAACTTACAGTGTCCCAGCTGAGAGAACAGGTAATCTGATAAAAGCACGTAGTTCTTATAAAAATGTTCTTTGGAGTCTCTACAGGAGCCCTCTCAAGGCAGAAATCTCTGTCAAGATTTTATTGGACTTCCCAGTTCATCAAACTGACATTGTTCTGAGGCGACATAATTATCTGTTTTACTGGAAGGGAATAGGCAAATTGCCACAAAGCTTAGCTGCAACTCTTAAACGAAGTTTAGCTATGCAACACCTCTTGAAATGTGGGCAAGATTTCCTTAAAGCACTCAGAAAATTTATTAATGTTGTAAACTAACTTCTCAATGCCTAGAGACATTCTACTGCAGCTACTGTTAAGAGAAAAATAAGTAGGCCGAGCTGGTTAGTATTAATGATACATTTCTGAGTTTGTCTTTATTACAAGGTGCTTTTTCAAAGGCATGAGTTCATCTTAGCAGCCTGTAGTTCTTCCCTGTAATACCTTTCTGTTATGTCTGCAGGTCTCTGCCCTGTGGGGCAGACCAAAGTAGTAATATTTCCCTATATTTTCTGGATTCCAGATTAGTGGAATTTCAAAGGAAAATCACCTGCTTTAAAAGGCTTCAGAACATAGGCAGATCTCAAGAATCCAAATTATACCGTATAAATTATATTGATTGCGGTACAGATTGGTTCAGTCTGAGACAGTTAAATGTAAGTTAATCTTAGCAACACATGAGACAACAAGGACTTTACACCCAGTGAACTGTCACGGACAAACCTGTCTCAAAAATAACAGCAGAAGTCCAGAGCGGAGAAGTCTTATGAACACATTTGACATGCTTGCTGGACACACACATTTTCTTTGTAGAATTTGCACCTGTGTTAGTGATAATGCCAGGAGAAGGCTCAGGAGCCTACATTCAAAGGCTCCCTTCTCAAGGCATTAGAAACCCTGCATATATTCTCTTTGCCACCTTCCTGACTTCATCTGCTCTGTGCTGCATTGTCTTCTGCTTGTGTGAGTTCAGTGATCATTAGTAAGCACCAGAATCTGGATTGTTATTGGTTAAGCTGCCAGATAAACAGTGCTAGTGTTGCTGACACGCAGAAAACTGGCTTTGAAACATTGCAACATACTCTAAGGACTTTTCATTGGAACTGTATATTTAATGGAAAATATTCTTTAGAAACGAGTGCAGAAAATGGAGTGCAATGAATCTATTTTAAGACTAAGTAGGGAAAAGGACCATATGGATATTGAGCACAGTATTAATCCCCAACAAACCAAAAAAGAACCGTGCATGTCTGTTGAACTGAAGAAATTTCAATTGAAAAGTACTCTTCTGCTCCCATTATATTAACAGAATGGAAGAGGTCATAATTCAAATTATGAAAATGTTTCCTCTAAAGCATCTGTTGATCTCAGACATTTATAAGACATCTGAGCCTAGACATGAGTAACTAGGCTCAGTGTTATCCACCTTCCACAGGAGAGGAGAGAGTATGTTCTTGCAATGCGGTAAATGAGTGGATACGTTGTGTGTAAAAAAGCAGAAGGTCTTCTTGAGACCTTAGGAGGCTCTCAAATAGTACAAATAAAGCAATTTTGATTGCAGTGACTTTTCGGGTGCTTTCTCCAAGCCAAGCTCTGTCCCTGAACCACTTGTGAACGGGAGTAGGCTGAGGTACAACTTGCACTGTAGTGGGACTGAGAGTGGGTGCTTCCAAAGTATTGAGATGCTTTAGGAAATTAAGAATAATTTTAAACTGCAGTGGGGTGGAGCATACGATTTGCACCTCCCCTGTTAGTGGAATTAAAGATTCAGTGATACTGTAACATTCACTAGCACAAAGTGTGATGGTTTTCAGTGCCCCATCTGTCCATAAAAAAGCTCTAGGCCACGCTCTCATTTTGGAAGTGGAAGGAAACCTCTAAGATGGGGTAGAGATGGTCCATAAGGAATATTCTGTCATCGGGGCTTCCTTCAATGATAAAAATCTGTTAGGAAATACCTGCATTGCAGCAGCCATTTTCAGTCAGGATGATGAACCTTGCCTGGTACTGGCAGCAGATCTCATGTTGCTATCGCACCATTTTTTATATTTGTCTGTTGTCTTTACTCTTTGATTTTACCAATGATTTGTGGAGGTTTTAGGCAAAATAGATGTAAAAATGAAGAAGGTCCATATTCTACCATCTGGGCTCATGAAATTAGTGAGACCACGCCTGGAGTAAAGCATGAATTATGGCGAAATAAGGGTTTCAGGGTAATTCTTTACAGTTACAAATAAAACAGAATCCTGCATTTTTGGGCAAAGTGTAGTTAGATAGTTAACTAGGCAATGCAGAATCTGTGTGACATGACTATTTTTGGATTTGTTTTTAAGACTATGTCACAATACTTGAGAGATTTTTGTTTTGATTGCTTTGTAAAGAATAATTTGCAAATACTGTGATGGAGAATGCTCTCACACAAGCCCAAGGGATGTGATTCTTACCATACAATGATCCATATAAACTTACAAGGCTGTCAGACTCATTCGAAGGCTCTGAAATAACTTGCTACATGACCATAACATTTGGGGTTGGTTTTTTTTTTTCCCCTCTCTTTCTTTGTTTTTGTGTTGGGCCTTTTTTTGGTATTAAGCCCTTGCTTCCAGGCACCTCTGTAAATTGTTGATTGACTATTTTTCTTCCATGTTCAAGTTATTTGGATTTTCCCAATATGTGCTGGGATGATACCAGCATCACCTGTGGTAAAATATTCATCCAAAATAAGCATTAAAGAAAAATTGCAAAGAAAAGTCAGTTGATATCGCCATATATGCCGGAGTCTCAACTGCATGGGAAGAAACACACTCATGTCACTAAACTTGACATATCTTGTGAAATTGTCTTTTAGAACTCAGTACCTCTTTTGCTGAAAACAAACCAGTTTGGCATATTCGCCACTTAAGGTTGCTTTGAAATGTGAGGTTTAAATAATCACTTTTTAAAAATATTGACACAATGATTTTTATCAAGCTTTGATGCACAAGTATGCGTACTTTTTTTTCCATTGGATTTTGGGTATTGGAAAAGTGGACTCTTAGAAAACAACAACATAAAAGCACGCTATCTTTTATGTGCCACGTCAGTATCCCATCTTTTTGAAGGTCTCTTCAGCTTATCTTGGTCTTGAATAGAAAAGCAAATCTTGAAAAATGAATGTAACACATGCATGCTAACAGTTATTATTCACCTTATGCTGTTCCAGGGGGACTTTATAGCAGCTTTCCTGAAGCTCCCCTCCAGGGAGACCTTATAGCAGCAGTATCTGAAGGGGGCCTACAGGAAAGCTGGAGAGGCACTTTTTACAAGGGCACGTAGTGATAGGACAAGGGGTAAGGACTTCAAACTAAAAGAGGGTAGATTTAGATTAGATATTAGGAAAAAAAAAATCACTCTGAGGGTGTTGAGGCACTGGCCCATGTTGCCCAGGGAAGTTGTGGATGCCCCATCCCTGGAAGTGTTCAAGGCCAGGCTGGATGGGGCTTTGAGCAGCCTGGTTGAGTGGGAGGTGTCCCTGCCCATGGCAGCGGCGTTGGAACTAGAGGATCTTGAAGGTCTCTTCCAACTTAAACTCTTCTGTGATTCTTATTTTTCTCACCTTAATTGTTAATAAGTGATTTAGAGAGATTTAACACAGTAAAAGTATTGAACCGCTGAGTGGAAAACATTTAAAAAAAACCCCATCTGATGGCTCCTTGTGGAATACACAATCCTAGAAAGCTTGGCCAGCATCAGAGGATTTCCTTTCTTGTCCCACGCAAGCCCTTTTCCAATCTGAACAGGCAGTTCTTTAACAGTCCTGTTATCTTGATAATGTAACACTAACAATAACAAGGCACTGTAGGAATTTGGGAAGCTTCAGTGTAGAAAAAATATTACCAACTGGAAAAAAAATCTCCTCTTAATTTGGGAATATTGATACACACAAGACAATTGGAGAAAGACAAGTAGACCTCCAGTCTGTGGTTGGCAGATTGACTCTGCCTCTGGAGCTGAAATCCGCCGGAGATTTTCTGACCTTATTTGTGGCAGAACTGTTTGGAATAAAGTGGTTTAGAGAACATCCTCTTCACTGCGATGGGTCTGTTAGTACAGGGATTCTGTATGTTGTCAGTACACAGCTGGCTTTTCAGCATCACATTACAGCTGGCTTCTCAGTCTGGACTTACTGTGGGTTTAAGTAAACAAGAAGTTTTGTAATACTCCTTATTTTTGCATTAGCTATGCCATTAATGGTCATAAAAATTGGTAGTTCTGGTCAGACCCCGGGTGGCAGTGCTGCAAACCATCGTGGATATTTTAGCCTTTAAACTAAGGAGCATCTCAGAAACCATCCAGAGCACGTGCCAGCAGAGCCACAGGATTCTTGATAAATAACTCCTGTAGCATCATGTGGAATAAATACTGTCCTGTTTCTTTCACAAGGGACTCAGCTGGCGTTTTAGTAATCTTATGATATGAAAATACATTTCTCCCTTGTTTTGCAAAGTATTTCTCAAGTGGAAATCAAGTGATATCTCAATGACAGAGGAAATTGCCACTAAGAGCTGTGCTATACCAGAGAAACATGGGATGGGATATAGTCAACAGAGGGGTATGATGTTAGAGGTTACCACTTTTGCATCCTTGGGATTACGTCCTGGCTGATATCCATATATATAATAAATATTCTCCCTTCGGTTGCAGCATGACATTCCTATTAAGATAATGGCATGAAGGCAAAATAAATCATGGTACTGGGCTGTTTCTTTGCCAGTATGCAGCAACATTACAGAAGTTATGCCCATCTTTTGGGCGCTTAACTGGATATACGTGTGTTTTACCGTGGCTGAAATTAAATTTGCAGGTTTTGGGTTGTTACCAAATTACTAGGAAATAAATAGGAATTACTAACAATTCTTTATATTACCTGAGATCTTAAAAGTGTCCTAAGACAATTTTACTTACAGAATATTGGGACAGAGAAAACCATTTGTAGATATTTTCGTGTCACAAGCAGATTTGAAAATTATATTCAACATATTTGCTACTGAATATATTTCACTATTAGAAAGTATTTCCATAATAAAGCTGCACTTTAAAATTGATAAAACTTTCTTTGTTCTTTGGAATAGCTTTTGTGTGTCCAGAATGCCAGTCATAGCTATGGTAGTTGCAAGTATCACACACTGCAGTTACTAGGTTCTCCACATATACTGATGGATAGAAGAACCACACCAAACCTGTGATATTTTGTGAACTGGGTATCAAGCTCTGTTCATCACACATGCCAGAACCCGAAGAATACACTTAATTCCAATAAGATATCTCCTTTTATAGCACTGGGCTCTGATAAACTTGTCTGTGGATGTGAAAGAGCAGCGGTAGAGAGGTAGGGTTTAGTTTTTCAGGATCATAACTAGACTGATTGCATTTTACAGAACGAAAAGCAGCCCAGAGTTCTGCCTTTACTCAGCATAGTACTTCTAGCAGTCTTGAAGGTTAATTGTCATTTGGGCTTCTTGAAGCTTAATTGACTTTTCTTCTCACAGATATCCACACTTCTAGAAAGCAGAAATGACCATGACTGCCAACAAGAATGCCAGTGTCAACAGCAGAGCTGGAGGGAGTAAAGTGCCTCAGGACACTCTGGATAGGTAAGTGGTGAACTGCAGGGCTTGTAGATTCTGAGAAAGGTTTGTCTGTGTTTGGAACAAAGTCTCTGTTTAAAGGTAAGCAACCTCTATTCTGACACAGAGAGAGTTTTGCTTGGCTGAGAAAAGTTGGAGGAACTGAAGTATGAAAAAAGGTCTGCTTCTGGCATATTTCTGTCGTGCTATTGCTGCTCGCCATCTAGTTATGATGAAAGTGATTGCAAGGAAGGACCTGTGTGAAAGGCACTGTGTAGGCCTCAGGAGGTTTTAACTAAATTTCTTGGCCGTATGACTGCATGTTGACTTTTATCCTTTAGCAACCTTCAGGTTGTGTTTTGTATTGGTTTCTGGCAAATTTTCTCTGCTGTATCTGCCTTGACAGACAGCGGGCAGAAACTGCCTCCTGTTGCAGGTCAGGCAGCAAATGTGAAAGAGCTGAAGGTAAAGTACAGGGCTCATCTCTTATTGTCTTTTATTAGGCATATTATGCTGTGTTAAAACTCAGCAGAAATGGACTTGATATCTTTGTATGCTTCCCAGTTTGTTACTATGTATATTGGGCATCTCTTAGAATAAAACAGCAAAAACGTAAAATAAAGGGGGGTGGGGAGGGTAGCTAGAGGAATTTCTAGAGGTATTTTCATATGTGGGTATTAAAACCAGATATCCCTAATGATATCTGGCATTCTCAAGTTCTTTATCATCCTTCCATCAGTGCAGACAGATTGGTGCTGGGAACTTGGGTCTAGACTTTAGCAAACTTTGGACCTACTCTTTTGTTTTAAAATCTTTTCCATTCTGAATAGCTTAGAAAGTACTGTGGGATACTAAGTTATTGGATAATAACTGTCAAGTTAACTGTCTTTCTTTATCGTCACCATCTGTTTTGATTAGAATTTGTCAGGAAAAGTTTTTTAAGTACAAGCATGGACCTGAAGCTAAGAAAAATCTTTGAGTTTCACTTGCGTGACAAGCGAGGAGATGAATAGGTTGTCATGCACCAGTTCTCCATCCATTATTTTGCTTTATGTAATCTTCTTCACCTGTCTTTATGACACCCTGTAAGAGATGTTATTTGAGTCAACCATGAGGATTCTTCATTTTAGTCAGACTGTAAATCAGCAGAGTAAGTGCTGGCATAATAAAAGTTTAAGGCTTGCAGGATTTATTGCAAACATGTTCAAAGATCCACTTAAACCGAACAGTCATTGTCTCTGTGTAGTATGGGATTTGACTGGAGATTTGGAAATCTGCAGATGTGCTTTCTCTATAATTTGTGGGAGTAGGGTTTCAGCAAGTACTGATACTGGTATAACACAGGTGTATTAGTCTCCTGGTGGCTAAGACATCTTTTTAATATTATTTTCTTGTCAGTCATAGTTTTGGTGGGGTTTAATGTTGCAAGATGCAAGGTGTGTTTCAGTGACATAGGGTCACGATCTCATTCAACCTTTTGTGATTCCTTTTCAGTCAGATGCAAAGGTCAGTACAATATATAGAAGTCTTTCTAATTATTTGGGTTGTGAATCAGATCCTCATAAATCCATAAATTGATTTAAATTTTAATTGTAAAAGTCTTCAGTGGAAAGGAGGTGCCTGCAAGTAAACATCTATACTGCTGCATGCTTTGCAAGCATCAAGATTCTTGCAGTAACAAAGATTGCTTTGGTCATCACTGGAGCTGTGGATCCATGTCTGATCCATGTCAGATCCATGTCTGACTAATCTGATAGCCTTCTATGATGGCATGACTGGATGGATAGATGAGGGGAAGGTGGTAGATGTGGTCTACCTTGACTTAAACAAAGCGTTTGACATGGTCTCCCACAGCATCCTCATAGGGAAGCTTAGGAAGAGTGGGCTAGATGAATGGACAGTGAGGTGGATAGATAACTGGTTGAAAGACAGAGCTCAGAGGGTAGTGATTAGGGGCACAGAGTCTAGTTGGAGGTCAGTGACGAGTGGTGTTCCACAGGGGTCAGTACTGGGTCCAGTCCTCTTCAACATATTCATCAATGACCTGGATGAGGGGATAGAGTGCACCCTCAGCGAGTTTGCTGATGACACAAAGCTGGGGGGGTGGCTGACACACCGGAAGGCTGTGCTGCCATACAGAGAGACCTGGACAGGCTGGAGATCTGGGCAGAGAGGAACCTTATGAAATTCAACAAGGGCAAGTGTAGGGTGCTGCCCCTGGGGAGGAATAACCCCATGCACCAGTACAGGTTGGGGGCTGACCTGCTGGAGAGCAGCTCTGTGGAAAGAGACCTGGGAGTCCTGGTGGACAACGGGATGACCATGAGTCAGCAATGTGCCCTTGTGGCCAAGAAGGCCAGTGGCATCCGGGGGTGCATCAAGAAGAGTGTGGCCAGCAGGTGGAGAGAGGTCATCCTCCCCCTCTTCTCTGCCTTGGTGAGGCCGCACCTGGAGTACTTTGTCCAGTTCTGGGCTCCCTGGTTCAAGACGGACAGGGAACTGCTGGAGAGGGTGCAGCAGTGAGCTACCAAGATGATTAGGGGACTCGAACATCTCTCTTATGAAGAAAGACTGAGGGATTTGGGTCTCTTCAGTCTGGAAAAAAGACAGCTGAGGGGGGACCTTATCAACACTTATAAATACTTTAAGGGTGGGTGTCAGGAGGATGGGGCGAGGCTCTTTTCAGTGGTGCCCGGGGACAGGTCAAGAGGTAATGGGCACAAACTTGAGCATAGGAAGCTCCACCTAAACATGAGGAGCAACTTCTTTACCCGGAGGGTGGCAGAGCACTGGAACAGGCTGCCCAGAGAGGTGGTGGAGTCTCCACCTCTGGAGACAGTCAAAACCCGCCTGGACGCGTTCCTGTGCAACCTGCTCTAGGTGACCCTGCTCTGGCAGGGGGGTTGGACTCGATGATCCCCACAGGTCCCTTCCAACCCTATGATTCTATGAGTCACTGGCATGAGGCACTGCAGCCTTTTCTCACTGCAGCTGTACTAATGGCAGTTTCAGAAATGAGGAAGAGGGAGAGACTGAGATACAACCTCACTCAGGTTATTTGGGAGAATGACTGTGAGTCTCAACTGAGAAAATGGTTGTGGGATTCACAGGTTTCTGCTGTGAGCACAGGAGGGGAAAACCTTTGGATCAGAAGAAAATTAAGTGATTTAACTAAACATCCACACTAATAGATTGTTTCTGAGGTTCATTCACCACTTGTTACAAATGAACGTTTTTGTGTGTCTTAGGTGAGACAAACTTGACTGTGCTCTGAATAGTAAAATGTTGTAGTAGGTGACAAGGGTGGTCAAAGGTATTGGAACATTTTCACTACAAGGCAAGAACAGATTGACTGGGACTCTTCATCTTGGAAAGGAAAGGAGTGGAGGGGAAGAAGGGGTAATAGAAGTGCCTGAAATGATATATGGAACAGAGATGGTAAATAGAGGAAAAAAAAATCTCTTTTCATTTAACAACTAAGGTGAATCAAATGAAACCAGAAGACGAGAGTTTGAAAATAAGTTGAAAAGGTCATACTTCTCTGCAGCATGTCTTTAAACCATGGAACTTACTGCTATGAGATGTTGCAATCAGAAAAATTAATGGAAGACAAACCTACTGAAGCTTTTATCCACAGAAGCAAAACCTTTGAGTCAACAAGTCTTTAGACCTTTGACTGTTTAGCTGGTCAAGTAGCACCATGTGTTCATCTTGTTCTTACTCTCTTCTCCAGGCACCTGCTAACTGTCATGGTCAGTGACAGAGCCTGGGCTAGTGCTGCTTTTTGGCCCAATCCAGTGGGGACATTCTGATGCTGTTTGGAATAAGAGTCAATTACAGGAAGCAAGTATTCGACAGTTTGCAAAAGATTTGTTATACTTATGAAACGAGACTTTCTGGCTTTCGGTGAACTTCAAGGACACAACTTTAATCTTTCCTTGTGAGTCACAGAGGCGAATGCCAAGGAACAGGAGGTTAGGAAAGCACCTTATACGTAGCTGAAAGCAATTTCTTAGCAATTCTGGCAGGAAGCAGCTCTGTGAAATCGTATTAACTTTTCAACAGGAGACAAAGGAGCCCATAGCGTGCTTGCAACTAGTGTGGGACCCTTTTGCATCAAATGACTATGTGGTTTAGTTGCACCATACTTAAAAGGATCAGTGTAACTCTGAGGAAACCTTAAGAGTACAGAATTCAAAGAAAAGGCAAAGCAGTGTTTGTAGCTCTCTCCCCATGATGTGGCTTGCTTTCCCTTAGCAAATAATTTAATATTTATCTGGAGTCTTTGTGTTTCATGGAGAAACTTTATTAATTGTAAAGTATAATTAATTTATGAAGTATTTGTCCTAATCTTGTGCTTGCTCCGGTGCAAAGGCAAATGTAGAAACGGCACTACTAGCTCCATTTGACTTAAAAAATATCACTTCAACTCTATACCGTATTAAAATGGGACTATAATTATGTTTATGAGGTCACACTCTATTTAACAAAATATAGGTTTCAAACTTGTAGCCTGTTTAGTCTAACAGAGAAAAGGAGAATAACAGTCTGAACAAAATAATTATGCATTAACTTATCATTATATCTTAAAATTGCAACTTAGTTTGAGATGCTAGATGTGACAAGTGCCAGTCCAGAGCTGAAAAATATTTAGAGTAAGTGTGGCTATTTAGCTTCTGTAAATCATTACTAATGTCTTCACCTCTGGCTGATATACCATCTTTTAACTTGGGAAATCAAGGCATATTTTATATACTTAACTTGAGCCGTCTCACCTGCTGTAGTATACTACTAGACAGGAACTAAACAAACATGGCAAGTGTTTGTTTTTAGAGGGGCCCATAGATTTACAGTTTTTTATCTGAGGGTATTGCATGAGGCATAAGTAATTTTAGAATTTGGAGATACAGACTCCTTCCAATGTATTTGTGACTAAGTGGTGGAATTTCCCTTTACCTCCAACATTTTCTGTGGTGCAGGCTGTGCCTGACCTATGAGTCCCACCTTGTAAGCTGGATGCAGAGCTGGAAATAGTAGACTTGTGCTCCTGCCAGGTGTGCTGTCCTGATACAGGCAGTGTTGGAATGAGAAATAGAATAAATATTATTAGACACATTTTTACTATAGGACAGGATTTTAAAATAAATTATCTGCTGTAAGCACAGAATATACCCCTGCAAGCAGGATTACTTAGACATTGATTTGATGTCCTTTCTCAATGAATAGCTTTTGTCTACATTTCTGTTAATCTGCAAAAAAAATAATACACATTAATATATGTTTTTGCAAATGGAATACTTAATGTAGACAAAAGGAAGATATTTTGATTAATTAAGCAATACACGCACTTTACCAGATATCTGAGAATAATGTCCGTACAGTTGTTCTCAATTTCTTGAAAAGCAAGGTGATTGTACTCTATTTTCTTACAGAACAGTACAAAGTCTATCCCACGTAAAGCACATCTAAAATGTCTGCATATGAGTTTCACAAATGAGACTTAGGAGTGAGATTTTGAAAGCTTAAGCACATTTGTAATACCATTTACAGTGAACAAAAATCAAATTTGCTGCAAGCAAGTGTTTTACTAGCAAGGTGACTAGAGTATTATATATAGCGGGACTGCCCTAATGATCTAGAACAAACATCTTTTTAATTTAATGTCACTGGGCTTGATTTGGGAAGGCAGCTAAAGCAGAAACCAATCTTGGTTCTGGTTGCCCAAAAGGGCTATGTAGCTGTTCATCTGAGGAAAACTGCGTCACCGGAGTCATGTGAATTTTGGCATGGACTGGATTTTGTGATGTGGGCTGTTTTCTCTCTACCCAATCTACACAGGAAAGGTGTCGTCCTCACCGAATTGGAGAATGTTTTCCGGCTGAGCAATTGTGATTGAATGACACGATACACTGAGGGTGCTGATGTCAGTGGGTCATGTAACAAGGCATCAGAAATTTGTCCTAGCAGAGGATTGCGTCTGCAAATTGCTGTGATCAAAAAGTTGCAAGTTGTTAAATTCCTAGTCTAATAACCCTCATAAAACTTCTCCGTTCTAAATACTTTTAGTTAGATCTTTTGATCAAATATACTTTTGCTTGATTAAAACTGAAATCTGATCTCTGAGTTGCATCTCTCTCCTAGCCTGGGAAGAACTGAGCTGGGTACCCACAAACTTTAAAAATAGGCTTTGGTTTTATCTCCCAGCAGTGTGTGAGGCCGTTCCTGCTGTCACTGACAATTTGTCAGCCCCATTAGTCTAACATGCACTGAGAGATGTTTACACTGGCTTTCTGGATCAGAACTTCTTCAGAATTTAGGTTAGTGGGACAGAGTTTTAATTGTCAGGAGCTAGCTTACCTCCAGTGAAGGCAATGGAGATGCACCACATAAGCCACAATGACTAACTTGTCTAATATGACTCTAGAGGTACCTAAGGAGTTTCGGCTGAATTGTTTTAGTTCTTTAAAAATCGAAGAAAATAATGACTTAATTTCCTAACCAAGTGAGTCCATGGGGTAGTGTTACGTCCAGCTTTATCATGAGTCTGGGATTGGTTGCCGTTGTTATTGATAGGTAAAATCATTGTTGGAAATTCAGAGGGAAGACTCTTCAGGCTGGTGTGTTCACTTGCCGCTAGATAAACCAGAGGCCAGATCTGGACGTGCTTCCCCATGGCCTTGGCTTCTGCGGAGCCATCATCAGCCATGTAGAGGGGAGGCCAGATGCTCCTCTTTTGGAACGACCGGTCTTTGCATGTGTTCTGTGCTTGCTTCTTGCTTTGGGGCGTTACGGATGACTGCCAGAGGTGCAAGGCTGTGGAGGACTGATTTGCACTGCTGGCAGAGCCATCAGAGTCCTGGAGCATCATTCTTGTATTCTATTTCCAGTATCCACCCTGATTCTTTCTTTTGGGAACCTGTTTGCATAAGCAAATAAAGCCTCTCTTGTTTGTTTTAATGTCTTGATGTTTGAGCATGACAGAACACAGCAAAGCTAGGCTGTGTAGGAGAAGCAGTGCTTGGGTTGGTTACTAGGAGAAGTATTGTTTAGGGTTGGATACCTGTCCCCATCACGCACTACTACTCATGCTCAGCTACTTCATGTGTACATCAAGGTCTTGTGCTTTATTACTGCATTTCTCTGACAAAGGCATAAACAATAAGAGCTTCAAGAAAAATCTTAGTTACAGGAAGACTTAATGTCTGTGTTTCAGCCCTAAAAAACTGAGATGTACAATCGCTTCCAAAATCGGTCCCAGTCAAGCCAAATTAATTCAGTTTTACAGCAAATAGATTAATTTATTTATTTTTAAGTAAAATTAATTATTGGTCCACATTAGTAAAGCCAGCTGGAATACTTTGTTTCATTTGAAGAAATTATTATGTGGTTGTGGCCTGGGCAGAGGACTAGAAATATTTTGCCTTAGGAATTGAGACATGGAGATTCTTAAACAAAAGGATGTGCAGATATGTCTGGTGTTGGAGTTAAGCAGTGCTCTGCTACTGTCCGTGCTGGAGTATGGGTAGCAGAGGCAGTTGTTTGCTCTGCTGGCTTGTCCTGGGAGTGGTCTATTCGCTTCCCTTTCCACAGTAAATTTTTCATTTCAAAGGCTATCTTTTGTCAAGAGAAAAACCTGTCTGTAGGACAACGGTTGTCTTCAGAAAGGCAATGCCCGTGCAGTATTTTTCTCTCGTTTAGAGAGACCAGTTCATGAATACAACTTCTAGTGTCTTTTGCTTGCTGTTACCTGATATGTAACAATATGATTTTAATTTAATTCATATAATTTCAATCTTTCTGCTATTGTAACTTCCCACCCCTAATAAAAGAAAAAAAACCAAACAAAACCAGTGCCCTTCACCCCTGTGTTAAACTGTAGGCACTGTCCAAATTTATTGTTAGGTCATTCATCCAGATGTGGTCCAGTATGCCTGCACTGACAAACGAATTATCTCACAACTAATGCAAAAGAGCCATGTCCAAGTCCAGGGCTGGATGCCTTGGGGGTAGATAAGGCAGGTGACATGGAACAGCTCCCTTGCCGTTACCATGACAGAGCGTGGTGAGGGAGATAACTGCATCCACCACAACGGAGCCCTGATCCTACTCTAAGAAAAATATTACTAGAATGGCATGATAATTTTTTTGTATTTATGTATTTCATGTAAATATAAATTTAAAGACTATATTCATTACATGTCCTGAGTTTTCTGAATGGAGAGCATCATGAAGAAAGCAATCAAAGGATGCATCTTCAGCTCCCTGTGTTGTTCTAAAACAACGAGGTTTTGGTCTTATTTGAAACTCTAATGTGTACAGTTTTCCCACGAATAATTATGTGTGACTGCCATTGTCTTAGCACAATTATGATAAAGTACTCTCTCTCACCTCTTACTCTTTCTTTGCTAAGTATGTGGACAGTGTTGCTGTGAGTGATAGAAAAGCTGTTTCTTTCCCTTTTGTGGATGGTTGCATTTCAATTACAGGTGAAAGGTGCTCTCTGCCTGCGCTCTACAGTTAATTGCGTGGTTGAAAGGAATCTCCATAAAACCTTAGTTACAGATAGCTATACTATCCTTCACACTTGGATAACATTTTCTGTGTGGATGATGTTCCCATCCATGCTTAATAGGAAGTCTAGTGGGATGTTTGGATGCCACTTCAATTTGTGTTATAATGATATGCTGTGGGAAAAAATGCTGGTGTGTTTGCTGCTGCCTCAACCGTGTGCTGAAACGCTCACCAAAACAACCAACCAAGAGTGGTGTTTCTCAGTGAAAGCCTTTCTCTGGAGGAGGTGTACACGCAGGTGTAGGTGCATAAAACAGCTAGAGAGAAGGTGATGAATGGGTCTAGAAGTGGTTGATGGTTTTGCACAACTTCAGGGACATTTGTGCATGGTTTGGTAGGTTAGTGGTTGCCATTTCATGCATATTTGGATGTACAAGTTCTTGTTTTCGAGGGACTCTGGTGTGGGAGGAGTGAGACCAGGTTGGAAAGGAGAGTGAGCAACGTATGCCTGAAGCATGGAGCCAAGTCTTCAGTTTGTACATTTGAAAATAAAAGCTTCTTTTGCTCCATCACTTGTGGGGTAGCCTGGGCTAAACAGCTCCAAGTTCTCCCAGTCAGAGCAGCCCCTGTGGACTTTGTTAGAGCACGAAGAGGCTAGTGGTGTGAGTTCAGCTAATTTGCTCTGGATGTCTCCCTGCCTCTCCCTGCTGGGCAGCAGATGAGTCAGGGCCGGGACTGCTCACCTCTGCTGTGGGGACGGTCTTTTAAAAAGCTGAGAGTTGTAGTTAACAGGTTAGACTTAAAAGTGGCATTTTTAATGGAACTGTGTTCTGTTCCAGTACAAAAACTACTTAGACTAACACTGCATTATTTGTTTAATCGCTAAATTTCATTAGTGTACTCAGTAGCAATAAGACCTCAACTAAACTGTTTATATTTTTTGCAGCAAACTATTAAAATGGCATGATTCTGGAAATATTTCTGATGTCTTCCTAGTGCTTTTACTGCACTGAAATGTAGTAAATAAAAACAAGGACCGAGATATTTTCTAAAACACTTAACGGGAGTCCCTATGAATGCAGTAGCAGAAAATCAGAGCAGGAGTCTTACGTGAATTTGTTTTTCGGGTAGTGATAAGAAGTGATACAGAAGTCTGCAGGGGATATAGCATAGAATTCATGTGAAAAACATTTTTACATCGTAATGCAAATATTTCAATTTTTCTGGAGGATGTTGTTAGGAATGAAAATCTATTGCCCTCTGGTGCAGGAACACACTGGCAAGCTCACTGAAAAGGGCAACAAAGATACAAGTCATGAGCATTACTAATGATGTTTCATGTGCTGTGAATATCTGTCCATTAGGAACTGGTCTAAGACACCCATCTCTTTACACTTGAGCTGCTGAAAAGCCATCAGTATGGGAGAACAATTTCTGTTCTGTGCCCTAATCAGTCTGGATTTGAACCAGTGGTTTAGAAATGAAAGAGTCTGTGTTCTCTTACTAGTTTCCTGCACTGTTTGGTTATCCTAAAAAGATATTTTTCACTTGAGCAGAACAGAAAATTAAAAGAAGACATAGCAGAATTTGTGAAGAGTAAGATTGAAAGGAAGATCCAAGCATAATGAAATAAAGATAAGTGAAAGAATTGTTGTGTGTTTCTTCTCTGATTGGAAAAAAACAGTTTGTCCAGAAAGCCAAAGTAAGAAGTGCATTGACATAGCATCCTCACATTTTTTTCACAGACTTTATCCTCTAAATAGCATAATAACTATTCACTAGGTAATATTGTGTACAGAAACTGGGAATTAACTAAGTGCTTGATTTAGTCTCCACACTGAGCGTAACCCTCATATTCACACTTGAGGAACATTAATAGCAAATGGCCTTTAGAAGCAAATGAAACTGTAAGCAATTTCCTGCAAGCAGAAAAATAGGAGCTAATGGAAATGCTCAGGTGCCATCCATATTATTACAGTAGATGTGTGCAAAAATGCCCATAGTACCTAGGAGACTTCGAGCAAGAGAATGTGTCAGCAAAATGTCTGAGGCAGAGCCCTCCATAGGAGAGCAACAACCCTTGATTCAGTAGTGTCACTATAAGCACAGAGCCAAGGACTTACAAAAGTGTGCCTGTATACTTTAGCTATGCATAGGACTTCGGGGTCATCTATCTTTATCTGTTGTGTTAGATGTGGCTTTTTCAAAGCTTTTGTCACGGTTCACAGCAAGCACTCTGAGATTATTTCTGTTTTCATAGAATCACAGAATGGTTTAGGTTGGAAGAGACCTTCAAGATCCTCTAGTTCCAACGCCGCTGCCATGGGCAGGGACACCTCCCACTCAACTAGGCTTCTCAAAACCCCATCCAGCCTGGCCTTGAACACTTCCAGGGATGGGGCAGCCACAGCTTCTCTGGGCAACCTGTTCCAGTGCCTCAGCACCCTCATAGTGAAAAATTTCTTTCTAATATCTAATCTAAATCTACCCTCTTTCAGTTTAAAACCATTACCCTTCATCCTATCACCACATTCCCTGATAAAGAGTCCTTCCCCATCTTTCCTGTAGGCCCCTTTTAGGTACTGGAAGGCTGCTATAAGGTCTCCCCAGAGCCTTCTCTTCTCCAGGCTGAACAACCCCAACTCTCTCACCCTTTCTTCGTAGCAGAGGTGCTCCAGCCCTCTGATCATCTTCACGGCCCTCCTCTGAACTTGCTCCAGCAGGTCCACGTCCTTCTTATGCTTGAGGACTCCAGAGCTGGATGCAATACTCCAGGTGGGGTCTGATGCAATTGGACTAAAGGGGCAGAGTCGCCTCCCTCGACCTGCTGTCCACGCTTCTTTTGATGCCGCAGTATGGCTGCGCAGCAGATGAGGCCATAAGAGGGCTTGTTGGTACAGATAATTGAACAAATGCCCAGTAATCAGACTGCTCTCACATGAAACCTCTACCCTCTCGATTTGCTGCTGATTTGGAAAACCATTTTATGTCAACATAGGCAAATAGGGGAGATGGCAGATAGCCTGTGTCCGTTTGAAACTGTTGGCAGAGACCTGAAAGCATTTTAGTGTGGATTTTTAACCTCTCCCTTTCCTCTCAAACAGTGCTTTCACCCATGTGGACTTGAAGATAGGTGTTGAGTCTGGCAGGCTTGTTCACTGTGTCTGTGTTCATGTGGTTTGGTACCTGATACAGCTTCTTTGAGTTTGTTAGCAACAGTCAGCTGGATTGCCTCTGTTCAAAGGTTCAGGAATTAATTGTAAACTGTTGTTCCCTGCAACTTTAAAATAAATACCCAAAGAAACCAATATTTTTGCTAAGTCATGGGCAGCCAGGAGGAAACTTACGGTTTGCCAGATTTCTCACACACCTGTCCCTTCAAAGTCAGCATGTCTGGTTGCAGAGAAAGGCTTTACTACTGTTAGTTTTGTTAAACATTAATGCCAGTTTCCTCCCATTAAGCATACAAAGGGACAGAGGTTTGACAAAATGCACTCAGACTGTGTTGCTTGACAAGTGAAGCAGGCAGCAATCAGGAAGCACAGAGGCTACGGCAGGGCACGAGGGACTGAGAGCAGAATTCCTCTGTCTCCATTCTGCATCTTTCCAGGTGGGAAGAGCTTCTTGAGTAATTCTGGGATGGGTAGGCTGAAGAGATCACAGTGATGGATAGTTGTGTGCTTTTCAGAGGCATGAGAGGAGGAAACTAAATAAAGCAGAAGTGGAGAGCATAAAGTGCCATAGCACTGAACTCTTTAATGTCCTTTCCTTTGACCAGTTTTACAGTAGGTGGACTTTCTACTCATAGGCAGGAATTTGATACCAGCCTCCTGCTTAGTAAAGATAGAGATAGCAATAGCTTTAATTTCCAGAGTTTGCAGCTCTGGTATAGGACTAGGGACTTTGTGGGACTAAAACTTGTTTTTAAAGCCCCCTCTTCCCCTCCTCCTCCTGCTGCTCTTGCTTTCAGACAGAACCTTATTTCTCTGCCTGGCTAAATGCATATTTCTTGTCTAGTCTGATGAAATTCCATTTTTTCCTCTTTAATTCTTAAAGGTGATTTTTAGGTTATACAACAGTATTCATACCCGTGCGTTCTGCCACTGCTGTCTTTTCCCCCCAGATATGCCCCTGGATGACAGTGTGTATGAGAAATAACATCCTTCTTTTCTGGCATACTTGGGGTGCATGCTTTGGACATACTAAGCTAAATTTGGTTTTATTGTACAGAAAGTGTTAGTCCATAGTTAGAGGCCATAGTTAATTATACCTGGGCTGAATACGGCTTACAGTGACCGTGTTTTTCTAAATGCTGACCAACTGCTGAGATGGAAACCTGGCCTTAAATGCAGTGTTGCTGGCACACTTTTGTGTGTTGTGTTGGTTTTGATGCCTGGTTTCAGGTTTGTTTTTTTTAATATGTTTTCTAAGAAACTTACTGTCTGGGGTATGAGACAGCTTGAGGTTTTTTTCCACTGAATAAATAGCAGAAGTCTTATGGGTTTGTGCTGTTCAAGAAAAAATCAGTATTGCGGGCCAAACTCTGTGGGGCTCTGAGGGATGTAACTTAGGGTCAGAATCTGGACTTCAATTTGTTGCTTCAAATATTCATTAGTTGAGAGCCCATGGGTTACTGCAAGGAGTTTGTTATTAGCTTTTGTAGTCTTTAGAGAGCAAATATTTTCACAGCTGATGAGCTTATAAATGTCGCTAGTTGCTTTTTCTTGTTGCTTTATACACAGATGTTGGTATTGCCTCATTTGCTCCATAACGTTTTCATTTTCTTGATGCTTTGCCTGATGCTATCTATGTGTCTTCCTGTAAGGACATCAGATTTATTTTTGGCTCTGTCCTGAAAGGAAAGGATGGGTCATAGAAGAAGTGTCTACTTGCTTTTAGTTGCTGCAAGTTAAGATTTAGTTGCCCTAAATTAAGTAAAACTTGCAGTTCCTTATTACTGTGCAGCATTCCTGTTGCATATCTGTGGTAGCAAAACATTTTCATCCTCAGGGTTATAATACATGCAAATTCTCTCATAACATATGAAGAGTAAAAACGTATTGGCCAGCTCCTTATAAAACCTAATAGGCCAACAGAAGAGTGTAAAACTAAATCTACAGTTTTATAAGAAGCCAAGGTCTTGTGAGAATGAAATGTTTATAAAGGATATATAAATCCCCCAGATATTATCCTGATTCCAAATTTAGGGTTGAGATCCCACAGCTCTTGTAGGTGTGGTGATGAAATATGGTCTAGGAGGCTCATTTCAGCTGGGTGAGTAATGTACACGTTTATGTTACCCTTGATCACAGTGAAGAAAGTGACGGGGAGCGTCTTTCCCTGACTTAGCTCTGCTCCTGTTGACAGTTATGGTCAGTAAAAAGCAGAGAGAAGCCAATGTCTGAATCTTTTGGAAAGTTTCCTTTAGATCATGTTTTTGAATATTGGGGTGTGCGGTGCTTGAGCACTCACTGATCGCTCTTTTGTTAATATTCAGTGAAACTGAATTAGGGCCAGATATAGCCTTTGGTCGAGTTAAATTTGGCCTTGTCTGGACTCTTACGTAAATAAGTACGATAGCAACAAGCATTGCAAGTCATAGCTTGTCTTTTTTTTTTTCTTCTTTTTTTCTTCTTTTTCAGCTTATGTATGTCTGCCCATAGCTTAGAGAATAAAGAGATCAAAGATTTTTTCAAAGCTGTGTTCAGCTAAAAAACCCCCAACAGGTCTTGGCTGGCAGGGTCTTTCATATGACACTGAGTTGTGGGTATGCCCAAAACATTTCCTTATTTTCCGGTCTTGTTTAGCTAAATAAAATAGAATTGAGCATACAGTAACCTGTCAGATATAGTAACCTAATTTAATTTGCAGTGCAAATGTTATTTAGACTGAAACTTTGTTTTTCGTAAGTGTGCATTTGTGCCAGGTCAGTGCCTTAAATGTTCCTGTAACAACAAATTTTGCATCAGTTTGCATCTTTAGCAACTTCTCTTTAGTAACTCTTGATTTGTGCTGACATAAGCCAGAAGAAAATCAGACCCTAATTCATAGATATTTAAAAAAAGTGAATGAAAAAGGGCCATCAGTGAAACTGGAAGAAAATTCCCTCTTAAATTCAAGCAAAATATTCAATTTCTTCTTAATCTGTACAAATCTATGCACACTGTAATGTGTACCAAGGGTTGTGTTTGTCTGTCATAGCTGGAATTTATTTTGCGTTCCATAAGGTCAGAGCCCCTACAGAAAATTATGATGATAAGAGAGGCCAGGGCTGTAAACCTTCAAATCCTTCATCCTTCAGAGGCAGGATGCAGCCTCCAAAGATGGGGCACGTTGGGTACTCAATGAATGTGTACAGGGGAAACTTTTAATGTGTATTTTATGTTATTTCACCTGTAGTTATGTTCCTTTGCTCCTCTCACCATAGCGTCCGTAAAACATAGAATGTGTCTGTGAATGTCAGGCGGTGCAGCTGTGGTCTGTTGTATGGGTTTGGATGGGTTGTATGTGGTGATATGAGTGATGTCAGCTCACAACTTACAGCTCAGTATAAGTTATGGCAGGCAGTGGCACCTTCTGAAATGCTGTTTGTGCCCTCAATCTGTCCTGGCACCAAAACTGTGCTGTAAGTCTGTCCTAGCTGTTCCATCTGAACATACAAAGTATTACATATCACTTGAGCATATATTTCTGGTATTTGAGAAAGCAGCAAGTGCCCATATGTTTCCTTCCCTCTCACTTGCTTCGGCACCTCCACGAGTCACATTTCACTTATCAACAGGTTCTTATCTTTTCTGCTTTTTCAGAAAAAAAATCCTGCATCTAATTCTGTTCTTGCAGTTGTTCACATAAAAGTCATGTGTTGTAAGAGCTATTACTTGTGGTCCCCTCTACAAAGTTATGAATGTTGGACTTGTTCTTAAAAAAGTGTAACTTTTTTTAGGAAAACTGCTTTGGCCATCTTCAATGGTTGCAATGAATGCCGACATATGGGTGACAGACAGACAACTGCCGGGGTGCAATCACATCACGAAGTGGCTGGGAAGTTCACAGAGGGATGAAATACCCTTTATTATGTTGGAAAAATAGCCCAAGTTTTAGGCACAGAGATCTTTGGAAATCTAGGCAGGTGGAAGTCCACTCTTCTAAGGGACAAATGAGAGAAAGTAAAACTTATAAAATTAAGCTAAAGATGAACAAGGACATATTTGTCCGATCTTATCATTGTAAGAGTAATACAGTAATAAAAAAGAGCTCTTAGACTGCTTCATCCATATTACAGAGACATGTACAAAAAATGCCCTTCAGAGGACAAATAAGCTTTCTTAGCATCATGTCACCTGGAGCGTGCTGATTGTATGCCATTATTTCAGCTTTTTGCTTACAGAGATGAGTTGCTGCAGTTGTCTTGACAACAGGATAGCACCCAGCTACTGGTCAGAGATGAGACCCCTCAGAGGCCTCAGCCCTCTTTAGGCAAAGTTTAAAATCAGAATTACTCCTCCTTTTCCCCTGCCTCAGATAGCCCATATTACTTGTGAATTGCCTACGCAATACGTGTGCTTCAAGTGTATGGCAATCGGACACATATGGGTTTGATCGGTTGTATTCAGACAGGGCTGATATTGAGGTTGTTCTGGATTCACAGAGGTAATGCGGGAGATTCTATTCTGCTGGGATTTCTTATTTTATTTCCATTTTAATGTATATTTTATTTTATTTTATTTCTATTTTAATGTTTATTTAATTTTATTTCTTATGCAATGCAGTTACTCCAGAAGCAGCACAGACATTTTCAGATCTTTTGAATCACTTTGATGTTATCCTGTTGTGACATACTGTGTTTTCTCCAGATGTCTCAGGCCTGAAACTTGCTGGACTGTGATATTAGTAGTTGAGACAATGACAAAAAATTAAGAATTCGTGTTTCATAGCAGACAGATAGAAAATGGCTTTCAGTTTTATAACCTGCTCTTTTAGGATGTTTTCTCACTATTAAATAAGCTACTTTACAAAACCAGAAAACTGGAAAAAGCAAATCTCTACAGAAGGATCTCACTGGACTTTGGTAGCGCATTGGGGACCAGAGCTAAGCTGGTTGGTCTGGAAGGAAAATGTGGATACTGGTAGGAAAGGCAAAGAATAGATTTTGTATTTATTCTGAAAGCAGCTCCTCTGGGTGGATGAGATAGATGATGGTTGTTAAAGATGGGATGGAGTCCTGAATTCCCATTCTTTTTCTGTCCTTATTAGATATTTATTCTTAGGTCTATTTGGTGAGGTTTTGTGTGACCTAGAAGTTGATTTATATGTGAAGCAGGGAAGGCAGGCTTGGCTGTATTCTGGATTAGTATGCAGCCAGGACTCATGACTTTTTGGCTTCCAGTTCAGTTCTTTTCCCTTTGGGTATAGAGTATTTCAGTAAAGTATACAGTGACCTCGTAAGGTTTTCGGCCTTGTCAGAGCAGAAAAGGGAGAAGCCTACTGTACACAAGATTTTCCAAACCAGAATTCCAGACTTGGAGATCGCCAAACCCAGAATGGCCTCAGACATGTTAAAATCTAAGCATCACAATTTATAAAAATCAGTTTTAACCATTCCCAAATTGTGTGCATGTAAGTGTAGAAGACTTGCAAAGCTCTGGCAGAATTAGTTCCACAGAGATGGAACTAATCTTGCTTTGAGATTCCAAGGCAGATAAACAAGCATGTTGAAAAATCACCTGTGCTTTGAAAAAGCAAAGCTGAGAGCTTCAATGTGTGCTGGGATTTTGAACAGTCATGTTTAGACACGCTGCTAAAGAACAAGTTTCGAGGACTGGCAGTTCTTAACTAGACAAATAAGAGCTTGTGTGTTCTGCCTGACTTAAGAAAAAGTCTGCCTGACTTAAGTCTGCCTGACTTAAGAAAACTTAAGAAAAACTATCGTTTGCTGTGTTGCCACTCTCTCTCCAACAAAACTCCCAAGATCTTCAAAAAGCAGGTGAGACTTAAACATGATGAACCACTTCCAGAACATAATAAAAATAAGTAACAGTCGAGATATCTACTGCATAAATTATTATTCAGAACACGTAATGGGAAAAGAGTAATTGTGAGAGAGGCTTCCATTTTGAACTTTAAATCATATTATTTTTTTGAGGAGAAAAGGAGAGATGGTCCTATGAAACCGGTGCACTGTACTTCAGTGGAAAAGAGAATAGCGCTCTTTGATATTTCTGTTCTTGCTTTTGATTTTTTTTTTTTTTTATTTTTTATTGTGTGCATTCAGCTCCTGGTCACTGTGGTGGAAGGTACAGTGTTGGCTAGTCAGTCTTCTGTGAATAGAAGGGGTGAAAAAGACTTAAATATGGCATTGTTTAAAAACCATCCTGCACTTGCCGTGTAGCAGAGCAGAAGAATGCCATAAATCTAGAGTGGCAGGGAATCTAGCCCTCTCAGTCTAGATAATTTCACAATTTCCTGTTACCTTCTTCACCCTTAGAAATTTCTGGCCAATGCATGTACCTAGAGTAGGTTGGTTGATCGCATCTTATTTTACAGTCATTTGTCATGGTCAGATTTTCCTGCTGTCTTTGCTTTACAGATCCAGTCTCATTCAAGTATTTAGGACCTGACTCATTGGCTTTAATTTATTTGCCCTTTTTTGGTGCAGCTGTAGGGCATAGTTTCCACTTCACATAACTAACTTTGGCAGAATGGCTCCTGAATTTCACTGGTGTAAATCAGTCGTTTTGCTTCTGAGCTGTAAAAACACAGTTCAACTGCATTCAGTTGAGTTTCTGTGTACTACTCTTCATGAACCAACTGCAAAGACCCAGAGGTCTGGAGGGGTTTTGTACGCAGGAATTCATCACAGCACTCTTGTGGATGCATCCCACGGTTGTTAACATTAACTCAGTACTTCTTGGGAACACGGAAACTAGAGCTTTTAAAAACGGCACACAGAGCTTGATCTTTTTTTTTTGTTTCACAGTCCTAGTGGCCTATCGTTTTGTAACTAGTTCTGATACGGTCTCAGTTTTTATTTAAATGGAAAGTATCAAAATTCCTTGGGGGGAAAAAAAAATTAGAAGTACAAACATCAAAATAATTGGTGTTTCTATTTTTGTTCTATCTTTAAACATTTCATTATATTAATCCACTTTGATTTTATTGCCTCATTCTTTCTAAATGCTGGGACTTTTCCATCACTAGCACGTGTACATGGGAGTGAGCCTATTTCAATCAGTCTTATAACGCAAATTCACTATTCAGTTTGGAAAGTATTTTATGCCTTGTTTTCTTCACAATCCCAAAGTCAACAATAAAGAGAGGAGGTTATCTGGAATGCAGATTTTCAGGGATTTTGAGCCACACTCCTGGTGAGAGCTCAGAAATCATAAAGGGTCTGGTGCAAGAGGAGTTGTTCTGTTGCCACTTACATCACTTTCCTTTCCAAGCAATAGACAAGATACGACAAGTTGTGCTACTTGCTTCATTACTGAGTTGAATCACCTCAGAAACCACCTTACTACTGCGTGTCCAGCACTGAGTGTGAAAAGTTCACCTCCTTTACTCACCATAAGCTCTTATTTAGATTTAAGATAATTAAATAATTAAATATTATCTGTAGTTATTTACTTGAGTTATGTAGAAAATTACAATACTATATGCTCTGCCAGAGTGAAGAATATATTGTAATAGAAAGGTTTACTGCCAAACAAAATTGGGTTTAAATTCAGTAGTGCAGGAGGTCCCTTTTGTCTGCTCTTAATGTTCCCATAATCCCTAGTTACAAGGAGTAACAATAACATCGACTTTAAAGACCTTTTCTACTCCTGGTACAATTAATACAATGAAAGGTGCAATTAATCTTCTTTAATGTAGTGTACAAGGCAGTTGTCTCATTTATATTTGGAAAGAAAATGTCAAAACTCAAGATATCATCAATGCATGGGATCCTCTTTGGCCATCGCAGCTAAGCAACAAAACCATTTCATACCATGTATTTTGGTGATGGTTGTATGTTTGACCCTCCTGCTAACCACCTAGTAACCCAGTTAGACCAGTCTGACTACCTGCATTTGTCCCCTGAACATTTGCTGTTGCTGCCCTACAGTAATGCCCTGCTGAGGGCTTTGCAGCAGTCGGTTACTGCCTGTCTGTCCTCACCTCTGAGGACACAGCTAGGAGTGAGGAAATGAAAGGAAATGGCACAGCATCACAAGCAAATGATGCTGAATCTTTGCTTCTCTGTGGTTTGTTTCATAGCTCATCTCAAAAGGCAACCAAACCATTAACTGGTAGTGTTTGATAGCTAAAAGTGGATGACTTCTAGCTCCTTGGAGGAAAGTGTAGAGGAAATTACTCTAGTTCTTGTATAGAGGAAGAAGGAATTTTCTGGAAAGCGTCCCTCAACATTGCTTCAATCGAAGTCATTAAGGTTTTTTGTCCTTTCTCAAATTACTCTGCTTTTTGACACTGAAGAGGCATGACTGGAAGATTGCTGTACTGCAGTAGTGTGTTCAGGTTTTGTTTGTGCAGAAGTATTGATTTGTATCAGGAGCTTTCGCTAGTGTGTGTCTGACGGAGGCAGAAGAATGCTTTTCTGTTTGTTTGCTGGGTGATTTCCTGGCAGCAGTGCTGAAATGTATGGTGGTGCGAAAATGTACTAGTTACAAGGAGCTGTTGGCACTGAACCTTTTCAAAAGTGCTTGTTTTGTCCAGGTCACAGAAGTAATGACACAGAAACACTGGATCTAGTGTGAGCTTCTCTTGGTTTCTACACATTTTCTCTCCTCTCCCTACTATGTCAAATCAAGTGGAAGTTCAATGGAAATACCATAGCAAGCCATTACATTCATTCTTAGTAGCGGTGCATCAAAATGTGCATGGTACGCTTGGTTCCAGTTAACAGGTGAGCAGGGCGTACTTCCCTCTTGCTTTGCCTTGCTCTGGGAAGGATGGATTCCAGTATTCGCAATCACGGTGGCTGGCACGAAGTAGGAGCTGCTCCTTACTCAAGGGACCTTTCTGTGCTGCTGAACCACTCTGTTACAGTCTGACCGTACAAGGCTCTGCTTTCGGGTAGACATCGTCCCGCCTCTTGCTCAGTTCAAAAAATGTGCATCATCATTTTTGTTTCTGCATCCTGAATTATGGGTAGGTCAGGTCTGAACCCATAATATGATCCATTTTTAGTGTGAATACAAAAATGCAAGTACAGCTTTTTAATGTGGTAAGAAGTTACACTTGCATAGGAGAAAATACCCTTTTGAAAATCTAAGAATCCAATAAGTTATATCTTGTTCTCAGAGTTTATTATTTCACTTGCCTTTCAACTATTTGGAGGCTTATACTGGTTGAAGATCTGGACATAGATAAGCTCATCTAGGCATACAATAAAATCCCCAGAATTTAGGGGTTTTTCAACATTCAGTTATAAAGATAATTTCATTTTTTCATCTTAAGGCCTGAATGCATCCATTTTGTTTGCTTAGTAGCCAAAAAGACTAACAAGATGCCAGGAAGGTGTGGGCTTTACCATTATTTTCAATCGAGTGTTAGCAATGGATATCTGAATTAGTGCTTAAAAAGATAATTTTTGTGCAATCTTTTGCTCAAGAGAGGTTGTTTATTTAAAGAAATATTAAATTTATCAACATTAATCGTAAAATGTTATTAATTTATAGTTTCTTATGAAACAAATTGAAAATTGGTAGCTGAGCATTTCCTAGCATTCTCTCTTGCAAATTTCTGGAGAATTTTGTAGTTACATCCTCAATTACCTGAAATCAGAGCAGCTTTAGTGTCCGTATTGAAAATTAGTTTTGCTGCTCTTGCAAGGAGAAATTTCTGTTGCATTTTTTCCCAATCTCTTTAAGTATTGGCTAGAGCAACAAGAAGCCTCTAGCCTTGTGTGGCAGGCCAAATCTGCTCAATACTCAGCATGCTTACAGTCACAACTGATTCTGATGTTATTATCATTACTCTGAAACAGGTTAGGTTGTCCTGATGAAATTGCACGATGTCCTGAGAAAAATCAGGGATAAGCAGAAAACCTAAATAAAATGTGAAGGAAGCAGTATTTTCCTAGCAAAAGGGGCGGGTGGGGGGGTGAAGTCCCAAGGAATAAAACCAGCTCTGTGTGACTTTGTGTGACCTCACCAAACATCAGTGTTACCGCGAAATGACGGGATCTCATCAACAGGAGCCTGGAAAGACCCACTACCTTTTTATCAACATGTTTCTTGCTCTTTTTTCAGTAAATGGGCTCCCGAGCACCAGCATGTTGAAGTGGGAAATTCCCTGGATCAGGGAGCCAAAAACTGTCTTATTATTCTGTAAGTGTTGGTTTAAGCCGGGCAGACGGGATTTGCAAAACTGAAAGACTGCTGAGCAGCTTCTGCCAACTTATCTTTCCTCAGCACAGGATGATCTGTGGAGTCACTCCTGTCGCTCCAGGAGAGCTAAACCAGTGCTGTGGAGTCTCAGCTCCTGAACTCAGAGGTCAGAGCAGGGCAGTGGGAGTTGAGGAGTCCTGTAACTCTTTCAAGGCAACTCACTTAACCACCCTCCAGTCACCTTTAATCCCTGGTCTGAAATGAAACTTAATATTGTTATTAGTGTTTATAAAAAGTCTGTGAATCGTGGATGTAAAATCCTCAATAAATACACATTCTTATTATCCATCGTACTGTGATTTCCAAAGGACTTACAAAGCCAGCTCTTTGGCCACCATTCTGGCTGCCTCCTGTTGTTGAAAGCTATCTCATGAAGTTGTGGGATTTGTCTGTGTGCACTTCTCCTTTCTGGAGTTGATGTTTGGCAATGGTGGCAGGAAGGAGCTGTGCCTTCTGCTCAATTGAATCAAAAGGCCAGGATCACTGCTTTTGGTACTGATTTTGTATTGCGGGCTTTCAGAGTCATCTCCAGGAATTAAATTCTCCCTCTTCTACACACAGCCAAATATTAGCACCCACGTTTTGCAGGTAGGAGAAGATTGGTATCTCGTGCAAAATCAGAGACTTCTGACTTTTGGGTCAGATACAGGATGAGGGCTCAGGCATTTATGGCAACAAGAACCAGCCCTTCTCAATCACCATAGATTTTTAGGACAAGTCAGCCTGGCTAGAGGCCTCACATAGAAGGGGGGAATTAAGATTTGTCATCTTTTGCTTTGTGATGAGTAGGGTACAAATTAGCTCAAAGCAATGCGACAAGTGCTTCTGTTCTCTTCTTGATGCAGGTGAGCTACAGCTCTGCTGTTATCCACAGGGGTTCATTAGAACTGGTGAAAGGAGATGCCTGTTGATACTAGCCTTTATTAGAGAAAACAATATGAATACATACATTGGTCCATGGAAATCTTATATTTATTTGAATGTGGGCCTGGAGAATTACAGTTTTTGTAAATTAAAATTTTTTTCTATGTTTGAGTGAGAAAGACAAACTGGAGAGAAGAGACTGAATCAGAATTTAAAGATCAATTGTATCTAGAGTTCAGAATCCTACAGACTGTGACTGATATTACCAACTTTCTCCTACTGTGGGTAATTCTGATTTCTCAGGGAACAACTCACAGCCGCAAAGCTAAGCATGGTCTAGAGGGCTGGAAAACACCCCTCAGTTTCTGTCTGTTCCTGTCGCTGTGCAGCAATGAGTCCCACTAGGAAGGTAGTTTCAGTGTCTGTGACCTCTTTACAAGACATTGTGGGCTGCTTGGCAGGCAATTTGCCTTTGAGACTGCAATTCACTGCTGACTTGCCAGTTGGTTTGAGAGCTGCGCACCTAAGGTGTGTTGGAAGAAAATCCTTATCAGATAGGCAATCAGAGCAATTTATTCCAATGTGTTTCATGAAATGCTGATACTCTCAAAGAAATGTCATTTCCCAGAAAGAAGTTACTGTCCAAGTGAACTTGTTAAGAAATCTAAACTGGCTTCCATAATCTTTATTTATGCTTATACATAATATTTTGCAGGTGTGTGTAGTGACATGCTTTGTAAGGTGCTGTAATGTATCATTGTGTCTGTAGAAAACTTCAATAAAAACATTTTGCTTTACAATCTTTGTATGGAAGATTGCAAGTTATTTAATTATTCGTCTCTGTCCAATAATACTAGTTTTAAAGTCTGTGGAACTATTGTGCCTTTGAGAGAATAATCATGTAATGGAAGTAGGTTTCTTGGGGAAAGACCATTTTATTATCCACTGATCAGCTTTTGGACTTCTTATTTTTTCCAGTTACTCGCCGCTGTTCTTTAGAGAACACATGCCTGAGGCCATACAGACAAAGCATTGTTTTTCTTTCTTGTTTACTTAGTCCTATAGCTTCTATCTGGTTTACTTAGATTTACAGAATAATGCAATGTAAACCAGAATCTTTTTCTTAGCTGTGGTTTCCCGGGTACTTAACAGCATACGCCTCCAGAGGGCCTGTTGCTCTGCAGCCCCAATCTTGCACAATGGACGTGGGTGGAAGTTTTGTAACTGAATTCAGGGGTTTCAAGATCGAGCCTTAGGTGCAATTACCTTACCGGGGACCTGGGATTTAAAAGAACGGCTCATATCTCTAAGAAGAAAGGTTGTGCAAGTTCTGCAGGTTATGCAAATCATGCTTCTCCCCTTTTCCTCCTCTCCTGATGAGTCAATAAACCTTTTCTTGACAGCAAAAACAATGGAAAAGATGTTTCTTGGAGTCCAAGGAGATGAGGAACTATGCCTATGGTAATTTCTAAATAGCGAGTCAAAGGCAGAGAGAGGATTGTCAGCATGTCCTTCACCTCTGCTGTCCCATTACTGACTTTACCCCAGTCATTTTGTATTTTATTCTTGCTATTGTCAATACAGATTGTTGTTTATAATCTAATAATTAAGTTTTAACATGCTAAAGCATTGCAGGCACACGGCTTCTTTGCAGGGTCCGTCCATATCCCCTAGCTGACTCTTGACAGTGGATTTAGCCAACATGCAGTTTCAAAGGCCACAGTGGAGGCTGTAGTCTTTATATGTAAAATACACTTCCACCAGGTGATACTTGTTTCGTTGAGAGAAATGTCAGTGCAGCTCTGGAGCAGGCCTGCACGACATACAGGAATTAGGAGAACATGAACTCAAGTCTAAGCTAAAGAAGTGTTAAGAATAATATAAAATTTATGACTTTGTGGTATTAAAATGAACGATGGAGACAGGGCAGACAGGAATAATGAAGAATCAAGGCACCCCACCAGGTCTGTGGAGGCTGATTTAGGTTGCATCTTCTGGTACTGTAGTGGTATATAGGCAAGGTAATTCTAAGTAATTCACTAGAAACTCTGTGCTGCAACAACCAGCCAAAACCACTCATCACCTGTCACCTGCTTTTGATCTTCTGAGATCTCTTAAGACACTTGTCTGAAGCTGTAGAGAATAGCAGGAAATTTAACTTCCAGGATGAGAAGGATGTATTGTGACACGCGTCCTTTCTGTCCTGAAACTAGGAAGCTTTAAGCAGTTGTTGGTGAAGTATTTGCCATTATCTTTGGCATGAGATCTCTCTTTCCCTGCGGGCACATTTGTTTTTCAAAACGATGGAGAAGCAGAAGTAACCAAGCAGTGCAACTTCTGTGACAAAAGCCTTGATTATCATAGTACTCTAAAAATTACATAACTTCTCTTTTGTGATAATTTTATTATTGTCCTTTTCTGACCATAACTTTCCCCTTTTGTGATACTTCTGAGCTTTGCTTGCAAAGTATCCGCTGTAAGAAAATGGGATGAAATCTAGTAATTTGGTTTGGGGATGTGTTTGAAGAAGAAAATGTCTCCTGTGTCAAAGTAAATTTTTCAGAAATTGCCCCAGTGCTCTGGACTTTCAGATTAATTCACAGAACTTGGCATCTGTGCCCGTAGGTATCGGCTGGCTGTTGGGGAGAAAACCATATAGCAGCAGGGATCTTCTGAATCTTCTCCCTTTGCTATAGCAGAGACTTTTGCTCCCATGATTTCTTTGGTCAAATAGTTCTTTCATTTTGATTTTGTGTGTACAGGACAATTTATAAAAAACCCAACTTTGTCCACAATCTTCATAGAACAGAAACGTAACTGCATATGCAGGGCATTACTTTTGGGTCTTTCCTTTTCTTTCCTGTTTGGAAAGGAAAGGTTGCTAAGA